>NC_136072.1:48626344-50055094 GCF_964261635.1 Lissotriton helveticus | reverse complement strand
GGTGAGGGCTTCATTAAAGGGGAGAAGAGGTTCTGTGGGGGCTACGTCTGGTTGAAGAATCTCTGTCAAGATGTTAGTCTTGACAGCCACAGAGGGCAGAGTAAGGTCTAGGACCTCTTCCGCCCTCCTCATCACCATGACAAAATAAGCTCCTTCCTCTGTAGCCACCCTCGGAGGAGACACTAGGCCGGTGTCCAGAGAGTTGGCCAGACCACTGGCATCCACCAGTTCCTCATACCAGTTATCCTCCGCCAAAGGTGCTTCCAGGGGGTCAAGATACCCATAAGGATCCTCAGATCCACCCCAATCGTCTTCCGCACATGGCCTGATGGTAAAGGAGGCTCTGTCTTTGACCCGGATGGCTCCGTATTGGAGTCGTGTATCATGCTAGGGGACTCTGTAATGGACTCCATGGAAGATTGCAGACTCGCGGTCAGTGACGATACAAATCAAGGAATGGATCTGAAAGGCCCAAATGGTGTTGAGAATAGACCTGCTGGCGGGAATCCAGTTGGGGCACCTGCTGAACCTGTGGGGCCCAAAGGCGCTCCAGTGGGGCCAGTCCACTCAAATATGAGGTGCGTGGCCTCATAAAATTCCTTTTGCTGGGCAGAGGTTGCTCCAGCTCTAGGACATTCTGGGATGCCTGGAGCAGACCCAGACTCAGCCTCCTCAGGTGATGTGTGGGAGTGGAGCTCAGCCGTGTCACGTGTGGCGTCGTTCCCAGCCCCACCCGAGGACTTGAACTGGTGCCATGAATTGGAGAGCGCTTCGACTTTGTAGATTTCGTCTTTTTATCTGACTTACGAATGAGGATTTCGATCTTGACAACAATCAACTGTAATGACCCTGAGAGCGGACCCAGGACCTTTCTTGCAACCGGGACCTGGAGCGGTGTGGAGTCACCTGGCGTGGGTGACCATAACCTTCAAGGCACGCTCCTGGATCGCCTTGGGGTTCATTGCATGGTGGTCTGTGCAGGTCTTGGAATCATTGCCCAGCTCCTGACACCATAAACAAACCTGGTGAGGGTCCGTCATCGACATCTGCCCGTGACAGTCACCACAGGATTCAAACCCCAGAGGTTTTTTTTAGGGGACACCCCAAAGGCACATTGGGAGCAGAGCTCAAAAGAATGTCACAAAAAATCAAAGGTGGTGCAAAGAAAGACTGAGGTAACTTTTCTGGATCTGTGCTATTGCGCAGAAAGAAAAGAACGGATGTTAGCACTCTGGGGTGGCGCCTTTATAGACACCACTCACGTCACATCCGGTACAGACAACTCAGAGCCGATCGACCCAACCTACTGGTGCAAAGAGGCACTGCTCAAGATTTTCCGGATCCCGCCTGGTGCCTGGCGAATGTCGTAAAGTAAGGAATCTGCGGCTAGAACTCTCTATGAGATACCTCTAACACGCTCCTCTCACTGAAACCGTCCCTTCTTGCATAGCCTCATCTCTGTCACACACATACACACACCCATACGCACGTGCAAGCAAACACACTACGTTCACAACAATGAAGCCCGGCAGGTTTGCAAACCTAAATCAATGCATTGAGAATTTCATGATTAAATGTGCCAAGTTCAGACATATTTACATGTGAAGAAGTTAAAGTTTAAAGATCATACTCAAACATCTAATATTTGTGTTGATTCTGTACTTACACACACACACACTCACACAAGAGCGGTACACTAACACCAGGGACTTCTGTCAACATCTTTGAAAAGTTTTTGTAGTGCTTGTGCAGCTTGCCACCCCATCCTCGTGATTCACCTGCAGGAGCTGTTGGGAGCTGCATGTGTATGTAACATTTTAGTATCTCCTAGGTAACCACCTCAGTCTACGCCATTGCACATACTATCTCCAGTCTTAAACATGTTAACTACAAATAATGGCTTTCATGAGTTTTAGTGCAATAAGTTCAATAGAAAACCAAGACTACAACACCCAGAATGCATTAGGGTATCACTCAAAAGCTCAGGGCTGGAAACAGTCCATAATACCATGGAGGGAAGTGGTTACCTTAGTACCAATAGTGTTTTTAAAGTGTGTGTTTTTTTTTTGCATTAGTACACTGAAGGACAATCTTCAAACATATTCTGAAAGCAGATGCCTTTGATGCTAGCAGCCAGGCACCATTTCCTGTACACTCAGGGCTGATGGGGGGGGGGGGTTCTATGTTCTGAGCAGTGGCTGAAAGAGGCCCTCTCTGCCACCCCCTCCTGCTTCCCTCATTCTGCCTTTGGTTCAGCCTCCCATGCTTAGTCTGGCAGGCGATCAAAGGCAGAGAGCAGGGTGGAGGGGGTCGGGCTGCTCCACCCACAGGCTGCTATTTTTACCCTCATCCATGGGTGGAGGTGCCTTTGGAGGGCAGGGCTATGCCTCCCTGGCCCGGCCTTGGGCTGTGGCCAGTATCTGGCATCCCAGGGCGGCAGGATGTGGCTGGTGCCATGAGTTAATGAGTCTCCTGTGCCAGCTGCAAATCCCTGAGCGTTGCCATGGCAATTTAGCCACAGGTACCATTGCCAAGTGCTGACAATATATGGGATTACTCACCCCCAACTGTATATTGCACGAATACAGGGCCTGATGTGCAAAGATTGCAAAAGTCAAGAAAGTGGTTGCAACTTGCATACTAGTATTTTGCGAAATGAATCCAATTTTGCAAACCGACCTAGAACAAATAGGTCCCTCCACAAAATACCATATTGTTCAAAACAAAAGGATGGTGCACTTCATAGAAGTCAGCACAAGTGACAAGTAAATACTTCCTACGTTCTTCTTTTTATCGAATTCTTGAAAACAACCACCGGCACACAGCCAACGCGTTTCGGTCCCCAGTGCCACGGGAACTTCGTCAGGGCTGTAACAATTATAAAAGACCATGGCCCAGATGTAGGTAAATTTGATTTACCGACTCTAGAATACCGAATTTTACCGATTCGGTATTCTAGATTCGGTAAATCAGATGTAGGTAAAAATTCGGTAATATTTACCGAATCTGTATGAATCGGTAATTACCGAATCGGTTTTTACCGATTCGGTAATTGCCATTGATTCCTATGGGCCTACAGGCCCATAGGAATATGATTCCTATGGGCCTACAGGCCCATATTGATTCCTATGGGCTTGTAGGCCCATAGGAATCAATGGCAATTACCGAATCGGTAAATACCGATTCGGTAAAATTACCGATTTTGCAAGGGGAACAAGGTGTCACTTTGATACCCTGTTGCACCCCTGATTTTGGCTTGTGTGCCATATGACACACATACATGCCCTTGGGGCATGTATGTGTGCCACATGGCACAGGTGTACATGCACAGATGTGCATGTACACTGGAATTCGTTATTTACCATGCAATTGTATTACATGGTAAATAATGAATCTGTAATGGCCTGTGGCACTGTTTGCAGTGCCACCTACATCTGGATTTACCGAATCGGTAAATATACCGATTCTGTAAATAAAATGCCCCCTACATGTCAAACACCAAATACCGGTCGGTAACGGCCAAAATCGGCCGTTACCGACCGGTATTTGGTATCCTACATCTGGCCCCATATTGCATGAGGTATCCGAACGACCTGCATAATTATTAATGCTGATGCAGTTTGCAATTTGTGAAGCAGGGATGGTGGCCTGCAAGGAACAGCAGACCGCCATCACTGAAGCGTTATTGTTTAAAGCAGTTTTCGTTCCTTCAATGAATTATCAGGTTTGCGACCGCTGAATGGATTTACATGTGAAGCCCGTTGTACTGTGATCATGTTCAGAAATGATGCTGGAGACTTCGGGGGAGATTTACAAGAAAGTGACGCATCTGTATAGATACATCACTTTCACTGTGCCACCATTAGAAACACTTGCGCCATTATTGATGCGCCGTATTTACTATACGGTGCACCATGGCGCAAGTATTGACCGATGCGACAGAAATTCTGACGCATCCGTTGATGCAAAAGTCACACATTGCTGGAGTTGTGTCGCAAGCATGACGCAACTCCAGCAATGCAGGGGGAGGCCTATCCTCATTGTGCTGCGTCACTCTTTACGCCTCCTTCACGCAGGCGTAAGAATTTGATGCAGTGGCGTCCTAGAAGTGGCGCAGTGAAATCTTGTAGATTTCACTGCATCACTTCAACTAGGCTTTTTTCGCGTTGGAACGCCCACTCTGCATACATTATACCTTTCACAGGTATAATGTGACGCAGGGCTTTACAATGTGACGCATCTCCCTAGATGCGTCATGTTGTAAATGGGCTGCATTTTTACGCTGCTGCTGCGTCACAAAAAGTGAGGCAACAGCGGTGCAAAAGTGATGCAAGGGGCTTGTAAATCTGCCCCTAAGTTTCTTAAAAAGTCAAAGAACTCTGAGGTGTCTTGCAGTACTTTCATAGTGTGCAGTAGGGGGTATTTTATTCCTTATAATACAATGTCACACCATCAAACTTCCCCACCCTGTTTTAATACATTAGTCTCTTTCTCATGAAAGTGATACTGAAATTGCTGCTCTGTAAGATAAATGTAAACTTGAAATGTGTAAATAAACAACACACAGCTTGGAAGTGGTTTCAAGTAGTTTAATGTCATTTTCAAAACTGGGTATAGTTCAGAACGTAGGGCCACATGTAGATACTGTCCTGCTGTTTTCTGAGGAACTCCAACCGTGCAGCAAATAATCATACATTTATGACTGTCTCTCTACCAGCAAATGTCTCAGAAGATAGACTGAAAATCTTGTTTCCCTTTCATTGTGTAAACAGGAACTGTAATTCTAGTGTGTGACCTTCTTGCCTTTCACAATGTCAGATGCCTTCGACAGGGTACCACAGCTCAACTGTAATTACCTATTACAGTAGAGTAGTAAAGTCGCTTTGGTCGCCACTTGAGGCCTGATTTAGATGTCGGTGGATGGGTTACTCCTTCACAATGGTGACGGATATCCTGTCTGCTGAAATATCAATCCCATAGGATAGAATGGGATTTATAATTGTGACAGAGTAACCTGTCTGCTGGGATCTAAATCTGGCCCTTGGTCTGCATCCTTGTGCCACGTGATGTCATAGTCAGCCGGCCTTGTCCTCAGCCTGTGCCCCGTGATGTCATAGTCAGCCGGCAGCCTTGTCCTCTGTGATGTCATAGTCATCCTGCATCCTTGTGCCCCGTGATGTAATAGTCAGCCGGCAGCCTTGTCCTCTGTGATGTCATAGTCAGCCTGCAGCCTTGTCCTCTATGATGTCATAGTCAGCCTGCAGCCTTGTGCTCTATGATGTCATAGTCAGCCTGCATCCTTGCGCCCCGTGATGTCATAGTCAGCCGGCAGCCTTGTCCTCTGTGATGTCATAGTCAGCCTGCAGCCTTGTCCTCTATGATGTCATAGTCAGCCTGCATCCTTGTGCTCTGTGATGTCATAGTCAGCCTGCATCCTTGCGCCCCGTGATGTCATAGTCAGCCTGCATCCTTGTGCCCCGTGATGTCATAGTCAGCCTGCAGCCTTGTCCTCTATGATGTCATAGTCAGCCTGCAGCCTTGCGCCCCATGAAGTCATAGTCAGCCTGCAGCCTTGTCCTCTATGATGTCATAGTCAGCCTGCATCCTTGCGCCCCGTGATGTCATAGTCAGCCTGCAGCCTTGTGCTCTGTGATGTCATAGTCATCCTGCATCCTTGTGCCCCGTGATGTAATAGTCAGCCGGCAGCCTTGTCCTCTGTGATGTCATAGTCAGCCTGCAGCCTTGTCCTCTATGATGTCATAGTCAGCCTGCAGCCTTGCGCCCCGTGATGTCATAGTCAGCCTGCAGCCTTGTCCTCTATGATGTCATAGTCAGCCTGCATCCTTGCGCCCCGTGATGTCATAGTCAGCCTGCAGCCTTGTCCTCTATGATGTCATAGTCAGCCTGCATCCTTGCGCCCCGTGATGTCATAGTCAGCCTGCAGCCTTGTGCTCTGGGATGTCATAGTCAGCCTGCAGCCTTGTCCTCTATGATGTCATAGTCAGCCTGCAGCCTTACGCCCCGTGATGTCATAGTCAGCCTGCAGCCTTGTCCTCTATGATGTCATAGTCAGCCTGCAGCCTTGTCCTCTATGATGTCATAGTCAGCCTGCATCCTTGCGCCCCGTGATGTCATAGTCAGCCTGAAGCCTTGTGCTCTGTGATGTCACACTCGGCCAGCAATTTGTTCTATGTAATGTCACAATCAGTCCTAAATTCTTTACTTTTTTCAAACTCAAGGACTAGCGAGGCATCGCAGAGCAGCGGGATGCATACCCATATGCGACATATAATGAATGGGGTTGCGGCGTGAGCATTGGTGGAGCAAGGGGGGGCATAAAACAAGCAAGACAAAATGGCTTCCTCCAGGTTGAGCAGTAAAAGTCTGCCATCTTTGAGGGGGCCCCACACCCTGGGACTAAGCATGGGCGGATTTTGCGGATCCACGATTCACGAATTTGCGGATTCACGGATCGTGGATCCGCAAAATCCGCGGATTTTGCGGTTCAGCGGATTTGGGGGCGGGGCTTCCTCGAGTGTGTGGGCGGGGCCAAACGGACGGCGCTTCCATGCGAGTGCACATGCCTCTTGTGTGTATAAAAGGTCAGAGACCGATCAGAGCAGCAGATTAAGAGACAGAAGCTCCTGGTCACAGGAACAGCACGGGGATTGCGCTCGTGAAAGTCAAAGATGCAAATGCGCTGAAATAATTCTAAGCAAAATCTCTGAATAAAGTCACAATCTTTATCGTGTCTTTGTAAACCAAAGAGAAGAATCCTCAAAGATGTTCAATAATCATGGACATGCTTTTTCCTGTGTAGGGCTAACAGACCGATACACTGCATTTTACTACATTCTGCGTGGAAAACACTGCCTCCAGGCATGCATCGGTGTGTGCAATACAATTGAAATGCGTGGGGAGTTATAAATCTAAGAGGCGACAAACCGTAAACAATTTCTATGTAAATTCTCATGAATTTGAGATTACCACAAGATACCTTGCAAGCATTGAGGGTTCATTTTGTTCTGGGCTGTCATAACACAAAACACTTACAGCTGGAGAAAAAAAATAAAAGGCTCGGCTTAAAAATAAAACAGCAGGCGGCCATCCATCTCCAGAAAATATAAATTGTGTCTTTTAGATAACAGCCTCCAAGAAAAAGAAAAATGCTATTGTGAGAACATTGCTATTGTCATAACAGCATCACAGCGGATTTTCGATGGTATATTTGGGAAGAAGGCACACCTGCCCAGCCTCCACAACGCTCACGATTGATTTTGGGCTGATGAATGAGTCACTGAATTTAAGCTTCAACTAGGGCACATGCTTTATTGATATCTGCAAGTGTTTCCTGTTGAGGTTTATTTTTTGTGCCAGGACCGTCGTGCCAGAATGAACCCTGCCCTTCATATTTATTCAAGAAGACACCACCGTTTTTCCACATCTTAAATAATTTACGATGGCGCCGGCAAGCTGCCAGCGCCATCCTGAAAAAGTTACTTAATTAGCTTCAACAGGAAGCTCCAACTGATAAAATGAAGCAGGCGCTCGAGCCCCTGCTGTATCTTATCTATTAGAGCTTCCTGTTGAAGCTAATTAAGTAACTATTTGAGGATGGCGCTGGCAGCTTGCCGGCGCCATCGTAAATTAGGCTTTGAACTTTTGACCGCAGAATCCGCCGCACGCGGATTGCGGATTTTCGGTAAATTCGCGAGAGTTCGCGGACCGCGAATTTACCGAAAATCCGCAAAATCCGCGATCGGAGCGGATTTTGCGCTCATGCTTACCTGGGACCTGTTTTTTAGGGTAACACCTACCCTTGTAACTGTCATTCACTTACTTGGTAAGATACCCCCAAACATATTGTCAGAGTTTGCATGGCTGTCTGCATCTGTAGGGCACAGATCAGGAAATCTGTGATACTGGGGTTTATGAAAAGGTGTTTCCGAAATCAGAGCAGTAAGGTTATACAAATAGTGTAAACAAATCAC
Source organism: Lissotriton helveticus (assembly GCF_964261635.1). Taxonomy (NCBI): domain Eukaryota; kingdom Metazoa; phylum Chordata; class Amphibia; order Caudata; family Salamandridae; genus Lissotriton; species Lissotriton helveticus. The sequence goes on along the minus strand of NC_136072.1, from coordinate 50,047,103 downwards.
CCAGAATGTCACTTCATGCTTTTATGCAAGGGATATGGAAATTTCATTATAAATGCTTATACAATACAACACAATACGGTCACCAACGGTCGAAGAAGTGAGTGCACAGAGGATGCAATGCCACATCTGTAGTTAAATTTAGTTATTAGGCAGTTGCGGCTGACATTGCGTGCAGGTGTGGGGGGGGCGAGTGGTCACGCAGGGATTGGGGGTTGACGGGGGAGGTCACGCGGGGGTTAATTAAAAAAATATATAATTTAAACATACCTTGAGGTCGGGTCCCACATCTTCTCGGCTCCTACTATACTGCCTCCGACAGGAACAGGAAGCAGGCCGCCAGGCTCCCTCCCCTAACCCAATCACAACACTGCAAGCGTTGTGATTGGTTGGGACGGTGCCCAGCCAGGGGCTTATGGGGTGGGCATCTTCTCCATGCAGCCTGCATGGAGAAGGGCAGAGTATGCATGACTGGTTTGGGTGGCCCGAGAGGGCCGTCAAAAAAAGTCTTTGCGCACTCTGGAGTAGGCAAACCACTCCTCTTCTGCTCTGCTCAAAGAGCAGAGCAGCCCCGCCCACCCGTCCGTCCGCCCACACCGCAAACATAAAATGGTAATAACTAAAAGTTATTGGTAATAACTAAAAGTTATTACCATTTTATGTTTCTGGTTCTCTCAGTGCAAGAAAGCAGTGAGGCGACGCTCCTGCGCCATAGAGGAGGAGCCGCCCCTGTTATTAGGAGAGAGTATATCAGTACATCTTGTGCCAGACCTAACAAGCTTTGTTCTCGCCCAAAAAGTGGAGCCAATACTTTTTGTGCTCTTTCTGCTGCTTTGATTAAAAAAAAAAGTAAGGGGGTCTTAAACCTTGGATGAGATTTGATAAAAGTGAATCTGCTCTATTTGTTAGTGTTTAGATGACAGGAAATGCTGTACAAAAAAATACATATATCTCCACTTTTTGAAATTTGAAAAATAAAATAAGATTGGGCAAAAGGAATTCTCTTTATTTCGAAAGCTGCTTGAAAAATACATTGTAGGTTTGTGCTGTTATACATGATGAAGTTACTCGTACATCAAGCTTTTAACATTGTTATAGGTGTTTAACCCCTTGGCTGCGGCCGGAATTCCGCGCCTGCGCGGCACATTCCGATCACGGGCGTGGTCATGATGACTCCCAGCCGTCATCAGCACACGCCCACCGTAACTCATGACGGCCGGGAGCCGTCATCAGCACTGAAGGGGTTCATCTTTATTTGCAATGTTTTTACAACTCTTTACCTTCACTGTTGCCCTAATGCAAAATTATTTTTTGCAATGTGGAAAAGAGCTAAATCAGTTTGCTCCCTTCCCGCTACAGAAGTAGTCAAAACAGCTAAAAGCGTATTTGCAAGAGATGCAGCTGGGCAAAGTCCTCAACTTCATGAGACTTCTTGCCTGCCACTTCTCTTTATCGTGTCATCTTCCATCAGGTCTACAGACCACCACAGCCAAGGACAACATTCAGTAAGGCAGCAGCCAACCTCTTCAGTACCACATCCTCCAATCACTCACATAACACCTGGAACCTTAACTTCCTAGAGGACTTATCCATCAAGAAAATGAAAAAGAAAACATTCCTGACCTTGCTACCCTGACATTCCAACCATCCCCTGCTCCCAAGGTAGCACCTCAAATCTAACCCTCGCCTCCATGACATCAATCAGCTGTTGCTGCCTAATGCCACTTAAGTGGATAAACCACCTCCAACATAATTTACTTTATCGCTCTTCTTTCATCAACCATGTTCATGTAAACTGATGTTTGATCCCTTTGAAAAGATGCACCTGTCTTCTCATATAGCTGAAATCAGCCACTGCCGGTTTACGCCCCGACGCCTTTGACGATTCAGCTTCGAATACTCTGTGTCATGAGCACCCTTGCATCTCTGGGAATGTCTATTCACTTAAGATTGATCTGTACCTGCCGAACTTCCTGAAGCATTTTGGCCGAGATCTCCCTCGATGCAAATGCCTCAATCCCACCCGCTTACCCGTAGACAACAGCACCCATATGGATTAAGACGTTTTAGAAATGTTGAATAAGTGTGTAATCATTCCTTCCCCCTTCCTGGGAGGATTCTACAGCACCCTGACCCGAGTATGGAAGAAGGGAACAAGGCCTCAGGTCAGTGATACACCCTCAATCCCTCGCCCATTGGGTGATCTACTAAAAATTCACGATGGAGGGAATCCATCTTTAGAGGTACGCTCTTCCTCCAGGCTATTGGATGGTGGAGCTGGACCCAAGAGACACATATTGTTCCCTCCAAATCTTCAAAGGTCATCATCCACTCCTAAAGATCCACTTGTAGGATCAAGTGCAGAGCATTCTGAACCTGGACGTATCCGCCCTCGTGACTCTCCCTTCCTTCGGAAAGGAGCATCGTATAGCAGTGCCCCCAAGGAGGATGACCAGCACTTGTGGAGCGCAACACTGTGCTAGGTTCGTCTGTGATGTTTCAACTTTTTAGATGGACTTGCTTATTTTATTTACCAGGTACTGTATCACATCCAAACATTTGGTAATTCAGTGAACTTCTATGCTATGTGTCCTTTTCCAGTGTCACCTGCATGCAGGCCCAGCTTGAAGGAACCCCAGTACTCAACGTTGACCCCGGAGCGTCCCACTTCATCGTCCCCCTCCCTCCTTGACACCCCCAGTGAAAGAAGAGGTATGTGATTTTACAAGTAAAGAGATTGGGCTAATAAAGAGTGCAGAGTCCGTAAAAATGACAATTAAACTAGATGCAGTTTACCCCAGGACTCGCAATATAAACTTTTACAAGAAGCCGAAGAAAAAATAATGCCCGTCATGGAAAAAATTATAGAGGCATCCATCGAGAAGTGTTTGATAATCCTTCCAACTATCAGGAGATGGGTATTTTTTTTTAAAAGCTAGCGGAAAAAAGGGGATGGTTGAAGATCTTAGGAAAATAGGGGTCCCATGTCATTCAGTTTGTTTAAAAAATCTTTTGGGTGTAGAATGGTGCACAGTCATTGGCTAGTGTCAAGCGTTCTTCTGTATTCCTCTCCATGAGGATAGTCAATATCTTTTTGCATTATGCTTCAGAAATAATATCCTTGTGAGGTATAGAATACCAGCGGGGTATACTGCGAGTCCTTCGATGTTTATTTATTTATTTTATTTATTTACAAAGTTTTCAATAGCTCGAACATGATCCGAAGGATATCAGAGCGAAAGGACATAAATCCAATATCGACATCAAGTAAGAATACACAACAGGAATAATCACATAATACCCAGACAATCAAAACAAGGAGAGTAGTACCCTAAAGAAAGATACAAAAAGTCTGCAACTGCCCTATAACTCAGTGCTTGGGCAGTACATGGAGGATCTCTTAATTGCTTCAAAGACAAAGGGGGATTGCAAGTTGGATACAATTGAACTCTCTTGCCGACAATGGTCATAAACTTTCACCCACAACGATGCCGTATTGCCTAAGAGAAGTTATTTACCTTGGTCATCTACTGAAAAATCAAAAAAACTTGTTTCTGCAATCCTGAAAATGAATCCTCCGACTTCCCAAAAGGAAGTGGGGATGTTTCGGGGGATGGTTGGCTACTGTCATCTGTGGGTTCCACACATTTCCCTGATTGCAAGACCTTTAGTAATGTTAATCAGAGGGATAAAATGGGTCTGGTGCCATCCAATAAAGAATGCACGAATGCATTCCTAGAACTCAGAGACAAACTCTACAGCTCACCAGCTGTAAGAATGCCTAATTATGACATGTAATTACAATTATACGGTCACGAAAAAGAAAGGTGTGTGCTGTCTACTCTAACAAACAAGCATAGTGCGGTAAAGCAGCCTGACGCTTTCTTCTTTGCTTCATTAGATCCAGTAGCCGAAGCTCTTCCTGGTTGTATGAAGTCTGCAGCAGCTTTTTTCCTGGCAATTGAGCACAGTGAGTCAATTGCAATGGGCTATATCTTGATTCTGTTTGACCCTCACTCAGTAGGGATTTTGCTGACTCATACACAGACCCAGCCTACAACAAACAGCTGCTAAACACAATATGAACAAGCGATACTGGAGGCTGAGACCATCTCAATCGGGAGATGTAATACTTTGAAACCTTCAACGCTGCTGCCGATTACAAACAATGACGAAGACGATGAAGACCGCAAGCAGGACTGCGTCGATGTAAAGAGTTCTATACCAAACCAAGACTAGACATCAAAGATATTTCCCTTGAAATGGATAATCTTACATTGTTTGTGGATGGTTCTTGTCTGAGAGACCATCAAGGAATGGTGAGAGCAGCATACTCAGTCTGTTTTATTTCGATATTGTTGAAGCATCATATTTGTGTAATGTAACTTCAGCACAAGAAGCAGAACGGATTGCACCAACAAGAAAATGTTGTGTAGCTAATTAACTAAGGGGCCCATTACGATCGCGGACGGACTTGCATCCGTCCGCGTGCCCTGAGTAGGAGGGAAAGTCCGCAAGTGCTGCGGCGTTCCCTCATGTGCAATTAGGATGTGACCGCCACCCTGGCGGTCACATCCTCTATTTTTAACATTGCGGCAGGTGCTGCTTGAAACGGCAGGCACCGCGCGGTGCCTGCCGCTCTGTGCATGCAAATGCAGGGGGGTACCATAGGTACCCCCCATGTGCACCCCCCACACCCCCCTTCACCCCTGGGGGCCCGCAACGGGCCCTCAAACAAAAATCCGTATGCCTTTGCACGGCAGAAATGCCGCCGTGTAAAGGCATAGAACTCCAGACATCCTAATATCGCTGGCGGTGTCTGAGAGACACCGCCACCATAATAGGCCTTTTCCGCCGCGGTTGTAAGCCAACCGCGGCGGAAAAACAGCGGACTGAAACCAGGACCCACCAGCCATCCTAATGTGGCGGTGGGTCTTTGGTGGGTCCGCAGAGGATTTTCCGCATCCGCCGGCCCGGAGGATGCGGAAAATCCTCCATCGTAATGTGCCCCATAGTGTGACAAGTTAAACAGACAGCTAGTTTGGATTTAGAATGGTACTTGACATTTGGACAGTTATGGTCATGAAGGGGCTTCATGACATCCTATGGTACCCCTATCCGTAATGGAACATATATTTTAGAATTGTTAAAAGCCATTCAGCAACAAAAGTGATATAAGTTGTAAAGTGTACTGCTCACAAGTCTGGTGATGACATGGCCACTATGGGCAATGATGACCATGTCTTCAACCAATAAAGTTGCTAGATACTGTCCTCTTGAAACTGTAACAATCAAATCAAAAGAGCATGAATAGGAACGGAAAAAAGTAAAATTGAGACAGAAACTGATGTGATTGATAATGTGAATTGTTTTTTTTTTTTGCAGAGTTTTATATAGCGCGAACTAGACCCGAACTGAATCAGGTATCTGAGCGCTTTACATAGCACCAGTTACGTTACATGAGGACGGACACACATTCATTTTAGGCTTGTATTAAAGCCAGTGAAAGCATCACTGAGTGAACTTAGAGATCTCCAGGAGGAGGTACCAGAGGATGAAAAGCGAGGTTGGGGACTAGCAAGTTGTAAAAGGAATTACAAGGAATTCTGAGTACCTTCAGATCGCCAATATGTTCTTCCGGGTTCGATGTTGTTGCCTGGCTGATACATGGACAGACACATCTAGGGAGAGACAGAATGGTGAGGATTTTAAGAATTACTGGTACAATCCAAAATTTCAAGCTGTTGCAGAAGACATGTGTCAAAGGTCCATTACATGCCAGAAAGTTAGTTAGGGAAAACAGACACTAGTAACCATGAGTCACATAGGCAAATCAGAGGGACCATTCACTAGGCTTCAAACAAACTCCATAAAAAGGCCTGCTTTTAGTGGGCTTGAGTACATCTTGGTGATAGTCAGTCTTTTCTTAAATTGGACTGAAACTTATCTGACTAGAAGTGATAGTATGAATGTGGCCAAAGATAATTGATTCCCAGGTTTGGTATGCCTACTTCAATTGTGACAGACAGAAGAATCCACTTCAAGAACAAGATTTCGAAATTATGTGTAGCTTTACGGATTGAGCAGAAGTTCCACTGCAGTTAACAAACTAAAGCATCTGCCATAGTCAAGAAAATTAATGGAAACATTGAATCCAAGTTAGCATGAAAATGTGGCTCGACAACCTTAAAGTGGCGTCCAGCACTTCCACTTGTACTGATAAGCATTAGGGGTAATCCGTGTAAAAACACAGATTTCTTGCCACATGGAGGCCTCATGAAGAAAGGGGAATTCCTTGTACCCCCTCTGCAGCACTTGTATCAATAAGTGATGACATTGTGTTGGACTACTGTAAAAGTCTAGCTGATGTGGTCAAATCTGTCCCTCATAATGTGAATTTGGCAACACCATCAGCAAAAGAAGTTCAGTACCACACACTGTACCCTGGTTACTGTGTGCTAATAGAGAAGCACGTTTGAAAGAATTGTCTTGAACCAAGATGGAAAGGGCCATATCACGGAATACTTGTGAGTAACGCTGCTGTGAAGTGTGATGGATTTCCACGGCCCATCCACGCAGCTCACATGACGAGAGCGAAAGCTGCAGCTGAATAAGCGGTGATCATAACCACTGAGTCACAGTGTCAAGCTTTAGTTCGATACGTGGATCCGGAGCAAGGAGAGAAGAAGAAGTTGCTCCCGCTGGTTCAGAAGTTCGGGGGGGGAGAAGAAAACAAAAATGAGAACCAGAAAGAATAAATGTGCAGAGTCTTGAGCAACAAGAAGAAATTGAGACTGAAACTTCAAAAACTCCAGGTCATGAGAAGTTGAAGCTGAAAAATTGAATCTCAAGAACCCTCAATTGAAAACAGTTCATTGTGAGCCCAGCTGTGGATGCTTGTGAAGGCACAAGTTCAGTTGTGAATGGAGAAGATTTAGAAGTAGTCACAAACGAAGAAGCAGATGAGAGTGTGCATCAGGAGATAAGTTGCCTGAGTCTGTGAAATAGAAGCCAAAGATTGCACCAGAGACAATTGACGTTGATTCTTGAATGTAGAAAAAGGGAATGACCTATGTAAAAGACAGACAAGAGAGTGAGTGCCAAAGAGAAAGTCAACATCTCCAAAGTGGACCTATTTCACAATAGTTTCTGCAGAGGAAGAGTAAGATGTTAAGGCTATAATTTAACAAACCGCTATCAGTTTGTCTTTGAAGATGAAAGAAGTATCACCTTGAACTCAGTAAATACTTTTGATGAGTTTTTGAGCTGGGATTTTGAAATACAGAAGAAAGACTTACCTTTTGATATCTGTACTTTAGGTAGATAGAAGAAGACGGTAGAGTAACCTGAATTCTATGCACCAAGTCAAAGAAATGAACATATATAAAAAAAAAGAGGCCCTGATTTTGTACTCTTTTTGAAGCTGGATTTTCCTGTCTTATTTTACTTCTTACTCAGTAGAGGATGACACCATATAGTAGGCAAAGCTGCTGCAAACCTTTCAGTATATTTGTGTTGATATTGATATTAATATTATTAGTTGGTCTGTTGTTGTGTTTGATATCTCCAGTCGGATACGTTTCACCCACTCACGTTGAGTTAACGACCATACATAATTATTACAACACTTGAAGTTATCACATAGAGATAGATATGTAGGAAATTATAAGGGGATCTGTACTCACATTTATTGGAGGATTATATAGAAATTATGAAAATCAGGAATTATTTTGTCTGTACGTATTTGCCTTCATCCATGAAAGAGGGTGCACATATTGACAATTGTCCCTCTCCTATGGTCGAACTTCCAATTTTTATGTTAGTGTATTCTACAAGAGAGTTTCTATTGCCATATTTTTTGAACTTCAACACTTAGATGGAAAACCTGCCCTCATCTGAAGACCCTGCGAATTGTATACCTTTTTCTGAGCACCTGAAAACCATTGCACAACCCAACTTGATCATTCGTATGAGTGAAATTGAGTTTTTTTGCACATTGCGTAAAGAGAAGCATGAGTTTATTAGGGAATATAATAAAAAGAAGGGCTTATAATATATATTTGAAAGCAAAAGTAAGGGCGAAGGAGTATATTCAAACAAAGGTAGTTTCAATGCAAAACTGTATGTTCAACTAATTTGAACTAGATCCTATTCACACTAAAACAATTTAACAGCTCACATCACTGACGACATCATCAAGTGAGTGTAAGTGTTTTTGAGAGTTTATGGCTGTTAATTAGCCTACTACAAAAGTTAAATCAGTATACTAGTTGCACTATTACTGAGCGATACTATTTTTGATACATAGATTATGTGAGTGGCTGAGTGACTATATGAATCCTTGTGTGTATGGGTGTGTGAGTTGCTATATGGGTGTACAAGTGTGTGGGTGAGTGGGATGGTGTGTGAGTGGCTGTATTGGTGAGTCAGTGGGTATGTCAGTGGCTGTATGGGCGAGTGCGTGGCTGTGTGATATGGGTAAGTGGCTGTGGGAGTGGCTCTATATGGGTGGGTAAGTTGGTATGTAGTGACTATGAGTGAGTGAGTGGGTGTCTGGATGGCTGTCTGAATGAGCAAATGGATGTGTAAATGGCTGTATGGGTGAGTGAGAGGCTGTTTCTGGTGGTGTTTGGTTAAGTGAGTCAGTGTGTGAGTGGCTGCATTGGAGAGTGAGTGTCTGTGTGAATGTCTGTACGGGTGAGTGAGTGAATGTGTGAGTGTTTGTATAAATGTAAGAATGGATATATAAGTGATTGTGTGGGTGTGTGAGTGAGTGTGTGATGTGTTAAGAATTTGTTGAAGCATCATATTTGTGTAATGTAACTTCAGCAAAAAAAAAAAATATGAGTGAGTGAGGGGCTGTGTTAAGAAGCTGCATGGGTGAATGAGTGAGTGTGTGAGTGACTGTGTAGGTGAATAAGTGGGTGTGTGAGTAGCTATATGGGTTAGTGTGTGAGTGACTGTATGGGCGAGTGACTGATTGTATCAGTAGCTGTATGAGTAAGTGAATGGTTGTGTGAGTGGCTGTACGAGTGAGTGAGTGGGTATGTGAGTACTGGTCTGTGGCTGATGTCATCAGTAATGTCAACAGTGATGTCATTTGAGATGTCATCAGTGAATTCTAAGGTTTTTCTAATTCTACTCCCTATCTGTAATGCCCTGCAACCTTTGTTTTTTAAAGTGAACTTCTAAGGTTTTTAAAATTCTATTTCTTAACTATAACATCCCTGTAACCTTTGGTTTTTTAAGTGGAAATGGACTATTACTCGCACAGTCTGGAAAGTTTCTCAATATTTGTCCTGCAATTTTCACTAAAACACTCTGCTCTTCTCACACAGCTCTTCTCAGGGGCACAGAGGAGCGTCGAGGCGAGCCAGGCATAAAAGATTGCAGCTTGCCTTTATTTTATTAGCCCCATCAGTCTGAATAATAGAGATGGATAAAATGGCGACCTCTGCACCCAGCCCGTCCTGCAAGGGTTGAAAGGTTGCAGCAAAAAATGGTCTCAACATTCAGGTACACATATAACATACTAGTTAGGTTTTGCATGTAAAGCGCTTGCGCTGTGCTTGTTTGGTTTGTACTCCACCCGTCACGTAATCTTCCAGTGACTTCACACATTTCAAATGTGCTTTGCTGCGGCATGATTTTTTTTTCTTTGTCCTCTGCCCTTTACATAATATCCTCACATTATATTACTACACAGTTACTGCACTATATATTATCTTTCTCCATAAACAAGCCATAACACTTTTATGGAGTTTCAGTAACTTATATTGCGCAACGACTTACCAAGCTAAAACATGCAACAGCAACAAAAAACTATTATTAATCACATTGGTGAAAACGAATGCATTTACCATGCATGTTTTTTTAATTTTTAATTTTTAATTTATTTACTAGGAAGGGGGGCACGTGGCCCCCCTCCCTTGAGATGATTTCGACCCACAGGACTCCATCCTCCGGGCCGGCCATTTTTAAATGGGGGAGGGGGGCTGCGCAGGCCCTCTCCTCGGGCCGATTTCGGCCCCGGGGACCCATTCACTCGGGTCCTGGACTCTTTTTTTTTTTTAATTAGAAATGTATGAGAATAAGGCCATAAAGCCCCACCTCCCTGGCAGATTTTGGCCCAGGGGACCCCATCCCCCCGGGCCTGGCATCAATTGTGGGTGCACTGGTTCCACCTAGGGTACGCAATCGTCATGACGGGGACCGCGAAAGGAGCCGGGAGGCCTCCACGGTCCCTACCAGCTCCCTGCCTCCTGCAGGAGTTAGCATTGCTTTTACACATAGAGAGCTGCTAACATGCAGCCCTCTGTGTGTCATAGCAAATGGGCTCTTCTTTCAGCAAGCAAGAGCCTTAATACTCTTGCTTGCTGAAAGCGGAGTAAAGTTTTCCACGGCTTGGCATGAGCTGTAATGTTTCCGCCAAGCCATGGCAAGCAGGTATGTCCCAGAAGTGGGCACCCCAGGACATAGCAGGAGTCGGCCCTGGGGGGTGGCAGTCCCCCGGGCTATCTATGGCTCCATGAGGTGGGCTGTGCGGCCCCCCACCTTGCTTGAATTTTTCCCGGGGAGGTGGTGGTTCTCTGGATTGTGCCCCCGCATTTATTTTGGCAAAATCCCCGGGGAGGTGGCGGTCCCCGGGGCTGCGGGGGCAGTCCGTATGCCTCCCTACATTGTTTAAATTTTAAACCCAGGGGAGGGGCGGCCCCCAGAGCTTGGGGGGGGGAATCCAGGAACGCCCCCCAATTATAAATAAATATGCCCCGGGAGGTGGTGGTCCCTGGTCGGGGGGGGAGACCATACTAGCCTCCCTGTTGTTTTTTTTATAAAGAAGCCCTGGGGAGGTTTATGGTCCCTGGTACATCAGGAAGCCCCAGGAGGGAAAGCCATTGCGCCCAACCTACTTTATTATTTAAATATTCTGGGACCTGGCCCACCCGTGGGCCTATTAGAACCGAAGCGGCAAAGCCCTCAATTCATTTTTTTTTACCGCAGGATTTGCGTATCACTTGTTATATGCTTTTTGGCCCTTCGGGGTCCCTGTGGGAACCCCCAAGAGGCCTTGGGGGTCTGGTGTTTCTACCCGCCCCCCTTTATTTTTTTTTTCGTTTTCTCTGTGACTCAGTTCAAGCTGAGTCACAAGATGGTTGTCAACACTTCCTGGGTTGAAGTGTTGCCAGCCAATCAGATCTCAGCACAAGATCGGAAGGGGTTGCGGATCCTCTGTGTCCCTAGATATACAACTGTATTGTTTTTTTAATTTCTCCTTAACTACTGAACGGATTTACAACAAATCACAAAAAGGCACTTCCCTGAACACACATTTACCCTCCTGCCAAATTTTGTGTAATTCGGTTCAGCAGTTCGGACTGTAGCCGTGTCTAAAGTTCCTATGGAAATTGACATGGAGAAAACGAGTTTCGGGACCCCCCCATTTTTCTCAGCCCCTGCTTGACGGATCACCTTGAAAATTTCAAGACAGCAGCTGAAATATATATATCAAAACAACAGCGTCCTATTTCCATGTATCAGGAATCCTCCACACCACAGAAAAACGCAGACACGGACCAGTTGAGGTGCTGTTTTCATTTATTCAGTGCAAATTCGCCGCATGACGTTTCGGCTCCGAGGAGCCTTGTTCACATATTTATATATCTATGTGTATATATTACTTCCGAAACGCGTCATGCCCGGATTTTAATAAATGGTGTTTTTTAACAAACCCTTGGTGCCGCCTCATATCTGAATCGTGAGAGGAGGATTGGCTGCGGAAATATTGGCCGGCACGCGAGGAAGGCACCTCCCGCAAGTGTTAGGGGAGTCGCTACTGAAGACCTCCCGACCGCCTCGCATTACAGGAGCGGAGGAGAAATGCTGCCAAAGGTAGTCCATACTACAATGGAGGAGTGTTGGTACTTTAGCAACATCCCCGATCTCAGCCGCCGATGGAAGTGGGGGGCTGGGAGCGAGGGTCATGAACACCGGACAGAGCCCAGAACAAATACCTCAAGCCCCGACCTGGGAAACACTGCCACTCGTAATTCCAATTGGAAAATCAAAACTACGCCGAGAATTGGAGTTAACAAACAGCTTGATGGCAACACTGCATGCTGGGAGATGAAGTTCCAAGGAGGAAGCGTTGTGACCCCATGCCATGTTTTACCGGGTACCAAACACTACTTCAGTGAGTTGGATGTTATACATGGACACACTGGGGGACTGGGAGTAACAGTGACACTTTGAAATACCAAAAGGGTATTTGAAAAAGGATTACTTCCGAAACGCGTCATGCCCGGATTTTAATAAATGGTGTTTTTGAACAAACCCTTGGTGCCGCCTCAAATCTGAATCGTGAGATGAGGATTGGCTGCGGAAATATTGGCGTGCGCCCACCTGCACGCGAGGAAGGCACCTCCCGCAAGTGTTAGGGGAGTCGCTACTGAAGACCTCCCGACCGCCTCGCATTACAGGAGCGGAGGAGAAATGCTGCCAAAGGTAGTCCATACTACAATGGAGGGGTGTTGGTACTTTAGCAACATCCCCGATCTCAGCCGCCGATGGAAGTGGGGGGCTGGGAGCGAGGGTCATGAACACCGGACAGAGCCCAGAACAAATACCTCAAGCCCCGACCTGGGAAACACTGCCACTCAGAATTCCAATTGGAAAATCAAAACTACGCCGAGAATTGGAGTTAACAAACAGCGTGATGGCAACACTGCATGCTGGGAGACGAAGTTCCAAGGAGGAAGCGTTGTGACCCCATGCCATGTTTTACCGGGTACCAAACACTACTTCAGTGAGTTGGATGTTATACATGGACACACTGGGGGACTGGGAGTAACAGTGGCACTTTGAAATACCAAAAGGGCATTCGAAAAAGGATTACTTCCGAAACGGGTCATGCCCGGATTTTAATAAATGGTGTTTTTGAACAAACCCTTGGTGCCGCCTCAAATCTGAATCGTGAGAGGAGGATTGGCTGCGGAAATATTGGCGTGCGCCCACCGGCACGCGAGGAAGGCACCTCCCGCAAGTGTTAGGGGAGTCGCTACTGAAGACCTCCCGACCGCCTCGCATTACAGGAGCGGAGGAGAAATGCTGCCAAAGGTAGTCCATACTACAATGGAGGGGTGTTGGTACTTTAGCAACATCCCCGATCTCAGCCGCCGATGGAAGTGGGGGGCTGGGAGCGAGGGTCATGAACACCGGACAGAGCCCAGAACAAATACCTCAAGCCCCGACCTGGGAAACACTGCCACTCGGAATTGCAATTGGAAAATCAAAACTACGCCGTGAATTGGAGTTAACAAACAGCGTGATGGCAACACTGCATGCTGGGAGACGAAGTTCCAAGGAGGAAGCGTTGTGACCCCATGCCATGTTTTACCGGGTACCAAACACTACTTCAGTGAGTTGGATGTTATACATGGACACACTGGGGGACTGGGAGTAACAGTGGCACTTTGAAATACCAAAAGGGCATTTGAAAAAGGATTACTTCCGAAACGCGTCATGCCCGGATTTTAATAAATGGTGTTTTTGAACAAACCCTTGGTGCCGCCTCAAATCTGAATCGTGAGAGGAGGATTGGCTGCGGAAATATTGGCGTGCGCCCACCGGCACGCGAGGAAGGCACCTCCCGCAAGTGTTAGGGGAGTCGCTACTGAAGACCTCCTGACCGCCTCGCATTACAGGAGCGGAGGAGAAATGCTGCCAAAGGTAGTCCATACTACAATGGAGGGGTGTTGGTACTTTAGCAACATCCCCGATCTCAGCCGCCGATGGAAGTGGGGGGCTGGGAGCGAGGGTCATGAACACCGGACAGAGCCCAGAACAAATACCTCAAGCCCCGACCTGGGAAACACTGCCACTCGGAATTCCAATTGGAAAATCAAAACTACGCCGAGAATTGGAGTTAACAAACAGCGTGATGGCAACACTGCATGCTGGGAGACGAAGTTCCAAGGAGGAAGCGTTGTGACCCCATGCCATGTTTTACCGGGTACTAAACACTACTTCAGTGAGTTGGATGTTATACATGGACACACTGGGGGACTGGGAGTAACAGTGGCACTTTGAAATACCAAAAGGGCATTTGAAAAAGGATTACTTCCGAAACGCGTCATGCCCGGATTTTAAGAAATGGTGTTTTTGAACAAACCCTTGGTGCCGCCTCAAATCTGAATCGTGAGAGGAGGGTTGGCTGCGGAAATATTGCCGTGCGCCCACCGGCACGCGAGGAAGGCACCTCCCGCAAGTGTTAGGGGAGTCGCTACTGAAGACCTCCCGACCGCCTCGCATTACAGGAGCGGAGGAGAAATGTTGCCAAAGGTAGTCCATACTACAATGGAGGGGTGTTGGTACTTTAGCAACATCCCCGATCTCAGCCGCCGATGGAAGTGGGGGGCTGGGAGCGAGGGTCATGAACACCGGACAGAGCCCAGAACAAATACCTCAAGCCCCGACCTGGGAAACACTGCCACTCGGAATTCCAATTGGAAAATCAAAACTACGCCGAGAATTGGAGTTAACAAACAGCGTGATGGCAACACTGCATGCTGGGAGACGAAGTTCCAAGGAGGAAGCGTTGTGACCCCATGCCATGTTTTACCGGGTACCAAACACTACTTCAGTGAGTTGGATGTTATACATGGACACACTGTGGGACTGGGAGTAACAGTGGCACTTTGAAATACCAAAAGGGCATTTGAAAAAGGATTACTTCCGAAACGCGTCATGCCCGGATTTTAATAAATGGTGTTTTTGAACAAACCCTTGGTGCCGCCTCAAATCTGAATCGTGAGAGGAGGATTGGCTGCGGAAATATTGGCGTGCGCCCACCGGCACGCGAGGAAGGCACCTCCCGCAAGTGTTAGGGGAGTCGCTACTGAAGACCTCCCGACCGCCTCGCATTACAGGAGCGGAGGAGAAATGCTGCCAAAGGTAGTCCATACTATAATGGAGGGGTGTTGGTACTTTAGCAACATCCCCGATCTCAGCCGCCGATGGAAGTGGGGGGCTGGGAGCGAGGGTCATGAACACCGGACAGAGCCCAGAACAAATACCTCAAGCCCCGACCTGGGAAACACTGCCACTCGGAATTCCAATTGGAAAATCAAAACTACGCCGAGAATTGGAGTTAACAAACAGCGTGATGGCAACACTGCATGCTGGGAGACGAAGTTCCAAGGAGGAAGCGTTGTGACCCCATGCCATGTTTTACCGGGTACCAAACACTACTTCAGTGAGTTGGATGTTATACATGGACACACTGGGGGACTGGGAGTAACAGTGGCACTTTGAAATACCAAAAGGGCATTTGAAAAAGGATTACTTCCGAAACGCGTCATGGCCGGATTTTAATAAATGGTGTTTTTGAACAAACCCTTGGTGCCGCCTCAAATCTGAATCGTGAGAGGAGGATTGGCTGCGGAAATATTGGCGTGCGCCCACCGGCACGCGAGGAAGGCACCTCCCGCAAGTGTTAGGGGAGTCGCTACTGAAGACCTCCTGACCGCCTCGCATTACAGGAGCGGAGGAGAAATGCTGCCAAAGGTAGTCCATACTACAATGGAGGGGTGTTGGTACTTTAGCAACATCCCCGATCTCAGCCGCCGATGGAAGTGGGGGGCTGGGAGCGAGGGTCATGAACACCGGACAGAGCCCAGAACAAATACCTCAAGCCCCGACCTGGGAAACACTGCCACTCGGAATTCCAATTGGAAAATCAAAACTACGCCGAGAATTGGAGTTAACAAACAGCGTGATGGCAACACTGCATGCTGGGAGACGAAGTTCCAAGAAGGAAGCGTTGTGACCCCATGCCATGTTTTACCGGGTACTAAACACTACTTCAGTGAGTTGGATGTTATACATGGACACAATGGGGGACTGGGAGTAACAGTGGCACTTTGAAATAACAAAAGGGCATTTGAAAAAGGATTACTTCCGAAACGCGTCATGCCCGGATTTTAATAAATGGTGTTTTTGAACAAACCCTTGGTGCCGCCTCAAATCTGAATCGTGAGAGGAGGATTGGCTGCGGAAATATATATATATATATATGTGATCAAGGTCCGAGAGGGACCGAAACGCGTCATGGCGGTGGTGTTGGGCGAGTAATTACAATAAAGAATATTCAGCACGATATTGGGTCTGCATCGTCTCTTGGGATTCGAATCCTGTGTGCTAGAGGCGAAATCAGGAATATATATATATATATATAGATATATATATATATATGTTACTCAAAGTGATCCTTCAGCCTCTGGGACACGCTCAGCAGTGTGTGCTCTGCCTGGGGGTCGGATCCTGACCCAAGAAATTTCAAAAGACAAAAGAGGCGGCACAATCAGGATGTATGAGTTTAAGCCTTTATTTCAAGACTATTCACCCCACCAACGCGTTTCAGCCTTACACGGCCTTGCTCACGGTCGGTTAGTCCCTCTACAGTGTTTCTATATATACTGGCCCATAAGCAGCCAATTATGAGGCATTATGGGATATGTAGTTTTTTGTTACATTTTAGTGAAGAAAAAAATATAATTAAAGGAAAAGAAAGACTTGGCATGCTTATAATTTCAACATGTTATGAGTAACTTAATCAATGTTAAATAATACAGGGTCTAGTACCCTAGTCTTTTCATGATGTCGCCAGTTCTATTTATAGAGAATATAGGGTATAGTACCCTAATTTCTACTGGGGCTTTCAGTCCAGGTGAATATGCAGGTCTTCCCCAAAGTTCATCCCTCTCGGGTGTTTGGTGCGGAGTCTGATAATCATCCGCGACTCCATTTGTCGTAGTCTGCGGACTACATCACCTCCTCTTTCCATTTTGTCTAGAACTTTTGCTCCGAAAAAATGCATCTGTCTCCAATCTCCGTTTTGGCATACGCTCATATGTTTGGCAGTTGCATATTGCATGTTGGAGTTTTTCACTGCCCTTATATGTTCCAGAATTCTTTTTTTCAACATGCACGTCGTGCTCCCTACATATTTCATTCCGCATTTGCATTGTATGATGTAAACAACATTTTTGGAACTGCAAGAAATTTGTTGATCTATTTTCATGGACTTGCCATCCGGTTCTTCAATCATTCTCATGTGTTTGCCAATTTTGCAGGCCTTACAAGAGTTGCAGGGTTGAAATCCATTACGTTGTGTACTGAGCCAGTTCTGTTTAGGTCTTTCTTGGAAATGGCTTTTGACTAGTAAGTTTTTCAATGCGGTGTTCTTTTTGTATGTTATTAGGGGAGCATTTCCAATGGTGGTTCCAATGTCAGGATCTTTTGTGAGCATGTGCCAATATTTCTTCATTATACGAGCGATGTTTGAGCTTTCTTTACTGTAAGTCAATATTAATCTTGGAGGAACATTGGCTTCAGTTTTTTTCGGTTGTTCCATCAGTGTCTGAGTTCGTGTTTTTTGATCAATTTTGCGTTTGCATCTTTTTAACACTCTTTCATCATAGCCTCTCGCTCTGAATCGGCATTTACTTTCTTCAATGACCTTCTCAGCTTCTTCAGGTAAGGAGCAATTTCTCTTCAGTCTGGTAAATTCACCATATGGTATACTCCGTAAGAGGGGTGCAGGATGAAAGCTTGTACCATGCAGTACACTGTTGGTGGCTGTCTTTTTCCGGAAAAGGGTGGATTCCAATTTGCCATTGTGTACATATATCTTGGTATCTAAGAAATCAATTTCCTTCACACTAGTGTTACATGTGAATTGCAAACCGACATTGTTCTTGTTTAGTTTGTCGAAGTATATTTTGAATTGGTCATCCGTACCGTGCCAAATGATGAATAGGTCGTCAATGTAACGGACCCATAACATTATCCGTTCTAGATCTTCTTGGTTGTCTTCATTCCAGGCGATTGTCTTTTCCCACCACCCCATTGTGATGTTAGCATAGTTCGGTGACAGAGAAATGCCCATGGCAGTTCCACAGATTTGTTTGTAAAGCTGTTTGTTAAATAAAAATACATTGTTTTTTAAGCAGAGATCAATCATTTGCAACAACATGTTTGAATGGTCTAGATATGTGATGTTGCGTTGTTTCAAGTAATATTTGCAGGCCTGCATTCCGATTTCATGGCGGATCGACGTGTAGAGTGAAACTACATCGATTGTTACTAAAAGGTAGTCAGGGTTCCAGGTCACATCCATTAGGGTTCTCAAGAAATCTCCAGTGTCTTTTATGTAAGATGGCAGGGTCTGGGCAATTGGAGCTAGAAATTTATCTGCGTAGTTTGAGATGTTTTCATAC
This sequence comes from Lissotriton helveticus, assembly GCF_964261635.1. Classification (NCBI taxonomy): domain Eukaryota; kingdom Metazoa; phylum Chordata; class Amphibia; order Caudata; family Salamandridae; genus Lissotriton; species Lissotriton helveticus. Next base: position 50,028,831 of record NC_136072.1, on the reverse strand, counting down.
AGTGCCCCACATGACGAGACTATTGGCCTCCCTGGTGGTTGGTTTAGAGTTTTGTGGATCTTCGGGAGAAAATATATACACGGTGTTATTGGGTGGTCAATCGTGAGATATTTTCTCTCTTCATCATCTATTAGACCCTTTTTGTGCCAAGTCTCCAAGTGCTCGTGTAGTTCCTTTTTCATGTTACTCAAAGGATTCATTGTTAACTTTTCATAGTTATTCAATTGGTTTAGTTGTCTCATAGCTTCTCCTGTGTAGTCAATTGTGTTGAGTAGGACAATGTTGCCCCCCTTGTCCGCTGGTTTTATGATAATTTTATCATTATCCATTAGCGTTTTGATGGCCACACGTTCTTCTTTTGTTAGGTTTTCGCGTGTCTTGTTTCTGACTTTAACCAGATTGTCAAGTTCTTTTATTATTGCTTCTGAGAACATGTCAATTTTGTTTCCTGGTGATAGGATGGGATAATATCTCGATTTTCTTTTTAAGCCAGTGACTGGTCTGGCATCTGTTGGAATGTTTAGTTCCTCGAGAAATTCAGTTTCTGTGATAGAAGCTCCTTCCAGGTCAAACAATGTCTCAAAGCTATTTCTCATGTCAGGAATATCTGCGATGGTTTCAAAATGAATTGTATCTGTATGCTCATTAGCTTTGATTTCTGGTACCGTCTGGTTGTTAGCATGTACCTTTGCAAGTTTCAACTTTCTGATGTATTACACGGAGACTCGCATAGATTTCTATAAATACATCAGAAAGTTGAAACTTGCAAAGGTACATGCTAACAACCAGACGGTACCAGAAATCAAAGCTAATGAGCATACAGATACAATTCATTTTGAAATAGCTTTGAGACATTGTTTGACCTGGAAGGAGCTTCTATCACAGAAACTGAATTTCTCGAGGAACTAAACATTCCAACAGATGCCAGACCAGTCACTGGCTTAAAAAGAAAATCGAGATATTATCCCATCCTATCACCAGGAAACAAAATTGACATGTTCTCAGAAGCAATAATAAAAGAACTTGACAATCTGGTTAAAGTCAGAAACAAGACACGCGAAAACCTAACAAAAGAAGAACGTGTGGCCATCAAAACGCTAATGGATAATGATAAAATTATCATAAAACCAGCGGACAAGGGGGGCAACATTGTCCTACTCAACACAATTGACTACACAGGAGAAGCTATGAGACAACTAAACCAATTGAATAACTATGAAAAGTTAACAATGAATCCTTTGAGTAACATGAAAAAGGAACTACACGAGCACTTGGAGACTTGGCACAAAAAGGGTCTAATAGATGATGAAGAGAGAAAATATCTCACGATTGACCACCCAATAACACCGTGTATATATTTTCTCCCGAAGATCCACAAAACTCTAAACCAACCACCAGGGAGGCCAATAGTCTCGTCATGTGGGGCACTGTATGAAAACATCTCAAACTACGCAGATAAATTTCTAGCTCCAATTGCCCAGACCCTGCCATCTTACATAAAAGACACTGGAGATTTCTTGAGAACCCTAATGGATGTGACCTGGAACCCTGACTACCTTTTAGTAACAATCGATGTAGTTTCACTCTACACGTCGATCCGCCATGAAATCGGAATGCAGGCCTGCAAATATTACTTGAAACAACGCAACATCACATATCTAGACCATTCAAACATGTTGTTGCAAATGATTGATCTCTGCTTAAAAAACAATGTATTTTTATTTAACAAACAGCTTTACAAACAAATCTGTGGAACTGCCATGGGCATTTCTCTGTCACCGAACTATGCTAACATCACAATGGGGTGGTGGGAAAAGACAATCGCCTGGAATGAAGACAACCAAGAAGATCTAGAACGGATAAGGTTATGGGTCCGTTACATTGACGACCTATTCATCATTTGGCACGGTACGGATGACCAATTCAAAATATACTTCGACAAACTAAACAAGAACAATGTCGGTTTGCAATTCACATGTAACACTAGTGTGAAGGAAATTGATTTCTTAGATACCAAGATATATGTACACAATGGCAAATTGGAATCCACCCTTTTCCGGAAAAAGACAGCCACCAACAGTGTACTGCATGGTACAAGCTTTCATCCTGCACCCCTCTTACGGAGTATACCATATGGTGAATTTACCAGACTGAAGAGAAATTGCTCCTTACCTGAAGAAGCTGAGAAGGTCATTGAAGAAAGTAAATGCCGATTCAGAGCGAGAGGCTATGATGAAAGAGTGTTAAAAAGATGCAAACGCAAAATTGATCAAAAAACACGAACTCAGACACTGATGGAACAACCGAAAAAAACTGAAGCCAATGTTCCTCCAAGATTAATATTGACTTACAGTAAAGAAAGCTCAAACATCGCTCGTATAATGAAGAAATATTGGCACATGCTCACAAAAGATCCTGACATTGGAACCACCATTGGAAATGCTCCCCTAATAACATACAAAAAGAACACCGCATTGAAAAACTTACTAGTCAAAAGCCATTTCCAAGAAAGACCTAAACAGAACTGGCTCAGTACACAACGTAATGGATTTCAACCCTGCAACTCTTGTAAGGCCTGCAAAATTGGCAAACACATGAGAATGATTGAAGAACCGGATGGCAAGTCCATGAAAATAGATCAACAAATTTCTTGCAGTTCCAAAAATGTTGTTTACATCATACAATGCAAATGCGGAATGAAATATGTAGGGAGCACGACGTGCATGTTGAAAAAAAGAATTCTGGAACATATAAGGGCAGTGAAAAACTCCAACATGCAATATGCAACTGCCAAACATATGAGCGTATGCCAAAACGGAGATTGGAGACAGATGCATTTTTTCGGAGCAAAAGTTCTAGACAAAATGGAAAGAGGAGGTGATGTAGTCCGCAGACTACGACAAATGGAGTCGCGGATGATTATCAGACTCCGCACCAAACACCCGAGAGGGATGAACTTTGGGGAAGACCTGCATATTCACCTGGACTGAAAGCCCCAGTAGAAATTAGGGTACTATACCCTATATTCTCTATAAATAGAACTGGCGACATCATGAAAAGACTAGGGTACTAGACCCTGTATTATTTAACATTGATTAAGTTACTCATAACATGTTGAAATTATAAGCATGCCAAGTCTTTCTTTTCCTTTAATTATATTTTTTTCTTCACTAAAATGTAACAAAAAACTACATATCCCATAATGCCTCATAATTGGCTGCTTATGGGCCAGTATATATAGAAACACTGTAGAGGGACTAACCGACCGTGAGCAAGGCCGTGTAAGGCTGAAACGCGTTGGTGGGGTGAATAGTCTTGAAATAAAGGCTTAAACTCATACATCCTGATTGTGCCGCCTCTTTTGTCTTTTGATATATATATATATATATATATATATATATATATATATATATAGTGTCCGCCAGTAGTTTTTTAAATATATATATATATATAGATACATATACACACATAACATATACATACAATGTATCAATACTTTAGCAGTTTTCAAGTGCTGTCTCCACACCGTGAGGACAAAGCAAACATAAGTAGCTAAGTAGTTATAAAGAGTTGGCGGAAGAAGAAGCTTAAAAAGTTGATGATAGGGCCTCTGAAAAGTTCCTATGGACTAGCAAGTTCATCACATCTGAGCAACCATTCAAGCCTACCATTAGCTGCCAATAGAAAAAAATAGGGTTACAATTATTCACCTGACAAATGACTAGTGTCTTAATTACCGATGAATCCAACTCCTTGGCTTTGAGGCAGTTTGAGGGTGAGCGCTCTCTTACCTCCATCCCCTTCCTCCAACTTACACTGGATCCAGACCTGGTTGCTAGTTGACCAGTTATAGAGGATTTTTTTAATGGATTTGGTCACTGGCAGATGGATTTCTGTGGACAGAATTCCTGATGAATCCAGGTAGGCTAGTTGGTAACGGAACATCCATTTTAATTATTGTAATTAGTAGGTTTTTATAGCGCGGCTTATCACCCATGAGGGTATCCAGGTGCTATCCATGGGCATCAGTAGATTAGGCGATTTGCCAACAATCAAAGGATGTTGGGTCAACACCGAGGCTCGAACCCGGATCCGCAACTCCAGAGTTGTAGCTCTGGCTGCTGTGCCACACCGTCTACATTAACCCCTTCACTGCGGGGCTGTTTCCCCCGCTGTGCTGGGGGGGGGGGGGGCGGGGGGCACAGCGTCCTGGTGCTCATGACGAGCTCAGCTCGTCATGAGTCACGGCGCTCCGGTGCTCATGACGACCTGAGCTCGTCATGGCCACACCCGTTCCCATGGAACGCTCAGCACAGCAGGGAATCAGCCCAGCGTGCGAGCGTTCCATTTAACGGGTGCGACCGGAGCACTGTGCTCATGACGAGCTGAGCTCGTCATGAGCACAGGAGGGGTTAAAAACTGATGGATGGTCTGGTGTGGACCCCCGGATATGGCACCTCTGTATGTGTACATATCTCCAAACCCTTGATGAGCTGTGATGCTGCATATCGGGTCCGTTTCACCCGGTGTTAGGCTGGTATTAGGCAGGCCACTGAGCAGGAAATTGCCTCTATCCAAATGGGAGAGGATTAAGGCTTGCACGGCTCTTCTGAAGTCCTGTTCTTCAAGAAACTGCTTCACTTTCTTCAAGAGAGAGATTTGCACCGCTTTGTCTTGGTCTTCCTTGCAATGTGTTGCTTGAATGTGAGCTTTGTGTTAAGGGTGTATCCAGGAGCATTTGCCTGGCCTGTTAGCTGGCGGTGCTGGTAGGTTTAAGGTAGAGAGCTAGGCTTGAATCTGGGCTTGTTGGTAAACAGGAGGAATTCCGTATTTATCTGGTTTAGCTTCAGAAAGTTAGATAATATCCAAGATTAGATGAATGTGAGGCAGAATTTGAGTCTCTGTATGATGTTGTGTGAGTTTGTATTTGGGTAGAGTCGGGTATCCTCTGCATATTGATGGGTCTTGAAAGTGCCGTCTACAAGAATGGATTTGAGAGGTTCCATGTAGAAGTTAAAGTTGATGGGAGAAAGGATGGAGTCTGAGATACAACTCAGCAGATGGGAGTGTCTGTGGTCTTGTGGAACCTATTTTCGCAAGTTGGCACTGGTTGGTGAAATAAGATGCGAAACATTTCAATGAAGCACCTCAAAATTCCATACGTATTTTCATGGTGTTGATCAGAGTTGGATTCAACCGTGTCAAGCGCTGCAGAGAGGATAAACAGGAGGAGGAGGAAGGGGTCACTCCTGTCATTGAGGAGGAGGGCTTGTCGACTGTTTGAAGTGCGCCTTTCTTAGAGCTCCCGAGTGGTCTGAAGTATGATTGGTAGACCTGTAGAGTATTATTCTTGCTTATGTGCTCCTGTATCTGGGTGGCAACTGCTTTCTCAATCATTTTCCCTATGAATGGAAGGTCGGTAATGCGGCGAATATTGGTGAGGCCGGTCGGTTCCAGGGATGGTGTCTTTAGAAGACGAAGGATGTGTCCTGTCTTCAAGCGATCGTGGAACTTTCCGTGGCCTATAGAGGTGTTGGCGATGTACAGAAGTGAAGTGACGGCCTCTACCTGGAGCAATTTGATAATGGAAGTAGGAAAAGGTTCATGTTTGTAGGAGGTTGCCCTGAAAGTTTTCAGGATATTGGAAAGATCCATGTATGACAGTGGATTGAAGGAGGTCCATTTGGTGGTGAGGAGATGTGGAGGACAGCTAGATGTGAGAGGGCTAATCAGTGCTTAATTTGAGCCGGTGGTTACCGCTGCCCGGCACCAGCACTTCATTGGTTTCCGTTGCTCTGGATCGGCACTTAACTGTCATCACCACACTTATGACAGCGATGGCGGGGCAAATGGGTGGTGCAAGCTGCAGCGGCCTCCTGGTCAGGGCCCCAGCACTTATTTTTTTTCAAAGTTAAGCACTGGGGCCATGGAAGTGGAAATAATGTTGGACCTGATTATGTCGATCTTCGCTGCGAGCAAGAGCTGATGGTGTTGCATCTGTGGACTGAAGCAGGGACTGTGGGTTTTGGGAGAGGAGTGGTGCAGTGTTTGACAGCCTTCAAGAGGGCTCTGCTTCTGTTGACTACCTTACTGATAATGATCTTGTAATGGTATGGTTTGTTTATGTTCTTTAAGCTCTGGACGTAAAACCATCCAAAAAAAGCCATACCAAAGAACCGATGCAACTTTATCAAACTTTCCCTGAGGAACAGCCAGCAACTTTTTCCCCCACTTTTGTAGGTTTATACAACATGTGATGTAAGCTGGTCTCATAGCAGCTGGCGCATTACAAATAACCATAAATTAATGTATGGCAGAGTTCAAACGTTCTGTAAAAATGATCTCACAGCGGTATGTGCCATATTAAAAATCAACAAAAAATTGAGACATATCACGATGAGGGTTCAAAGGGCTGTGAGCAGAGGGCTCAGAGACGTTGATTAATGCTGACATCTGCTGGCCAATCCCCGTATTGCCTCCAGAACTGTTTTTCAGCCAATTTTGCACTTAAAGCTCGGTAAAAAGGCCTGAGGGGGCATAAAGGAAAAGGTTAGAGGATTCTATTCACCTTAGACTGGCTAAAAATATGAACACATAATCCTCTGATGAGATGTTCAGCATATCTAGGTGAATGAACAGTATCTTGTTTTTAGGTCTCGTCCTTTTCCATTGCGAAGCAATGGGAAATGGGGGAGAATTCATGTGCTCCATCGGATAGTCAAACCACCACTTTTTTCCGTGGCGTTTTCTTCGAGTGCACGTACAGGCACGCGCATTTGGCCCATACACTTTCATGGCCATCTGTTCCTGTTCCTAATGGCCCTCCCCCAGCACAGAGCACGCATCGCGGCCGCACAGCACATCAAAGGGCTTCTCCCAGCGTGTGCTGTGCGGCTTCTCCTCCCCTAATTACTTGTGTTTCCTGGCCGCTTCCCGGCCGCTCTTGTATTTAATTAGCAGCTTCTTTTGTAAAGCGCTCTGAAACTTTTGGGTAATGTTTGCGCTATATAAAATCTTCTGATAAGAAACCACCCGTCTGTTGCTGGTCATGCGTGTGTTATGTCCTTGCCTCACGCTCGAGCTTCCCTTCTCTGAGGGGCTTGTCTGGATCAGAGCCAAATTCATGTCAGACCCAACCGAGGTCACATTCCGAAGCTGTACTGACATACCTGGCCCCTGTTCAATTAGATTCAGTCAGAACAATGCCTTTGCTTCAGAGCCGCAGCCCAGCACCCCAACAACTTTTCAGGCCGTAGATCGTTTGTGCCTCCGAAATACTACGTTTGAGTCTTTCTATCAGTCAGTCATGGAGGTGTGACTCTGAACTGGTTGTGAGTTGCTTATGTGGAAATATAAACTCAATTTTAATTTTTTCTTAGTTACTTGTAGAAAAATGAATTCTATTGGGATTGTATTCCTTCTTCCAGCTTCCCACATCAGTCTCTTATTCTGCCAGTGTAGCAGATGAGTCGGGTAGTACTCATCAGCTTTTCAATACATAATTCTCTGTCTAATAGCTCACTATTTTCAAACAATACCCCTAGTATGGGCAGGCTATGCATCTTCGATTCTTGGGCTATCGGACGGATTACTATTGGAAGGGAATGTTGTTTCCCTTGTACATTTGCTCACATAATTCATTGGGGCTTGTCTGACTCTAGTTCCCAAACTCTGCTACAGCGCCGGTTCCGAGCGAGGAACATCTCTGCAGCAGAATCTTAAGTGGTTTCATACGAAGTTTTCTGCTGCCTAAACCAGGCGAAATATCCATATGAAGCACTAGAAAAAACACGCAGGAATTAGCACGTTATTTCTTTACCCCTGATTTAATCCCACGGGGAAAGAATAGGGATTACTCCGGGCCACTCATAATGAGAACCTAAAACGTCTGTTGAAATTAATCTCGAAGAGCAGAAGGGAAATAAGTCCATCCTTATTTATATTTCTGTCTGCAATTTTGTTCCTCCAGGAAAAACAAGCATTGTAACGCAATAGGTCTCGCATTTACAAGAGTTAGAGCTATTGTCATTGTAAATGACTGCCTTTTATTTATGTTTTGGTTTTTAAAACATAAATAAAAGGAATTGTCATTTACAATGCCAATACCTTAAACTCGCGTAAATGCGAGACCTATTGCATTGCAAATGCTTGTTTAATACAGTGATTCATACCCCGCTTTACGCCAGATCTTAGCCGTGTGTAGACGTGTAATATCTTTCCAAAGTAAAGTCACTCAGACCTTTCGGTCACCCTGAGATCGCCTGCCCTCTGTTCATAGGATGGGGTCGAGGCTGAGACTGGAAATTTTAAAAGTATGTGACTGGTAAAATGAAATGTTTTTTCAGAGTTTGGGATGAATAGTGGGCTAGGCTGGGAATGTGACTACTGGAGTAGTCTAGTTTATTTATTTATTTTATTTAATGTGATTTTATATAGCGCGATCTTTACCGAAAGGTGTCAGAGAGCTTTACAGAAGGACTAGTTCCATTACATAAGGACTAGTTTATTTATTTATTTTATTTAATGTGATTTTATATAGCGCGATCTTTACCGAAAGGTGTCAGAGAGCTTTACAGAAGGACTAGTTCCATTACATAAGGACTTCGGAGTACATGAGTTACATAAAAGATACAAATAGAAAAACTATGAATTCACAAAAGAATGATAGTACGTACATATGTCTACTACAGATACTAGTGGTTAGAGTTGCATATATACAAGTTGAAAATTCACTCAAGGAAAAGATACAAACAGAATGACTCTAAATTCACATAAGAATGGTAGTAAGTACAAAAGTCTACTACATATACTAGTGGTTAGAGTTACAAATATACAAGTTGCAAATCACTCAGGATTACTTTTTAAAAAGCGATTAGGATTGGACAATTATACATTACATATTTACAGAGCATGATATTCTTGATGTCGTTCTGCCAGGCGTTCAGGTGGTGCTGCACTCATGGTGTGGTGGTCTTGGGTCTGTAGGGATCCCCGAGGTGGAAGTGGAGATGTCCGTAGGGGTAGAAGGCCGGTGGTGGTGGGCGGAAGCAGCATGCTGGATCCCCAGTCTTAAATTGAGGTCATGTTGGGCTCCATCTTGTGGAAGGAGGAGGACGCTCAGGGCAAGCAGATCTGTTCCACAAAGTCAGGTCTCCTGCCTTGCTCAAACACCCGCAGTGAGGCCCTGGAAGGCCCAGCGCGCCAACACTGCACTCAGGCCTCAGGGCAGCCGGTCGGCCGCAAGGCTTGCTCCGACAAATGAAGGCCCCGCTAGGCCCACTAAACTTCCCTCCCTCCCTCTCAGGCACGAGGGTGATCGGGCCAGGAAGCCCCGCCAAGCTCAGCGCCTCGCAGTTAGACAGTCCGGCGCCTACATGGACGTAGGCACTCCGGACTTTTGCGTGTGCTGCCACGGCCGGTAAACACACCTTGGCTTTGGCCCGGCTGCTGCCCCCCCCCCCCCCACAGTAAGATTCCAACACTAGCCAGCAGAATAAAGGTGGCCTGATAGCATCCAGGAATGCAGGGTAATGTCTGCAGGAGCACAGGATGGTGACGAATTTCCCTAGGTAGCGGCCGGAGCTCAGGTCGACACTTCCGCTCCGGCCTCCATGCGTCTGTAGTTACACTGAACTGGTGCATTATTTGTACCTAGCAGAGAGGGTGGTAAAGTAGGATAGAATCTTCACATGCTGGGCAAGTGTTGACAGACATGGGTGTTGGCGAATGTGAAGACACCTGAGAACCTAACACCTGAGAACCTAATTTAGCAGCTGAAATGAACATTCAGAGAAAGGAGCCGAGAGGGAAAGAAAACATTTAGGTACTATTGGGAACAAAGAGGCGGGAGAGACCATGTTGGGCGATAATGGGCCTTCACATCTGACAGTAATAGAGCATTTATCAAACCCAGATATGCCCACTACTCCCCCCACACACATTATCTAGAGGTGAGAAACCACTGTGATGATAGAGTGGGTGAATCGCATGATGGGGGAGCAGGGGAGAGGGTACAGAACATTTCCATTTTTGGGCGCATGTCTTGCGTCTGCCAAACTTTAAATTTAGTCCAAATCTTTTCTGTTGGGTTATTATGGTAGCAGAATGTATCTGTCGATTCCAGACCATTTCATTGCTGTCGAAATTTACTTTCAATGTTTTCCTCTTATTTTGGTGCAAATTTCCAACTTTTTTTAAAATCCAGAAATAATTCTAAGTCTACCCCGAGGGAATTGTAGTTGTTAGAGATTTCCCAAAGTACCAACATGCATAACATTTACGTATTCGAAAATATATGGCCTACATTTCCAGGTATGGAAATGGAACACCTCTGTGCATTTATACGCCCTTCTTTAGTGCATGGGGGAAATTCTTTACTTCGTGGAGAACTTACTTTCTTGCAGTCCCCCCATTTTTTTTTTTTTTTACAGAGTTCTATATTGTGCGAACTTGACCCAAATCGGGTATCAGAGGCCTTTACATGGCACCAGTTGCATTACATGAGGACACATTCATTTTTTGTTAGACATGGGGAGATCAAGTGATTTGCCCAGATTCACAGGATGTTCAGTGTCATTGCCGAGACTCGAACCCAGTTCCACAGATTTGATGTCGACTGCCCTAGCCCTTAGGTCAACTCCTCTCCCCGACATTATTGGCATTTCGATGTCTAAAAGTTGCATTCATGTAATAGAATTGAAAATTATTATACAAGTTAGTGTATCCACAAAAGGATCAATTGTTGGACAAGAAAATCACTCTGATTCACAAATCTAATTCACAAGAAAAAGCTTCCTTATTTCGGAGCCTGGCGAATGATAACATCTGTGGAGTTTCGCGGCAATTCGCGAAATAGCTTAGGCCTGAAGGTGGGGTGTAATGCAAAGGAATAGTGACGTAATAGTTGCTTGACCCGCCTTCTCTCCTAATATTTAATCGGATGCACCACCTACAGGTGCCTCTTGGTGCCGCACGAGCACCGAAAGAAATGTTAATGGAAAATAACAAAACGCATTGTTTCATTGCGCGCAAGTAGGGGGTGAACTCGAGTTACACGGAATGTGGTAAACAGACGGTTATGCTAAAGGTCGGGATGTTGTTTACGCAGAGTCCGAGTGAGCAAAGCAGAGACTGTAATAATCTACGATTTACGAAAGACGAAAAAGGCGAGCTACGCGAAGTATTTAGTGGCAATCCTCGTCGCCACTGATGTTAATACAAAATAATGAAAACAACCGGACAAAAACGCCATAAATCAGCCTGTGCCCCAAGCTGGTGTGTATTTAGTTAGAGGCACTCTAAGTATTAGGGTATGGTGGCCCTACCCCGAAAAAGAAACTCCAGAATTGCTTTGCAATTGGACACTGCGATACCCAGGTGCCAAACTCCACCTTTCTAGACGCCCTCCCCGCCTTCCGGTGCACTTAGACGGTACTCCAAGGGCATGCCGCTGGCATCACTATATGCTGACGGAGTTAGGCTTAAGGAGGAACCACTGATCATCTGACAATCACTCGCCCTGGCCCCTGGCTCCTAATGAGGGGAAAGGCAATTACTAGCAGTAACTCAGCTCATGTGAACAATATGGCTGCGGACACCGCCTCGGCCATTAGCTCACGATCCTCCCCCGCCACGTGCAAGAGACCCGTCCCCTGTGACTTAGCACCCGTTTAAGACTGTCTCTAAAGCGCAAACTTTGAACTGAATCACTTTCAGCAGCTCACAGATGTATCCGTTAAGAAAGATACTGAGAGCTGTGTGCTAAAGTGATTTACCAAGGATCACACAATTCGGGCAGTTGCAGAACACTTCCAAGTCGCACCCTCTGCTGTTTCTATTTCTACCCCAGAGGACAATTATTTTAGCACGTTTATTTTTAAAGAGCTACATTTCATATTAGGAAAGTAACTATAGGCAACGCAGAAAACTACACGGATTTAAAATTAAGTAGCACTGGCCAACATTTTATACATTAAGAGGTGGAATAGATTCGATTTCTATGCCAATATCTTAGGATACTAGGACTCAAGAAAAAGATCTGTTTTGGGAGAAGCCCTATACTTCAATGAGAGCAGTGACATACATGAGCCAATATTGAGGTCCTGCTGGCCCAACCTGCCAGTTCTCGGGGTGAAGAAAACCACCCAATACCGATCGTTTTCTGGCAACGCTCCCAGGATACGGAACGCTCTCCCGGGAGTCCTCAGATGCAACCCCTCCTTCTCCTGTTTCAAAAGGGACCTGAAACTCCATCTCCTAAACAAATACTATCATGACCAACATTAACTTACCTAGACTTCTATATCTGAGTTGTCTCCTCTCTCTGTGGACATTCAAGGATAGTGGGTGACCGGACTATTTCATTCGCACCTTTTTCTTTTAATTTTTATTGCTCTCTCCCCTCCGCTGCACTGCATATTTATTTCCAATGCTGTATTTTTTTTCCTTTGATTTGCTTCCTTACTGCGGGTCTACTATGTAATGTAATGTCCTTTCTGCTGTTTACTGTGTGTATGTAAAGCGCTCTGATACCTACGGGTCAAGCTAGCGCTATATAAAACTTTTTAAATAAAATAAAATAAAAAAAACAGGCGGCCAGTGGATCAGATCTGCAATCTAGGCCCACTTGCCTCCTCTCCCACGCCCTGCTTTTGCAAAAAGACTTGTTGATTTTTCCTCACGCTGGGTTTTGACATGCGTGTCAGGAGGATGCTTGCGTTGTTGATTTTTCCTCATGCTGGGTTTTGACATGAGTGTCAGGGGGATGCTTGTGTTCTAACTTCTGTCTGAAATAAAGGCAGCGTCAGAGGAGCAGGCAGGCCCCTGGCTCCGCCCTGGTGCGGGCTGTCATTGACAGGGAACTAAATATTAAAGGGATGTGGAAAAGACGCCTCATTCCTGACACAACGAGAAAGAAGTATCTAAGTACTGACAGGATGGTGCACAAGTACCAAAGTACTAACGGGGGTGGATACGTAAGTGCTGATGGGTGAGGAATGAGTACCAAAGTACTGAGAGGATGACGCATAAGTAATTAATAATGACGTGCTGAGGAATAGGCACCCAGGTCCTGAAGGATCAAAGAGCGGGTACACAGTTACTGACGGGATGAGCATCAGTTACGTCAGTACCGACGGCATGAGAAACAGTGACTTCAGTACTGCCAGGATGAGAAGCAGTTACTTCAGTACTGCCAGGATGAGAAGCACTTACTTCAGTACTGCCGGGATGAGAAGTAGTTACTTCAGTACTGCCGAGATGAGAAGCAGTTACTTCAGTACTGCCAAGATGAGGAACAGTTATCTCAGTACTGCTGGGATGAGAAGCAGTTACTTCAGTACTGCCAGGATGAAAAGCAGTTACTTCAGTACTGCAGAGAAGGGAAGTAGTTACTTCAGTACCGCCGCGATGAGGAACAGTTATCTCAGTATTGATGGGATGGGAAGCAGTTACTTCAGTACTGCTTAGATGAGGAACAGTTATCTCAGTACTGCCGAGATCAGGAACAGTTACCTCAGAACTGACGGGATGACGAACAGTTACCTCAGTACTGACGGGATGAGGAACAGTTACCTCAGTACCAATGGCATGAGAAGCAGTTACTTCAATACTGCCGGGATGAGAAGCAGTTACTTCAGTACTGCCGAGATGAGGAACAGTTACTTCACTACTGCTGGGATGAGAAGCAGTTACCTCAGTCCTGCTGAGATGAGGAACAGTTATCTCAGTACTGCTGGGATGAGAAGCAGTTACTTCAGTACTGCCGAGATGAGGAACAGTTATCTCAGTACTGCTGAGATGAGTTACAGTTACCTCAGAACTGACGGGATGACGAACAGTTACCTCAGTACTGACGGCATGAGGAACAGTTACCTCAGTACAAAGGCATGAGAAACAGTTACTTCAGTACTGCCGAGATGAGAAACAGTTATTTCAGTACTGCTGGGATGAGAAGCAGTTACATCAGTACTGCCGAGATGAGGAACAGTTATCTCAGTATTGCTGGGATGAGAAGCAGTGACTTCAGTAGTGCTGACATGAGGAACAGTTATCTCAGTACTGCCAAGATGAGGAATATTTACCTCAGAACTGACGGGATGATGAACAGTTACCTCAGTACTGACAGGATGAGGAACAGTTACCTCAGTACCAACGGCATGAGAAACAGTTACTTCAGTACTGCCAGGATGAGAAGCAGTTACTTCAGTACTGCCAAGACGAGGAACAGTTACTTCAATACTGCTGGGATGAGAAGCAGTTACCTCAGTACTGCCGAGATCTGGAACAGTTACCTCAGTACTGCCGAGATGAGGAACAGTTACCACAGAACTGACGGGATGAGGCACAGTTACCTCAGTACTGACAGGATGAGGAACAGTTACCTCAGTACCAACGTCATGAGAAACAGTTACTTCGGTAATGCTGGAATGAGAAGCAGTTACTTCAATACTGCAGAGATGAGGAACAGTTACCCCAGTACTGACTGGATGAGGAACAGTTACTACAGTACTGCTGGGATGGGAAGCAGTTGCTTCAGTGCTGCCGAGATGAGGAACAGTTACCTCAGTACTGCTGAGATGAGGAACAGTTACCTCATAACTGACGGGATGAGGAACAGTTACCTCAGTACTGACTGGATGAGGAACAGTTACCTCAGTACTGACTGGATGAGGAACAGTTACCTCAGTACTGACTGGAAGAGGAACAGTTCCGTCAGTACTGACTGGATGAGGAACTGTTACTTCAGTGCTGACAGGATGTGGGACAGGTACTTCAGTACTGACAGGATGTGGGACAGGTACTTCAGAACTGACGGGATGAGGAACAGTTACCTCAGTACTGGCAGATGAGGAACAGTTACTTCAGTACAGACTGGATGAGGAACAGTTACCTCAGTACTGACTGGAAGAGGAACAGTTACCTCAGTACTGACTGGATGAGGAACAGTTTCCTCCGTACTGACTGGATGAGGAACAGTTACCTCAGTACTGACTGGATGAGGAACAGTTACCTCAGTACTGATGGGATGAGGAACAGTTACTTCCGTACTGACGGGATGTGGGACAGGTACTTCAGTACTGACAGGATGTAGGACAGGTACTTCAGAACTGACGGAATGAGGAACAGTTACCTCAGTACTGACGGGATGAAGAACAGTTACCTCAGTACTGACTGGATGAGAAACAGTTACCTAAGTACTGACTGGATGAGAAACAGTTACTTCAGTACTGATGGGATGTGGGACAGGTACTTCAGTACAGACTGGATAAGGAACAGTTACTGCAGTGCTGACGGGACGAGGAACATTTACCTCAGAACTGACGGGATGATGAACAGTTACCTCAGTACTGACAGGATGAGGAACAGTTACCTCAGTACCAACGGCATGAGAAACAGTTACTTCAGTACTGCCAGGATGAGAAGCAGTTACTTCAGTACTGCCAAGACGAGGAACAGTTACTTCAATACTGCTGGGATGAGAAGCAGTTACCTCAGTACTGCCGAGATCTGGAACAGTTACCTCAGTACTGCCGAGATGAGGAACAGTTACCACAGAACTGACGGGATGAGGCACAGTTACCTCAGTACTGACAGGATGAGGAACAGTTACCTCAGTACCAACGTCATGAGAAACAGTTACTTCGGTAATGCTGGGATGAGAAGCAGTTACTTCAATACTGCAGAGATGAGGAACAGTTACCCCAGTACTGACTGGATGAGGAACAGTTACTACAGTACTGCTGGGATGAGAAGCAGTTGCTTCAGTGCTGCTGAGATGAGGAACAGTTACCTCAGTACTGCTGAGATGAGGAACAGTTACCTCATAACTGACGGGCTGAGGAACAGTTACCCCAGTACTGACTGGATGAGGAACAGTTACCTCAGTACTGACTGGATGAGGAACAGTTCCGTCAGTACTGACTGGAAGAGAAACAGTTCCGTCAGTACTGACTGGATGAGGAACTGTTACTTCAGTGCTGACAGGATGTGGGACAGGTACTTCAGTACTGACAGGATGTGGGACAGGTACTTCAGAACTGACGGGATGAGGCACAGTTACCTCAGTACTGGCAGATGAGGAACAGTTACCTCAGTACAGACTGGATGAGGAACATTTACCTCAGTACTGACTGGAAGAGGAACAGTTACCTCAGTACTGACTGGATGAGGAACAGTTTCCTCCGTACTGACTGGATGAGGAACAGTTACCTCAGTACTGACTGGATGAGGAACAGTTACCTCAGTACTGATGGGATGAGGAACAGTTACTTCAGTACTGACGGGATGTGGGACAGGTACTTCAGTACTGACAGGATGTAGGACAGGTACTTCAGAACTGACGGAATGAGGAACAGTTACCTCAGTACTGACGGGATGAAGAACAGTTACCTCAGTACTGACTGGATGAGAAACAGTTACCTAAGTACTATTGACTGGATGAGAAACAGTTACTTCAGTACTGATGGGATGTGGGACAGGTACTTCAGTACAGACTGGATAAGGAACAGTTACTGCAGTGCTGACGGGACGAGGAACAGTTACTTCAGTACTGACGGATGTGGAACAGTTACCTCAGTACTGACTGGATAAGAAACAGTTACTTCAGTACTGACTGGATTAGGAACAGTTAATTCAGTATTAACTGGATGATGAACAGTTACCTCACTACTGACGGGATGCTACTTCAGTTCTGACTAGATGAGGAACAGTTACTTCAGTACTGACTGGATGAGGAACAGTTACATCAGTACTGATGGGATGTGGAACAGTAACCTCAGTGCTGATGGGATGTTGAACAGTTACCTCAGTACTGACTGGATGAGGAACAGTTACTTCAGTACTGCTGGGATGAGGAACAGTTACCTCAGTACTGACGGGATGAGGATCAGTTACCTCAGTACTGACTGGATGAGGAACAGTTACCTCAGTAGTGACTGGATGAGAAACAGTTACCTTAGTACTGACTGGATGAGAAACAGTTTCGTCAGTACTGACAGGATGTGGGGCAGCTACTTCAGTACTGACGGGATGAGGAACAGTTACCTCAGTACTGACGGGATGAGGAACAGTTACCTCAGTATTGACTGGATGAGGAACAGTTACCTCAGTACTGACTGGATGAGGAACAGTTAACTCAGTACTGACTGGAAGAGGAACAGTTACCTCAGTACTGACTGGATGAGGACAATTACCTCCGTACTGACTGGATGAGGATCAGTTACCTCAGTACTGACTGGATGAGGACAATTACCTCCGTACTGACTGGATGAGGAACAGTTACTTCAGTACTGACTGGATTAGGAACAGGTAATTCAGTAC
Source organism: Lissotriton helveticus (assembly GCF_964261635.1). Classification (NCBI taxonomy): domain Eukaryota; kingdom Metazoa; phylum Chordata; class Amphibia; order Caudata; family Salamandridae; genus Lissotriton; species Lissotriton helveticus. The sequence continues at coordinate 50,011,512 of NC_136072.1, read as the reverse complement.
TAACTGGATGATGAACAGTTACATCACTACTGACGGGATGCTACTTCAGTTCTGACTGGAGGAGGAACAGTTACTTCAGTACTGACTGGATGAGGAACAGTTACATCAGTACTGACGGGATGTGGAACAGTAACCTCAGTGCTGATGGGATGTTGAACAGTTACTTCAGTACTGACTGGATGAGGAACAGTTACTTCAGTACTGCTGGGATGAGGAACAGTTACCTCAGTACTGACGGGATGAGGAGCAGTTACCTCAGTACTGACTGGATGAGAAACAGTTACCTTAGTACTGACTGGATGAGAAACAGTTTCGTCAGTACTGACAGGATGTGGGGCAGGTACTTCAGTACTGATTGGATGAGGAACAGTTACCTCAGTACTGACGGGATGAGGAACAGTTACCTCAGTATTGACTGGATGAGGAACAGTTACCTCAGTACTGACTGGATGATGAACAGTTAACTCAGTACTGACTGGAAGAGGAACAGTTACCTCAGTACTGACTGGATGAGGACAATTACCTCCGTACTGACTGGATGAGGATTAGTTACCTCAGTACTGACTGGATGAGGACAATTACCTCTGTACTGACTGGATGAGGAACAGTTACCTCAGTACTGACTGGATGAGGAACAGTTACCTCAGGACTGATGGGATGAGGAACAGTTAATTCAGTACTGACAGGATGTGGGACAGGTACTTCAGAACTGACGGGATGAGGAACAGTTACCTCAGTACTGACGAAATGAGGAACAGTTACCTCAGTACTGACTGGATGAGAAACAGTTCCTTCAGTACTGACTGGATGAGAAACAGTTACTTCAGTACTGATAGGATGTGGGACAGGTACTTCAGTACTGACTGGATGAGGAACAGTTACCACAGTACTGACGGGACGAGGAACAGTTACTTCAGTACTGACAGGGTGTGGAACAGTTACATCAGTACTGACTGGATGAGAAACAGTTACTTCAGTACTGACTGGATTAGGAACAGTTAATTCAGTACTGACTGGATGATGAACAGTTACCTCACTACTGATGGGATGTTACTTCAGTTCTGACTGGATAAGGAACAGTTACTTCAGTACTGACTGGATGAGGAACAGTTACTTCAGTACTGATGGGATGTGGAACAGTAACCTCAGTGCTGATGGGATGTTGAACAGTTACTTCAGTAAAGACAGGAGGTGAAACAGTTACTTCAGTACTGCTGGGATGAGGAACAGTTACCTCAGTACTGACAGGATGAGGAGCATTTACCTCAGTACTGACTGGACGAGGAACAGTTACCTCAGTACTGACTGGATGAGAAACAGTTACCTTAGTACTGACTGGATGAGAAACAGTTTCGTCAGTACTGAATGGATGTGGGGCAGGTACTTCAGTACTGATTGGATGAGGAACAGTTACCTCAGTACTGACAGGATGAGGAACAGTTACCTCAGCACTGACTGGATGAGAAACAGTTACCGCAGTACTGACAGGATGTGGGACAGGTACTGCAGAACTGATGGGATGAGGAACGGTTACCTCAGTACTGACTGGAAGAGGAACAGTTACTTCCGTACTGACTGGATGAGGAACAGTTACCTCAGTACTGACTGGATGAGGAACAGTTACTTCAGTACTGATAGGATGTGGGACAGGTACTTCAGAAGTGACGAGATGAGGAACAGTTACCTCAGTACTGACGGAATGAGGAACAGTTACCTCAGTACTGACTGGATGAGAAGTGGTGCTGTCTGGCTAATTTAGAGATGACCACATCAGTTAATTACTAATTCAATATACATTAAAAATTACTACTACTCCTTACTCTCGGCTGCTATGAAGACTCCTGATAGGAACGCCCACACTGGTATAATGGCTGATAAAAACAAAGCCATGTAGCCAAAATGAGCTTAATTGAAGCAAGTATTACAGATACCAATGTAGTCAACCTAGATTAAAGGATTGGTGAGATAAACACATGCTCTAGGTATGACAATAACAGGGGTCTTACTTCTGACAGAAATAACGCAAAGGCAAATAGTCTTTGCTAGTTTCCAGTGGAGCTTCAGGAAGACTTAAGGACTGAAGATGAAAAGCTGTTTTGACTTTTGTGAATATCAGGTCGGCAGGATGTATTCTCTGAGAGAGTTTGTCTAGCTGGTTGGCTGAGTAAGATTTCAGACAAGCTATATTTGGAAAATGACATCCTCATGAGTGACGATAAGCTTATTAGCCAGTTGACGAGTCAGGTCTGATTATTGGTAGGTGCAGATCGAACCTGAAATTAAAGTTAGGCCAAGGTTTGAGCCTATTATTGCTAAAGAAATTAGCATTTACACACAAGTTAGGCACTGATGCACCTAGCAGGATGGTCAAAAAGATGTGAGGGAAAGTATTTGTCCTGAGGAAATATTGATAACAAAATATCGTCATACGAAAATATCTGAAAAAAATATGTATATGCAATTTACATAGATATTTTTGAAAAGTAATACAAAGAAAACGACTAAAGAGAATTACACCAAATCTGGCTTAAAACTAGATCTTTACAGAGAAAGTGTGCTTTTTTGTGATTTGGTCTAAATATGTTAAGTTGTTTTTGAGAAATCGGGGTAAATAACAGCGATATCTAGTGCCACAATATGATTGTTCAGTCCCGCTGAACTCATCAATGTGATTGGCTGGCCGCAACATAAAGAGAATTGTTCTGCCCACCATTACAGGACTTGCGGACTCAGTCCCAGAGTACTGAAAAATAAATTAAAACAGCATAGAAGTTAGCAGTGTAGGGATACCCTGATAGACTAGCCCTTGTATGGGTGCACCAGAAGAACCTCCAATGGGGCCATAATAATAAAAAAATATATATATATTTATATATATATTTATATGTCCAAAACCAGTTGCTCATAAGCAATGCGCGCACTCAGGAGTATGGATGCTAAATTTTATTCCTTAGGAAACGTTACGCGTTTCGACACCAGTTGTGCCTGGATCACACGTTAACCAACATGACAAATTGGCACTTTTAAATAAAGTTACGTGAAACAAACATAAACAGCGATGAGGTAACAATGCAAAGTAGGTCACAAATGCAAGTAAATGTGTTGGCCATTTTGCAGTAGTAAGCCGTTCAAGGTAAACAGTGAAACCCATTCAGTATAGCATGAGAGTGTATTTTTTACCACAAGTGTGTATAAGGCACTGAATAAACAATGTAAACAATGTAAACAATGTAAACACTGATCAGTTCTTCGCAGCTCAAATACTGGTATACAACGTTTACAACGAAACTTTTACCACGCACTACCATTACAACGCAGGCATTACAACGCATACCATTACAACGCATTGCGCTGGGGGCGCTCTAGGATAGGGAATAAGTTTAATTTTCTATCCAACACCTTCCCTAGTGTCCACCGGGACTGGAGTTGGAATAGAAAATTATACTTACCACTATCCAGCACCTCTAAGCGCTATGCGTTGTAAAGGTTTGCGATGTAAAAACCGCGTTGTAAAGGTATGCGTGGTAAAAGTATGCGTTGTAACGTCATACATCCCAAATACTCTACAGTGAAACATACATTGAGTACAGGCAAGTGCCCTCGCGGTAATACTGTTCGAGAATGGTATGGCCCATAGTTAAGGGCTACACCAGCAGCATTGTGTACTTAAACCCACTGGGTATGCGTGGGACGTGTGTTATACACTATTACTACTAGTACATCCTGTCTTAAGACAATGTTTGTGTTACTGTAGATGGTAACACTGTATAGAAATACAAATAAACTTCGCTCCTGATTGATGTTATAACCACCCCAATGGTGTACGTGGTCAGGTCTCAGGAGTATTTCCTTCGGTCTAGTGCCCAAAGTAAGCTTATGAAAAGACAGCCATACTCCTAAGTGTGGTGATAACTACAAATTAAAGGGGTATTCTCTCTCTACTAGTAGTTGTATCTATACATGTAATATAATAGGTCCTTGAGTATACTCTACAACAGTGGCAACCTGTTAGATCGGACCTCATCACCTCGAAAATAAACAATTAATAGAGCCAAAAAAATGTCATAAGTGCAAAACAGTGAAAATCTTATCTCTAAGTGGTGAAGTGACCTTCTTTAAAGTCGTCGAAGAAAAGGGTAGGGAAGAGTGAAGTGCATTAAAACAGTGAATTCTCCCTTCCTTCCCTCCTGAAAGAAACATATGAACATACTATTAAAAATGTCATACATTAAAATATCATACATCAAATTATTGAACAGTCTGTTACAGTACATCTGAAAAAAGCAGTTAAGTAATAGCTCATGGAAATCTTACAGAATTAATATGCATGATCTATCTCTATACAGGTAGAATCTAACCCATTATATTGGCTATTCTTCATGAAGATGAGTTGCCAATTCCTCATCTAAATTGTGCCCTCCAGGGAATCTAGTTTCCAATTCCATAATCCATTTGGACTCCCTCTTTCTCAGTGCCAGGTCTCGGTTGCCACCCCGTCTGCCTATATTGACTTGTTCCAATGCAAAAAATCTAAGCAGCGAATTATCAGATTGATGATGTTCTTGAAAGTGTCTAGCTACGGGGTAGCGAACATCAGAATGTGTTACTGCTCTCAAATGTTCCTGAATACGTTTTTTGACCATGTATCTCGTACTACCTACGTACTTCAGTTTGCACGGACATTCAAGCACGTAGATAACAAAGTTGGTATTGCATGTAAGGAACTGTTTAATCTCATGCTTAGTAGTGCGTCCTGGGATTTCTATCTCCTTCACCATAAAACTTGTTTTACAAGCCCTGCAATGGCCGCAGGGATAGAAACCTTTCAGACCATGGAAGTGCTGTTTTTTGGTATCCGATATGTCACCTTTAACTAAGAGATTTCTTAGATTTTTACCTCTCCTATAGGTGATTTGGGGCCTTTCTTTCAAATGGTGCCTATTACATGATCTGTCTGTAAGATCTTCCAATTGTCCGCGAACATTTTTTGAACTTTGTCAGACCTCTGGTTAAAGGTGGTGATAATTCTAGTAGAATTGTTATCATTTTCATCAATGGGCTTGGGCTGCAAGGTTTCTGATCTTTCCACCTCTGATATCTTTTTTGTAGCTTTGGTTTGTACCCATTCAGGATATCCTCTCTCTATGAATCTAGACAGCATGTTGGCTTGTTCCTGGGCAAAGCCTTCTGTGTTACTGCAAATCCTCTTTGCCCTTAACAGCTCCCCATACGGTATACTCCACTTGAGTGGTTCTGGGTGAGCGCTAAGGGCATGTAAAAGGCTATTGCCAGCCGTCTCTTTCCTGTGTAATTTCGAGATAAGATTACCATTGCTGACCTCTATGATGGTATCTAAGAATTCAATCTGGTGGTCACTTATGGTGTGGGTAAGATGTATATTGTATGTGTTGTTTTTCAATCTCTTAATGAAACTCTCTGCCTCTTCATTCGTTCCACCCCACACAATAAAAAGATCGTCAATATATCTCATCCAACTTATTACTTTGGCAAAATCTTCGTCAAAACTCTCGTCACTTCTGATTTCCTCTTCCCATTTTCCTAAGAAAAGGTTAGCAAAACTCGGCGCAAATGCCGAACGCATGGCAGCGCCACGTATTTGTTTATATATTGCCCCATCAAACATAAAAATATTGTTTTTGAGACACAGTTTCATCATTTCCACCAGCTTACGAGTGTGCTCAAGGTAGCCTATATCCCTTCTCTTCAAAAAGTGGTAGCTGGCTTCCATTCCTTGTACATGGTCAATAATAGTGTACAAGGCACTCACATCCATAGTGATTAACAGAGAGCCCTCTGTCCATTGGATGTTATGTATTTTATTAAGGAAATCTGTGGTGTCTTTAGTGTACGAGGGTAATTGGCACATATATTCTCTTAAAAAATGGTCAATGTATTTCGAAAGATTTTCATTGATACTACCAATCGATGACACTATGGGCCTACCCGGCGGTTCTCTATGGTTTTTGTGAACCTTCGGTAAAAGGTAAAAAATGGGAAGTTTGGGGTAGTCCTTCTTAAGAAAACGAAATTCGTGCCATGAAAGTAAGCCTTCAGTATGCCACTCACTCAATTTTTCCCAAGTCTCTATGATGCTGTCATTGTATACGCTCATCCTACTTTTTCCATAGAATCTGCCCCCCTCTAATTGAAAGAGGCTTCTTTCACATACATGTCCCTCCCCCACAGGACAATGTTTCCACCTTTGTCTGAAGGTTGAAGAACGATGATTTTATCTTTTGCTAATGAAAACATAAATTCTTTCTGTTCTTTTGTGAGATTGATCTCACCTTTCCTAAGTGTGGGGCGTGTGTGTTTAAGTTTAGTTAGCTCCCTCATCACAATCTCGTGAAAAGTATCTATTGTCGCCGGTTTTGTTGTTATTTCCACTTCAGATGTAGTACTAATGGTGTGTCTTGAAGCATCAGTATCTGAATCACTTGTCACTGTAGCCATTGACGTTTCAACAATGGTGCTAGGTTTTTCCGGTACATTGGCTTGTATGCCCCCTTGTTTATATAGATAGTCATATTTAGGGCTATAAGTTAGGATACGCCTGCTATCGTAATCTCCGCAACCACGATGTAATTTTCTTTGTTTACGATACTTTATATACTCCTCATGCTTTTTGAGTCTAATTTTAAGGTCATCTTTAAATTCCTTTATAGTATCTTGTTCCGTATTTTTCAAAAATTCTTCTTCCAAATCTTTCAATTGTGTTACTGTAGATGGTAACACTGTATAGAAATACAAATACACTTCGCTCCTGATTGATGTTATAACCACCCCAATGGTGTACGTGGTCTATACATGTATAGATATAACTACTAGCAGAGGGAGAATACCCCTTTAATTTGTAGTTATCACCACACTTAGGAGTATGGCTGTCTTTTCACAAGCTTACTTTGGGCACTAGACCGAAGGAAATACTCCTGAGACCTGACCACGTACACCATTGGGGTGGTTATAACATCAATCAGGAGCAAAGTTTATTTGCATTTCTATACAGTGTTACCATCTACAGTAACACAAACATTGTCTTAAGACAGGATGTACTAGTAGTAATAGTGTATAACACACTTCCCACGCATACCCAGTGGGTTTAAGTACACAATGCTGCAGGTGTAGCCCTTAACTATGGGCCATACCATTCTCGAACAGTATTACCGCGAGGGCACTTGCCTGTACTCAATGTATGTTTCACGGTAGAGTATTTGAGCTGGGAAGAACTGAGCAGTGTTTACATTGTTTACATTGTTTATTCAGTGCCTTATACACACTTGTGGTAAAAAGTACACTCTCATGCTATACTGAATGGGTTTCCCTGTTTACCTTGAATGGCTTACTACTGCAAAATGGCCGACACATTTACTTGCATTTGTGACCTACTTTGCATTGTTACCTCATCGCTGTTTATGTTTGTTTCACGTAACTTTATTTAAAAGTGCCAATTTGTCATGTTGGTTAACGTGTGATCAAGGCATAACTGGTGTCGAAACGCGTAACGTTTCCTAAGGAATAAAATTTAGCATCCATACTCCTGAGTGCGCGCATTGCTTATGAGCAACTGGTTTTGGACATTAAAAAAGTTTGGCTTTGGGTCTGCCGAAAAAACGTGCCAACTGACGACGGGAGAACGATCCCGGAAGGACCCTCTTTGGATTTGGAATCATTATCGAGGGATCGAGAGCCGGCCGTTGCATGAAAGAGCATTTACCTGGAGAGTATAATCGGAACTTGTGCACACGTCGAACCACCGTACGGTAAGACCTCTTTCGTTTTTCGCTTCTGTCTTAATCGGAGAAATCAACACAGGAGTGCGCTGGTTTTTCCGTTGAGAGCAGAGGCTTACGGAGAGTGAACGGCACCGAGGGGCAGACGGAGAATAAGATAGACTAATAAATCGGATATGGGAGAAATCAACGAGGAATTTTCTCAAAAAGCTGTATTTCTCAATGGCACTTTCTGAATATCGAGGCAAACGGCATCAGGAACTGCCAAGAAAGGGCGGGGGAGTATGGAAAGTGCGAAGTGATTAGCGGACACTGTTTAAAATCATTAACGATATACGCATCGTTAGTTGCCTTAGTAAAACCTAATAGTGCAAAGAGAATCATCCATACAGCAGTTACAGTACACAATAACATCAACGGTTCACTCACTCCACATCAGTATGGATGAGGAAGTTGAGAGACGACGAGAGGCAGCTTCATTATTTGCAAGAGTCCCAGGCAAGGGAGGAACTACAACCCTCATAATGGACAAATCAGAAAGTGACTCATTGAGCCTGCTATTGCGCAAATACGAGAAACTGAAGAAACAAGATAGCGCGAAATGGTGGGAGGCTACATCCCTCCAGGATTATGTCGAAAAAAATATGGTACCTAGAGGCTTAAGGATTTATATCACACCATCCCACGAGTCCCCCAATGCAAGAATGTTGGAGGAATGGTCAATGAATTCCGCAACGAGTTCCAAAAATATGCTGTGCATATTGATCAAATATGCGTGGGAGGATCGAGAAGATATCCTTAAACAATTGAAAGATTTGGAAGAAGAATTTTTGAAAAATGCGGAACAAGATACTATAAAGAAATTTAAAGATGACCTTAAAATCAGACTAAAAAAGCAAGAGGAGGATGGGGCGTGGCCAAGCAGCATGGCCGACAGGACGTGAGCTTCACCAGCTCCGTCCCGAGGACCCGATTATCCTGTCGACCAGATCCTTACAGGGCTCTCCGAGAGGGTGTGGATGGGCCGTATGCTTCCCTGACTCATTCGGGACCCCCTCATTGCTGAGACGACCTCGAGAATCCCCGCAATTGACGCCGGAGATTGGAGCGGCGGGCTGGGGGCTCCAGCCTGAACTACGCGAGGCAGGGGCCTACACGGGAGTGTGGTGGTGCGGGCGGCCCGTCCAGAAGAGGTGCCTCCCTGCCCTGAGGCCGATTACATCCTCCGTGGGCCTGGGACGGTGGCTGGCGACCGAGGTGAAGTGGCGGACGGCTGGCCTGGGGCCCGGAGAGCGGGGTGGTGCGGGCTGCGGGCTCCGGCCTGACCTACGCGAGGCCGCGGTCCGGGCCTGCACGGGAGTGTTGCAGTGCGGGAGCCCCGTCCGGAAGAGGTGTTTCCCTGGCCCGGGGCCAATTGCATCCCCCGCGGGCCTGGGGCGGTGGCTGCCGGCCGAGACAGAGTGGCGGAGGCTGACCTAGGGCCCGGCGATTCCCGCCGGCCCATGTGGAGAGTTGCGGCGCCCGCCCCTCCCCCTCCGATCCCTCGCTGCGCTGGAGCTGCCGATTGGGCGGCATTGCTCCGGGTGAGTGCTGCCCTGATTCCTGGGACCTTGGAGGACTGACGGAGAGCCGAGGCGGTGTGGAGACCGAGCCTCGCTTATGCCCTTGCTGGTGGCCCTTGGGGGCCGGCTCTGCGCTGAAGTGTCCGTGCGGCTCAGGTGGGCTGCTCCTTGTGGTTGGAGGGTGTGGACCTTGCGGCCTCCGCCCTACCCTGGACATTAGACTGTGGCGGCCCCTACACGGGGGGCCGGCGGTGAAGGTGAGACCTGCGGAGGCCTGAGGCGCTGTGACCCGGGGTCGTGAGTGGTTTGGCGCCCCCTCTCCCTCCTGCACGTCATTTTGCCCGGGTATCGAGGCGCCTTCATACAAAAGCTGCAGTGGCATGTGACCTGTAATACCCCTGGCCCACGTTGAATTGTGCTTCTGCGCTCTCCTGTGGGGGCGCCTCTGGAGACCTGCAAATTCTTCTGCTGCCCTTTTTGATGGTGAAGGGACCCGCCCCGGGTACACTAGCTGGCGGGGGCACCTGTTTGCCTATTTCAACTGGATTGTCGGCTATCCCGCCGCCTGGCCCGGTGAGTGCATCGTGGATTACTGCTTGCCCATTTTTACACTACTGTGGGGAGTGCCAGACTCCCGCCCTTATAGGGGAGACTGCGCGGGGACTGCCTTAGCTCCCCCGACTGCTCCCCTGCCTGGATTGGACACCGTTCGGATTGCGGCTGCCTGGAGCCGCCCACTGTCCTGGCATTTCGTCTGGTCATCCCTTCTTTGGACCGCCACTGGGCTCTACACCTAGCTAGTGGGTCCTGGCCGAAACTTTTTGGAACGCCTTGGGAGGGCACACGATCTACCCCTCTAGATGGCGGCCCGCAAGGATAGGTCCGCGAAATCCTCCCAACCCAACACCATTGTCCAGTATACTACTCCGCGTCTGCCATCACAGAGGATCACACGGCAGACGGGCCCGGAGGATGGAGGGGATGGACCGCCTGAGCCTTCCAGAGCAGAGATCCTGAAGGCTATCCAGGGATCCCATTCTGCCTTGGAGAGGCAGATCGAGACTGTATCCATAGATGTTAATCTACTCCGGACGGATCTCCGTAAAGTAGCGGACAAGGTTACAGATGCGGAGGGCAATATTGCCCATTTACAAACTGAAGTGGCTTCCTTGCAAAAATCAGTTGCGCACCTGACGTCCACCACCCGTGCACTGGAGAGAAGAGCTGAAGACGCGGAAGGCAGGGCCCGTCGGAGTAACACCAGGGTCCTGGGCGTACCGGAACGCCTGGAGGCAGGAAACGCTGAGTGCTTCTTGGAGACCTGGATCCGCACCCAATTGTGCCCGACCGGATTGTCCAGTGTCTTTGTCATTGAACGTGCACATAGGGCCCTTGTTCCCCCTCCACGGCCGGGCGAGCCTCCTAGAGCCCTAATCGCAAAGATCCTGAACTATAAAGATCGTGACTGTATTCTAAGGGCAGCAAGGGAAATGGAGTCCCTCACAATCGAAAATAGCCGAATTTCCATCTATCCCGATTATACTCAGCAGGTGCAGGAGCAGCGGAAGTCCTACTTGGGAGTTAAGCAGAAACTCCGGGAAATGAAACTCCAATACATGCTCCTCTACCCAGCCAAACTCAAGGTGCTCTCCCAGGTGCTCACTTCTTCGAGTCCCGGGTGGAGGTGTGGGAGTGGCTTGAGATACGGGGAGAGGACCTACCCCCTGGTGAGCGGGGCGGCCCCCGCGAGACCTGGGGGACCCGGCCCCAGCGACGCCGTCGAGGCAGAGGAAGACGCCGATCCCGATCCCGGGGTTCTGCTGAGCCTCGGGTGACTGTGGGGGAGGATGGAGCACTGCGCATGAGAACATCATCAACGGGGGTCGCCCCGGAGTCCCCTGGGGCACCTGCCCCTGGTGAGGTCCTGGTCCCGGATACTTTGCAGGAAACCTTGCCTGATACGGACTCCACTGCTCCTGTGATGTCGGAAACTGGCCTTTCTGAACCACAGCTTGAGTGAGCTCTGATCTAAGGTACTGTTTTGTTACTGCATTGTTGTCCTCCGAGGTGGGGGGACCCCCTTCTGGGTCTTTGTCAGATCAACGCTGTCTCTACTTGGTGTTGGGAGCCCTGGATGATCGACTACGGCAGAGAACTGGTGCCCCGTTGGCCGGGGAGCTGTGGTGTGGGGCCCACGGTCTATGGTGGATCGTCGCCCAGCATAGGAACTGTATTCAATAGACATCCCCGGAGACTGTCCTGGAACATTGGGTCCTCGGGGAGCTGGGGGGAGGGTGGGTGGATCTGGTTGGTTGTGTGTGAGTGTGGGTTTAGTGGGTTGTATGGGGTGGCTGTGTACGTCCTGGCACTGGCAGGGGAAGGGCAGGGTAGCGTTTTTGGTTGTTGCTGTCCTCTTGCTCGCGGGTGGGGGTGGGGAAACTGTTTCTGAAGGGGTTCTGGGTTCCGCTGTTTTTGGCTGGCACTGGCAGGGGCAGGGCGGGGTGGTGTGTTTTGCTGTTGCCCTACTCCTGCTCATGAGTGGGGGGGGGATTTCTTTAGAGTTCGTGTGGTTGGGGGAGCTGTGGGGTTGGGGGGGCTCTGGGGGGGAACTGTTTTTGGCATCGAGTGTACCGTGGTTCAGGCCCCTGTGAGGCTGCTTGCAGATGCTAGACTTGGTTGCCCGGATGGGCAAGCCCAATGCTTATGGGATACAAATTTTTAACTTGGAACGTGCGGGGCTTGGGCACTTGCACCAAGAGACACAGGGTACTGTCCTTTCTCCGCCGCCATGGAGTCTCTGTGGCGTGCTTGCAGGAAACGCATCTGAATGAGGATGGTGCCCTCAAGTTGGCGAAGAAGTGGAGGGGTCAAATGTTCCATTCCTCCTTCTCTACCTATGCTAGGGGGGTCCTGATCTGGGTGGCACCCGGGGTTCCCCTGGCGGTCCAGTTTGTTGAGGCAGATATTGAGGGCAGATATGTACTTTTGCGGGTGAAGCTGGATGGGAGGGACTTCCTGCTGTTGAATTCTTATGCACCCAATGTGGATGACCCGAGTTTCTTTTCCAACTTACAGGAGCTTATAGTGTCAGATTTAGATGCCCCCCTCCTCTGGTTTGGAGACTTTAACTGTGTACTGGATCCGCTGCTGGACAGGCATCCTCCCCGCGCAGGCATGAAACCACGGATGACGACACGTCTCCGGGAGGTGATGGATAACCTGGGTGCTGTAGATCTGTGGCGCCTGGGTAATCCGGGACTGAAACTGTACACTTGTTATACCCCCACGCACAATACTCATAGTAGGCTCGATAGAGTCCTTGCTGCCAATATCGATGCTTCCCTTGTTTTCTCGGTCACTCATCAGGCCCGGTTTTTGTCCGATCATTCGCCCGTAACGTGCGTAATGCAGTGGGCGGACCGATCCTCCCGTCCGCGGACCTGGAGGATGCCGGGGGATCTCCTACAGGATCCGGTAGGACGGTAACATGTGGAGACGACCCTACATACCTATCTGGATCTGAATTGGGGAGATGGCAACATCCCTTATGCGACCAAGTGGGGCGCTCTTAAGGCGGTTGTGCGGGGCGCATATATGGGCCTGACTTATGGGGTCCGGAGACAGCTGCTCCGTGAGCTCAAGGGTGCTGAGGAGCGCCTCTGCCGGTGTCAATCCTTATCGGATCCGGATGGGTCAGACCTGGACTCTGAAAGGACGGCCTGTGAGGACGTTCACGATATCCTCACCCGGCTGGATAGGTTTACTCTCGCCCGCTATCGCCAGCGACTCCACCGTGAAGGGGACAAATCGGGCCGCCTATTGGCCTGGATCCTCTGTAGGGAATCGGCACCTGCACGGATCGTGGCATTGAGAGACCCCGCTGGGGACCTGGTGCACTCAGAGGTGGACCTCCTTGCGGTGCTCCGCACGCATCTACAGACGGTGTATACCGCGGACCCCCTAGTGACAGAGGCATCGTATCAGCCATACCTTCGAGGTTTGACTCTCCAGACCCTCTCTAGGGAAGATGCGGAGGAACTAGACGCTGCGGTGACGCTCCAGGAGGTCAGAATGGCGTTGGCCGCCCTACCGACGGCTAAGACGCCCGGTGGAGACAGTTTTATCAGGCGTTCGCGGATACCCTCGCTCCCTGTCTCCTCCAGATTTACCATGACGCACTGGAGCGTGGCACACTCCCACCCACCATGCAACAGGGTGAGGTTTGCATGATTCTGAAGCCGGGTGGGGATGACTGTGATCCCGCGGCCTACCAGCCTATCCCCCTAATTAACACCGATGCAAAAATTCTCACTAAGATCTTGGCCACGCAGCTGGCACCGCACATGGCGCAATTAGTTCACCAAGATCAGTGCGGGTTCATCCCGGGCCGCAACACCGCCATAAACCTTCGGCGCTTAAACCACGTTCTCCATGAAGTACGTGATAGAGAGGATCCCCAGGTCCTGGTGTCGATAGACCTGGCTAAAGCCTTTGATACTGTCAGCTGGGGGTACCTTTTGGAGGTGCTTCGAATGGCTGGGGTGGGACCCCTCTTCTGCGACTGGATCCGAATCCTTTATAGTGCGCCTATGGTCAGGGTCAGACTCGGGGCGGCCCGATCCGAGGAGTGGCAGCTGGGCAGGGGCACCCGTCAGGGGTGCCCCCTGTCGCCGCTCCTATTTGCATTGGCGATTGAGCCCCTGGCGGTGTCGCTCCGAGCGGAGATGGCCCCCTGGGGGATTCAGGTGGGGGATACAGTGCACTTGGTCTCGTTATACGCCGATGAAGCGCTGTTCTACCTGACCTCCCCCCGGGAATCGATGCCGCTCCTGTTGCACCACTTGGATCGTTTTGGTGCGGCCTCTGGTCTGCGCCTTAATCCAGCGAAGTCCTTGATCTTCCCCCTTGCGGGCTGTGGGGAGGACCCAAGAGTGGGTTTCCCGCCCCTGGGACTTAGATAGGAAGTGGAGGCCTTCCGCTACCTGGGAATCCAGGTGGCCGTGTCCGATGAGCAGTTGCTGTCTCGGAACGCCGACCGGGTGCTCAGTTCTCTAAAACAGTCCGTGTCCTTTTGGAATACGCTCCCACTCTCTCTCATGGGACGGTTGGCCGTCTCGAAGATGGTAATGTTGCCCAGGGTGTTGTATACCTTGCAGAATACCCTGTGCCCTCTCCCTCCTCGCATATTCAACAAACTCAATACGCTGCTCACCTCCTTGCTTTGGGCGGGCAGACGCAGCAGAGTTGCATTGCGCACGGTGGTCAGGCGTTGGGATGAAGGAGGCCTAGAGGCCCCGAGGTTTCACCTATACTATTATGCGGCCCAACTGCTACCAGCCGCGCGCTGGTTTGCGGGTGCGGACAACTGGGAGTTGCGACTCCTAGCGGGTAGAGCAGATGAGCGGACCCTACAGGTGGCCCTGATGCGGGGTAGGGGAGCGGATGACTCCCTGCCATATATTGTTCGACACACTGCTGGACTTTGGCAGCGAGTAGTGGAGAGAGTGTTGAGGCAGGCCCCATTTCATAGGGAGCTACCGGTGTGGATATTGGCACCGGTGACGTTGATGGAGGAACACATGTCGTTCCGGGAATGGCGTGAAGGCGGCTGTGACACTTTGGCGGATCTGTATCCCGACGATTCTTTTGTGACCCTGGAAAGGGCTACGGAGGCCTTTGGTCTCACTGGAGGACAGTATCTCCATTATAGAGCCCTACAGGACATGGCGAGGGCGACCTGGCCGCAATATCCGGAGGCACCCCCGGTGTCCCATACTCTGAATATTCTACTGTCGTGCGGCAGGGGACGGCGACTGATAACGCTGTTCTATACGGCTATGAGATGTGATTCGGACCCCCCGATATCTCCGTCCTGGGCAGCATGGGAGAAATACACAGTAGTATAGTATTTCAATTGTATTATTTGAAAACTTAGTCCCGATGTAGGGTACACAAACAGTGGTACCTATACCAGTATAACCAAACACACTGACCACAAAGAAAAATTCAAGTAAAGTTTTACTCATATACTTTCATATTCTCTGTATTGTATTCAAATATTAGTTTTGCTGTCCAAAAAACACAAACATAAAACATATAAAACACATAAATTCTGTGCAAGACTGATACACATTTAAAACAACATATAAAAATGTCAATTCACGGACTTATTGGCGAAGACAACTATAAATGCAATAATCCACTAGGTACATCAATAAATTCTTGGGTCCTAGGGGATTTTGTATAGTTGGTTCATAAAAGAAGGAAATGCGACGACGTTTCGACCCTGGGGGGCGATGCGATGATTTTGCGCATCAGAAGCAGGTCTTAATCAGGACTGTGCAGTTGTAGGACAGCCTTTTACGAACCATGGAAACCTGGTCCTTATTAAGTGGTTGCTGGTCAGCTGACTCAGCCACTATGGTATAGTTCCTTGTATCTCTGTAAAGATTAGTTATACAGGTGGTGAGATGGAAAAGGCGTTGTTTCTTTGATTTGATAAACGTTGTATGCGTCTGACTCCTTCTCATTAAAAAGCGGGAATAATTTAATGAGAAGGAGTCAGACGCATACGACGTTTATCAAATCAAAGAAACAACGCCTTTTCCATCTCACCACCTGTATAACTAATCTTTACAGAGATACAAGGAACTATACCATAGTGGCTGAGTCAGCTGACCAGCAACCACTTAATAAGGACCAGGTTTCCATGAGGAGCCAAGGTTCGTAAAAGGCTGTCCTACAACTGCACAGTCCTGATGAAGACCCGCTTCTGATGCGCAAAATCATCGCATCGCCCCCCAGGGTCGAAACGTCGACGCATTTCCTTCTTTTATGAACCAACTATACAAAATCCCCTAGGACCCAAGAATTTATTGATGTACCTAGTGGGTTATTGCATTTATAGTTGTCTTCGCCAATAAGTCAGTGAATTGACATTTTTATATGTTGTTTTAAATGTGTATCAGTCTTGCACAGAATTTATGTGTTTTATATGTTTTATGTTTGTGTTTTTTGGACAGCAAAACTAATATTTGACTACAATACAGAGAATATGAAAGTATATGAGTAAAACTTTACTTGAATTTTTCTTTGTGGTCAGTGTGTTTGGTTATACTGGTATAGGTACCACTGTTTGTGTACCCTACATAGGGACTACGTTTTCAAATAATACAATTGAAATACTATACTACTGTGTATTTCTGTCCGACAGAACCATTATTATCAATTTCATTACCCACCCAGGTTCTGAGGGTTAAAGGGTCACCCCATTATATGTAATGCTGGGCAGCATGGGAGGCGGATCTAGAGGTCGCCTTGGACCCGGGACAACGCAAACGCATAGGGACACTTACCAGGAAGGTGTCGTGTAATGCACGCTTCAAACTGATCCATTTCAATTTTGTACATCGCACATACATAACCCCAGTTGCCTTGCACCGCATTGCCGCGGATAAATTGGATGCCTGCCCTAGATGTGGTACAGTCAGAGCCGGATTTCTCCATTTGGCTTGAGAGTGTCCGCTGGTCGGAGACTTCTGGAAGGCAGTGGTAGTCCACATCAGGAAGATCACGAGCCTGGTTATTGACCTAACCCCACTTTACTGCTTGTTGGCCCTAGTCCCCAAACCCAGGAAGAGGAACCTCTCATATAAAATGTTGCAGCTGCTCTTGGTGTTGGCTAGGAGACGGGTGGCTATCACCTGGATGGGACAGAGGGCACCAGACATCTCATTGTGGCTCCGGGACGTGGGGGAATGGACATTGGCTGAGGAGACTCACATGCAGCATACGCGTAAGGATGAACGGCTGCCAGAGGACTTACTCGCATGGAGAATAATGTGCGCTGTGGGGTCCGTTGGCAGCGATTCCGATGCAACTAGTGCTGAATTGTTCTCCTCTGTGGAATCGGGACCCGAGGATGGGGTGCCGGGGGGTGGAGAGGGAGAGTAGGTGTTGGGGTAGTGCCCTGATGTCTACGCACGAGGTTCCTTATTGTCAGTTTTGTATGATTGCTTTGCATCCCGAGATTTTGACTCTTGTATCTACTGTTATATCTGCACCTGCTGGAGCTGTACTGGGACTGTGGAATGTGTACACCTGTATTTTCTTTCTACCGATGCCAATTTTGGGGGGGATTGTGTTGTTCATTTTGCAGAAAAAAACAAAATAAAGTTAAAAAAAAAAAAAAAAGCAAGAGGAGGATATAAAGTATCGTAAACAAAGAAAATTACATTGTGATTGCGGAGATTACGATAGCGGGCGTATCCTAACTTATAGCCCTAAATATGACTATCTATATAAACAAGGGGGCATACAAGCCAATGTACCAGAAAAACCTAGCACCATTGTTAAAACGCCAATGGCT
This sequence comes from Lissotriton helveticus, assembly GCF_964261635.1. Taxonomy (NCBI): domain Eukaryota; kingdom Metazoa; phylum Chordata; class Amphibia; order Caudata; family Salamandridae; genus Lissotriton; species Lissotriton helveticus. Next base: position 49,993,831 of record NC_136072.1, on the reverse strand, counting down.
ACAGTGACAAGTGATTCAGATACTGATGCTTCAAGACACACCATTAGTACTACATCTTGAAGTGGAAATAACAACAAAACCGGCGACTTTTTTGGACGAATTCCGGGTTCTACGGACAAGACGCAAGAAAGCAGCGGAAGTGTCACAACCACCACCATTCAAGAAAAACACAACATGGGGACGACCAAGGGGAAGAGGAAGAGGCAGGGGAGATCGCGACAGAGACGACTCAAGCTCAAGCAGAGGAGAGGAAAAAACCTACACAAAACCAGTGGGAACCAAACGAGGTGGTTACAAGAAAAGGAGATAATGATGGATGAACAGACGGTAAATAAAACAATAATTAATCTTTCATCCAGAACACTGACTTTAAAAGAAAAAAGAACTCCCTGTCTGGGACTTACTTTTTGTCCAACAGAACTCTTTGATTATGCGGACACAAGGGTTGACATTTTTAAATTTATACATAAATTAAAACTATCTAAATGGCATGCACTTATCAATAAGAAAGCGATACCCACCGCAAATAGTGAGGAGTCTGTACCTGAATTAACTATAGAAGATGTAGACATGCTCCAAACTGTGAATTCTCTAGGAGGCATCTCACCTGATACAGAACAGGAACAACAAGTCATTGCCTCAGAGAAACGAGAACAGACAGGGCTGCGGGCACTTTATTCAGACCAAAAACGGTCATCTATCCGACTCTACCCCATGATTCAATAGATACTTTTCACAAGGTTGTGATGAGGGAGCTAACTAAACTTACACACACACGCCCCACACTTAGGAAAGGTGAGATCAATCTCACAAAAGAACAGAAAGAATTTATTTTTTCATTAGCAAAAGATAAAAGCATCAATTCTCTACCTTCAGACAAAGGTGGAAACATTGTCCTGTGGGGGAGGGACATGTATGTGAAAGAGGCTCTCTTTCAATTAGAGGGGGGCAGATTCTATGGCAAAAGTAGGATGAGCGTATACAATGACAGCATCATAGAGACTTGGGAAAAATTGAGTGAGTGGCATACTGAAGGCTTACTTTCATGGCACGAATTTCGTTTTCTTAAGAAGGACTACCCCAAACTTCCCCTTTTTTACCTTCTACCGAAGGTTCACAAAAACCATAGGGAACCGCCGGGTAGGCCCATAGTGTCATCGATTGGTAGTATCAATGAAAATCTTTCGAAATACATTGACCATTTTTTAACAGAATATATGTGCCAATTACCCTCGTACACTACAGACACCACAGATTTCCTTAATAAAATACATAACATTCAATGGACAGAGGGCTCTCTGTTAATCACTATGGATGTGAGTGCCTTGTACACTATTATTGACCATGTACAAGGAATGGAAGCCAGCTACCACTTTTTGCAGAAAAGGGATATAGGCTACCTTGAGCACACTCGTATGCTGGTGGAAATGATGAAACTATGTCTCAAAAACAATATTTTTATGTTTGATGGGACAATATATAAACAAATACGTGGTGCGGCCATGGGTTCAGCATTTGCGCTGAGTTTTGCTAACCTTTTCTTAGGAAAATGGGAAGAGGAAATCAGAAGTGATGAGAGTTTTGACGAAGATTTTGCCAAAGTAATAAGTTGGATGAGATATATTGACGATCTTTTTATTATGTGGGGTGGAACGAATGAAGAGGCAGAGAGTTTCATTAAGAGATTGAACAACAACACATACAATATACATCTTACCCACACCATAAGTGACCACCAGATTGAATTCTTAGATACCATCATAGAGGTCAGCAATGGTAATCTTATCTCAAAATTACATAGGAAAGAGACGGCTGGCAATAGCCTTTTACATGCCCTTAGCGCTCACCCAGAACCACTCAAGTGGAGTATACCGTATGGGGAGCTGTTAAGGGCAAAGAGGATTTGCAGTAACACAGAAGGCTTTGCCCAGGAACAAGCCAACATGCTGTCTAGATTCAGAGAGAGAGGATATCCTGAATGGGTACAAACCAAAGCTACAAAAAAGATATCAGAGGTGGAAAGATCAGAAACCTTGCAGCCCAAGCCCATTGATGAAAATGATAACAATTCTACTAGAATTATCAACCCCTTTAACCAGAGGTCTGACAAAGTTAAAAAAATGTTCGCGGACAATTGGAAGATCTTACAGACAGATCATGTAATAGGCACCCATTTGAAAGAAAGGCCCCAAATCACCTATAGGAGAGGTAAAAATCTAAGAGATCTCTTAGTTAAAGGTGACATATCGGATTCCGAAAAACAGCACTTCCAAGGTCTGAAAGGGTTCTATCTCTGCGGCCATTTCAGGGCTTGTAAAACAAGTTTTATGGTGAAGGAGATAGAAATCCCAGGACGCACTACTAAGCATGAGATTAAACAGTTCCTTACATGCAATACCAACTTTGTTATCTACGTGCTTGAATGTCCGTGCAAACTGAAGTACGTAGGTAGTACGAGATACATGGTCAAAAAACGTATTCAGGAACATTTGAGAGCAGTAACACATTCTGATGTTCGCTACCCCGTAGCTAGACACTTTCAAGAACATCATCAATCTGATAATTCGCTGCTTAGATTTTTTGCATTGGAACAAGTCAATATAGGCAGAAGGAGTGGCAACCGAGACCTGGCACTGAGAAAGAGGGAGTCCAAATGGATTATGGAATTGGAAACTAGATTTCCTGGAGGGCACAATTTAGATGAGGAATTGGCAACTCATCTTCATGAAGAATAGCCAATATAATGGGTTAGATTCTACCTGTATAGAGATAGATCATGCATATTAATTCTGTAAGATTTCCATGAGCTATTACTTAACTGCTTTTTTCAGATGTACTGTAACAGACTGTTCAATAATTTGATGTATGATATTTTAATGTATGACATTTTTAATAGTATGTTCATATGTTTCTTTCAGGAGTAAAGGAAGGGAGAATTCACTGTTTTAATGCAGTTCACTCTTCCCTACCCTTTTCTTTGACGACTTTAAAGAAGGTCACTTCACCACTTAGAGATAAGATTTCCACTGTTTTGCACTTATGACATTTTTTTGGCTCTATCAATTGTTTTATTTTTGAGGTGATGAGGTCCGATCTAACAGGTTGCCACTGTTGTAGAGTATACTCAAGGACCTATTATATTACATGTATAGATACAACTACTAGTAGAGGGAGAATACCCCTTTAATTTGTAGTTATCACCACACTTAGGAGTATGGCTGTCTTTTCATAAGCTTACTTTGGGCACTAGACGGAAGGAAATACTCCTGAGACCTGACCACGTACACCATTGGGGTGGTTATAACATCAATCAGGAGCGAAGTTTATTTGTATTTCTATACAGTGTTACCATCTACAGTAACACAAACATTGTTTTAAGACAGGATGTACTAGTAGTAATAGTGTATAACACACGTCCCACGCATACCCAGTGGGTTTAAGTACACAATGCTGCTGGTGTAGCCCTTAACTATGGGCCATACCATTCTCGAACAGTATTACCGCGAGGGCACTTGCCTGTACTCAATGTATGTTTCACGGTAGAGTATTTGAGCTGGGAAGAACTGAGCAGTGTTTTCATTGTTTACATTGTTTATTCAGTGCCTTATACACACTTGTGGTAAAAAGTACACTCTCATGCTATACTAAATGGGTTTCACTGTTTACCTTGAACGGCTTACTACTGCAAAATGGCCGACACATTTACTTGCATTTGTGACCTACTTTGCATTGTTACCTCATCGTTGTTTATGTTTGTTTCACGTAACTTTATTTAAAAGTGCCAATTTGTCATGTTGGTTAACGTGTGATCAAGGCACAACTGATGTCGAAACGCGTAAGGTTTCCTAAGGAATAAAATTTAGCATCCATACTCCTGAGTGCGCGCATTGCTTATGAGCAACTGGTTTTGGACATTAAAAAAGTTCGGCTTTGGGTCTGCCGAAAAAACGCGCCAACTGACAACGGGAGAACGATCCCGGAAGGACCCTCTTTGGATTTGAAATATATATTTATATGTATATGTGTGTGTGTGTGTGTGTATGTATATATATATATATATATATATATATATATATATATATATATATATATATATATATAAATATATAATTTTTTTTTCTTTACTTCTTGCGTTTCCACTGGTGCCATCACAGCTCCGTCTGGTCCCAAGGACTCTGCAGGAACCAGCACGGACTGCTGTGCTCCTGTGGGAGCCCCACGTGTCCCCCCAAAAATAAACTAAGGAAGAATGCAGGATGGGTGTACGTATGGTGGGCGTTTAGCCACGTACATAATGTAATAAGGTATCACCAGTGCCGGCCCGTGGAGGGAGTTGTGCGGGGTGGGGCGGGTAGGGGCAGGGTGGGGGGTAGTAAACTCTGGCTCACGGCCGACCGGAGTAATGTAAATAAATAAATAAATAAAACGAATTTCATTTCGCACGCTGGAACGGCAAATGCGTTTTAGCGAGCGCAATGAAATTCTTTTTCTTTATTTATTTATTTACTGATGGATGGAGGTGAATCCGAAGAACCTCCTATTAAGAAATATCTGACTAAACACTAAAAACCACTGTTGGTTGATTAAGGGAAAAGGTAGGATGAAGAATAATGCTTGGTGAAATGCTGGACATGTCATGAAGGTCTGGGGTGATGAGCCTAGTAAGCTTGAAGGGGGCAGTGTTGAGGCCTTTCACTTTTAGAAGGTGTCTTTAGAAGTGGATGTGAGCATAAAGTTCGAATTGGCTTTTAAGTAAACTTTAGTGCTCGAGTGTCAAGGTTCTGTTTTGTTTGATTTGTTCAGTTCACTGTGTAAGTATAAGATGTGGCTTCTATGCATCAGTTTACTAATTGCATGTTGAGAGAAGCAGGAGCACACTGCCAGCATATCAGTACCAGTTCGACCAAGTGCATTCTGGATGTTGCAGTTCGTAGTAGTTTACAATTAGTGGCACTGAAGAAGAGATGTGGCTCGTCTAAGCTAAACAGCAGAAACAGACATCAATCCATAACCACCGAAAGCTCAACACAGAAAAAACAGAGATGTGAACAGTGGCATAAATATCAGCCTACTGCCATATGCCTCAAGAAACTCGAGACCCCTTCATGGCATTGTGAAAAGTCAGAAACCTTGGGGTAACCATGGGTTCAGAACTACCCTTGCTGCCACATTTTCAACAAGGTCACAAAAAGCACCTTCTAATCAATTAGAACACCAGGGTCGGCCTTAGGCATGTGCAAGCTGTGCACCTGCACAGGGCGCCAAACCCCAGGGGCCGCCACGCCAATATATATCCTTAATATAATAATCCTCTGAGGATGGATACATATTTGCGTGGCGGCCCCAGTGGCAGGGATTTGGCGGCCTCCGGCTCTGTTCCACTTCCAAACACCCTGACCACCCCCCTCTTCACTGGCCTCTGCGCCTCTTCCGGGGCCCTCTTCCGGGGCCCCCTACCTATGCTCCCTGCCCAGGGCCGCCATGAGCCTAGAGCCGCCCCTGAAAACACTGACGTGCCTTCTCATACATTGGAGACTAACAAAAGCTATAAGCCATCCTCACACTAGTAATGTCCATGCTTGACTATGCCAACAGCCTATACCACAGTGCCACCTGTTTCAAAATATATGAAAACTATAACAAATCTAGAACACTGCCCTAAGACTCCTCTGCCTCCATCCAAGAAAACACATTAGTCTGCTCCTGTAATCACTCCACTGGCTATCTGTAGCTAGAAAAGCAATATGCAAGGCACTCAGAATCATCCACAGAGCTTGCCAAGGAAAAATACCTGTATATTACATGTTAAATTCAAGCAATACAAACAAAAAATTGGACACTACACCCTAGAATTGCACAACGGAACATCATACCGCCTTACTGAAAGAAATCCATAGGTGGCATCCCTTTCTCTGTACAAGCTGCCAAGCTCTGAAACTCACTACCAGCCAAGATTCAAATCATTCAAAAGCATTTACACTTCAGAATCAATGTAAAAAAACAGTTTATTTCCACGATAAGAGCAACATCCCACAATCCAGGGATGTTACCTGGAGTACATAATTGCTCCTTCAAGCACAATCTGCAAACTATCATCTACACATGTGGGAAAGCCTGACCAGCAAACAACTTTCTAGGTTCAGGTAAGATATATCGGGGTTAACTTATGTCTAGCCTGGGTATTATAAAGTAATGTCAATATATATATATACCCTGCCTGGTCTACTCTAATTCAAACCCCATAACACTCAGCAATCAGGCAGCCAATTGTAGTTCAAAGCAGTTGCATAACAATTCCCAAATTTTCCTTAACCCTCTTGCACTCACATCAGATATATCCCTCACGGCTCATGTCCACCACCCAATACTGTAAGGATGTACGTTGTTACAACGCATGCTTTTAGCACGCATGCTGTAACAACGCGGTTTTTATAACGCATTCTTTTACAACGCATAACAGAAAGGGGTGTTGGATAGTGAATATTTTAATTTACTATTCCAACACCAGTCCCCGTTGACACTAGGGAAGGTGTTGGATAGTAAATTAAAAGTATTCCCTATCCTTGCGCGCCCCCCAGAGTCATGCGTTGTAATAGAATGCGATTTAAAACCGTGTTGTAATAGCACTGCGTGCTAAAAGTTGCATCGTAAACTACGTTCCCCATACTGTAACGGTGCACAGCAATTAATAACACATGACTAATTAAAAATGAATGACGTAACTGAATAATCTACCATATTCTGCTGGCCAGTTGAGGAGTGGAGTCGCTGAGGTTGGGAGGGGGACAGGTGGGGCCGGTGCCCCATCTGCAACTTTCCTGGCCCTCTCATTTCATGTTTTACTTACCTTTGCTTTCACCAGGAGTAGCTGCTTCTTACAGGAAGTTGTGTTTCCAGAACCTCTGATTCACAGTGCAAGAGCAAGTTTGATGCGTGGATCCAGAGGTGGTAAAGATCAACAAGTACAAAATCAGACAGATCAAACACAAAAATCGAGAAACTTAGGGGCATATCAGCAACGCTTTGCAATAAATTTTAAAGCCAAAAAAGCAGAGATAAAGCCCTTGCTGATATGCCCCTTAGATTCGAAGAGTGAAGCTGACAATTCAGATTTTTAGAACCCACAGATAAAAGCAGTTTGTTGTACAAGATGAAATTTGGACAGTTCCAGGCAGAACTGAAAAACAAGTGGCAGATGAAGACACAGCAGTTGTTGTAAGTGAACCTGAAAAGGAGAACGTGCATGAAGGAGATAAGTTGCCTGAGCCTGGGAGAAGTAGAAAGATGACACAAGAATGTCCAAAGACCATCAGAGAAGAGTTAGAACAAGAAGAACAACAAGACTCCGATTATAATGAAGGTGAGTAGCTAGTAATTAAGAAATCAACAAGAGTGAAAGTGCCCAATCGAAAATATAAGGCTCCTGAATTGTCTTATTTTACAATCCCAGAATCAGAGGATGGTGATGCGGAAGTCCATGATGTAACAATATGCCAATTTATTTTCGAAGAAGAACCACCATGAACTTTCCAGTACAAAGGCAAAAGTTTTACTTCCTTTTCGCAAACACCTTTTTTTGTGTATACCACCTCATAGATAGTGTTGGTTTTCTATTGTAGCTTAGGGACCAGACGAAGATTTAATGATTTCTCAGCATATGGAATGAGTCTGTGAACTGCACTTTGAAAATTAAAAAACTGTTAACGTATCCTCACATTTTTGATTCCGCATCTTTAAAATTGGTGGTTAGATTTTTTACTTTTTTTGTAAAGGAAGATGCTGCTCTGAAATTCTGAAAATGTATAGTTTTTTTTAGTCTTGATAATAACTTTCTACTTGGCCTACTGTTGTGCTTGGTTTTGACAGCTGAACGTGATTCTCCTGTACATAAGAATAAAGAATTAATCACTGCATATAATAGTGCAAAAGACACAAAATGAATACATAATGATAAGTTTTAAGCAACTTTAAGACAAATAATTATTCAAATGTAATGTTGCAGTTCGCAAAAATACTGAGAGTTAAAACCTGTTATATTTGTACATTCCTTCCAACTTCAGTGTCAGAGAGTGTAACGTATTTGTAACTCTCTTTAGCTTAATCTCTGTCTTGAAATGTTTTTATATGAGTTTTCCTGGCTCAAGAATGTTTAGAGCCTTACCTTACAGCCTACAATGTCTCCTTTGACTAATTATTCATTATAATTTTCAACCTACTATGACAAACAACAAGTTTGTCTGTAAATTACATTAATAAAATGAATACATGGAGTGACTTTGATCTTAAAAGGTCAAAGCAGAGTTTTGTACAGGTGTTGATGTATATATTTGGTGTCTTGATTCCTCCTATTGGTGTAAATATGAATGATGTGAAAATTCAAAACTTGTCTACTTTGGTTGATCATTTCGCTTCTAAAATTGCGTGAACAATAACCAGAATTAAGAAGAAGCTTATAGCTATGCGTGTGATGATTATGTTGATTTACCACGCACTTTGCCTATTACATTCACCTTCTGTATTTCACTTTAATTGTGTTATAAACCTTCAATAAACCTCTATGGTTTGGGAATGTAGATGGCTTGTGTCCCTTTATGACTTAAAACCTATTTAATTGACTATGCTGATTTATTTCCTGTAAAAATGGTTAGCTCCTGGGGTGCACAGACATACTATCGACTCCAAAATATCGTTTGGACAGAATATCGAGTTTAAAATATCGTTTGGACAAAATATCGACAGGACAGAATATAGACAGCCAAAATATCGTTTTTAAGGTAAGTGAAGTAATATCGACTGTAAATAATATAGAAAGTGAAAATATGTAAGTATATAATATAGATAGTAAAAAAAATCGTTTTTATTTTTAGGGTTCAGGGTCAGTTTTGGGTTTTTGGGTAAAGGGGTATTTTTAGGGTTCAGGGTCAGTTTTCAGTTTTTGGGTAAAGGGGTATTTTTAGGGTTCAGGGTCAGTTTTCAGTTTTTGGGTAAAGGGGTATTTTTAGGGTTCAGGGTCAGTTTGGGGTTTTTGGGTAAAGGGGTATTTTTAGGGTTCAGGGTCAGTTTTCAGTTTTTGGGTATTATTTTATTATATTTTGTTACTATATATATATGTTTTAATAAATATGAAATAAAAAAATATTTATTTAACTTTCATTAATTATTTAATTATTATAAGTTAATTTAAGTAATTTTAAGTATATTTTAGTAATTAATTATTAATATTAATTTAATTTAACACTGTTTTTAGTAAATACGATATTTTTTACAACTATATTTTTGTAAACGATATTTTTAACTCGATATTTTTGTACTTACCTGTTTGTAGATAGAAACTCGATATTTTGTCTCTCGATATTTTGTCAACGATATTTTTGATGGTCGATATTCTGTCCCTCGATATTATTTCAGTGATCCAGCTCCTGGGGAACATTCCCTCATATGTTCTAGAGAAGAGTGGAGTGGTGTGGTGCAGCAGCCAGGGCAACTGACTTCGAAGCACAGGCGGCAGCTCAGCTCAGCCTCATGTGACTCTGGGCAATACCTCACTTCAGTTGCACAACGGCCCCCAGTGCCTTGAGACCCGTAAGGGTGAGTAGTTTGCGCTTTACAAATACGGATTTAGGCTAACATTGTTTCTGATCTTGCATAGGCACTTCATCTTGATTATCTTTTAAGCTAGAATCAATAAACCGTTTACACTCACATAATACATAATATCCATCACCCAGTACTGTACCAGTGCACAGAAATACGCGAGTCATGGCCAACTGAAAAGGTAGGGAGCACATGAAGAAATCTACGAAATGCTGCTGGACAATGGAGAGATAGCCTTGTTTAACAAGCATTTACAATGCAACGGTTTCTCCTTTGGAAAAGTTAGAGCTATTGGCATTGTAAATGACAAAATTTGTATTTATGTGTTGGTTTTGAAAACAGATAAATAAATGGATTGTCATTTACATTGCCAATAGCTTAATCTCTCGCAAATGTGAGACCTATTGTACCCTACGGACGAGCTCAGCAGACAGCAATTACTACCACACACACCCACCCAGGGCCACACACACACACCCAGAGCCACACACACACCCCCAGAGCCAGCCACACACACACATCCAGAGCCAGCCACACACACACATCCAGAGCCAGCCACACACACACACCCCCAGAGCCACACACACACACACACCCAGAGCCACACACACACACACCCAGAGCCACACACACACACACACCCAGAGCCACACACACACACACCCTGAGCCACACACACACACACCCAGAGCCATACACACCCAGAGCCACACACACACACACACACCCAGAGCCACACACACACACACACACACCAAGAGCCACACACACACACGCACACCCAGAGCCACACACACACACCCAGAGCCACACACACACACCCACCCAGAGCCACACACTCCCACCCAGAGCCACACACACCCACCCAGAGCCACACACACCCACCCAGAGCCACACACACCCACTCAGGAGAGCAAGCACAGCGAGGCGGCAGGGAAGCAAGCACAGTGAGGGGGCAGGGAAGCAAGCACAGCGAGGGGGCAGGGAAGCAAGCACAGCGAGGGGGCAGGGAAGCAAGCACAGCGAGGGGGCAGGGAAGCAAGCACAGCGAGGGGGCAGGGAAGCAAGCACAGCCAGGTTGCAGGGGAGCAAGCACAGCCAGGGAAGCAAGCACAGCCAGGGGGCAGGGAAGCAAGCACAGCCAGGGGGCATGGAAGCAAGCACAGCCAGGGGGCATGGAAGCAAGCACAGCCAGGGGGCAGGGAAGCAAGCACAGCCAGGGGGCAGGGAAGCAAGCACAGCCAGGGGGCAGGGAAGCAAGCACAGCCAGGGGGCAGGGAATCAAGCACAGCCATGTTTCCAGTGCTTGGCTATTCTGAACAATTGGTATCCGGCCTGCCACTCAAACGAAAACAACTCCCAGAGTACCTTAAATAGCTAAATGAAACCTCAGAAGTAGAAACATTATGTCCTGACTACACGAGAGAGGCAGCAATTGTAACTGCGAGGGACAAATACCACTGAACTGGGAAGAAGACGGCGTACAACTATAGTGGAGGAATAACAACCTCCTACACTACTGCATACCACTGTGCTTTGGATGTCCCACGCCTGCCATCCATGTTGCTTCATCCCACCTCCTTTCCTTCGGTCACTCGTTGCTTCTCCTCCTCATACCCAGACTGTGCTCCTTCCTTCCCCCAGCTGCACCTTCCTACTGTCACCAACGGCTTCTCCTCAATACCCCTTGTACTGCTCCCCCCCACCCAATTAGTGCCATCAGTGTTACTCCCCTAGAACAGAATGGCTAAAAAGCAGTAGTAAAGCCACTAGGTCTCAAGAGTGAAATATATTGGCTTTGCTAATGCTCGTGTTTGAGGTCTTGCCGGACAGCATAGCTGTCCCCAAGACCTACTGTTACCAATAACTTATTTATAAGCAGAATGGGCTTTACATCCACCCGAAAGTACACTGAATCATCACACATGAAATTCTCTATCCCACACATGCACTATTTACAGAAAGCAATCTTTTCTGGTATCAATTGACAACGCATCTGTCAGCAAGATGTACTGTTACAAATTCTTTAAAGTGGGATTTGGCGTCATCCAGTGGAGTAATACTCTCTGACCTCAAGCTAGTGCCTATTTGCTTTCTACCTTCCAGGAAATGCATGAGGGACAAGGGCATTTGAATTGTACACTCAATCATCGCGCTGCTTGTCACATTCAATTATTTATTTCCTATATGTATTCCATACAGAGAACAATCCTTTTTCCCAGCACTGGCAAGGCCAACACGACAGGATTTAATGTAATAAACCGCATTTGTGCATGCAGCACATAGAAATACATTTGTGAATGTGTGTGTTTATATAGATTGGCAAATTAAGTTGAGACTTACTGGTGTTACCAATGCCTGTTTCGATCTGAGATTCCACAATTTCCCCCAAACTGGGAACATGACACAGGTGAGGACATTTAACCTCCTCTCCAACACACCCTCGTATTTAAAGCTATGAACATTGGAACATGCAGCTCGTACTGCAAACCAACTTTTTTTTACATTTTCAGCTCATTCTAAATATGAGATTAACATTTCAGTATTTTGATAAAGAATCAATTTGCTCCAAATTTAACATGTATACCTTGTGTCTGCATTAGAGCTCGTTCCAACATCCGCCAAAACTTACATCAACAATCATATACAGATACGGTTCCTAAAATAAGTTAAATATTAATTACAGCGTATATGTCAGCAGAATGGGGACTTTATGGTCTACTCTAGATGCTGGGCATTCAAGGTATATAAATGCAGAGTTTTCGATGTACCTGTAAAAAGCAATGCACACCTAATTCTGCCAAATCTACATAGTTTAAGAGATCTCTATGTATGAAGAGGATCTGCGAGGTCGGTGTAAACTGAGGGATAGATCTGATCTCTTAAGGTAGGAGCTAGTGAGATCTGTCACCTGATACATGGCTATGCTGCTCAAGATCTGTAAGTGGAAGTCACTTCAAGAAATAAACAAGTGTCCCGTGTACAGTTTGCTGCACACTTCTCATGTGTCACCCTCAGGCAGTACGATACGACAGGAGGAAAGCCGTACCAGGAAGAGAGCCCGTAAGGGGCTAGGTGGGAACCAGAAAAGGGCAACGTTTGTTCGAAGGGCCTGGACTCCAACATACTAACAGCAGCAGAATACAACCCCCTCCGACAGGAAAATGATGCAACAGGGCCAGTCGACACACAGAAACTGCAAAACAGAACCCAAGTGACACAACAGGACCAGCACTGTGCCATAGCAAAACGTGCTTTGCCAGAAAATCATAAGAGTGTCAGGCCAAAACCACCCCAGTACCCGAAAAGGACCAAAAGCACCCAAAGAATAATTAAGATTTCTCAGAAATTCAATACGACAGTGCCTATATTAACTTGTACCATAACAGTGTCAGACGGAACCCTGCCGTGTCTGAGTATATCTGCAATAGTGCCAGAAACAACTACACCACCAAAACAAAACCAGAGACAATGCATAAGCAACTACGATCTCATCAGTGGCAAAAGAGAACCGCCATCGGACCACAAATAACCACAAAAGCGCCAACGTTCACGAAATCCAACAGTGCCAGAACACGAGCTATGGGGTGAACTGAAAAGTGAAAACTCGAACAAGGCACGAGAAGAACAAGAAGCATGGGCACACGGACAGCGGGAGGGGGGACGGGCACACGGACAGCGGGAGGGGTGGCGGGTTAACGGGCACACGGACAGCGGGAGGGGGGGTGGGAAGGGGCTGACGGACAGCGGGAGGGGGGGCGGGAACGGGATAAAAACAAGCATTGGCATAGCCAATAGGTCTCGCCTTTGGGACCTTATAAGTGTTTAGCCAAGCAACAGTTGGTGTTGTTGCACCAAGGATATTGTGCTGCATAACTAAATACTTATAAGGTCCCAAAAGAGAGATCTATTGGCTATGCCAATGCTTGTTTTCTATTACAAATAAGCACTGGACTGGACATTACGTTATTTTGTCTGTTGGTTGCCTGCTGAGTTCTGAGCTCAAGCAGCACCGCACTACTTTATGGAGAAATCCATGACTGCTCGCCCTTACTACCCACAGAATAAAGCTTGAAAAGGGTTGTACTAGGCGCAGTTTAGAAGGGAAGAGCCCAGAAGCAAAGGACCTCAACCACCAGGGTCGGAGCCCAATGCTCCTATCTGCTCTGTGGCCCCAGAATGGAATCTCACATGGGGTCATAATTATCACAGAACTAGCTCCAATTAGGGTGACCAACTGGCATGGGTGCAAATTCAGGACAGTGAGTGTAAAAATTCAGGACAAAGGGTCAAAATTCAGGACACAAATTCAGGACAAAAGGTCAAAATTCAGGACAAAAAAATTGGGACAAAAAGTAAGTTTTACAGACACATCAGAGGAGGTCGCTCAATAGTAAATAATTCAGATGAGGATGAACTCCAGAATGGCATCATCAGCCCATGGATTCCGACTGAGGGAGAGAAAAGCTGTGTGAACTAGTGTGAATTTCTGTCTGGACGAGCACGGACTATACCAGGGAAGGGATACAAAAGAGGACATACGAGGAAAAGGCCAGAGAGTGCTGCAAGACCATAGCAGCCTTTCAGGACGAGAGCCACCCTAAGTCAGCGGCAATGCACTGCAAGGGGCGAGGATGTGTGTACCTCTTATGACCCTTCAACAAAAAGGACATATCGCCCCTCACCACAGAGGGCATATCATTACATATGAGATTGGACTCACCTGTATGTAATATACATGAACTCTCTGCCCAAGGGGGACACCGAGGTGCCATCTCACAAAGCCTAGTCTAAACCAAATTAAGGGCAATCTGTCTCGGTTTATCCACCCACTCAAGATACGGCTCCAAGGATGGTAAGGTTTGTAACATAACATACTCCCTAATAGTAGTTTTTGAGATTTCGGGTTCCTCCCTTTGGCAGTGCACAGTGCGTTAATTTTTTTTTAGCCCAGACTATATCTGATTTAGTCATGGCGGTTGGATTAGAGAAGAGGGCCGGCCTTCCAAGATTCGTCTGTTCCAGCTTGATATATTTAAGTCAGGGAATCTTCAATCCTTTTTAATATACCAATCTATGTAATATACCAATCTATGTACTGGTCTGTTTTTGTTTTTGGCAGTGGCTCCCTCCATCTTAGGACCTAGCTTTCGCTTAGCCATCCAACAATGCTAATGGGCAGAAAACAAGATAAGCTAGGGTGCTTTTAACAGACAATGACATCTGATTAAAGTCGCAGGTCACGCTAATTACAGGCTTGTAGTCCAAAATTACAGTTCCCCTAGCAGCAAAACCACGGGCGATGGCCCAGCGCAGCCTCTTCCAGGCGCAAACAGGCCCACTTTTGGCCCAGTCTTTGCCTGGGAGTATCCTGCGCAGCGGGTGAAAGATCCGTTGTTTATGCGCCCGACTGGAGCAAATTTCAGGACCCTGCTTTCTGGCCTCAAGTGTGCTGGTGTGGGCAGAAGCTTCCAGTCCTGCCCCCACAAAATCTGGCGTGTCAGCCACTTCAGCAACTACAGCAAAGAGCAACAAAGAAAGCACATGAGAACGCAACAAAAACAAATGTGAGGTCTAAGTAGAAGGCCAGAACTTGATGGACAAAATGGCTCCTCAGGTTGTAGGAAAAAAATCTAATACTTCTGCTTTCAGGTGGCACTATTACGAGATGACCAAAATTAAATGGTAATGTGGTACATAAATGAAAATGTACACCTTCATGTCAAAGGGTGGCAATGCCAGATGTAGGAATCAGAGGAGATACAAAAAAGCTGGTAAAAAATACTGCAGAAGAAAGTTTACGTTTCTAAACAAATTGTTGAAGTTCCTAATCAAACAAAGGAAAACATCAGAATATCCAAGAAATAATGTATGCTGAAGTGACACAAAACTGTGCTCACTCAAACCTTTATGGTGCTATTGCACTCTTTTGCATAATGTGCCATAAAGTAGGATAAAAAACTTGGAGGACTATATGCTCTTTGCCAAACTTCTAAGTGGCTATCCAACGCTTGCCACCCAGCAGTTGAAAATAAATTAAACAGCACCTAGTATTGAGGTGTTCGATCTTGGTGCCCTTTTCTTTCTCAAAGTTTGCAGTATACTTCTCTGTGTGTCCCGAAATCCCCTTCCACAGCTTGCTTTGCCCTAATCCAGTGGTTCCCAAACTTTTTCGATCCATGGCTCCCTTGACCTATTGGCTGTTAGCTACGGCTCCCCATTATGTCACTTTTCTTGATGTGTGGGGGAATGTAAGCCTGGCCTCAGGTGTACTTCGTTTTTCTTCCTGAAAATAATTGGGATGATGCTTTTATAATCACAGATGTAATCCTATCTTATTCACTGCAGAGCCCCATGGGGTGTCAATGACTTATTGGAGGGATACCGGGTTCTTAGATAAGGGAACTGTGAAGGAATGCTTCATGCTAGGCTCCACCCCTAACAATACCTAATTCTACAAGGTATATGCATGGGTGCTACATGTTATGGCTGCTGATAAACTGTTTTGTGTGCCAGATGCTGAAATCATGGAAGGAGGTATATGCAAAAGTTTGAGTGAAATTATCGATTCTGCCTTTCTATAGGAGTGGTTTTTTCACTCCTCCCAAGCCCCTCTCGTGGCTTATCCTGTCACTGTTCCCTGTCACTGTGCAATACACTCAGAAAACCCACCCATGCACAGGCACTGTCACTTTCATCCCATTAGATCCCAATACAACAGCTAAGGAAATAGCTTACAGCCAATGCGTTTTAACGTGCTACTTATTTACCATGATATATAGGAAGGCCAGCCACAAAAAACATAAATGCCAAATACCTTTAAATGCCCTGTGTAGCATTTATTGTGTCACCGTACTGGTGCGTAATCAAGCACTTCCTTTATCAGCAACAAATACTCGCCTAACCTCTTCTACTTTTAAACTCCAGGCCTTGAAGCCTTCAATGGCAGCATCTTGCATCATACCCTGTATATCACTGAATGAAACTGAATGCAAATCCATGCCAATCCTTAGCAACAAAACAGATGCACAACCTGAGCATATGCAGCCAATTTAAACATTTATTTTAATGTTAAAGGCCAGAAGTAAAATAACAGAACCACCATTCTTTCCAGCACTTCTGATTATGGTGGGACACTGTTTAACCCAACAATCAGACTGTTTTACATGTCCCCCAGCCAAAAAGATCCCCCTGTTCAATAAACGCCCAACAGAGACAATACCTTCCCGGGATTTTATCTAAACCTCCCTCTTATCTCTTTCCAGATATTGGCATGTACGTACTTGAATTTTATAGTCGGATTAACCAGCGGTTCCACCTGCTATTCAGTGGAAAAGAAATAGAAGATTAAAAAAGGCAGACATTTCCTAAGAACATAGGGGTTTCAGCAGATTCCAAAACCTGCATGCCCCTCTCCCCTGCCCCCCCCCCCACAGCACACCTCGGCACGAGGAATGAAAAATTGTTTATTATTTGCCACGTATGGCATACCTGGCTCAAAAGACAGACTGTGGCATTACGTCGATCCTACCTTCGTGCGTTTTAAATAGCTCTGGCAGTCAGAGAGAGGATAAACATAATGCAAACCTCAGTGAGGAGTGTAGTGAACGTGGACTTGGCGCTGGTTATGCACATCACGCTGGAAGATGGTTTGGTAACGCTTCCTAGTTCAGCAAGTGTCTATAGTGAAGTCGAAGCTGCCTGCGCTTTGTTCACAGTCATTGCCTTTTTGAGAGAAACATTTTTTTCCTCAGCCAAGCTTTTATTTTTTGCATCGAGCTCCATGCAGTGGTTCACGAACTGTGTGCTTGGTGCGCGGCGCCCCAGGCTACTTTCTATCAGCAATTAGCGCCTCTCAAGCGGCCTTTACATTTGCCACCTACCCATTTACACACATTTGCATTTCTTTGGGGAAGCAGACACCCTGGGCTTATTTCTTTTCACCGTCTGCCCCTCCCTCCGGAATGCAGCACAGGAGACTCCCTTGCACGTCAGCTGGGGAATCTGAATTGTGCAAATCAACTTTTGTTATTTATCCGAGTAGCTAAAATGCCGTCCGTTAAAACCTTCATCACGGACAATGGACAAAAGCCCTAATTTACGGACCGGCCGAAATTTACGGACGGTTGGTCACCCTAGAATCCTTGTGCAAACTCCTGTTTGCACAGTGATCAGAATTTAGTATTAGTAGAGGAGGAGGGATGGGCGCTTAAAAATAAATAAAAGCTTAAAGCAAATTATGAAGTACTGAGGAGACGAGGAGGACAAGGCTGCGCTCTCTACGACCCTGCAATCTGTATTCTGAAGTGCTGTCCTTTGGCTAGCCTGTGCGGGATATACTCATGCACGTTCCGGGGCGCACCTTCCCGCTCCGCCGTGTGTTGTTGCTGCTCAGTCCCTCGGAAGCGGCCGCAGATGGCTCACAACTCTCGGTGGCGGTTTCCTGCACGGCCCGGCATGGGGCGGCGACTGCTGGGGCCTCGGACCCGTGTGGCGGCTTTACCGCAGGTCCCCAGTGCAGCGCCTGGCTATGACACAGCCCTGCAGGTGTCTGCGGCCATTCGGGCAAACCAGCGACGTTGGAGAGAGGCGCTGGGAGCGGCGGCAGAGCAGGTGAGATCCCAGACCCACTGACCCTTTGCGAGAGCACCTCGCAGTAGAGTACATCCCACGGGTAGTTCCACTGAGCCACGGTAGCTTCTTACAGCCACACCCCAACCAGATCCAACGTGCGGGGGCGCACTCTGAGGCAGATACGGTGAGTGTGTGTGTGCCTGCCTGCCTGTGCCTGCGTGTGTGCCTGCCTGTGCCTGCGTGTGTGCCTGCCTGTGCCTGCCTGTGCCTGCGTGTGTGCCTGCCTGTGCCTGCGTGTGTGCCTGCCTGTGCCTGCGTGTGTGCCTGCCTGTGTGCCTGCGTGTGTGCCTGCCTGTGCCTGCGTGTGCATGTGTTGTGAACAGCCGGCCAGGATCGGAGCACGTGACCTGATCCGATTCCGGCCGGCTGCGTGCTCGTGACAGTCTGTTGTCTCTGCCTAGTCCTTGACAGGCAAAATGACTGAAATGATTGCAATAGATCGCTTTGCGACAGCAGGGGCTTTCGCCCCTGCACTCGCAGGCGCGACCTAAAAAGTAGTAAAATATGCTGATTACCTGCTAGCAACTCAAGGAAAGTGAAATCGCGCAACCCTCCCCTGCAAAGCACACGTTGGAAATGAAACAAACATGCCGAGACAAAAAAAAAAACAACTGCCCACCGCCGCATGACGTTGTTAATGGGGCGGAGAGCGAAAAAATCGCCGGAACGCCCATGAATCTGCTCCGGCAATGACGGACAGATCTCTCCATTTATGGAGCTAGCCAATGGAAGAGCAGGTGGGACAAAGCCCCGTACTGCTTCTCAAAAGATTTCGCCTGCGCGAACCCTGCTGCGCAACGGACGCCAGGCGAAACCTAAAAAGGGTGGCGTGTCCTTGACAGGGTCGAGTACACACCGTGGACGGAGGAGTATTTACTCCGTCCCTGCATCAAAAGTGGTTTTATTTACGAATCTGCGAACAAGGGCCTGGAGTAAGGGATGGAGGCTGGTTCATACACGAGTTTAAAAAGGTACACTCGTCTTAAGTCCTGAAAAGGCCTGAAATTAAAGAAGGCCAAAATGTGTCGACTTCACACACCCATAAGGATTTCACAAGGGCTGAAAAAATCTTATGTGACAAATATAGAACTAATTGCAAATCAATAGGAGAGAGTGGAATTGTCAAGAGGAGCTAGTTAATTTCCCCTGTTTGAATATGTATAAATAAAAAGAACAGCCTTGTAGTTGGAAGGAGGGCACAAGAGGGTAACCTACATTATGTAATGATGTGTTTACAACTAGGTTGGTGGGTGAGGGTTTCCCAACAAAACACAAAACATGAGGCTTCAACTACGAGCCAGTTCTTTTTGATTATACACAAACATAGAACTAAGACAGACAACTAGTTTATCCTTTTGGATAGGCGAGGTGGTGTTAACTATAAAGACATGTGCACTACGTACAAGACAGATCCGATACAAATAATACCATTGAATGTCAATATGTTTGTAAAGATGTACAGGAGGAAAGAGTTTAAAACATTTTTTAGATTTGTATAAAAAGATGATTTGAGATACCAGATATGAATTTACATTGATAAAAATAAAAAAATGAACAAAGTGAGTTACAACTGTCATGTGCATTTTCTTTAGAGAGAACTTAATGAGTAAGGAATATAAAGTGATCTTCATTTATTTTCTAATAGTAAATAATACACTGTTGAGGATGAAGTAAAAGAGAATGTGTCCCTGGATAACCATTGTGTGTATGATTGCTATACATATTAGCCAAGGACAATAAGGAGGAGTGTGGCTCAATGGTTGGAGCGGCAGACCCTGATGCAGAGTTCTGGCCAGGGACCATGGTTCGATTCCCGCCTCGGCGGGGTCTCGGGCTCAATTTCCTCGGACCTGTTAATTCTCGCCTCGGTGCCTATTCTAATCACGGGCCCCACGCTGCAACTCTGGGCAATAGCTTGCTTAGGCCCCAACAGCGCTAAGGATGCCTGGCTTCACCTTGGGGGTGCCCAGGAGTGGACACTTCACAGGGAAAGCCAGGAGGGGTTCCACAGCGGTATGAGTATCAGCGCAAGGAAGCCAAATAGGCGACACAGCAAGGTGACCGTCTGGTGACAGTGCGCTCTATAAGTACCATGACATTTACAATAAGGGTTATTTGTCAAAACCCCGTCTCTTTGCAACGGCCAATGGAGTAGTGGCATTGCTAGTGGGGGGCGGAGCCCTGTCTGCAATGGTCCCCTCATTGCACGTTTTCCTTATATTTACATTTCCCTAGGATTATTTGCTTTTTACAAGATGTTGTGTTTCTCAATACATTTTTTTCAGGCAAAATATTATTTATGTAAAGAGAGTTGCCTATAGGTATTTGTGCGAGTTCAAGTTGTGTGTGGGTGTTTACAACAGGCCACGATTGAGAGCTGTGGAGTTCTGGAAGAAGTTTGTGTGAATTTCTCACAGTGTCTGTCAGTGGGTCATGAAGTAGTTCATGCTCATCTAATCATCCAATCCTTGGCCTCTCTGCTGAGCGCACCGAACAATGGTCAGGTGTGTCAATTGGAATTATGAATCTGTGTGAAAGTAGGTAAGAGAGGTACACAGCTGTGGAAATATTGACAGGGTGAAAGTTAAAAGAATGCAGTGTTTACATGTGTGTGGCTGCATTGTATGTCGGGGTGGTAAGCGAAGGAGATGCAAGGGAATTCATGCAGAAGATGATAAAAAGAGGGTGCTGAAGAGGAAAGAAATGAGGTGTGACATGCAGATGGAGGGTTTCAGAAAGAACAAAAGAGTCCAGTCGAGAGACTGAAGAAGAAAGTGTATTGAATAGGAGAACAGGAGAGACTGAGACACTCTGAAGACCACTACTCCGTCCACAGACCATATTATTATGTAATTCACAGTCTGGTTAAAACACGCAAGATGATGGACGGAATGTTGCACAATGGCAAAACATACACCCCCAGTCACAGATCTGGGTTTAATCCATCGTTATTTTGCTCACCAAGCCACCCCAGTTCACACATGGCCATATGCAAATCAGTCTTGACCCTGTGCCTCACGGGAACAGTCCAGCCCGAACTGCCAAGCCATGTCTTCCCTGGACCGGAATCAAGCATCCTAGGACCGGTTTCTGGCTATCAGCCGTCTTCAGCCAGGATAGCTTGACTCCAGTGGCGTAGTGAGCATGGGACCCACATCTGGGCATACCCTTCCCACATAGTGGAGAAGTGTGGTTCAATGGTTAGAGCAGGCAGACCTTGATGCAGAGCTCTGGCCAGGGACCAGGGTTCGATTCCCACCTCGGCGGGTCTCCGGCTCATTAATTCCCCTGACTGGATATTCTCGCCTCAGTGCCTGTTCTGATCATGGGTCCCACGCTGCAACTCTGGGCAATAGCTTGCTTAGTCTCCACAACGGCCCCAAAAGCGCTGGGATGCCTGGCTGCACCTGGGGGGTGCCCAGGAGTGGACATTTCCCAGGAAAGCCAGGAAGGGTTCCTAAGCGGTATACGGACAGCGCCGGGACACCTCGGTGGAGGTAGCTGTGCGCTTTACAAATTCCGACATTTACATTTACATAGGGTGAACAGCAAAACACACAAGATGATGGATGGAATGTTGCACAATGACAAAACATTCACCCCCAGTCAGAGACCTAGGTTTAATCCATTGTTATTTTGCTCACCAAGCCACCCCAGTTCAGACATGGCCATATGCAAATCAGTCCTGACCCTGTGCCTCATGGGAACAGTCCAGCCCGAACAGCCAAGCCATGTCTTGTGGGTACCGTGCTCACTACGCCACTGGAGTCAAGCTATCCTGGCTGATGACGGCTGATGGCCAGAAACCAGTCCTAGGATTCTTGATTCTGGTCCAGGGAAGACATGGCTTGGCAGTTCGGGCTGGACTGTTCCCATGAGGCACAGGGTCAAGACTGATTTGCATATGGCCATGTCTGAAATGGGGTGGCGTGGTGAGAAAAATAACGATGGATTAAACCCAGATCTGTGACTGGGGGTGAATGTTTTGCCAATGTGCAACATTCCGTCCATCACTGTGTGTGTTTTGCTGTTCCCCCTATGTGGGAAGGGTATGCCCAGACGTGGGTCCTGTGCTCACTATGCCACTGGAGTCAATCTATCCTGGCCGATGACGGCTGATAGCCAGAAACCGGTCCCAGGATGCTTGATTCTGGTCCAAGGAAGACATGGCTTGGCAGTTCGGGCTGGACTGTTCCCATGAGGCACAGGGTCAAGACTGATTTGCATATGGCCATATCTGAACTGGGGTGGCGTGGTGAGCAAAATAACGATGGATTAAACCCAGATCTGTGACTGGGGGTGAATGTTTTCCCAATGTGCAACATACCGTCCATCACCTTGTGTGTTTTGCTGTTCGCCCTATGTGGGAAGGGTATGCCCAGACGTGGGTCCCGTGCTCACTACGCCACTGGAGTCAAGCTATCCTGGCTGATGACGGCTGATAGCCATAGACCGGTCCTAGGATGCTTGATTCTGGTCCAGGGAAGACATGGCTTGGCAGTTCGGGCTGGACTGTTCCCATGAGGCACAGGGTCAAGACTGATTTGCATATGGCCATGTCTGAACTGGGGTGGCGTGGTGAGCAAAATAACGATGGATTAAACCCAGATCTGTGACTGGGGGTGAAAGTTTTCCCAATGTGCAACATACCGTCCATCACCTTGTGTGTTTTGCTGTTCGCCCTATGTGGGAAGGGTATGCCCAGACGTGGGTCCCATGCTCACTACGCCACTGGAGTCAAGCTATCTTGGTTGATGATGGCTGATAGCCAGAAACCGGTCCTAGGATGCTTGATTCTGGTCCAGAGAACACATGGCTTGGCAGTTCGGGCTGGACTGTTCCCATGAGGCACAAGGTCAAGACTGATTTGCATATGGCCATGTCTGAACTGGGGTGGCGTGATGAGCAAAGTAACGATGGATTAAACCCAGATCTGTGACTGGGGGTGAATGTTTGGCCAATGCGCAACATTCCGTCCATCACCTTGTGTGTTTTGCTATTCAGTCTGGTTCACACACACATATATATATCACCATTCCACACCTTTTCACGAAGATCCAGTGAAGAGACCAACAACAGGGGAACCATGGAAAACTGCTTTTATTCCACAGGCAAAGGCGAGTAACAGTCCCACAAACCCGCATTGGGCGAATGCATTTCGGCGTGTTTTACCGCCTTCTTCAGCGCCAGGGGTGTGAATAGTTCAGGGAGGGTCGTGCTTCCTAGATAAAATATCTGCCCCCGCCTGATAGGTTGCTCTGCGCACCACTCCTTAAAGGTATATACCATGCGCATACATCCTTAGTAGGACGTTAATGGATCAAACGCCTACCAGTCCCAGCATGCATTGTCATGTTTGTATCCGGGCGGTTGTTGCGTGGAGCAGTGCACATATTAGCCGTGGGGCGTCCTCCTTTACGCCAGTAGGTAGTTATAGTTAGGATCGTTTTCCAAAGGAAATCCGCAACATTCTATTGGGAATAACTTTGGCGCCCAATGAGGGATCTGCCTGTAATTTTCCTTAACTTTGCCTCGCTGCGCTCCGCTCCTTCCCTGAAAGTTTCGGGGGGATCCGTCAAGCGGGGGCCGAGATAAAAGGGGGGTCCAAAACGTGTTTTGCCCATGTTCGTTTCCATAGGGCGGTTGGACTCACTTTTAGCCCGAACGGCTGAATGGATTTCCACCAAACTTGGCAAAATTGTAGGGACTGGTACCCCGATATGCCTCTGCTATGTCTCAAGATATATGCTCCAGTGGTTTTTACGAAAATTAACTTTGAAAAAATATATATTGGGCTACATTGGGCTATATATATGTTAGAGCCCAAATGTAGCCCAATGTAGCTCAATGTAGCCCAATGTAGCCCAAAGATGGCCACCAGAGACAAAAAAAAACAAATGTAGCCCAAATATCAGCCAGATGTAGCCCAACTATAGCCCAATGACAGAATGTCCCAGAGTGTTCTAAAGAACAACTAGAACGCTAACAGTCTTACTTATGACAAAAGTATGGCACACCTGAAGTCATCTTGATTGGAATAAAGTGGTAACACTTAATACATTTAATTTGAAAAGGAACAAAATGAGGGGTTTCATTTTGCCATAGAAATTTTATATATATATATATATTTATATATATATATATACTAGCAGCCCGCCCCGACCTTGTCCGGGAGCAATCAGGCTTCCCCGACCCCCGCCAGCCCCGACATAGCAGCCCGTCCCGAAATGAGTGCTCAGAGCCCCCGCCCGCTCCGGCCCCTGCCCGCCCCCCGCCATGAGTGTTCAGGGCCCCCTGCCCGCCCCATCCCCCGCCTGCCCCGACCCCCGCCTGCCCCGACATTGTCCGTGGGTCCCCCGGAGCCTTACCTCAGCCGCTGCTCCTCCCCCGCGCTCCTCAGTTCACCGCTCTGCCGCTCCTCGCAGCTCGTCACCGCTCCTCCCCGCCTGTCCGCCGCTCCTCACCGCCTGTCCGCCACTCCTTACCGCTCCTTCCCGCTTGTCTGCCGCTCCTCCCCGTGCCATGTCTGCCGCTCCTCCCCGCGCACCTGGACCGCGCTCCTGACGTTAGCACGCAGGTCACCGCCGGCGCTTCTTCCACGGGACTACTTTTTTTTTCGCTAAATTTTTTAAATAACGTATATTTTTTAACTTTATATAGCCTATGTCCATCTGCACACCCTGACGATTACAACGATGTATCGGGTGTGTGGATTGGCGCTGTGGTTCCCGAGTTTACCCGCCTCAAAGGTTCAAAGTTCTTCCTTTATAATAGTAGTATAGATAAAGAGAGAAGTGGTAAAGTTTGGCCCCCGAAGAACGTTGGTACGGGCTGGTAGCGTTTCAATGAAATAATGCCCCTTACTTATTCATAGTTATGTTTGTCAGCATGGCGAAGTGTGATTTTGTGAGTGTAGTTAATGTCACTTTACATTGTAAATGGTTAACTGTGTTGCCGAAGGCAGTATTGAGTTCTGAGTGTGAAAGTGGAAGACCATGTCAAAGCTTGATGTATTTGAAATAGTGAAAGAGAGGTTGAATTAGTGGTGCAATTTTTTGTACTGTGTGCCCCTATGTATGCCTTTAAAATTAGGGAGTGTAATTAATGTTGTTATTTGTTGATAATTTTGTTTTGTGAAGTTTATTTATTGTGTGATGAGCTTTTTTCAACAGAGCAAAGCACCATGAAGTAGCATACAGCAGCTGTTATTGTGTAAGTGTAGTTTTATTTTGTGAAGTAACAACCTTTGATGTAGGTCTAACTGTGAAAGTGTGTTTGTGTCACTGTTGCAAGAACAGTGATGAGTGGGCAAAGTGTTTAGTGTTGAGTTGTGAAGTAATGTCCGCGCGTACTAATGAAAAGATTGTGGTTTGAGAAGCAAGTTTTATTGTTGTTTTGACACAACAGTGGGATTAGGGAAAGCTCCGTGAATGATCTTACATGACGTCTCTTTCTTCAAGTATAAAGAGGCTTATTTAAATCGTAATGTTTTCCTTTCACTGGCAGCCCCCTTGTTGAACCTTTGATGTATTGCAAATTGTGCAAGTCTGTCCACGTGTGTGGAGCAATTACAGCGAGGCCTCCAAGAACGCCTTTTTCCAGCCCCCTGCGAGAACCTTTGATGTATGTTTAAGTGTGAAAAGTTTTTTTTTGTGTCTGGTGCAATGAAACTGAGGAGTGCGCGAATGTTTTAGTGTTGACTCTTCAAATGATGGGCGCAGTTCGTAACGCAATAATTGTGCTTTTACAATGAACTTTGAGGCTTGTTGCGACCTAACTGTGCGACAACGGAAAGCGGCATCAACTACCATACATCATGCCTCTTTCGGCAATGTAAATGAGGCTATTGAATTCGTCCTGTTTTTCTTTTCCTGGCCGCCCCCTGTGCGAACGTGTAATGTACTGCAAAGTGTGAAATTGTGTCCGCTTTGGTGCATGAATTTTAGTGAGCCCTCCGAGAACGGCTTTCAGACACTGTCTCCGGTTTTGCGCAGCAAATCTAGTGCTCCCTTCTGTAGTGTTGCGTTGTGTAGGACCAGGCCCTATGCAAATAGCTAGCGCAGGGGTGGAGGCGCGCAGCAGACACCAGTCAGCCTCACACCCGGTACTAGTCGGAAGTGACGTGCCCGAGCGCACGCCTTCCATTTATTGATTCCCCGCTGGCCACGCCTGGCCTGCGGATGCGTGGATGCGTGCGTGCATCATCTAGAGTGCTAACAGCACTACATCCCTATCCAACTTTACAAACTTTTATTTTGTTCTCGCAAATGTTCTAGAAAATGGGTGATCAGTCTATCATAGTCTCAAATAGTAAGCGCTGCGCTTGCGTGTCCCTTGTTGACGACTTCAGGGACTCAGCTGACAGGCATAGTCTTTTAGCTTCTGACTCGGGGGTGGATTGGGCCGTAGGTTGTATCGCAGGGTTTGACTTCGACCAGGTTCCCGGTGGTGTGGGGTGCTCCTGGTGGGGGTTTGCGTCGTTGGGGATCCACTCTCTGGCTCCGGCATGACTTCTTGTGTCCCTGCTGGCGAGTTATTTCCATCCTCTTGCGTCAGGGCCCTGGGCGATGCCTCGGTGTTGTCCGGCACTTCCGAGTTGTTGGTCAGCCCAGGGGGTACCACTTTGAACCACGAGGTGTTCCTCGACACTTCTTCCCCTTCCTTGCGCGCGGTCACCATAGTTCCTTTTGTGGCTGTCACAGTCCACGGTCCCGGTTCGTATGGCGTTTGGAACTTCCCTCCAGGACGTCTGTTCCGTATGACCACTTGGTCTCCCCGGCACAGCCGTCGTGTTGTTGCTCTCCGACGCTGACTTGCTCGCTGATTGTTCTGTCGCCTCCGCTCCTGGGTCTCATCTATGTCATTCGGGGTTGGTATCATCCTCGGGGCAGTGGGGAGGAGATCCCTGCGTTGTCCTCTGACCATGAGTGCCCACGGGCTTCTCTGGGTGGTGCAGTGAGGGGTCCCTCTATATTCCCGTAGGAAGTCATGTAGCCTCTGTTAAGGGTCTGCCTGTTCTACCATCGCTATCCGAAAAGTCTTATTTAGAGTTCGCATAAATCTTTCGGCCTCTCCATTTGCTTGCGGCCATTGGGGTGTTATGCGCCGGTGCGTGATGCCTCTAGCCTTCAGGAAAGTAGCCAACTCTGCTCCCTGGAACGGTGGTCCGCTATCGCTTCTTAATTCTTCCGGGTAGCCAAACATGGAAAACAGTTTTTCTAATGCGGGTCCCACATGTGTGAAGGCCGTGGAGTCGATTCTTTCAACGAACGGGTATTTCGAGTATGAATCGATAGCCACCAGTGTGTGTCCTTCTCCCGGATCACTCCCGAAGTCCACACTTATTTTGGTCCACGGTGTTGTGCAGGCCTCCTCCGTGATGATCGGGGCCGGCCTCTCCGGATCACCCGTCAGTTGACAGGATAGGCAGTTTTTTAGGTCTCGCCTGTCGATGCGCATGCGCATCGAGCAAGGCGAGAGTATTGCGAGTTATCCACTCTTTATCCACACTGCAAGGAATCGTGGCGATTCCTTGCAGTGCCCGTGACTTTTAAGGTCAATGCGCATGCGCATTAAGCTTATGCGCATGCGCATTGACCTTAAAAGTCACGGGCGCGTGCATGTCCGTCTTTGTTTACCCGCTCCGCCCCCTCCCGCCGTGTCGCCTTGCCTACTCTCTTCCACAGCCTCCCCCAGCTCCGCCCCCTCACTACTTGATTGCACGGCCGCTAGGCCGTGCCTCCCCTACTCTCCTCCCCCCTCCTCCTCTCCTCCCCTGCCTGCCTGCCGCTAGAAAGCAAACAAAATGTTAGCGGTAGCAAGCAGCAGTATTGCTCGATACCCCGACCTCTTCCGGTGAGAATATTAATGGTGTTATGCTTTGGCGACTTTAAGAACGGACACATCTTTCTTGTCGGATAATGATTTTGTCCCTTTGTTTATTATATATGTCGGAGTGTTCCCGGCTTCGAGTAAACAGCTGACACCTATCCTGAGCAGGCCCAGCTGTCCCGTCGGTGACCAGCCGTTACCATTCCTCAGTTTAGATTTCAAGTTTATTAAATAGAAGGCGCTCCCGTACTTTCCACCTCTCGAGTCCCAGCGCCGCCGCTGTCGCCGCGCAGCTCGTGTGCTGCCAGGTTCATTATCCCTTCGGCTCGATGCTTCCCACGTTTGATTGCAGCTCCCATGGAACGCGTTGGGCCCACTGGTGAAACCCGATCTCCCGCCTTCTCAGGAGCTTGTGTTCCAGCCGCGTCGTTTGTCCTCCCCTACTCTCCTCCCCCCTCCTCCTCTCCTCCCCTGCCTGCCTGCCGCTAGAAAGCAAACAAAATGTTAGCGGTAGCAAGCAGCAGTATTGCTCGATACCCCGACCTCTTCCGGTGAGAATATTAATGGTGTTATGCTTTGGCGACTTTAAGAACGGACACATCTTTCTTGTCGGATAATGATTTTGTCCCTTTGTTTATTATATATGTCGGAGTGTTCCCGGCTTCGAGTAAACAGCTGACACCTATCCTGAGCAGGCCCAGCTGTCCCGTCGGTGACCAGCCGTTACCATTCCTCAGTTTAGATTTCAAGTTTATTAAATAGAAGGCGCTCCCGTACTTTCCACCTCTCGAGTCCCAGCGCCGCCGCTGTCGCCGCGCAGCTCGTGTGCTGCCAGGTTCATTATCCCTTCGGCTCGATGCTTCCCACGTTTGATTGCAGCTCCCATGGAACGCGTTGGGCCCACTGGTGAAACCCGATCTCCCGCCTTCTCAGGAGCTTGTGTTCCAGCCGCGTCGTTTGTCCTCCCCTACTCTCCTCCCCCCTCCTCCTCTCCTCCCCTGCCTGCCTGCCGCTAGAAAGCAAACAAAATGTTAGCGGTAGCAAGCAGCAGTATTGCTCGATACCCCGACCTCTTCCGGTGAGAATATTAATGGTGTTATGCTTTGGCGACTTTAAGAACGGACACATCTTTCTTGTCGGATAATGATTTTGTCCCTTTGTTTATTATATATGTCGGAGTGTTCCCGGCTTCGAGTAAACAGCTGACACCTATCCTGAGCAGGCCCAGCTGTCCCGTCGGTGACCAGCCGTTACCATTCCTCAGTTTAGATTTCAAGTTTATTAAATAGAAGGCGCTCCCGTACTTTCCACCTCTCGAGTCCCAGCGCCGCCGCTGTCGCCGCGCAGCTCGTGTGCTGCCAGGTTCATTATCCCTTCGGCTCGATGCTTCCCACGTTTGATTGCAGCTCCCATGGAACGCGTTGGGCCCACTGGTGAAACCCGATCTCCCGCCTTCTCAGGAGCTTGTGTTCCAGCCGCGTCGTTTGTATGGCCTTTCTCACTTTCACCGGCTAATGCTTTATTTATGTAGCGTGCTGTCAGCACTGGAGGCTGCAGCAGCCGGTTCCACGCGTTCTTGCAGCTTTTGTTAATGCAGGAGAGGTGATCGAGGCGCTGCGCATGTTCACCCTCTCACGTCCCCCTCGCCCCACAGACCCCAGCCAAGGGAGCTCCCAGTATAGAGCGGAGGGGCCCCTCAAATTCATCCTCTCCCCTCCCCCTCGCCTCACAGACCCCGGCCAAGGGAGCTCACATTGTAGAGCGGAGGGGCCCCTCATGTTTATCCTCTCACGTCACCCTCAACCCCTCACCCTCACTCACCCTCAACCCCTCACCCTAACTCACCCTCACCCTCACTCACCCTCAACCCCTCACTCACCCTCTCACCCTCAACCCCTCAACATCAACCCCTCACCCTCACTCACCCTCACTCACCCTCACCCACCCTCACTCACCCTCACCCTCACTCACCCTCACCCACCCTCACTCACCCTCACCCTCACTCACCCTCACCCACCCTCACCCTCACCCTCACTCACCCTCACCCTCACTCACCCTCACCCTCACTCACTCTCACCCTCACTCACCCTCACTCTCACTCACCCTCACTCACCCTCACTCACCCTCGCTCTCACTCACCCTCAACCCCTCACCCTCACTCACCCTCAACCCCTCACTCACCCTCACTCACCCTCACCCACCCTCACCCTCACTCACCCTCACTCACCCTCAACCCCTCACCCTCACACAGTGCAATAGGTCTCGGAGCATTTGAGTTAGAGCTTTTAGAAATGTTTATGGCTTTTTTTTTAATTCTTTAGCATTGGCTACAGGAAACAAAAATGCTAAAGATTTACACAAAAACCCATAAACAATTCTAAAAGCACTAACTCTAATGCTGCGAGACCTATTGCATTTCCAATGCTTGTTCACATAGTCCTCAACCATGGTTTCCAGCTCGGGAAACCACACCTTCTCCCGCATGCGGACCTTCATCTTCGTGGTGCCTTGGTGGCCGCCGTGGGCAAGCTGCGTAGCTCGATGTCTAAGGCGTTGTGGTATTACCAGTCGTGTTCCCCTTAGCAGCACGCCATCGTCAGTGGCACTGAGTTCATGACGGACATGCCAGAACTTTGTGAGGGCCTCCTTGTCCGCTGCCGTCCAGGTGTCGGGGGGGTGCAGGTAGTTGGCCCAGGTTCCTTCCTGGATGGCTTGTAGCGATCTCATGTACGGGTTGTCATCGGCGGCCGCTTCTTTGATTTCACTGATAGTCATGCACAGGGGGCAGGATGTGAGTGCTACCCATCGGGCGTACTCTTCGCAGTCGTCATCAGTGGAGGTCGGCTCCTGAGGTAGTGGATGGCGTGACAGATAGTCCGCCGGGTTCTTGGCTCCTGGCCGATACACCACCTCCATTCCATACGATTGCAGCTGGATCACCCATCTTTCAATGCATGGTGGTGGATGCGGGGCTGTGCCCTTGAAGAGATGTACCAGGGGTTGGTGATCTGTAACCATGACGAATGGGTGGCCTTGTAGGTAGAGGTGAAAATGGCTGCAGGCCCACTTGATTGCCAGGGCTTCCCGCTCGATTTGGGCATACCTAGTCTCGGTGGGGGTCAAAGCCTTGCTAGCGAACGCTAGTGCCGTCCATTGTCCGGGCTCGTGCTCCTGGGTCAGGACTGCCCCCAGGCCTACCGGGCTGGTGTCGACAATGACCTCGGTGCGTTTCCCAGGATCAAAGTAGGACAGTGTGGCGTTTCCCAGGAGGACATCCTTAATGCTCTGGAATGCTTCATTTTCTTTGGTGCCCCACTGCCATACAGCATCCGTTTTGGTGAGGGCTCGTAGGGGTTCGCTCTTTGTGGCTAGACCCGGTATGAATCGGCCACAATATGTGGCCATCCCAAGGAAGCTTCTCACCTCCGTTGGCAACTTGGGCGCTGGTGCATCTTTGATGGACTTGGATTTTCTCGGGTCGACCTGAATTCCTTCCTGATTAAATATGTAGCCAAAGAATTCGATAGATGATCGAAAGAATTGACATTTGTCTCTGTGGAGTGTCGCTCCATGTGCACTCAGTCTCTTCAGGACGTTCCGCAGATGTTTGTAATGGTCAGATGCGGTGGATGAGTGTGTGATGTATTCCTATAGGTTCTGTATCGATCCCCCTATTCCTGACCCTGTTCTGGTTAACAAGTTAACTAGCAGCCATCCCATGATGCACCAGTTGAGTACGATTAGTCAAATGTTTATATGTATGTATCTATTTTATCCATTTTAAACCACCATATGGCTTAGAAACCATATAAATGTTTTTACAGTATTATTTTATACTTCTGCTTTTAATGTATGCACTTTACTTAACCATAAGTATTGCGATAATATCGATCCATTTCTCTTGTACGAGAAAAGAGACTGATCAATAAATAACATCTTTTATTGAACACGCCCGTCTCTTCCTTTTCTCTACAATCTGGTGAAACTAAGAATGCACGTACTGACTGAGTAAAATAAGTTGTCTTTTGTTTTCACACGACTCTAGAGATACACTCTTGATTAGGGGAGAGCAAAGTTGTCATGTTCTATGGTTGTCAGAAAACTAAATCCCTTCTTGTCTATCCAGGGAGGTTCAACTCCTCCTTGCCTATTCGAGAAAGTTTCTAGTGAACTCTGAGCTAGCTGGCAAACCCAAAACTTTAAGTCTAATATCGACAATAGAAGACCTAGTTAACGTCTGGTCTAGGCCTATACTATTGAAGGTATTATTCCAATGCGCAGAGCCTATTGGGATAATAGGAACTACACTACATGGCGCCCAAACGTTTGGAAAGGCGATAAAACTAACGCAAGACATTAGAGTAACTCAGTCGTGCTTTTTCACTCAGACCCCCTTTTTTCCCATAATACTCCAAAGACGTCTGGAGTGGGTGAAAGGTAATATCCGCCAAACCTCGCAGGAGGAAACTCCTATGTATGGTTCTTGGTTTAGTCAACGTTGAAGGATACACTGTTCCAAAATATTGTGCATCTAATCTTTGTTTCCATAAGAAAATTGATCTGCAAACAAACGGTAAAACCTTCCTGTCGGTAAAATGGTAGACAGTGAAGAAGAAAGAGAGACAGCTAGAATGGCAGCTGAACTCGTAGCAGCTGATAATACTATGCAAGATGCAGACCCGGAGATAATACTCATCCCGGTCAATATAAGAAAATCTGTAACTTTAAAACTTATAGAAAATAGACTGACACCTAGAGGTGGCACAGTCATATTCGTAATAGAGGCACACGAATATCGGCAGACAGAGGTGTTCTATTCATGGATACACTTTCCAGCAGCAAACGCTGTAACAAAGCACTTCCACTATTACAAAACAGAGGAACCTCCTAATGAGTACACTCCTTTCGAGGAGGTGGAAGTACCACTTAAATTCCAAGAGCACCTGCTCTTGTTTAATGGCGCCCTAAAACATAATAATCACATCACCAGGCTCGGTCCATTAGGTAGACCAGGAGCAACATGGCCGGTCCTAGCCGGATACACACCACATCCAGACATCGAAGGAATGTCTGCAGCAGATCTTTTAATACAACTAAAACAATTAATAAAAGTACATAGACAATTAGTCCAATATGTAATGCGGACTTCAACAATCCAACCAGCAATTAAAATTTCACAGCTGACCCCTCATCAGGGGAACACAAATAAAATTACACCACAGAACATACAGTCCTGCCTAGGTAAAGTACCAGCTAAACGGGAACAAATACCATTCTGGTTAGCACAAAAAATCACCCAAATAGAGGCGGTGTTTCCAGACACCACCCCGTTAGAAAAACACAGGATTCTGACTATCTGTCTTCCAATGGGAATCGCACCACACGTGGAGGACTGTGACACTTGGGGTACAGTCTTTGCTTCCATTTACACAAAAACGCATGGTGTTCCATCCATCTCGGTAATACCAGATGTGCTAAAACAAATTCAAGATGAATACGGTCCAGAACCCGCTTTAACTCTTGGTATGAAATTACTGAAAGACTTCAAGCAGGTCTCGGCTATATTACTAGCCAATATAAAGGGAGAAGCAGCAAACGTGGCGATCCGCCAAAGGTTAAAAGAAACAGATATAGCAGACCAACCAGCTGAAATTGCCAGAATTATAGAAAAATCCTATGAGGAACTAGGTAGAGATGGTTTAGGTGGAATACCAGTAAAACCCCAACTGATTGAAAGTCCTGAAAAAGTATTTTTTTAAAATAATTTAACAACACAAAAAAAGAGCTGGGATGGAAACAAACAATCCAATCCTAAAGAAAAGAAATTCCAGTCCAGAGGAAGGTCTCCTCGGCGGAGAGAAAGATCTCCGAACCAAGGACGCAGGTCTCCCCAAAGTGAGCCCTCTGGGAAAAAATACAATCTTAGAAATAGGGATAATATAAAGAAGCCTGATAGATATCAAGAAATTGATACACGCCCCTCTCAATCTTTTCAGACTTCCTCGCAGAAATCGGAAAGAAGAGGACGATCAGAACACAGGGAAGAGCACGTCAAGTCCAAAGACAAGGAACCTGCTCATCTAAATAAGAAATTACAATTTCCAAAAAAGAAGGTAGCCAGTATTAAAGTAATCAACAATGCCGAGAATACTGAGGACACAACTGAAAAACGGAGAATGGGCTCAGACAATGCTAGACAGCGCAGCAGAAGTGAGCATAGCTCGCAAAGTCCTTATGATTCATCTGGAGACAGTGGACACGAATGAATACCTTCAAGTGGAAACTGCAGACACCAGAGTTAGCAAACCTCACAAAATATATGAAATAACTTTACGTATAGAAGGGGATAAGACTAGAAAAATAAGGGGCCTATTTTGGGATAATCTCTCCAAGGGCTATGACATCCTTCTAGCTGAAAAAGACTGGCCACCAGAGTTTGTCAGGGAGTGCCCACATGGCGAAGAAATAATTATGCCTGCCTTCTCAAATAATATTCCAATTCATAAAAAATACACACTTGCTAGAAAATGGGCAGTAGCTCAAGCTCCTGCCTTATATAAAAATCATGTAGGATGGGATGAGGACTCTCCTCCTCACAAAATCCAGTTAAAATCACAACCTACTGCACAGAGACAGTACCCAATTAAGCAAGAAGCTAAAAAACAGGTAAAAGAGATCCTAGATCAACTTGAATACCAGGGGGTGATTGAAACTTGCACCTCACAAATGAACAACCCTTTGTTTCCTGTCTCCAAACCAGACAACTCATATCGTCTAGTTTTGGATTACAGACACCTTAACTCATGTTGCAAAACTTTTGCAGTGCAAAACTCGCATAGTGCAGCACTAATGAATAACATAGTGTGCAAAAAATACAAAACAACATTAGACATCTCTAATGGATTCTTTTGTCAGAATATAGCACCAGAGAGCAGATACTTGTCTGCGTTCTCAATAAATGGCGCTCAAAAACAATTCTGTCGGTTACCCCAGGGGTACAAGAACAGCCCAGGATTATTCTCAGCGAGAGTAACAGAGTTACTACAAACATATGATGACGAAGCATTATCTTATGTCGACGACATATACCTAACAGATGATGACTTAGATACTCACTTGAAGAGAGTGAACACCATAATACTTGGGTTCGCAGCAGAGGGTTACAAATTCAACTTTAAAAAATCTAGAATTGCCCATCTAACAGTCCTGTTCTTAGGATATGAATTATCAAGTGAAGGCAAAAGCCTGGCTGACAATTTCCTAGAGAAATGTGCCGTACTCCAAGCACCTAGAACACTAAAAAACCTACAGTCAATTCTAGGCTTCCTAAATTTCGGAAGAACATACATTGCAAATTACGCAGAAAGGGTCAAACCCCTTTATGATCTAAGAAAACCAGATTTTAAAAGAACCAATTGGACTCAAATACACACAGAAATTCTGAGATCCTTACAAACAGACATGTTAATTAAAACAAAATTAGAAACACGTGATAACACACGCAATCTTGTGATTCGAGTCATCCCAGGAAGATGCGGATTCACATACCTGACCTCTAATGAGGGAGAAAAGGTACCAATTGCATTCAAAATACATTTGTACACAGAAGCTGAAAAGAAGTTCAGCCTTAAAGAAAACATTGTTCATGCAGTTCAAACAGCAATAACTAGAGAAAAAGATAAAGCTGACGGTAGACGTATCACAGTCCGAACCGCAGAATCAGCTTTTGAGGCATTAACAACACCGTGTAATTTACCAACAACAGCATTGAATCCGGAATGGATACAATGGGTGAATTCAATTACAACGGACAGAGTAAAATACTACTTTGATCCAGAACTAAAGGAATTAAAAAATCTAGAATATGAAAGAACATTCCCTCTGCCAATCGACATTCTGCCATTACGACAGTACGCCTGTATAATCTATACAGACGGCCATGCTCAACCACCAGGGTGGGGAGAACAAGCATATAACCCCACATGTGAAATCACAAAAGAAGTGTGGCACGGAGGGAAACTGAGACCTCTGCTAATAAAAACACACTCAGTAGAAACTAATTCAGAACAACAGACTGAAATAATAGCATTGAAAATGGCGCTAGATAATGCAGATCGCGAATTCCCGACACTTATAGTGTCCGATTCATATTACTGCGTCAAATCATATAACAACGATTTGCAGAAATGGATTCAAAACGGTTACAAAGATGACACAGGTGCAACAATGAAGCAAAAACTGCTTTGGGAACAAATAGTTCTGTTACAGAAAGAACTACCAAAGACTCACGTGATACACTCACTGAGTCATCAGCGTGATGGCGTTCACGTTGCAGGGAATTCATTGGCTGAGACAGCCACAGCGGTAGCAACTAAATCGGCTTCCGTAGCTAGAAAAAAGCGTACAGTGAAATACATTGACGGTGAGACAGTGCTGGCGGTGAAAACGTCATCAAAAGGCGACTGCTCAGCGTTACCGATCAATTACCCACTCAAATATACATACATAATCGATGCAAACTCCGTTCCTTTTGCTCGAATCCCTGGAGTGGGGGATAGAGTAATTCCAAACATGGACAGTAGAACTTTGTTAATTGTAGACGCACATATAGGTGAGGGTCTTAGTCATCTCAAACTAAAAGATTCTCTGGAAGAACTACAATCAGTGTACTGGTGGCCAGGCATGAGCCTGCAGCATCACATTTTTGTAAAAAAAATGCCCGGGCTGCAACAGAGATCGCAGCGGCGAGAGGAACGGGGTAATACCATGGCGTTTCACTCAATAAGGGCTAAATAATAATCAGTAAAACCAGTGTAAATAATGCGTCCCATTAACAAACAAAGACTAGTTTCCACTTATAATGTAGACCCCAGCACTCGGCTGACGTCGGGACTGTTATACAAAGATTTGCGAGTCTAAATGGCATATACGCTAGGAGCATGCTACGTTTGACCAATGTTTTCACTTTAGCCCTCAAGCTTGTGGGGAAGCACGGCCAAATGAGCATAGCGAAGCGGGATTCTTCTCACTTCCTTCCTGAGGGATACGGGATGGGGTAAAGAAAAAACCAAGGCATAAAGCTATCTATAACAGAAAGGATATTAGGTTCGGGAGCTGGGTGGGTCAAACATCTAATAAGTGTCCAACGTAGTCTAAACAACCTGCCAAGAAATTCTCTGAAGGGATTCAGTCCGTACGAATTGTTGTTTGGGACTAGGATGATGGTCTTAGATCTTGACAGTCAGACTTCAGTGGTGAAAGAAAAAAGCTTTGATATCAAAGATCGTTTGGCTATTTTACAGGACTTAAACGAAACAAGAAAAGACCTGAGCAACATAAAGTTGAAACAGCAGCCAACAACCACTGAAGAAACACCACCTGTCCCAGCAAGACCTGTCTGGATTCCAAAAGTCGGGGATCTAGTCAGAGAAAAGATTGCGGTAAAGAAGGAATTTGGGCCTTCTTACAGAAAAGCAGTTCCTGTCTTGTCTATCAACGGGACAAGATCAGTTGTACTGCCGCCACTTGCTGGTAAAAAGGAGAACCGAGTTGTATCCATCGACCTGGTAAAACCACAATCATGTGGCCGATAACAAACAGTAGGCCAAGTGGACTCCCGATAAGTAGTAGAACACCAAGGTTTGCTACAAATACAGAGGTCCAAACTAAGAGGCTAATCACATTCGAAACGCCTACAGAACAACAACAAGGACTATGCAACAATGCATTGGAACTCAGACCTTTAAAAACCCAAATAAAAACATTTAGTAGAGACACACCAACCTACAATGAAGTAACAAATTAATATGCTGAAGCTGCAAGAAACAGTAATCCTGAAGCAATTGGAACAATTGACAGAACAGCGTCCGGCTACTTCATAAACTTCGATGATTCCTCTGAAGACCTCAGTGAATCAAAGACACAGCCATCAACAAAAACTTTTAAAGATAAAGCTAAGGAACTTTTGAAACAACTGAAAGAAACCTATCTGATTTCTCCATGGATTGAATTTTGGGTAGCCTTTGGTGCATTTATCCTCATACTTTGGCTCATCATGATACTATGCTTGGGACGCTTCATTGAGGGAAAATATGCTAAAATGGACACAGCAAGCCAGAAAATCAACTTGCTCCTCAAGCCACACACGTCTTCACACGTCGAGAAAAGAGAACTTTCTTCAGTCAACTTCACAGCCAATCCTACACCGGGTGGGGTAGCATGGGACAACACTGACTATGAAATTTATGGTCCGGTTGAAATCCTGAAATATCCACACCAAATCAAGATCTCGTTGAGTGACTTTGTAAAACCAAGCTCATTTGCTGATGATTGGGACTTTGAAAGTATTAATGATATGATGTCTGACCTAGTGATGTCTGCTAAATTTACCAAACATGATTATTTGCAGGGTTCGTCTAATTATGATAGTATGTACTGTTACAACCACTATGGTAACCATTTTTTACATAAATCGGCACAACCGAGAAATGTTTTAAATTATAATCAATGGGAACATTGTGCAACCCCTCCAAAAGGAAGCTCAAGAACCTTTTATGACAAATATTCATACTTTTCAGGGTTCAACACAAGTAATGCTGAAACATTTTATTTCAAATTGTCAAATAAGACAGGAACAAAAACCATGCTTACAAACACGAAATTGATATATTCGGACTCGTTTTTTGAACAAATGAATACATTTGGTTTTGATTATTGGGACAAAAATGTTGAAGTAAAAAGTGTTTGGGGTACAAAAGAATGGCAAGTACAAGGTATAGAATCATTGTTTAGAGCCTGCATGATCCCAGAACAAATTATATATTTGAATGACACTGTTCAACAAACTACCTGTCTTGGCCTAGCCAAAATCAAAGACTTAAATAAACCGTCTATTCCAAAGCCAACTATGAACAGCAATAGCTCTACAGATGAAGAGATAGACGTAAACTATGTATTAAACCAAAACAGAACACATCCTGATTGGAAACAATGGTTGATCTGGCCCACAGATACTAATAACTGTCAAGACAGATTCCTGAACAAAATACAGGGGTTCACATTGACCAGGCCAGACCCTAGATATTCCCAAAGACAACACCCAGGGATCATTACCACCTACAGTGTGGGCAAACTCTGCCTCCAATGGCTACAAACTTCCACACTGACAGAAATTAAGCAACACCTAACTTTACTTACTGATGGTGCTGACTTGCGTGATTTCATTATGGGACCGCGCAAACAGCGTCAGAAACGCTTCATAGCAGCCTCTGTATATGCAGCTTACAACGAGGCCTGGAAGATAACTCAAATTGAGACAGCAGAAAGTATACGGGAAATTGACCGTAGTAATTTGGAAAAATCACTTTCTGTAGTGGACAATGGGTTAATGACTCTGTCCTCCAGAATCTTTTCATTGGACAGCATTGTGTCTTCAGCAATCGACATAATATCGCAAGACTTACTGTTGTTACAACACGGTCAGTCTCAATTGCGTTCTATTGTACAGCTTGGCTGGACGTTACAAAATCTGCGTTCAGGCTATGTGCCTTGGCGTTTAATCAACACAACGTCACTATTCAATATCTTTAACCTTACTGATAAACAAATCAGTATGGCACAGAAGGCTGCTGATTATACAATCCTGAGCATTGAGAAACTCGAGAGATTACCATTGACAATGTCAGAACGACCTGTCATTGAATGGATAATACATGGGATAATTAATATTCCAATATCTACTTTCAGGTTTCAATACTGCCAAAAATATATACAGGCTGGCATGTACGAAAAATTGGGAAAAGGGTACATTAAGACAACATGGAACTTGCCCTATTCACATGCATGTGTCAGTAATAAAGGACAGAAAGTGTTTCTTAGTGGCAATAATTGTGCGATGTCACTAAGCGGTACACTTCTGTGTAATGGAATTAGTTTGCATGGAGCCTGTGAAGGGAACTCAAATAACCTTTCATGTCACCAGCTAGGCGCACCTGCAACAGAGATAGAACCATTCTTTAAAAGACTCTATAACGGGAGTTACATTCTAATTGTGGATCGCAGATGTTGTAGTCTTCTGCCCGGGATTCCTTATCTCATAACTACGACTGGGAAGGTCATGTGCTGTGGACGCTTATTGTTCCCCAGCTCCTTTCCAGACAGGGAGGCAAGAGCATGGCCTAACTTGAAAATTACTTCTATTCGAATTGATACTTTAAGCAGAATGAAAACAGTGCTTCTTCAGACGCCGACCAGGCTCACGTCATCAAAAGAAACGTATGATCTCCTAGTCGCAAGGACGACTGCAGAGATTCACTCATTGCTATCAACTAATTCCCCAATACATTTCGCAGGAATCCTGAATGAAATCTTAAATATTTCTGATACCAGTGGAGTCTCAAATGTATTTAAGACAGTATTTTCGATGGCATTAACACCATTCAAAGCCATACTGGGTATTTTTCCAGACTTCGTCCATTCGATTTTTGGCGGACTTCCCCTCATTTTGGGACTAATTGCAGGAATCCTATTCTTGGTCCTTATATTTCGTTATGGCAAACCATGTCACAGACAAAACACCTGCGACAAGGGAAGAAACAATCCGAGCCACTGGATACCGGGACCGGATATCAAAAATCCTGGGACTATCCCGGCTTAGAGACCTAAACATGACTTGGTTTCTTTCATTTCGACCAATGTGGCATCAATGTGTTTTACCTGTATTAAGGTGCTTGCTGTGCGGAGAAGAATGCGTGTTGGACACCTGTCTGACGCTACAATCAGATGCGCCAATGGATGCAGAAACATTGTTGGGTCCGGTAACGGCTCATGCATTGTGCTGCCCTCAACGGCTGCCAATCCTGATGACGGCATTCGTGGAAACTTCACCACTACGATTGAGGGGTAGTGAAGTTCAAGATGAAAGCAGCATCGATCAGGTACGACCTTCTGTCAGCAATACTAATCAAAACGTCAATGGAGACAATCATGCACACGAATGCATGGTTACATCTTTTCACGAGTTAGTGGAACTTTCACAAGAAGCTGTTGACAGCTTTTTCGACAGTCTCAATGATATGATGTTCTCACCAGAGCAGAAATACCGACTTTTGAGCAAGCTAGCACACGGCCTTCCCAACACTCTGAATTTGGCCTTCAACTTTTAATAACAAAATAGCATGAACAATTTCCCCTCCAGTTCACGGACAGCAATTTTTTCAGCAGCCCCAAACTATTTTTACGATTTTTTCGGGACACTTATCTTCTGCTTAAAGTAAGAACTATTCTTAGAGAACTAAATTTCTATTTTTTAGAAACTTTATAGACATTAGCTGCCCGCTGGTATGTTCATAATTATTTTTATTCTGTGATGAAGTGGTCTCGAACTTTTTTCTTCTGTATTAAGAGCCATTTCATGTGTAATTCTCATATTCGATTATTAATAATGTATACATATGCGTGATTACTTTAGCATTATTCTACAGCTTGAGTGCATATAATACATGTGACTGTTTTTTGTTATATTACATAATTTCGAAATGCATTATATGTATTTTGGGGTGGTAAGGTATACAAGATACTCTACAGTATGTTTTACTATGCCTAGATTCGTAAATATGGCCATAGTTAGCGTGGAGTGGGTGTGATGTATTCCTATAGGTTCTGTATCGATCCCCCTATTCCTGACCCTGTTCTGGTTAACAAGTTAACTAGCAGCCATCCCATGATGCAGAAACCGTTATCTAATTAAGCCACACCACGGCTCAGGAACGCGTTATCTGATTAGGTCATAACGCTTGCCATCTAATAAGGCAAGCAATATTCCTCCAGCCCCTGATAAGGCATACGGAGTTCTCAAAACAAATCAAACCTATGACAACCTGGGAAAAACCCTGCGGACATTGTTTTGATTTCACTGAGAACTTCAGCAAAAGAATGTGCTAACGACCAGTTCGTATGACATCCTTATTGACGTATCTATGTCCATCCTTACGTCAATCTCGGCACCTTACAGGTATAAATATTACCGATATTGCCTTAAGCAAACACACGCGGTGGTGACGAGATCGGAGCAGCCAGACTTGCCGAGGCCCAACACAGAGCGGACCCCGCTGGCGCAGCCCCGCCTTCCTGACGCGCTGAGAACGAGACGCTGCTTTCTCCTGCCGAGAAATCCAGCTCCGGCGCTTCCAGGCAGCCCTTGCAGGCAGCCTGGAATATCGAGACCAAAGACGAGAGATACCATCCCTCAACCATCCTAGATTCAAGGTACAGAACTGAATAACCCCTTGCAGAGAATTCTTGAGTCAGTCACTTGGCAAAACAAACTTAACTTAAACTGCTACTTTCTATTCCCGCCCACGTATTAGGCTTAGGTCAGGTACACTGGGGTAGGCGTAGTTAGAAGCACCAGTTGAGTACGATTAGTCAAATGTTTATATGTATGTATCTATTTTATCCATTTTAAACCACCATATGGCTTAGAAACCATATAAATGTTTTTACAGTATTCTTTTATACTTCTGCTTTTATTGTATGCACTTTACTTAACCATAAGTATTGCGATAATATCGATCCATTTCTCTTGTACGAGAAAAGAGACTGATCAATAAATAACATCTTTTATTGAACACGCCCGTCTCTTCCTTTTCTCTACAATCTGGTGAAACTAAGAATGCACGTACTGACTGAGTAAAATAAGTTGTCTTTTGTTTTCACACGACTCTAGAGATACACTCTTGATTAGGGGAGAGCAAAGTTGTCATGTTCTATGGTTGTCAGAAACTAAATCCCTTCTTGTCTATCCAGGGAGGTTCAACTCCTCCTTGCCTATTCGAGAAAGTTTCTAGTGAACTCTGAGCTAGCTGGCAAACCCAAAACTTTAAGTCTAATATCGACAATAGAAGACCTAGTTAACGTCTGGTCTAGGCCTATACTATTGAAGGTATTATTCCAATGCGCAGAGCCTATTGGGATAATAGGAACTACACTACAAGTGTATCAGGATGTCAATGCTGACATTGATGACTCCTGGCAGCCCAGATAGGAGTTCTCTAATGGTGTTTTGGAACACCTCGGCTGCTGACGATATGCCGAAGTTGAGGCGTTTGTAGCGCCTGAGGCCGAGGTGGGTGCTGAATGTGGTGATGAATCGGCTCTCCTCCACAAGGGGCAGCTGATGGTATCCCGCATTAAGATCAATTTTGGAGAACCATTTTGATCCATTCACGTCAGCCACTATGTCGTCCATCGTGGGCGTCAGGTGTCTCTCTCTCCGGATGGCTGTGTTCGGTAGTCGCATATCGATGCACAAACGGATTTCGCCCGGCTGTTTTGGCTTTTCGACAATGACCATGGGTGACACCCATGGGGTGGGTCCCGTCACCTTTTTAATTACCCCAAGATTCTCCAGTTTCTCAAGTTCTTTCTCCACTAGGGGTCGGAGGTGGAAGGGTATCCGGCGGTGGCGCAGAGCTGTGGGGGAGATCGAT
Organism: Lissotriton helveticus; assembly: GCF_964261635.1. NCBI lineage: Eukaryota > Metazoa > Chordata > Amphibia > Caudata > Salamandridae > Lissotriton > Lissotriton helveticus. The sequence goes on along the minus strand of NC_136072.1, from coordinate 49,950,284 downwards.
TTGTCAATGTGGAGTTTGATGGGGTCGCATTTGATGCACCCTAGTCCCTTGAACAATTCAGGGAACCGCTCCAGCAACTCGTCCACTTGATGGGCTCTGATCCGGTTGGCGAATGGTATCAACTTCAGATCCTCGGCCGTATGGCTACTCAGTAAGGTATCAGCTTCCCGGTTGATAATGTGGATGGTTGCCGTTACTTTCTCCTCATCTGCTCGGACTGGTATCACGATCTTCCCCTTGAGGGGTAGGGGTGTATCCGCACCATAGGCGAAGATCCTCGTTTTGGACGGTAAGACCTCGTGGCGGGGACGCAGCTTGTTGAACTGTTGTAGTCCCATCACATTCACGGTGGCCCCCGTGTCGATGATCGCCTTCACTTCATTTTGTCCCATTTGCACCACGCATGTTGGCTGTGGTCGCCGCCGCTGCTTGGGTTCCCGGGCAAAGGAGACGACGAACGCCTCTTCGTCTTCCGAATCCGAATCATCGTAGACCGTGGGCAGGTGTTTCTCTGGCCTCTCCGGGCCCGGGTCAGCTAGTGACAGTTGGCGGACTGCTTTAGTGGGTGTCCACGACTTCTTAGGGTTTCTAGCCTGGTTCTTCCTGCGGCAGACTGATGCGAAATGATTTGGGATTCCACAGTTCCCACATGTCTGTCCCTGAGCCGGGCAGTCCTTAGCCGCGTGTGGTTCATGGCCGCAGTATCCACAGCGGGCCTGAGGCGACTTCCTTCGATATCCTTTCGGTGCCTGACCACGTGTCCGCGGCCGCACAGCATCCGCGCGTTCTATCTTGATGCTTTCCGCCTTGATCGGGGTCTTATGTAGGGCCTGTTCCATGGCCGTCGCTCTGACGTCCGAGAGTTCGTGGGATCTGGCCAAGATAAGGATATCTTCCAAGGAGATTCCGGGTTTCCGGAGAATCTGGCCTCTCAATGTCTTATCCCGGCATCCCTGGATCAATTGCCTCCTTATAACTCTAGGTTGATCCTCGTCGGTGGAACTGGCCAGCTCCCTGACGCGTGTGTGGAATTGATCCATAGTCTCTCCGTCTCGTTGACGTGCCTGTCCCAACTTGAATACCTCGAAGTCCACATTCAACTGGGGATCAAAGTGTCCGTTGAGAGCGGCAACCGCGGCAGTATAGCTGGTTGCCGCGCCCGTGTTGGGGAGGTGTTTAGGAAAAGTCTGAATATTTCATCCCCTGCGTAGTGGAGTAGTAAGGATCTTTTTACTGCGTCATCCGTCTCACGTGTGACCACAAAGTAGTTCTCTAGTCTTTCTAGCCAAATCTTCCAGCGAGGTGAGGCTGTGGACGGGTCAACTGCCTCGCTGAATGGCGGCAGAACCCCAGCTGCGGCGTGCTGGAAGGGGATATTAATGACAGGCACTGCACCGTCTCCATCCCCCATGGTGGCGACTCCCAACTAGGGTGGTGATGCCTTCAGATCTGGTCAGTCCCCTCGGGAATTCGCAGCAGCACGTGTACCTGTGCAAGGATCCGCACCATCCGCTCTCCTCGTGCCTCGGCTTCCTCCTGCGCCACGTGCGCCGTGCCTGGCCAGGCGCGGGAAGTTCAGGGCTGCTCCGGACGAACTTCCAGGTCTTTAGGGCGTTGGCAGTAGCCCCTCCAGGCGTCGTCACACTCTCCCGGGTCACAGCAAACCCAAACGCGGTGCACGCGAGATGCGTGAGGAGTAGCAGGGCGTTTTCCCGCTTCCCACGCGAAATGCGTGAGGTTTGGCAGGGTGCCGGTGCCGCGGACCACGCGAGATGCGTGAGGTTTGGCAAGGTGTCGCAGAATACCAGACCGGGCCGTCGCAGGAATCAGCCGACGGCTCGCACCCTCACCGGAGGGCAGCCAGAAGAGGGGGGGGGTCGCGCCCCAGCAGGCAGGTAGGGCAGTGGCAGAGAGGAGTGCTCCAGCAGCAGTAGGCTCTCTGGCATGAGCCGGGACACACGCGGTCGGCGCCGCGGAAAGGGAGAGGACAGCTCCATAGGGTGCAGGTGCGCGGGCGAGGGTTGGGCCCCCTCCGCTCGTCGCCAGTGTAATGTTGCGTTGTGTAGGACCAGGCCCTATGCAAATAGCTAGCGCAGGGGTGGAGGCGCGCAGCAGACACCAGTCAGCCTCACACCCGGTACTAGTCGGAAGTGACGTGCCCGAGCGCACGCCTTCCATTTATTGATTCCCCACAGGCCACGCCTGGCCTGCGGATGCGTGGATGCGTGCGTGCATCATCTAGAGTGCTAACAGCACTACACCTTCCTCAACCGCGTTTGTCCCTACGACAGCAATAATGGGCCGAGTGCGTTAAGCAAGCCTTGTGCTTTAATTTTTTAGTCACGTGCGTGTTGGACAAATGTGTAAAAGTTTAGCATACTTTTCTTGTCAATTACTGTGCTAGTTTTATTTAATGTAGCGCGATTGGTTCTTTGTGTAAGGCGCACCCCTTTGGTGTGGTCTGACTTGAGTGACACTAATCGCGTTGTGAAGTGGGCTGTGACTTGTGGTACCGCGCCCCTTTGTTTATGTCGGATCTGAACCCTGCTGAATGTATCGCGGAATGTGTTAGTGAGTACCCAGCCCATGCCACAGAGCGAACTTGTAATGTTTTTAGGCATGCCCCTATCACAATGTATTCGCCAACATGTTTACTTCCACATAGACACGGTCCTCAGTAACATGCCAAAAACGCTGTTTATGTCACCACTGGCAGCCGTCTAAATGCTTTAAGGTTTGTTTCTGAAGTCGCTGTGTACAAAACGGTGTTTATGTTTCCACTGACACCTCTATAAAGGTTTGAAGCTTTGTTCCTGAAGTCGCTGTGTTTTGTGTGTGCTTGAAGGGGCTGTTTTTTCTGTGTGGTTGAAGGTCGCAGCCCCTGTAAGCGAGTGAAGTGTCATTGTCATGCATTTTGGAACATGCCCCTCTGCCAATGTTACCGCCCACATTAGTTTGACACGCCCATGCTACTCCCTAACAGCAGAACAACGCCCACAAGGAACTAATTTTTCCCGAATGTTGTTTGCCCTTTGTAATGTATATGTTGGACAAATATATAGCCTACGTCCATCTCCTGGACCTCCCCTTTCCAACGCTGTATTTGGTGTTGTGATTGGTGGTGTACTTCTGGAGTTTACCCGCCTCAAAGGTTCCCAGTTCTCGCTTTATAATAGTAGTATAGATATATATATATATCTTTTTTTTTTCACTGAAAAAACCATAGGTTTCACACCAGTTATAGTTAGGAATTAGCATTTAAAAAACCTATTAAATTCACCGAAAAAACCATAGGTTTCACACCAGTTATAGTTAGGTAGAAAATTTACTCGCATAAAACCATTGAAATTCCCACGTTATAGTTAGTTAGACTCACTATAACTTGCGCGTGCAATGCACTGCTGATGACGTCACATATTACATCACTCATGACATGGTCAGTGACATCACTCATGACATCACTGATGACATCTCAAATGACATCACTGATGACATCATCCAGTGAATGTGTATCTTTCTGAAAAATAAATATTTTTTATATATGTATATCTAAAGGTTGATGGAAGAATAAATGGGTAAATAAATGTCTAAATGGATGTTTTTTTGTGTAAAATTGATTGGTTAACTGACTTATTAAATGTATCTTAGTGAATACATATATTAGCGAGTAATGTTTAAATATTTAAATATCTGTATCTGTGTCTCACTTTGTGTATAAGTGGCTGCATGGGTTGGTGAGTAGCTACATGAGTGTGTATATGGGTTATTAGTTGTTTTTTTGAGTATCAGTATCAGTGTCTGTATGGTTCGGTGGGGGATATTACTTAGAGCACAGATGCATGAATGAGTGACTCACTATTTGTATGTATTTTGAAGACAGCATGTGTGCAAGACTGTATGGGTGGATGATTGTGTGTATGGGGTGGGTTAGTGAGTATGTGTTTTTATAATTGATTGTTTAAGAGAGTAAATATGTTTCCGTTTCTGTAGAAGTATGTGTAGTGGTGTGTATATAGCAGTATAATCAAGTAAATGGTTTTTTTATAGTTTATTTGCATGTGTGAATTTGAGTGTGAGTAACTATATGGATGAGTATTAGTGTGTAACAGGATGTATAGGTGTATGAGTACATATGATGAGTAAGTACATGCATGAGTGACTATATAGAACTGTCGGTGAATGAGTGGATGTGTATGTAGATGTTGGAATTACCTAATAAGTTGTTGTAATTGGTATTGGTTTCTCCTTTTTTAAGAAAATGTTAGTTTCTATTTTTGAATGGGTGTGTCAAAGGTTATTTTATGCTGATAGGAGGTCTGCCACTTTGTCACAAGGATGTTGTCATCAGTGATGTCATTTGAGATGTCATCAGTGATGTCATGAGTGATGTTACTGACCATGTCATGAGTGATGTAATATGTGACGTCATCAGCAGTGCATTGCACGCGCAAGTTATAGTGAGTCCAACTAACTATAACGTGGGAATTTCAATGGTTTTATGCGAGTAAAATTTCCACCTAACTATAACTGGTGTGAAACCTATGTTTTTTTCAGTGAATATATATATATATATTACACAAGTCCGCACAATCTTCTCATTACACAATGTAGGTTGCCCCTCTTGTGCACTCCTCCCACCCAAAAAAAATCACTTCTGCAACGGAGGACATACAATGTCAATCGTATATGGAATAATATATATTTTTTAAACCAGTAGATCTTCCTACCATCTTGCCCTCCAAACTATGACTTCTCAGACCATAAACTTTAAACAAAAAATCTCAGAAAGGATAACCCAGCGCAGTACCCAACTAAGTGACCTATGATAATAAGAAATACCACAAAGGGACCTGCAGAGCTGTTCAAACTAGCCAGCTTACTGAAGACTGTGCGTCTATGTCTCACACATCTTCATGCATCACACTACCTAGCGCCTAGTCCTCAAAACATGATAACCACACTTTAGTGGTCATAACACCCTTCTATTCATATATCCTTCATGGTGTACCCATCATACACAATATATCCATATAGTTAAGTGCTTCAGCGCCCCACCTAAGGTTAGTATGCGCTATATAAATGCTACAGTACAATTCATTGTCACGTCACTACTCACAAAATGTGTCAGCACACATTGAAGCAACATTCACCACTGTGGATATGAAAGAAGAACTATTAGAGGTGGCAGAGAAACTAACAGAGACAATGCCCCCAGACTGGTGCCAAAACCCCAGACCAAGAATTTACTGTGACTATGCAACTATTGCGGAAGTGATGTGTCAAAATAAAAAGAGGCTCATGCAGGAGCAAAGGGAACCATTTTAAAAGAGATTGCTGTTCAGGAAAAGCCAAGTGCAAATGGAGACCCATAGGGTGCGGAGTGGCAGTCCAGCAAGTAAGGCTTGTGCGAGGTCGACTGTCAAAGGATTCCGTTGAAGAAATGGATGAAGCATACATAATCAGAATGGGCCTAAAAGATAATAAAGTGAACTGCACTCACTCAAGGGCCAGGCATTCCTCCAAGTACTAGCCACCATGCTTTTGACTGACACACTAGCTACTGTGAATGCCATGGCACTAACTCAATACATTATCAAAAACTAAATTGTATTCAAAGTCATTTATACTGCCTGTTAGACCTGGCCTTGATACATTACATGTTCATGATTGGTTTACATAGGGAAGCATAGCATCTCTTCTCAAAGTGACTCATTCATTGTAAGTCCGCCCGTCATTTGTCTCGCATTATCTGCTCCGATGAATTGGAGCTCTTATTCATTGAATTCCTCTCGTCTTGCCTTATGTTTAGCCTAGTCGCACTGTCCCAATAAATTCAGTTTGAAAGATTCTTTCCTCTACTCTTGAGACAAGCAGGCCTCAATCAGTGTAGCTGTAACTTGGTTTCCTTGTTTCATGATTGGTAAATTAATCATTGACTGTATAAAAATGCAAAAAATCGTTTTTCCATATTAATGAAGAAGGTAATCTTACACTTGAGAAAATCTACATGTGTAAGTTCACTCTTATACTTTGTAGAAAACTAGGGGGTGGAGCCTAATTTACAAATATAACATTACTACTTATAACTTTTCACTCACAGCTGAAGATCTCCCTCTAGTTAAGCATAGGGAAAAGTTTATCAAATTGTAAAAAAAGAATAATGCCAATGTTTTAGGATAACTTTTAACGTAAATTTACTTTATATATTTAATTTAAATGTAGAACCAATTTTAAAAATCTACACTATTAACTTATTTTTTAAGTAACTAATGAATTTATGTAAATATATTAAAGAAAATTAAAATCAGTTTAATTTTTTTTAAACATCTAATTTACAATATTTCTATTTCTGCATTATCTATTAAAAATTATTAAAAGATATGGATAGAATTAATTTATTAGAATATTTACAATTCTTTTTTAATTTAAAATGTTAATAATTAAAAGAAACTAATAATTATCTATATATAATGTTTTAACATTTAATTAAATGTAGATATATTTTTAAGAAGTCAAAATAAATTAATTTATTTTAACATTATTTCCTATGGGGAGTTTTTTTCAAGTTCCTGCCTCCATTGCTATGAGAGGGTTATGCAGGACCAATGGTTAGGCATGTGTGGTGCTGGACTTTCCCAGGTATGTGCTGGAGTATATTACGAACTGTTTTTGGGTTCTTTTTGGATGTAGTAAATTTAAAAAGTGCAGTTTGCGAATAGCAATTGGCATACTTTCCTGTGGGCGGGTGAATGTCCCTCCCTAAATTTGACTCTACCCCTCCCTAAGTCCTCCCTTACTCCTCCCTAAACCATTTCGTAGTGTGGAGCCCCCATTTTCCAGCCACCACCCCATGTCCCTCACACATTTATTACTAAAACATAGGTGTACATGTACGGAGATCTCCACAGTCAGGGCAAAGATCTCTGTACAGAAAAGATAGGGGAGGCAGAGGCTGACACCTCCGCATGTAGGTTTGTGAATAACATTTTGTGAGTAGTGGTATCGTAATACTACTAAACACACTACAAAATGCAGTTTGTGAATAGGTCCCAAGTACTTTACATCACCATTTGTACCTTGTGCAGACGATGGTCCATCCTTCTCATCTAGTATTTAGTAAGGAACCTTGATCTATGCAGTTAAAGGATGTTTTTTCTTTTATTGTAGCATTTGCTCTGTGACTCTTCTGCTGAGTATGAGTGACCTGTCATATTCTAATCAGCTAAACTCTTTGAAACCATTTGGTTCTGTTTCGTATTTTTGAAATGTAAGTTATTGGCACATGGTCTGCACATGATTTCCCTCCACGTTTACCCTTGACTGAATTATTGACATGCGCGCAAAGGAGTAAAACTCATTTTGTTGTCTGGCAATCCAATCTTTACCTATTTATTAATGATGTTTTATTAAACGCTGTGTTGGGAAAGCTTTGCACTTTATCTGCTTGTTGCTGAAGGCAGGACTGAAATATAAAAGATTACGATAGGTAATCAATGTTGTTTTGGATCATGTATGTACCCTTTACAGGCAGCTCTAATCCAGGCCGCCACTGACAATGGCCTACACTTACATTTTTGCCTGTGGCGGCTCAAAAATGTACTTTGAGCGTACAGTTTGACACAGTGACAGTGAGACTCCGAACTAAAATCTTCACGATAGAAACACAGCCTAAGAAGTTCCTGAGCTGCAGTAGATCTAAGAAACTTGACGTCAACAAGCGCGAGATAATGGTCCTCCTAAAAGAATACCACACGCCGTTACAAGGACTTGGATGCCGCGAGAACAAATCATTGCTTTCCAACCTAATGGTGCAGAAGTGATGCAGTGGCATTTCTGCCACCAAGTGAAGCAAGGACTGGTGTTGCTAGGAAACAGTGGGCTTCGTCCAGGTTGAACAGGGACCAGCAGCTATGTATGTCCCATAGTGGTCGCGCTCAAGGCCTAACAGCCTGGCTCAAGAAACCACACCATCAACAGGGAAAGACACAGCACCCCCACAGTGGAGGGGATACAGGAAAATGTCCGCGGGGTCCAGTGGTTCCAAAGATGGATCTCAACTCAGGAAGCTACCAACTGTAACTCCATCCTAAATAATGCAAGATAACCACCTTCTACACTAATACATGGCTCAGACATCTTTGGGGTACTGACACCAGCCAAGGCGCTTCAGGGCATCGTCAGAGACTTGCTGTCATTCATGTGAGCAACGGCATAGTGATATCTTCAGGGGGGGTTATGGGGTACCACACACTGCTCCCTCAAAGAAGTTCATTTTAAGGTTGGTGTTTGTGTCTGGGGCTGGCAGACGGATTTGTCTGTGTCTGTGAGGGGATTCACTGGGTATCATTGCGAGGAGAAAGAGGGTGACAGAACTTTGGACAGATTCCCTGAACTCTCAGGTGGCACTCTGGCCTTGCCAAGTAGACTCCAGAAGGAACACCCTCAGATGACAGCTTCCTACCCCAAGAGCACAAGGGTATTTATCACCCCACATGAACATCGGGTCCTACCGGGGCCGTGAGAAGCCGGCCCATCACAGAGAGCCCAAAACTGCAAATACAATACCAGCTGAGGTACATCTGGTATTTTCACTCACCAATATGACATGACCAGGGGCGGCCTTCGGCATGTGTAAGCTGTGCACCTGCACAGGGCCACCAAACCCCAGGGGCCACCACGCCAATAAATATCCTTAATATAATAATCCTCTGAGGATGGATACATATTTGCATGGCGGCCCCTGGCAGGGATTTGGCGGCCTCCAGCTCTGTTCCACTTCCAAACACCCTAACCCCCCCTCTTCCGGGGCCCCCTACCTACGCTCCCTGCCCAGGACCGCCATGAGCTTAGAGCCGCCCCTGACATGACCACCTGAATGCTGGACCTCCTCCTTGACGTCACAGGCCTTTTGCCTTTCCAAATGTGTTGGTCGGGCTGTGGGATGATATTTCTTAATGGTTTGGCCAAAGAGCAACATTTGTTGAAATACTGACATTCGTAAGCGCACAAGATGCCAGGTGTGGCATCCAGGTTCACAATAGGGAGCTCTCGGAGTTAGACAGGAAGTTACATCAGATGAATAAGTGTTCCACGTGTGGCTGCAGCCCTCGTGTCCCTGTAGTGTCCTGCGGGGCCTGTCATGTAGCAGCCCCTCCGTAGGGGCAGACCTACCACTCACACCACACCCATCCAACACAGGCATCACCAGTCAGGTGGCCCTGTTAATAAAAGGGCCCAGGTGCGCATGCTTGCGGCTAGGGCACGAGTCCTAAAAAAAGAAGTGGGGGGGACGCTGACATCACGACAGGAAGTGACGTCACGAAAGGTGGCTTGCACCATCTGATTCATTGCCTTCCCTCGCTCACCCCTTAGATGCGATTGCATCAGAGAAGCCAGCGCGTGAGCAGCGTTCTGAATGAGCGCCGATCTGGCTCCAGAGAGGCCAAAGAGTGAATGTGTGGCTCCATGTGCTCCAGTTATCGAGCTCCCGGTAAAATAAGTGGGGGGACGCCGTCCACCCGCGTGGTACCCCGACTCGAGCCCTGCTTGCGGCCAGTTACCTACCTTTCTGTTACACCAGTATCTGTGTCGTCCTTCACCTAGCATGTGGGCCTAGGGCCCAGGACACAACAGTCCCCTCCCACTTTACTACCCCCTCACATGAGCGACGGCTCTCAGATCATTAGGTGCATAAAAAAGTAATTATAATGAAATGATGCTGGCTTTCAGTACACGCGCCTGTGTGCACAGAATGGCTCCCACGAGGCCTCTGCATTGATCAGTCGACCCCGTAAATCTTGGAAAACAGCAGAGCGCGAGGACGCGGCCTCTTTAATCCTGCACTGCAGCCGGCGCGAGCGCCTGTTGATGCTCCGAGCAGCAGATGCGGCCCTGGCGCGAGCAGAGGCAGAGGCAGGGACATGTAGGGGCATGATGGGGCCGCGCGCTGCATTCCAGGAACTCCCAGGGCAGGGCAGGGCCGGGCGGAAGTGACGTCAGCCGGGCCGGGGACGAGCAGGCTCCACCGGGGGAAAACACCCAAATCTACACCCCCCCAGGGCATTAATCCGCTGTGCATGTTTACCATGTAGGTTGTGAAATTCTTGGACCTCGGAAACTGGCTCTCAATAAGAATTTGATCAAAATCCGCCCTATCATTTTTTTTAACATGGAATTTCCGCCTCTTTGGTTCAGCAATCATATATGCATATTTAATGCGCTCTAAAAGCGACTGCTTCATTTATTAAAAATCATATAGGAATATTTAATGAACTTAAAAGCGATTGCTTCATTTATTAACAATCATATAGGAATATTTAATGAGTTATATAAAAGCGATGGCTTCTTACACTTGCTGTTCTGAATGTATATTTAAAAGCGGAAACAGACCTATGCGGATTTCCACATTTTAATTTGCCTTTCTTGCCATGAAAAATACCTGGCATGGCGTTTTAAAATGCCAGGGAGGTGGAAAGGCGGTTCAGCAGTGCGCCCACCCGCTCGGGGAAGCCTGTGCTGCACGTGTTACTAGGGTCTCGCCAGTGCTTAATTTGTAAAAACTTAAGTGCTAGGTCCCTGATCAGGAAGGCATTGCAGCCCACACCACCCATTGAAGCTGCTAGAGCTACCAATTACCGTATCAAACCAGCTACCAGGGCCGGCTCTAGGCTCACGGAGGCCCTGAGCAGGGAGTGTAGGTAGGGGGCCCGAGGCCGCCAAATCCCTGCCAGGGGCCGCCACGCAAATATGTATCTAAGGATATATATTGGTGTGGCGGCCCCTGGGGTTTGGCGGCCCTGTGCAGGTGCACAGCTTGCACATGCCTTAGGCCGGCCCTGCAGCTACTAACCATCTCGCTCCTACAAGTGTGAAAATTCAGGCTATTCCAGGCCCCCCAAGCTGTAAGATTATCATGGGAGGCAGGTATTAGTCATTTTTAACGTATATTGAATGAGTAAACAACTGTTGTTGTGTTCACTCTAAATCAGACATACAGCCCACCATGTGGCAGGCTGTCATAAATGCTGGTGCTGCCAATTAATTCCCGGTGCTGAGCACCGGCTCAAATTAAGCCCTAGGTCTCGGCCAGGGCTCTAGCTGCTGATAAGCCCTGGGGATAAAGATTCAGAGTCTGAAGATAGCTAACAACCTACAATGTCCCACTGCACCACATCCTGTCCCTTCGACCCTATCCCTATGGGTGAAGTCACCACCAGTTGAGAGAGGTCGTTGCCTTTATAATGCAAATGGTGCACGGGCCCTGGGGCCCAGTGTAGTTAGAGTCCCTTTTTTTTACCTACCTTTAGTCAGCGGAGCTCGATTTCCACATGATGTGTCTGGGTGAAGAGAGGCCCACGCACAAGCTGATGTGTGCAGCCACCTTCGGGGTGCAAACGCAGCCTTTCGGTCCTACGTGGCCTTGGTGGTGCACTGTGTCGGCTTACTTTGCTTCGAAGTGTCTGTGCTGAAAAGAAGCGGGAAACACACAATGTGGTGCACACAGCATGTGCAAACATACTCAAAGAGCTGTTTCTAGACATGATTGTGCAAGGGGCATTTCCAGCAGTTTGGTGTTGTGAAACTGGTTGTGAAATACTGATATGAATATGTTAAAACATTCCTGTAAATGAAGCTCGACCAGTTTTATTAGTTTGTAATCTTGGTATAGACAAAGAGGGGCATATTATCAAGGGATTTATCTCCACTTTTTTGGCTTTAAAAGCCAAGAAAGCAGAGATAAAATTATCAACCTATCAGCAACAGGGTGCTAACACGCAAATTCGCATGTTAGCACTCTTTTTCTCTACGCTTCCCTTTGCATCTCTAATGAGATGCAAAGGGGGCGTTCCAGAGAAGAATAATAGGAGAAATGTTGTTAAGCGACATTTCTCCTATTATCAAGGATTTCGCTAACCCTGTAAGTGATAAAAAAAGCAGCGCTAACCACGGTTAGCACTGCTTTTTTTACACCTGGTATTTTCCTGACTTAGCCATGATATTCTATGGAAGGTGGATATCATGGCTAAGTTTGTGAGCCCCTATTATCAAGCTAACGCCAAACTTCGAGAGATTATCCTTGGTTTTCCAGCGATAATCTCTCATTTGGCAGTTAGCGCGAGGATTTTTATCACTTCTGAGATAAACCTTGCTAATAGCAAGTTATCTCTGCGATAATTTCCGGCGATGCTTAGCGTTAAAAAATTCGTTGCTAAGCCTTGTTAGCGATAAATATCGCTAATCGTTGGTAATATGCCCCAGAGTTTCTTAAATCCACTAATTTAGCACTACTGATATCTCAGTGAGCTCCTGCAGGCACTGAGCTCTGAGTGACACCCTACTGAGTACCTGGCGACACCTCGCAGAGCTGCTGCGGGGTCCCTTCTCAGCAAAACCTCACTTAGGGGCTCATTTATGTAGAAGCCACGCAGCGTAGCAAGTTACCTTGCTGCGCGGTGTGGCAGGAAAAGGTCAGGAATGTGCCACGTTTAAACAAAATATGACGCATTCCTGCGTTTTCGCAGCGCTGGCGCACATTGTGCTGCCTAGCGCCAACCCAGGCACTCTTGCACCATGGTGCAAGGGCGTCTGCATTTGTAAGCAGGAATATTTTTGTGCAGGAAGGAACACCTTTATGCACAAAAGCAATCCCCTGAGGCATATTCCTCTTTCTATGTGTACTATAGAATTCTGCACCCAAAGAAAGAAAAAACAAGCATTTGCAATGCAATAGGTTTCGCATTTATGTGAGTTTGAGCTATTGACATTGTAAATGACAATGCCTTTTGTTTATGTTTCGGTTTTTAAAGCATAAATAAAAGGCATTGTCATTTACAATGCCAATAGCTTAAACTCTCGCAAATGTGAAACCTATTGCATTTCAAATGCTTGAAGGCATTGCTGAGTATCCCCCTTGTGTCTCCCGTGGCCCCGGAAGAGCTCCCCGTTTGCTATGAGTCAAGTGATGAAGTTGGTGGTCATAACTGCGCACAAGAGAGACTCCTGCAGTAAGACAAACTCATTAAACAAAATAGTGCTTACAGACCAAAGAAGACGAACCGTGTAACAACCGAGGTAAAAGGGGCAGTCCTCATGGGAGGTTACAAATGAAGACACGGCAGTACCAAGGAGGGACTAACAAGCCTATGAAAGAATCAGAAGCCAGCATTTACGAAGGACAATGACACAAGCCAATGACAAATATGGGCGGAGAGTGGGCGGGGCTCCAAATACATATTCCAATACGGCACGGTTCGCAGAGCAGCGCATGCGCTGCCCAGGCTCGACCTAAAATAAAGATATCTCTCCTCCTTACGCCTCCCCTGGGGAGGCACAGCATTTTGGCGCATTCCCAGGTCTACCAAAAATGGTAAATCTGGGAATGCATCAAAATCCATGGGTTTTGCATGGGAACGCCCACACACCATCCATGGAATGCCTCCCTGGGGCAAAGTAACGCAAGGCAGTGATTTGTGCTGTGTTGTGTTACCCTGGATTTATCAACCAACTCAGGGACCAACTCAGGGACCCGCAAGTTGGTCTTGCGTGGCTTGATGAATCGCATTTTAGCATTGCGTCACACATGCACCCCATTACATGGTGCAAAAGCGACACAGCCCATATATAAATATGGCCCGTAGCTTCTGGCCGCACCCATTAAGCTCCTGGTTGCATCTCCCAAAATTCCTGCAGGCACACAACCAAACTCCTGGTGACATGTCACTCAGTTCCCTCAGGCACTCCAGAAAGCTGCCAGTGAGCCCTCACTGTGCTCTTGCAGGTAGACTACATCTCACTCAGCTCCTGCATGCACCCCATTGAGCTCTCTGCAAAACTTCAATGATCTTCTGCAGGTCGCCTCACTGGACTCAGGTAACACGTCACTGAGCTCCTCCAGGCGTGTCACTAAGGTCTTGGTGACCACAGGAACCAAAAGCAGCCCTGAGCAAACAAAAACTCGATTCATCTCCTTGTGCTGTCTCTCTCTTTCCATCCATCCATTCCCTCCTTCTTTATCACTCCTTTGTCTGATCTCTTTTTCTGTACTTTGCCACTCTCTCTCTCTTTCGTAGACTCTTCAATCCTCCCGGTATCTGCTGCAATTAACGTTGAAAGTCGTAGAAAGTGACAGAGGCACCAGGGAAGGTCTTGGGCCTTCGAAACTGACCTCCAAGGTCTACAGTCTACCAGGGAAATGCCAGGTGGAATAAAAAGCCTGCCCAACCTTTCTGGTGGCGCCTTTTTGGGCTCCAGGTGACACATCAATGAGTGCCTACATTCACCTAAAAAAAACTACTGCAGGCACCCTACTGAGCTCCCAATGTCTGCTGACTAGGCCCCTGGTGCCGCCTTATTCAGTACCTGCAGGCAGGGCCGTCCCTAAATGGGATTGACCGAGACAGCGCCGTGAGTGGAAAGAAAATGTGGGGTTTGTTGTGGGGGTGGCAGGTTGTTGCGTGTGACAGCAGGAGCAACAATTACACTGAGGTTCATTAGGGGCTGATTACAAAGTCTTTAACGGAACTCGATTGGGACCAAGTGGGATGGACGAGAGGCTGTTTGCATGACATTAAGTCAGGCAGCTCCCTGCTGCACCCCCCGGAATTTTGGCGCCCCAGGCCTGGGCCCAGCTCGCCAATGCCCAAGGTCAGTCCTGCCTGCTGGCACCCAACTAAGCTGGTGCTATATCATTAAGCTCCAACAAACACCGCACTAAACTCCCAGGGACTCTTTCCAGAGCTCCTGCAGGTGAATCACAGCTCTTACTGACACCTCTCTGAGCTCAAAACAAACACAAGGAGATGATGGACGGAGCGCAGAAACTTTTCGGACACTCACCTCCAGTCACAGATCTGGGTTGGATCCATCATCATTCTTTAGCTCACTTCGCCACCTCAGTTCAGATCTCTTCATCCAGGCTGGTTTGAATCCACTCTCTCTGAGCTCTTCACAACATCTGACTAGCCTATAATAATCACCAGATTGAACTCCCAGGGGCACCGTACAGAGCTCCTGCTGGCACACCACTGAGCTCCCTGAGGCACTTCACTGAGCTCATGTTTTCAGCTCACTGAGATGCCAGCGACATCTCACTGAGCTACAATAAGCACTGCACTGAACTCCCAGTGACACCTGACAGATGTCATCATTTAGTTTAACCACAGCTTCCGGTCACCCCTCATTGAGCTCATAATAGGTACCCACTGAGCTCCTGCTGCATCTCACTGAGCTCCCAAAAGACCCACACGGAACTTACAGCAACTCCTCAGAGAGCTCATCAGCTTGTGGGGACAACTCACTTAGCTCTTGCAGTCTCTCTGCTGAACTTCAGGCAACATTCCAATGAGCTCCTGCAGACTAGATCTGGGCGGTAAATTCCGTTCCGCTCGCGAAATTTGGGTAATTTCACGTACCGCGGAGAAAGCGGAATTGCCAAAATTTCCGCGATCCGCTGCTTTGCAGAATTTTTTGCTTGTTCGCGCTTTCAAAATGCATGTTCGCAAGATATTTCCCCCGAGCACGCAAACAGCGTCCACAAACAGGAAAAAAGCATTGCGAACGGGTGGAACAAGCAATTCCGCGTGTTCGCAGGACTTTTGCGTGCTCGCGGAGATTTTTTACTGTTTTGCAGAGCTTTGAATAGCGCGACTACGCAAATTCCACTCACCCCTACTGCAGACATTACACTGCGTTCCCTGTGACACTTCACTGAGCTCCTGCAGGCAGTGAGCCCCCAGTAACACTTTCCTGGGCTCACAGGCACCCCACTGAACTGGTGACAAATCAAGGAGCTCTTACAGGCATCCCACTGAGCTCTTAATGACGCCACACTGAGCACCTGATGACACAGCACTGAGCTCCATCAGACAACCATTGAGTTCCTTCAGGCACCCCCCTAGTCGACAATCACAGCTCCCAGCACACCTGAGAGAGTTGCTGCAGGCACATCCCTGAGCTCCTGCAGGCAGACCACTAAGTCTGCGACAACACCTCGAAGGGCTCTTGCAAGCATATAACTGAGTGTAGGAGAGTAGGGTCTGCTATCCTATGGTCACCCCAAATTTTTGCTTTTTGCTTCACTGGTTTTCGACTACTGAGGCTGTGGGCCTGCTGATCAGACCCCCAGCCTGCTGTTCTCTCACTAAATTAATGATACATGTGCTATAGGCACATAACCCAATTGGAAATGGACTCCTTGTCAGCCCCTGTATAATGCACTATAGGTACCCAGGGCATAGGGGCCACCAAGGCCTACCAGGGGCTGCAGCATATCTTTTGCCACCCCTGGCTGGTTCTTAAATTGACACAACTGGCTGATCACTCAGCTGGGGTAAGGTGGTGTAAACACCCCTTGCTTAGATATAGTATACCTATATCTAAACCTATATCTGGACACATATTAACCTGTGAGCCACTCCTATGGAAGGCCTCATCAATCCTGGAGGCAGAGTGCGTGGTTTCATGTGAGATGGAGCTCTAGCATGAGCTGAGCCTGTCTGCAGCTGTCGGGAACAACTCCCTAAGCTGTTTCAGGATAACGCCATACCATACACTCTTAAGTGCCTTATAATCTTCGCGGTTATATAGCATCTTTGGTCTGGCTTTATCAAAACATGTCGTGTAAGGTGTCATACGATTTGGAATACTATCCCCTCGCCAGTTCTGGCGACGGGGATAGCATTCCACCCCTCTAGAGGGGTAAGACATGTTACTTTACTTAAATGCGGTTAATTTCAAAAAGGGCCTTAGATCCACAAAATGGATGCCTCTGCCACAGACACGGGTCTGGACCCCTGCAGCTGACCGAAACTCCGCCAAATGGGGCCTGGACAAAGGGTTTCCTGTCGCAGGGGGGTTTTACCACCCTCCAGACAGGAGATAGTGGATTGTAGCAGGGAGGTCTGAAAGAAACCAGACACTGCTTGGGGCGCACCAGGCTGCCCCTTGCATAATCCGGCCAAACCGGTTCTGGGGCACTCCAGCCCTCGTGCCAGGGCGGCCTGGATCAAAGGAAAGGGGTGTATCCACCCCCTTCCTGGGTCCCACCCATAGGAGGGGACCTAGCAGGTAATCACGCCCCCCAGATTCGAATAAGAGTGGGAGCAGTGCCAATGCACTTTAGATTTCCTGACGAAACATAAGAAACGAAACTCTGGACCCTTGGACCTCCTACTCAACGTGGAAGCCCGAAGAATCTCCCTTGTGGTCAAGGAGTGACCACCCTGTGTCACCGGCACCAGCAAGCCCTCGACGTCTACTTTGTCGCAGTTCCCACTGGAACTCGAGCGACTGAGATCGACGAGATCAAGCTTGCCTGCCTTCCTACAGCCCGATCCACAGTCCCTGCAGAGCTGAGACCCGTGGAGGCGACCGGAAGCGTGGGGCACGCCATCTTGAATTGACCACGAGACGCTGACCGTGCAGCCCACGAGTGACCCTCGAAGCTGTACACCGGGGTTTGAGAAGCCCCAACCCTGAGCCACTCTTGCAACGAAGTTCAGCCCTCCACACTCGACGAGTGCTGCGTGGGGCCCTTCTGCTCCATTTGGCTCAACGCGTTGGCCCGGTCACTTGCCAGCCGGCTAGTGGTCCCTGTGCCGACGAAACTACGAATACGACTTGTGAATCTGGTTGCTCCAGATCTACACCCGCTCCTCTGAAAAGGAGCCCCCCACTCTGTCCTTCCTGGTTCGAGTGAGAAGCAATCTCCCGGTTCTGCGTGGATTGCTTTTGCCAAGTGTTGTTTGCTCCAATCCTGAAGCCGACAGCGCCGACGGCGAGAACCTGCGTGGGACAGATCGTGACCCGCTCCTGGACGTCGCAGATGCCCCAGAGCCCACGTGACAGCGGAGAGAAGCTCCTCGACGACCACCTGATTGCGCCCGACATTGCCTGGTTCCGTCCTGGTTCCACCCTGGTCACTGCTGAGTGACCCAGACTCTGTCCCCTCTGCTTTCAGGTACTTTTCGACTTGAGTCCACCCTTGGACTCCACCGGACACTTCTCTTTCACCCCGCCTGCAGCCCTTTCAGCTTCAAGCACCAAGAGCCTGCGTGACGAAACCCGACTCAACTTCGACCCTGTGCACCCGCTTCCTGTGGGTGAGGTAACTTTGCTCCGCCGGTGTTCCCACACTGGTACACATCTCTAGGGTCTGTGTCTTAAGTTTTGTTCCTCTAGGTTCAGCGGAAGTGTCCTTAAACTTTAACTTTACAACTTTTACGCACCATTGGTTAACATTGGTGCACGCGTGCGCTTTCCGCACTGCACCCGAATCCCGTGGGCTATTCCTGACTTCAGCATTGCTTGTCCTGACTGCTCCCAGCGATTCCCTAGGCCCTAGGCCTAGCCACTGTTCGATTGGTATCTCTTATACCACTTGTTTAGTATATGGTTTGAGTGGCCCCCGCCATCATCCATAATCGTGCAACTTTGTATGTTTAAACAGTGCTTTTGATTTAACGATTGTGCCCCTTTATTCATAAAGAATACTGGGGATTGTTTTTAGTAATAAACACATATATTTTTATAATATATACTTGTGTGGTGTCCTTTCATTTGATATTACAGGATTGTATGTGGTAAAACAGCTCGCTTAACACGACCTCTTAAGTTAAGCCTTTAGGCTGCTTAGTCCATGCTACCCCTAGGATAGCTTGTCTAATAAGGTTGACTTACAACCAGACACCATAAGGGATTGTTTGGTCTGATAATCGGTGGTTCCAGAATTGGAAACATCACCTATCAGGCCAACTTCTCACACTGAGCTCTTGCCGATACCTCACTGAGCTCCTGCAAGCCCCCACCTGAGCTTTAGCACCGCCCCACTGAGCTACCAGTGATAACACACTGAGTTTCTGCAGGCCCTATACCTGAGCCTTAGCACCACCCTCTGAGCTACCAGTGATATCTCACTGAGTTTCTGCAGGCCTCCACCTGAGCTCCTAGCACCACCCCACTGAGATACCAGTGATAACTCACTGAGTTCCTGCAGGCCCTACATCTGAGCTTCTAGTGCCACCCCACTGAGCGACCAGTGATAACTCACTGAGTTTCTAAAGGCCCTCCACTTGAGCTCCTAGCAACACCCCACTGAGCTACCAGTGATAACTCACTGAGTTTCTGCAAGGCCCTCTACCTGCCCTCTTGCACCACCCCACTGAGCTACCAGTGACAACTCATTGAGTTCCTGCAGATCCTCCACCTGAGCTCCCAGCACAACCCCACTGAGAGTGACAACTCACTGAGCTTCTGTGAGCCCTACACTTGAACTTTCAGCACCACCCCACTGAGCTACCCGTGATAACTCACTGAGTTTATGTGAGCCCTCCACCTGAGCTGCCAGCACCAACCCACTGAGCTACCAGTGATAACTCACCGAGTTTTTGCTAAAACCCCATCTGAGCTCCCAGCACCACCCTCTGAGCTACCAGTGATAACTCACTGAGCTTCTGTGAGCCCACACCTGAGCTCCCAGCACCACCCTCTGAGCTACCAGTGATATCTCACTGAGTTTCTGCAGGCCTCCACCTGAGCTCCTAGCACCACCCTCTGAGCTACCAGTGATAACTCACTGAGTTTCTGCAGGCCTCCACCTGAGCTCCTAGCACCACCCCACTGAGATACCAGTGATATCTCACTGAGTTCCTGCAGACCCTACATCTGAGCTTCTAGTGCCACCCCACTGAGCGACCAGTGATAACTCACTGAGTTTCTAAAGGCCCTACACCTGAGCCTTAGCACCACCCCACTGAGCTACCCTACCAGTGATATCTCACTGAGTTTCTGCAGGCCTCCACCTGAGCCTTAGCACCACCCCACTGAGCTACCAGTGATAACTCACTGAGTTTCTGCAGGCCTCCACCTGAGCCTTAGCACCACCCCACTGAGCTACCAGTGATAACTCACTGAGTTTCTGCAGGCCCTCCACCTGAGCCTTAGCACCACCCCACTGAGCTACCAGTGATAACTCACTGAGTTTCTGCAGGCCTCCACCTGAGCCTTAGCACCACCCCACTGAGCTACCAGTGATAACTCACTGAGTTTCTGCAGGCCTCCACCTGAGCTCTGAGCACCATCCCTCTGAGCTACCAGTGATAACTCACTGAGCTCTTGCAAGCTCACAAATGAGCTCTAGCGCCACCCCACTGAGCTCCCAGTGATAACTCACTGAGTGTCTGCCAGCCCTCCATCTGAGCTCTAGCGCCACCCCACTGAGCTACCAGTGATAACTCACTGAGTTTCTGCAAGGCCCTCTACCTGCCCTCTTGCACCACCTCACTGAGCTACCAGTGACAACTCATTGAGTTCCTGCAGATCCTCCACCTGAGCTCCCAGCACAACCCCACTGAGCTACCAGTGACAACTCACTGAGCTTCTGTGAGCCCTACACTTGAACTTTCAGCACCACCCCACTGAGCTACCCGTGATAACTCACTGAGTTTATGTGAGCCCTCCACCTGAGCTGCCAGCACCAACCCACTGAGCTACCAGTGATAACTCACCGAGTTTTTGCTAAAACCCCATCTGAGCTCCCAGCACCACCCCACTGAGCTACCAGTGATAACTCACCGAGTTTTTGCTAAAACCCCATCTGAGCTCCCAGCACCACCCTCTGAGCTACCAGTGATAACTCACTGAGCTTCTGTGAGCCCACACCTGAGCTCCCAGCACCACCCTCTGAGCTACCAGTGATAACTCACTGAGCTTCTGTGAGCCCACACCTGAGCTCCCAGCACCACCCTCTGAGCTACCAGTGATATCTCACTGAGTTTCTGCAGGCCTCCACCTGAGCTCCTAGCACCACCCCACTGAGATACCAGTGATATCTCACTGAGTTCCTGCAGGCCCTACATCTGAGCTTCTAGTGCCACCCCACTGAGCGACCAGTGATAACTCACTGAGTTTCTAAAGGCCCTCCACTTGAGCTCCTAGCAACACCCCACTGAGCTACCAGTGATAACTCACTGAGTTTCTGCAGGCCCTATACCTGAGCCTTAGCACCACCCTACTGAGCTACCAGTGATAACTCACTGAGTTTCTGCAGGCCCTACACCTGAGCCTTAGCACCACCCCACTGAGCTACCCTACCAGTGATATCTCACTGAGTTTCTGCAGGCCTCCACCTGAGCCTTAGCACCACCCCACTGAGCTACCAGTGATAACTCACTGAGTTTCTGCAGGCCTCCACCTGAGCCTTAGCACCACCCCACTGAGCTACCAGTGATAACTCACTGAGTTTCTGCAGGCCTCCACCTGAGCTCTGAGCACCATCCCGCTGAGCTACCCTACCAGTGATAACTCACTGAGCTCTTGTAAGCTCACACCTGAGCCTTAGCACCACCCCACTGAGCTACCAGTGATAACTCACTGAGTTTCTGCAAGCCCTCCACCTGAGCTCTGAGCACCACCCCACTGAGCTACCAGTGATAACTCACTGAGTTTCTGCAGGCCTTCACCTGAGCTCCTAGCACCACCCCAGCGAGCGACCAGTGATAACTCACTGAGTTTGTGCCAGCCCTCCAAGTGCGCTCTTGCACCACCCCACTGAGCTACCAGTGATAACTCACTGAGTTTCTGCAGGCACCTCACTCAGCGCCTAGCACTGCCCCTCTCAGCGCCTTCTGCTTCCTGATATATATAGCTCCTCCAGAACAGGGTTTTACAATTTCTGTCCATGATTCGTCTGTCTATCCGACAGCACGCTAAGAAAAATGCATCCTCGCCAAAAGCTCTTATTTGTCCAGTTTGAAACAATAACTGGAAACAGGCAAAGCCTGTATCAAGCACTTAGAGTGTTCTAGAGATTATGAACTAATTTACATTCTGGCCGGATACTTTAGGTTAAAATCTAGAGAAGTTAAAACAGAGAATAGAGAGCTGTGGGAATAGAAGGGGGCCCTGTGCAGCCAGGACGCCGCTGCTCAGCCAATCCGTGGCCGAGTAGACGCGTGCGTTTACCTCCTGCTGCTCAGGGACGCGGACAGGCCTGGAGGCAGCCATGGAGACAGCGCACTAGCAGCCGGGCCTCGACGCCTGGCAGCCGGATACCCATCCGGTGGGAAGAAACACCCGACTCCCGGCTGCTGAGGCCCGGCGGAGGGCACAGAAACTGCACCGCCTTTATCGAAGAATAAATGTGTCCCTAATCGCCTGAATTCGCAGACATTCTAGCTTCGGTTAACCCTAGTGCTATATAAAGAAATAAAAGTACAGGTACTCGGTAGTCAGGATATCCGTTTGCTACTTTGCATCATTCCTAAGAGGCACGTTTCCTTTTAAGTGAAAGAAGTCCCATTTATAGCGCTGCTCCCTACTCTATACGAAGCCTGGGGAGGCGCTAAAAGCTGGTTACATTTGCAAAGGGAACCTGCAGCAGTCTCCAGCTAAAATGACCCAGCTCAGAGAGGCGGCTGCTGCATCCGGTGTGGCAGAGCCCACTTCCGGTTGCTGTCCACCCTGCTGCACTGCCAGAATCGGCCAGGGAGCTGCTGGGGCTGGTGCTGGGAGGGGAGAGCACGAGCCAGCCAGGGCAGCATTTATGATGCAAACAGCGCTTTATGGTGCAGTGCTAGACCCTGTGGCACTAGGCCAAAAGGACACGTGTTCCAGTTCATTGCTGAGTGTATGCAGGGTGACCAGGGGCCAGATGTAGGTCGGTCGGTAACGGCCGAAAATCGGTATTTTCGGCCGTTACCGACCGGTATTTCAGAAATGGTATGTAGGGGCATTATTTTACAGAATCGGTATTTTTACCGATTCGGTAAATCTGAGATGTAGGTGGGACTCATCTGAGTCCCACAAGCCTTACCGAATCGGTATTTTACCATCAAATCCAATTTGATGGTAAAATACCGATTCCGGTGTGCATGCACATGTGTGCATGCACACCTATGCCATATGACAGGCAGACCTGCCCTTAGGGCATGTATGGCTGCCACATGGCACCCAAGCCTGTTTTGGGGGGGCCAGAGGGTGTCAAAGTGACACCCCCTGCACCCTTGTGAAAATCGGTATTTACCGATTCGGTAAATACCGAATCGGTAATGGGCATTACCGATTCGGTATTTACCGAATCGGTAAATACCGAATTGTTCCGATTCGGTATTCCAGCACATCTGGAATACCTACATCTACACCCCTCTGATTTACCGATTCTTAATTACCGAATCGGTAAAATTCGGTAATTAAGAATCGGTAAATCAATTCTACCTACATCTGGCCCCAGATTTTAAAGCCAAAAACCAGGACATGTCACAAAAATAGAAGAAGGACTACAATTTTACTTCAAGCGATGAGAGCGCTCCTCAGCAGAGAATTACAGAACAGGCAGTAAGAACATACATAAAATGTCATTTTTAAGCCCAGTAGCCTGCCTGTTAATTACATTGCTTTCTTGAAACAAATGCTAACCTTCCTTGCTTTGTAAAACATAAAAAACACCTCCCACCGTTTTCAGTCGACCCTCTTTAAAAACAGGGACATGAGCTACATTTCTTGAAATTTGCTGGGACAGCTGGTTAAAAACTGGGATCGTCCTGGCAAAACGGGGAGGCCTGGTCACCCTAAGTATATGGCATAGGGACAAGGATTTCTAGTCAGAGAGGAGTTTCTTAGGGAGCAACACCCAGGATTTTCGCGTCACTGTAGAAATTATTTGATTACTTATCAGTAATCTCGATTAATCTCTGTACATCTCACCCTCCTCACAGTGATTGCACACTTAAATATGCCAACCACCACGATTGAATGCACGTGACAAAAATACCACATAATATTAAAATATATTGTCAGATTAAAGAATGGCAGATTTCAGGACCCCTCAACCTCCAAATTGGATTCGGAATCAACATTTTGTAAACAATAATCTTTCACAAAACTATGCTCAGACAACCAACCTGTCGCTTTACAAAATCATCTGAACACCTTGAAACAATGCCCAGGAAGCAGAAATTCCTCTTGTAGAAAGACCTTGAACTGTTCAATGAACCGTATGATCTGTCCCAAAATAAGTCAGAAGGATGTCTGACTTCATCCATTGCTCAATGTCAATTTAGTTGCTCTCAGGGCCTTAAGTGGACAGTTCTAAAAAGCAGGTGCCGAGACGGGTGCCTCTCGGGCTCTCTATTTTTACCCTCACTATCGGTGAAAAAAATGTATCTTAACTCTACAGCAGTGCCACCCTTCACTGCCTTTGATGTAACTTCAAAGAGACTTGTTTTCAGTCTCAGCATTTCAGAACTGAAGCATTTTCAATATGCTTATGACGAAGCCATAGTTGTTGCTTATTTATCTTATGCAACTAACAACCATTGACAAACCAATAGACCTGGCTTGTTGAAGGTGGAATGTTACTTGTAATATTTATAAGGATGCAATGTCAGAAGCAGCACAATACCGGTCGGGCGGCACACTATGCTAAGCACAGATTTTCAGTTTACATGTTTTTAAGCCACGCCCTTATCTCTTTCGGTGCTCATGGCGAGCTCGGCACAGTGGTGCTGTGCTCATGACAAGCTCATAACCGCTGTGGAACGCCCACGCAGGGATAATTCCCCTGCTGTGCTGGGCGATCCATTGAGCGGCGCAGCACCACTGTGCAGCATGACGAGCTCGTCTCAAGCACCGCGCGCGGCTCCCCTTCCCCCGCGTCGCGGGGGAATTAGACCCGCAGTGAAGGGGTTAATTACATCGGCCACACCCCTTTGAGAGATGCCCCAGTTTTTTTATTCCACTTAAAGCCCTGGTGGCTCTCTTACTTTTCCCGGACTGTCCAAAAGTGACAAACAAATAATCAGACCCCTGGTTCTCACCCGTTCATTTGAAGACAGGTCTTTTAAGAACAAAAGTATTTAGCTGATGGTTGTCTGTCAAAGAAGGATAGAAAGAGGGTTTTATGACTTCTTGTGAGATGGAAATAAGAATTGACCATAGGAGTAAAAGTGAATCTGTTTTAAAAATAAATCCATCCTCAAACAAACTCAAAAAAGGAGGATGACAGAACAAAGTTAAAACTCTCCTACCCTTTTAGTCAAAGTGATAGTAACGAGAAAGGAGACCTCAAATGAAAGATCCTTTAGATCTACAGCCTGAAAGGGATAATCTTGCAAGGAATTCAGCACAATAGGAAGATCCCCAATAGAGAGAGCTTTGGAACAAGTTCTAGAAAGGAAAAACTCCTAAAGAGTCGGGTTACCAAAGTGTCTATTTTCTATAAAGAGTCAGAAAAACCCTTGAAAACCTTAATGGCAAACCATTGTCTTTTTATTGTGGAAGTAGTGAAATTTAGGTAGAACCCATTCAAGAGAAAGGTAATCACAGAAGGAAACAAGCATTTGCAATGCAATAGGTCTTGCATTTGTGAGTGTTTAAGCTATTGGCATTATCATGTACAATGCCAATAGCTCAAACTATTGTAAATGCGAGACATATGCAAAGAAGCTGCCACCAATGTCCTGGGCTGCTTAGAAAGTATGAATGTTGCAGGAAAGCATGTCGTGCCTGCAGTAGGAGAAACTACTTAACCTAATCTGCCACCGGCGCCGGGGATCGAACCATGATTGAACTCCGTAGTCCGGAGTCAGGCACCCGGGCCGCTGCACCACACCTCTTCTTAAAAAGTGATTTTAACATCAGTCATTAGTTGAGAACCATTCACTGAATGAGCCTATCGTGGTGTCGTTTGTCGGTGAGACATACTGTGAACATTACTGACCTCTTGAAAACTCCAGTGACATCACTCACTTGGTGAGAGCTAGCGTGGCATGAGATGTGTTGTGAGATAATCCATTTCATGAGACGTCATTCCCAGGGTGATCTCTATTGTGAAATCATTCCCTTCATGAGAACTGCTATGACATCATTCACTGGGCAAAATATATTTTAATACAGTTTATTGGTGAGCCCTCCTGTGACATCATCCACCCGATGAAACCAATTGTAGCATAATTCACTGAATGAGACCTGCTATGACGTCATTCAACAGTCAAGACCTAATTAAGGATCGTTCTTTAAATGAAACATATTGCAGCGTCATTTCATGTTACGATCTGGTGCATCATTACTCAGCAGAGGAAAATTAGGGTAGCACGATTCACTGGACGAGATCTAATGTGACGTCATTCACTCCTTGAGACCTTCTGACACCATTCATTACACGAGACCTATCGTGCCCTATTGTGACAACATTCACTTGATAAGCGATATGGATGAGACCTACGGTCACCCCTTTCATCGGATGGATAGATTGTGACATCATCCAAGCGACTAGACGTATTGACTCATCTTTCAGTATACAAGAATTACTGCTTTGATCCTCAGCTGTGAGAGGTTTCGCCTGCCTTGGGATACCGAGGGCAGGGGACAGGGTATTCCATGTCAGTCTGTGGTGAGAAGAGAGAGGGGTGTGGCACTCTGGGGCTGGACTCGCCCCAAGGAGGTACACAATATTAAACCTCAGCAGCCTTCACTCTGGGGTCTGTGGTTCCTGTCTTCCCTGCGCCACGTCTTGGGGTTGTAAGGACGGTGTCACTGTAGACACATTCCCAGATGATGAGTGGATGGATGATGGATGTCTCTCTCGTCGCTCCAATGCCAGTGGGCACTCTCACGTCAGGCTGCCATGATGCGGCACACAGCCCATGACTCAGGGGGGCTCTCATCTGTAAGACAGGCCCTGGCATGAGATGCCATGATGGAGATGAATACGAGAGCTCACACAGCTGACGGCAGTCTGTGTGCGAGAGAGACAAGCTGTCAGCTGTGAAATGTAGGGACGGCTGACCAACATGCGAACGGTGAAAGGAGGAAGGGGGCCGGCTGGAAAGAGTGAGGGCACACGATGAGGCTGGGCTCTGAGGTGTGAGGATCGGTACCCCGAGGTGTGATATGGAG
Organism: Lissotriton helveticus; assembly: GCF_964261635.1. Classification (NCBI taxonomy): domain Eukaryota; kingdom Metazoa; phylum Chordata; class Amphibia; order Caudata; family Salamandridae; genus Lissotriton; species Lissotriton helveticus. Next base: position 49,923,395 of record NC_136072.1, on the reverse strand, counting down.
CGAGCAGATGGCAGTAACATGGCTGAAGAATCAAGAGGGAAAGAAACCAGCTGAAACTTGAGGAGTGAGAGGACACGAGCAGTCATGTGAGTGGCAGAAGAGGGGCTGAAGTCTGGGGTGTGACGGTCTGAGGAGAATGAAACCTGATGTGTGAGGGGGGAGTACGAAACAGAACCCTGATGTGTGAGGGTGTGAATGGGAGTGAGGAGGCTGAGGTGTGAGGGGACGAGGAGGCTGGAACCTGGCACGTGAGTGGAATGATGACAATAAGAAGTCTGGACTCTCAGGTGCGAGGGTGAAGGGGATGCCTTACTATGCGGTGTAGCAGCAGTGCCTCGTAGATGCATCCTGGTTGCTAGGCGGATGTATGACGTTATAACGCATACTATTACTCCGCAGACCATTACAACGCGACTTTTACTCCGCATACCGTTACAACGCATAGCGCCTTGGGGCGCTGGATAGTGGTAAGTATAATTTACTATTCTAACTCCAGTCCCCGTGGACCCTAGGGAAGGTGTTGGATAGTAAATTATACTTATTCCCTATCCTAGAGCGCCCCCCAGCGCAATGCGTTGTAATGGTATGCGGAGTAATGGTCGCGTTGTAATGGTAGTGCGGAGTAAAAGATCCGTTGTAACGGGTGTATACCTGCTAGGCGAAGTCCTGCAACCACCGATCGTGGCACAGCTCCTTCTTCCTCCGGCGATGACGTCCCGCTGGGTGGCCCCCCTTTGAAGCAGCGCTGCCAGTGGATGCGTCCTATCCAGTATAAATAACAAGGAGGAAGAGACGCGGCGAGATGACGTGTGCGTGGACATCGCCTGTCTGGGCGTGCACATGGTTTGTCTCCCTTCGCGCCCCAAAGCGATGACAATAGAGGCTCGCCAAGGTGAAGCAGCGCATGCGCTGCGTTTGCTTGGTGAGACCTAAAAAACAAGTAGATGTAGATGAGTCACGATTGGAACACCACTTGTCAAAAGCCACCCAGTGCCTAAAATATCACTTGAGTTTTGAATGATTACTGCTCCATGCAAAGGGAGGCACTTCCTGAAAAGAATTAACCTCTCAACTTCCAAATTGAGAGAGTTAGAGTGGAAGAGGGAGAGAAGTAAAGATTCAACCTCTCAACTTCTAACCCAACAGAGTTAATTTGAGTGGAAGTGGGAGAGAAGTGGCCCTGACGGATGAGGGAAACAGTCAGAACTCAAGAAGGTCGAGATAAGAGAGAGACAGTGGGAACCACATTCTTCACGCGCAGTAAGGAACCAGTAACGGCGGCTGATAGGTCCAGTAGGATAAGGATAGCCCTACCACCCCTATCAATCTGCCAACGTATTTCTTCCGTAGCCATAATAAGTGCCGATTCTGTGGAGTCGCCCGACCGGAAACCATGCTATGCTGGGTCTAAAAACTTGTTGTTGTCTAAATATTTTGTGAACTCTGAGTTAACAGCTTTTTCCAGGACCTTGGCTGCTAGAGGCAGACATGAGATCGGGTGATAGTTGTTTACCTCAAGAGGATCCAGAGAGGGTTTCTTTGGAATAGACATGCCTTCTTCCAAGAAGTCAGGAAGACACCAGTATAAATAGCAGTGTTCAGGAGGGGGGCAAGCAGCGTACTGACTGTGTTAGACACCACTGCATGGCGCTAGGGGAAGAGAGCATTGAAAGGCAGATCTACTAAGACATGGCACCACTGCTGTCTTCCTCAGCCCTTTTCCATAACCAGGCTCCCTAGCACTTCCATTGCCCCATGATGCAAATGAGTACGCATGATAGCATAGAGTTTGTAATTGAAGGTTAGCCTTTCAGTACAAAATATTGTGCCTAGACAAACTTAACACCTTAGGAGCTTCGTAAACATACCTCCCCAGTGCTGCGCTGTCCATTATCCAGTGCTGAACTGGACGTCCAACGGTCGCACGCAGCACTGGGGAGGTAGTGCCCGTGACGACCGTTGGCCGACGGCAGCACTTAAAGGGTTAAGATTTTTCGGACATTTGATGTGTGTTGTATAGTGTTGCACACAAGCAATGTATTAAAAGTTAGTCGAAATGAAAAAAATTCTCCAACTTGATGCTTGCTTCAAGAAAGTGTTTTCTTGGTGCAAAGCCCTGTCTATCATTTTTAGTAGATTGGACTTTGCATCAAAACCCTGAGTTGTTGCGGGGTAATGAGAATATAACACCCACAGCATACCCCTGTGATGCAAAATAGTAACGCAAAGCAGTAGAACGCTTTCTTTGCTCTATTTAAATACTACTTTCTAGACAAAGAAAACGTTTTGCACTGTAAAGCAAAAAGTTTATCAGGACTTTGTGCCTGTTTATGTCATTTTGCGTGACTTTGCAGCAGCACTAAGTCTTGATAACTCTGCCCCTCAATCTTAGTCATTCTCACTACCTATCACTTACTTTCATGCACACACACACACTCACCCATACACATGATCTCACACCAACACACTGTCCCTCGAATGCACAAAACATTCATTGAAAAGCATTTTGTTTTACAAACCATGGGTACCAGAGAAAGTCTGTTACAGCTCCGGCTGCTTTATTTTTAGGTCTCGCTGAAAGCCACCCCATTAGGGATGGTTTGGTGAGATTAAAGTAAGGGCTTTGAAAAGTGCACCCAAAGGCGGATTGCCTACAGTGCATGTGTACCGGGCGCGTGCACATAGCACACCATTTGAGCTTGTGAGACTCGGCATCAGACTTCAAAGGAATCCGCTCCCCCGCCCCCGCATCAGACTTCAAAGGAATCCACTCCCCCGCCCCCCGCCATTCAATGCAGAGAGCTTGTTCCTTCTTTTTCCTCACGTTTTATTTTCTTCGCTCCATTTATAGCCCTCTTTTCTTTTCTCATTTCCATATTCTTGCAAACAACTCGTTTTTTGGCGTCTTTCCGTGTTTACCTTCATAATTTCCACTCCTTTCTATCTTTACCTCCTTTTATTTCTTTTTACAGCTCTTGCTCTCCCGCCCCCCTTTTTAATCTTTTTTTTCCTCCGCCAATTTGTCCTCTCATTTTCATTTAACCTGATCTCAATCTGTTATCTGGCTTCAGCCACCCATCCTCTCTCTATAATTCTTTTCGGTCCAGGTCTCATGAACTCTCCTCTCATATTTTCTCCTCTGATATCTTTCTCTTCCCATGTTCCCCTCTTCGCCTCCCCTTTCACAGGCTCGCAGTCAAGAATCAAAATTATGTTTAGGGATGGCTCCACTGCTCAGCAATGAGCATTTCATTTAACACACTGAGCCATCCTGCTAGCAGAATCGTTTTGGAAGGCACGATATGGTTAGATGTCAAAGAACAGAACGCAAGTTAGGTTTTTGTTTTATGGTTGAACGTTTGTACTCGAAGAAATATGTTGAAAAAACCTTGTTTTTTAAGATGGGGAAAATTGGGATTTTATGCGCTCTAATAATTTATGAGAATCTTTTTGCAAAAAGTACATTGTAAAATAGAGATCCAGACACTTAAAAAAAAAAAAAAGTACAGGAATTCAGTTTGCAACAATCTTTGTGTACATCTCCTATTCATTTAATTATTTAGGAGATTCATATAGCGGAAACAAGTTAAAAACAGGCAATAAAACAGATATAGGCATAGATAGCAAATGTTTTACAAATAGCAAACGTTAAAACATTTAAAGCGAAAAGGAGCAAGGAAACAATGTATATACAATGTAGCAAATGACTTAACCTTTTCCAACTGGTGGGTGTGTTTTGACTGTTGTTTACTTCTTTCGATCTGTTTTTAGGTCTCGCATGGCGGACACGGGCAGCAGAAACAGAGGGTAACTGCATAGAGAAACCCTGCTACTCCCCCCATGTCACTTCCCTTGCAGTGTTCGGGGTAGCAGGGGTGCATCTGCGTTGCTGGGCCTTTCCTTCTCCCCTCTGTCCTCCCCCCCCCCAGGCTAGTGGCGTCGCTCCGGAGCAGTCTGTGTAGTTTGGTTTTCGGAGGGACTGGCACAGTGCAGTCCGCAGCCACGGAACCATGGTAGTAGGAGTGAGGGCATGCGGGACTGAGGCCTGTTTTGAACACGTGTAATATATTGCTATTTATCTGAAGTGAGCAGGATTGCAGAGCTGCTTGGAGGCGCGCTGTGGAGTGCCCGGGTGCTCGTGTGACCCCTCTCCTTGCCGTATTGCGCCTGCAAAATACCCCCGCCCTTCCAAGCAGCCTGAAAGTGTAGGGGGGTGCGGGGCGGGTTTGAAAGCAGTGTGGATCGGCTGTTGACCCCCAGACTTCCCGTTCCGTCCAAAGGCCCTGGCCACGGCTGTGCGGGAAAGAGGCCGCCTGAGCCTAATGTGTCCCCCGGTTGGCAGCTCCCTCTGCGTGACGCACAGGTCCTGAGCCCAACGGCGTGTCCACACGGATTAGAGGCGAGCAGCTGGGGCAGACTTCCAAGCGGGCATCGCCACGTGGTAGGACGGGGGGAGTGTGGGGGTCACGGACTGCCTCCACCCCCTTTGCTTGCAGTCTCATCAACATGGGAGAACAGCTCTCACAGATCGTTGACAGAGAAATGCTTCCCTTTTTGCAAGCAGCCACACAAGGATGGATTTCTCACAATAATGTGTTAAAAGAAACAGGCAGCCACCAGTCCCTCCCACTAACCTAACTGCTCAGCCATGGAGGCTGCCGGCCGTAGTCCGAGTCCCGGAGGAGGCTCGGGGCAGCGCGGGCCGGGACTTCACTTTATCACCCCCGCGCGGCAGGCTCCGGGCTCTCTCGATGTCTCACTCCTGCCCCTGCACTCCGGCCACCTCTCTGCCGACGGCAGCCCAGGAGCATGGAGCCCACTGCCGTGCCTCCGCTGAAGGAGGTGCGCTGGAGTTCGGCCTCTCTGCCCCTAAACCAGCTCATTAGCTCCTACCGGCTGCCCAAGGTCATGCGGCTGGACATCGGTGATTACAGCTGCGCCATGCAGATAGGGGTCTGAGGGGAGCGGGAAGCCCGTCAGCCTGGCGTCCAACCCGCCACCCAACAACAGCGGCTCCCCCGGCCCGGGCCGCTCTGAAGCGGAGCCTGGACTCCCCGTGCCCCCAGGGGCCAAAGCAGCGGCGCAGGCTCCTCTCCACATCAGGGATTTATGGTTCTCCCGGACCGGCAGGATCACCATGCAGCCCCGCTGAGAAAGGTGAGCCCTGGCCATGCTCCCAGGCGCCCCTCGTCTACAGCAGCCCCTGCAATTCTGGGCCAGCAGAGTGGGCTGGTGCGGAGCAGCCCTGGGGTCACAGACACCCCTCCCCAAAACAAAGCAGGGGTGTGTGTGTGTGTGGTGCTCTGTGTGTGTGTGTGCAAATACAATAGGTCTCGCATTTGCGAGAGATTAAGCTATTGGCATTGTAAATTACAATGCCATTTATTTATCTGTTTTCAAAACCAACACATAAATAAAAATGTTGTCATTAACAATGCCAATAGCTCTAAATTTTGCAAAGGCGAGACCGTTGCATTGTATATGCTTGTTGTTGGAGTTCTGTGGCTTCAACCGAAAAGAATTAGAAATTCTTAGGGAACGACTCCCACCAGTTAGTTCAGTTAGTAGTCCACCACCACTTCCACCACCACCATGTCCACCACCACCAAGTCCACAAACACCCCATCCACAACCACCACCTCCACCACGACCACCACATCCACCACCACTATGTCCACCACCACTACGTCCACCACCACCATGTCCACCACCACCACATCCACCAACACCATGTCCACCACATCCACCACCACGTCCACCACCACCATGTCCACCACCACCACGAAGGCCACCACCACATCCACCACAAGGACACTACCACATCCACCACCACCACGTCTACCTCCACCACCACAACATCCACTACCACCACCACATCCACCACCACGTCCACCACAAAGTCCACCACCACATCCACCACCACATCCACGACTACATCCACCCCCACCACGTCCACCACCACCGCGTTCAACCCTACCACATCCACCACCACCACCGCCATGACCACCACCACCATGTCCACCACAAACACCACCACATCCACCAGCAAGTCCACCACCACCACGTCCACCACCACATCCACCACCACCACATCCACCACCACTACATCCACCACCACCATGTCCACCACCACCACACCCACCACAATATCCACCACCCCACCACATCCACTACCACCACGTCCATCAGCACCATGTCCACAACCACCATGTCCGCCACCACGACCACCACCACATCCACCACCACATCCACTACCACCACATCCACCACCACTACGTCCGCCACCACTACGTCCATCACCACCATGTCCACCACCACCACCACACCCACCACCACGTCCAACACCACCAAAACACCCACCACCATCACGTCCACAATCACTACGTCCACAATCACCACCTCCACCACCGCTACGTCCACCACCACTACGTCCACCACCACATCCACCACCAACACTACCACCACATCCACTACCACCACATCCACTACCACCACATCCACGACCACCACGTCCACCACCACCACACCCACCACCACCACGTCCACCACCACATCTACCACCACCACATCCACCACCACTACATCCACCACCACCATGTCCACCACCACCACACCCACCACAACATCCACCACCACATCCACCACCACCACGTCCATCACCACCATGTCCACAACCACCACATCTGCCACCACCACCACCACGTCCACCACCACATCCACTACCACCACATCCACCACCCCTACGTCAACCACCCCTACGTCCACCACCACATCCACCACCAACACCACCACCACACCCACCTCCACCACCAACCACCATCATATCCACTACCACCACCACCACATCCACCACCACCACACCCCCACCACGTCCACCACCACCACATCCACCACCATCATGTCCACAATCACCACGTCCACAATCACCACCTCCACCACCCCTACGTCCACCACCCCTACGTCCACCACCACATCCACCACCAACACCACCACCACACCCACCTCCACCACCAACCACCACCACCATCATATCCACTACCACCACCACCACATCCACCACCACCACATCCACCACATCCATGACCACCACCATGCCCACCACATCCACCACCACCACATCCAGCACCACTGCGTCCACCACCACTACGTCCACCACCACCATGTCCACCACCACTACGTCCACCACCACTATGTCCAGCATCACCATGTACACCACCACCACACCCACCTCCACCACCACCACGTCCACCACCACCGTGATCACCTGTACCTCGCTAATGTCCCTAGAATAAAGAAGGCACAAACAGGAGGATGTCGCTTCTCCGTCAATGCCGCGACACTGTGGAACTCTCTTCCACTTAAGATCCGCACTGAACCCAGTCTCCAGAAGTTTCGTAAACTTCTTAAAACTTTCCTCTTCCCTAAAGTTCCTTAACATCGCTATCCCTGCTGGAATCTCTACTCTCAGCGCTGGGACGCCCATGGGTAGCCACGCGCTTTATACATCCTCTTCCATTCCATTCCATTCCACCACATCCACCACCACGTCCACCACTAACAAAGTCCATCACCATGTCCACTACCATGTCCACCATCACCACGTCCACCACCACCACACCCACCACCACAACCACCACCACCACCACAACCACATCCACCACAACCACATCCACCACCACAACCACATCCACCACCACTACGTCCACCACCATGTCCACCACCACCATGTCCACCACCACCACACCCACCTCCACCACCACCATGTCCACCACCACTACCACCACCACCACATCCACCATGTCCACCACCACCATGTCCACCACTACGTCCTCCACCACCACCACGTCCATCACCACTACATCCACAACAACCACGTCCACCACCATCACGCCCACCTTCACCATGTCCACCTCCACCACCACACCCACCACTATCACGTCCACGACTACCACGTCCACATCCACCACCACCACGTCCACCACCACATCCACCACCACCACATCCACCACCACTACATCCACCACCACCATGTCCACCACACCCACCACAATATCCACCACCCCACCACATCCACTACCACCACGTCCATCAGCACCATGTCCACAACCACCATGTCCGCCACCACGACCACCACCACATCCACCACCACATCCACTACCACCACATCCACCACCACTACGTCCGCCACCACTACGTCCACCACCACCATGTCCACCACCACCACCACACCCACCACCACGTCCAACACCACCAAAACATCCACCACCATCACGTCCACAATCACTACGTCCACAATCACCACCTCCACCACCGCTACGTCCACCACCACTACGTCCACCACCACATCCACCACCAACACTACCACCACATCCACGACCACCACGTCCACCACCACCACACCCACCACCACCACGTCCACCACCACATCTACCACCACCACTACATCCACCACCACAATGTCCACCACCACCACACCCACCACAACATCCACCACCACATCCACCACCACCACGTCCATTCACCACCATGTCCACAACCACCACATCTGCCACCACCACGTCCACCACCACATCCACTACCACCACATCCACCACCACTACGTCCACCACCACTACATCCACCACCATGTCCACCACAACCACACCCACCACCACGTCCACCACCACCACATCCACCACCATCATGTCCACAATCACCACCTCCACCACCCCTACGTCAACCACCCCTACGTCCACCACCACATCCACCACCAACACCACCACCACACCCACCTCCACCACCAACCACCATCATATCCACTACCACCACCACCACATCCACCACCACCAAACCCCCACCACGTCCACCACCACCACATCCACCACCATCACGTCCACAATCACCACGTCCACAATCACCACCTCCACCACCCCTACGTCCACCACCCCTACGTCCACCACCACATCCACCACCAACACCACCACCACACCCACCTCCACCACCAACCACCACCACCATCATATCCACTACCACCACCACCACATCCACCACCACCACATCCACCACATCCATGACCACCACCACACCCACCACATCCACCACCACCACATCCACCACCACTACGTCCACCACCACTACGTCCACCACCACCATGTCCACCACCACTACGTCCACCACCACCATGTCCAGCATCACCATGTACACCACCACCACACCCACCTCCACCACCATCACGTCCACCACCACCGTGATCACCTGTACCTCGCTAATGTCCCTAGAATAAAGAAGGCACGAACAGGAGGATGTCGCTTTTCCGTCAATGCCGCGACACTGTGGAACTCTCTTCCACTTAAGATCCGCACTGAACCCAGTCTCCAGAAGTTTCGTAAACTTCTTAAAACTTTCCTCTTCCCTAAAGTTCCTTAACATCGCTATCCCTGCTGGAATCTCTACTCTCAGCGCTGGGACGCCCATGGGTAGCCACGCGCTTTATAAATCCTCTTCCATTCCATTCCACCACATCCACCACCACGTCCACCACTAACAATGTCCATCACCATGTCCACTACCATGTCCACCATCACCACGTCCACCACCACCACACCCACCACCACCACCACAACCACCACCACCACCACAACCACATCCACCACAACCACATCCACCACCACAACCACATCCACCACCACTACGTCCACCACCATGTCCACCACCACCATGTCCACCACCACCACACCCACCTCCACCACCACCATGTCCACCACCACTACCACCACCACCACCACATCCACCATGTCCACCACCACCATGTCCACCACTACGTCCTCCACCACCACCACGTCCATCACCACTACATCCACAACAACCACGTCCACCACCATCACGCCCACCTCCACCATGTCCACCTCCACCACCACATCCACCACTATCACGTCCACGACTACCACGTCCACATCCACCACTACCACGTCCACCACTACCACATCCACCACTACAACGTCCACCACCACCACATCCACCACCACCACCATGTCCACCACCACATCCACCACCAACACGTCCACCACCACCACGTCCACCACAACCATGTCCACCAACAACACCACCACATTTACCACCACCATGTCCACCACCACCACGTCCACAACCACCACCTCCACCACCACCACGTCCACCACCACCAGGTCCACAGCCACCACGCCCACCACCACCAGGTCCACAGCCACCACGCCCACAAACCACCACCACGTCCACCACCACCACCACCACATCCACCATCACTACGTCCACCATCTCTACGTCCACCACCACCATGTCCACCATGTCCACCACCACCACACCTACCTCCACCACCACCACATCCACCACCACCACCACATCCACCACCACCATGTCCACCACCACCACCACATCCACCACCACCACCACGTCCACCACCACCACGTCCACAACTACCACATCCAAAACCACCAGCTCCACCACCACCACTACGTCCACCAGCACCATGTCCGCCACCACCACATCCACCACCATCACCACACCCACCTCCATTACCACCACCTCCACCATCACCATCACGTCCACCACCATGTCCACCATATCCACCACCACCATGTACACCACCACCACCATTTCCACCACCACCACATACAACACCACCACATCTACCTCCACCACCACCACATCCACTACCACCACTACCACGTCCACCAACATGTCCACCACCACACCCACAACGTCCACCACCACCATGTCCACCAGCACGTCCACCACCACTGCGTCCACCACCACCACATCCATCACCACCATCATGACCACCACCACCATGTCCACCACCAACACCACCACGTCCACCACGACCACCACATCCACCACCACTATGTCCACCACCACCATGTTCAGCACCATAACGTATACCACTACCACACCCACCTCCACCAGCACCACGTCCACCACCATCACCACCACGTCAACCACCACTACCACCACCACCATGTCCATCACCACCACGTCCACCACCAACAATGTCCATCACCACCATGTTCACCACCACCACCACGTCCACCACCACCACACCAACCACCACAACCACATCCACCACCACTACGTCCACCACCACCATGTCCACCACCACCACACCCACCTCCACCACCACCACGTCCACCACCACCAGGTCCAACACCACCATGTCCACCACCACCATGTCCACCACCACCATGTACTCCACCACCACCACGTCCATCACCACCATGTCCATAACCACCACGTCCACCACCATCACGTCCACCTCCACCACATCCACCTCCACCATGTCCACCACCACCACCACGTCCACCACTATTACATCCACGACTACCACATCCACCACCACCACCACCACGTCCACCACCACCACGTCCACCACCACCACCACCATATCCACCACCACATCCACCACCACAACCACATCCACCACCACCATGTCCACCACCAACACGTCCACCACGTCCACCACCACCACCACATCCACCACCACCATGTCCACAACCACCACCTCCACCACCACCACGTCCACACCACCACATCCACCACCACTACGTCCACCACCACCATGTCCACCACCACCATGTCTACCACCACCACCACGTCCACCACTACCACCACGTCCACCAGCACCATGTCCACCACCAACACCACCACATCCACCACCACCACCACATCCTCCACCACCACCACGTCCACGTCCACAACTACCACATCCACAACCACCACCTCCACCACATCCACCACCACTACATCCACCACCACCATGTCCACCACCACCATGTCCACCACCACCACATCTGCCACCACCACCAACACCACACCCACCTCCATTACCACCACGTCCAACACCATGTCCACCACATCCACCAGCACGTCCACCACCACCATGTCCACCACCACCACCATATCCACCACCACGGCCACCACCACATCCACCACCACCATGTCTACCTCCACCACCACCACATCCACTAACACCACCACGTCCACCACCAAGTCCACCACCACATCCAACACTACAACCACAACATCCACCACCACCATGTCCACCACCACCGCATCCACCACCACCACCACCACCATGACCACCACCACCATGTCCACCACTAACACCACCACATCCACCACCAACACGTCCATCACCACCACGTCCACAACCACCACGTCCAAAACCACCACCTCCACCACATCCACCACCACTATGCCCACCACCACCATGTCCACCACCACGTCCACCACCACACCCACCACCACCACGTCCACCACCACTACCACCACCTCCACCACTACCACCACATCCACCACCACCACGTCCATCAACAACACCACCACATCCACCACGTCCACCATCACCACCACATCCACCACCACCACGTCCGCCACCACATCCACCACCACCACCACCACCACTTCCACCACATTCACCCTCACTACATCCACTACCACTATCTCCACCAACCCCATGTCCACCACCACCACGTCCACTACCACCACCACACCCACTACCACCACCACCATGTCAACCACCACCACATCCCCATCACCATGTCCACCACCACATCCACCACCACCATGTCCACCACCATCATGTCCACCACCACCACCATGGCCACCACCACGTCCACCACGAGGCCACTACCTCATCCACCACCACCACATCTACCTCCACCACCACCACCACCACATCCACTACCACCACCACATCCACCACCGCGTCCACCACCACCACATCCACCACCACCACATCCACCACCACCACCATGACCACCTCCACCAAGTCTACCACCAACACCACCACGTCAACAACCACCACCTCCACCACCACCACATCCACCACCACTACATCCACCATCACTATGTCCACCACCACCATGTCCACCACCACCACGTCCACCACAAACACACCCACCTCCACCACATCTACCACCACCACCACATCCACCATGTCCACCACCACCATGACCACCACCAACACCACCACATCCACCACCACAACATCCATCACCACCACGTCCACCACCACCACGTCCACCTCCACCACATCCACCACCACAATGTCCACCACCACCCTGTCCACCACCACAACCACACCCACCTCCACCACGCCCACCACCACCACGTCCACCACCACCACCACCATGTCCACCACCAACACCACCACATCCACCACCACATCCACCACGTCCCCCATCACCACCACGTCCACTATCACCACCACGTCCACCACCACCACGTCCACCACCACGAATACAACCACCACCACCACCACTTCCACCACATCCACCACCACTACATCCACCACCACTACCTCCACCAACACCATGTCCACCAACACCATGTCCACCACCACCACGTCCACTACCACTACCACCACCACACCCACCTCCACCACCACCAATTCCACCACCACCATGTCCACCACATCCACCACCACGTCCACCACCACCATGTCCACCACCACCACCATGGCCACCACCACGTCCACCACGAGGCCACTACCACATCCACCACCACCACATCTACCTCCACCACTACCACCGCGTCCACCACCACCACATCCACCACCACCACCATGACCACCACCACCATGACCACCATCACCATGTCCACCACCAACACCACCACATCCACCACCACCATGTCCACCACCACCACCACGTCCATCACCACCACGTCCACAACCACCACCTCCACCTCCACCACCACCACATCCACCACCACTACATCCACCACCAACACGTCCACCACCACCACGTCCACCACAACCACACCCACCACCACCACCACCACCACGACGTCCACCACCACTACCACCACCACCACATCCACCACAACCACACCTACCACCACCACCAACACCACCACATCCACCACCACATCCACCATGTCCACCATCATGTCCACAACCACCACCATCACTTCCACCACATCCACCACCACTACATCCACCACCACCACATCCACCACCACCACGTCCAGCACCACCACATCCACCACCACTACATCCACTACCACCACCTCCACCACCACCACGTCCACCACCACATCCACCACCACAACATCCATCACCACCATGTCCACCACCACCACCACATCCACCTCCACCACATCCACCACCACTACGTCCACCACCACCATGTCCACCACCACCACGTCCACCACCACAACCACACCCACCTCCACCACTCCCACCACCACCACATCCACCACCACATCCACCATCACCACCACGTCCACCACGTCCACCATCACCACCACATCCACCACCACCACGTCCAACACCACGTCCACAACCACCACCACCACCACTTCCACCACAGCCACCACCACTACATCCACCACCACTACCTCCACCAACACCATGTCCACCACCACAACGTCCACCACCACCATGTCCACCACATCCACCACCACATCCTCCTCCACCATGTCCACCACCACCACCATGGCCACCACCACGTCCACTACGAGGCCACTACCACCACATCTACCTCCACCACCACCACATCCACTACCACCACCACTGCGTCCACCACCACCACATCCACCACCATCACCATGACTACCACCACCACGTCCACCACCACCACGTCCATCACCACCACATCCAAAACCACCACTTCCACCACCACCACATCCACCACCACTATGTCTACCACCACTATGTCCATCACCACCATGTCCACCACCACCACGTCCACCACCACAATCACAGCCACCTCCACCACGTCCACCACCACCACCACCACGTCCACCACCACCACCACCACGTCCACCACCACCATGTCCACCACCAACACCACCACATCCACCATGTCCACCTTCACCACCACGTCCACCACCACCACGTCCACAACCACCACCACCACTTCCACCACATCCACCACCACTACATCCACCACCACTACCTCCACCAACACCATGTCCACCACCACCACGTCCACTACCACTACCACAGCCACCTCCACCACCACCATGTCAACCACCACCACGTCCACCACCACCATGTCCACCACATCCACCACCACCATGTCCACCACCACGTCCACCACCACCACCATGGCCACCACCACGTCCACCACGAGGCCACTACCACATCTACCACCACCACATCTCCCTCCACCACCACATCCACTACCACCACCACATCCACCACGTCCACCATCACCACCACATCCACCACCACCACTTCCACCACATCCACCACCACTACCTCCACCAACACCATGTCCACCACCACCACGTGCACTACCACCACCACAACCAACCTCCACCACCACTATGTCAACCACCACCACGTCCACCACCACCACGTCCACCACCACCACGTCCATCACCACCACGTCCACCACCACTACATCCACCACCACTACGCCCACCACCACCATGTCCACCACCACGTCCACCACCACAACATCCATCACCACCACGTCCACCACCACCACGTCCACCACCACCACATCCACCACTACCATGTCCACCACCACCACTTCCACCACAGCCACCACCACTACATCCACCACCACTACCTCCACCAACACCATGTCCACCACCACAACATCCACTATCACCACCACACCCACCTCCACCACCACCATGTCCACCACATCCACCACCACATCCTCCACCACCATGTCCACCACCACCACCATGGCCACCACCACGTCCACTACGAGGCCACTACCACATCCACCACCACCACATCTACCTCCACCACCACCACATCCACTACCACCACCACCGCGTCCACCACCACCACATCCACCACCACCACGTCCATCACCACCACGTCCACAACCACTACCTCCACCACCACCACATCCACCACCACTATGTCCACCACCACTATGTCCATCACCACCATGTCCACCACCACCACGTCCACCACCACAATCACAGCCACCTCCACCACGTCCACCACCACCACCACCACGTCCACCATGTCCACCACCACCATGTCCACCACCAACACCACCACATCCACCATGTCCACCATCACCACCACGTCCACCACCAACACGTCCACAACCACCACCACCACTTCCACCACATCCACCACCACTACATCCACCACCACTACCTCCACCAACACCATGTCCACCACCACCACGTCCACTACCACTACCATACCCACCTCCACCACCACCATGTCAACCACCACCACGTCCACCACCACCATGTCCACCACATCCACCACCACCATGTCCACCACCACGTCCACCACCACCACCATGGCCACCACCACGTCCACCACGAGGCCACTACCACATCTACCACCACCACATCTCCCTCCACCACCACATCCACCACCACCACCACATCCACCACGTCCACCATCACCACCACATCCACCACCACCACTTCCACCACATCCACCACCACTACCTCCACCAACAACATGTCCACCACCACCACGTTCACTACCACCACCACACCCACCTCCACCACCACTATGTCAACCACCACCACGTCCACCACCACCACGTCCACCACCACCACATCCATCACCACCACGTCCACCACCACTACATCCACCACCACTACGTCCACCACCACCATGTCCACCACCACGTCCACCACCACAACATCCATCACCACCACGTCCACCACCACCACGTCCACAACCACCACCATCACTTCCACCACATCCACCACCACTACATCCACCCCCACCACATTCACCACCACCACGTCCACCACCACCACATCCACCAGCACTACATCCACTACCACCACCTCCACCACCACCACGTCCACCACCACATCCACCACCACAACATCCATCACCACCATGTCCACCACCACCAAGACCACCTCCACCTTATCCACCACCACTACGTCCACCACCACCATGTCCACCACCACCACGTCCACCACCACAACCACACCCACCTCCACCACTCCCACCACCACCACATCCACCACCACATCCACCACATCCACCACCACGTGCACCACGTCCACCACCACCACTACGTCCACCACCACCACGTCCAACACCACGTCCACAACCACCACTTCCACCACAGCCACCACCACTACATCCACCACCACTACCTCCACCAACACCATGTCCACCACCACAACGTCCACTATCACCACCACACCCACCTCCACCACCACCATGTCCACCACATCCACCACCACATCCTCCTCCACCATGTCCACCACCACCACCATGGCCACCACCACGTCCACTACGAGGCCACTACCACATCCACCACCACCACATCTACCTCCACCACCACCACATCCACTACCACCACCACTGCGTCCACCACCACCACATCCACCACCATCACCATGACCACCACCACCACGTCCACCACCACCACGTCCATCACCACCACATCCACATCCACCACCTCCACCACCACCACATCCACCACCACTATGTCCACCACTACTATGTCCATCACCACCATGTCCACCACCACGTCGTCCACCACCACAATCACAGCCACCTCCACCACGTCCACCACCACCACCACCACCACATCCACCACCACCATGTCCACCACCAACACCACCACATCCACCATGTCCACCATCACCACCACGTCCACCACCACCACGTCCACAACCACCACCACCACTTCCACCACATCCACCACCACTGCATCCACCACCACTACCTCTATCAACACCATGTCCACCACCACCACATCCACTACCACTACCACTACCACACCCACCTCCACCACCACCATGTCAACCACCACCACGTCCACCACCACCATGTCCACCACATCCACCACCACCATGTCCACCACCACGTCCACCACCACCACCATGGCCACCACCACGTCCACCACGAGGCCACTACCACATCTACCACCACCACATCTCCCTCCACCACCACATCCACTACCACCACCACCACGTCCACCATCACCACCACATCCACCACCACCACTTCCACCACATCCACCACCACTACCTCCACCAACACCATGTTCACCACCACCACGTCCACTACCACCACCACACCCACCTCCACCACCACTATGTCAACCACCACCACGTCCACCACCACCACGTCCACCACCACCACGTCCATCACCACCACGTCCACCACCACTACATCCACCACCACTACGTCCACCACCACCATGTCCACCACCACATCCACCACCACAACATCCATCACCACCACGTCCACCACCACCATGTCCACCACCACCACATCCACCACTACCATGTCCACCACCACCACCACCACTTCCACCACAGCCACCACCACTACATCCACCACCACTACCTCCACCAACACCATGTCCACCACCACAACGTCCACTATCACCACCACACCCACCTCCACCACCACCATGTCCACCACATCCACCACCACATCCTCCACCACCATGTCCACCACCATGGCCACCACCACGTCCAGTACGAGGCCACTACCACATCCACCACCACCACATCTACCTCCACCACCACCACATCCACTACCACCACCACCGCGTCCACCACCACCACATCCACCACCATCACCATGACCACCACCACCACGTCCACCACCACCACGTCCATCACCACCACGTCCACAACCACCACCTCCACCACCACCACATCCACCACCACTATGTCCACCACCACTATGTTCATCACCACCATGTCCACCACCACCACATCCACCACCACAATCACAGCCACCTCCACCACATCCACCACCACCACCACCACGTCCACCATGTCCACCACCACCATGTCCACCACCAACACCACCACATCCAACATGTCCACCATCACCACCACGTCCACCACCACCACGTCCACAACCACCACCACCACTTCCACCACATCCACCACCACTACATCCACCACCACTACCTCCACCAACACCATGTCCATCCCCACCACGTCCACTACCACTTCCACACCCACCTCCACCATGTCAACCACCACCACGTCCACCACCACCATATCCACCACATCCACCACCACCATGTCCACCACCACGTCCACCACCACCACCATGTCCACCACCACGTCCACCACCACCACCATGGCCACCACCACGTCCACCACGAGGCCACTACCACATCTACCACCACCACATCTCCCTCCACCACCACATCCACCACCACCACCACATCCACCATGTCCACCATCACCACCACATCCACCACCACCACTTCCACCACATCCACCACCACTACCTCCACCAACACCATGTCCACCACCACCACGTCCACCACCACCACGTCCACCACCACCACGTCCATCACCACCACGTCCACCACCACTACGTCCACCACCACCATGTCCACCACCACGTCCACCACCACAACATCCATCACCACCACGTCCACCACCACAACATCCATCACCACCACGTCCACCACCACCACGTCCACCACCACCACATCCACCACTACCATGTCCACCACCACCACCACCACGTCCACCACATCCACCACCACCACGTCCACTACTACCACATCTACCACATCCAGCACCACCACCAACACCAACACCACCACGTCCACAACCACCACCACGTCCACAACCACCACGTCCACCACCACCACTACGTCCACCACCACCATGTCCACCACATCCATCACCACACCCACCTTCACCACTACGTCCACCACCACCACATCCACCACGAGGCCTCCTCACTCTATCTGTCGCCCTCACTCTATCTATCTATCGCCCTCACTCTATCTATCGCCCTCACCTGAAAGTTGTGGAGGTTGCCGTTTGACCCTGTGTTCTCGGGTCTGACTCTTCTTGGGCTGTCCTGTGTTGCCGCTGCCTCTCGCCGCACCCGCTCCGCGGGTGCCGCTTCGCGGCTTGGAAGGAGGGAGAGGCGAGGTAAAAGCGCTGGTCACTGGGAGGCGCCTGGAAGGACCAGCACGTCGGCGCTAAGCAGGGACTCGGAAGACCAGGAGTCCCTGCTTCCCCAGCTGCACAGGCGGACGCGCCCACCTACAGACACGCCCCCGCCTGCAACGCCCCCTACTTTACGAACAGCTCGTCGCGCAGCGGGACGCGAGCGGGACGCCGAGCGAAGCCCGAGTAAAGGGCGGGCAGTCTGTGGCAGTCAGGGGCTGTCAGAGGCTGGGCTGGGCCACGTCCCCTTCCTCCTCATAAGCAGTGTGTAGACACGCCCTGTGTGAGGCCCCGTGGTGTTCCTTGCAATCATGTCTACCCGCTCTGGAAAACTCCTTAGGAGTGAAGGTGAAAGGGGGTCCATTGCTGGGAGCCCTGTTATTGGATCAATGGACCGTTTCATTACCCGGGTGGCGGCGGTGATAGAAAAGGAGATTGCTATGTCTGAGCGGCGTCTATCTGAGGTTTACCTCCCTTCAAGACGTTCATCCTTGGGGGTTGCCGCCCAGTCGCTTACACCGGCCAGTGAGCGGGTTCTTTCCGCTCCCCTACCCGGTGTTTCTGGCGACTCTATAGACCCTCCCCAGTTGGCGGAAATAGGGCAAAATATAGATAGGCTGGAAAATCTGGCCGCGCTTCTCCCAACTGCTACTGTAGAAGATGGTGGGCTTAGTAAATTGTTTCCACCCGTAACATCTAAACCCCTAAACGAAGCCATTAGTGTCCCTCTATCTCCAAAATCGCCCTCCCCCATCATAGTTATACCAGATGGGGTCCCAGATGGGGTGTCCCCAAACTTTCAAACTCCCGAAACCAGGCAGGATAATAGGTTTATAAGTAAAAAGGCAAGAAAACGTAAAAAGGGTAGGCTAGTCAGGCAGGCCGCTCTTTATCAAAGAGTAAGAAAGCACTCAGGATTTGATATGAGAAATGCAAGGGGCCGGTCTTCAGAGAATGAAGTTGACATAGAAGGGGTTGTTGTGGTCTCCCCCAAGGGGCCACGCACAGACGATAACACCACTAATGTTCCTAAGCTCACTGACTCTGTAATCATTGAAAACATCCTCGAGAAGGTAAATAGTCTCTTGAGGCCCCTGCTAATACAGGTTAAGGGTCTGGGGGCGAGGATAGACAAATTAGAGCAATCAACCCTTGACGGGTTCCACTCACTCAAAACTACATTTAAACAACTAGCTAGAGTGAGTGAAAACCAGGACATGGGTGCAAAGGGGAACGAACTACCACCCCAGAGAGACCCTAAGCCCCCAAATTGTTTAAAGAAGGTTGACCCTAATAGTGCATTAACTCCAGCTCCTAAATCCTCTCCCCCTCCCAAAGCAGGGCCAAAACGCAAGGGGTCACCAGCACGCTTAGAGCCTGCTATAAATAAGCTCAAGCCTATCCCACAAAAGCAGCCACAGATAGCTAGTGGTAAAACGAAAGACATCCAAACGTCTGGCACACGCGACAAATCCCAAGGTTTAGTGATAGGGAAAACCTCTAGACCTATGTCCCAACCTACAGCCCCAGCTACCACTCTATCGGTCCCTAGAAATCCAGTACGTCGGATCCCTCCAGTAAACCTTCCGCCAGACTGCCAACCCTTTGTTGTTGTCATGGTAAATGTTCCCCCTTTAAAGGAAGGCCAGATGGAAAACCACCAATCACTCAAGAACAAGTGCATCCATTGACTGAAGGCAAACAAGCCAATTCCGTTGGGTGTAGATGGGATCATTCTAAGTGCCCGTAGAGTCGGGTGGGTAGGGCAGGGAAAAAAAACTCAGGAAGGGGATTGCATAATTATAAATTTTCAAGACCCAAGAGTAGTGCCCTCTATCTGTACTCCGATTAAAAATATGGGGGCACCAGGGGTTAAAGTGGTAGATCTATCCTATTTTTACCCCAGGCAAATTGTTAGCTTAACTGGAAAAAGCCTAAGCTCCCCTGATTTCTGTCAAAATTGGGAGACACATTGGGCAGGGGCAATGGGGGGCACAAGGGTGAATCATTTGTGGGCTTTAAGGCCCCACTGACTGGAAATTGGGAGTAGAGTAGATCCAATTGGAGAACCACCCACCCAAACTCTCTCGACTAGCGGGATGTTAGCCTCTAAAGTTATTCCCCAAGATCCTTGCTCCCCCCAGACATTATTGATGAGGGCCACAGACGGGGATATTCTTGCGCCCAGAGACATTTCAGCTGTGACGGACCTAGTATTTAAGGTTTTCAGCTGGAATGTCGCAGGGATTGCAAGAAAGCTGGCTCTACCAGACTTTACTGCTTGGGTTGATGAGCACTCTGTGTGTATTTTTCAAGAGACATGGAGCCTGGTGCCGGTCCATAGGGTGGGATACTCTTCCTATTTTTTCCCCGCTCAAGTCTCGGAAACAGGGAGAGGGCGTCCCTCGGGCGGCCTTCTCATTTGGGTTGCAGCCTCTCTAGACTGCAGAATAGATGAGTTTCCCACAGGCTGCCCGGATATCCAAAATATTATCTAAATAGATCAAAGGGGAAGACTGGTTTTAAATATCTATAATGTTTATGCCCGTGGGACTAAGGGCGGGAGAAAGTCTCCTGTAATATCTCTCCTTGAGACCATCCTAAAGAATACCCCACACAAGATGCGCACATTGGTTGCAGGCGACATGAATTGTACGTTCGAGCCTTTGGGCTCGGACGTTGCCCTTGAACAAGACGAGGAGGATGCTAGGCTTGGGATCCCTGTATTGGAAATCCCACCGATCAGGAGGTGGTCAGAAGTGGCGCTCCAGTTATATTCCCTGAGTCTCGAATTTAATTTAAGGGCAGCCAATGGGAGGACAACCTCGGATAGGGTGGGGGCCCATACGTATAACAGACCAGGACACACCTCTAGGATAGATTATTTGTTAATAGATGTATACCTATGGACCTATGTAAGGGACATGCTGGTGGTCCCCACGACTGAAAGCGACCACAACTCACTCTCCTTAAGCATGGACCAGTGGTGGCGTCCCGTAAGGAAGGAAAACATCAACCCGGTAATTGCACCCCCCGATGAGTCTGAAGTCTCGCTCTGCGGTAGACGAATAAAATGGGCGAAATTGGTCCTCTCTGAGGCAAGGGTAGGGGAAATTTCATCCCTCTTAAAGCATGCGGTGACATCCCTTGGGTCCCCTCTAGATGGGGTGGGTAGAGTGAGTGGGCTCTTTGTCTCCCTGGTAGAGGCCTTGACTAACGTGTTCACCTCGCACTCTAGTAAGTCGGGTAATAAAAGATCTAAAAAACTAGATGATGGTTGGTATACCCAATCATGTAGGGTTAACAAGGCAAAGTTAGTTGAGGCAGTAAAGCATAAACCCCGCAGTGACATACAGGAAGCAAGGAAGGCCTACAATAAATCCCTCAAAACTGCTAGGAGGGAGTGGGAAGACAAGTTCTGGGAAGACCTGCTCCAAGCTAGTAAAAGTAGGGACTCAGGGGCTTTTTGGAATCTTATAGGTACACGGAATAAACCCGATGCAGCTATGAGACCCTGCAACATCCCGCCTCAAAACTGGGTAAAACATTTTGGGGCTTTATACCTCCCTCCAGATGGGGAACTGAATGTTGCGTTGAACCTTACACTAGTAATTGAACCTCACGCCTATGATCTCTTCACTCCTTTAGAGATTGAAAGGGTTATAGGGTGGGTAGCACCCCGCAAGGCAGCGGGCCCAGACGCTCTCCCGGGGGATCTTATGAGGGCATACCCAGTGGAATGAGGAAGGGTGATTGCCGCTCTCCTCAACGAAATCATGATGGGAGGGGCAGTGCCAGAATCCTGGAAAGGGGCGGTGGTGGTCCCGATTTATAAAAAAGGGTGTAGGGAAACCCCGGGGAACTACCGCCCCATAAGTCTGATAGACTCCACCCAAAAGATAGCTGGTAAAGCTATACTCGGAAGGATCCTCCAGTGGGTGGAGGAGAATAAAATCCTATCGGACTTTCAGGCAGGTTTTCGGGCAGGAATGGGGACAATAGAGCAGGTGTTTAGGTTGGCACTTCTGGGGTGGAAGGTGGTGGAACTAGGCAGGGGTAGTCTCTATTTGGCCTTTATAGACCTGAAGACTGCCTTTGACCTAGTCCCCCGGGAAGAACTATGGAGGGTGCTTTATGAGTTGGGATTACCCCCGTACATCTTGTCCCTCCTCATTAGCCTCCATGTCCACACCTTTGCACAGGTCCGTTGGGGTAAAAACGGAGAGCTCACTGAGAAAATACCGGTGTCTAGGGGTGTAAGACAGGGCTGCGTCCTGGCGCCCACCCTATTTTCACTATATGTGAATGGGGTGGTAGAACATCTTCAACAAGAACCAGCCGACGCCCCCTGTCTCGGAGGAGTCCGGATCCCCACCCTGCTTTTTGCGGATGACACGCTTTTGATCTCGAAGACTCCCCAAGGTCTCCAGAAATTGTTAACGCGTTTCCAGGAGTTTTGTGCTGCAAAAGGTTTAATAATAAACGTGGACAAAACTAAATATTTAGTCTTAAATCCACCAAGGAAACTGGGCCGCCCACCTACGCTTAACTCTGTTGCCCTAGAGAAAGTATCCGAATTCGATTACCTCGGAATTCGGATAACGGATAGAATGTCTTGGGCAAACCACATAGACAAAATGGTCCTTAACCACAAGAGAGTAGGAGGGGCTCTCATGAGGGAGTTCCGGGCCTCACCCAGGAGATCACTCACCCCAGTAATTGAAATTTACAAGGCCAAGGTAGTGACATCAGCCTTGTATGGGGCAGAACTGTGGGGCCACTGCCGATTGGACGCTCTGGCGACAGCGGAGAGTAAGCTACTAAAATCAATTATTGCCATCCCCCTGAGCACACCATCTGTACCAGTGTTGTTGGATACAGGCTGTAAAAGCATCAAAGATCAAGCTCTGCTTCGCCCTCTCCTTTTATGGACACGAATTTGGAGGGGTGAAGAGTTAAAATCCTACGCTGACGGCCTGGGGGAAATAATGAGCCTGGGGGGCTGGGCAAAAATAAGATGGCTAAGAGACACTAAAAAGCTTATGGAGAAAATCGGACTGGGGGACTGTTGGTCATCACGTTCAGCCCCCCCGAAAGAGGTTGTTAAAGCCCTTTTCTGGAAATGGGCTGCGGAGCACCTTATTACAAACTCGAACCATTGCAAGTCTACTGCTGCCTTTTTACTAATTAAAGATATTGTGGTATTTGAGCCCTACTTGGATCTAATTACCCTCCCCTTTGACCGAGCCCTTTATTTTAAATTTAGAGTTGGTTCCCTTCCACTTGGTGCTGTGGTTTCAAACTGGAATTCAGCGGTCCGTACGTCCCCCAATTGTGCTTGTTGCCCGAGTAAGATAGAGTCCGTTGCGCATGTCCTGTTCGAATGCCCGGACTATGCAAGGCCCAGGAGTTTTTGGCTGAAACCTCTTTGCCGAAACATGGATACACGTAGCCATTTAGCAGCTTTACGCATTTTAACTACGGACACATCCCCCCCAATTGTATGTGGAATAGCGAAATTTTTAAAACAGTTTTGGCTTATTCGTTGTAAGAGATTGTCAGTAGCGATTTAATTCTTTTTTTAGTTAAATTATTACCGGACATCTCATGTCCTCTTATCTCTTTTAAATGAGTTTTTATACTGACTTCTATAAGTGATGCTTTTTGTACATTGTAAATGACTGTATTGTAAGTGTGCTTATAAGATATCTTGCATATCGAATAAAAGCTTATGACTGACTGACTATCGCCCTCACTCTATCTATCTGTCGCTCTCACTCTATCTATCTATATCTATCTATCTATCTATCGCCCTCACTCTATCTATCGCACCTCACTCTATCTGTTTATCGCCATCACTCTATCTATCTATCGCCCTCACTCTATCTATCTATCACCCTCACTCTATCTATCGCCCTCACTCTATCTATCTATCGCCCTCACGCTATCTATCGCCCTCACTCTATCGCCCTCACTCTATCTACCTATTGCCCTCACTCTATCTATCTATTGCCATCACTCTATCTATCTATCACCCTCACTCTATCTATCTAACGCCCTCACTCTATCTATCTATTGCCCTCACTCTATCGCCCTCACTCTATCTATCGCCCCTCACTCTATCTATCACCCTCACTCTATCTATCTATCTCCCTCACTCTATCTATCTGTCTATCGCCCTCACTCTATCTGTCTATCTATCTATCGCACTCACTCTATCTATCGCCATCACTCTATCTATTTATCGCCCTCACTATATCGATCTGTATATCGCCCTCACTCTACCTATCACCCTCACTCTATCTATCTATCTATCTATCTATCTATCTATCTATCTATCTATCTATCTATCTATCTATCTATCTATCTATCTATCTATCTATCTATCGCCCTCCCTCTATCTAGCTATCGCCCTCTCTCTATCTATCTATTGACCTCACTCTATCTATCTATTTCATCACCACAGCATCTCTCAGCACCACCAGAGCATCACTCAGGGGCACCACGACATCACTATGCGCTACCACAGCATCACTGAACACCACAGCATCACTCATTGCCACCACATCACTCAGCGCCACCACAGCATCAATCTGTGCAACCATTCAACAACTGGTTCAAATATGTTCTCTCAATGTTTCAAGCTTTATTACAAATGTCACAAAAAGATGTTAATATTTCACTTCTGTTCTTGGATTTTCGTCACAATAAAATGCACTGAACATAATCTTCACAAAAGTTATTTACAAAAGTTTAAGCCATTATCGCCATTATAAATTACAATAACTTTTATTTAAGTATTAGTTATTTAAAAAATTTAAAGCAATTGTTATTTGTAATATCAATACATCTAAGTCACGTAAATACAACACATATTGCATTACAAATGCTATAGGTGTCACATTTGGGAAAGTTAAAACTATTGGCATTGTAAATGACAAAGCTATTAATTTCGCTATTTTGAAAACCAACACATAAATAAAAAATGTGTCATTTACAATTCCAATAGCTCAAACGTACATAATGCGAGACCTATTGCATTGCAAATGCTTGTTTATTATGCTAATAGCGTATAAAACACTATTATTCTATATTAGCATCCAAAAAATAACTTGACACTTATAAGGGTGAGCCTCCCCAGGATTCTTGGGAAAGCTTGTGCCACCTCTAAGGGTAGGAGTCGCAATAGCAGTGACAGGGGTTGCAAACCAGAGGTCGCTGCTTCTCCCCCTAAATGATGACCATTGGTATGGTATACTCAGTTAATGAAGGCGAGGTGTGTTTTATTTGTTTAATGCAGCTAGACTTTAATGGACAAATGGTCCCCCAGGCAGGACCGAACTGGCCTTAGCGGGCATCAGGCGTTTCCCCGCGAGACTGGAAAGGTGGGGGCCTATAATGGAGCGGTGGGACGGGTTTTACAGTAATGCTGAAATATCGCCCCCCAGTAACAAAAGCAGCAGTGCTAGGGTGCCGTTTTTTTTACGCAGCAGTGCTTCATGATTGCACCCCACCTAGGGCCGGTCTGAAAAAATAGCCTGGGCTGCTTTGGGTTCCCAGCCTGGCCATGCCCTCAGCTCTATCTCCCAGAGTGTCTGAAGATCAGCGTCAAATAAAGGGTGAAGATTCTCAGTCATTTTTAGGTCTCGCCTGTCAATGCGCATGCGCATTGAGCAGAGCGAGACTATAGAGGCTTAAACAGAGCTTACCTACACTGGCGATTCACTGGCGATTTGATGAAGTGAATGTGCACTTTTAACTCAATGCGCAAGCGCAATTAGTTAAAATGCGCGTGCACAGCATCAAATCGTCAGCTTGGTGCCGCCAGCAGCTCTTCCCGCTCCGCCTCAGCCCAGCCATTCTCCTCCCCTAATTACCCCCTGCTGCATCAAAGGCTTTTTCACGGCCGGCCGTGCTTTCAGTTTCACGGCTGGCCGGCCGTGTCTCCTTTTCTTTTTAGCCCATTTTCCACCATAAAATAAGTATTTTTTTCCTTGACACTTTTTTTGTGGTGATGGCCGTGCAGTCATACGTTGCACTGGGCGGCTCTATGCAGGTAATAAGCGGACTGGGTTAATTTTCCTGATTGCCCATGGCTCGCCTTCCACCTCCGCCAGTGGCCACGGCAAATCCAGCAATTTCGAAAAGGCTTAAGATATTTTTCATTCAATTTAGACATGTCTTCTCTAAATAATTATCGTTCCATTTTCTTCTTCTTAATTTTGGCTTTCCCTCTTTCTGCTTTACGTTAGGAGCCCTCCTCCGACACTCCAAGCACAAACGCAGTCCTTTGTTTTATTTGTTGCTTTCACCCTCCCACCTTTCGAGCACAAATGCATTGGTTCCCTTCCCCCACCTTTTCCGAGTGCATCAAGTTAGGCAGCAAGAGGCCCGGGCACCCACTCCGCCTCAGATCACATTCAAGGTGCTCAGTTGCCCACTGGGTTGCTTACCGATGGATGTGGGTTCTAATCTCCTACAGCACAGACATTGCCATGGGGCATCAGCGAGCGTATCTAAAAACATTTATAACTGTTGCAAGTACAAATAGTACGCATGCAATGTTTCCCTTCCGTCGCTGTTTCTTTTTAATTTGGTCTTTCCCTCTTTCCGCTGCACGTTAGGAGCCCTCCACACGCAGCTTTGGGGTTCTCAGCACACATGTACATGCTGATGTGACGCTGCTACAGCTGTATTACAAAACGTTCTCCTCACCCTCCACTATTGGTAGAGCTGCGCCTTGTGTGTAACAAGTGGTGTGTGTGCATCACAGGCAGAGCAAACGCAAGTGACAGCGACTTTAATTAACGACCACCCTTAAGCAATCTCATCAGTAGCCATGCTTCCCCAGTCTTGGTGTCTGTGTGTATCGCTGTGAGTCACTGTGTCTGTTTTAATGTATCTGTCAGTGCGCACTGGCTTTTACTTATATTGTCTGCTGTGTGCTTAAAGTATATCTCTGTGTCACTGGGTCCGTTTGCAGCGTCATTTCTCTGTCACTCACACTTACCTGTTTGCCCATGTGTTGTGCGTGTCTCCATGTGCCTCTGTTTCCTTTTCACGTCTAGAGAATGGTCTGTTTATTGTGTCTGTTTCCGTGAGTCGCACCTTCACGCTGTTTACCTGTCTTCATCTGTGTGTGTGTGTGTGTGTTCAGCTCTTTGAGGATCTAGCTTGTGCCGGTGGTGTGTCTGTCAACCTGTAAGCTCATCGGTACATTCATGTGTGTGTCTTGGCGCGATCAACAAATCCAGAATTCTCTGCAGCAGCCTCGGCCTCACAGAATGAGCCGTGTTTACAGACTACACATCTGCAGGAATGAACACATCTCGGCAAGGACGCGCAACACCCTGTGATTCTGGGCAAATCACTTAATCTCCCCGTGCCTAATAAAAATGAATGTGCCTCTTGTAACGTTTCTGGTGCTATGTAAAGCGCTCTGATACTCTATACCTTTGAGTCAAGTTTGCGCTATATAAAACGCTAAAAAAACACCAACCTTTCCATGAGACCTGTCCCGGTGTGTGCATTATCGTGCAGTTAAAGTATAGAAGATGCATGCACAGTACCATGGTTTTCTCTTGTCCATCTTCCCGTTTTGACATCCGTACCACCTTCTTCATTGCGCTTTATGCACTTTATGTACTTTCACCAGTGCAAAGATAATATGTCTCCTCTTTCACAATGTGTGTGCTGGTGTTAGGATATGCCACACTGACATTCCAGGCCTATGTTACCCAGTGTGCACGTTGGAGTGTAGGTGCACGTCTCAGCGCGCTTAGTATGGTTGCATACCGATATTTGCCCACTTGTGCTGCTGCATAGCAAACATGTTTATGCTCATACATACATTGTAATCTGATCCCATCCTAGCTGTGCATTTTATTTAACTGACTTACTTTTGTTTTTTATAAAATGAATAGTTATAATTCAACCAAATGTTAACTTTATAGCTTTAGGTAATTTACATGTTTAGTTTTGTACTTTTTTACATGTAAAAAGTTTTAGCATTAAAAATTAGAAACAACATTAGGTCACTATCCTTTATTTATAACATTTTGCACAAAATTGTAAGTTTGCACATCAAATACATGTAAACAAGGACAAAACTAAACATGTAACTTTACTAATGCTATAAATTTAACATTTGGTAGATTTATAACTATTCACTTTACAAAAAACAAAATTAATACTTTTATAATTTGAAAAAATATAAACCAAAAAAAAAGTTTTACATTTGCAACACCAAAAGGTCAAACTCTTCTATTGCGAGACCTATTGCATTTTCAATGCTTGTTTACAGTCAGATACCCATCCCCTAGTACTGATGGATGTGTATATCTCGGTTAGGGATGGAAAGCCGAAAGCAGTGGCAGCATACTCAATCCTGAAGTTGGAGAAAATATCAAGTGTATTTTACTCTCCCAGGGACCAGAACTGCCCAGGGGAGAGGAACTGCCCTTCCTAGAATTATTGACCCACACTGGTAGTCTACAGCTGGTGCAACAAGTCTCTAACAGTTTTATCCAACGTAGGAGGCAGAGCCGGGTTATCTGAAATGGGGATCGAATGGAGTAAAGCAGTGGTAGTGTCACACTTTATGCCAGTGTCCCTATAGCCCAATGCGCACAATGCACTGACTCAAGGTACCTACCTGTGGGTGGCTGGCGGACAGCAAGTATGGTATCGATACAAACCCTGTTCAACAAATCACGTTAGATTGTAAGCTAAGGGACAAGAGTCCCAAACTAAGCCAATAAATAGCATATAGCATTTGGGCCGCGAGAAAGTAACTGGTGAGGTCCGGGACTGATGGTGAATCCCATTTTAAAAAGAATCTGATGGAAAAGCGTGTATTTAAATAGGATTATGAGCCCATTTCTACCGAATGTGTTAAAACTTTGTAACACCTACATAAAAAAGCCACAAAATGTGCACATAATTTGTCTTTCATTTCCTGATATGTAGCATAATTTGCCTATACTTGATGGCTAATTTGCATTTTTGTGCAGCATAACTTAGTCAACCACACCACATAACTTGGATCGCCATCATTGGGTGATTTCACTGGTTCGGTCTATAAGTCATCATAATAACTAGCCTAAGAAATGCTTCTTCTGGAAAGCCATCTCATCTAGAAAATGTTGTGTCATGGTTCTACTGACCACCGCTTGTACTGTAGTGGTTTATTAAGACCAAGGCTTCCAGTTTTATTGATTTTCACAGATAAAAACAGACAGAACACAATCTATTTCCAGGCTGTATTTATTTATATTAGTGGACAACTGAAGAAAATTGTGCTTCTTGTGGGTGACTCTTCGTCTCCTTCACGAATTCTAGACCAGCTGCTAAGCAGATAGACACCATTGGGATTTAAATATAGATGAGATTCCCTTAAATACAGTCATATGTTAACATATATTTGTATATAATGTTAATATTTACCTGTCAGAGTAGTGTTTAGTTATATTTGCTTGCCTAATTGGTTAAAATGCGACAAGCCTCAAAGTATGAGTACAGTTAAATAAACGTGGAAATACACCATTTTACGACTCCATTTATTCTTAAAACATAAAAAAATATGGAAAAATACCAATAAAATGGACAAAAAATAAATATGGATAAATACAGGTGGACATTTTTAAACAATACCATATAACCGGGAGCGCAAATTAAGACACAGGTCTCCTCAGAGAGTGAGGTTCAATTCTCCACCTCAACACAGGCGGACTAGGCATCCTCTGCATGACACAAGGGAAGGGTGAGTATTGTGGTTAGGAGGAGGTCATTGGACAGCTGGTCAGGAGGAAAGAAAGAAAGAAAGAAAGACAGAAAGAAAGACAGAAAGAAAGAAAGAAAGAAAGAAAGAAAGAAAGAAAGAAAGAAAGAAAGAAAGAAAGAAAGAAAGAAAGAAAGAAAGAAAGAGAATAAATTAGGGTTTGAGGCCCATGGTTGTGGTGCCTACATTGTGGGTATTCCAAGAATTGATGGATACGCAACAAAAGTTGTCCAAAAACACAATGTTTAGTTATTTAGACCCTGACAGGATGCCTTCATATGGCACTGCTGATTTAAGGAGGAACCCTTGCTCTGCCAAGCTCCAAATAACCTCCAGTGTGTGTTAGGAATTTCGTCAGAGTCTAATATTTAGCATTATGCATAGTCAAGTACGGGTCATGTAGAATGAGGTAGTCTTCAAGGAGCTTAAGTGTCCCCACACAGACAGCCTCAACCACCCAACATGTAGCTATTCCAGTCAGACATAAAAGGACTAGTTTTTCTACCTAGATGCAAGGTCAGCTGTTTCAGGAGTCACTTCCCTATGTAGCCAGCCACGGTCCGCGCAGGTAACAGCGGTGAGGCCCGTGGGGGGGATTTCAAGGGACGATGCAGAGGAAAAACGTATTTATTTATTTTTCCCTCTGCATCGTCCCTCGAAATTCCCCCTGCCAGGCCCCACCACTGTTACCGGCACGCACCGCGGCTGTATGTAGCCCTATCCACAGCGTGTTAGGTCACATTTAAAGCCTGCATACTTGTTTGAAGCCATGGAGGGATGTTTGCCAACACTGGGGGCAATTTTTAAGAGACACCGAAGGGGAGAATAAATCGGGTTTGGGTTTTGAGGAATGAAAACCACCTTTATGCATGAGGTAACAGGAGTGGGACAAGTCTCTCACAGAGAGAGACTTTCCACTTTGGAAAGGCATGACAAGGAATAATTCACATAAATGAGTCTTAGGGAAAGTTACCTACTTGTGATTGCAATTCTGCTCCTGAAGACTGCTGGAAAGTGCCTCTTTTAGGCATGGTCACCTCCACTTTTTGCCCACTGGTACTGATGCTTTTGATTGAAGTGCACTGCTAAGCAGTCCCCGTGCCTCTGCTTTTTCCCTAAATCAACCAACAAATGTTAATTGTAGCCCAATTGGCAAGGACTTTAGCACCCTTGTAAGACTCTGGTAAATGGTACCCCTGGTACCCAGGGCATGGGTAGGAAAGAGGGTCCCTAAGGGCTGCAGCAGGTATTATGCCATCCAAAGGGACCCACACTTGAACTGTAGGCAGTCTGGTATTATGGGATGTGTAACACGGTGCAAGCCATTTCGAAAACACGTCATTGCCCACTCTGCGTCCAATGCTCCTATATACTGCATGTATTATTTGTATGCCACCCCTTCAGCAGGCCTTAAGAGCCATAAGGCAGCGTGCATTATATTATGTGTAAGGGAACATCTACATGAGCAGATATGCCTCTGTGAAGCCTAGTTCTATTGCTAGTCATTGCAAGTATTCTGGAATCT
This sequence comes from Lissotriton helveticus, assembly GCF_964261635.1. Taxonomy (NCBI): domain Eukaryota; kingdom Metazoa; phylum Chordata; class Amphibia; order Caudata; family Salamandridae; genus Lissotriton; species Lissotriton helveticus. Next base: position 49,890,240 of record NC_136072.1, on the reverse strand, counting down.
ATTTTTAGGACATGTACTGGGCACTGGTCATTACAAGTTACCCAGCTACATGATGGCTTCACTGAAAATACTGGTGTTTGGTATCAAACACCTTGTCTTAAAAAATATGCACTGATGCCAGTATCAGATTTTTTAGGACATGCACCCGGTAGGCACCTTAGAGGTGCCCCCTGTAGCCCTACTAGTCTCTTAGTGTGTTAGTTGACTGGTGTCTTCCAGCCTGCCACCACAGACGGGTTTCTGGCCCCTGCAAAGGGGAGCCCGCACTCTTGGAGGCCAGGAACAATGCGTGCTCTGCAGAAGGTGTTCTCACCTCCTCCAGCAGGATGGCTAGCAAGTTAGAATATCAAGGCCAGAGGTTTCAAAGCCTTTTCCACCTTTGAAATGCAACCCTGGCTTCTCCCCAGACCAGGGGAATGCTGCCGCAGCCCTGGGGCCTATTTGGCACCAGAGGAAGCAGGAAATTAGTTATTCAGGAGATGAGTTTCACCCACAGGCCAGCCACACTCCTATGGTAGGCTACCTGAAGTGAACATCCAGAGAAGTGTTTCACCGTCCTGTGTTTGGTGAAATATGGACTTCTGGGTCTGGATTATACCCACTCTTTGCAGGAAGTGGTCATATAGCAGGTGTAGTCACCCTAGTGGTTGGTAAATGTAATGCTTGCACATGCATAAAAATGCTTAGCACATGTTCCTCTACTAAAGCCGGACTTCTCTTTGCCACACTACCAGGACTGACCTAAGGATTGATTAGTGTGAATCCAAAGACCACTTTTGGCGTATCGTGATAGTATTACATGGTGATGCCTGACCCCCACATCACATAATACTCTACTTTCCTACAAACCAGTATGTTATACTTATTATGCTTTCTAGTTTATTGGAACATTGGTATGTCAAAGTTACATGCTAGGTTTCAAAGCAGAACGCTCCTCAGCAAGTTAGTTGTTTCCTGAACAGCTGGGAGGAGTCCGCTCCTGTTAACTCTCCGATTGTAATAAACCAACCAAACTACTTTTCTCCTGAACCCGGTGTCAAGAATCTTTTACTACATATTTTGGTGATGATCTGGTCAGGAAGGGGTTGTCTGCACCGGCTTCACCCCAGTCTTCTCTGAGTTGCACTGTGGTATTTCGGCGCATTACAGGAGTGGACAGTTCTAGGAGTGCAGGAAAGTCTTTCTGCCGCCAGTCTTCCTCCGTGTGGATGTGTTTTCAGCTTGGATGCTACTTTCACAACTTGGAGTGACATCGGTGATTAGAGCGCAGATTGTGTTGACGTCGACAAAGGTTGCATACAAGTGACGCGTTAGTGCTGCTCCTGGGTCATCCTTGTAAGTACGATGCAGCACATTGACTCCATCTTGGTTTGAGCCAAGTACGCTGTATGCACTCAGTGTACCCACGCAAGGTGGCCATCTTGGAGGGCCCTGGCATTTCTTCGAACGGCACCGATGTAGTGCCCGCCTCAACAATGTCTGCACATACTGAAAGCAAGTGCAAGTACCTAGACGTCGGTATCTTCATCCCATCAGCGGATCAGCAAGGCTACCACACGTTGTTTCTTCCAGGTTTGGCTGTTTTCTCGGTGATACACACACAGCACAAGATGTGTACAGATTTATGACTGCCTATTTTTCTACATTTTGAGTTTCTGCTTTTGCTTTATTTGCGCGCCTACCATTGGTGATACGCACACCTTGCTCTAACTCCTTATCCGCTATTTTATAAGGTAAGGTGTTAAAAGTGTATTAGCAAGTGTGGGAGGAGCATTTTGGGGTTTTGTACGGAAAACCAATTAGTGATCAAGAAGGGGACGGAGGGTGGGTCTACTTATACGACGATTCCCATATAGATTGGGATGGATTCAATGAGGCAGAGGTTAGTGCTGCAATATTAAAACTTGCAGCCGAAAAGGCTCCAGGGTTGGACAAGCTCCCAGGAGACTTATTTAAGCATGAGCCTTAGATATGGGCACCATACCTCATGATTATATTTAATGCAGTTTTGGGGGGGATGGCGGTGCCTAGTACTTGGCTGGGAGCAGAGATTGTCCCTATCTTTAAGAAGGGCTCCCCTCTGCTCCCAGCCAACTACAGGCCCATCAGCCTTATAGATGTGACACAAAAGATCTTCGCAAGGCTGATTTTAGACCGCCTCCTAGACTGGGTGGATGATGCACTCAATCCTGAGACCTTACCAGGCTGGGTTCAGGAAGAATGTATCCACTACAGACCAGATTTTTCGTCTGACACTTGTATTCTTGGAAAACGGTTAAGTGGGAGGGTGGCAGCCTCTACACTGTTTTCGTAGACCTCTGTTCGGCCTTTGATTTAGTCCCACGGGGGAATCTGTGGTCTGTACTCCGAGATCTGGGCATGCCACCCCAACTTCTGGATATAATTATTCGTCTCCACACGGAAAATTTTGCACAGGTTAGATGTGGTAAGCATGGTGAGCTTTCGAGTAGATTCCCCGTTGACAGGGGGGTGAGACAGGGTTGCGTTTTGGCTCCGACCCTGTTCTGCCTCTACGTCAACGGGGTAATCGCTCACCTGAATGCGGTCTTAAATAGTGATGACCCCAAGCTTGCTGGTAATAGGGTGACGGCAATTATGTTCGCGGATGACACCCTCCTATTGTCTAAATCCCCAATGGGGATTCAGCTTGTGCTTAACGGTTTTGAGGCATTTTGTGTTGAACATGGTTTAGAGATCAACACACTCAAGACAAAATCCATGATTTTTAACCCACCATCAACCACACGCCCAAACCCAAGTATTGGCTCAACTAGGTTGGAAAGGGTCAAAACATTTGAATACCTTGGGGTGACAATAAATGAATCAATGACATGGGGACACCACCAAATCAAATCCCAACTTAAATTGGCCCAAGTAGCGGGTGGCATCACTAAACTTGTAAACATGAATAAATCCACTATCAAACCAATTGGCCCTCCCCTGGAGATATATAGACTCCTGGCGAGGGGAGCGGCATTATACGGCGGCGAACTCTGGGGCCATACGTGTCGAAAAGAAATCCTGGTTACTGAGAATAAATTTCTCAGGCAGCTCCTGGCTCTGCCCCCAAGCACTCCACTACTACCTCTGAGGCTCGATATGGGCCTCAGACCAATAGACGAGGACTTGGGCCTAAAGCCTCTCACTTTCTGGTGGAGACTCTGGTCAACCCCTGAGTTAGTGAACTATAGGCTCGAGCTACAAGAAATTTTAAGTCTTCCGATAGCGGGGAAAATCCCATGGCTCAATCATGTAAAATATGGCCTCTGGAAGTTGGGATGAGATAGAGCCTAAAGGGGAGGATAGGAGGAAGGATAGACCTAAAGGCACATTTGTGGTGGATGACCATGATATTTGCTTAATGGTAGACAATAGTTCGAAAGGAGGAGTCTGCAAGGCATGGCATTTGTTTCGACTTTATTGGCCACATGGAAGAGCTCACCAGTTGCAACAGATTTGCCATTGTAGTTGTGGATGTGTTTTCGAAGTGGATGAGTGTGAAGATTGTGAAGGAGATTTCCACAGAAAGTACTATCAGTTGTTTGGGGCAATTGTTTAGAGAATAAGGCGCTCCATTCATCCTTATCACTGATAATGGAGCGCAACTGGTCTCACGTAACATGCATACATTTTTGGATGGGTGTGGTATTATCCACCATCGTACTTCCTTGTACAACCCGCAGGGGAATGGTCTTTGTGAGAGGGCCAACAGAGTAGTCAACGTAATTATACAAATGGTGTGTGGAGCGAAAGATGGATGATGAGATGATTTGGGCTTACCGTACAACCAGACAGGGTACTAGTGGGAAATCTCCCTTTGAATTGATGCGTTGGAGGTATCCAGGTTCCAAAACAGTGCATGCATGGATGAAAGAATGGGCATCTTATGGTGGAAGGGTTGCTAAACTTCAGTGTGGTAGGTCATCTCCCGCGTGTGGCTGTGTCAGAGTTGGGGATTTGGTGAAGATAAAAGAGTGGGAGAAATGACAGAGGTCTTTCTGAATTCAAGGGGCCTTGTAGGATCAAAAATGTTTTGGGGTACTCCGTGGTGTTGGAGAATGGCGAGCGAAGGAATTTTTGTTGTGTGTGGTGCTTTACCAGAAGGGTAGTGGAGTTTCTGGGGAGGAGGTATCATGCAGTAGTGGGTATGTTTTGGCGCAAGAGGTTGATGATTCTGGTGTGTCCGTTAGTCATGTGGTGAGTGCCACGGGATGGGAGGGTTCAATATTGGCCCCTCAGTGACCCTGGGTGTTCCGCTATGTGGTGCTGAAGATTCCTGTCTTGGTGCTCAAAGTTCTGATTTTGTAAGAAGCACAAGGAGTCGCAAACCCCCTATGTATTTGAAAGACTGTACGGTGAAAATGTTTTACGTTCGGTTTTCTTCCTTTATTTCTCTACCCTTTCTTTTTCTCATTCATTTTGTGGGTTGATGATGTGTTATACTTATTATGCTTTCTAGTTTATTGGAACATATGGTATGTCAAAGTTTCATGTTATGTATCGAACCTGAACGTTACTTATCGAGTCAGTAGTCTCCTGACCTGCTGGCAGGAGCCTGCGCCTGTTAATTCTCCGATCGTAATAAACCAAACTAATGCCATTGCAGCATTGTGATTGGCTATGGGGAAGGTAGGGAGGCTGCCTGCTTCCTGAGTGGAGAGGAACGGGACCAGACCGGAGCGAGCAGCGAAAGCAAGTTACATTTTAAAAAAAAGTATTATTTAAAATTAACCCATACGACTCCTTCACTGCGTACATGCGAGTTATGCCGGCCGTGACTGATAGACACTCCAAATTGCAAAGATCAGATGGGACAGACTTCAGCAACATCCACCGACTTACACTGGGCTAAACCTCCCACCTAGTTATGGGTTGGAAACCAACCGCCAAGTTGCTAGACTGCCAACTTTCTTGCTGGAGACCAGGGTCGAGCCTCGGGGTCGCATCCACATCCTGTGATTCTGGGCAAATTACTTAATCTCCCAGTGCCTGAATGTGTAATGTAAATATGGTGCTCATGTAAAGCGCTCCAATACCTTTGGGTCGAGTTTGCGCTATTTAAATATGCAACAACAAAAAAATAGTAGGGTTCTGCTTAAAATTGTACATTCATAGCAGCTTCCACTGTGTATTGTATTGTATTGTAATTGCATTTATATAGCGCTTACTACCCCTGACGAGGCGTTGAAGCGCTTTTTCAGCAAGTAGCACGCTACTCCACTAAATGTTGCACGTTCAGCTATTTAACGGTTCCTTTTTTACAGTTTAAATGTATCAATTTCACATACCAGTATTCTAATGGGGGCAGGAGGGATCATGGCAATGTGTTAAACTGTGTATATCTTGTGGCTACTATTCCTGCTTAAGGATATCAAAATATCAAGGGAACTGAAATGCAAGTCCTAATACAGACCTGATTCACTGTTGTCCACCTTTAGTAGTTTACCCACTGATTGAAATACACATGCAGAAGAGAAAGTAACCACTATCCCAGAGAACCTTTGTTAACCCCTTCGACGCTCATGACGAGCCATGAGTTACGCCTCTCGTACGCTCATGACGAGCTCAGCTCGTCATGTAACGCGGGTTTTTAAAAACCGCTGCGCACAGCGGGAAAACCGCTAGCGCGCATGCGGTGAATGAGAATTATTAGTACTCTCAATTTAAAAATATCGTCTTAGTCCTGACAAATGCTGGTTTTCTCAATTTCAAACTGAGGCTTTGCAGGTCATCAATAGCACCTAACATTAGGGATACCGTCTTTACCTCTAACTAATGAGGTCCTCTGAAGGTAGGATGCTACTTACTACAGTGATTAACCCCTTCCATGCTCATGACGAGCTGAGCTCGTCATGAGTTGCGCCGCTCGCATGCACATGACAAGCTCAGCTCATCATGTGAAGCGATTATTTTAAAAATGCCGCACAGCGCGAAAATGACCGCAGCACGCATGCGGTTAACAACTGGAAAGAGGGACTGCAAACATTTTAACGTGGGTATTTAAAATGACAGAAGGACTGGATTCAACACGGCCGAACATCAAAGTACAAAAGGTTAAAACCTACTCTTTATCAGACTAAAATCAGAACAAGCAACAAAATCCCTCCAACTCAGAAGTCACTACAAGGTTGTGGTGGTCCGCACTAAACCGGTGGCTGGCTGCCCCCATTCCCAGCAGGTTCGCACTCCGCAAATTAGAAGCTTCCCACACCGAATGCCTCTTATCACGGCGCCCATTGGAAGAGCCTGTCTGGTCACGCCTCGGTCCGCCCTTTCCGTCATCTTACAAGCCTCTGGCAATTGTGTTTGTGGCGGGACGAGCGGGTTCGCTCCGCCCCTTATCTTGAATATTGCTCTCCGGGGGTGAGCCGTGCCGTCGCGTCTGCGGCTAGAAAGACTCTCTTAAATGCCGTTTGACAGAAGAACGCTCGTGACGGAGCCTCTCGTTCCAGCGCGCGCCGTTTTAATCGGCCGTTCGGGGAAGCGCGAGGAGCGACGGTTACGCTTTCCCCTCCCCCCCCCGTCGTCGCGCGCTAGGTCATAGCCGGGCCGTCGCCCCGCCCCCTTGTTGACGCTTCTTCGAGGAAGAAGAACGGGGTCGCCATTTCGCGGCAACCGCCGCGTGCGCGCCTTTCCCGCCTCGGCCGCCGCCATTTCGCAGGCAGCCCGTCACCGCAAGGGGGAGGTGACGCACGCATTCTCCGTCGCCATGGAGGAGCTGGAAACCATGAGGAGCCTCTCGGCACAAAGGAGAGTAGGGTGCCAGGCACGAGGCGCCGCCATTTTCCTGCTGTGACTCTTATAGGTCCTTTGTGTGTGTGTGTTATGTGCGTTTCACTCTGGGTGGTGTACTTTCGGTGAAGAAGTGGGTGGTCGGCGACTAATGTGGATGTTTTGAAAACTATTAGTATAGTCGGTGTGCCGCACCCCTAGTAGGTTAACAAGAGGCCACTGACCACGTACACATAGGTGTACGTTTGCACCAAATGTTATAAAACGTAGGCAGTGGTTGATTAGCAGTTTTATTCGCTTTAGCTTGAGGGTTGCAGTTACAACGTGAGTTTCAAAACATGAAGCCTCGATTTACCGAGGACTGCAAATGAATTGCACACGTATATTTTCCAGCTTTTGAAGTTAGGCTTCGGAGTTTCTGTTGTGGATTTAACGTGTTTTCTTCAAGACGCCTTAAAAACGAAATCACGTATCGGAAGAACCGACTGTCAAATCTGACAATCTGTCAAATGTAAAATGCTATTTGTTTTCTACATGCATGTAGAGCATTTTAAATCCCGAGACTTTTTGCCGGTGAAATACGAATTTAAGAGAAAGTTAAGCTATGCTTATGGTTTGGCGAAGCTGCCTGCTCCTTCCAAAAATTGCCTTTTATTTTCTTCCCTCGGCCGTGAGTGCGGGGTGCGGTGGGGGCAGCTGAAGGACGGCCGGAGGTTGGGGGTCCTACGCTGGGATGCCTCATACTTTGGGACCGGGGCAGCTCCTGGTCTCTCGGGGAAAGCAGAATGAAATCTTCGCAAATGCTGTTGGTGCCAGCCTTCTGCATACGACCCGTTTAACAAGTTTCTTTAAGCCTTTTTTTTTTTATTAAAGTTTGATCGTGAAGAGATGTCCAACACTGAATACAACAGCGTATTTGGGATTATTAATTTGAAACCAGCTCTTGCAGTATTGAAAAGTGAGAAAATTCAATTATCTGCGATGTATTCTCCCCACGAAGTAGACTAGTTGAGAGGATCACTACTTTTAAGTGCATAAATGTATATTCCTTTATTTTTCTCTTCTGTGGGTTCTTTCTGGCAGGTTCTTCATACACCTCTTTAAATGTGAAACTTCCGAACGAAGGGCTGCTCCAGTTTTTCATCCCGATCGTTTTCTTCCAGGTGTGCCATATATAAATCGGTGCAAGATCTTTACGAGTGTTCATCGACCCACTTTTCTAATGAGAACAGCGAGTGCCGCCAATTCCTGTTTTTGCCATTTCAAAACAGAGTGAAGAGGATGCAGTTGTGTGCTGGACATTCTGTGAGCCTTATTCGGTCTGAAGAGAGCCACTTATCGGACTAGTATCCGCGTAAAGCATGCGCAGGGCAGCAATGTGGTGATTTGTTTATGTGCTCTTTCCAACATCAATGAGTGCAACTCCCCGACCCCTTTCTAAATCCAGGCAAGATTTTGTTGTGCTCTTTCCAACACTGATGAGCGCACTCTTTCTCGACCCCCCCCCCCCCCCTTTCTAAATCCAGGCAATTGAATCTGTGATTGACCTCCAGGGTCTTATGTTGGGCTTTTCTTAGATAGCGGCGTGGTTGGAGAGAATTCTTGCAACCTTGCTGATATTAGTGAATTAAATGAGGCAGCAGGGGGTAGGGTGACCAGGCGTCCCTGTTTTGCCAGGACAGTCCCTGTTTTTCACCAGCTGTCCCATCAAATTTCAAGAAATTTAGCTCATGTCCCCGTTTTTGGAGAGGGTCGACTGAAAACGGTGGGAGGTGTTTTTTATGTTTTACAAAGCAGGGAAAGTTAGCAGTTGTTTCAAGAAAGCAATTTAATTAACAGGCAAGCTACTGGGTTTAAAAAATGCATTTTATGTATGTTCTTACTGCCCGTTTTGTAATTCTCTGCTGAGGAGCGCTCTCATCGCTTGAAGTAAAATTGTAGTCCTTCTATTTTTGTGAAATTTCCCGGTTTTTGGCTTTAAAATTCTGGTCACCCTAGCAGGGGGTCCTTTTGTGACTGGCAGGTGCACACAAACATCCCGGGTCATTGCCCCGCTCACCTTAATCACTGTCAGCATGGGTCGAGTGAAGGGAGGGGGTTTTAAAAACATTGCCCGATGTTTGGTAATGAAGTACTAAAACCATGTTAAACTGGCACCTTCGAAATGGACAGGCAGGGACAAGGCTGGAGCAAGATGGGAAAGGTGCTGCTGTTGGCACAACAGATCCGGGGTGTCCCCTCCAATAAATTGGTGCCACTGGCTCAGCTCGCCCATGCTAAAGGCTAGCCCTGCTCTGAACGGAGGGGGAAGCACTCAAAAATAACAGTACACTTAAAAAGAACACATAAAGCTGGAACGTGTAGATTAGATTTGCAACAAGTGTAGTTGTTTGCCAACACCTCAGCAAAGTCACCCACACATCTTCCACATCATAAATCTCACACCGTCATGGAACATATAAAATTTAATTTTGCACCATTGTGAATATGTACATTTTACAACAGATTTGTAGGATAAAGGATAAAAGTACATGTATTCCACCCGCAATACAGCTGGAATGTAAGTAGTTACATTTGCATAAAACTTCACCTTTCTTTTTGCACAAGTGACCAGCACAAAACTAATACCACAAGTGCTACAAGTATTCTCACACACACAAAAGAAAAGTAAAACATTTGGAATTCAAATTGGTACACATTACATGGATCTCATTTTAATTTACAAATTTGCCGCATTGTGCCCAGGAACAGCCAGCATCACTTTTTACTTTTTTTTTTTTTTTTAACAAACCATCAAGCAAGTAGAGTCACTGACGGGTGCATAGCCAAAGGCCTGAAATGGTGAAACACATAGGATTGGAGCATATCCAATTTAAACAAGCATTTGCAATGCAGCGGTTTCGCCTTTGCAAAAGTTAGAGCTATTGGCATTGTAAATGACAACATTTTTATTTATGTGTTGGTTTTGAAAACAGATAAATAAATGGCATTGTCATTTACATTGCCAACAGCTTAATCTCTCGCAAATGTAAGACCTATTGTACCCTACTGGACGAGCTCATCAGACAGCAATTACTACCACACACACACACCCACATCCAGAGCCACACACACCCACCCAGAGCCACACACACCCAGAGCCACCCACAGCCACACACCTACCTACCTAGGAGAGCAAGCACAGCGAGGGGGCAGGGAAGCAAGCACAGCGAGGGGGCAGGGAAGCAAGCGCAGCGAGGGGGCAGGGAAGCAAGCGCAGCGAGGGGGCAGGGAAGCAAGCACAGCCAGGGGGCAGGGAAGCAAGCACAGCCTTGTCTTTTTGAGAAACCAAGGTGACCTCAGGCGGCAGGAGAAGAGTTGGTTTAGTTGTGGTGAAATCCCTTCATTTTCCGATTCCTTCCTCTGCCAAACAGGAAGCGCTGTATGAAGGCTAATGCTTGTATCTAGTTACATATAAACAGTGAACATAAACATTTATATAGAGCTCACGTGGGGGGGTCATCTACAAACATCTTCCCTTGTAGCAGAGATTGGCTTAAGCATCCACTGAGCTCAAGGCTACCTTTGTGAAGTGTGCGGAGCTCAGCGGGATACGAGGTGGGCATGCCCTAGTTTATTACCTGGCTCAATGTACATTGCTGTCCATTAAGCCAGTGCTACCTCTCAAGTACACACAATTTAAAATGAGTAACATCAAACGTCTAAAATGCCTACAATACAAAGTTCAACAGTCACGATCCCAAACTGCGAAGCCAAGTTTGTGTGCTACAACGTGTAATCTGGTAACACTGGGACGCTGAAGTGGTCTTTGACAAAGCCCTTGAACTTCGATTTACCACAACATTTGTGTGCATACAAAAAGCCTCGAGAAGATGAACTCTTGTTGAATATTAACAAGCGTCTAAAACTGAAACCAGAAACTCACTGCAGTGCATATACAGCGATCTCGGCAGTCGATGCGTTAACCCACCGAGGCGCGCTCCCAGCAGTCAAAAAATGCATGCATACATAAATAATAAGGGACCGTGAGCAACCAAGAATTACGAAATATCTACGACTCTGCGATGCAGTGCGTGTGCGCCCGTGTTGTAAAGAAATGCAGAGCATGGCACGGCAGCCTCCATAGTAAACCGCTCCCTGAATGCACGGATAGCGGATCTGTAAAGCGTTGCAAACCCTGCACTAAGTATAGCTGAAGACTCACCTTCCTGGAGGGCACAAGACACCTTGCGCCGCTTCCCTCACTGTGTCTGGGTGGGATGCATGAGGCAAGAAGGATGCATCCGGTGATGATGGGAAAACCACCGCTTTAAGCAGCACCAAGTTCAGCATCCAGCTCCACACGGGGCTCTCCGGAAAAGGCCGTCTGCAGCACGGCACTGGGATGTGCGCTCACACACCGATAATTCATTTACCAAAAGCCCCCACCCTCTCTCTGCTAACACAAAGCCAGTCCGAGGCTGAGCCTGTACTCAGCCAGGCAAATACAGTGAACAGGACCGGCGAGGACTGCCTGCAACCAGCCGACAGACCCAACATGGCTGCTCCCTGTCTTGGACTGCCATCTGGCTGGGTGCCCTGAGAGCACAGCTGCCTCCACAGCGTGAGCCCAGCAGGGAAACCGTAAGAAAGGGACGGAGAGTAGGAACTGAAAGGATAAAATATATGAATAAACTGAACAGCAAGGACAATATTGAGAAGGTTACACGTATAACGATAAAATCAAGTCACGTGAAGAATGTTCTAGACAAAAATATAAGGGAAGCGTTGTCATCAAGAAACAACAAGAGGCCTGGAAGAGCTGGAAAAGTGATCTGCGAGGGGTGGGGGGAACAAAGACAAGGATAGCGGGAGGGGACGGACAGCGGGAAGGTGGTCAGGATACAGCCAGACGGGACAGGGACAAAGTTAATAATGAAGACAAACATCGGTGTAAAAAAAAAAGTACACGCCCACAGTGGCCACGTCTTCATGACGTTGCGGAGAGGGAAAGAATCTGCGGAACGCCCACGAATCGCCTCGGACAATGACGGATGCCTCTGTCTTCAAATGGCTAGCCTCCATTTATGGAGCAAAGCCACATACACTGTTCTCAAAAGATTTCACCTGCGCGAACGCTGCTGCGCAGCGGATCGCCAGGTGAAACGTAAAAAACAAGGATCAGAAGATTGATCCTGCTCTGAAATGAAAAAAAAGTGATCGCTCCCACCTTGTGAAATCCAAAGATAGGGACACCGTGGGTTCAACTGGGAGTAACTATCTACAGTAATTCCAAACTGAAGGTTTTTCTAACTCATTTTTTCAATCTTGTCTGCACAGACAAGAATCCATAAATGCTGCTTTCACCTCAACCTAAGCAGTTTTAACAATAGTGTTAGGTTCGGCAAACCAAGCAGATAAACTGAGGGTTCCAAGAGTGACCCATATGTAGCCTAACCAAGAATTACAATAGGCCTTATCCAGTGCAAGGCAATCCAGTATAATGTCCCTACAGAGCTTTGTCGCTGGATTCGTCCTGACGCTGACCCATAATAAGAGGTATCAAACGGACCTTATCCGAGATATAATCCTGTCTTAGCTCTGAGTGAAAGCTAAAGTTGGATGTGGTAGGCTCAACAAAGATAGTCTTTAAGCAGGAGGAGGGAGAATACTGCCTCACATTCGAGCACAGTTTGCCTCAGTGCATCATGGTAAATGCAGTACATAACATGTACTTTAGTAGTCTTTCATTTTTCAACCTTTTTGCATCTTCCGCTGCTTGTTTCTGGATTTTTCATCAATAGAGACTAACCAGTCATTTTGGGAGTGCTGGAAATGCTGCCCAATTTCTTCTCAGGTCTCTGTGGCACTCACTGGGCGCAGGTGCATCAGCACAATCTTATCAGCTCAGTATCTCAAAGGAGCCTTTTCAAACAGATGGAGGGTGGGAGCAGCACTCAAATTACCCCAGTGTATCATGGTAAATGCAGTGGATAACACTTCAAAAGTAGGCTTTAGTTTTTCACCCATGTTGGTGCACTTTGTGCTGTGTAGCTCTAGGCACAGGTTTCTGGGGTAATTACTTCATTAGTAGAGACCAACACGTCACTGGGCGCAGGTGTATCAACACAAGTTTGTTTGCCCAGTAGCTCTAGGGGCCGTCCAACGCCACTGTGCTCGTGTGTGTCATCCGGCCGGGGGCCGTCTGAAATGCGCACTCGTCAAATTCCGCTGCATGAAGAGCCTAGGGAGTGTTTTCAGCATTTCAAGCAACCCTAGATGAAAGTTTGCTGATCTCTACAGACGATGGATAAAATCCATAAAAAAGTACATGGCACTAGAGATATACAGCACTATCTGCGCCAACATTGGTGAAAAACTACGACTATTGAGTTAAGTTTATACTGCATTCACCATAAAGCATTGTGGCGAACTACGCTGCAGTGTGCTTCCACCCCTATTCTGTTTAAAAGCCTCCCATGAGCTAACCAGCTCCTCTGGGATGCACCTGCGTGCCAGTGAGTGGTACTGTGATCTGTGAAGACTTTGGCAGCATTTCCAACATCCTCAGGTGAAAGTTTGCTGCTCTCTCCTGATGGACAAAATCCAGAAACGCGTACACATGCCTAGAGATATACAGCAGTATCTGCAGCAACACTGGTGAAAAGCTACAAAGACTTTAGTACTACTCTTGTACCGCACTTACCATAATGTATTTTGGTGAACTATGCTGGGTTGTGTGAGTCCTTGTGCTCCCACCTCCCTTCTGTTTTAAAGGCACCTGTGTGCTAGTGAGCAGTAATGTAAATTTGATGACGTTAGTAATATTTACAGCAAACCGCACAAACATTTGCTACTCTCTACTGACGAAGGACGAAATCTAGAAAGACGTGCACATGTCACAGCACTTTCTGCATCAGCATTTGTGAAAAACTGTAGTGACCTTTGAAGTAAGCTCTACTTATGTACCATATTTGCCATAATGCATTGGGGCGAGCTATGCTGGGATGTGAGGCGGTGTGCTCCCACCTCCCTTTCTAATTAGTCTGTAAGGACCTTGGGCTTTATGTAGCAGCTGTACTGCAAAGGGAGGTTTTGAAGATGTTTTCTTCACTTAGTCAGTTTTGGCTGCCAAGAAAATTAGTGGTAGATGTTTTCCTATTCATTGTCCTCTTCAGCAGCAGAGCGTAGCTTGGCACTTTAAATTCGCTCAGAAGTGGAAAGTCTAGCACAGCCCTCTCCCACCAATGTGCAGTGTGGATGATCAAAATACTGCATGAGTATTTACATTTTGAACATGACCGAGGTAAATGGTGGTACATACTATATGGAGTACCTCATTGCATTTGTCGCAGTATAACTGGGTCGCTGTCTGCCAACAGGACTAATATGAAAACATTTGATTTAGCACACCTCTATCCAGCCTTACGGATATTGAGTCTCTCTTTTAGTGTTGATGTCTTCACAGTTCAAGGCACAGAGGAACATAAAGCCACCACTTACCTAATCATTGCTGTGTCAAGCTCACAGGGATTTATAGATTAAACAGGCACAGTTTCCATTAGTTAGATAACGTGAGGCATTTGTAAGTTTAGCTTTGCAGAATTCTGCTCTGCCCAGTGGATCTAGGAATATCTTAGATCCTGACTTCAGGAGAACAGTGGTAAACTATCCTCGCTGCTGATCAAGAAAACCAGTCCCTCTTACAAGATAAAAAATATCCATTAGCAAAAAAGTAGAGCACGATTAGTAAAACGGCATGCTAGCGTCAAATGGCATCAAATTACCATGTTACTTGTTTACCAAGTAAATTAATTTCTATTGGATAATTCTAATTGTCAATAAAAAGGAGTTTGTGTCCTCTACCTGCATAGTGATTGGACGATGCATATACCCACCATCCTGACTATCGGAAAGTGTGTTATTCAAGAAAAGGCATTCCAAGAAGGCCACTGATGCATTCATATGTGTCACCATGGTGGTTATTTTGGAATACATTCTAAGTTCAATTTACTGTTTGTAGGTGGCCAACAGCCATTTTTGTGCAGATAATTAAAAAAACAGGCAGCAAAAGTGAGCATTGTGCAGCTTGTAACCCCCAGACCCTCGTTAAAGATGTTTACATTTAAGGAAAACTGGTCATATAGAGGGAGCTACAACTATCCAAGTTTGCGGTTGCATGAACAGTGAGAATTGGTGCCAGAGGAAGGAAGTAACAAGTGAGCCAAAGTGCAACTTACATGAACAGAGAGCATGGGGCCGTGAGCAGGAAAGTGATGACTAGCTGAGTTGCCAACAATGAGGATGGAGATGGGGATGGAAGGGTGGATGGGCATGAACAAGCCTTCGGGAAGTGAGAAAAGAATGACCTGTGGAATAAGAGCAAGAAAGAACATGCTCTGATTGAGTGCTATAAGTAGAATAAACCTATTTCTCTGCTGTCAACAGTGGAAAGATACATCAGTCAGAAAGATGGTAAAGACGTGCCAGATACATGACAAATGCAATAACTGGGCGGAAAGCCACCAGGAATGAAAAAAAAACATCCAATCGAGAAAGGGCCAAACCCAAAGCTCGCTACAAGTTTACATTGTTTTGCAAGTATGCCACAGCAGATTGTAACTTTAAAGCACAAAAATAATCCTTAAACTTGTATAAATATGAAATGCTGCATGTTTTTTTTGTTGCTAACTACTACTTTAAAATTATTTTTTTGCTCAAATGCAAACCCATTGTTGTGACTTCATTAAAGCAATACCTGCTATAGTCTGGTCCACAAAGTGAGAAAGGAGCATATGCATCTGTTTTTTGTATGGCTCTCGTAGAGACCCCGTAGTTGAGTACCTGATTTTGAAGCTGTTTTTTTCCCTTTGGTCTGACACAGTAGTTGGAAATTAAAGTTATTATGAAATTATTTTGGGAAGCACTCACTGCACCTACACTAAATGCAAAATGTGTCTGTTGGTGAAGGACTGTTAATGTGCTGACAGGAATTTCAAGGCTTTACTCTCAGAAAGCATGTGAAGGAGGTTTCTGAATTTGTTGCCTGCACTCTAGAAAGCAAAGATCAGCTTCAGCAATATGGGTATTTAAGGCACCGAAGATAGTGTGAGTGGATGCAGACAATGATTTTTTATTATGTATAAGCAAATTGCCTCTTTGTTTGCATGATCATCTCCCATTATTTTGAACTGGTGCTGTTGATGTTTGGACTGTACAGTGGGACCATGCTAACCATGCCCCAGTCCATGCACTCCGACTACTAAAAGCTTTGTGAATTGCTTAAAAATCTCAATTGGCTCATTTAATGAACCTTTAAGTCTTTATATTGTACGCAGTGCTTTTAAGTTAAATGTCATTAGTAGACTGCAGCACCTTTTATGCCACCACTAAAGTGACTGCAGAGTACGTCTCTGGCCTGTCCCTGCAGCTTGAGGGTGCAGTTTGAAACTGCAAATTCGACCTGGCAAAATCTTTTGCCAGTCCTACGCTTTCCTTTTCAATACTTGTAATTCACTCATAAGGTAGGCCTAAATGCCCATATGCCCATATGGCAGGCTGCATGGTATTTGAAAAGTTGGATACACGTACTTAAGTTTTGCATGTTCTGGCAGGGTAAAGTCTCCTAAGTTTTTTTTTTTTTTTTTTTTTGGTGGCAAGACTAGCCCATAAAAAAATACGGAGTTACATTATAACACTTTATGCTTTGTAACTTCACTTTGGGAATAGCTAGAACCATGATTCAGAACTCAATAGTAATTTAAAATCCAATCTAATGGTATAGTTGGATTTTGAATCACTATGTAGAAACTGCCACTTTTAGGAAGTTAGTAATTTCCCCGCACAAGTCAAACTTGCATTTCTGCCTGTGTTCAGTTACATCTGACTGTTAATTGCTCTTTTGTGGTGAGATGTATATTGCTCCCAGACAATGGGCAAAAGGCTTGGGTGTGGGATGGAGTTTCCACCCCTGCTAGGATAGCCACCTGGGCTGTATCCAGGAACTTAAACTTTAAAAGGTGCCTACCCTGTCACAAGGAGATGTATCTGCTACCTAGGGCTGCCACTTAATTGTACTGATAGCCTACTGGGCACCAATCCTATTCAGAAAGGGGGTACCCCCCCAAACCGGTCTAGAGTGACCATGTTTGGCTTTAGCAATTATACTAGCCACACCCCTGTGTGGGCTCAGGGAGCTCTGCACATGGGTAAAGGTTTCTGCCATTATTAGTTTTAGGTACAGAGGGCTACTGTGGGATAGTTTACAGTAAAACACACAAATTGAAAAAAAAATGGGTAAGGCCATCCCTGGAAACTTCTATCCCATGGTTAGGGAGGGGCCATGAGTTTCCACCACCTACATGATGGCGCTGGGCATAAACATGGTTCCTGTTTCAGAACACCTTTGGACCCGCGGAAGACAGAAGGATTGCACCTGCTATTAAACCTGTGGAGAGAAACCTCAAAGGCTGGACCTGCTCCCTACTTCAACTCTGGACAGAAGAGTGACTCAATGTGCTGGTTGGCTAACCATCTGTTTTCTTTCAGGAGCACAAAAGCAGCAAGAACCCCAAATCGCTGCTGAGCCCGGCTGACGAGTTCCCTCTGAAATTACCCTGGTTGTGTTTTCTGGGAGATTGAGCCCTAACCTCCAAGGGGTGCGCAAATAGTCCTTGACACCTGGATGGTGTTAGTGTACTTTTTCCCACTTCAAAATGCAAGACTGGCCACTTCAACAGTTTTTTGAAGTTTTGCCACAGGAACCAGAGGCTGCCACTGAATCGCATCTGCCAGTTTCGAACTGCTAGTTGGGTTCAATTTGCTGGTTTGTCCCCCTGCAACAGTGTCTTTTCTCCAAGGGATGAACCTAGTCCCAGTATCCGACCTGCCCTCCATTGCATTTGGCCTTAATTATTGACTTTGATCTGGCTTGTGTGACCCGATCCCTGTGGTTGGTGCTTCATGCCTTTTGCTGCTAGAAGCATCTACAACATTTGAAAATCATATTTTACAAAAGGTATATGCGTGCCACATTTTAAACAGACAGATTGGATGGACGAGGAGGATATTTTAACTAAGTTTCAAGCGGGGTTTAGACCAAAAACTAGTACCATCCACCAAGTTTTTAGGTTCTTGTGTATTTATTGGAAGTACGTAGTTGTTAGAGATGGTAACCTGTATAAGCGTTCATAGATTTACGCGCTGCGTTTGATTTAGTCCCCCGATCCCAGTTATGGGTCACTTTGAAGGAAATCGGGGTACCAACAGAGCTTTTAATGCAATTAATTAGGTTACACACTGAGAATTATGCATTGGTAAGATGGGGACCAAAGGGAGAATTAAGCAAACCAATCCCGGTGAGAAGACGGGTCAGGCAGGGGTGCGTACTGGCCCCAACCCTCTTCTCATTCTATGTAAACGATATCCCCAAATACCTTTTAAATTGTCAGCATGATTCACCACATCTTGGGGATGAAGCGGTACCGGCTTTATTATTTGCTGACGACACGATTTTAATATCTCAAACGCCCAAGGGTCTGCAACGCTTGGTGAACACTTTTAATAGCTACTGCATACAATAAGGTCTTGAAATAAATTAATTAAATACGAAATATATGGCGCTGAACCCGCATAAGTCTTTTAAAAAAAATCTTAGCCTAAATAACCAGCCATTAGAATACGTTGAAAGTTTTAATTACCTGGAAATCACCTTGGAAAGCAAAATGACCTGGAAAGGCCAATTAGAAAAAAGTAGGCTTACGCTGCTACTAAACTCGATCCCCATTCTAAAGAAACCCAAAGCTAGCACCTCAAAGGAGGTGTACCCGGCACTGGAAGTTTATAAATTTAAAGCCCAATCGGCAGCCCTTTATGGGGCCGAGATTTGGGGATCCAGCTGCACCAAAAATTTTGAGCGGGAAGAAAACAAATATTTTAGACAGCTTTTAAAACTCCCCAACAGGACACCCTTGCTTCCTGTAATTATGGATCGACATTAAGCGCACAGACCAATGCGCTGTACTAAGACCGCTATTGTTTTGGATAAGGATCT
The DNA here is from genome assembly GCF_964261635.1 of Lissotriton helveticus. NCBI lineage: Eukaryota > Metazoa > Chordata > Amphibia > Caudata > Salamandridae > Lissotriton > Lissotriton helveticus. The sequence continues at coordinate 49,871,456 of NC_136072.1, read as the reverse complement.
GGGTTACCCCAGAACTAATCCATTACAAGGTTGGTCTGGAGGAAATTATGAAGGTGAATCGTCCCAAAGACATTCCGTGGTTGAAGCATGTAATGTCCTGGATGCAAAAAATTGGTCCATCTTCCTATTGGAGTGACCGTTTAAAACTTACACCACTTTGCAAAAAGAATTTAAAAATGACCTATTGGAGTTTTATAGCAAATAATTTGTTGAATAGTGTTAATATGGGCCCATTAACTTTGAGGTTTTTAGCCTTTAAAGATGTAGCCACCCGAGAATCCTTCCTTGATGAGATAGAACCTCCTTTAGCAAAATCCTTATTTTTACACTTTAGGTATGGAATTCTACAAATAGGAGCAAATGCATCTAGTTGGAACAATGAGAAGGGGGAAAAAGGTAGTGACATTTGCCCCCTGTGTATAATGCAAGCAAGGGAAACCGATGAGCATATTTTATTTTTCTATGCTGCATATACCACTGCAAGGCGACGTTGGATCAAACCCCTATGTAGGCTGCTAGGTACCCGGAGTTGTAGCAATGCTTTACGTATCTTAAGGACTGATTCTTCGCAAAAAGTATTTTTCGCTGTAAGCAGATTTCTATTCAACATATCCTTGATAAGGAAAAGAAGTGGGTTAAGGTTATAAAAGGAATTATGAATAACAACTGCCTTTTAGGGTATAAATTAGGCCAAGTCAAGCACTTGCACTTTCACTGTATGATAAAGCTACTTTATGGTTTTTTAAACTAGATATGATGTACATGATAATTTTTAACCATGTACATAGCTGGCCAGCATGTTTTTAATATAATGTTATCTATGGGCTAGATAGGTTTTTATGACGTAGCCTGAGCTGTGTTTCTTTTTAAATTACGATCCATGCCCCCTCTACTGTGTCTGTTCATATAGGTTATAATGGAGCAATCGTGAAAATGTAATGTGTTTCTATTATTGTATCTTTTATGGTTATATATAACCGAAATAAAGATTAAGTGAAAAAAAAATCATATCTCATGTGGTTCCCTACATCTGTCGTTTTGGTGTCTTTCATTAACATTTTCTCTTTATGTAAATTGGAATGGGATTTTTGTTGTGTTTTGGTACTACACATTCCTCCTAAATTAAGCCTGACAGCTCTGTGCTATAACTATCAAGCGTTTAGCTCAAGTTTAAATTATTCATTATAATGAAGAGGGTCATATATACCGTAATATTAAAGATAGGTAACTGTAAATCAATTGGATGTTTTTCATCTCTGTGTTCTGAGTTACATCATAGTCAACTCAAACTGTACTCTCATCGTCTATTTGGTGTAATTTAGACCCCCTAAGTAAAAAAAGAAAACTTTTCCATTATTCACAGTAGCGCATAGAAATAAAAAAATTACGTGATGAGCTCTGCCTGGGACTGTTACCTGCTACTTCATCGTTCCAGATGGTATATGTGCTTTCTGCAGTGGGATCTGAATCTCAGTGGGCATAGCATCAGGGGAACCTATCAGATTCCATGCAGGTTTTCGGAGGAGAGTGCAAAAAATCTGCAGTGGTGGATGTTCGATAAGGAATGGGCTAGCTGTAGACCCCGCTTCTTACCCTAACCGTAGCTGATTGTGGTTACATGTGTATTGCTACTGTGTTGAGGCAATCTGGGAGAGGTGTAGGTCAGGGGGCTCTGGTCTCCAGCTGAAGCCTAAACCTTGGCATTGAAGGCCTTCCTGCCAACCAATAAATGAGGCTAGTACAGGTTCTCAAGGATACCACCACCACCATGTGGTACTGTAATATTCAGGACGGATGGGGTCTTGGGTCCAATGCCAGGAGGATCTGCTTCTGCAATTGAGTGAAATGTCAGCGCATTTCTCTGGTCCTGAGCCACTTAGTGAGATCTTTAAACGCCAGGGTGGTTGAGCTCAGTGGTTAGCACTTCTCGGTTGGCGGTTATTTCTTTTAGTGATTCAGGATGTCTTCTAGCAGTGGGTAGAACCCTGTCTCGAACACTTCTCCACTGTTGCGAACATGCAATGTCAACACTTTTGCACCCTGAAATTCCCAAGAAGACTCTTTGGAGATGAATTCCCCCTAGACTGGAGCTCGGGACTCCTGTATGCCTTCCTACCCGTGTCTCTCCTGGCTCGATTTCTGAAGATCAGGAACTACCGGGACCACATCTTCTGAGTGTCTCTGGATTTGTCTAGAAGAGTGTGGTTTTTGGAACAACTGAGAATGGGCATCTGTCCTCTGATCAAGTTGCTGTTTCAGGAAGATCCTCTGTCGCAGAAGCAGAGCAGGGTCTTGAACCTGGGCCTGTGTTCCTGCACTTTCATGCATGGAGATTCAGTGGCAGCAGTTAATTTCATTTGATCTCCTTCTCGAGGTTGTTGATATTATCTTGCAGCTAGATGGCCTTCCATCAAGTTAGTGCATACTGGCTCTGGGCCAAATATTGTGGATTGGCGCTGCAGTCTGTAGATGGACCCATTACAAGCCAAACTTTCAAATGTTTTATTATTCGTTTTACCTTTGGCAAAGCGAGGACTTGCACTGGACACTGTTATGGGCTACTTGTTGGCTCTTACTGCTTTTTTGCAAATGGCTGATCAGCCTTCTTTGTTCAAATCATCTGTTGTGATCAGTTTTATAAAGGGTTACAACACAGGGCGTGGCCTAGCAACATGGCTGTGTAGACACGTCTGCCGGCACTCCCTCCGACAAACCCTCACCCTAAATTATCCTGAGGCTCCCCAGAGCGGTACCATCCCAGAATGATTGGAATTCAGCCCAGATTCTGTAGCGGCTCACCTTGGTTCGAGAAAGGGGCAGTCGGTAACCAAACAGCATACCGGGTCCCAGAACGACTGAGGCCTGGTGAAGCTGCCTTGCAATTTTGACAGCTGCAAAGAAGATGGCCTGTAGCCTGTGATGCTCCTGAGTGAGGTTCTAGTGCAGGGCGGTGACTGGGGATCCAGCGATCGATGTAGAGGTTGTTAATATATGGAAGGCTGACCGGTGAATCACTGCCCCTTTGGTGATTCTGCGGAGGACTGCCGGAGGAGGCCCCGAACCTGAGCAGGCCACAGTGCCCGGCTGGGGGCTCCCGCAAGTGATCCTGAACCTGCTGCATTCTGGGTGACGGCTGGCAGTTGACGATAGCTGGGACAGGCTACAGCCGGGTAGGATACTGGATAGCAGACCTAAAACGATCTGAACCAGCAGTTTGTCCTGGTGGACCCCTATATGTGGCTGCTGCTGCTGGGCTCATGGGAAGCTGCAGGGAAGATGCATTGACCCCCTAAGCGGAGAATCAGAGGGGTGACCCAGCACTGACCATAGGGGTAAGTGGATGAAGACTGGCGTGGCCTCCAGGCCGAGACTCGTAAACTGCGCCCGAATCCGTAGGCAAAGGCCGTTACGGCGAGCGGTCATGCCCTCCTGGGAGCCTCCCTGACAGATCGGGTGAATGGGGAGGGGGAGCCTCCTGTAACATAATGCTGAAGCAGGACCCTGGGACCAGTCCCTGAGACCTCTGAGGCCCTCTAAATATTACGTATATTGATCACCGTAAAGTAACTACTATGCCCTGAAGACTCAGTCCACCACGACTGCCAGACGGGCCCCCTTGCGAACATTGATAAGCCATACCAGACTATTTACATTGAGTCACAATTGTGGCTTGGGGGGGGGGCATGAGACCGAGAATTTAAAAGGTTCAAACCCACCTGGGGCAATAGTACCCCTCAGGCACAGTGGTGTTATGGGAAATCTCCAGTTGAGTACACACAATGGTGAAGGATAAAGGAGAACGGACGGCGCAAGCGAACAAAATCCTTAACTACGCACAGCCGCTCCCCCAGAACTCTGGACCACAAGAGAACATGGTGGTGGACAAGAGTACGGAAGTGATGGAAATTGGGACGGCGATTCAGACAACACGTGATAACATGGAACACAGGATGGACTCCTTGGCCAATCTCTTGCGCTGTGACCTGCATAAGGTCTCTGAGAGGGTGACCACCACTGAGCAAACAGTGAACACGCTCCAGACATAGGTTCGGGCCTATGAATCGAAAGGAAGATCGCACCGGAATAACTTGCGATTTGTGGGTTTTCCGGAGAAGCTGGAGGGCCCCTCAGTGGAGTTCTTTCTGGAGGACTGCATTGTGAAAGTACTGGCATCCAAGAGGTTGTCTATGTTTTTCAGTGTGGAAAGGACACACAGAGTGTTGGCCTCCCCAAGGCTAGTACACCGCCCAGGGCCATTATCGCCCTACTCTTCAACCATAGGGACCGCAACGCCATATTGCAAGCTACTCGTACCAGGGGGCCGTTGAGCTTCGAAGGCCATCCCGTTGCAATATTTCCAGACTACACACAGTGCATTCAAGACCAACGGAAATTGTTCATGGCAGTCAAGCTACGGCCTAGAGACCTCAATGATAAATACAGCTTTGGGTTTGCTCGGCAAAGAAAATTAAAAGTAGAGATGGAGATGTTATATCAGGGACTGCAGCTGGCAGAGGAGAAGATAACAGCGGGGATAGCTATTCAGGGGGAAGTAAAAGCACTATAGGCTGAGGTTGCAAAGAAAAGGGCAAAAATCTTGGGAGTATGGGACAGCGAAAATGCAAGAAAATATTTGGCACAACGGAAGATCTGTCATGAGTATGGGGAAACAGTAGGAAGACCCCTTGCCTTAAAGCTGCGTATGAAAGATGCGAGTCGCAATATACCAACTATGAAAGACAAGGCTGGGATTTTAAAGACTGAACCCAAAGATATACTGGCCACTCTTCATGACTTTTACTCAGCACTGTATAAGACTGAACAAAGTAACTTGGAGGAGCTAGACCTTACTGTACTAGAAACATTCGCTAACCTAGATCCATTAGTGGCTGATTTATTGGAGGCACCTTTATCAATGGACGAGTTAGCTATCGCAGTAAAAACGTTAGCAATGGGGAAAGCAGCGGGATCGGACCAATTACCAGGGGAAATATACAAATTGTTTTTTGAGAAACTTAAAGAGATAATGCTGGATACATTTAGGGCTGCTCAAACTGGGGTAGCACCAAAATCATGGGATGAGGCTATTATAGTTGTCTTTAGTAAAAAGGGAAAAGAGACCGATCTCCCGGGGTCATATCGCCCCATTTCACTTTTAAATTGTGATGGGAAGATTTATTCTAACATTTTGGCAAACCGTATTTCAAAAGTCATCATCCCATGAGTATCTGATGATCAACATGGCTTTATTCCAGGTCGAGCAACAGTGGCACATATAAACAAAGTTATTACTTTGTTCGATATAGCCGAGGTAGAGAAACGCAGCTTAGGGCTGATATTACTTGATGCTGAAAAAGCGTTCGATCGCGTGGAATGGAAGTATTTATGGTTACTAATGGAAAATATGGGATTTCCTAGGAAATTTATGGCAGCATTGCAAATTCTATATGAGGCACCAACAGCTAGAATAGCGTCTATGGGTATGACTTCTGACATAGTTCAGATTACTAGAGGGACGAGGCAGGGATGCCCCTGCTCTCCCCTGCTTTTTGCATTGTACATAAACCCCTTCATTGCTATGCTCTCTAGTAGTGAGGCCATTAAACCTTTTTGGGTACGTAACATCCCTCATATAGTTTTTGCTTTTGCAGATGATATTGCGGTGACTACGGAAGATCCGGCCCTGGCTCTAATAGAAATTGAGCATCTAGCTGTCCTGTCCAGGACAAGGGCACTAAGACCCTGGGGCAGCGCAGGGGCGAGGGGACACCGGACACCACATCCGGTCAAGGGGTGGGGAGAGGACTCACTCTGATGCTGGACCTCGAGGCAGGAGGTTGTGATATATATATGCTGTGCAGAAAGAAACAATAAAGACATACCTATACACTGCCCTGGTGTCCTGCGTATTCTCCTGGGTCTGGGAGCACGACATCTGGCGACGAGGCGGGATCGGAATCATCCGACGTGGAGAAATCGCGATTTTAACCAGGAGCCCACCCTGGATCGCGTCGTGCCCAGAAGGAGGAGTGCAGCAATATTGATTGAGCAGAGCAGCAGCGACGCGGGAGCCCACCCCGACCGCTGCACGAGGAAAGGAACAAGAAACGACCCCTCCGGTAAGCGCCTAGCAAAGAGCGCGAAATCCAATTGAAATAGAAAAGCAGCGCGAGCTCTCGTGACCCACGAGAGTCTCGGCGGCCATTTTGGGGTCAGGCGCGGGAGCCAATAGAAACTGAAAAGAGCGCTGCGGCCATTTTGGAGTCAGGCAGCGCCGCAATTGGACGTGAAGTCCCGCGAGAGCACGGCGGCCATCTTGAAGACAGGCATATAAACCAATAGGAGCCAAGACCGAGTGCGGCGGCCATTTTGAAGACAGGCGAAGCGCGAAAAAGAGCCAAAAAGACAGAAATAAGGGATAAAGGCGCCGAAAAGAGGAAAAGAAGACCACAAAGGGTGGGTAAAGCAAAAGACAATCAACACGAGGGCCATACAAGACAAATAAACAAATAAATAAATAAAAGCAAAAAGGAGAGAAGCAAGTAAAGCACATAAGTGACAAAAAGGCAGCATACAGAGCATAGTACCAGGGAAGAGGGCATAAATACATAAATACAGGTACAACTAAAGAAGAAGAGGGGCCAATAAAAGGACAACGGAAAGAAACGAAAGGAAATTAAGAAAAAGGCACAAACAAGCATAGGCAAAGGCAAAAAGAGGCAGAATAAGGAAATAAGGGTTGAACAAGGAGCAATAGAACAAAGAACAGAAAAGAAGGTGACAGCACAACAAACAGGTGCAAATAAAGAAGATACAAGAGAACAAAGCACAGACAAAGAAGACAATAAAGAAAGAACAAAGGGTGACACGGACGAATAAGAGAATTGCACGAAAGGAATTGAGCGCTAATAAAGCACAAGCGAAGACAAAAACAGTGAATAAGAGAAAAAGACAACAAGTAAAAGGACAAAGGAAAGAAAAGAAAGGAAATTACGAAAAAGGCACAAACAAGCATATGCAAAGGCAAAACGAGGCAAAATAAAGGACAAAAGAAAGGAAAGAAAGGAAAGGAAGGAAAGGCACAAACAAGCATATGCAAAGGCAAAAAGAGGCAGAATAAGGAAATAAGGGTTGAACAAGGAGCAATAGAACAAAGAACAGAAAAGGAGGTGACAGCACAACAAACAGGTGCAAATAAAGAAGATACAAGAGAACAAAGCACAGACAAAGAAGAAAATAAAGAAAGAACAAAGGGTGACACGGACGAATAAGAGAATTGCACTAAAGGAATTGAGCGCTAATAAAGCACAAGCGAAGACAAAAACAGGGAATAAGAGAAGAAGACAACAAGTAAAAGGACAAAGGAAAGAAAAGAAAGGAAATTAAGAAGAAGGCACAAACAAGCATATGCAAAGGCAAAACGAGGCAAAATAAAGGACGACAGCACAACGAACAGGTGCACATAAAGAAGATACAAGAGAACAAAGTACAAACAAAGAAGAAAACAACGGCAGAACAAAGGGTGACAAGGACGAACAAGAGAATCGAACTAAAGGAATTGAGCGCTAATTAAGCACAAGCGAAAAAAAAAAAAAAAAAAAACCAAAAAAACAGGGAATAAGAGAAAAGACAACAAGTACAAGGAAAGAAAGGAAATAAACAAAAGACAATAGAAAAAAAGGAGTGCCAGGAAGAGCACGGAGAATAGAAGAGTGCCAGGAAGAGCACAGGAAACAGAAGGGTGCCAGAAAGAGCACGAGAAACAACAAAAGAAAGGACGATAGAAGAAATAAAAACAAAAAGAGTGCCAGGAAGAGCACGGAGAATAGAAGAGTGCCAGGAAGAGCACAGGAAACAGAAGAGTGCCAAAAAGAGCACGGGAAACAACAAAAGAAAAGACAATAGAAGACATAACAGAAAAAAGGGGTGCCAGGAAGAGCACGGGAAACAGAAGGGTGCCAAGAAGAGCACAGGAAACAGAAGAGTGCCAAAAAAGAGCACGGGAAACAACAAAAGAAAAGACAATAGAAAAAAAGAGGGGTGCCAGAAAGAGCACGGAGAATAGAAGAGTGCCAGGAAGAGCACAGGAAACAGAAGGGTGCCAGAAAGAGCACGAGAAACAACAAAAGAAAAGACGATAGAAGAAATAAAAACAAAAAGAGTGCCAGGACGAGCACGGAGAATAGAAGAGTGCCAAGAAGAGCACAGGAAGCAGAAGAGTGCCAAAAAGAGCACGGGAAACAACAAAAGAATACCATAGAAAAGAAGAAATGACAGACCCCAAGCCAGAAAGACAAAGTGCACAATACAGAAAACCACCACCATTCAACTTGTCGGAGCCACAAGTAGGAATAAGGTGGGAGAATTGGATCAGACATCTGGAGAGATACATGGAGGAGACGGATGTGACAGAGGCAAAGAAACTGGGTCTATTACTAAATTATGCAGGCGATGACATTGGGGACCTCCTGGTGACGCTACCAGCAAAGGAAACAACTAATTATAAAAAACTAAAGAAATGTCTAACAAGGAAATTTGACTGGCAAAGAAATATTGACCGTGAAAGATACAATTTCGCAACTGCGTCTCAACAAATAGGCGAAACACCAGATGACTTTGCGGCCAGGCTGAGGAAACTTGTGACACATTGTGAATTTGACAAATTTGACAACACACAAGCAATAAGATTGCGAATAATAGAAGGATGCCGTGACAGGAGCTTCCGTGCAAAGATACTACAAGACCCAACATCACTAGAAAACATCCTGCCCCTAGCAAGAGCGGAGGCTAGAGCGACAGCAGACGCAAAAGAAAGGGAGCGAGGAAAGGTCATAGAAGAAACAGTGCCGTGCCTGTTGAGCAACGTCACAACGCAAATGATGGGTCTTATGGCAACTGAAAGACTGGAAGAAGATGATGCCATCACAAGCACCCCACCGAAGGGGCTAACAAACAAAGAAAAACATGTCACGTGGACAGAAGAGCACCACAAAGAATTAAAAGAGACAAGATTTGCTATGGCGGCCGAGTACGACGCAGCACATGCTGACCGGGGACAGAGCAGAAAGCCAAATTCAGATGGCAACGAAATAGAACTGGTAGCAAAGGTGACACAACATCAACAAAGAACAAACTTACCGAAGACAGGTGGTGGAAATGAGAGAATGAAGAAAGGAAAAAGCGTGGAACAAGAAGACACTGCTGTAAGAGCTCAAACAGCGAACGCAACAACAAAGGCTCAGGAGAAAAAAGGAAGACATGCGAAGAAACGGAAAAGAAAGAAAGGAGGCACTGTGACGGTCAAAGAAGGACAAGCGAGGAAATGGAGCAACGAGATCCCCGGAGACAAATTGAAGATGACAAAAGCAAAAGAACGGATGGCAAAGGTGGCAGTTTGGCCAGTGTCACGCCACAGGGCACCTGTCGCATGTCAGCAAGGCAGACGCAAGAGAAGCGGAAAGGTCAAAGCAAGAACTATAGAAAGGCACACAAAAGGAAGAAGCTCAAGTGGATATCAGAAAACAGCGATCAAGAAGGAAGCACATGGAACGAAAGAGACTAATTGAAGAGGTGTAAAAGAAGAGGCCTCTGGGCCATCGAACAACATCTCTCTCTCTCTCCTCTCTCTCTCTCTCTCTCTCTCTCTCTCTCTCTCTCTCTCTCTCTCTCTCTCTCTCTCTCTCACTCTCTTTTCCTTTCTCAAAATGTTTGTTTTGCAACAGGGGGGGAGATGTCCTGTCCAGGACAAGGGCACTAAGACCCTGGGGCAGCGCAGGGGCGAGGGGACACCGGACACCACATCCGGTCAAGGGGTGGGGAGAGGACTCACTCTGATGCTGGACCTCGAGGCAGGAGGTTGTGATATATATATGCTGTGCAGAAAGAAACAATAAAGACATACCTATACACTGCCCTGGTGTCCTGCGTATTCTCCTGGGTCTGGGAGCACGACACTAGCCAAGATTTTTAGTCAATTGTCTGGCTACAAGTTAAATGTAAATGTAGGTGTACTTATATAGCGCAAACCTGTCACCCAAAGGGCATCCTGGCGCTTGCTTAGGGAACCCGTCCTGGTATTCCCCTGTGAGAAACCCCGGCAGGGTGTCCACAAGGTGAAAGCCAGGCATCCCGCCGCGAGGGGCCGTAGTGGAGATTAAGCAAGCTATTGCCCAGAGTTGCAGAGTGTGACCCTGTGATTCGAGTAGGCACCGGAGCGAGAATTGTCGAGTCCGTGGAATTTTTGAGCCCGAGACCCGCTGAGGCGGGGAATCGAACCCTGGTCCGCGGTTGATCTCAGCTTCCGGGTCTGCCGCCTCTAACCACTGAGCCACGCTTCTCCACTAAATGCTTCGAAAACACAGTTGGCCTGTTCTCCAATAGTGAAAGTCAGTAACTCTAGAGTAGTTGTAGAAGCAACTTATTTGGGGGTTAAGATAAGGGCAGCAATGTCTGAGGTAGCTGAGGCTAATTTGGGTTTACTTTATAGAAACATAGCAGAATCCTTGGAGAAGTGGGGGAGGCTACATTTCACTTTAATTGATCGAACCAACATATTAAAAATGAATATCTTCCCAAGGGTATTATACCTCTTTAGATCATTACCAGTAGAAATATTGCCAGCTCAAATTCAGCAACTACAGGCTCTGTGTGCTAGATTCTTATGGACCCCGGGAAAGCCGCGAAGAGCAATGAGGCTTATGACGATATCAAGGGACAGGGGGGGGGACAATCGGTCCCGGATTTTGTGTTGTATTATTATGTTTGTTTTTTGCAAAGGATGCACATTTTATTGTTGGGAGGTGAAGAAGATAATAATACAATAACATCAAAATCTAACCTTTTTTATATACCAATTAACCTTAGGAATGGAAGCTAATCGGAGTCTATTCAGAGAGATAGAATGGAGTTATTACAAAAGAGCTCGGTTCAAGACGGTAGCAGCAGCCAGTAAAATTTGGAAGAAAGTACGCAAATTAATTAATTTAGGAATTTTGACTTATTATTAAATGCGGCAAAATTGCTCCAAACTATCTGTGGTGACAGTGTGGCAAGGGCCTGGCAGGCTAAAGGGATTAAGACACTAGGCGACCTTTATGACCAAAGTGGAACACTCAAACAGTTCTTAGTATTAGCATAGGCTCATGGCTTACCACAAGCACAGTTTTTTAAGTTCTTGCAAATTAGGGACTTTTTACTCAAACAGAATTTGAAATTGATATCTAACCCTTTGATGGAGGCTCTAAAGGCACATAGTAGAATTGGTGGGTTGTATAAAATTCTAAGTTCAGGTGAGAATGATGATTTGGAAAAACAAGGTATATTGGGTGGAGACTCTAGGTGAAAATGAGTTAGATATTTCAATGGAGGAAACGATTACAAGAGCTAGGGAAGTCCTTATATCAGCAAATTTACAAATACAATTTTTTAAAACTTTATTCAGGTTATACTATTCACCTGCGCGGATGAAAAAATGGGGTAGCCGCTATGATGGTAAATGTTTTCGATGCGCTTCATCCGATGCGGATATAGATCATATTTTTTATACCTGTGTTAAATTGCAACCCTTTATACTAGATATGGAACGATTCTTATCTGACATATTAGGGAGACCTGTTCGTATAACTCCTGCCTTGATGCTTTTAGGGATGGGGCAGGAAGTTTCAAAGGGGGGAAGTTTATACAAGTATAGACTCTTTTTATTTGTAGCAATGACTATAGCCTGTTTATGTATAGCGGGGGATTGGCTTTGTCCTGAGCCTTCAAGATTTGAGGTTTGGAGGGCTAAGCTATACGGAATAGCTAGCCTGGAATTTAGTTTATATTCATTAAAGGGGGCAAGGAAACGGAAATTGGGTCTTATGATTTGGGAACTTTTTTTGGCCCATATGAATGACTGAGAGTATCAGTATGCAAATAGTAAGGAGTTATGGAATATAACATTAGACTAATAGAAGTTGTAAACATAATAAGGCAGACACACTGTTTAAGCCAAAGCTCAAATGGGGATTATTGAAATTTTAAGTTAATTTATTCTTAGGCTGTTGTCATTTATGTTTATGCAGCGTGTTATTTTGATTAATTATACTGAGAAGGCTCAATTATATAATGTACGAATTGCATACAAGGATTATATTGTAAAATTGTTATTACTATGAAATGTCTATCATGTCTTGGAAGTGTGGAATTAATAAAATAAAAAATAAAAATAAAAAAAAAGATAAATACAGCCTCCTCGTTCTGGCCAAATTGCGAATTGAACATAAAGGAAAGGCTCTGTTTTTTCTCTACGACGGAAGTAAGTGGCTGGACGTCCAGGGAAAATTGGACGCATGCCTGGTACCTTCGGCTGGGTCATCCCACACAACGAATCTTACTGGCCACGAATAGGGAAAGAGAAGACATCTGAGGCGGAGGCCCAAGCATGGTGGCAGGAACCCGGGTCGAATCCGAGTCTGACCAGATGGGATGTTGCGGACGTCGGAGTTGGCCCCGGACTCGGACACAACCACACAGGACCAGGTGGTAGGCCTGAGCCTCTCTGAGGGGGAGGAAAGCTGAAGTTGCGCTAAATGGACTTATCTGAATGGGATATTTTATTTAAGTATGCAATTGGACGAAACTGTTATTGGATAAACGATGTACTCCATGAGGATAGGACAATGTACAGAGTGTGCTAATCTGGGAGTTCTCTTCTATACACACTGTATCTGTAGGCGGGGAGTATCCCCCAGAGGTTGGTCACAGTGCGTGGGACTTATTGGCCTCTCACACCCCACCAGCTGACCAACCACTAGCATAGCATTTGGTTTATTATATTTGTAATCCCTTATATGTAGAATTAAGGAATATGGAAATGTGGATGTTTATTCTATTAAGTTTCCGACTGGGGCGGCAACCACAATACTTTGGTCTCTGTATTTGGGTGAAGTCAAGGTTGGAGGACCTGGCCAAGGGGAGGGGGATGTTGGGATTGTTCAAGATGCACTAGTTCTGATATGGTTTGCTTTATTTCTGTTGCTTCCATCTCAAATGGTTCAAAGAAGACTGCTGTGGCTCCCTCTTTAGAGGGTGTATGGGCCTGGGCCAGACTGGGATGGGTCACGGATACAAGGAAGGCACTGTGATCCAGGGCTCCCCCTGTAACAAAAACACCCACATAGGGGGGATTCACTGCCCTGTACAAGGAAGAGGTGGAGAGGGCAACTTTATGCCGACTCCCTATTCAGGCTTTGCATGGGGAACACTTAAATGGGTGGCACCAGGGGTTCCCTTCAAACATTTGCACCACATAACAGATCTGAGGTATTTTATCCTACGTGGCACGTTAGGCGGTAGGGAACTATGCATTCTTAATATATATGCCCTCAACAATGACTGCCCCATGTTCGTTCCAGAATTGATGGCAGCGGTGGCACCCGATTTGGTCACAGCTGCCATCATGCCGGGGTGACGTAAACTGCATGATGGATGAAAACCTAGACAGGGAACCCTCGCATGCAAATACTACGCCCCGGATGATGAAAACTTTGAAAGATCTCTTACAGGGCATGCAGCTGAGGGATATATGGAGGGGTCGTAACCCAGACAAAAGAACGTTCTCTTGTCATTCCCCAGCAACAGGAACTTTTAGTCATCTGGCTCCTTTCTCTTGTAGGATCTCACTTCAGAAGCGGAAGAGATAACATATCTGCCTAGATACATTTCCAATTATTCCTCTGTTCTGCTAAGTTTCTGGGGAATGCCTGACCGCCTGGCAATACACTCATTGCGACTATGTGCGGAAGCGTTAGTGGGACACCCCCCCTTTGCAGCAGCCGTTTCCGAGGCACTGATGCATTATTTCGAACAAAACTGGGGGTCGGCCTAGAGCCGGGCAGTGGAATGGAAGGCCATGAAGGTCGTCCTTCGGGGAGTCTGTATTAAGACAACCTAAGGGGTCTGACAACAATTGGAACACTACATTAAAATTCAAGAACAGGAGTTGAGTAGATTGGAGGACAGGCTTCACACGAGTCCCCGGGCTATGATGGATTGGATACAAGACCTTTACCAACTTGGAGGGGGATAAGACTTGATCCCTTCTGGCCCGGCTTGTAAAAAAAAAATCACCCATCACACCCATATTGGAAAACCAAGGCGATAGTGGGGAACCGGTCTCTACACAACAGGCAATTCTAGATGCCTTGACAAACCATCTGGCCAAGATATACGGGAAGCAAACATCCCTGCCTCCAGGAATGGTTCAGGACCTTTTGGCTACTCTCGGCCTGCCAGGGCTGAGCCTAGAGGTGGAGAGAGCTGTTTGAGCACCAATTACTGTAGAAGAGGTGCTGACCGCTATTAGGCATCTAAAACTGGCGAAGAGCCCCAGGAGTGGTGGTCTTCCAACTGAGTTCTGACAGAGGTTTGCTCCCCATTTGGTGGACCCCCTTTTGAAGGTCTATGCAGCATCTTGGGAGGGCTTGGATCCTTCCGGCTTCAATGAGATGAGCGTTAGTGGTTATGATCCTGAAACCAGATAGGGACCATGTGCTGCCTGGCTCATACAGATTGATCTCCCTTTTTAATCCCAATATGAAAATACTCAGCGGAATCTTGGCAGCCCGTTTTCTTCCACACATGCGCCACATGATCCATGATGATCAGGCCGTGTTTATACCAAACAGAACACTACTCATAGCTGCAACGCCTGTCATATGTCTGGCATGCCCCGTGCCTCCTGGAAGACGACTATGTAATGACACTGCTCGACATAGAACAAGCCTTCGACTCTGTTGACTGCTCCTATATGTGGTCGGTTCTACAGCAGTTTGCAGCAGGCCCTGATTTTCTCAGATGGGTACAGTTGCTGTAGACTACCCCTGCTGCTCGTGTGCGGTCATTTCGCCTCACTCTGGGTACATGTCAGGGGGGCCCTTTTGTCCCAGCTCATCTTCGAGGCCGCCATGGAGCCTCTGGCAGCCACCTTGCGAGGCCAGATGGCTCAGTGGGAGGTGTACCTCGGGGAGACACGCTATGTGGTCTCCCTATATGCAGACGATACAGCGGTGTATGTCCGAGAACAGGAATTGTCGATGCCTGTACTCCTTGATATCCTACAAGGCTTTAAGACTAGGCATGGGCAGTAAATTCCGTTCCGCTGGCGGAATTTGGGTAATTTCGCGTTCCGCGGAGAACGCGAAATTGCCCAAAATTCAGCGTTCAGCGACGTAGCTGAATTTTTTGCTTGTTTGCGTTCTCAAAATGCATGTTTGCAAGATATTTCCCTCGAGCATGCAAACAGCGATTGCGAACAGGAAAAAAGAATCGCTAACAAGCAATTCTGCGTGTTCGCTGAGATTTTTTACCGTTTTGAGTAGATTTGCGTAATGCGATTATGCAAATTACACCCACCCCTATTTAAGACCCTCTCAGAACTCCATGTAAACCTAAGAAAATGTAAACTCGTCCCTTTGGGGAGTCTAGCCATGGGTCAGAGGGAGGGGTTGCCCAATGTAGGACTGCCGTGGACGACTGAAGGGAGAAGGTACCTGGGAATCAAATTTGCGAATACAGCCTCCTCATATTTGAACCTTAACACAGGCAAAGGCCTGGAAAGTGTGCGAGAATCTATAAGATTCTGGAGGGACATTCCCCTTTCCCTTATGGGGAAGTTAGATATCGTGAAGATGATTATTCTACCACATTGTCTCTACACATTGCAACATTCTCTTTATGAAATACCCACACACTACTTTCGAACGGGTTGATGGTGGACCTCCTATGGGGATCCAGATGGAAATGGGTACGGTTGCAGACATTGCAGAGGTCACAGGGTGGAAGCGGACTACAGATGCCCCGCTTAGTGCGCTACTACATGGCATCCCAAGTGCAGCACACGGTCCACGGGTTGGATGAGGCTGAGAATTGGGAAAAACTGCTCCTGTGGGGGCACATATGGGGACGAACTCTTGCCAGAGCTTTTGATGTTAAGGTCCAGGGTGCATGTTGACGTCCCCCAGGTCGTGCAACATGTCGCCAGGATATGGGAACCGGCGGTACGCAAGGTAGTAAGGTGCGCACCCTATGCCCCTTATATGCCGCTTTGGATGGTGAAGCCATTCCGAGAGATAGTGGACTCTATGTCAGTACGGAGATGGGAGGAGGGGGGATGTTGTATGATTGGGGATCTCTACGACAATGGACAATTTCTCACGAGGACAGAGGTGGAAGTTGGCTTTCGATGTGGGGACTCGACAGTTCCTGCCATATGGGAAAATATCTAGTGTGGCATGTGAACTTTGGCCGTCCTTCCCTGAAGAACCCCCTCACTAATGTTCTGCAAATTATGCTACCTATGGATCACAGCCGGCGTTTAATCTGACACCTATACCAAGCTTTCCGGGATGATCCGTGGGAGCTTCCCTCCCAACTAAGCAAAATGAGAGACTATACTGGGGGAGGACTGGCTGCGCCGACCTGGTTGAAAATTCATGAGGGGGTCTGGACTGCGAGCACCGATGCATGCTTTAAACTTGTCCAATATAACTTTATACAACAGACACATCTTAACCTGTGGACTCTGCGTCAAATTTATCCGGACCACTCTGGTGAATGCTCCCGTTGTGGAGCTATAGATGCTGACTTTATGCATATGGTGTGGGCGTGTCACCAACTGACGGCATACTGGGAGGCGGTGCTGACTCGATTGCGGTAGGCCACGGCTGGGGAGTGCCCCGGGAGATACGTATAGTATTACTAGGACTGCTTCCGACACCCAAGAAAAAGAAACTGAGTGGGAACTTTCTTCTATTAGGACTGGTCTTTGCGAAAAGACAGATTACTATAACATGTCAATGCCCCGCGCCTCCCCCTGCAGAGACTTGAATGAAAGATGTGTGTGAATGGGCAACTGCCGAGGCGGTGCGCATGAAGTCTGTCCGTAAGGACGATAAATTAGAGGATGACCTTAGGGACTGGGCGTTGCTGTTGGCAGATTTGCAGCCCCCCCCCCGCTTCAGATGAAGTGGGATTAGGACTGTAGGGTGGATCCTCAGACCAACTAGCTCTGGGTGTCTCCTAGTGGAAGCCCAATGGGACCCTCTCTGATCTTCAGGGGACGTCATACACAGGACACAGCTTATTATTCATGGACCTCGACACAGGGAGGGAAGGAGGGAATAAACTGAATTTAATGGTTAGTCACTGGCATGCACCAAGGAATGGAGCACGATTGCCACTCCTCTCCTTCCATGCAATAAGCTGTAGTTGATTGCTGTTAGGGGTATAATCGGTGGTGGGAGAGAGAGGGATTGAGTAACTATCATGCTCACTCTCACTGATACTAATATAAACATGTATGCTATGTGGACTTGAAATGCCCTTAGTGTTGCCACAGTTGGACTAAGGTTCCCACATTTCCTATGTGCACCCTTTTTGAGCCAATGCACAGTTGTCTACTACACCTCTTGTTGTAAGCAGTCTTTTTGGTTGTGATAGCTTAAGTTCGTCATGTGAGTGAGCTGCAGGTCACTCTTGGTCCAGCCACCTTACACATAATTTCCCCCCACAAATTTGTGTTGAGAACTCGAGCTGCATTGTTGCCAAAAGTAGGAAAACCTTTCCATGTCAGGCAGTCTATCACCCTCCGGCATTCTTTGCCACGTCTCATCTTTCAAAAGAAGAGGAAATACTGCCATCTATTGGACTTCAAAAAAGCCCTCAGCTTTTACATTACACACATCAGAGACCACAGGATGGATGGTCAACTCTTCTTGGACTTCTCCTGAGCAAAGGAAGCCAAGGCAGTGGAGAAAAGAAGCATCTTAAAGTGGATAGTTTTCTGCATTGAAATCTGCAACTCACCATCGAAGAAGCAGCTCTCAACAAAGAGTTACAGGCTCAATCCACTCAAGCTAAGGCTGCCATTATTAGCTTGGCACGCAGAGTGCCCATCCTGGATATTGGTCAGGCTGCTATATGTGCTTCAGAGCTCATGTTCATGAAGCACTATTGTCTTGACTGTGAGGTTTGTTAAGATGGATATTTTGCTTCAGGCATTCCACAAACCCTCCCCCTTGGGAAGCACTGCTTTGGTATGTATTCATAAAGTGAGGAATCTGCAGTTAGAAATCTCTATTAGAAGAACATATTACTTATGGTAGCGCTATTTGTGGTGGATACACCATATAACGGCAGATTCCATTTCTGTCCTCTCACCTCCCTGCTCTGTGAAATTGACTCTTCCATGTAAAATGTCCAAACCTAGAAATATGAAAACTGGCTAATTTGCTGGTTAGCTTTGCCACTCGGCTGCGTTCTTTAGCTCACTTTGCCACCCCAGTTCAGACACAGCTAGATGCAAATCAGTCTTGATCCTGTGCCTCATGGGAACAGGCCAGCCCGAATTGCCAAGCCATGTCTTGCCTGGACCAAGCCATGTCTTCCCTGGACCGGAAACAAGCATCCTGGGACCGGTTTCAGGGCATCACCCTTCATCAGCCAGGCTAGCTTCAATCCAGTCGCAAAGTGAGCAAAAGGGACTCACGACTGGGAATACCCTGCCAACTTAGGGCGAACAAAACAAACACAAGGAGATGATGGACAGAGCGCTGAAAAGTTTCAGACACTCATGCCTCAGTCACAGATCTGGTTTGAATCCATCATCGTTCTTTAGCTCACTTCGCCAACCCAGTTCAGACACAGCTATATGCAAATCAGTCTTGACCAGGCACAGACTGGCCGTTGCGGGCACCGGGCAATCCCCCGGTGCGCCGCAAGGGTGGGGGCCGGTTTTGGGCCCTGGGGGCCGTTTTTCTGCAAAAACGGCCCTGTATTAAAATCGCCGAAAACCGGCCCCGGGAAAGAGCTCGGTCGCTCCCCCTGGGGGCCGGCCGAGCACTTTGCCAGTGCCGGTTTTGGTTCTCAGTCCGGCCCTGGTCTTGACCCTGTGCCTCATGAGAACAGTCCAGCCCGAAGTATCCACCAGAAGGAGCATACCAAAGGCATGTAAATTTTTCTTTAGTGCACATTTATACTACCACGTCTTGTCCTATTCTTTGCACATATGTCTCTTCACTGACTTCTGTGCCATACCTTGTACCTCCCCCCGAATGTCAGAAAGGAGACAAAGATACCAGGTAAGGCCAGGAAACTAGATCTCAGACCTGGAGTCTCTGTAGAAGACGTTCTTATCTCTTCTGCCTCTGTCCTTGTGTTTCCTATCGTGTCAATGAGTAGTAGTCCCTGATGTCTACACCTGCTCTTTGTCTCCTCCCTAATGCCTGCTTCCACTGTGTATTCACTTCGTACTATTTCTTGTTTGCTGCTTTCTCTACATGTCTCTCACTCATGGTGCCCTCTCCTGCCCCGTGTGGATCTCACTTCCATATGTCTGTCCTGTTTTTTTGTGATTATGTCTGACCTGTTTTTTTTGTATTTCTGTCTGCCTTTTAAGCTTAAGTGTGTATCTGCTCAAACCACATTCCTAAGATGTACCCAGTTGCCAGGCTCCTTTACAGGAAAAACATGTCCTTCCTCTCTCCCACCCCCACACTTAATTAGACTGGAGCCTCCCAGCCCCTTCAGAAGCTGCTCCCTTGCCAGATGCTCCTAATGGGCATGTGTGTGTCTCTAGCAGGCACTCCCTGTCTGAGTCTCTCTAATACTAATAGGTTCTCCAAAAACCTGGATGTGTTTTTTGTGTCCCATTACTCTCTCTCACCATCTTTTCCTTTGCAGACCTGCAGTTTTTTTTTTACAAATTGGAAACTACAGATATTTTGAATGTGAAAACAAGGGGAGGTTTCAAATCTCTGCTGAAAAGGCAGAAGCACAAGAAAGTTAATATTTGTTTATTACTTTTTTTTAAAGAAAGCACCACGTACATTCATAAGGCTTCTTTACAGCGCTTGAGAGAGGTGACTAGAAGAATACAACTGTGTGATAGGGTGGATAGGTTAGAGCCCCTTAAGAACTGGATTAATTGCATCTGATTTGTTTTCTTCTTGCGCCCCCTGTCCTGAATAGTTTAGTTTTCAAAAGTTTTTCTAATCCACATTGTGATCTAGGTTATGATTTAAATGGTTTAGGGTTCCAGAGTATAGGTACTTGTATACACAATAATAGTTCTCTGTGTTTCATTCCCTTGAATGACTGCTGATTTAATGGGCAGGTTTTGATTCAAGGGTTTGGTTAGGCTGTAATGAGGTGCTAGGTTCTGCCTGTTTTCAGAGCCTTCCCTCGCTTGATGGATGTTGCACAATAGTTAAATTTAATATTAGTGTCAGTCAGAAGCAGTGAAGTGCTTCGAAGGTAGGTTTGAAATGGTTCCACTATTGAAGATTAAAGCAAAATCTGCCTAGCTGGTTCTTGCATCTATAGAGCCTTGTCAATGAGTGTTGTGTTGGTTAAGGCTGTAAACTAATGTCAATTTTTGTAATGGTACATCCTTCTATAGTACAGAGCTAGTCCTGCAGTGCGGGCAAAATGAATTCATAGAAGAAAATGGACAGACATACACACCCAGATGTGTAAAGATGTAAAAGAGACCACATCAGTATAATTGTGGTGCAGGTTACTTTGTTTACATCCCACAAAAAGCTATTGAGCACTTGCACTCAAATAGAGAAGATAAATAACTGAAATCAAACACGTCCAGAGAAATTCAAAAGGCCCATGTTTTATTAAATTTAAAAATACATTTCAAAAAGGCATGCAATATTATGAGCTTGAGGCGTAAATATTACATTGTGTCAAGATCCGATTTTTTGAACTAGTGGATTAAACAAAAGTGCTTTAAGGCAAAGCCACTTTATTATAATGAAACTTCTACTCAGTCGTCTGGACGTAAGTCACTGACCAAGCACCTAACCGTTGTAGTCTTGAAGCCGTTCAGGCTTTCTTTTACTGGCTCGTTAATAAGGACTATGAGTGCCATTCATGACTAAGCAGGATAGTGTGTTGTTCCGCCTTCGCAGTGGTTTCTATTGCTAACCAGAAGTATGAAATAGTCTTGCTCATGTGAAGAATCCTGAAAATATGACTCCTACACATTTCTTTAGAAAGGCCAATTAAAATATATATATATATATATATATATATATATATATATATATATATATATATATATATATATATATATATATATATATATATATATATAAAACCTAATTTAGACTGCCTTTTTGCAGGCTGTATTAGCTAAATTCATTTTATTGTTTAAAAAAAGCCAATAGTTCTTTGAAATGTACACTAGTTTAACAAAAGTGACCTGAAAACTCTTTTAATTGCTTATCATTGGTTGGCTTCATTGTCACTTTAATTTGCTTGCTTATTATTTGATACCATATGTGGGCTTACCGTCCTCTTGTTTTTGTTCCTCCCCTAGAGCATGTTCTCATTACTGTGTCTCCTTCTCCGATTGCTTTTTTTAAGGTGCTACTTTTTTCTTTAAATTTTCTTCACGAGAGTGCATGTGTTTTCCAGCTCTCTCTATGTAGTTTGCTTGTCTCCTCCTCCTCGGGGTGCTTGCTCTCGTGTGGTTCTCCCCATCCCCTGTGATGCGTTAACCCCTCTGTACTGCCCTGCTCGCGGTTCTCTTCGCCCTCATGCTTCTCGCTCTCCCACCTACATTTTACTTACTCTCGCTCTCCTGTTTGTTTATCTACACTGCCCTTCGAATACCACATTGCTCTCCCTCGTGCCCATTTGCTCCCCATGCACCCTCTGTTACACCCCACCCTCTGAGTTGTTTCCAGTCAGTGTGTAGTTTAAGCCCCTTTGTGTTGCTACTACGGTACTGTGTGTGTGTTTCTACCTCCTATTCCATGTGCCTGCATATTGCTTCCACGCCCGCAATGTATTACTTCCACACAACTCGCGTTCCCAAACAAAAGGATTTCACAGATTTTTTTCTTTTTATTCGACAATCTGAGTTCATTTGGCAAATAAAAAGAAAAGAAAAGCTGCTCATTTTGTAGGGATGCCTGGTGCATGAGCCTACATAATGATGCTATAGACTTTTTATGTTACTTTTTACTTAGTCATGCTGTACAGCATTGTTATGGTGTATAGCGTGACGAAAAGGTGTTGGCAAAGCAATAGGTCACAAAAGCTAGACCTATTGTCTGAGCCAGTTCTTATTTAAAGAAAGGAAGGTCAATGCAGCCAGACAGGCTGCACTCTAAAGAGGCTTGGAAATTGGAACGGCTCCTTTTTAAGGAACCTCACTTTATAAGTATTCCATCATACTTTCCCCCTTGTGGAAAGGGGAAACATCCGGAACAAAGAGTTCCAGAATCACGCAAGCCAAACAACGACTTGCCCGAACAACGACTTAGCCTTAACCATGCATATGCGTGGTTAAGGCTAAGTCGGTCTAGTGTTCAGGATGGGCGGGGAGAGAGTAGCGTCGGACAGGAACAGGACAGGTAAGAGGGCTCGGGTCGTTTTTAGGAAGTGGGAGGGGTTCAGGGTAGTTTTAAGGGTGTTTGGGGTAGTTTTTAGGGGGTGGGAGGGGTTCAGGGTAGTTTTTAGGGGTGAGGAGTTGGGGTAGTTTTAAGGGATTCGAGCTTGTTTTTAGCGGGTGGAGGGTTCGGGGTAGTTTTAGGGGGTGGGAGGGGTTTGTGTTAGTTTTAGGGGGTGGAAAAGATTCAGGTTAGTTTTTAGGTGGGGGTTCTGAGGTAGTTTTTCGGGGGTGGAAGGGGTATGGGATAGTTTTTAGGGGGTCAGAGGGGTATGGGATAGTTTTTAGGGGGTGGGGGCTTGGGGTAGTTTTTAGGGGGTGGGAGGGGCTTGGGTTAGTTTTTAGGGGGTGGGGGTTTGGGTTCGTTTTTAGGGGTTGGGGTAGTTTTTAGGGGGTGGGGGCTTGGGGTAGTTTTTTAGGGGGTGGGAGGGCTTTGGGGTAGTTTTTAGGCGGTGGGCAGGTTTGAGGTAGGTTTTAGGCGGCGGGAGGGGTTTGGGTTACATTTTAGGGGTGAGGTTTTGGGGTAGTTTTAGGTGGTGGGTGGCTTGGGGTAGTTTTAAGGGGGTGGGGGGGTTTGGCTAGTTTTTAAGAGATTGGGGGGATGTATTTAGGGCTCAGGGGGAGAGGGAGGGTGGTCGTAGCATTTTGCACGGATGGCTGTTTTCCATGCATGCCTTTACCACGTAAATGTGTAGTAAAGGAAAGCGTGGAAAACAATTGTGGTTAAGACGTGATTGTTGTAGAGTTCGCGTTGTTAAGGAACTCGTTTTTCCAACATACAACTGTGGAAAGTAGTACGACTCTGCAACATGGGCACCCTCTTCATCAGGCCTTGGTGACTTGCAGTTGGTGGATTTATCCTGGGACCAATCGTTTCCAGAGCTTCGAATCTCTGCTTCCTTCATTTTGAAAATTCCTGGCAAGGTGCTGCCTTTCAGTAACTTGGTGCAGCAGCTGGTCTTAATGAACTGAGTGGTCCGGTCGCGATTGGACAATGGCACTTCTGTTCACCTTGATACCCTGTACCATTTCTGGTTCAGCTTCAGTTCTTGTAGAAAGCTATAAGGAGGCAGGTACTATTAAGACAGGTTTATATGAATCAATTCTCAGACCTCTGCACTGGCTTCCGATTCGGAGAAGGATTGTCTTTAAGACTATGACAGTAGTCCTTAGCACAGGATTCTTTGACTGCTAATTTAAAGTGTTGTGTGCACTAAGTGCTCTAAGAGGAAGAACTGTGGCCTTGGGGACAGACTTTTTGAGGGGCAGCTGCCAAAAGATGAAATGGGCTCCCTCTATCCCTTCTAGTTGAATTCAGTTTCATTCAAAAAGAGCATATCCTTCTGGCTATCTAACATGTAATCCTTTCCCCCCTCCTCTTACCTGCCATTTTCCTCTTCTACTTGTTGATTAAACTTCGGCCTCCCAAGCATATTTAGCGCAGCAGAAGTTACAGACATGCCGGTTACCCAGGTAGGAATTACAATAAATTCAAAGAACACCCAACCCACCACCTACCTCCCCCCCAGAAGTATCCATTGCCTTGAAAAGCAAGAAACATTAAGGTCAATTGAAGCAAACCATAAAGGATATAAGAAGGCGAATAATGTAAGGGGAATAGGAAAAAGGAGGAAGTGAGCATGCAGCAGGCGCCAAGTGGAATACAAGTGCTCATGGTTTTCCTCCGCCCACCAAACAACAGTACACTTGCCCCCTCCCATTTACCTTTTTGGAAGCTGCTAATAGTAACCCACCGAAGAGGAGTCCCCACCAATCGCAGTGATGGATGAGGAGTGATTTTTCCTCCCCTCTTCCACTTACCGACAAGGAATAAGGAATTAGCTTGAATTTGCTGATCTATGACATGTAGTGCTCACAAGATGCGTGTTACCTAAATGTGATTTTCGGAACCCTCACAATTGTTTTCCTAAGCCTCTGGCTCATTGGATGGACACGTTTATGGTTTCATATTCTACTTTTATCAACTGCAATTGAACAGATCTACATTACTCACTTTCGCCAAAAGGACAGATATCTTTTATTTCTTTGGTGCCCTGAAGATGTCCACATGTATGTGGACGAAACACGTTGGCTGACCCCTTTTTTAAATACATTGATAATACAACAATAAAGTGAAGAATTTCGACTACTTCCAGAACATTGTGGATATATTTGAAGTTATTAGGATTGTAGAAGTGGTGTACCTCTGTTTGCTTTGTTTATCTGTTTGCAGAAGAAGCTAAGATTGTGGATGAGCATTTGAAGGAAGAGGAGGAATGTAAAAAAGTCATATTTGCATCCAAAATTATGAATGGAAAGGGAAAGAAAAGGTGAAGTGTGTTTGGTAAGGACGGATACAGGTGGAAAAGATTGGTGACAGCACTTGTGAACAAAACTATGAAATAATGGGTAATCTTTTATTGGGAAGTATCCAGTTATGAGGGGAATATATCAGCTTTCTGGAAGGAATGTCTTAACCTGCCAAGAAAATGGGAGGGTGCTTGTTATATGACTTTAGTGTTTCTGAAAATGTATAATGTGAAAGAAATAGATAATGCAGTAGGATTTAGAAGAACTAAAAGAAAGCTTTGGTTCAGTAGTCTTCAATATATTAGGGGCTATTATTCCATCTGTAGGTGTTGCTACGAATTATGAGAACATTAGGCAACTTTAGTAGATGGAATGGTAGTAGATATATCAGAAGCTTTTAACAAAGTGAATGAGGAGATGCTTGCAATGAGAGCAATAATTATGCAGAATAGATTAGCATTAGACATTACCTTAGAAAAGGGGGGAGGAGTCTGTAAAGTAATACATGTGAGAATGTGTTGTACATATATGCCAGATAATGTTAACCCCTTGCATGCTGCCGTCGGCCAACGGCTGACGCAGACCCGCCCACTCTTTAGAACGCCCATACCGAGGCGGAAAAACCGCCGCGGTTAAGGCGTTAAAATAGTAGAGGCATATATTCTAGTTTGTATAATATTTCTAATTAGATTAACTCACTACCTGGACCTGAGTTATGAGAAAGTGTAGGTTTCTGGTTTAGTAATCTTGATAAGGAATTGGAAGGAGTTAGTGAAAGGATAGGTAATGTGGGTGGCAATACTTTGAGATGTATACTAATACCTGTGACAATAAAAATGGTTTGTACACTAATTCAATTTTGTTTAATCTCTTTGGAAAACTGATAATTAGGAGAGGCCAAGATAAGAGGTTGAAGAAGAGAAGAAAATCCTTGGAATCTGAATTAAAATGCCTAAAGGAGAATATGTACTACCAGATGAACATGGCGTAAGAAAACTCTCAAAAGAAGTTGACGATGACAGCAGCCTCTAACTGATGGCTGACTAATACAAATTTATTAATGTAGATGGGTGATTATTAAAGAATAATCAGAGGGGGACATTTCTAAAAGTTGTTTTTAAGTGTGGAATTTCGAGACACAAAATCATTTTTTTTAAGAGTTTTTGAAGAGGTTCAGAATTTTGTTTAAAAATGTGTCTTAGTTTTGCCGCATTTTAGCTAACATGGACGTTATTTTCTGATTAAGCACACAAGCTGCTCATTCCCCTTACCAATTAATGTTCCCTATGTGATTTTTTTCAGTATGGTTTCTGCAGACACTGCAGAGCGTAGGATACTGTGACGTAGTTGGTGATTTTCCTTCAAGTGTTTGTATTATTAATGTTGCCTGATTCTTGGTGTGCTAACAGTTGCAGCAGATTCAAACTCTCAAGATTCCTTCCGCAGAAGCTTCCTAGGCAGCTAGCTAGAAACACTTTGTGTATGGCAAATTGTTCAGATGTAACATTATATGTTATTCATCTTTGGATGGTAGTTACGGCCGAGCTGCTGGAGACTTCGGTAGAATGGGATTGTGTTAAAGAAACCTATCTATGCATGTACACCTCTGATGTGTTCAATTTGTATTCATGCCACCGTACGTTTGGAATTTCTTCTTAATAGTTATTTGAAAATGTGTCTAAAAATCTCTGTGTTTTGGGGTGAGCCAGAGAAGTTCTGATTTCCTCCAGGGACTCTGTCTGATTTGATGCAGACTTCCATATTGCTCCCAAGACTCTGTAGATTTATTCAGAGACTTTTCCTGTAGAGATGCTGTCCGTTTCTTTGTGATTCTGGCAATTATAATTTAGATAAGACTTCCCTATTCATTCTAAAGATTTTACCCACACTGTATTGATTTTGCTGTATTATTGGCTTGAGTTTTATTCTGATTTCTGATTATGTAACTGAAATGCATGTCTTCATGACATTTAATAAATTAATCTGTACCGCTTATTTTTGAGATTCTGTAATAAATCCTTTAAAACTTTCCTTTGGACTGGAGCTCAGTTATTGAATGGTCCTGGTTATTGTTCATCTATCAATGTTGTTTTACGGACACTGATGGTGAGAAAGGTGGCAACTTTTTTTGTTAGATGAAAGGTGCTGAAGCGGAACTCCTAAGGTACATTTTTGGGTGTTTTAAACTATTGGGGTGCAACGGAATATTTCTGGTTCTGCTCCCACACTATCACTGTTCATCAATTAGAAATGTACACTCAATAAATGAACACGTGAAATGTATGAAATACAATGGGTGATACATAAGCAGAAAACGCAAACATAACATCACTGTTCTTTCTTTGACAACTGAATCCGACCACCTATGCAAATAACCGAACTCCTCCACCCCTAGATGTAAACCCCCCTCACAAACTGGATGGTCCCTGGCTGGAACAGCCCTATGAATAGCATGTGTACCAGTTCCTTCTGCTCTTTGTGTGTCATTCCCTGGCAATTTGTCCCCCCTCCCCCAATTCATTTGAGAACAAGTAACATCTTGGGGGTGGGTTGAGCATTACCCACCAACTTCCAATCCTTCAACACTTTAATTGGTATATCTGCTTGCCCACCAACGACTCTCAGACACAACATGAAATTATATATAGTATCTATATGAATTATTACTTTTTATTGCCTGCAGCACTGTATGTCGGTATGCTACATTAGGCCCCATCACTTTCTGAAATCAGAGTTCTCCTTCCTCTTCCTGGTTACAGCTAAGGCCTGAGTGTCTCCAATCTCTCTGTTCTCTGTCCAGTGGATGTTGGGCCTGCATTCCTTTTTTGTTTCTGCTTTCTCTACCATTCAGGGTAACTCCCAAGCACGGTCACCTCCTCTTTGACGACATGTGATCTTCTTTTTTCTCTGCGATGCCCAGTATTGGACATGCTTCCCAGAGCAATTTAGTACTGTATTGGGTATCTTTCCAGGCATATATGATCATGAATGTGTACCCCCAGCATATTGCATGGCGTTGATCTATATATAGTTTAAACATCCTCCTTTTGTGTAATTATATGATGGAAAAGTCCTGATAGATTTGCAGTTGTAATGCGTAATATAAGATTTCACCCCCTCTCTCTATTTTTGCTATCAGAAGTGCTATTTCCTAGAGGTAATAGAACCTTGCCAGTATGCTCTGAGGCAAGCAGGTATATTTAGTGTTTGCAGTCACCCTTTGTACTCCATACCATATGCAGCCTAAACCTCGCTTCACATGGTTCTTCTATTATAGCTGCGTGGAGGCCTAAATGTCCTTGTTCCTTTTGATTCTCCCTTAATTCTCACATTGTTCCTTCTTGAGGAGTTTTCCAAGTCCTACTGCTACTGCTGGAGGGTAATGCCCTGTTCCTTTCATGCCATTATATGCAGTCTGTGTTGTTCCATGCCTAGAAGTGATTCATCCATTCTCCTCTCGTGTATTGACTCTGTCACCTAGGTCTATCACATCTTTTCCAACATCTTTAGGTCTTTTCTGCATGTGTGTTTTGATTGACATTATTTCATCCCTCAGGCCTGTGTAAAGGTGATTGAAGCTGCATGTGACCATGCCATCTGAAAAAATAGCCAACATAGACTCCTTTCTCTTTCTGACTACGAAAGTCCCATTCATCCTCTTCTTGCACCTCTGACTTTCTGGGCTTGCTTTCCTGCATCATGGATTTAGTGTTATGCTCCTTCCTTATCTAAGTGGATCTCTTGCACCATATGTTGTGTGCATTCTGTAATCACCAGGTTATTTATTTTCAGGGGCCACCTGATCTTATGTCTTGTGGATCTCTGCTTGGGATCAAGAGCCCCCACCCTCCAATCTTCCACCTACAAGTTCACTCTTACATGGCTGTTTGCCTCTCATGTTATAGGAGTTGATAAGTGCTAGTTTTGCAGAGTAGTATTGCCTTTCCCAGAGCTCTTTATGTCACCTCCCTTGTACTATCATCAGGTGGCACTTCTTGTCAGTTCCTGGTCTAAGATGTTTCATATCTCTTCCCCCCTTCCTCTTTTCCAGCACCAACTGCTATCCAATGTTGTCGTCACTTCAAAGCCTCGTCTAGTCAGGTATTCTCATCTCCCTTCAATGTGGCGGTGGCAACTACTGAACATCAAGACACTGTATGCCTGGATGCTACTGCTGGTTATGATTACAAAACATCCTTCCCTCAAGCACAGCTCCCTTGGCTTCATCATCCTATTTTGCTGTGGCCCTGCTCTCACCACAGGGGTTAATTAATGCTCTTCTATGCAGCCATGAACACTTCGCTGTAGCACCAATATTGGCCGACTTAAAATTCTTATCCAGTCATTTAATCTAGATTGCATGTGTTATGCAGCTGACTCCCAGGTGATTCTGAAATTATATGGGAATTTAGTCTTGGCCTTCAGGAATTCTTTGCAGCTGCCAAGAGCCGCTCATTTATTATTTACTGCTCCTGGCAAGAAGAGCCCCATACCAGCTTTCATGGGCTAATTACCATATATTGCTTTTCATGGTGGTGGCCCAATCAAATTATTTAAGTGTTGGAGGGGCTGAAGGGAGTGCAGCAGCCCCCAGAAATAATTTTCACAAAGTAACCCTTTTGTTTCATGGGGGTCTATAGAATATGACCGCAGGAAAGGTTGGAAATAGTTTTAGGTATGCCCAGAGCTGAAGCTTTAGCCCTTCAGCTCAGGAATATAGGGGTCTCATGTGGTTGGTGTTAGCTACATTACGTGGCTTGAGGAGTGTGCAAAAAAGATGCCAATACTTTAATGTTGTTTTGAGTACAAATGCTGTATTTACAGTTTATTGACAAATATTGCATTGATTTCCTGTTTTCCTGATTTCTTGCCCTGTCTCTTTGGCAAAGCCAATATACTTGTATTTTTATGTAGCTACCCCCTTGACAACGCAAATAGGCCAGCATTTTATATATTTTTGGTTACTCTACATTAACAAACAAAACCTTAGATATTCACCAAAAGAACCAACGGTTAAAGTGACAATTATACTTAGGTATAGTAATAAAAAACATAGAAATTCGCTGAAGAAAAGCAATGGTTAAAATGACTTTATAGTTAGGTGAAAATGTCAAAAACATCTTAACATTTTAAACTAACAAAAGCACAAAAGTTATACCTGAAGTAACTATAACTTTCCCCTTGAAGTAACTATAACTTGCACCCTTGCCTTGCACTACTTATGTCCTCACATACGACTTCACGCATGACATGTTCAATGACAACATTGATAACATCACTGATGATAACTGAAATGACATCATTTATGGTAACACTGTGCATCACTGGTTTATTTTTTGGATTTGTGGTACTGTATGAGTAGGTAAGGTGTCAGTAACTACCTTAACTAATGAGTCATGATATACTTTAGATGCACACTGATCAGGTTATTGATATAAAAAGGTGAAGCATCTCCAATGTGTGCATGACATCCACTCCACTGTGTAACTGACATTAGCAAAGTCAATAGGTCTGACCTTCGCAGGCTGTTGCGATGGTTATTTTTTTATTGCAAGCATATGCCACAAAATATCCCAAAAAAACTCCCACCTAAATGTTGCCGACCATATGCTTGCAATAAAAACAATTTCCATGAAAAACATTCACTGATGTAGCTTTTTTGCTTTTGATGAAGCATTTCAGCAATGCCATGCATTTTATTTTTATCGTTGTTTGTGAAGGAGACGAGAACACATCATCTCCGAACTAACCATTCAAATTGCAGGCAGCTTTAATGTAGCAATATCACTCGAATGCCTCATAACAAACTTAAAATAGGACACAGAAAATAAATCACCATCCAACTGGTCACCCAAGGTGCAGGCAAAACAAAAAGTAGGCATTTCAAATTAATAATTACAAAAAAATATCAAACACACTTTAAGCCAGATTTACCACTGGAGAGAGAGGATTTTTTTTAGGCAGATGAGGACAATGTGCAGAAGCTTTTTACAAGGGCTGATTTGCATATGGCCATGCCTGACCTGGGGTGGTGTCACCTCGAGTGGGATGGGTATGCTAAGACGTGAGTCCCATGCTCTCCACACCACTGGAGTCAAGCTCTCGAGGCTGATGAAGGCTGATAGCCAGAAACCGGTCCTTGGATGCTTGATTCCGGTCTGGGAAAGACATGGCTTGGCAGTTCGGACTGGACTGGTCCCATGAGGCACAGGGTCAGAGCTGATTTGCATATAGCCAGTGTCTAACCCAGGGTGGTGTGGAGTGCAAAAAAACGATGGATTTAGGCCCAGATCCTTGTACTAGGATGAATGTATGACATTGTTCTACATTCTGTCGTTCAACTGTGTTTTTTGCAGAAGCTTTTTACAGCCACTCAGACTGAAGACAGACAATTTGTAAAGTGGGTCGACCCATTACCCCCTGCAGAATACTATAGTGGGCAGAAAATGTGAATGCAATTACAGAGCAATGGCTCCAATGGATGAAGCACCCTGAACAAAGGCCTCTTTCTGTACATATATTATACATGATTTTTTTAGGAAAATCATTAGTCTGTTGAGACTGCTAAAGCTGTCTCAAAGGCCAGACCTTAAATTATATAGCCAGCCAGAAATTTAGGCAAGGTTGACAAGACTTTCTACATAGTGCAAATTATTTTATAACTAATTTACTATTTCACAAACATCTCTCCGGTGTGCATTCCTTATTTTTACCATCCACACAACTTTCTGGTGACACAATTATTTGCCGCTGTGGCGAAAAACATCTATGGGTGTTGTGAAAGGCATTACTTCCTGCACTTCTTTCCAAACTGCTTTTGAAACATAAAGTGTTTTAACCAGCATATTTAAAAATGTCCTTTAAAATGTAAATTTCAAAGCAACGAAAAAGAAAGTCTAGGTTCTATAAAAGGGAAAGCTGCTAGGATTATGGTTCTCCTTACTTCACCAATCAACTCGCTGTATAGAGAACACTTAACCTTATCGTAACAAAACTACAGCTTCCATGAGGAAAGTAGTAAACATCAACAAAATACTTCCACCAATAGGAACACCGTAGTAAACATCAACAAAATACTTCCACCAATAGGAACACCGTAGTAAACATCAACAAAATACTTCCACCAATAGGAACAAAGTTGTCAAGTCCATAATATCTTAGTACGGAACCTCCTCTTCTTCTTTTCTTCGAGGTCCTGCAGACACTATTCCTCATCTGCCCAAATCTTTACTCCATCTTATACACTTCGCCTTAAAACCAGATAATCATAATTAATTACATTCACCTTTCTGGGAGGGTCAGAAAAAAGAAATCAACCATATCCTAACTTCACATAGCTCTAAACATCTTAATAGCAACTTGATGTATTAGCATATTTTGGATACCATTACTGACATTTGCATTATCCTCTCTTTTTCTGCATGGTGGGATAATACTTGCCTCTGTGTGTTTAATAGAATCCAGCCTTTTCTTTTATATTACTTGGAAAATCTACATTCTGTGGCAAGGTAGTGAAGTTCCTATAATGCTATTTTAAAACCTAATCAATACATTCGGAGCAATTCTTTAATGGACTGAAAGTAAAACTCCTTAAGCAGTGAGTTGACCAACCAAACTGTTGAGTTCAATATATTCTCCAGACGAATACCCACTTGGAATGCCTTGATCCCATTCCACCCCTAACAGAAGGAGATCTGAATAAGTCAGTATCCACACCTGCTTGTTGCATAACCCAGTTGA
Organism: Lissotriton helveticus; assembly: GCF_964261635.1. NCBI lineage: Eukaryota > Metazoa > Chordata > Amphibia > Caudata > Salamandridae > Lissotriton > Lissotriton helveticus. The sequence continues at coordinate 49,838,962 of NC_136072.1, read as the reverse complement.
CCCATCTTGCCAATGTAGGTGATGCCACTGCTTGGCAAGGCGTTTCAATTTGATCAACAATTGCAGCACTCCTTTCTGTGTCAAATCCTGTGTTCTCTCTTTAACTCTCAGAAACTTCTCACAACACAATTTCTTGATTCCTTCAAATGCCGGGTACGCCGCTGACCTAAAATGTGCCTCTGTTTATTTAATTTATTTATTTAATTTATAAAGTTTTATATAGCGCGAACAAGAACCTGAAGGTTATCAGAGCACTTTACAAAAGTGTGGAAGGAAAGTAAAAAAAAAACAATATCTACATCAAGTAAAAATACACAACTTCTAGAAAAAACAAACTTTACTGCCTGCCTGTAACACCTCCGGCATCTGACACAGTTTTACATGAAATTAAGTACAGCATCGTCAATTTAGCTGACAGTTCCTTAAAAGATAAAAACGTGTTATCCTCCAAGCGTATGAGTACTTCTAAAACTTTGTTTACATCCCACAGATGCTCATAATGTGGTTGGGCAGGTACCTGCATCTTGACACCTTTCAACAGCCTAGAAACCAGAAGGTGATCAGTCTCAGGTGCTCCATCCACACATGCAAATCACACCGAGACAGCTGACCTACCAGAGTTCACAGTTCTGTATCCTTTACCCTGTGAACCAGTTTTGTCACAAAATTCAGAACCTGACCAACCGGTTCTGAAGCAGGATGTATATCACATTTCATACAAATCTAGACTGCTTAGTGCATGCCGTCTTGTAGCTTTGAAGTGGCTTTGATAAGCTGTCCAGCCTGTTCCAAAAGTCCACTGATGCCCCCTCATTCCCTGAAACCCTCCACACCATCAAGGTTAACAGATTGGCTCCTATTAGGGGGTGGTTTTCTCCTCCTCGATTGCTCAGCATATGCAGTCTGAAAGGAAGGATCCTGAACCAACAGCTCCAGCAGATCCAAAATCCACTCCTGCGCTTGCCAGAATTCTGTTGAACACATTTTTGATTGGGGTGTAATATCCTGAATTTCATAGTGTTGCTTAGGGCTTCTGTATTAAACAATTTGGAGTTTATTGTGGATGGAAAACAAATGATATCTGAAGGCATTGTGTTTGAAAAGCTTTTCTGACCATTTGGTACAGATTTGAATCGACTCCTCACCCTTTTCTTCATGTCCTTTCGAAGACGCGGATTGTTTCCACATATAGAGGTGGCACTTGGTAAGCATGTGTATTAAGTTCAAATTGTACCTAGCTTTGGGCACCCAGTTTTGGACTCTTAGCACTGCTACTGGAGCCAGGTCAGCTGACAACAGAGGGTCTTCCTCCAACTTAAATCAATCCATAGGGACATCCAGGTGGGGTCCAAGTAATGGGAGACAGGATAAGGGTGCTGCTGATTGGGCCTGCTAGTACCTGGAAAAGGCCTAGGGCCAGAAACTCCCTCTCTTTACCTCCACTGAAGTAGTTAGGCAGCTTTTACCCTGGGTACAGTCCAGTAATAGATCAACTAGGCAGAGAGCTGCTCCAAATACAACTCGCCTCCAATTCCACAGGGAGAAGTTAGCCACCCCTGGAACATTAACTCCCTATTCACACGCGATCTTCAGAATCAACTCACGCTTCTTCCAATCGTAAGATGGAGGACAGTAGCTCTAGATGTCCTGACAATCCTGGATTTGCAGACATTTCACTGCCGGGCAAACACCGACACAATCTCGATGTCCGTGTTTGCCCCACAGTGATTGCTGTTTTTCTTATTTTTCACAGGTTGTGCCCCCCCATGTCCCTGCTACTCTTCCCCGCCTTCCCACGGGCATTTCACCAGGTGGCGAAATGGCGTTGGCAAAATAAATGTGGCACAAAGTTTGCATGCCTAATCTGTGTCCCCATAGGATACCATATACCAGTTCACTAGTTGACCTTTGCATCTACAACTGGACAGGCATGTAATGTAAGAAAGGACCTTTGCTGGCAATTGGAGGACATACATACAAGCTATTCCAGTCTTGTTAATTAACCACTTAATACTAACCAGACAGGTTGGCAAACACAAGCAGAGCCTGCCACACATTGGTGGCCATTGCGGGACTCTAACATAGCCCACCCCGCAAGCCCCAAAAAGTCACAAACCCTGAGGGCCAACATCTTATTCTCACAAAGTGATCTTTATCAGTATGTTATAGAAAATATCCATTAATGACAACTCACAATGGCAATCATATAAAAGAGAACAGTTATGCAGTCCAGGCGAGTCCCTGATTCCCATTCGCTCCTTTCCACACCTGTTACCGCCACCATATCTATAAGACACAGAAAGAACACTGCCTGCTACAACCAGCATACGAAATGGTACTGAGAACATAAAGACAAGTAACCAATACAATATTGTGAACTGCAGAGATAATAAAACTCTTCTCCCAGTAAAACTCCGCGTGAAAAAGTTCCTTTTACTTAAAACTATTGTATTCCTCCCTTTCTGTTGGATGGACCTCTCCTTAGTTTGCACCTTCTGCACGCCTCCTCTCTCTGAGCCCACTTTGTCTCTTGGCTGTCTGCCTTATTCACTACTGATTTATTTATGTGCATTGCACACACCTCATTTGATGGATCACAACTTTTTTCTTTTTGAACCCATATCCCTGCAACTTAACAATGTGTAATCTCCTCTCACCTATCCACCCACCAACCATCTGAGTGTACTCATACCTCCCCACTATGATCACACCGAACTCCTGTTAATTTAAACTACCACAAAGAACCTGGAGGAAATGTATGGGATGATTTTTTGAAAGCACAAGGCTGATACAAATTCCCAACAATTGCTGAAAACCACGGGATTAACCACTAACTTTGGTTTCTTGAGTAGCGTGCTACTTACTGCAAGCTGCTTCAATGCCTTGTGAGGGGGAGTAAGCCCCATTAAATGCAAATCCAATCCAATCTGAGTTATGTTAATTGTCTTTTAGGAACTGATTTGGAGTGTGGCGTACCGTTTGTACTCCGTCAGGGTGACGGAATAAAATATTTGACGGGGTGATCCACATTTAGAGATGTCTGCTGGCCCAGCAGACATCTGTATTCATTGACTGCGAATGCCGTCATGGTGGTTCCTGCCAATCTGTTAAAAGTATGGTGGCCGCTATTGTCAAATTTACTGATGTTCGTCAGACTTTTAACACTTTTTCCCCAGAAACTAATGAGTTGTCATCCATGGTGTGGGGGGGCATTTAAACATTTTTACTGTCTCTTAACTCCAGGTTTTACCTGGTGGTAAAAGGTAGTAAAAATTGCCCATTCGACCACCCACTCTAAATCCGGCAATAGTGGAATCGACAAAAATCTGATGGGCCGTACTCTGTCACTCTTTCTGTAAAACATTAACAGATTTTTTCTGAGTTCTTCCATCTGCACATCCCACCCATCATCTCTTTCCTCTTCAGCGCCCTCTTTTCTCTCTCTCCTGAATGCTTTTCCTCGAATCCTCTTCACCCCTAAACACACAACACACCCACTCACCTGTAAGCACTACATTTTCTTTTACTTTCTCTCTCTCATTATTTTAACATCTGTGTACCTCTATGGCACACTTTTGCATACAATCACAATTAGCATACATGACCATTGCTCTGTGCACTCTACAGAGAGGCCAAGGATTGGTGGAGCATGTATTCTGAACCCCTTTATGACCCACTGACAGGCACTGTGACAAACCCGTACTGCTTTTGGCCTGATCGATTAGTTGCGTATTTTCCTCCCCTGAGGCGGAAGCCGGAGGATCTTTACTCTTTCTCTGCCATACTTAAAAATTTGATTGTATGCCCATTATTGATGTAAAAATAACGCAGTTTTAAAAATTGTACATATTTTAGCCAGCAAGTTTAAATTACATTCCCCACCTCGGCGCGAGACTTGCGTCGCTCCGAGGCGGCTCACCGACTTGCCCTGCCACAGCGCTGCCGTTACTAGGCACTGTCAACCTTACTCGATCCACCTTAGCCGCCATCTTGCTCAGTGCAAGGCTGGCGGTCTAGTTGTTCGTCCCTCCCGCCCTCCCAGGATACTTAAGGGTGTGTTCACATCTTCCCGGGATATTTGCGTATTTTCCTCCCCTGAGGCGGAAGCCGGGGGATCTTTACTCTTTCTCTGCCATACTTAAAAATTTGATTGTATGCCCGTTATTGATGTAAAAATAACGAAGTTTTAAAAATTTTACATATTTTAGCCAGCAAGTTTTAAATTTCATTCCCCACCTCGGCGCAAGACTTGCGTCGCTCCGAGGCGGCTCACCGACTTGCCCTGCCACAGCGCTGCCGTTACTAGGCGCTGTCAACCTTACTCGATCCACCTTAGCCGCCATCTTGCTCAGGGCAAGGCTGGCGGTCTAGTTGTTCGTCCCTCCCACCCTCCTCCACCTTCCCTTGAACATGTATAAAAACAGTATACCTCCCCGTCCGCGCAGTGGGCAGGCGCAGCGGGCACGCCGGCGGCGCGCCGAAGGCGGGCCCGTCTGCGCCCGTCCGCGCCTGGACCGGGCCGAGGGCCACTCCCCCTGGCCCAGGCGACCCAGCCTCACGACGTACTTACTCACCAACTAAACTCTTACAAATGCGTCCCCATATTCATCAGGAATGCCTAATATTTGAACCATCATCCCTTTTTGGCAACCCTGTTCAGTACTGCTCTCATTGTAAGACTTCTATGCCCCCCCCCCCACATTAAACCCTCCTCCGGCATTTATAACAGCTCACCAAAGTCTTTTTCTATAGCCCTCTCTAATGTCCGCTCGCTCGGTAAACACCGACAGGACATAGCTGATCTCATAGAGGACAGGAAATTAGATATTTTATTCATGACCGAAACCTGGATGGACAACTCATCTGATCCAGACCTAGTGATTGCTGTCCCTAAAGGTTTCTCCATCTATAGATTAGGCAGACAACGTAAGAAAGGCGGCGGCGTAGCTATTATCGCCCGTGACTCATTTAATGTACGAACTAATGTGATCCCGTCACCGTCCTGCGAAGCCCTACAATTCACCATTAAGTTAACTCCCTCCTTCAACTTTAGAGGGATTCTTTTGTATCGACCACCGGGCTCAAGAGTTGGTTTTATCTCTGACTTTAGTTCCATCTTGGAATCATCTGCCCTCGATAACTCCATTACTATCCTCGGTGACTTCAATTTTCACTTAGATACAACAGAAGACAAAGACACTGCATCCCTTATAGCGGATATGATAACTTTCGGTCTCCCACTATTGGTTAATTCTTCAACGCATGACGGAGGCCACATTTTGGATGGCATCTTCTCCAACTTACATGAAATACACATATCTCAAATCCTTCCCCTTACTTGGTCGGACCACCATGCAATTCTGGCCTCACTGACTATTTACAACTCTGCCGGCCCCACATTACCTGCCAAAACCCAACAGTCGTTTCTTGCTTGGAACGACATTGATAGCTCTAGTTTGAAATCACACCTGATTAATTCTTCTCCCTCCTTTTCAGCTGACCCTAATATCGCCACAACACAATTTCATGATTGGTTGGGTTCTGCTGCCACCCCACTTGCCCCTGTCAAACAGATGACCCGTAATAGACATGCCCCCTCGGCCCCCTGGTTTTCCGAGGAGTTAAGAACCCAGAAACAACTCTGCAGGAATAAGGAGCGGCACTGGCGGAAGGACTATACTGAAGACGCCAAAAGTCGCTACAAGGAAACGTTGGCCTTATATAAAACCTTGATTAGTAATGCCAAGAAAAAGTTTTTTAGCGAAAGGATTGAATCAGCCAAAAATTAGACTAAGGAACTTTACGATACTACCAAGCAGTTAACCGGCCACTCTTTTAACTTGTCCCCACCCCCCTCCCAATCCCTCTGTGATGCTTTGGCCAACTTTTTCTTTAGTAAGGTCAATGACATCTTTTTGGCTTTCTCGAAAAACACCAACTGCCTCCCCATAATCGCTACTCCAAACCGCACTGGTCCTACATTTACTTAGTTTACAGACATTTCCACTACTCAGACGGCGGACATCATCTCCACGATCAAATCAGGTTCTGCACTCGACCCTTGTCCTTTCAAAATACTTCCACCTATTATTGATGTTCTCATTCCTGTTATCACCTCAATATGTAACTCCATGTTTAGAACAGGTACTTATCCAGCCGCCCTCAAAAAAACTCTACTCAAACCGTTACTAAAGAAGCCACATCTCGACCTGGACGAACTGAAAAACTATCGCCCAATTGCCAGCCTTCCATTCTTGGCAAAAATCGTCGAAAAAGCAATGAACCAACAACTGTCTGCTTTTATAGAGGAACACCATCTACTCGATGAGTCCCAATTTGGCTTCCGTCGATTTCACGGTACGGAGACGGCTTTAATTAAAGCCACGGATGACATTAGATCCATCCGAGACGATGGTGGAACAGCAGTATTAATACTGCTAGACCTGTCGGCTGCCTTCGACACGGTCGATCATTCTACTCTGATCGATCGTGTCGAAAACATGGGACTCCAACACACAGCCAAGCAACTGCTGGCATCTTTTCTGGCTGACAGGACTCAGGCTGTCACACTGGGCACCTTTCAATCAACCAATCTGTCGCTGCCATGTGGGGTACCTCAAGGCTCATCCCTAAGTCCGACACTTTTTAACATCTATGTGTCGGACCTACCCAATACCATTCGAGCATATGGGATGAGCCTTACCTCCTACGCAGATGACACGCAGTTGGTCCTCGCCATAAAAAACAATGGCCACAAAATAGCCGAAGGCTTCAAACAGGGCATGTTGGCAATTGGGGACTGGATGGCCTCCAATTGCCTAAAACTTAATTCCGACAAGACGGATGTGGTCATCTTTGGACAACTGACCCCAGATTGGTCCTCTGTTTGGTGGCCGATGTCCCTTGGACCCCCCCCCTAAACCTGCCAGGAAAGTGAGGAACTTGGGAGTGATTTTTGATGACCGCCTCAACTTTCTCCCACATGCCAATCAAATTGCTTCCTCCGCCTTTTACAAACTAAGACTCATAAAGAAAATACTTCCCTTCCTCCCCGAAACGGCCAGAAAAATCCTGGTAACTTCATTGGTACTGTCCACATTGGACTATTGCAACGCTTTGTTCTTAAATGCACAAGTAAGGGTTATAAACAAAATGCAAGTTATCCAGAATTCAGCAGCCAGGCTTCTGGGTAGAATTCCTAAATATCAATCCGCTACAGAAACCATTAGACATCTTCATTGGCTATCAATAAGGAATAGAATTAAGTTCAAAACCCTTTGTATTGTGTTCAAGGCTCTGCATAACCAAGGACCTGCTTTCCTCACACAAAATCTGACTCCTTACTGTCCGCCCAGATTGTTGTGCTCGTCCACTCTAAATGACCTAATGGTTCCCCGAACCAAATCGGTTTCCTGGGGGGATCGAAGGTTCCTGGTATCAGCCCCAAAACTATGGAACACTTTGCCTCATTCGATAAAAACAAGTCCTTCATTCTGGTCATTTCGCAAACAGCTAAAGACTTGGCTGTTTAATCAGTAAACTCAGATCCTCCCCTCCTTGGAGTAAATACCTGCAGATAATCAGCGCCGAGACGCCCCTGGGCCATTGTTCGCGCTTTATAAATATTACTAATAAATAATAAATAAATAAATAAATCGACAGAACTCTCAATCGTGGCTTGTTAAAACGGGCCACTCAGAGCCTGAACTCAGACCCAGAAGTAACTGTACACAGTACACGATAACGCAAAAAAGAAAAAAAGAGTAATATGGTGCACGAAAAAAGACTACAGTAAAACAACATGCTGGAAAAAGTAAACAGTTTTAGGGAATGGAAGATGAAATAAACGTGAAATGTGAGTTACATTGCTGACTTGGATTAACAAAATGTTTTTACATTCATTGTTCTGAAATCAATCCGTGTTTTTACCTGAAAAGTTAGGGGCATAAATGTAGAACCCAATAGTGACCTGCTTCAGTGTCCATTTTAAATTACTGCCGGAACTGAGAGCCGGAGGGACCCGGCCCACTTAAAGCCCCTGTGTTGTATTGTGTAAGTGGGTGTATATGACTAGGTGGGTTTGTGTGCTGAGTTGTACATGTGTGTTGTTTGTTGGTGCGTGTTGTGTATGTGTTGCGTGATGTGTGTCTCCCCTGATGTCAGTCACAACACGGAGTGCATCTATCTCTGTCGCTCCTTTGTTCTCCCTGGCTCTGCTACCAGCCTCCCGTTCCCACGCGTCTCTCTTTCCTCTCGCACGGCCCCCTCCATAGTTTTCCCCTCCCTCTCAAATTAAAAGTAAACGTTGTTGGCATGACAAGTTGCAGAGGCAGTCTCCTCCTGCCAGCACTGTTAATAAGTCTGCCCACAACAGCGAATCAGATAACCAAATAGAGGCCTACAACTGCAAATCCGGGCAGACACACTGTACAGTTGTTTTGCAAGGTATGGGAGACAGATGCATTTGTGCTAGCCACAGACAATATTTGTGGTGCTCATATCAGGAGTCCAAACTGGCCCACCCCGCAATAAAACAGATGCACAAACAGCCAAAAAGCAGGCCACACACTCGCCCACAAGCCTTATGGCACTACCAGATTGCCTACAGGCCGGTATGACTTTCAGGGTTTACATTGCCTTTCATCCTTCCAAGGTCATTAACGTGGGTTATTTTAACAACCTGGGTTTTAAGTGGGCCTGGTCATTCCAGGACTCAGACCAGGTGGCAATTTAAAACAGACATCCCTATCCGGCCCTATATATTAATGTCCTTAACATTACTGGCAAAAGTACTGGTCGAACACTGAATGTAAAAAAGGTTGAGGTGATTCATGTAAGTGATTTATTTCCTGTTTATATTTCACATGGTTAACATTCTTGGGGAACACAAGATTAAGGAATCTATTTCCAGGATGCTGTGTTTCTGTATTTTTGTTTTTTGTAGCATATTGTTCTTGTATAGTGCATACTACGAAATGAGTTGCCTCCGTGTGTATTTAACAGGCCACAATTGAGAGATCTGGAGTTGAGGCTGAAGGGCTGAAAACAGTATGAGTATCACACAGTGCCTATCACACAGTGCCTGTCAGTGGGTCAAAATGTGTTCAGAATACATGTTCATCCATTCCTTGGCCTCTCTGCAGAGGAAACAGATCAATTGCCACAAATTCATTTTTCATTAGTGAATCTGTAGAAATGTGTGTGAAGGAGTTATACAAATGTCGGAATATTGACAATGCGAGAACATAAGAAAAGGCAGTGCTTACTGAGTGGGGGCGTTGTGTGTTTGGAGGTGGTCACATAACGGAGATGCAAGGGAGCGCATTCAGGAGAGAGTGAAAAGATGGTGCTGAAGAGGAAAGAGATGAGGTGTAAGAAATGTGGAAGAGTAAAAGGGCGACCATGTCTAACAGAGTGAACATAATGGGACTGATGAGACACTGAAAACCACTACCCTATCCGCAGGCCTCAGTAACGCTGGATAAACAGCCTCGGGTTCAGTTTTAAAACATTTTCATTACCACAAAATCATTGTTGTAAGTCATTTATCCTGCTATTAACCTCTGACAAAGCCAACACTCCTGGCTGGTTTTTAGATGTATGGCAGGTGTTATGTTTATATATCTGAATTAAATATGAGAAAGTTCAGAGAAGAACCAAATACAGGTAGGGTGGCACAGCATGGAAATGTCAGAAATTTAGTGTGCTGTTTAAGCAACGCCCCTAATCACACAGGCCACGCCCCCTTAAAAGACCCCCACTTTTTCGTTTCACTTAAAGCCCTGTTGACATCTGAATAACTTCTTACTTGACCCCCTTTGAGAATATACTTTGTACAGGTTGAATTAAGGCACTATTAGTGTGGCTTGCAGTGTTTTTTCCCCTGTCCCTCGCCCTCCCTCTTTTCCTTGCTCCACCCCCTTCTCTGCTGATGTGTTCTAATCTCCTCCCCCCGTACAGCTCTCGTCCCTTGACAGGTGGCTTGAATTCCTGGTCTTCTGCCGCCCCCTGGTGGCCGGTCGTGTTTTCAGCTTCTCTGTGCATCAGTGGCCTCCGCCCTCCTTGAGGCGGTCTCTTTTGCCCCCTCCCCATCCCCCGGTCTTGCCTCCCATCGGACAGCTGCCCCTGGTTTCTTTTTCATGTCCTCTCCAGCTGCCAGCAGCTCCTGCCCCCCCCCCCCTCCTCAGGGCTTCCTGCTCTGAAACAGATGGTGAGGTCGGATTGTTAAGTAAACCCCCCTTTGAAGAATGACATCCAGCAGCCCACCCTCTCACAGGGCTCCTCGACCCTGAGCCCTCGGGAGGAAGCAGCCCCGCCCCTCCCCTGCTTCTCGCGACCTCAGAGTATTAATAGTAACTTTTTATGAAGGCTTTAATGCCTAAATACTATTTTAAGACCCACTCGAGCCCTTCCCAACTGTGAAGGTCATCTCTCTCTCTCTCTCTCTCTCTCTCTCTTTCTCTCTTTCTCTCTTTCTCTCTCTTTCTCTCTCTCTCTCTCTCTCTCTCTCTCTCTCTCTCTCTCTCTCTCTTTCTCTCTTTCTCTCTCTCTCTCTCTCTCTTTCTCTCTTTCTCTCTCTTTCTCTCTCTCTCTCTCTCTCTCTCTCTCTTTCTCTTTTCTCTCTCTCTCTCTCTCTCTCTCTCTCTCTCTCTCTCTCTCTCTTCCTCTTTCACTTTCTCTCTCTCTCTCTATCTATCTATCTCCTCTCTCTCTCTCTTTCTCTCCCTCTCTTTTTCTCACTCTGCTCTCTCTTGCGCTCTCTCTCTTTCTCTCTCACTCTCTTTCTCATTCTCTTTTTCTGTCTCTCTCACTCTCATTCACTTTTTCTCTCTCTCTCCCTCTCTTTTTCTCATTCTCCTTCTCTCTCTCTCTCTCTCTCTCGCCATGGCCCCCTCTTGCTCCCTCTCTCTGTCTCTCGCTCTCTCACTATCTCTTTCCTCTCTTGCTCTTTCTCTCTATCTCTTTGTCCCTCTCTCTCTCTCCTGGCGCTCTCTCTCTCTCTCTCGCTCCCTCTCTCTCGCTCTCTCTCTGTCTCTCTCTCTCTTTCTCTCTCTCTCTCTTTCTCTCTCCATGGCTCTCTCTCGCCCCTCTCTCTCTGTCTCTCTGTCTGTCTCTCTCTCTCTCTCTCTCTCTCTCTCTCCCTCACATGGAGAAATAGCGACTCTGTAGTCAGCGCTTTAACTGGGATGAAAACAGTAGAGAGGGGTCTCTAAAAGGGACTTGGCTCATGTAATTAAAGGCGGGGCTTAAAAATCTAAACATTTCTGTGATCCTCATTGTGTGCCACCGAGTTTCCTGTCATTGCCCCCTGATATTTATCACAACAACTGACACACCTAAAACCAGCCAGGACTCTTGGCTTTGTCACTGAAAGTTAGCTGTTTAAGATAAATGAGTAACAACAATGATTTTGTTGTAAATTAATATTTAAAAAGTGTACATTTTCATATTGTGAGACTATGTACTAAACATTACTGAGGCCTGTGGAAGGAGTAGTGTTTTTCAGAGTGTATCAGTCACTCACATTATGTTCACTCGATGTTACACACGTACCTCTCTCTTCATCTTGTCCATCTGCATATCTTACGCCTCATGCAGTTCTTTCTCAGCACCCACTTGTCAGGCTCCAGAATACACTTCCACGCATCTCCTTCACCTCACCACCCCCAAATGCACAAAACACACACTCACCTCTAAGCACCACATTTTTAGGTCTCGCCTTTACCATTCCGAAGGAATGGGAAATGGCGAGAATTCAAGTGCTCGAACTGATTGTCAAACCACCGCTTTTTTTCGTGGCGTTTTCTTCGAGTGCACGTGGCCACAGGCACGCGCTTTTGGCCCATACACTTTCATGGCCATCTGTTCCTCAATGTCCCTCCCACCCTTCGTTTGATCTTGCCGCGAGTTCAGGCTAATGGCCCTCCCCCAGCACAGAGCGCGCATCGCGGCCGCACAGCACATCAAAGGGCTTCTCCCAGCGTGTTCTGTGCGGCTTCTCCTCCCCTAATTATGTGGCCGGCCGTACTTGTGTTTCCCGGCCGCTTCCCGGCCGCTCTTGTATTTAATTAGCAGCAGCAGCATTTCTCCTGCGCCAGGCCACATCAAAGGCTCTGTGCCACTTTCACCCACACAGCAACACTTACAGACACGCAACGCCACTCACACCCACGCAAGCCCACTATCATCCATGCAACGCCACTCACACACGCAACGCCACTCACACACGCAACGCCACTCACACACGCAACGCCACTCACACACGCAACCCCACTCACACATTGTGGGTGCAGATTGTGGGTGCAGATTGTGGGTGCAGATTGTGGGTGCAGATTCAGGGTGCAGATTGTGGGTGCAGATTGTGGGTGCAGATTGTGGGTGCAGATTGTGGGTGCAGATTGTGGGTGCAGATTGTGGGTGCAGATTCAGGGTGCAGATTCAGGGTGCAGATTGTGGGTGCAGATTGTGGGTGCAGATTGTGGGTGCAGATTGTGGGTGCAGATTGTTGGTGCAGATTCAGGGTGCAGATTCAGGGTGCAGATTGTGGGTGCAGATTGTGGCTGCAGATTGTGGGTGCAGATTGTGGGTGCAGAATGTGGGTGCAGATTGTGGGTGCAGATTGTGGGTGCAGATTGTGGGTGCAGATTGTGGGTGCAGATTCAGGGTGCAGATTCAGGGTGCAGATTGTGGGTGCAGATTGTGGGTGCAGATTGTGGGTGCAGATTGTGGGTGCAGATTCAGGGTGCAGATTCAGGGTGCAGTTTCAGGGTGCAGATTCAGGGCGCAGATTCTGGGTGCAGATTGTGGGTGCAGATTGTGGGTGCAGATTGTGGGTGCAGATTGTGGGTGCAGATTCAGGGTGCAGATTGTGGGTGCAGATTGTGGGTGCAGATTGTGGGTGCAGGCTAATGGCCCTCCCCCCTCCCCCAGCACAGAGCGCGCATCGCGGCCGCACAGCACATCAAAGGGCTTCTCCCAGCGTGTGCTGTGCGGCTTCTCCTCCCCTAATTATGTGGCCGGCCGTACTTGTGTTTCCCGGCCGCTTCCCGGCCGCTCTTGTATTTAATTAGCAGCAGCAGCATTTCTCCTGCGCCAGGCCACATCAAAGGCTCTGTGCCACTTTCACCCACACAGCAACACTTACAGACACGCAACGCCACTCACACCCACGCAAGCCCACTATCATCCACGCAACGCCACTCACACACGCAACGCCACTCACACACGCAACGCCACTCACACACGCAACGCCACTCACACACGCAACGCCACTCACACATGCAACGCCACTCACACACGCAATGCCACTCACACATTGTGGGTGCAGATTGTGGGTGCAGATTGTGGGTGCAGATTGTGGGTGCAGATTGTGGGTGCAGATTCAGGGTGCAGATTGTGGGTGCAGATTGTGGGTGCAGATTGTGGGTGCAGATTGTGGGTGCAGATTCAGAGTGCAGATTCAGAGTGCAGATTCAGAGAAAACTCAGCAGCACCACCACCATTGCAATGCAATAGGTCTTGTTTTAACGCAAATTTAAGCTATAGGCCTTGTAAATGACAAAGCCTTTTATTTATGTTCCAAAAACCAGAATGCAAAAATAAAGGGCATTATCATTTACAATGCTAATAGTTCAGACTCACGTTATTGCGAGACCTATTGCATTTCCAATGCTTGTTTCTTTTTGCTTTGTCAATATTTTGACATCTGTGTACTTCATTCATTCACATTTGCACAAATCACAACTGCAATATGTGACCATTGCTCTGTGCACTCCGCAGAGAGGCCAAGGTTTGGATAAGTATGTGTTCTGAACACGGCCGGAATGGGAACTGAAACCAGCCCTGGCAAACCGTTCGCACGGCCCCCAGGGCGGGGGCAGGGTGCTAGTGGAAAGCACCACTGCCATCTCACCGCTGCTGCTCTTGTTACAGGGGGCTAATGTTGCTGCTATGCTGAAAAACCGTCCCGGGTATCAAAAACGGCTCACACCCTGGCGGTTCACCGGTGAAACGCCTGGTGCCCGCTACCATCAGCCCGGCCCTGGTTCTGAAAACCTTTCTGACCCACTGACAGGCACTCTGAGAAACTCTCACTGCAGTCGTGGCCCGTTATAAACACCTGGAGGTGAATACATTCAAAATATGCACCATTCAAGATTAATATGCTACACGAAAAAATATATACGTCAACACAGCATCGTAAATAATAATAATATTAATAAAGCGTATTTATAAAATGCACAGCTACCTCGGGCGAAGTGTCCCGGCATTAACGCGGCAGACAACAGAGAAATATTCCTGTTGCTTAAAGAGCCAGGTTTTCAGCACCTTTCTGAAATCCTATTCCGAGTTTAGCATGCGTAAGTAGGGAGGCAAGTCTTTCCACAGCTTTGGAGTCCCCACCAAGACAGACCTACCCGCTGCCTAGCTTTGGAGTGTCGGAGGTTGGATCTTAAGGTCCGCTCTTGGCGGTACAGGCAAAGTTTCTTCCTCAGGTAGCCGGGGCCCCGTCCTGATAGACATAGAAAGCAATGGTCGGGGCCTTGTATTCAATACTCCTGGCTACTGGGAGCCAATGAAGTTCGTTGAGGTACAGGGAAATGTGCTGGTGCAGCGGGACCTTGCAGATTAACCTCGCTGCTGCATTCTGCACCATTTGCAGCCTTTTTATCAGGAATTCTGGTAAGCCCAGATAAAGGCCGTTGGCATAGTTGAGGTGGGAGGTCACCAGAGCGTGAACCGTAGACCTACGGCTTTCTTCCAACAGGAAGCCCAGACATTTTCTGATGGTTCTCATCTTTCCGAAACAGGCTGCCTAAACTTGCCGGACTTGGGTCGAAAGGGCCAAGTCCTTGTCCTACTTGACTCCAAGGTTTGAACTAAACCATTGACATGGATTACCTTAACATTTTTTAAGCCCATTGTTCAGAAATCAGTCAGTGTCTGTGCCATTAAAGTTAAGGACATGAATATAGGGCCCAATAAGGACTGGTTTCAATATCTGTTTTTATTTACTACCAGGTCCGAGACCTGAAGGGACCAGGCCCACTAATAGCCCTGTCTGTAGTTATTGTTGATTTGCATTGTGAATAGATGGCAAACAACCTTTACATCGCGGTCATTAGACCGCGATGCCTTTACAACGCGGTAGTTACAACTACTGCGTTGTTACAACGTGATGCCATTACTATGCAAGTCATTACATCGACTTGCAGTAGATGGCGCTCTAACATAAGGAATAGTATAATTTACAATTCCAACACCTTCCCTACTGTTGCATAGGCTGGAGTTGGAATAGTAAATTATACATTCCTAATGTTACTGCGCCATCTACTGCAAGTCGATGTAATGACTTGAGTAGTAATGGCATTGTGTTGTAACAACATGGTCGTAGTAATGACCGCGTTGTTACAGCATGCGATGTAATTGCATGTGTTGAAGCATACTATATTCAAATAGATTCTTTCATTTACTAATAAACTTTCTACTTGATTTTTGTGTAATAGTGTATTAATGATAGATTTTTATTAAATTGCCATAAATCAAGTTCCAAATTCATATAGGTCCATGACAAATGTAGCAATAACAAACACACAAAAGGTAATAGGAAGCATGCTTACAATAAGCCTAACCACTGGCACTCACTCAGGGTAGCATTCCAACTCATCTTTATTTTGCCCACAATGCCACTTTAGTTTAGACGAGCCCTTATGCACATCCGTCTCGACCCTGTTCCAATATGAATAGTTTTGCCCAAAATTCCAGGCCAGGTCTTCCCTGAACTAGAACTTAAGCACCCAAGACCAGTTTTGGCCTGATTGGCGCTCTGGTCTAGCTTTTGTTCAGGTTCAGGGAGAACCTGGCTTGGCAGTTGAGGCTGAGCGGTTCCAATTGGAGCAGGGTCAGCATTTCCTATCACTTTCAGTGCTGGCAAAAAACACTTCCGCAACATTGCTTCTCTTAGAACATTAATCAGCGCACCTGACACTCTCACCTTTGCAGGTTCAGCCATGATGCAAATATCCACCAATGAATCCTCACCAGTCTGTGAAAATAAATATTGTAAAGGCAGAACCCTGTTAGCAAAAATTACACCGTGCAACATTGCACTTTATTTTAATTGTTTATGTCTTGTTAAGTCTACTCTATAGTTTCAATGCACTACAAAAGAAACCCACATTTTAGGATGCTTTTCTAATATTTCCTTACAAATCTCTTTGCTTTCAAAATTTAATTTATAACACAGTAGTGGCTCCTTGCCAAGGTGGAGGAGCGACGCCCCACTGCTTTTCAGCAATGTTAGGAAAAATAAAATGATAATATCTGAAAGTTATTATTATTGTATAATTTCCTGTTGACAATAACAGAAGGTTATTATCATTTTATATTTTCCTGTTGCGGGCGTGGCAGCTTTCCCAGATGGGGCAGAGCGGGACTGCTCTGCTGACAGAGCAGGGGAGGAGTGTTTTTCACTCCCTAAGTGTGCCTGAATGTTTGGAGGCCTGAGAGGGCTGGCCAAACATTCATGCGCACTTAGCATGTTCGCGTGGCCCCCTCCATTGCACTACTTAGCCCTGGGTAGGTGGTGGTCCCTTGGGCTGTGGGGGCATCACGCTGCCCCCGTTAATTTGAACAAATTACCCCGAGGAGGGGCAGTCCCTGGGGCTGCGGGGGTGCCCCGCATACATAAAAATCAATGCCCACGGGGAGGTGGCGGTCCCCGGGTCTTTTTCATAATCCATAGGAGGGGAGCCCTGTGCGTCCCCCTCCTATTTGCCCATGGGACCTGGCCCACTCAAGGGGTTATTTAAAAGCAATCACGGGAGCCCATGCTTGTTTTTTAAAACTTTTCCCATGAGTATTGTGAATCCACAGCAAACGTATTTTTTTTCTAAATGCTTTTGAGCCGTGGTGGGATCCCTGAGGGAGCCCAAGACCGAGGCTTGGGGGTCAGGGTATTCTTTCTTTTTTTGGGGGGTGGGCTCGGCTGAAGCCAAGTTGCAAGATGACTGCCAACACTTCCTGGTTAAAGTGGTGGCAGCCAATCAGGGCTCTGCATTTCTCTGCATCAGCTTGTTATTTTCCGCGAAGTCGTCGCTGCCGCAGATATCCCTAACTGTATTCTCTTAAATTTCTCAAGAACTACTGAAATGATTTACACCAAATAACACAAACCACAATCTGTGCATCAAAATGTACCTTTCTACCAAATTTGGTGTAATTCTTTCAGAGGTTCGGGTGTAGACGTATTCAAAGGTCCTATGGGAATTAACATGTGAAAGCGCACTTATTTGACACTCCTTTTTCTTGGCTTCCACTTGATGGATCACCCCGAAACTTTCTATGCACAAGAAAACCTAACTTGACACTTTTTTGAAAATGTTGTGAATATTCGTCAACTGGCGGCAAAGTTATAGGCTAGTCAAAAACGCTTTTCTTCTGTAAACATTGTCCCAACTATAACTACTACTGGCGACCGCTAGTAGGATATATAAATATATATATATATATATATATATATATAACTTGGTAATTTAGAGACAGGCCAGGTGGGCGCGGGGGCTCGGCGTGGAGAGCCCTTGTGTGCTCCTGATGAAGACTTTCACGCCTGCAAGTCATCACCCTTTGCTGAAATGACTTTGCATTTCGGAGCTGGGCACCGAGGCAATGGCCTTTTGGTGGAAGAAGGAAGTCTCCGTATATTCTTCGGTAATTGAACGCACTGTAATAGAAAGTTCCATTAATATGCAGCCTCGTGGACATTCTCAGCGAGAAGAGAAAAGAAGGAGGATTTTTTGTTTGTTCAGCCAGTCACCCCCCCCAATGGTGACAATTGTCAGGGTGAGGCAGAAAGGCAAAAAAGTTTTTAAAAAAAGGCTTTCTACTAATGACTTTTGGTTGCTGGCAATGAAAGAGCTGAACTTTTATCTATAGATATCTGAGGCTGCAGAAATGGTTGATGTTAGCCATTTTGCTTTGTTTTTAAATTTAACTATGTTCTTCATTCAGGCTCCTACAGCAGCCACAGAATATGAAAATATATTGGGGTTGTAGAACATGGGGTGATGGGCTGTGGATTCCCTCCTTGGACGTGGAGAAGCGTGGCTCAATGGTTAGAGCGGCAGACCCTGATGCAGAGGTCTGGCCCGGGACCAGGGTTCAATTCCCGCCTCGACGCTTCTTGGACTCAATCTCCCCGGACCTGATAATTCTCGCCTCGGTGCCTATTCTAATCATGGGCCCCACGCTGCAACTCTGGGCAATAGCTTGCTTAATCTCCACAACGGCCCCAGCAGCGCTGGGATGCCTGGCTTCATCTTGGGGGTGCCCAGGAGTGGACATTTCACATGGAAAAGCCAGGAAGGGTTCCACAACGGTATGAGTGCAGCGCCGGGACGCCCCGTCGCGTGGACAGCCGTGCGCTTTACAAATACAACACATTTATATTTACGTCACCTACCCAGTTGGTCTTTGGGCAGACTTCCTTTTGTCTCTCCTGCCGTCTTTTCGTCTCTCCTGCCGTCTTTTCCCTCATCCTCCCCCTTCACACTTCCCCTTCTCCCTCTCCTCTCTATTTGTCTCACCTTTCTGTCCTATCCCAATTTGTTGCTTAATTTTTGATGTAATGTGTATTTGTTTTCATTCTCTGTAACATTGTGTAGCCTAATGTAAAGTGCTCTGATACCTACGGATCTAGCCAGCACTATATATAACTCATAAATAATGTTCCTCTGAACTTCTGTTTGACCTTTGATGACGCCCCATGGGCATCAAAACTGTTTGTACTCACCTCCATGCACGAGCAACCTTGGCCGATGCCCGGTGGAGCTGTCACATGCAGCTAATGAGGAGTCTGGCCCTGGTTTCACCCCTTCGGCCGTCACCTATAATGTCAGACATCTGACATTGTTTTCCTTGTTTCTCCGGTTGTGTATTCCCTCCCTCCCCCTCCTCCCCCCGTGACTTTGATTTAAGTGATGTAACTATGTAACCCGTAACTCGCTGTAACTCATGTAAAGCGCTCTGAGACCTCTGGGTCTAGCCAGCGCTATATAAAACGTTTCAAATAAATAATTAAACTGTGACTCACGTCTTAGCCAGGACCGGAAGAATTCTAGAGCATTTCAACATTTATGGTATTGAACTTTAAAGGAACGGCTTCACTAGTGTGTAAACACGGTCAGGGCAACGTGTGCTACTATCAAATGAAGTAAACTCACAAAAGTAATTTTTTGCCTGTGCACGTTTGAATTGCTGTACGTAATAAGTAACAGGAAGGGAAATGGATTGGTATGGCAACATCTGGCTACTTTAGCCTTATATGTAAACTAAACCCTGGAGTGCTTGATTTGTGCTATTAACATGGAGCTGCTGGCAGTGAACCGCATAGTATTGTGTTTGTTTATCACTCAATAAGGTATATATATTGCATTCAAAATGGCGCTTTCCAGGTGAGAAAGATTGTTGTACAACCGAAATGCATCCTGTCCGGAGTGCTCCAATATCTTAAATAATGGTGTTACTCTTCCATCTCAGAGTGCCGTTTCTTACTTTGAAGTGGGAAAGTTAGTGGTGAAATATATAACCTACTGAACGATGTTCTCTCTTTGTACTGATTTTGGCCCTGAGGATCCATCCCCTGGGGCCTGGCCATATTTTAAACTGGGAAGGGGGCATGTGACCCCCCCTCCTGGGCTGATTTTGGCCCTGGGGACCCCATCCCTCGGTCTCGGCCATTAAGATAAATTGGGAGGGGGCACGTGGCCCCCCTCCGGGGCTGATTTCAGCCTCAGGGACGCTATTTCCTGGGGTCCGGCCTTCTTTCTAACGGGGAGGGGGCCACGCAGCCCCCTCCCATGCCGATTTTGGTCCTGTGGACTCCATCCTCCAGGGCCCAGCCGCTAATTCTAGAGGGAGGGCAGTCGCTTGGCCCCCCTCCTGGAGCCATTATTGGCACTGGGGACCCCATCGCCCATGGATGGCCACAGCTATGTCCTGAGGTGTCCGCCTCCACGGACATAGTGGTTTCCTTGCCCACACTCGCACGAGGAGGAAATCCTGTATTTGCTATCACTTGGCGGGAGCAATTTCAAAGCTCCCACCAAGCGAGAGGAAATACAAAGTCCGCTCCCAGCTGGCGGGAGCTTTAAAAATTCTCTAAAGTTTCTTTAGTTCTATTTTCTAACTATAACATCCCTGTAACCTTTTTTTCAGTTAATTGCTATGTTTTAATGTCATTTCGTAACTATAACATCCCTGTAACCTTTGTTTTTTTAAGTGAATATCTATATATATATATATATATATATATATATATATATATATATATATATGCAAAGGATACATATTTGGAGTTAAGTATAGTAATCTTATAGATAACTATTTATGGTTAACTTGGCATTATTATTTGGGAGAATATTCAAAATTATTTTGTAGACAGTATTTTTGCTACAATATTTTATTAGCATAATACTTTCCCAAGATTCTTTCGTGATACACCATTTTAATCATAGCGCTCAGCACTCACAGTGGGCCTTATAGTGTGCATAAGCTGGGCCTGATGCAGATTCTGGTTGATACAATTTTCCATTCACCATTGTGGCTGATTCAGACTATCGTCCGCACTTTTGGTGGAAAATCTACTGATCTCCCAACATTTATAGTGAGGTTAGCTTTAAATTTTGGTGACTCGTGGTAGTCAGTCTGCGCCAGCAGGACATCTGCTATTGAATGAGCTACCAAGACAGCTATTTGACCTCTGCAGTTTTTATTGTGCTTGCTATTGTTATAGTAATTGTATTTGCTATTGTTATTGTTATAGTCATTGTTCTCGTTATTGTTATTGCTATTGTTATGGTTATTGTTATAGTTATTGTATGGTTATTGTTATAGTTATTGATATTGTTATGGTTATTGCTATTGTTATTGTTATAGTCATTTTTCTCGCTATTGTTATTGCTATTGTTATGGTTATTGTTAATTGTTATAGTTATTGATATTGTTATGGTTATTTTTATTGATATTGTTATGGTTATTGTTATTGATATTGGTATGGTTATTGTTATAGTTATTGATATTGTTATGGTTATTGTTACTGGTATTGTCATGGTTATTGTTATTGTTATTGTTATGGTTATTGTTATTGTTATGGTTATTGTTATTGATATTGTTATTGTTATTGTTATAGTCATTGTTCTCGCTATTGTTATTGCTATTGTTATTGTTATTGTTATTGATATTGATTTGTTATGGTTATTGTTATAGTTATTGCTATTGTTATGGTTATTGTTATTGATAGTGTTATGGTTATTGTTATTGATATTGTAATGGTTATTGTTATGGTTATTGATATTGTTATGGTTATTGCTATTGTTATGGTGATTTTTATAGTTATTGATATTGTAATGGTTATTGTTGTTGCTATTGTTATGGTTATTGTTATAGTTATTGATATTGTTATGGCTATTGTTATTGCTATTGTTATTGTTATAGTCATTGTTCTCGATATTGTTATTGCTATTGTATTGGTTATTGTTACTGATATTGTTATTGTTATAGTCATTGTTCTCGCTATTGTTATTGCTATTGTTATGGTTATTGTTATTGCTGTTGTTATGGTTATTGTTATTGATATTGTTATGGTTATTGTTATTGAGATTGATATTGTTATGGTTATTGTTATTGCTATTGTTATGGTTATTGTTATTGCTATTGTTATTGTTATAGTCATTGTTCTCGCTATTGTTATTGCTATTGTTATTGTTATAGTCATTGTTCTTGCTATTGTTATTGCTATTGTTATGGTTATTGTTATTGATATTGTTATTGTTATAGTCATTGTTCTCGCTATTGTTATTGCTATTGTGATGTTTATTGTTATTGCTATTGTTATGGTTATTGTTGTAGTTATTGATATTGTTATGGTTATTGCTATTGTTATAGTTAATGATATTGTTATGGTTATTGCTATTGTTATGGTTATTGTTATAGTTATTGATATTTTTATGGTTATTGTTATTGCTATTTTTATGGTTATTGTTATTGCTATTGTTATTGTTATGGTTATTGTTACTGATATTGTTATTGTTATAGTCATTGTTCTCGCTATTGTTATTGCTATTGTTATTGTTATTGTTATTGATATTGTTATGGTTATTGTTATTGAGATTGATATTAAGATTGATATTATTATGGTTATTGTTATTGTTATTCAGATTGATATTGTTATTGATATTGGTATGGTTATTTTTATTGATATTGGTATGGTTATTGTTATTGATATTGTTATTGTTATTGATATTGTTATGGTTATTGTTATAGTTATTGACGTTGTTATGGTTATTGTTATTGATATTGTTATGTTATTGTTATTGATATTGTTATGCTTTGTTATTGATATTGTTATGGTTATAGTTATAGTTATTCGCACATGCAAACAACAAGAAGATGTGAAGATGCACTCCTTCCCTTACTTTGTGTTGCATCAAGTCAACCAGTACCGTCCCAGTCACAGCTTGTAAAACTCAAACGTTCTTTTATAATGGATGCAGTGGCAGAGCAACAGAGTATTCGTTAGCTGTATTGCGAGTGAGGAGGTCAAGGATTACATTTGTCGGTTTGGGCGTTTAAGAGGTAAAGGGCAGATAGCGATATTTCTGGAGTGGGACACAGTGAAGGAGGGTTAGAAAGAGTTGTGTTAAGAAGGGTTTTGGGTAACAGGCGATATTGGTAAAGGTGCTCGGTTACTTTTGCACATTGTCAGTTTGTTAGGCATTAGTGATACGAGCATGAGCATTTTTTCACATTTAGGACAGCTTCATATTATGAAGTGGGTGTTGATAGGACGTTGGGGAGGTTATTTATTTTGATCACTTTGATGGCACTTATGAAGAGGGTTGGGACTTGATGTGTTACTGAGGGTGGGAGCACAAGGGTCAGTGAGTGATTAGTTATTTATTATGCAGCTATTTCAGTCGCGTTTCTTTTTGTTTTAGAGAACCCCTGAAGAAGAGCCGCATGGCTTGAAATGCTTTGGGTTATGACAAAAGTTAATTTCTGCAAGCATGTGTTGTCCTAACATGTCGCTGTGTAAAGCCTGGATTGGCAGCAGGAGACACGTGAAAATGGAGAATAAAGTATACATTGGCAACATTGCTCTCTCCATGGTGATTGATAAGGGAAAAAAGTGATGAAATGATGAAAAAAATGAAGATAACAAGTAAAAATGGATTATGATTTGTTTAAAGAGCGACGTTTCATGAGAGGTATAATCCCTCACAACGTATTGCGACAGTTGGGTGCACACATGCTGCACCCTATGTTTGAGTTATAGAGGTTTAGTTCTTGCCATGGGTACAGTTATTGTTATTGCTATTTTTCCGGTTATAGCAATTTTTATTGTTATAGTTATTGTTGCTGTTGTTATTGTTATTTTTGTTGGGGAATCCACAGAGTTTTGGCAAAATTTCCCTTACCACCCTCCTCAAAATTACATTAACAATTTAGCGACCACACAGTGCACCAGGGCTACCACGTGCATGTTTTGCCTTATTTTTTAAAGGCCACAGAAGTAGTAGGAGTTTGAAGGCCCTCAAGAGAGATCTGGTTGTGGAACAGAGATTGTAACATGGAAAACCTTGCATGCTATCCTTCCTAAAAAGTATAAAATGAGTACTACCTCATTGGTTAATGATTGTAACTATTACTAAATACTAATTTTATTGTGAATATTTTTCTTAGTTAAACACTTAAGACATTTTATTGAACTTCTATCTGCCAAATGTTCCTATTCTATTACCCAGTTTAATGTATTGAATGTCTGAAGCTGCGAGGTCACTCTTTGAACACGTTGCCTGACGGCTATGAGAACTGTCAGTAGCTTGTCTTAACTTGTTGAGCAGACTTTATCCAACTAACAAGTGGTAGTCCACGGCCTGTGTCATCATGGTGCAGAAGCTGAGTGCAGTCTGTTCACTAACCCAGTCAGTCAGCCTGATAGGGAGAGGTGTGGTGCAGCGGCCAGAGCGGCTAAATCCAGAGTGCAGGCTCATGGTTCGATCCCCGGTGCCGGCGGCAGCTCAGCTCAGCATCATGTCCCTCTGGGCAATAGCTCACTTAATCTCCCCGACGGTCCCCGGCGCCTTGAAACCCTTAACCGTTAACCGCGTCGTAAAATCCACCGCGGTGCGGTCGTTTCCGTGCGCGGGTGGGGCCGCAGCAACCAAAGGACGTGCGAAGCACTACCCAAGTAGTGCTTGCGACGGCCATTGGCCGACGCGCGCACTTAACGGGTTAAGGGGTGATATGTTTGCTGTTTACAAATTGGAATTATTATTATTATTTATCCTGATCTTTACTAGTGATGTTTCTTAGCTTCACTCCTCCTTTTCAAGAGAAAGGACACAGATCCAGAATCCGCCTTCTTTCATCTGGCGTAAATCTTCAGACAACTGTTCAAAAGGTTTGTTTGTTCGGAAGCACCTTTATGGACCCAATTCACAAAGACATCTGTGGAGCAAGATCTTGGTAAAAAAACAAACCTCTGGAGACATCAACTAGGACATTCATCCTAAAATATCCATCCAGAAGGATGGAGCAATTTTTAGATCACTTCAGAAAGTCTTTGAATCCCATTTGCATAATTGCATCCTACAGATGTCCCAGACTTCTCTAGATTTGTTCCAGTACAAACCTCAGTGAATGTGAACGAGTTAGCTGGTGTGATTATGAGATGGTGTGCCCATCTAATGGTGTGCTCCACAGGAGCTCGGTGTATAGTCCCTATAGTTCTGAACTTCTTGCCTCCCATTGTGGACCACGTAGTGTAATATGTGATACTTGCTGTCTCAGCACCATATGTGAGACCTCTAGTGGGCAAGACCATTGCCTGGGAAATAAATATGTATCTGCAACATAATTGTATTCCAATTGTTTCCACTTTATGGAGATTTTCTCCAGCACTATATGTAAGGTTTTTCTTTTGGTCTCCACGCGTGATGGGGTGACTCTGTACCACACATAATGGAGGAGGACAAGTGTTCTACAATTAAGTGTCACTCTGCACTCAGTCTAAAGATGACCTTTGCATCATTCCCAGCCCTGAAGAGTAAGGAAACAACTGTTTCCCTGACGAAACACGTGTCGGCTGGCTGCGCTGTACAAACTGTATTAAAGAACGAAAGACACCAACCAAGAATTCTGTTCTGTTTTGCTCAAAGAGACACTTCATATAATATGTTTTAAATATTTATGTGTGCACGGGAATTGGATAAATTAATATGTTGTAGTATTTTTCTACACAAATTAAGGGGTTATGAGGTTTTTCCCTTCCCAGTTAGCACCATACCTGACGTTTCAATCACAAACACCAACGTTATTAAGCAGAGCGCCATTCTTCCTATAACACTAAAACCTTTTTTCCTATAGCATCAACCCCTTGTATTTCCATTTTGCTCGCTGGACCCTCTCAAACCCTCTACGGTCTTTGATCTCTACCTGACCTCAGAGTACAGGTGGGCGGTCACTACTCAAAACAGCACACTACAGAGCTATCCTTACATTGGAGGCACTACATCGAAATCATTACTACTGGGGATCCCACTACACAGCATTTGGTAAGCACAGGAATCAAAACTGATGTACAAAGCACTATGCTTTCACAAGACAGTGCAAACAACTTTGTGGTTGCGATGCCTAATGGCTAGGGCGGTTGACCTCGAATCTGGTGAACTAGGTTCGAGTCTCGGCAATGATGCTGAACATCCTGTGATTCTGGGTAAATCACTTAATCCCCCGCCTAACAAAAATGAATGTGTCCTCATGTAACGCAACTGGTGCTCGTGTAAAGAGCTCTGATTCCCAATTCAAGTCAAGTTTGTGCTATCTAAAACTCTGCAAAAAAAAAGTCAGACTAGGAGTCACCGTGTAAAGTTAGTCTTTGCACTGTGAGTCCTTTGTGAAAGGTGCAAACCAATAGCGACTGTAAACCCTTTCTGTGAACCGCTATTGAAATAGGTAAACCCTATTCACTTAGTGCTAACAATAGAAAACTTGGCACCAGGACAAAATGGGTGCAGAAGCATGCAAACTATAAGCAGAGACCTTTTGTACTTTTCATGAACACAAAGAGGCTGTTCACAGAGCAATGCTTTGCTTGTCACCACACTCACACTCCCCCTTTGGGGTGTGAAAGATGTACAAGCCCCTTGAAAGACAGAGGGATTGTTTGCACACAATCACAAACTCCCCACCACATTAATGTGTACACTGTGGGAATTGTTTGTGACTCATTGTGAATAGCCAGCATGGGACAGCAGACCTCTGC
Source organism: Lissotriton helveticus (assembly GCF_964261635.1). Classification (NCBI taxonomy): domain Eukaryota; kingdom Metazoa; phylum Chordata; class Amphibia; order Caudata; family Salamandridae; genus Lissotriton; species Lissotriton helveticus. The sequence continues at coordinate 49,812,639 of NC_136072.1, read as the reverse complement.
CCCATTATTCACATTTGCAAGACACCTGCACAATGAATATGAGGTGGGTAGTTTGTGATTCTTGCAAATAGTCTCTCTGGCCAGCCTCTTTTGAGAATCAGGCCCAATTTATATAGCGCTTCATATAGCATATCTGTCTTTTCTAAGCACGATAAAGAAGAGAAGTTGCTTTTGAGGCAGTTCAATGGTACTCAATTTACTGACTTCAGAAGGATGAAGGGCAAGTCGACCGTGCTGGATGCAAACTCATATCCTGCAGGTCAGGTGTTACTGTGGCAGTTATCCAACTCACTGAACCGCGTTGACTCCTTAAATGGTACAACACTGAAACCATTGTGAACTAGATCATATATTTATAGGAGGACTTCACAACTTTGATTGTGGTGATCCATTCACAAGGAATGATAAACGATTTAGTTCACCCATAGTCATCGTAACTAATGATTATATATATATATATATGTATATGTGTGTATATATATATTGGCGGAGGTTGTGTTGCACGTGGAATAAAATGTTGGCAAATTACCTGGATGGGTCCGTGTTTGTTTATTCTGGACAAAGGCAGAAGGAGAAACGAAGTTCTTTGGATATATATATATATATATATATATAACAACACCAAAGTTCCGGTCAAAAACCAGTCTCGTTCACGAGTGGGTCGGCGTAGGGCTCCCGGTCACCCAATACATCCAAAAAAGTACTTCATTCGTAAGAATAAACGTCACCAACACTCTGGAAGTTGCTGTGTATATATATATATATATGCATGGAAAGGTGTCCTTGACAAAGTTGCACTCTCAGACAGGCTTTACTTTTCATCCAAACCAAACAGCAAACACTGCTACTTCTATTAGATTCCATATGGGCTAACGCGTTTCGGACTCAACGGTCCTTGTTCACAAGCTGAATGCACAGCAAGGCAGAAACATTTTGCAGCCACCTGAACACCTTTAAATACCATCCCTCCCTCCTGGGCATCAAGTGAATTATACGGATGCATGGTGGTAAAGATAGTTCTGCTAATCGATTTACCCACAGTGGGTCTGCCAATGCTTGCATTGATATTAAATTAAAGTCATTACCCTGCAGTGGGTTAATCCAATGTCCCATTCCTGAGTTTGCTGGCTTCACAATCTCCAATAATTGTCAGCAATGTGGTTAGGAAAGGCTCCAAACGGCATTCGGATTAAGCAAATGTGATTTGGAGCCTATGTTTCTGACGGAATCGTCCACCTTTCCGGACGACCAAGTACAATGTGAGGAAGCGCTCTGGGCTGACCGAAACGGTTCCGAACGTGATTCAGGCAGTCTGACTCGTTCGGATCTGAATTGTGCACCTCAATGGGGAAGGTTTCCGAATGAGCGAGTGCAATGACTGATTCTGACAACCGTACCAACTCAGTTTTGCCGAGATGAAATGGCTGTGGGAATTGGACTTTGTGGGCCCGTAGCAGGCCTCCCTTCACCCAGGCCCTCTGAATTGGTCTGGGGGGGTACCCATGGGTCCCTCTTTTCGATGCATGCACAGTGTGGTGGGCACCATGGGGTGCCCGTCACAGGGTGCACACTTTTCCCCACCCACCCCTTTAATGGGAGCTTCTATTCACGTTGGGTACACAGGCTCCCATTGAATTCAACGGGAGTCTGACCGAACCAAGTCCGTAAACATACGGACACATCGTAATCGGTCAGTGGGACTCCCGGACTGCGGGTTGTACAGAAAGCTTTCCATGAACAGACTCGTCCGGAAGACTTTCCTAATAAGATCGTAATCTGCCCCTTAGTAGTATAGTATGTTATGGTATGGTGTGTTGTGTTATGTTACAATGTGAAAAGTAACCATCAAATATGATATCACCAGGGAGGTAGCGACAACACAAGGCGCAACATACAAATTAAAAGTACAAAATTCTACTTTATTATTGAGTGTATATACTCAAGATAAAAACATTTGGGTTCAAATATATAACCAAAATATACACTTGACCTATTCTAATTAAAAAAAACAACACTGATTGACATACAAAGTAAAAATATCAATGACACAATTAATTATAAATTCATAAAACAGTGGCAAACAGTAATAATTATTAATAATTTTTTAATTAGAATAGATCAAGTGTATATTTTGGTTATATATTTGAACCCAAATGTTTTTATCTTGAGTATATACACTCAATAATAAAGTAGAATTTTGTACTTTTAATTTGTATGTTGCGCCTTGTGTTGTCGCTACCTCCCTGGTGATATCATATTTGATGGTTACTTTTCACATTGTCCAATTTCCCTGTATGACATATTCAGTTGTATTAACAGGGGGTCCTTGATACTTTTCGTCTGTGTTGTGTTATGTTATCAGTGTTTTTATAGTGTGATAATCACCAGTGAGTGTATCCAGGCGCTCTGTAGAAAGTATTTGAGACCAGCTCTGGGTACTTACTCAAAAAGGCCAGGTCTTCAGCTTCTTGCGAAAATAAAGAAGCGACGAAGAGGCTCTGATGTGAGCAACACTATCCCTTACCAGGGGTACTCATAGTACGGCCCGCGGGCCGCCAGCGGCCCGACAAGCCTTCCTTGGCGGCCCGCGGACCTTGCTAACATCGCACATGTCTTATCTTATTTTTAGGTCTCGGCTGGGTGTTTTACACTAGTGATCTCTTTGTGTCCGGTTCATTTCTCCCCTGGTGCCCCTCCGGCGGCCTGTGCAGCGCTGATCCATCGGGGGACGCCGCATCCTTCTTATCTTCCGAGGATTATGGACCTGGGGCTCCCCGACGGAGTCCCCACACCACCGGAGCCGCATCGATGGGGGGTGGGGTGATGTATGCACGAGCCTGGGGGCTGTGACATACATCTGTGCTGGTGGCGGGCTACCATGCTCATTACCATGAGAGAGATTACAGGCTGTCACCAGGGGGGAGGGACTTTGTGCTGGGGTTCATAGCTCGAGACCCGCAAACCGTGCAAGTGTCAGCACCGACGCCTCGAAGTGCACAGGGCGTCACACCGATCACTTAACGACTCCCGGATAAATAAGAGAAAGGAGTGTTATCGAACAGGCTGCAGGAATATTTTAGGGACAATAACGGATTGGCCACGCCAGCAAAGCTAAATTCAGCCAGATCAAATGTTATTGTGAACAAATGTGCAGATGAATTCACTTTTATTGCTGCAGTGCGAATGCCAAGTTTTCCATGTAAAGATAAAATTACCCTGGGAAATCACTACGTAATGTCTCGCAGATGCCATGTTCCTCGGTTTCCCCTGCGCCAGGCGAACACAGCTACCAGAGAGAGGCCAGGGGAGTAATACGCTTTGTCCATCACACATATTAGTACGCTTATAGGTGGGGGTGATGCACAAATAACAAGTAATGCAGTGTATATATCCAAAGATCGTTACAACGTTGCAGTATTGCGTGTATACAAATATTATGGGTGATAAAGCCAAGATTGCTTTGTCCAAGCTCACACAATTTGAGACAACCGGTATCAAAACTTGTTCTGACAACCTAAATTATAGCCACTCAGTCTTATCTCAACCCTGAGACACCGTGTTGCGGAGGTGGACAATAACAATAATACCTGGAGTGTTGCCCTTCTCGTCCCCTTGTCTGACTTGCACCAAGTGCATACGTGCAAATCCATCGGTCCAGGGTTGAAGGTTCATCAGAGGCAAAACACATATTTTAATAAAGAGAATGTTGGTGCCAAGCCTGCGGGACTAATGACCCCCAGCCGCGGAGGTCTTCCTGCAATACTGTGCGAGAAAAAAAGTTCACCAATAATTAATTTTTTGACAGAGGAAAGCAGGGACTGAGAGCCAGGCCAGGTGACAGAGGGCAGCAGGGAGTGAGGTGACACAGATAGAGGCAGAGACAGACAGAGATAGAGACAGACAGACAGGGACAGACAGAGACAGATCGAGGCAGAGAGCAGGACAGGGGCAGACAGAAAGAGGCAGAGACAGACAGGAGGGAGACAGGGACAAACGGGGATAGGGACAGAAAGGGACAGACGGGGACAGGGACAGACGGGGACAGGGACAGGGATGGGGACAGGGACGGGGACAGGGACAGACGGGGACAGGGACAGACAGGGACAGACGGGGACAGGGACAGACAGAGACAGGGACAGACAGAGACAGGGACAGACGGGGACAGGGACAGAGATGGGGACAGGGACAGAGACGGGGACAGGGACAGATGAAGACAGGGATAGCCAAAGACAGGGACAGCCAGGGACAGACAGAGACAGGGACAGATGGAGAAAGGGACAGATGGGGACAAGGACAGACAGAGACAGGGACAGACAGGGACAGACAGAGAAAGGGACAGGTGGGGACAGGGACAGACAGAGACAGGGACAGACAGAGACAGGGACAGATGGGTTCAGGGACAGACGGGGATAGGGACAGGGACAGACGGGGACAGACAGACAGGGACAGACGAGGACAGGGACAGACGGGGACAGGGACAGACCGGAACAGGAACCGACAGGGACAGACAGACAGGGACAAACGGGGACAGGGACAGACAGGGACAGACAGGGACAGATAGGGACAGGGACAGATGGGGACAGACAGGCAGAGAGACAGAGAGATGGAAAGGGAGAAAGAAGGAGGGAGGGAGACAGAGGGAGACAGAGAGAGAGGGAGAGAGACGGAGGGAGTCAGAAGGAGAGGGAGTCAGAAGGAGAGGGAGACCGAGGGAGGGAGACCGAGGGAGAGAGACAGGGGAAGGGAGACAGAGGGAGACAGACAGAGGGAGGGAGACAGAGGGAGGGAGACAGAGGGAGGGAGACAGAGGGAGAGAGACAGAGGGAGGGAGACAAAGGGAGGGAGACAGACAGAGGGAGGGAGACAGACAGAGGGAGGGAGACAGACAGGGAGGGAGACAGACAGACAGAGGGAGGGAGACAGACAGAGGGAGGCAGCGGAGGGAGGGAGACAGACAGAGGGAGGCAGACAGACAGAGGGAGGGAGGGAGACAGACAGACAGAGGGCGGGAGACAGACAGAGGGAGGGAGACAGACAGAGGGAGGAGACAGACAGAGGGAGGGAGACAGACAGAGGGAGGGAGACAGACAGAGGGAGGAGACAGACAAAGGGAGGGAGACAGACAGAGGGAGGAGACAGACAAAGGGAGGGAGACAGACAGAGGGAGGAGACAGACAAAGGGAGGGAGACAGAGTGAGGGAGACAGAGAGAGGGGGAGGGAGATAGAGAGGGAGACGGAGAGAGACAGAGAGAAAGGGAGGAGACAGAGAGAGAAGGGGAGGGAGACAGAGAGAGAAAGGGAGGGAGACAGAGAAAGGGAGGAGACAGAGAGAGAAAGGGCGGGAGACAGAGAGAGAAAGGGTGAGAGACAGAGGGAGAGAGAGAGGGGAGGGAGGGAGGAAGGGAGAGAGAGAGAGAGAGAGAGAGAGAGAGGGAGACAGGGAGGGAGACAGAGAGAGAGAGAGAGAGAGAGAGAGAGAGAGAGAGAGAGGGAGAGAGCGAGAGAGAGAGTGAGATGTGTGTATGCCAGGCCTGGTGGCTCAGTGGACGAAGGCGTCCGCTGCAGGGGCCTGTTTTCAACCTCATGGTCATAGTTTGTTTTTGCTCTAGCCCCGCCCCTCCCCCACTGACCTCGCCCCCAAAGGTGCGGCCCTCGGCCACAAACCACACTGTAAATTTGGCCCCCCGAGAGAAAGTTTGTGAGTACCCATGCCTTATACTAACCCATACTTGTACTTACCGCACCAACAACCCAAAGCCTAACGCTGTACTATAAAATGTGATCTTAGCCAATTAGTTCTTTTTAGCGCTGAGATGCATTATTGTAATTGTTTGCACTTTATAAACTCAAATCAAATCAAACCCTACATCTAGCCGCAATCCGACATATAGCCTTTATACTAGCTCTAACGTGCAAACTCCAAGCCTTAAGCTGCCCCTCAATCAAACCCAAGCCAACCTTTTACTCTAACACTAATCAGACCTACCACCAGCCCTTACTTTAGCCTTACACAATGCTAAGCCTTATACTACCCCTTAAACTAAACCCCACCCCAGCTCTTACCCTTCTGTAGTGCATGAGACATGTTTCTATAGTAATGGTTTGTTTACAGTAAAACTGGCCTACCTGAGAGAGATTTTGCCCAGAGGTTTCGCTTCATGGACATACTCTGTCCTCGTCCAGCTGTGCTGATACTGAAGGGTGATGTGTTGCAGCTATTGAACCACAATGTTATAATCTAAATATAGAATCTACAACCTAATAGATAATAGTTTTGTAAACGATACTTAGCCAGGAGGGAAGAGACACAGGCAGGGAAAGACATTGGGTGAGACATGGAGCTAGGAAGGAGGAGACAGGGGCAGTGTAAGACATTGGTGACCAACAAAGGGAGACAGGAGAATGGAGATGCAGGCAGAGAAAGACATTGAGTGACACGTAGAGCCTGGAGGAACGAGACACAGGCAGGTGAAGCCATTGGGCTACACATGGAGCCAGGAGGAAGGAGACACAGGCAGGTGAAGACATTGGCCTATACATGGAGCCAGGAGGAAGGAGACACAGGCAGGTGAAGACATTGGGTGACACATGGAGCCTGGAGGGAGGAGACACAGGCAGGTGAAGACATTGGCCTACACATGGAGCCAGGAGGGAGGAGACACAGGCAGGTGAAGACATTGGCCTACACATGGAGCCAGGAGGAAGGAGACACAGGCAGGTGAAGACATTGGCCTACACATGGAGCCAGGAGGAAGGAGACACAGGCAGGTGAAGACATTGGGTGACACATGGAGCCTGGAGGGAGGAGACACAGGCAGGTGAAGACATTGGGTGACACATGGAGCCTGGAGGGAGGAGACACAGGCAGGTGAAGACATTGGGTGACACACGGAGCCAGGAGGGAGGAGACACCGTCAGGGAAAGACATTGGGCGAGACATGGAGCTAGGAAGGAGGAGACAGGGGCAGTGAAAGACATTGGTGACCAACAAAGGGAGACAGGAGAATGGAGATGCAGGCAAGGAAAGACATTGAGTGACATGTAGAGCCTGGAGGAAGAAGACACAGGCTAGTGAAGCCATTGGGCTACACATGGAGCCTGGAAGAAGGAGACACAGGCAGGTGAAGACATTGGCCTACACTTGGAGCCAGGAGGAAGGAGACACAGGCAAGGAAAGGCACTGTTCCAAACATGGTGCCAGAGGGAAGGAGACAAAGAAAAGGAAGGACATTGGGCGATACATGGAGTCGGGAGGAAGGAGACACATACAGGGACCGACACACTGCAACACGTTGAGTCAGGGGGAAGGAGACACAGGCAGAGAAAGACATCTGGTGATACAATGACCCAGGGGGAATGTGACACAGGCACGAAAAAGCATGTAACGACCTGACCCAGGCAGCAAACTGCATTGGGCGACACAAGAAGCCAGGAGATGCAGGCAGGGAAAGAAATTGTTCAACACATGGTGCCAGGAAGAAGAAGACAGGCAGGTAAAGACGTTGGGTGCTACACGAAGCCAGGAGGAAAGAGACACAAGCAGGGAAAGTCACTGGGTGATACATTGAGTTTGGAGGGAGGAGACATAGACAGTGAAAGACATTGTTTGACATATGGTACCAGGAGGAAGAAAACAGGCAGGGAAAGACATTGGGCAGGCAATACTTGGGGCCAGAAGGTAAGAGACACAAGTCAGTGAAAGACATTGGGCGACACACGGAGCCAGGAGGGAGGAGACACAGGCAAGGAAAGGCATTGGGTGACACATGGAGCCAGGAGGGAAGAGACACAAGCAAGGAAAGGCATTGAGCAACACATGGAGCCAGGAGGGAAGAGACACAAGCAAGGAAAGGCATTGAGTGACCAACAAAGGAAGACAGGAGATGGAGATGCAGGCAAGGAAAGACAGTGGGTGACACATGGAGCCAGGAAGAAGGAGACACAGGCAGGTGAAGACAGTGGGCAATACAAGAAGCCAGGGGGAAGACACTGAACGAACAATAAAGAGAGCCAGGAGGGAGGAGACACAAGGAGAACACAGCACAAATCTAACACACTAACACAAGGCAGTTCTGGGGCACCGCCCCTTGTGCAGGGGTCACCTAGCCAGAAATGTCACACTTCCAGGCACCAAAGCTCCAGAGTCACGTGAACAATAGAACCATCTCAACAAGCTGATGTTAACTAAGTGGTCTATAGAACCAGTATTCATTCACAAACACCTCAGACTAGGTCTGAGCTCACTCATTAAAGAACTACAACGCCAAGTATACGCGAAAGAACCAGCCAGCCGCCCCAACGACCCGAGCAAGGGGTGCGAAAGGGGACCTTATACGGGTGTTTCACCCACCCGGGGACTAGCAACCATAGGCTGACCTGCTCACCCACGTGCCTAACTGCACCTTCACCCACCTACATTCACCACCAACACGCAGGAAGCAAAGTCACACCCGCATGGGTTCATGATAATGCTGCAAGCATTCGGGTAGAGGATGTAGCCTTGCGGCTAGAGCTGTTGACCTCGAAGCTGGGGAACCGGGTTCAAGTCTCGGCAACGACACTCAACATCCTGTGATTCTGGGCAAATCACTTAACCCCTTTGCTGCGGGGGTAATTCCCCCGCTGTGCTGGGGGGTAGGGGCGCGAACAGCGCCCACATGCTCATGACTAGCTCAGCTCGTCATGAGGCACGGCGCTCCTGTGCTCATGACGAGCTCAGCTCGTCACAGGTGCACCGGCTCCCGTGGAACGCTCAGCACAGCAGGGGAATTCTCCCTGCACCTGAGCGTTCCACGGCTCATGACGAGCTGAGCTCTTCATGAGCATGGAAAAGGTTAATCTCCCCTTGCCTGACAAAAATGAATGTGTCCTTGTGTAACGAAACTGGTGCTATGTAAAGCGCTCTGATACCCGATGTCTTCGGGTCTAGTTCGTGCTATATAAAACTCTAAAAAAAAAATATCAAACACAACACCCCATCAGCTAGGAAACCCCAGAAAGTATTATTCAATGGAATGTGGGATGTGCACGGTTGTGCAGTTGTCACCCTTGAGCGTTAGCAGAGCTCCCAGCATATCAGTTTGGGGTAAGTCAGTGCTTTGTATGGAAGTATAGAAATCTGGTATTCTATGTTCAAAGTGCTTGTTTTGCCTGAAAAGTGTCAGTACTCTCCCATCAAATGTATTGTAACAGAGCTGAGAAGTGCAGGTACTCTCCCTTTTAAATAAAAGAAGTGCAGCTACTCTGTACTGGAGAGCACCTGTCCATTTAAAGCACTGGTGTAAGCAGTGGCACTGGAATTATGCGGCAGGGGAGCACCAAATTATGCAGCAGTGTTGACTAAATTATGCAGAAAGAAAAGGCAAATTACACTGAATAATTCAACACATTTTCTGATAGCATTACTTCATTATTTTGTAATTTTTTGACATGTTGTAATACTGTCTGAGCAAGCATTTCGCCTCATTGGTGGCAGGTTAACAAATACAGAAATAAACAACTTAAAGATGATTAGTTAACCTTTGTGAAGGGCCTTTCTAGTGTGTACAAACATATGTTGCAACATGTTTTTATTACTTTTGATCTGTTTGAGCTAGAAACATTTTTTTCTTTAAATCTGCAGATTATATGCAGAAGATAATGGATTATGTGGCGAATGCGGAAAATCCATACTTATGCCAAAAAAGCAGCAGCTGCAGTATCACATAATTCCAGGGGCTCTGAGTGTAAGTCGAAAAGTCACTACTCTGCGGCCCCCGGCAACAGACTCCCAAGACCCCAACAGCACTGCGCAAACTGCCAGTTAAACATTCTCAGGAAATTGAAGCCATTCTTACCAGTCAACGACTTCAAAGAGGCTGTACAAGCGCTAGTTATCCCCTGTGTGGATTACGGTATTGTCTCTCTATGCGCCTCCCAAAAGCATCTACAGCTCCCCTTAGAGCATCAATAAACTCTGCGGCAAGACTCATAACCGGTTCGAAAAATGTTCCCACATCTCCCCTGACCTAAAAGCCCTGAACTAGCTCCCGTTTGAAGCAAGAATCCACCTAAAAATTGCTTGCACATAAGGCCTTACACCACAAGGCACCCATTTATCTCGCGCAGAAATTGACAATCTCTGGTGGTTCAAAGTCCTCTAGGGGTGCAGATAACCTTCTCCTGAAACCTCAAAGATTCTATAAAAAAAACATATAAACGTTCCTTCTCTGGGATGGTGCCCAGGATTTGAAATTCTCTTCCCCCTGAAACCAGACTGAATTCTTCTTTCGTATCTTTCAAAAAGGAAGTAAAAGCGATTCTCATGGCAAAATTTACTTGACCACTCTGCCCGGCCCTGAACACTTTTCTTCCGAGACTCTCTGTTTATGTTTTTGGAACAACTATGATCCCATGCTTTGGTATTTTTACGACTTTCGTGTGTTTTATTTTATTTATCCTATGCATGATCTCTATATTGTGCCTTACTATCCATTTGTTATAATCAACTTTGTTCATTGTAAAGCGCTCTGATATCCACAAGGATCTTGTTTGCGCTCTATAAAACCTTCTAAATAAATAAATAAATATGCCACTCTACACAAAAAAGCGTAACAAAACATCACACTGGAACATGTGACATAAAACAGAACATATCTTACCACACAATCATTTTTAGCATTTCATAACATTTAACCAGGAGCCCTTACATTATGCATGAGCGCAGAACTAAATTATGCAGCAAATTAAAAAAAATGTGCGGCATACTGTAGGATAAAAGTCCAATTATGCTGCACTTTCTTTGCCACTATTATCTAGCTATTATGGCATTTTAAAACAGATACTGAAGCACAATACAACTCATTGCTTTAAGAAAAAACACGAGTCTTGAGCAAGAAAACTATGTGCATTAAAATGTTGTTATTCGGCATTCTTTGAGAAATGTATCTGGCATGAATGCTCTGATACAATATTTTAGGAATACTTCCCTCTTTCCTCCCCAGAGTAAACTTATTTGTGCAAAATATATGCAATGTTGTACTAAGGAGTACAAAACCTGTAATAAAAGGTGCTCCTCTTTAATTCTGCTCACCCCAGCTATGATTTAAACATTGTCGCCTGAAGCTCAGTGCCAGGCTGAATTTGTGTTTACATATTTGAGCTCCTGGAAGCAAACATTTTCCAACAAGAAGTAGCTTCCGAGGAGGGTGGTGTAATAACACATTTGTGACATCATTTTCTTAGTAAAAGGCACTTTGAGATAAAAACAGCAAACCTTAAATAAAAAAAAAATGATGACAAATGCTTTGGATTTTTCTGAATTTTAGGCACTCTCTTGAAATAATAGTTGCTTTGAAAACCCTGTGCTGTGAACATGAATTACTATCAGTTTACAACTGTGACCAACATCATTAAACGCATGAAATCACATTTCCTTCTTGTAAATGGCTTAATATGTATTTTCCTGAGGTACAGAAATGCTTCCCCATCAGTCAGTCCATTGGGGCTATTAGCAGAATGTGGGACAAAGGCTCACATCTTCGTCCCTAGGTAACCAAAGAACTTTTACAAAGTGCCAGGAGCATTAAGTTCCATATATGATGCGTTCTTGGTATATATATGGATCCTTTTTGAGATAAAAATTATTTTTTCTTGAAATTAGCAAATTATCCACTGGATGGTGCAAAGTGCGTCAAAAATCCATATTCATGCAGATAAAAAAGCCTGGGTGATGTATGCACGATTTGAGCATTACTGCTTATACCATACAGCACTTTTCCATAACCTAGCATACAAATTACTGTAACATATAGCGTGTAACATGGAACATTTAACCCATCACACGTTTCAAGCAGAGGCTTTTATATTATATAAAGTAAAAACATGTGGCAATCACACATGACACATCACAGCACATATTGAGTGATTGCTGAAACGCATGGATTCAGCTCACCCCCTTTGGATATGACCAACTCACTCGCCAAGGCACTAACTTATACATTCACTCACAAAGTCAACCTCACACACACTCAGTCACTAACCCCCTGAATCGAGTACCCTCCGGCAACTTGCTTAAAGCCCCCTGAAGCTCGTTCACCTCGTTCAGTGAGTGAGCATTCACTCCTTCACACTCATTCTCACTGACTCAGGGGGTGGGGGTGGGGGGTTGAGGCATGGCTCTGTTTTGGGGGGATATTACAGGCCGACAGATTATCGCTAGCAGTCCACAGGTGATGGCGCCTTGGTTCCTCACAGCTGGGTGCTGAATCTCGTTCCCACTGAAGATCATAGTGCCTTGACGCTATCCCCAGGAGCTTTGAAGTGTGAGTAGATGCATGTGAGCCGCAAGGTCCCGGGGTTGAGGGTAACTCTCTGCCAGTCGTAGAGTCCACAGGCAGCAGCCAGGCAGTCCTGCCTGTGTGCCCCTGCCCGTCCTGCTGCTCGCTGCCTGCTCCGCCTGGCAGCGCCGTCTGCTCCTGCGGGCTGTCCAGGCGCTACTGAGCCGGCTGCGGACGCGTTTCCACAGGCTGAGGCTCTGCGCCCCTTTCCAGCCGCTAGAGGGCGCTGGAGGACTTGCAATGCCCACCATCCACCGGCTCCTTCACTGAGGGGGAAGGGAGCAGGGGGAGGTGAGTAGTGACGCGCCGGCCTGTGTATATTTATACATTTACTTGAGAGTTTTGTAATTGTATGACTTGTTATCAAATCTCGGCGGCGTCTGGCACGCGGCTGACTCTCACACTGATTCCAGCTGTCACCAGCGGCTGGTCCTCGGACCCCTCCAAGAGTATGCTGGGAAGGATCTGTGCATTAGAGTGGGAAGGAAAATTACCCCAGACTGCCGTGGCGGTGGGGCAGTAAAATACAAGCAACTCAGGGTTCAATGGGCATTTCAGAGGTCTGTGCCCCGGTGTCACTGCACCTGCTGCACAGTGGTAGCTACGCCCTTGGATTTGTGCACACTCTGGGTTCAGCAAGACTGCTGGTTTTAAAGGGTTCTTTGGAGATTGGATAAAGTCCCCGGGCCCGGCTGATGTGTGCACAGCTGCTTTACAACAGGTGGTAACAACGATTCCATACCGATGAAACATCCAAGCGCAGTTCGCGCAGCCTCTAATTTAGCTTAGGGATTTGCAGGGAGCAATATTCAGGGAATCGGCATGTAGGCGCTGTTTGGGAAAATCAATCTTCTCCGGAGAGAGGATGTGGCTAAAGGCCAGAGCGGCTGACTTTGAAACTAGAGACGCTGGTTCGAATCTCGGCTACAGGCTCAGCATCTTGTGATTCTGAGCAAATCATTTAATCTCCCCATGCCTGGAAATAAATGAATGTGTCCGTCTGTAATGCAACTGGGTGCTCAGGTAAAGCGCTTCGATACCTTCGTAAAGCGCTTCGATACCTTCAGGTCGCGGTCCCGCTATATAAAACTGCACAAAAAAGTCCGTCAATCCTGCTGCCTGATCACAAAGGTTTTTGCAGGAGGGTTAAAAAGATGTTTTTTCCTGAATTAGGAACTCACTCCCCCCCCCCCCCCCCCCAACCAACCACAGCCTTTATCCAGACTGTGAAATCAGATCTTAAATCTCTTCTCTTCATAAGACACTTCCAGGCTTAATTCATCTCTTTCAAGTCCCTCAAGACTGCTTGGCATTTATTTGAACGCAATGCTGTAAATATGTCTCCTATACCTGTATTGCATTGTATTGTAATTGCATTTATATAGCGCTTACTACCCCATACGAGGTGTCAAAGCGCTTTTTCAGCAAGTAGCACGCTACTCCGGAACCCATGAATGCTTAGTGGTGAATTAGTATAGTGAAATATGAAAGTAATTTGAGTGGTGGATATTACCCAGTTGTTTGGATTGAGAAGGATAGCAGAGGGAAAGACGAGGGGAAAAGGTTTGCATTTATATAGCGCTTGCATTAACCTATTTCTTGCACTTCTCATTTTATCTTGACCTCTTTAATTAGCCAGATTGTATTTTTACTTGTTAGTGTGTAATTCTCCTTATGTAACATACTTGGTTCTATTGTAAATCACTCTGACACCTTTGGGTAAAGTCTGCGCTATATAAAACTGCATTAAATTAATAAAAAATAAATAAAAAATAGGGCATATGCAATTGGGACCAGGTGCAGAATTCCTGAGCAGCCAAGAAACTGTGGAAGGTTAAAACTTTAACCCCTTCGCTGCTGGCCCGTTTCCGCCACTGTGCGGTAAACAAACGAACAGGGCGGGGCCGTGACGAGCCCCAGCCGTCATCAGCACACGAGCACCGTGGAGCGTGACGGCTAAGTATTGAGCGGAAACCCCTCAGCTGATGGAGGCATAAAACCACCCTGAAAGCAGTGGATAAACTGCACAAAAAAAAGTGTGGAAACTGACTTTGAGTGCAATGGGGCGGGTCCAGTCCGCGTGGCGGCGGGTCTGAGACCCGCTAAAAAGAACACAATAGTCTGCAACTATTCTGTTGACCTTTCAGATTCAGGTACATACATATAAAATATAACACATACACCTTAAATTAAAACTAAATGCAAGTTAAAGTAATCGGTGAGAAATATGCTCTTTTAGCTTATGAAGCTTCATTGGTTGATCCGACCGCTGCAGATGTCTGATTGTAAACTAGACAAGTATAGAACTGAACCCTGGTTGGCGCAGCGCAGAATAGTAACATTTATATCTATAGTGCTACGAGGCCCCAGCCTGTAACTGAAAGCACTGGGAAAGCATTATTTTAAAATTGTATTGCACACAACATAATGTGCAGAGATTTGGTGTTTACGTTAAAACAAGTGCTTTCACAATATATATATTTAATAATATGCAATTAAACTCTACCTCGGGCAAACCTTCTTTGTAAGTTTCCCATAGAAGGAAGCACTCCAGAACTCAGCTGCTACCACCCTGACATGCTAAAGGAATACAGCTTCGTCACCAGGAAGCCCCAAGCAGCTCAGTCAATTAAAACCACATAATTGTCCTCAGCAGCCTTTATATTTGCTGATTAACCAATTAACGAACTGTATATATATTAACCCTGGGAGTAGTTTGCGAAGTAGCGCTACTCGTAGCTAAGCGAAGTGCACTTCGCACTACGCGAGCTACACGTAGCACTACGCGAGCTACACATAGCACTACGCGAACTGCGTAGTACCCTGTTCGCGATGATTGCACAGTGCCGGATGCTTGTCCGCACTGTGCAATCATTGAAAACGGCATCTTGCACAGTGCGAGCTGTCTTTTACTGCTGCTCGTGTAGATTTTTACTCGAGCGGCAGCTTTCTCAACGCGGACTGGTAGTTTCTCATCGCAAGCGGTCGCGAGCATACGCGACCACTCGCAATTTTTGGTCTGAACAGACGAGCCAGTGCGTCGGGTTTGTTGCAGACGTTGCACTGGCTTCCCATCCGCAAACGGATTGCCTTTAAGGCATTGACTTTGGCCTATAAGGCTCTCCATGCGGTGGGAGCGAAGTACCTCCAAAAGAGACTTGCCTTTTACCACCCGGCTCGTTCTCTGAGGTCAGAATCTCTATTCCTGGCGGCTGTCCCGCGAGTGAAGAGAGCCCGCCTGGGAGGCCGCTCCTTCGGATTGCTGGCACCACAGATGTGGAACTCATTGCCGCTCACACTCCGGGGAGCCACCAGTCTTGTTTTTAGGAAAGGCCTCAAGACCTGGCTGTTCACCCAGTAGGCCGTCCAGTTGTTTGCTCTTTCTGTGTTCTTTTCTTCTCCTTTTTGTTACTGTGTTATGTTATTGTGTTGTAGTTCTCCTTACTTAAAGCGCCGGGACACTCTTTTTGAGTAGCCGTGCGCTATATAAAAAATAAATATAACATAACATAACATAACATAACATAACATAAATATAACAATGAGAAACCTGACCTCCCTGTGTTGAGAATCTCGCCAGGAGGTTTATTTTCCACGCTCTCGATTGGCAACTTGATGTTGCTGATCGCGAACAAGGAAAAAGTCTTGCCGGGATGTCATTTTGCTTGCTCGCGGTCGCCAACTTGACGCTGAGGACCGCGAGCAAGCAAAAAATGACCGCTGCACTACGCTACGCGTGTTTGCGCTGTGCTACGTGCAGTTCGCGTAGTGCGAAGTAGCGCAAACTTCGCAAACTACACGAGCGTAGCGTAGTGCTTTGCCCAGGGTTAATATATATATATATATATATACATACATATACATACATCTTTCAAATATCCGACACCAAGGCGAGAAGGCTTGTTTTTTCTTTATCTGTTTTCCTGTTCCTTAGCTTCTCAGTACATTAATCGCCCTCCCTTCCCTTCCCGCTGAAGGTACCTGAAGGTCAACATTAACCGCCCTGGGATGGTTTGCTAACTAACAGAAAGCAGGGTAAACTGTTTTTGTCATATTAAAAATTGGGAATGTTGTTCCCAATAGATCCTGCCCACTTCAACCACTGCCTAAGTGCGTGTCTCCAGGACAAGGCTTCTGAGCTCGCTGCGCAAAGTAGTGAGACAGTGATATGTTTTAGTCCAAAAGTGACTCTGAGGAATTTCTATGAAAAATAGAGGTGAACAAGGACCCAGCTTTACATAGGGAGAGGGCCATCAGGTGCCTATGCTACTTATCTGACTGACAGGAGATCTTAGTTTGTAAACAGCGATGGAAAGGAGACATGTTGGTTGCAGGTTCGGTAGTTTAAGAAGAGTAAATATATGTAAATATGTGATATATGCCTTGACGCCCATTGGGCATAGCTGCGCAATATAAATAATGTTTCATTCATTCATTCATTCATATATACTTGCCCAAGCCTAATCGCTGGTAAAATGGAATCCTGAGAAAATCTATTTGTATATATATATATGTATATAGAGATAACTCTAACCACTAGTAGTATCTAGTAGACTTTTTACTCACTACCATTCCTATGTGATTCTTAGAGTTTATACATTTGTATCTTTTCCTTGAGTGACTTTACAACTTGTACATTTGCAATTTTTTCTGTTTGTATCTCTTCCTTGTGTGACTTTACAACTTGTACATTTGCAATTTTTTCTGTTTGTATCTTTTATGTAACTCATGTAATCCTAAGTCCTTATGTTTCGCAGCTGGTTCTTTTGTAAAGCGCTCTGACACCTTCAGGTAATGTTCGCGCTATATAAAATCGCATTAAATAAATAAATATATAAAGAGATCGCTGTCGAAGATCACTCGTAGACTTCTGACATACTCGACAGCGGCGGGTAAAGTGCAAGGGTTTAAATGGCCGCTCAGAGTGAAGCTTGTGGTTCAGTATGGGCGCGGAAACTCTGTTTCACCGGCATTATGCCACAGACTGTTGCTGTCCTACATGTAACATTGTACGACCACTTGTGCTCAACCAACTTGACAAAATCCTCAAGTCGCAATGAACACTACACAATCTGCGTTTTGTTGTTGTACTGCTTCACAGTGAAGACCACGCTCCCATCAGGACCAAGGACAGTGGGAGCATAGAGACATTATAAGATATTAGAGCCAGGGCTGATTGTTGGGGAATGCAAGAAGATTGGCTCTGCAGTGGAGAAATAATATCTCTCAGCAGCACCAGATGGCTCCATGGTAAAACACGTTTGTCATTTTCCAGCTCAGCGTGGATGGTACTGTGCTAATTCTATGCTAATAAACTTTTATATAAAATTTGCAAAAGACTTTGGGGCATATTACCAACAACTAGCGATAATTATCACTATGTTGGCTTAGCGGCTATAATTTTATCGCCGTGTAGCGATGATTTTTATCGCTTAGGAGCCTTGCTATTATCAAGGTTTATCTCCTAAGTGATAAAAATTGGCCGAAATGCATGAATATCGCTGAAAAGTCAGCGATATTCATGCATTACCGAGCAAATGCTCTTAGCCATGTTATCCACCTCCCATTGGATAACATGGCTAAGAACTGCTCAGGGGCAGGTGTTAGCTTTTGGAGATATTCGCGCTTAGCGCGAATATCTCCAAAAGTTGGTAATTGGAGATAGCGATGTTAGCAACTGTTTCCAGTCGCTAACATCTTGGCACGCCCACTTTGCATGTCATAAGTGATAAATGTCACTGACATGCAAAGCGGGGCCCAAGATGGTCGCTATCTCCTACTAGCTGTCGCTAACTGGTGTTAGCGACAGCTAGGTAATAGGGAGATCATTTTATCTCCGCTTTCTTGGCTTTTAAAGCCAAAAAACCGGAGATAAATCCCTTGGTAATATGCCCCTTTGTTGCTTTCTAGCTCGATGTGGATGGCACTGTGCTAATCCTATGCTTAAAACTCTGCTAGAGAAACAGACATTTGAGGTGAGTAGATTCAGAGTATTGGTGTTGTAGAGTTTCCCATATACTGCTCTCGCCTAAATCGTGGGACTTACCCAGGGTTCCCTGCTCTCTTTTGCATAATTTATGCAGCACTCTAAGCCTGAAAGGGCATTGTTTTGATATATCGAATATCCAACCCTATGTGCAAACGAAAGGGGATTTGCCATTATCGAGTGAAATAGATCACTATTCAGCAAAAGCAAGACAAAGTGCCTCTGAATGCAGATCACATTTCCTTTGTGAGTTTTCCATTGCTTTACACCTACTAATCGTTAGTTTATCTAACTTACATACTCTCCCCCTCATCGATCTGACCTGCCCACGTTTTCTGACCCACCACCTAAATCGATGCTTTTCCTGTATCTCCACTGCTCATTTGATGTAACTGTTTCTTGTGATAACTCCTGCACTCACCCACCATTGTAAACGTACACGTTTAATTACTAGTATTGTAACCCGCTGTAACCCTTGTATTCTGCTTGTCGTAAAGCGCTCTGATGCCTACAGGCCATGTACACGCTATGTATAATTGCAAATAAAAGTCATCGACAAATTTGGAATGATACTAGGATGCAAAGTTAGAGTGAATAAATCATATCTGACACCTGTATCTATGAGCACATTAATGCACCGTTTTGAAATAGGACTTTTAATGATACGGAGATATATGCATTACTACAGGCTTTTAAAAAATTCCTAAATGTAATTTTGACCCATTGATTGAGTAATTGAAAGGTATTGAAAGGTGGAGTTAATTGAATCCGGGACAATACGATAATGTTAACTCAAATCAAATCAAAAATAGTCTTTATTCGATATTTTTCAATCATAAAAGACATTTACAATACAAATTCATCCCCCACCCCATAGATAATAAGATCCACATTTGGTCAATCGTTACCACTATATCTAAAAAGAGCTTACTAGCTCATACATGATTACAAATAATTACATGATTAAAAAGAATTAAATATCACATTTAAAAAGTTAAAACAGTATTAAAAGAATAATTCATTCAGTGCTAGGTATATCGATTTCTCAATACAATTTACAAAATCGGATAGCAGCATATAACAACTGGCCTTGGGGTTATTCCAAACTCATTTTACGGGCGCAAATTATCCACATCCAGTGTAAAAATTTCGACATGGCTATAACAACTGGCTGAGAAGTGTCAGTTCTTAAGATCCTAATTGCCTCACTAGCAGTTTTGAGGCCTAACTGAACACAAATCGGTTTAAGCCACGACTTTCTTGGTACATTGTATTCGGGGCAGGCAAACAATACATGCCCTATGTTTTCCCTTTGGTCGGGGCAAAAGGGACACACCGAACTTTGATTCCCACGCCATTTTGCAGTTAAAGTATTTAGTGGTAGTGTCCCCACCCTCATTTGGTGATACTTCTTCCGGTCCCCTGGAATAGTAATCCAGTCCCAATAGGGTTCTAGGGCCGGTGCATGCTTGAGCTCTAAGAAGTCGGTAGTAAATGATAATTCAATATGACGTCCAAATGTCTTGGTCTCAACCATGTTCCAATACAGATCACAAAGTATTTTCTTGGGTGGGAAGACATTCCCCACAGGGTCATCCCATAATGCAGATAGGCCCATAGCCAGGTAAGTTGTTTTAACCTCCCTCATCCACTGGATTTTATAGGACTTATCCGAGTCTCTAACCTCGAGGAAGCCCTGGGCATACTGCAGGAGTTCCGGGGTTACCCATAATCTCCTCCAGTAGGCAACTGATCTATATTTTGCCATATCCTCGAAGCTATGAGCTCCCAGATCGTAGTGGAGAGGTATCAAGGGAGTGGATACTGGTAAGCCAGTGATATTACGAAAAAATTTGTTTTGGGCAACCGTCAACTTAGTGAGGTTGCTGGTCCCCCAGAGTTCTGCCCCATAAAGGACCGCTGCTCCCACCTTAGCATTGTGAATCTTTAAAACAGGAGTGATAGGCCTGGTATGTGATGAATAAAATTCCTTGGTGAGTGCTCCTGCCAATTGTGCGTGCCTCGTAACCAGCTGATTGGTATGCTGTTTCCAATCTAATTTATAGGACAGGGTGATGCCCAAGTAATTAAAGGCTTGGGTCTGTTCAAGTTGGACCCCATCCATGACCACCTTCCCTCTGACATATTTCCGTTTGTGCAGAACCATGAATTTTGTTTTAGCTGTATTAATAACAAGGCCATGATCTGCACAAAACACTTCAAAGACTCTAATAGCCTTCTGGAGCCCCTGTTGTGTCTTTGATATTAACAGGGTATCGTCCGCAAACATCAACAGGGGGATAATGTTAACTCATTTAAATGTCTATTTTGTCTACATTGTCTATTTATTCTATAACATAATTTTTCATGTTCCCATACATTTTTATCAAGATGACCGTATAGCTGGAATGCTTCTAAACCAATTAAACATTCCTCTTGCTATATTTTAGGTTAATGAATGGACTAGCAAAAATGCACTATTTGCATTTATGTGACCTACTTTGTCATTGGTGCACAACACATCGTAAATATGACACTACTCAGTTAGCTGTTCCAGCGACACAGCTGGTTTCCACATTCTTAGCAGGCATGGCCCTAAATTTGTGAATGAGGAAATTCCACAATTTTTAACAATGAACTTCAAGCTTTTCCCTGCCAAGTTAGGGACGTCTTCTTATTGGTGCTCTTTCTTCCTCTCTACTTCTCCGGTTGGTCACCTCTTGGTTACCCTTTGGCAGGTATAACATTTTGGAGATATTAAATCACATTGGGTTGGAAATTGAAGTATTAGATCCCGGATGTGCCAATCAATGGCACACTCTGATAGAATAGTCTGGCTGCCAGGTTTTTCCATCTGCCACTGAAACTGGGTCTTCGTGCTTGATACTATTTCCATTTGGAAAACCATTCTTAATAGTTGTGACCAATCCTACTACCACAATAAACTCCCACTATGGGGGAATCCAATGCTCCCGGAGATCTTTCATGATAATTTATCACTACAATGGGTGGAGTATGGGATAAAGTCACTAGGGGATATATTTGATCACGATGGGTTCGCTTCATTTGAGAAACTACAAATTTTGTATAACTTGCTGGCCCATATGTTTTTTAAATATTTGCAAATCAAGAGCTTTCTGGTGATGTATTTAAAATTGACTAATATAATGGAATCAGATATATGGGACTTACTTTATCAAGACATCACTAAATTCAAGATTAGCTGCATGTATAGAATCCTTAACGGAAAAAGAAAGGGGGACTGTAACAAATTAGCCCATAAATGGTGTATGCTACTTGCTGAGGAAGTCTGTACATGCCACTAATCTCCAAATGCAGCAGTTTCGTACTCTATGTAATTTATACTATACACCAGAGAAAATAACTAAATGGGTTCATGAAGGGTCATCTAGTGTGCGTACGAAATGTCCTAAATGCGATCTACATGCCGCAAGCTTGATGCATATGTTTTTTGAATGTCCTAAATTGAAGGATCTATGGAAAGAAATAGGGCACAATTGCTCTCAGAGACTAGGGATCGATTTTTACCGAACTGCAAGAGATATTATGTTAGGACCTCGGAGGTTTAGTCATCAACAAAACCGTTTACTATTAATTATTTGTGTGGTGGCTAGATTGGTTATTGCTAGAGTTTGGATTAACACTTACCCTCCTAATATTAGCGATTGGTGGGCACTATTAAAGGAGACATATTCAATGGAATTTCTACTAGCCAAAACTAGGGGTTTACAAGCTAGGAAAAAACTTAATTCGGTTTGGGGACTTATTTCGGAATGCTTTTGATCAATATTTGGCTATAATCAGGTACGGATGATCTGTCTCTTGTGCTTCTATAGATTTTCTTTATTCATCTGCTTTTTATGCTTTTATGTTTTCATATACTTGGTATTCCTGCTTATTATTGCTGGACCGAATCATGGAATCATTTACAGATTAATTATGTTACTTGCTGTCTTGTTGAACAATAAAGATTATTTAAAAAAAAAAAAGAAACTGGGTCTTCACCTCCTTTATGCCAGTGAGTCCAGGAGCGGGCCAAGCAGGTAAGAGTGGTGGGGCATGGTGGAGGGGGGGCTCGACAGACAATGACAAGGGAAAATTAAATAAATAATTACATTTCCCTCGTGGTCATCTGTCGA
Organism: Lissotriton helveticus; assembly: GCF_964261635.1. Classification (NCBI taxonomy): domain Eukaryota; kingdom Metazoa; phylum Chordata; class Amphibia; order Caudata; family Salamandridae; genus Lissotriton; species Lissotriton helveticus. The sequence goes on along the minus strand of NC_136072.1, from coordinate 49,790,175 downwards.
GTTCCCCCACCCCACCCTGCCTCACCGCTATTACCTGCACAGGATGCTCCTGGTGAAGTCATCTTTTACCATATTTAGAGCTTTCTTCCAATGGCAGAGGAGGATTCTGCTATAAAGTGTCTGATCCTTCTATCGGAAGAGCCTATTGGTCGGCAACCCTCCAGCACAAAATCTGCAAACGTCTGCCTCTTGAGGTGCAATCTCCTCAGGGAATGCTTGTGCTGCCGTGCACCCCTACTTTTGGCCACCGTGCCATGTTGGGGTGTTTGCCAGCACGTTGAGGACACAATATATAAGTTTTCCTGAAAGTCCATCACCGTTTCAGCAGCGGGCCTTCACAGAGACATCTCCACAAGTTATTGGTTGTGGTGCAGTCGCGTCAGCTCAGGAGGACACTTTTTCTGGTCCACCATGGAATAGTGGATGGTGGAGCGATGGAGTTTCCTCCAGCAGGTTATCCGCCAATTGAAAATTGAGAAGACACACTCAAGGACCTACAGATGGCCGCCATATTTCCCATGAGGGCCTCTCAAGCAGCGCATTCCCAGGGGGTGCAGCGTTCTCTCTTTGACGTCAAGGGTTGTGTCATGTTCTTCGTGTGCGCAGGGAGGTACACCAAACACGGGACGCAGGTTAGTCTCACATTCCTTTATTTGCATCGCTCATAACTGCTAGTTAGCATCTAGTCCGCTGCTGGTCAGCACATCCGTCCCCGTCCATGTCCTGGTCATTGTCTGTTCCCCCTTCCTGTCTCGTCACCAGATCTGGTGTCCGGTGACTTGGTCACTCTGCCTGAGGACCCACAGGGTCCTAATGCCCTACTGTCCGTCGCCCACACTGTCGGGTCACGACACCTCCCCCCTTGTTGCAAACAAATGTTCGTGACACATTTACCATAGTCCTCATTCACAGTTATATTGATGGGGGTGAACGAACGAGAGAGAGAGAGAGAGAGAGAGAGAGAGAGAGAGAGAGAGAGAGTACTTGTCATTCTACATTTCTTCAATGAGTCTCTGTTGTTTACTGCATGTTCTTCGTCAATCTAGTGTCTCCGTCTCTTCCTTGTCCTCTATCTTCCACCGTCCATGTGGCTGCAGTTGTCACTGCCATTTCTTCTTTCTCCGCTTTCTTTGTCCTTGAAATGCTATCTCTTTCTTGTTATTCGTTGTTTGTCGTAGGCAGCCGTTATCATCCATCCTTTCACTTTCTTCACCGCCAGTGACTCTTTGGAGACTTGTTGTCTTATTATCAATATTCTTTCTGTATCAACACCTTTTTGGTCCTGGTCATGCGGTGCCTCTTGCCTTTATTTCCTTGATGGCGCCTGTCCGCTCTGCTTATTGTATGTCTTTGTCCTTTCTTTTTGCTGCTCTTTCTCCTGCGCCAAAGTCCTCTCGTGTTACTCTTTTTTACCCATTTTGTTTCCTTTGTCTTTGTGTCTTTCCCTTTGTTTTCTTTTCTTTTATGTTCTCCTTTTCTCTCTCCTGTTTCTTTGTAGGTCTTTGTCCTTCTTTTCTTGGTTATTTCTTTTTTTCTGTCCTTTTCCTCTTTCTTTATCTTAGTGTGTCTTTGTCCCTCTTTTCTTTGTTGTTTCTCTTTTCTGTCTTTTGTTTGGCCTTATCTCTGGCTTTCCTTTATCTTTACTTCTTTCTTATTTTTCCTTCTTTCTTTTCTTTATTTCTACTTATTTGGCCTCTTCTGGGCTTTCCTTGTCTTTTCTTCTATATTTCCTTGTTTTCTTTTCTTCTCTTTCTCTTTTCTTCTTTTCTTTATTTTCTTGTAACTTCTTTTATTTCCTTGTTTTCTTTTCTTCTCTTTCTCTTTTCTTCTTTTCTTTATTTTCTTGTAACTTCTTTTATTTCCTTGTTTTCTTTTCTTCTCTTTCTCTTTTCTTCTTTTCTTTATTTTCTTGTAACTTCTCCTTTGCTCTTTCTTTGTCCTTGTGCGATCTTTGTCCTTTTGTTTCTCTTTGTTGTTCTGCTTTGTTTCCTTTATTTTCCTTTCTTTTCTTTGTTGTTTCTCTTTTCTCTATTTGTCCTTTTATTATTCTTTTGTTTTCTCTTTTCTTATTGCACCATCATCTTCCTTTGCCTTATTGCTCTTTTTCCATTTGTGCGCTCTTTTGCGCTTTACTGATCCTTTATTCTTCAATCAAAACATTTATTTTGCTTTGTTTCTCTTTTCAGACGTTTTCCGTGCTTATCTTCCTTTTCTGCTTTGTCTTCGTTTTCTTCCCGTCTTTTCTTCTTTATTCCTTTTTGTTGCTCGCGTTCTCCTTAATTCACCTTGTTGTATGTTGTTCTTCTTCTTTGCCCTTTGCCTGGCTTTGAAATGGCTGCTCTTCTTTTTTCTATGACCTTTCCTTGAATGTCCCCTTCAAAATGTTCGCTGTCATTCTCACAATACTTTAGTCGTCTTTGTTCTTCCTTTTCTTATTATGCCTCTTTATTCTCCTTATTTCTGCCTTTATTTTTGTTTATTTCTATCTTCTAGTTGTCTTTTCTTTCTCATTTCCTTCTTTTTTGACGTTAGTTGGCCTTAAAATGGCCGCTCCATTATTGTCTATCTTTTTTTCCTGATCACGCAATTTCGCTGTCATAATCGCATTGCCTGTTCTTAAGATGGCCGCCGCTGCTGTTCTCAGTGCCCATTGGCTCGGCTCGCCTTATTCTAATATGGCCGCCGAGACTCTCGAAATTCTCGCAATGACTCGCGCCAGCCTTTTCAACTCGTGCATTTTGTTTCTCAGCACTTACCGCATCCGCGCTTGTCCTCATCGGTGGCAGTCGGGGTGAGCTCCCGCGTTGCTGCTCAATGGGCAGTCTCTCCTGTGTCCCCTACACTTCCAGGGTGGGCTCCTGGTGTGTCTCCAGTCATCGATCGTTGCTCGACGATCCACGCGTCGTTCGTCACTTTCCCTCGTCGCCAGTTGTCATGTTCTTCGTGTGCGCAGGGAGGTACACCAAACACGGGACGCAGGTTAGTCTCACATTCCTTTATTTGCATCGCTCATAACTGCTAGTTAGCATCTAGTCCGCTGCTGGTCAGCACATCCATCCTCGTCCATGTCCTGGTCATTGTCTGTTCCCCCTTCCTGTCTCGTCACCGGATCTGGTGTCCGGTGACTTGGTCACTCTGCCTGAGGACCCACAGGGTCCTAATGCCCTACTGTCCGTCGCCCACACTGTCGGGTCACGACAGGTTGGCTGCTCTCAGAATGCATGTCTCTTGTGAACCCACACTTTGTTGTGCAGCGGCTGAGTTTGTCAAGCTCTTCACAGATGTGACAGTGTGTTCCGCTCCTCAGGCAGGAATGTTAGCCATGGACAGTGCAGCAGGTGCAGTGGCACCAGAGCCTAGGTGTCAGAAGGGTCAACTGCACCTTGAGTATGGCTCTAATATACCACCATCCTGCGGTCAGGGGCCCAAGTTTCCATTCTTGCATTGGGGCCCATGTCACCTCTGCTACTCCACTGTGCTCAGGCCTACTCCCAAGAGGTGTAGGTGACCCCCTCCCAAGATATAGTTTATTAACTTAATTTTCTATTTATTTATTTATGTTATGCGTTTTTATATAGCGCAGACTTTACCCGAAGGTGTCAGCACTTCACAATAGGAACAGTAATGATACATGAGGACAAAATTACAAGTGAACAAATTACAAAAGCAAACGTTACATTACATGAGGCAATAGTGACAATTGTGAGCAAACAAAATACAAGTGGTAGCAAACGGTACATTACAGGAGAAAAAAAAAAGTGAACAAGTGTGCAAGTTACAAGAGCGTACAAAGTACAAGTAGAGGTATAACTGCAATAAACGGCAGACACTCAAAACACAAGAACAAGCGTTACGTAGGCAATGGTGGCACTTGTGCAAGTATCGAAAGCAAACAAAATGCAAGAGGTAGCAAACAATAGGTTACAAGAGAAAAGTGACGTGTGCATGTTACAAAAGAGTACAAAATACAGATAGAAGGTGTTGGAAAGGTGACCCCGGGGGAGACAGAAGATGTCTGACTGTCCGCCCCGAGACCCACCTCTCTCTATGGAATAGGCCGAGCGCCGTAGGGAGGCCTCCTTGGCGAGGCTCCTCTCCTACAATCGTACCAGTTTGAGCAACCACACTACTTACAGAAGAACACCACACAGGAGGAATATTCACAGGAATCTTTATATAGGCAATTAAGGCAAGTCCTTGATCGGTTAGCAGGCAAGGATAGAGGGATCCGTAAAGTCTTGGTTTCGGGGATAGGGGGTAGCGGGACAGTCTTGGCACCAACTGGTGCTTGGATAGTTCAGCGTGGTCAGGCCGCGACAGCGTCAGCAGGGCCCCGAAGGTGGTTCAGCTTGGTCAGGCCGCGACAGCGTCAGCAGGGCCTCGAAGGTGGTTCAGCGTGGTCAGGCCGCGACAGCGTCAGCAGGGCCTCGAAGGTGGTTCAGCTTGGTCAGGCCGCGACAGCGTCAGCAGGGCCTCGAAGGTGGTTCAGCTTGGTCAGGCCGCGACAGCGTTGTGGTAAATAAATAAATAATACCTCTATTTTTGAATGGATAAATGAATAACAGATAGCTCAATAAATAAGAGTCAAGATTCGAGGTAGTAGGAGTTTGCAGGTTTAATACAGCATAAGGACAGGAACAGGACAACCTGCACAGGAATAGGATGGCAGCTCTTGACAGGGGGGGCCCCGACAGCTGCCGGGCAGGATCTGGGATGAGCGCGCTCTGGGGAAAGGACTGGCGTAACATTTAATAACAATACACAAGCATATATAGTAAAACAGTTGCATTACAGTACATATGATAGGCGGAGCAGTGGGTGTGGTCAATAGCAGTCGCGAAAGATAAGGGTGAAAATGGGTGTAACAGGGGCGTATACATAGACATGTGATGCAAACGTAACAGAATGTGTCATAAATGGGGCGGAAACATGGAGGGGGCTACCTAAGGAGCCGGGACCTCTAACCTAATGGTGCGCGCAAACTGACAATGACGTGTTACTAGGAGAAGCTGGGGGCTATGAACTCTGTGCTAGGAGCAGAGACTGAAGTCTGGAGAGTCAGGGCGACATGTACCTAAACAGTATCTAGTATCTGATGTTTAGAGAACATGTTGATAGAATCCAAAAGTTATCGGGGTAAAGGCTAACAGACTCTAAGACTGGAGCATGCATTATTCTACATGTAGTGCGTGATGAAGAATATTAAAGGACCATTTAATACAATATTTCTCTTACATGGAGACGTAAAGGCTAGACAATGACGGAAACTATTGATGCGATTCAGTAGCTTAGGAATGCAGAGAAGGAGGGCTGGACTGATAACTAGAATCATAACATACTCTTGGCAGACTCGTAGGCAGAGCCAGGCTGAGCCGGGCACTGTGAGGCAGGAAGTAAGTGAAGGGTCGAGGATACAGGTGGGGGCTGTATCGCTCCTCAGCGAGGCTCAGGAGACAGGAGCTGAGAATCCGGTTTCTGGGCCCTTTTGAGGCCTAGAAACGGGGACTTTACAATGAAATAACGTGCACACTGAAAAACGTGGCAACGTGACTTTACATAGGCCTGATATTCGTAGTATTCACGAGAACTGGAAACTGGCATACTAGAGATGGACACAACTGTAATTGCGTCTTTAATCGAACATGGGGAATACATATGCATATTAATCATGCACAGATAACATATGATGGAGGACGCGTAGGGACACAGAACATGGCAAAATTTACTTTTCCACAGCGTCAGCAGGGCCTCGAAGGTGGTTCAGCTTGGTCAGGCCGCGACAGCGTCAGCAGGGCCTCGAAGGTGGTTCAGCTTGGTCAGGCCACGACAGCGTCAGCAGGGCCTCAAAGGTTTCCGGTGCAAGAGTTCAGATCAGGATCAGCCGCGACGAGGTCAGCAGGGCTTCGACTCCAAGATACAACTGACGTCTTCATCCAGGGCTGGCCCAGATATAGGACTGGAGGCGTTTGATGTCCGGACCCTCGCGCCTGGGGGTCAGAGGGGCCGGGATGAAGGTGTCCAGACACCCAGCAGGGGGGTGGAGCCAGCACCCAGGGAGGCTGGAGGGCGATCGATACCAGGCGTCCGGGGACGGCTGGAGGGCCATCGAAACTTCCCGCCTCTCGGATCTGCCAAGTGGCCACTCGCCCACCCAGGAGGATCTTGGTGCCTCGATGTCGGGGCTTCGCTGAGGCCGGGGCCAGGGATGGCTGCGGCCACGTGTCCGGGACGTGATGGGCCCAAGATGGAGTCGGGCCAGACATGGGGGCCGGGCATGGTCGCCAGACCGGCAGTGTTGGCGAGCGGGGTCCGCCGATGTCCCAGGGGGGGAGAGCTGTAGGTTGCCAGGGGGGCTGCTCTCGTCGGGGATCGTGAAGGCTCGTGTCCGGGGGGTCGATAGCGAGTCGACGGAGGGCCGATGTCGTCCTGGGCCCGCCATGCAGGAGGGTTAGGCCCACGCCACGAGGCCGTGTCCAACACACGTCCCCTCCAGCTGAAGGCGGGGAGAGTCACCCATCTTCCTGGGGACTCTCTTCGTCGAGGCGGAAGAAGCGGGACAGGCCATCCGCGTTGGCGTGGTCGTTGCCAGGGCGATGCTCCACCGTGAAGTCCATCCCTTGGAGGGAGATGGACCAGCGCAGCAGCTTTGGGTTTTCACCACGCATGTGCATCAGCCACCGTAGGGGCCGGTGGTCGGTCTGCACCCGGAAGTGGGTGCCGAAGAGGTAGGGCCTGAGTTTCTTGAGGGCCCATACGACGGCGAAGGCCTCCTTCTCGATGGTGCTCCATCGCTGCTCTCTGGCCAGCAGCCGCCGGCTGATGAAGGCCACAGGATGGTCAACCCCCTCGGGGTCAATCTGGGAGAGGACCGCCCCGATGCCGTGCTCCGAGGCGTCGGTCTGGACTACGAACTCCTGGCTGTAGTCAGGGGCTTGGAGCACAGGGGCGGTGCACATGGCGGCTTTCAACGTCTCGAAGGCCACCTGACAAGCGGGTGTCCATTGCACTTTCTGGGGCCGGTTCTTCGAGGTTAATTCTGTGAGTGGCCCCACAATGCTCCCATAGTTTTTGATGAAGCGCCGATAATATCCAGTGAGCCCCAGGAAGGCTCGGACGGCGGTCTGGGTGACCGGGGGCTCCCAGGCTAGGATGGCGTCAATCTTTGGTTGGAGGGGAGCCACTTGGCCGCTCCCCACTTGGTGTCCCAGATAGGTCACGGACCCTTGACCTATCTGGCACTTGCTGGCTTTCACAGTTAGTCCGGCCCGTCGGAGGGCCGTCAGGACCTCCCAGAGGTGTTTTAGGTGCCCGGCCCAGTGGGGGCTGTACACTGCAATGTCGTCTAGGTAGGTGGCACTGAATTCTTCTAGCCCCACCAGCACTTTGTTCACTAGTCTCTGGAAGGTGGCCGGGGCGTTTTTCATGCCGAAGGGCATCACCTTGAATTGAAAGTGTCCATCGGGTGTTGAGAAGGCCGATCGCTCCTGGGCGCCCGGGGTGAGGCCGATCTGCCAATACCCGGCGGTGAGGTCGAAGGTGCTGAGGTACTTGGCGGCTCCCAGGCGGTCGATGAGTTCGTCGGCCCAGGGGATGGGGTGTGCGTCTGTTCGGGTAACCGCGTTCAGTCCCCGGTAGTCGACGCAAAACCGGAGTTCTGGAGGGGTGCCAGGTGTGGCGGCTATGGGGACCAGGACAACGGGGCTGGCCCATGGACTGTCGGAGGATTCGACCACCCCCAGGGCCAGCATCTTGGTAACTTCTGTCTGGATGCAGGCCCGAACTTGGTCGGGGACTCGGTAAGCCCGGTGTCGCACTGGCTGGCTGTCCCCGGTGTCGACATCGTGGACTCACCACTGGGTAACCCCGGGAGTGAGGGAGAACAGGTCGGTGAACTGCCCCAACAGCTCTTGGCAGTCTCGGCGCTGTGTGTGGGGGTCAGGTCGGGGGAGAGAGAGATCCCCTCGACGGAGCCGTCTTTCTCCGCGCACTTTAGGAGGTCGGGCAAGGACTCGGAGTCGTCTTCGGCTCCATCGTCGGTAGCTAGCAGCAGGCTCAATTCTGTGCGGGCAAAATGCGGCTTGAGCCGGTTGGCGTGCAGAACCCGGAGGGGGTTTTGGGGTGACTCCATGTCCACGAGATAAGTGACAGGGCTCTTGCGCTCGATCACTTTGAAGGGGCCCGACCATTAGTCCTGGAGGGCACACGGTTCGACCGGGGTCATGACCCAGACCTGCTGGCCCGGCTCGAACTCGATGGATGAAGAGTTTTGGTCATACCAGCGCTTCATGTCTTCCTGACTGGCCTCCAGGTTGGCCTCGGCAAGGGCCCGGAACTTCCGGGTCTGGTTGCGGAGGGTCATGAGGTACCGGTAGACATCCGGCGGGGCGTCGTGGATTGTAGTTTCCCAGCCTTCTTTGACCAGGCTGAGGGGACCTCGGACAGGGTGTCCGTACAAGAGTTCGAAGGGGCTGAACCCCAGGGACTTCTGCGGTACCTCCCGATAGGCGAACAAGAGGCAGGGCAGCAGGACGTCCCACTTGCGGCGGAGGGGCTCTTCTAGGCCCTGGATCATCCCCTTGAGTGTTCGGTTAAACCGCTCCACAAGTCCATTTCCTTGGGGGTGATACGGGGTGGTGAACTTATATGTGACCCCGCACTGTTGCCACAGGGACCGCATATACTTCGATATAAAGTTTGTGCCCCGATCACTCACGACCTCTCGGGGGAATCCTACTCTGGAGAAGATCCCCATCAGGGCTCGGCCTACTACTGGGGCCGTGATTGTTTGGAGGGGGATGGCTTCAGGATAGCGGGTGGCTTGGTCCACCAGGACAATTATGAAGCGATGCCCTTGCGAGGTTTGGGGGTCCAGGGGCCCCACAATGTCGATCCCCACTCGCTCGAAGGGGGTGGTCACTACAGGAAAAGGTTGGAGCGGGGCCTTCACCTTCCCCCCGCTCTTTCCGCTGGCTTGGCATGTCGGGCAGGTGCGGCAGTGGTTATGCACATCGTTGCGCATTTTCGGCCAATAGAAATGGGTCACCAGACGGCTGTAAGTTTTGTCCTGCCCCAGGTGCCCGGCGAGGGGCACATCGTGTGCTAGGTTCAAAAGGAAGTCTCTGAATCGTAGGGGGACCACTAACACTCGGCTGGCCCCTAGCTCGGCAATTTTCTGTTCACTGTATAGGAGGCCGTGGTCCCAGTAGACCCAGTGGGACCCTGAGGTGTCTCCGGTAGCTTGGGCGGTGGCTTGTTGTCGGGTCCCTTCGAGGGAAGGGCAGGCCTTCTGCTCCTGCCGGAACTGTTCTCGGGTGGGGCCACCCTCTTGGCGCCATTGGGCTAGTTCAGGTATGTCGCTGAGCTCGTGGCTGCTTTCGTGGTCGGGCTCCGATGGCCTGGGCTCGGAGTCGGCCTCTTCATTGTCGGCGGGTGGTGGTGGCGCAGGCCATTCCGGCTCTTCGGTCGGGGCGGCCTCGGTCGCCGCCGGGGCTCGGGCTGTCATGGATCGGGTCGTCGCGCAGACCCACTCTGGTAGTCCCATCATTCCTAGATGCTCTCTCCGTGCGACTTGGGCCCAGGGAGAGCTCTCGAGGTCGTTTCCGAGGAGACAGTCTACGGGGGCGTCGTCCCGGACGGTCACCTTGAGGGTACCCGACACTCCCCCCCATTCGAAGGGTATTCGGGCCATCTGACACAGAGTCTCGGAGTTGTCGGCGGACCTCACGGGGCACCGCACGTTCGGCATGATCTGTTCGGGGGTCACCAAGTGGCAGCGGACGGCCGTCACACTGGCCCCCGTGTCTCGGAGGGCTTCGGTCCGTCGTCCATTGATGTGGACCCACTGACGGTATTTCCGCGTGTTGCTGGGTAGCGGGGCTTGGGGGACCATGTCTCTTTGGCCGAGGCAGGCCAGGGCCATGGCGGCCGGTTCATATTCTGTCTGATCTTCATCAAAGACTTCTTCGTCCTCTTCTCCCCCTTCTCCCAGGGCTGCAGCAGCGACCTGGCGGGTCGGACCCCCAGTGGTGCCGGGACGCTGGTTCATGGGGCAGAGGGGGTCACTGGCATAGTGACCTGGCCGCTGGCATCTGTGGCAAGTAATGTTTGGGCGAGGCCCCGGCCGTGCTGGGGGGGTCCCTCTTCTGAGCAGGGATGGTGAAGTGTTATTTTGGGGGGACCCCCGAGGCGGGCTCTGGCCCGGGGCGGATGGAAAGTCTCGGCTTCTGGTCTGGCCCCCTCCGCCGCCACGCTGGCGGGGGTGCCCCTGGCCGTTCCGTCCCGCCTCTCCGATCGGGGTCCGGGGGACCCGGGTGCTCACCCATCGATCGGCCTCGATGGCGAGTTTCCGTGGCTCGGTCAGCTTGCTGTCGAGGAGATGCTGTCTGAGCTCGATAAAGCAGTTGTTGGAGAGGTGCTCCCAAACGATGAGGTCGAACAGCTGCTCGTAGGTGGACACTTTGCTGCCCTTGATCCATCCTTCCAGGGCCCTGCTATAAAAGTTCACGTACTCAACCCACGTGGTACCGGGGATTTTCTTGCAGTCTCTGAATCTCTGCCGGTACATCTCGGGGGTGAGGCCATACCGGATGAGCAGGGCGTCCTTCATGTGATCATAGGAGGACATCACGTCCTCGGCCAGCTCTAGCAGGGTGTCTCTGCCTTCGCTGACAAACCTCCCCCATAAGCCGGCACCCCAGTCTTTTCGCGGGATGCGGTGGGCGGTCATGGCCACTTCATATGCCTTGAACCATTGCTGGATATCGTCATTTTTGTAGTATTCCTTGACGATATCCTTGGGAATGTGGACCTTCGGGTCGGCCGGAGGCGGGGGGTTCCGGGTTACTGCGGCGCCAGCCTCTTCGATCTTGGCCTTGATTTCTAGTTCTTTGAGGCCACGCTCGTGTTCATACGCGAGTTTTTTCTCTTCCAGTTCTCTTTGCCTTCGCCTCTCTTCCAGATCTCCCTCTAATCGTAATTGCTCAATGGCCATTTTCTTTTCTGCTAATTGAAGTTCTCCTTCCAGCCGGAGTCGGGCGAGCTCCAGTTCATGGAGCCGACTCCTCTCTCGTTCCCGGGCGTCTTCGTGGGAGAGGCCCGGTTCTCTGTTGACAGTCCTTTCTTCCACTGGGGTTTTGATGGTACTCACGGGTACCTCTAGGACAATGTCCTCGTTGGCTTGGGGTGGGGACGCTCCGGTCTCCACCCATGTTTGCAGCGCCTCCTTAAAATCGTCTTTTGTGCTTAGTCCGGTGGTAGCGATACCCAGGGCTTTGCAGAATTGTTTGAGTTCTTTATGGGTGTACTCCTCTAGTCGCTCCTTCTGGAATTCTGCGGTCGTTCCGGCTTCCTTAGTACTCATGGTTGCTGTGTGTCTCTGTTAGCAGTGGCGAGTTACTCGCTGTACGATTTGCGCGGGCTCGGATCCCGTCGCTTGCCACCAATGTTGGAAAGGTGACCCCGGGGGAGACAGAAGATGTCTGACTGTCCGCCCCGAGACCCACCTCTCTCTATGGAATAGGCCAAGCGCCGTAGGGAGGCCTCCTTGGCGAGGCTCCTCTCCTACAATCGTACCAGTTTGAGCAACCACACTACTTACAGAAGAACACCACACAGGAGGAATATTCACAGGAATCTTTATATAGGCAATTAAGGCAAGTCCTTGATCGGTTAGCAGGCAAGGATCGAGGGATCCGTAAAGTCTTGGTTTCGGGGGAGGGCGTGGCTTGGCAGCCGATGGAGGGAGACGTGTGAGCGCTGAGCTCCGCAGCGGCCTCCCCATTAATCCTGGCACTGACGATCCTGGTGGCCTTGAAGCCCTGATTTTGCCCGCGTCTCCTCCCGCACACCTGGGGGCCTGATCGGAGACGGTGGGAGCGAGTCCCCGGCTGCGCGGAGCCCGCGCCGCGCCTGGAAGTCGGTGGGCGGCGCCGGCCATCTTGCGGCCTAGACGCTCGGCCACATCCCCGGCCTCGAGTGGTCCAGAAGCCGGCCCGCAGTGGTACCTGGCCGGCCGCCGGCTGCCGCGAGAACCGGAGCCCTGGATTTTCGAGCTCACCGCGGCGGCGGAGCTTGAGCTGCTTTGCCGCGGAGTATCTGCAGGGGCACGGCAGGGGCGCCTACGGGTGAAAAGACCAGGTGCGGCCCTCGGCCCGGGGGGGCCTGCTGCGGGCCGGACGCGGAGCGCGAGATTGGAGTAGGGCCTGTCTCCGCACAGCCTAACAAAGTCGCGACTGCCGGCGCTGCCCCCTGACAGCTTGATATTGGGGGACCCCGCTGTGCGCCAGCTGTGGAGCGCGGGCTTGGGGTGCGGCCTGGCCCTGCGCAGCCTGACAGAGTGAGGTGACGCCGTCCACGGATCCCGGGATTGGGGTAAGGCCGGACTCTGTGCAGCCAGCCGGAGTAGAGACGATCCGGCACTGACCCCTGCCCGTTTGCCATCGAGGGACTCTGCTGATGCCGAGAGGCCTGGTGACCGGGCACTGGGGACGCCCAGGGGGACCTGATTCTTGGAGCCCGGGCATGCTACTCCCTGGCCCCCGCATGCTTGGACCCTGGCAGGCCGCCCCTGTCGCCATTTTGGGCTGGTGGCTTTGAATATTGCTTCTGGACTTGGGGGAGCGGCGTAATCAAGGGGGCTCCTTGTGCTCGGTGGACTACAAGGCGGCGAGTGAGGGTCGAGTGCCGTTAGAGAGTTGCTGGTTTTGGGGGCCAGCGGACCCGGAGGAAGTGCTGCGCGGCGAGTGACCCCGGGGCTTGTGGCCTGGAGAGTTGGACGTGGGGGAGGACGCCGACCCTGTTGCTGCGGAGGCGAGTCACGACCACCCCCATGGGGAAACGCCCGAAACCTCCCCCAGAGGCTGCTGGGGGGGCGACGGATGACCGGGGCCCCATTCTGGACGCTGACCCGGCGGCGGGTCTGCCGCAAAGCCAGCTGGAGCAGATCCTGAAGGCCATCGCCGACACCAGGGAGGCCCTGCATCGTGACATCGGGCAGGTGTCCACGAGCCTGGGCCTCTTGCGCGCGGACCACGGCAAGTTGGCGGATCGGGTCAAGGAGACCGAGACCCGGATTGATGCGCTGGAACCCTCGTCGAAAGCGGCGGACGCCCTGATGGGGGAGCTGCAGCAGAGAGTGCACCTACTGGAGCAGAGGGCGGAGGATGCAGAAGGGCGCAACCGCCGCAACAACATTCGCGTGGTGGGCCTGCCGGAGAAGATTGAGGGGGCCGACATGTTGGGCTATCTGGAGGCCTGGCTGCGAGATGTGGTTGTTCCGGAAGGGCTATCGCCGTTCTACACTCTAGAGCGTGCTCACCACGTGCCGGCTCGTCCCCCAGCCGAGGGCCGGCCTCCCCGCCCGGTGGTGGCGCGGTTGCTGCACTACAGAGATCGGGACCTCATCCTGCAAAGGGCGCGAGCTCTGGGGCCCTATAAGGTGGACAACGCCCAGGTCTCCATATATCCTGATTACTCCTTGGAAGTCCAGAGGCAGCGGTCGACTTTTCTGGCGGTCAAGAAGGCGCTTCGGGAGGAGGGCGTCCGCTACTCTCTCCTGTTCCCAGCCCGCCTACGAATCCTGCTGGATGGCAAGTCTTCCTTCTACGACACTCCCGACGACGTTTGGAACTGGCTGGAGCTCTACAAGACCGGCGCGGATGCACTTCACACGCCCGGGGAACGACGGAGGGCACCGCCGAGACCTAGGCGGGGTAGGAGACACAAGAAACGACCACCGAATGTTCGGACACCCTCGATCTCACAAACTGAGCTGGAGCGCAGAGATGCCCTCCAGGCGGTCTCCGACATCTCCCAAACATTGGGCTCCGCGACGGCTGTGGAGTCGGGATCTCGGGGTGGCACCGACGAGGGGACCTCGGAGGAGTCGGCGGCTGGGGGCCCCACGCCACCCCATGTCACACCTGGGACTGCTGATGGTTTGCTGGACGAATGAGGCTAATGCTCCCCTGCAGTGGTATTGTATAACCTGATGTGTTCCTGATCTGGGTTTGGGACGGTGGCGGCATTGACCAGTTGGGCCTGGGACCGGTGTTGGGCGGCCAACCTCTGTGGTGATGGTTACCTTCCTCATGGAGGAGATGCGGGGCACATGGGGCACGTTGGGGAGGCCTACCTGACTGGGAGGAGTGAGCTGTTCGCGGTCTGTTGGGAGAGGCGACAGGCCACCCCCTCTTCTCCCACACCTACTGTGGGACTCTGGTAGTTGCCAGAGACTGTTCCTGTTGGGAAGTACTCATTTGGATGGGTTTCTGCTGTTGGGGACCTATTCTGGGGAGGGGTGGGGCTTGGGGTTGTTGGGGAATGTCGGGATTCATTTTTTGGGGAGTAGCCAGTGTGCGTACGATACTTGCTTTCATTGGGGTTGTGCTTGTCATCAGGAATGGGGACCCTCCTTGAACTGAAGTGTGTGACCTGGAATGTGAGGGGTCTGAATTCCATGCTGAAACGCCACAGGGTTCATGCCCATCTTGTCCGCAGGGGGGTTCAGGTTGCCTTCCTGCAGGAAACCCACATTGATCAGACTGAGGGGAGGGCTCTGCAGGGCAGATGGCGGGGGCATATGTTTTACACCACCTACTCGGCCTTTGCAAGGGGGGCTTTGATATGGGTCCGGGCGGGGATTCCCTTCCAGCCTTTAGTGTCGATAGTAGACCCCGAGGGGAGGTTTGTTGCTGTACAGGGCCGTCTGGATGGGAGGGACGTGACGCTTTGCAGCGTCTACGCCCCGAACGTGGACCAACCTGCCTTCTTTGCGCGACTGTCTGGGAAGCTGGCGACTGTCCTGGCTGGTACGGTCCTGCTTGGGGGGGATTTTAACTCTGTACTGGACGTGGAACTGGATCGATCTCACCCACCACTTGCGCAGGCAGCAGCTCACAAGTTGGCGCAGAGTAGGAGAGAGTGGCAGAGTAGCTGGGGCCTGGTCGATGCATGGCGGACCCACCACCCAACGGAAAGGGACTTCTCCTTTTACTCCCCCCCGCACGATCTGCATGTTCGCCTAGACAGCATTCTGTGTTCACTGGACGTCGAGAGCCTGGTCCGCCACAGTGAGTACTTGACCAGGACAGTATCTGACCACAACCCTTGCCTGGTGACGGTGCAGTGGATGAGGCGCCGCCAAGATATCCCAACGTGGCGGTTGAACCCACTGACGCTGGAGGACCCAGCGTTTAAGGCCAGTGTGCGCAGTGGGGTGGAAGGGTACTTCGACGCCAATGTGGACACGGCTTCCAGCAGGGCAATAGAGTGGGACGCCTTTAAGGCGGTGGTTCGGGGTGTCTGTATCTCGGCTACTGCGGGAGTCCGTAAAACCCTACTGCAGGATGTAGAGCGCAGCGAGGACCGATTGCGCGCTGAGGAAAGGCGCAACCATGCGGACCCTGAGGCTCTCGGAGCGGTCTCGGAGGCACGAGAGGTGGTGGCAACGGCACTGGAAAAACTGCGCTGCTTTGACTATAAGGAGTTCCTGGTCCGGGCTCACGCCGAACGAGATAAAGTAGGCTCACTACTGGCGTGGTTGGCCAGCCCTGGGACCCGAGGCTCCCCAATAGTGGCACTCACCACTCCGGAGGGGCGCATGGTTTACACGCAATCGGACATTAACGACCAATTCCTTCAGTATTACAAGCACCTTTATAGGAGCAGGATGCCGGATCCCCCGGCGGAGCTGGAGGAGTTCCTGGTGGCGGCGCAGCTGCCCAAGCTCGATCCAGAGCACGCGAAACAGTTGGGTGGAGATGTCTCCGAGGGAGAGATCAGGGTGGCCATCAAACACATGGCCTGCCGCAAGACTCCGGGTACGGATGGGCTCCCGATCGAATATTATGCGGCCTATGCGGATGTGCTGGTTCCGCGACTGCAGGCGGTTTACCAAGAGGCCTGGAACTCGGGGTGCTTGCCGGCGTCTACACGCGAAGCTTTAGTGATACCCTTACTGAAGCGAGAGGGCGATGCGAGCTGCCGATCGGCGTACCGCCCGCTCTCTATGCTCACCACGGATTACAAGATCCTGAGCAGGGTCCTCGCGACGTGGCTCCTAACCCACATGTGCTCCTTGGTGCATAGCGACCAGGCGGGCTTTATTCCTCAGCGCACCACTGCCACCTGTGTGCGCCGGTTGCTCCGGATCATGGGGGGAGAAGCCGCTGATCGTCCGAGTGCCGCAGTCCTCTCGATTGACATCGAGAAAGCGTTTGATAGCGTCGAGTGGCCATACCTGCTCCGTGTCCTAGAGGCCTTTGGACTGGGCGAACGCTTCATGAAATGGACTGCCTTGCTCTATGCCGCGGCCACGGCCCGTGTCAAAACGGGGACCACCATTTCAGCCCCTTACGCGGTGGGTCGGGGGACCCGACAGGGGTGCTCTCTATCCCCCCTGTTATTTGCACTTGCTATAGAGCCACTGGCTTCGCATGCCCGGCTGGGCCGAGCGTATGCAGGGCTTCCGTTGAGAGCCGACACCCACTACATCTCTCTCTATGCGGACGACTGTTTGTTGTTTCTGGCGGACGCGAACGACTCCCTGCGTGGGGCCGAACGGCTCCTGTCGGATTTTGGTCATCTCTCGGGACTGAGAGTCAATTGGGGGAAGTCTTGCCTCTTCCCGCTGACTCCGAGGGCCGATGACGCCCAACCGGAGGGCGCCTTGCGATGGGAGCACCATTGCCTCCCTTATCTGGGCACTCTCATCTACCACTCACCTGCGGCCCTCCTAGACGGCAACATCAACAGGGCAATTCGGAATCTACAGGGTTGCATGGGTTTCTGGCGGACGCTACCGCTCTCAGTCGCGGGACGAGTCGCATTGTTGAAGATGGTGGCACTTCCCCGATTGTTGTATCTGTTTCGCACCCTGCCGATCTGGATTCCTGCGTCAGTTTTCAACAGACTCCGCTCCCTCACGACAGGGTTCATCTGGGGGTCCGGTAGACGACGGGTTGCGCTGGCCACGTTGATGCGCCCCAGAGCGGACGGGGGTCTTGCAGCCCCGGATTTTGAGTGGTACTACCTGGCGGCACAGCTGCAGTGGCTCACCCAGGCGGTGGCGTTGGAGTTCCGTGGCCCAGAAGATGTGTCAGGCAAATTGTTCCCGAGACACATCATCTCCTTTATAGTCTTGGGCCAGAAGCTCGACCTAGCTCAGCTCACTTTGGAGGAACGGAAGATTCGCAGCTGCTGGCTTCGGTCCCACAAGCGCTCTGGTGGCGTTCGCCCTTACGCCCCAGAAATTCCGCTCGGGATGTGCACGGCCTTTCCACATGGCGGAGACTGGTCAGCACTGGCGATCTGGGAGGAGCTTGGCCTGCAGATGGTCGGCGATCTCTACAAGGATGGCTCGCTGCTCATGTTTCAGGAGCTGCGGGACTCTTACGATCTGCCGAGGGGTGGGTATCTGCTACACGCTTCATTAGTGGCTGGTATTCGCCGTTACTGGAAGAGTGGGCTCACTGAACCGCCGACCTCGGAGTGCTGTCAGTATGTGGTGATGGCCGCTGGCACTTACAAGGCTGTCACATGCCTTTACCGACGGTTATCGACTACTGCCCTGCGACCCCTGGATGGGCTGCGAGCCAAGTGGGAAAGGGACATTGGGCGGTCTATTCCTGACACGGCGTGGCCACAGCTACTGCGCCGAGCATGGAAGGGCACCAGGAACGCCAGGTTCCAATTGGTCCAGTTTTTTACCCTGCACCGAGCGTACCTAACGCCGACGAAAATCTCGCAATATTTCGAGGGTGCATCCTCGCTCTGTCCCAGATGTGGGACCGCGGATGCGGACTTCGCCCACATGTTTTGGACTGGCATCAAGCTAGCGGGTTACTGGGAAGCGGTAATGTCCTGCCTGAATGCTGTCACGGACCGGCAGATCGATCTTGACATGGGCACATGCCTATTATTGTGGTTCCCTCACACCCCTCGTACCCGAATTACCAGTAAATTTTGCGACCTAGGTTTGATATTAGCTAAACGTGAAATCTCCATGCACTGGAAATCTACTCAAGGCCCCAGCTACCCGCGTTGGAAGACCACTCTAGAGCGCTGGGCGAAAGCGGGGAGTACCTTGCGGCTGCGACAGGCTAGGAGCCTAGACAATGACAAAGCACTGGAGGTGGCTAGGGCATGGGAGGCCTTAGTGGTGGCGCTCCAACAACCAGAGGGTGACCAGAGCGAGGATGAGGGAGGGACACCAGGGTGAGGGCACTGAGCCCGGGATACCTCACACCCACCAAGGCGCACACACTACTTACACCTACTGATGGAAGATCTGGGGGTCCTGACACCCCGTTGTAGGACATCATTCACCCTTTACCGGGGTCCCTGCCCAAGACAGGTAGAGATAACATGTAAACGACTGGGAAGGAGGAGTACGACACACTGGCTACGGGGGGGGAAGGCAGGGTGGGATGGGTCAGTTGGGGACTGTTCTATATAAAAGGTGTCTTGTTGGAACTGTACTGATATACCGCATCATCGGCTGATGCCTGAATTGCTTTTATCCTGTAATGTACCTTCCACACTTGATTGCCAATAAAAATCATTTTTACAAAAAAAAAAAAGTCTTGGTTTCGGGGATAGGGGGTAGCGGGACAGTCTTGGCACCAACTGGTGCTTGGATAGTTCAGCGTGGTCAGGCCGCGACAGCGTCAGCAGGGCCTCGAAGGTGGTTCAGCTTGGTCAGGACGCGACAGCGTCAGCAGGGCCTCGAAGGTGGTTCAGCGTGGTCAGGCCGCGACAGCGTCAGCAGGGCCTCGAAGGTGGTTCAGCTTGGTCAGGCCGCGACAGCGTCAGCAGGGCCTCGAAGGTGGTTCAGCTTGGTCAGGCCGCGACAGCGTCAGCAGGGCCTCGAAGGTGGTTCAGCTTGGTCAGGCCGCGACAGCGTCAGCAGGGCCTCGAAGGTGGTTCAGCTTGGTCAGGCCGCGACAGCGTCAGCAGGGCCTCGAAGGTTTCCGGTGCAAGAGTTTGGATCAGGATCAGCCGCGACGAGGTCAGCAGGGCTTCGACTCTAAGATACAACTGACGTCTTCATCCAGGGCTGGCCCAGATATAGGACTGGAGGCGTTTGATGTCCGGACCCTCGCGCCTGGGGGTCAGAGGGGCCGGGATGAAGGTGTCCAGACACCCAGCAGGGGGGTGGAGCCAGCGCCCAGGGAGGCTGGAGGGCGATCGATACCAGGCGTCCGGGGACGGCTGGAGGGCCATCGAAACTTCCCGCCTCTCGGATCTGCCAAGTGGCCACTCGCCCACCCGGGAGGATCTTGGTGCCTTGATGTCGGGGCTTCGCTGAGGCCGGGGCCAGGGATGGCTGCGGCCACGTGTCCGGGACGTGATGGGCCCAAGATGGAGTCGGGCCAGACATGGGGACCGGGCATGGTCTCCAGACCGGCAGTGTTGGCGAGCGGGGTCCGCCGGTGTCCCAGGGGGGGAGAGCTGTAGGTTGCCAGGGGGGCTGCTCTCGTCGGGGTTTCATGAAGGTTCGTGTCCGGGGGGTCGATAGCGAGTCGACGGAGGGCCGATGTTGTCCTGGGCCCGCCATGCAGGAGGGTTAGGCCCACGCCATGAGGCCGTGTCCAACAGAAGGATAATACTGCAATAAAAGGCAGACGCTCAAACCACAAGAACACACTGGGAAGGCACTTCCATAGTCATGGAAAATAGAATTTCCTAAAATGGAAGGACTTCAGATAATAGAGAGGGTGTGAATTAAATTTGGAAGTGTCTTTGAAGGAGGAGAGCTTTGAGGTCAGTTTTGAAGGCCTGGGAGGAGCTGGTGGTCATCCTTCAGCCCAGAGTGGGTACACTCCCCCCCCCCCCAGGCTGTGGAAAGGGGTCAGTAAGTGATGCTTCTGTGCTGCTCCCAGCAGACTGTGTGGCGGGGGTTATTTCTGCGGCTTCCACGGTGCCCACAAACCTCTGCCTCCCAGGGGCCTCGCCCGCAGGGCCCCCCACTGATCCCCGGAGAGAGGCTGCCCGTGCCCCCCGCTGCTGCTGGAGCGGTTTGCAGCCTGCCTGCGTGCGCAATGAGGCGGAACAGCATCCCCGCTTCACTCCGTAATGAGTACAACCATGGCGCTGCCGGTAATGCCTGACCCCCGCCCGCCCCTCCCGCCTCGTGAAAGGCAGCCGGCTGAGTGGAGCCCGGGGGCTGCAGCTGACGGGCGGTAGATAAGGCCCATTACACAGCATGCCTTCCATTAAAGGTGTCTCCTGCCACACAGAGACCATTACAGTCTAGCCTAGCTAGGGTCACCAACCGTCCGTAAATTTCACGGACAGGCCGTAATTTTGTCCGTTGTCCGTGAAGGATTCTTTAACGGATGCCATTTGTCCGTCATTTTAGCCGGGCCCTGGTCGCAGCACCCTAAAGCCGGCACAGCTTGCCCCCACCTCCCTTCTTTACTCCCATGCAGTAGCAAAGCTCAGATACCCAGCAGCATTGGAGAGGCGCAGCGGGATGGCAGCCCTCTGCCCACCCTGGTGGATCCTGTTCCCCCTCCTGTGATGGCTCTTGTCCCCCCTGTGGTGGATCATGTCTCTGCCCTGGGTGGCTTCTGTCCCAGTCGTGAAGTTCTTGATGGGCCTCTTCTCAAAAGGGCTCAGCTCAAAATTAATATGGAAAGGTGGGAGAGTAAGTAAGTGAAGGGATGGATGGATGGCTGGATGAATTAGTGAAAGGGTAAATGGATGAATGAAAGAGTGAATACATGGATAATGAGAGAGGATGAATGGATTGATGAATGAGGGGAAGGATGGATGAGAGAAAATGTAAATAGCTGGATGTATGGGTGGAAGGGTACCTGGATGATGGATGAGGGGAAAGATGGATGAGGGGAAGGATGGATGGATGGATGAATGGAGGGGAAGGATGGATGGATGGATGAATGGAGGGGAAGGATGGATGGATGAGGGGAAGGATCAATGGATGGGATGGATGATTGATGAAAGGAAGGATGGATGAGGGGGAAGGATGGATGGATGAGGGGATGGATGGAGGGGATGGATTTATTTATTTATTGAGTGGTGAAAGGATAGATGGACGATGAGGGGGAAGGATGGATGGATGGAGGGGAAGGATGGAGGGGAAGGATGGATGGAGGAGAATCATGGATGGAGGAGAAGGATGGATGGATGAGGGGATGGATGGAGGGGAAGGATGGGTGGATGGATGGATGAGTGGGCGAAAGGATGGATGGATGATGAGGGGAAGGATGGATGGATGGATGGATGGAGGGGAAGGATGGCTGGATGAGGGGAAGGATGGGTGATGGATGAAAGGAAGGATGGATGAGGGGATGGATGGATGAGGGGAAGGATGGATGGATGAGGGGAAAGATGGGTGATGGATGAAAGGAAGGATGGATGAGGGGAAGGATGGATGGATGAGGGGAAGGATGGATGGATGAGGGGAAGGATGGATGGATGAGGGGAAGGAAGGATAGATGAGGGGAAGGAAGGAAGGATTGATGGATGGATGATGAGTGGGTGGGTGGGTGGAAGGATGGATGGATGGATGGATGATGAGGGGAAGGATGGATGGATGGATGAGTGGGCGAAAGGATGGATGGATGATGAGGGGGAAGGATGGATGGATGGAGGGGAAGGATGGCTGGATGAGGGGAAGGATAAATGGATGGGAAGAATGGATGGATGAGGGGAAAGATGGATCATGGATGAAAGGAAGTATGGATGATGGGAAGGAAGGATGGATGATGGGAAGGATGGATGGATGAGGGGAAGGATGGATGGATGATGGGTGGAAGGATGGATGGATGATGAGGGGAAGGATGGATGGATGATGAGGGGAAGGATGGATGGATGGATGGATGATGAGTGGGTGGGTGAAAGGATGGATGGATGGAGAGTGGGTGGGTGGGTGAAAGGATGGATGGATGGAGAGTGGGTGGACGGAGAAGGATGGATGAATGGATGAGGGGATGGATGGAGGGGAAGGAAGGAAGGATGGATGGATGGATGAGTGGGAGAAAGGATGGATGGATGATGAGGGGAAGGATGGATGGATGAGGGGATGGATGGAGGGGAAGGATGGCTGGATGAGGGGAAGGATAAATGGATGGGAAGAATGGATGGATGAGGGGAAAGATGGATGATGGATGAAAGGAAGGATGGATGAGGGGAAGGATGGATGGATGAGGGGAAGGATGGATGGATGGATGGATGAGGGGAAGGATGGATGAGGGGAAGGATGGATGGATGAGGGGAAGGATGGATGGATGGATGGATGGATGGATGAATGATGGGTGGATGATGGGTGGGTGGAAGGATGGATGGATGGATGGATGGATGATGAGGGGAAGGATGGATGGATGATGAGGGGAAGGATGGATGGATGGATGAGTGGGTGGGTGAAAGGATGGATGGATGGAGAGTGGGTGGGTGAAAGGATGGATGAGGGGAAGGATGGATGGATGAGGGGAAGGAAGGATGGATGGATGATGAGTGGGTGGGTGAAAGGATGGATGGATGGAGAGTGGGTGGGTGGATGGAGAAGGATGGATGGATGGATGGATGAGGGGATGGATGGAGGGAAAGGATGGATGGATGGATGAGTGGGCGAAAGGATGGATGGATGATGAGGGGAAGGATGGATGGATGGAGGGGAAGGATGGATGGATGGATGGAGGGGAAGGATGGCTGGATGAGGGGGAAGGATAAATGAATGGGGAGAATGGATGGATGAGGGGAAAGATGGATGGATGAGGGGAAGGATGGATGAGGGGAATGAAGGATGGATGGATGGATGATGATGAGTGGGTGGGTGGAAGGATGGATGGATGGATGAGGGGAAGGATGGATGGATGATGAGGGGAAGGATGGATGGATGATGAGTGGGTGGGTGAAAGGATGGATGGATGGAGAGTGGGTGGGTGAAAGGATGGATGAGGGGAAGGATGGATGGATGAGGACAAGGAAGGATGGATGGATGACGAGGGGAAGGATGGATGGATGGAGGGGAAGGATGGCTGGATGAGGGGAAGGATGGGTGATGGATGAAAGGAAGGATGGATGAGGGGATGGATGGATGAGGGGAAGGATGGATGGATGAGGGGAAAGATGGGTGATGGATGAAAGGAAGGATGGTTGAGGGGAAGGATGGATGGATGAGGGGATGGATGGATGAGGGGAAGGAAGGATAGATGAGGGGAAGGAAGGATAGATGGATGGATGATGAGTGGGTGGGTGGGTGGAAGGATGGATGGATGGATGGATGATGAGGGGAAGGATGGATGGATGAGTGGGCGAAAGGATGGATGGATGATGAGGGGGAAGGATGGATGGATGGAGGGGAAGGATGGCTGGATGAGGGGAAGGATAAATGGATGGGAAGAATGGATGGATGAGGGGAAAGATGGATGATGGATGAAAGGAAGGATGGATGATGGGATGCTTGGATGGATGAGGGGAAGGATGGATGGATGAGGGGAAGGATGGATGGATGATGGGTGGAAGGATGGGTGGAAGGATGGATGGATGGATGATGAGGGGAAGGATGGATGGATGAATGGACGGATGATGAGTGGGTGGGTGAAAGGATGGATGGATGGAGAGTGGGTGGGTGGGTGAAAGGATGGATGGATGGAGAGTGGGTGGGTGGATGGAGAAGGATGGATGGATGGATGAGGGGATGGATGGAGGGGAACGAAGGATGGATGGATGGATGGATGAGTGGGCAAAAGGATGGATGGATGATGAGGGGAAGGATGGATGGATGGAGGGGAAGGATAAATGGATGGGAAGAATCGATGGATGAGGGTAAAGATGGATGATGGATGAAAGGAAGGATGGATGAGGGGAAGGATGGATGGATGAGGGGAAGGATGGATGGATGAGGGGAAGGATGGATGGATGGATGATGGGTGGATGATGGGTGGGTGGAAGGATGAATGGATGAGGGGAAGGATGGATGGATGGATGATGGGTGGATGATGGGTGGGTGGAAGGATGGATGGATGGATGGATGGATGATGAGGGGAAGGATGGATGGATGATGAGGGGAAGGATGGATGGATGGATGATGAGTGGGTGGGTGAACGGATGGATGGATGGAGAGTGGGTGGGTGAAAGGATGGATGAGGGGAAGGATGGATGGATGAGGGGAAGGAAGGATGGATGGATGATGAGTGGGTGGGTGAAAGGATGGATGGATGGAGAGTGGGTGGGTGGATGGAGAAGGATGGATGGATGGATGGATGAGGGGATGGATGGATGATGAGGGGGTGAAAGGATGGATGGATGGATGAGGGGAAGGATGGATGGATGAGGGGATGGATGGAGGGGATGGATGGATGGATGAGGGGAAGGATGGATGGATGGATGAGGGGAAGGATGGATGGATGAGTGGGTGAAAGGATGGATGGATGGATGGATGAGGGGAAGGATGGATGGATGAGGGGAAGGATGGATGGATGAGGGGATGGATGGATGGATGGATGAGGGGAAGGATGGATGGATGAGGGGAAGGATGGATGGATGAGGGGATGGATGGATGGATGGATGAGGGGAAGGGTGGATGGATGGATGGATGAGGGGAAGGATGGATGGATGAGGGGATGGATGGATGGATGGATGGATGGAGGGGAAGGATGGATGGATGAGTGGGTGAAAGGATGGATGGATGGATGGATGAGGGGAAGGATGGATGGATGAGGGGAAGGATGGATGGATGAGGGGATGGATGGATGGATGGATGAGGGGAAGGATGGATGGATGGATGAGGGGAAGGATGGATGATGAGGGGAAGGATGGATGGATAATGAGGGGAAGGATGGATGGATGGATGATAAGGATGGATGGATGATGAGTGGGTGGGTAAAAGGATGGATGGAGAGTGGGTGGGTGAAAGTATGGATGGATGGATGAGTGGAAGGATGGATGGATGAGGGGAAGGAAGGATGGATGGATGAGGGGAAGGATGGATGGATGGATGCGGAGGGGAAGGATGGATGGATGGATGGATGATGAGGGGAAGGATGGATGGATGGATGATGAGGGGGAAGGATGGATGATGAGGGGAAGGATGGATGGATGATGAGTGGGTGGGTGAAAGGATGGATGGAGAGTGGGTGGGTGGGTGAAAGGATGGATGGATGGATGGATGAGTGGAAGGAAGGATGGATGGATGGATGAGGGGAAGGAAGGAAGGATGGATGGATGGATGGATGGATGGATGGATGATGAGGGGAAGGATGGAGGGATGATGAGGGGAAGGAAGGAAGGATGGATGGATGGATGATGAGGGGAAGGATGGATGGATGATGAGGGGAAGGATGGATGGATGATGAGGGGAAGGATGGATGATGAGGGGAAGGATGGATGGATGATGAGTGGGTGGGTGAAAGGATGGATGGAGAGTGGGTGGGTGAAAGGATGGATGGATGGATGAGGGGATGGATGGATGAGGGGAAGGATAAATAGATGGGAAGGATGGATGATGAGGGGAAGGATGGATGGATGATGAGTGGGTGGGTGAAAGGATGGATGGAGAGTGGGTGGATGAAAGGATGGATGATGGATGAAAGGAAGGATGGATGAGGGGAAGGATGGATGGATGAGGGGAAGGAAGGATGGATGGATGAGGGGAAGGATGGATGGATGGATGAGGGGAAGCAAGGATGGATGGATGAGGGAAAGGATGGATGGATGAGGGGAAGGAAGGATGGATAGATGGATGATGGGTGGGTGGATGGATGATGAGGGGATGGATGGATGGATGATGAAGGGAAGGATGGATGGATGATGAGGGGAAGGATGGATGGATGGAGAGTGGGTGGGTGAAAGGATGGATGGATGGAGAGTGGGTGTGTGAAATGATGGATGGATGGATGAGGAGTGGGTGGATGGATGGATGATTGGGTGGGTGAAAGGATGGATGGATGAGTGGATGGTGGGTGGGTGAAAGGATGGATGGAGGAGTGGATGAGTGGGTGGATGTTGGGTGGTTGGATGGATGATGGGTGGGTGGGTGGATGAGTGAAATGATGGATGGATTGATAAGTGCAAGGGTGAATGAATGGATGTATGAGTGAAAGGGTGGATGTAAGGATGGATGAGTGAGTGAAAGGGAGGGTAGATGGACAAAAGGATGAATAGATGTGTGAAGGAGTGAAATGATAGATGGATGAGTGATAGGGTCAATGGGTGGATTCATGAGTGGATGAGTAGATGGATGGATGGATGGATGGATGGGTGGGTGGATGGATGGATGGAAGGAAGGAAGGTTGGCTAAGTGAAAAGGTCGATGGAGAGAGAAATGGAGGATGGATGGATGACTAAAAGAGTGGATGGGTGGAAGGATTAGTAAGTGAAAGGATGGCTGGATTGGTGAAAGGGTAAATGACTGGATGGATGAGTGAATGGATGGATGGGATGAAGAGTGGATGGATACGTGTACAGATGGATAGGATGAAAGGGTGGATGGATAATGGATGGATGAGTGAAAGGATGGATGAAGGGATGGATGAGTGAAATGATAGATGTTAGGATACATGATGGATAGGTTTGCAAATGGTTGAATATGTTTGGAAATGGCTGGGCTTACTGATATACTATTGCGCGACCTCTGAGGTGTCTGTAAAACTTACCTATTGTCCTGAAGTTTTGTCCTGAATTTTGACCCTTTGTCCTGAATTTTTACACTCACCGTCCTGAATTTGCACCAATGCCAGTTGGTCACCCTAAGCCTAGCCTGCCTGTCTGTGGGGGCGTAGCTAGCAATAGTGCAGCGGGTGCAGTGGCGCCGGGTCACAGGGGTAGGATCTGCATCTCTGGTCTTTGCGACTGTGCCGTAGGAGGCCAAGACACCCTGCTGCATTGTATGCTTTTATGTGCTAATTCCGTGCGCACGAGGATGGGGGGGGCGTCTTCGCCTGCTCTTAAAGAAACTTAACATAAGGCGTTGCAGGGGGGCAATGTTACAGCCAATGGCGTTGCTTCCTTTGGTGCAGCAAGTGCAGTGGCACCGGGGTCCAGAGGCCCGGAGAGCCCACTCCACCCTGACTATCGCTGTAGCTAGGGGGGCCATTTCCTTCCTTACTCTAGGGCCTATGACCCTCTGGCCAGAACCACTTCAATGTTACTATATTACCGGGTGGTTTCAGAGGTCTACTTTATGCCCCTAGCCTCATATATTTTCCTGGCTTGGAATCTCCCTAGACCTGGTTCTCTTCAGGGTCTCAAACCTTAATTTCTTATAATTTCGTTTTTCCTATGGTATAGATGCATCAAAGGAAAAACCGGTCTCAAAGTGGCAGATTCTCAGAATGTGCCCCTTTGCGACCAGTATTTTTGCATTTGGGATGCATCATCCCAAATGCAAAAATCGCAATTTAAGAAATCGCAAAATTGCGATGACTTAAATTGCGATTGCATTTAAGGAATCTCAAATTGAGATTCCTTAAATGCAATGCATCAAAGTACATTTTTTTAGCGATGTTGCTAATAGGGGGAGCAAATTACCATGAAGGTGAACTTCATGGTAATTTGCAAAAACTTTGAAAAATGCACTAAAGTGCATTTTTCAAAGTTCCATTTTACACACACACATGCCCTTGGGGCATGTGTGTGTGCAAGATGTTCTCAGATGCAGATTTCAGGGGTGCAACAGGGTGTCCTTTTGACACCCTGGCACCCTTGAAATTTGCATTCTCAATTTGCGATTCTCTAATTGAGAATCGCAAATTGAGAATGTCTTCCCATTCATTCCTATGGGCCTTCTAGGCCCATAGGAATGAATGGGGAGGTATTTTTTAATTGTGACTCGCAATTTGTGAGTCGCAATTAAGGATGTTTAGAAATCGCTATTTTTTTGCGATTTCTACATGAATAGCCTTTTGCTATTCCTTATTAACGAATCCTTATTTTTTGCTAATAAGGAATCGCAAATGGCATTGTTGATGCATCTATACCTTTAAGTATTACCACCTAATCGACCAAAAGCGATCACCTTTTTGAACATCTATACATATTTTTAATTTAATTGTTTTATATTGTCTACTAGTTTATATGGCTTGTTTTTATCCGAAACAGATTTGAAATTCGCCAGGTGCTCTCAGGCGAAGGACTACAGGTAGGGGATTTTAAACCTCAGCTGTGGAATTAAAACCCCTCCCTTTTACCAGCCCGAACTTCCACCGAGTAATCCGGCCCCTCTCCGTGTGCCTCTTCATCAGACCCAACTGGAAGCGCTTAGAAACAGCCTGAAAGCTACCTTTCCAGCTCAAGTTACACCATTAACGAGAACATGTCACGGATCTCCTTAACGGTGTGTTTATGGCCACCTGTTGCCTGCTTTGTACTTGGAAAGATGACGTGGACTTCCGCCTGACTTCTGTGGGTTGTCATGAGATGGAGCCCTATAACACCAATTCATCCTTCTTAGGTTGGTAAAATGAGTACTGGGAAATTGGGTATTAGTAACCGGCCACTTGACAGTGCTTAGAAACTCCAGTAGTGCTTCCTGAGGGGGCTAAGCAAACACACTTTATAACAAGTTCATGGGAAAAGGTAACTTTACAGCGCTGTCGGGTTTGTGCTTAATTGTTGCCACTTTGCTTCTTTTCCCCAGTGAGGTCCTCAAATTCATCGGATTTTGATGCAGTGATCTCAGAAAGGCCCTAATCTCTGAATATGGCTGGTAAACCTCCCTCCATCCCACCCCCCCCCCCCCCCCCCCCCAGAAATTCTGGCAATTATACGTTTTGTGCCCTGAATGGGGAATAACCAGCTGCTAAATTTTCCCAAATTCACTGAACAAATTTAGTGACATGTTCCACTTGCTAAGAGAAGGCAGATGATGCCAAGGGGAGGGCCATTGTGGGTCAGGAAATGGGGGGGACGGTTCAGGACAGTTCACAGCAGGGGTGCGTAGCCCCGGGGAGCGCTGTCTGCTTGCCTCATGGTGCTGCTGTGCCAGACGAGGGTCAGCTGTGCTCCTGTCCCGAGCCCCTGCATCAGGTAAAACCAGATTCAGTGTTTCCAGACATGGGATTATCAGGACAGGAGACACTTTTTTTTACCTGCAAGGCCTCAAAGTGATAACCAGGGCTGTTCTGGGGCTGCTTGCCCATTCCACTTGGTCTTAATCAGGTCCCGTTAAAGACTTTGTAATCAGCCCTTACTGTACCCTAGCGTAGTTGTTAGCATCCTCTGCCCTCCTCCCATCTTCCTCACACCTCTTGCTTGCAGTTTCACTTTTCCATGTGGAAGTATAGTGTAGGAAAGTGCCTCTCTTGACATGGTTAGCCCCCCACTTTTTGCCTGGAACATGACATCCATTCCTGGACATTGTAAGTAAACAGGGAAGCCATAGAGAGTACATGGGCTGGATACTTGTCATCACGACTTTCTAGCTCCATGATGGCTTTACTGTACCCTAAAATGTTTGGTACCAAACATCTCGTCTTAATATATCCTCACATATGCCTTTTTTTTTCTTTTGAAAAGTTTTATATAGTGCTGGCTAGACCCGGAGGTATCAGAGCACTTTACATGAGCATCAGATCATAGTTACAGGATACATCGTTACAAAGGTTACATAGTTCGTAGAGCATGGCCACATAGTTACTTGTAAGGTCGAGATAAACAATAAGCACAACTATGTAAGGGGAAAAGCAGGCAAGGTGAGAGATTCAGGGGAGAGGGTGTTGGAGCAGGGGAAGTAGACAGATAATAAAGGGGGGAAAGTGGAGGTTAGGGTGAGAGACACAGCATGGGAAGAGGAGGGGAAGGGTGACGGGACACAAACCGGTAGACGAGTCAAGGCAAACGTCCAAAGTCCGGTAAGCTGTGATCCCAGGGGGAGTGGTATCACTTCCCTATCTCAGTTGTGAGAGACTCCCTTTGCGCAGTGGACTCTCTCAGAGGGGTCTCTGAGACTCCAAGGCCTACACACTGGATCCTTTCCCAAAAAGGGGAGAGGGAGTGCTTTGGCAAGGGGTGCCATACCATGCCTCAACTGTGAGTGGCTCCCTTGGCGCAGTGGACTCACTCAGCGGGTTCGCTGAGACTCCAGAGTATAAATATTGGATCTTTCCAGTGCTTAGTCAAAGGGCACAAAGGACAGGAGGGTAGACAGAGTAGCAAGCAAGGGGAGAGGTTCGGGGGAGAGGGGATAGGAGCTAGGGACGAGACAATAAAGAGAGACGAAAAGAAGTCTGTCTAAAGACCGACTGGGTAGGTGACGACCAAGGAGGGAATCCAGGGCCCATCTCCCCTATAGCTAAACCAAGTAGCTCCATCGGGCATCAGACAAAATAGTTCAGTCTCAAGTGGCGAGGGAAGAGGTTCACAGAAAAACAGGGTGGGGACAAAGGGCAGGGGCATGTGAGGGCAGAGGACAAAAGCTGGAAAGAGTAGGAGCAGAGAGGGGGGGAGTGTTGGGGGAAGGGAGAGGGGGAAGGTAAGGTCAGGAGAGACGCGGGAGCGTTAGCCCGAAGTCCGGCTGGGTAGGTGAATAGTCAAAGGAGGGAGCCCAAAGTCAATCTCCCCCATAGCTAGCAAGGTAGCTCCACCGGGCATCATACAAAAGTAGCTAGGTCTCAGCTTTTCTCCCGGGAATAGTCGCCATCATGGGATGTTTCAGCCTAGATGAGTTTGCAGCATTGGATCTCCCAGCCGGGGTGGTGTACACGCAGGGACACATCAAAGCTGAAATGCGCAGGAGGGTCTCAGGAAATCATCAGTATGCTAATCTGCCCTCGTAGTACTGTGTTGCTTCGCCGAACCTTGGCTAATCGGCGGCATCTGCCAACAGCTCACAACTCTCCACTTGTGCCACCCACTTGCTCATGTGGTGTTCGCCAGGGATTACCTGGTACTACGTCGCGTTCTTAACTTTCGTGGGGGAGGGGTTGCGTGACTTCTTTACCTGCGCTGGTAGACCACTGCTCACTATTCTGCCCCGATGTATTGTGTTGTCTCAC
Organism: Lissotriton helveticus; assembly: GCF_964261635.1. NCBI lineage: Eukaryota > Metazoa > Chordata > Amphibia > Caudata > Salamandridae > Lissotriton > Lissotriton helveticus. The sequence continues at coordinate 49,759,219 of NC_136072.1, read as the reverse complement.
AGAGCCTTGGCTACTCCGCGATGGCTGCAAACATCTTGTGACGCTCGCTCATGGTGTTGACCCTGGGGGGAGGAGCTTGTGCATGTGGCCTCCGCTTTATACACTCGCTCACTTCCGTCTCAGCTCGCTTCTTTGTCCTTCATCCAAGTGAGTGAATCAGTGGGCAGTGACACGGAAAGCTTAGTGGATGCTGCAGACTATTAGGCCGAGATATCCTCGGTGTTGGCCATCTTGGGGCCAGGCAAGGCTTTAAGACTTTCTGGTACTTTTGGCTTCCTTTTTGGGCTTCAAATTGGTCAGGACTGTGGTGGGGTGCCTTCATCCATGTGGGCGGCCTGGAGGGCGGGAGCTCGACAACTTCCAGTGAGTGGTAGAACCTTCGGCCAGAGAAGTCCTATGCGTCGGCCGTTTTGAGTCCAGGCAAAACGGCCTGTGTTGGATTTATTAATAAATGCACACAGGAGACCCTTTAGAGTGTCCCCGGAAAACCTGCAAAGCACCGGTGTTGTCTCTGATTAGCCTTAGCCAGCCTGCCACCACCAGACACTCATGGGGTGAGAGCCCGCACTCTCAGAGGCCAGGAACAAAGCCTGCTGTGGGTGGCGGTGCTTCACACCTCCTCCAGGACAGGATGGCCTTACAAGGCGGGAAGCTTCAAAGGCGATGCCACCTTTGAAATTCGACCCATGCATCTACAGATAGTGGAGGATGCTGATCCCCCCTTTCCTGCTCCGCATTTGATGGGAGGACAGGCGGGAAAATTAGGCAAATTTAGAAGTGGGTCCCCATTCAACCAGCACCACCCACAAGGTGGCGACGGCGATATGGAGCCCACTTTTCATTTCCCTCCATCTTGGTTTGTGAGGGATTTAGCCAATTAGAGTTAGGGTAGTGCCCATTCCAGCAGCAAGTAGACACTCAAAAGGTAGATAGCCCATTGGCTACTACCTGTCTCCCCCCTTAACACTCCTAAATTTAGTATTTCGGTGGCACCCCTGGACCCTGGACTTTAGATTTGATGGACACAAAGAAGATAAGGACAAGGGAAAGCTGCTGACCCAAGGACTGAAGTCCTGCTGCAGAAAATTGGTGCCAAACCTTGCCTGCTGCGTTAAGGACTCAACAATTGTGGTGTGCTATCTTGTCCTGCAACCGTGAGGCCTCCAAGAACCCCAGAGCTCTTCTAGCCTTCTACAAATATCCCCCAAATTCCTTTAGAGTGGAGGTACAGCTCCCCTGCAGCCCACAGGCACCAAACCCACACAATCCGGTTCCATAGGACCTTTAGCCAGGACTACAGCTCGAACGGCTGAACGGAATTACACCAAATTTGGCAAAAAGGTAGAGTTCGGTTTGCAGATTATGCTTTTTGTTAAATGGTGTAAATCCGTTCAGTAGTTCCTGAGAAAATCAAAAGGAAAATCATAGATATATCTATAGATGAAGTACCATACTCTGTACTGTACTCTGTACTGTACTCTGTAACTTCCCCGAGCACACCTTCCCGAGCATGAGCTGCATGGTCATTGGCTGTCAGCTGTCTGTCAACACTCCAAACTAGGAAGTGTTGGCACCCATCTTGTGCCTCGGTAACGCGCAAAACATGCAAAGGGGACAGGGTAGAAGCACTCTGACCCCCTAGGCCTGCCGAGGGGGTCCCACAAGGACCCCCAAGGCCCCAAAACATTATTAAATGTTTTTGAATCGTGGGCTACGCGTACCGTACTCTGTACTGTACTCAGTACCGTGCCCTGTACTGTACTGGGTACTGTACTCTGTACCTTCCCGAGCACGAGCTGCATGGTCATTGGCTGTCAACTGTCTGTCAATACTCCAAACCAGGAAGTGTACTGGAGGTTCCTGGTGGGCTAGTTGGCTAGTTGGCTCCCAGGGACCCCCAGTATGCAAGGGGAATTAGTTCCCATTCTGCAACCGTGCCAGGGGGCTGCATTGCAGAGAGGTGTAAAAATGGGCTTGGCCTCATTACACCGCTCTGCAAGGCACCCCCTGGCACATAATGGAGGTTCCTGGTGGGCTAGTTGGCCCCCAGGGACCTCCAGTATGCAAGGGGAATTAGTTCCCCCTCTGCAAACGCGCCAGGGGGCTGCGTTGCAGAGAGGTGTAATGAGGCCACGTCCCTTTTTACACCTCTCTACAAAGCAGCCCCCTGGCGCATACTGGAGGTTCCTGGTGGGCTAGTTGGCCTCCAGGGACCCCCAGTATGTAAGGGGACTTAATCTCCCAACTTAGAACACGCTACAGGGTGCATTTGCACAGTGGTGAAGATAGGGGGCGGGGCTTGAGGTGATGTGAGTGCAAACATGCTCTGTGGCGCGTTTTAAGTTGGGGAATTAATTCCTCTTCAATCCAGAGGTCCCCTAGGGGGCAACTAGTCCAACAGGTATCTCCAGTAAGCACCACGGAGCTGTCTTGCAGAGTGTTGTAAAAAAGGGGGCGTGCCATCTGAACACCTCTCTGCAACACAGCTCCCTGGAGCATACTGGAGGTACCTGGTGGGCTAGTTGGCTCACAGAAGACCTCAGGATTGAAGAGGAATTAATTCCCCAACCTAAAACGCGCCACAGGGCGTGTTTGCACACATGTTCCCTCAGGCCCCGCCCCCTTCCTTCACTATTGAGCAAAATATTCCTGTAAAATCAGCCGAACTATGAATTCCGATTTACTCACCTGTTATCAGGAGAGACATCAGTGCTGCATCTTTCAGCCTACTACTGATCCTGAAAGTAATTCTAATCGTAGTTACAGTAACTTGAATTTCCTTCCATAGGCTAACATTGACTGGTTTCACTTGGAAATTTTTCTAAGTGTGGAGTTTTGGAACTTAAAAAAACTCCTAAAAAATCAGCTGAACTACGAATTCCGATTTACTCACCTGTTATCAGGAGATACCTCAGTGCTGCATCTTTCAGCTCACTACTATTCCTGAAAAGTAAATTTAACTGTACTTACCAGTAACTTGAATTTCCTTCCATAGGATATCATTGCCTGCTATATAAATTATATATAAATTAAAAAAATATTAAATAAAAAAAAATATATTGCAATTTCAATATTTTTAAAAACATTTTTTTCAATTTATATTAAAAATATGTAATATAATTTAAAAAATAAAATATCTAAAAATGCTTTAAAACAATGTAGTAAATTAGTATAAAAAATATAACAATTAATACATTTAAAAATTATCATTTACAAAACCTTTGAAATTCACTGAAAAAACCATAGGTTTCAGCCACGTTATAGTTAGGAATTAGTATTTAAAAAACCTTAGAAATTCACTGAAAAAACCATAGGCATCACTGATGACATCATCCTTGTGAAAAAGTGGTAGACCTCCTCTCAGCGTAATATAACCTTTGATACACACATTCAAAAATAGATACAAAAAATTTCAAAACAATTGAGATACCAATACCAGTTACAACAACCTATTCAGTAATTCCAAAATCTACATACACATCCACTAATTCCCCAACAGTACTATATAGTCACTCCTACATGTACTCACTCATCATATGTACTCATTCATCTATACATCCTGTTACACACTGATACTCAACCACAAAGTTACTCACACACATACTCAACCACAGTTACTCACACTCACACATGCAAATAAACTATCAAACATCCATTTACTTGCATATACAGCTATACACACACACCACTACACTTACTTCTACAGAAACGTACACATACTTACTCTCTTAAACAATCACTTACAGAAACACATACTTATTTATACAGGAACTCTTCCAATCTCTCACTCTCACATATACTCACTTATATACATCAATACCCACATACACTAGTTTAAAACATATGTAGTTACTCATAAAGATACTATTGAGACAGTCCTTCACTCACTAACACATTCATACACACACTCATCCACCCATACAGTCCTGCACACCAGCTGTCTACAACATCCAAACAGTGAGTCAGTCATTCATGCATCTATATCCCCCACCGAACAATACAGACACACATACTGATACTCAAAAAAACAAATAATAACCCATATACACACTCATGTAGCTACTCACCAACCCATGCAGCCACTTATACACAAAGTGAGACACTGATACAGATATTTACATATTTAAACATTACTTGCTAATACATGTATTCACTAAGATACACTTAATAATTCAGTTGTACAATCAATTTTACAAAAGAAAACCATCCATTTAGACACTTATTTACCCATTTATTCTTCCATTGACCTTTAGATATACATATATAAAAAAGATTTATTTTTCAGAAAGACACACATTCACTGGATGATGTCATCAGTGATGTCATTTGAGATGTCATCAGTGATGTCATGAGTGATGTCACTGACCATGTCATGAGTGATGTAATATGTGACGTCATCAGCAGTGCATTGCGGGCGCACAAGTTATAGTTAGCTGAACTAACTATAACGGGGGAATTTGAATGGTTTTGTATGATTGAAATGTCCGGCTAACTATAACATGTGTGAAACCTATGGTTTTTTCAGTGAATATAAATATATATATATATATATATATATATATATATATATATATATATATATATATATATATATATATATATATATATATATATCAAACCACTCCAGTTTACTGCGAATAAAATCACACTGGTGCCGCGGCCTCTGTTCGTACATATAATTTCTAATTTAGTGTCGAGGAACTCTCTCATAGTGAATTAAAAACAATCAGTTAAAAAATCATCAAAGTGTAAATAGACGCAAACATGGTGTTAAACCTTATAATCATTTTGGACTCTAGTTTCCTCAGCTCAATAGTGTGATTACCCCCTCTTTCCCTTTGGGGCACTGAATCTAACACACAGAATTTGAGGAGATTTGGATTTTGGTTGTGTACTTCATGGAAATGGCGAGCGACGGGGTACTGCCTATCGTTGTTGGAAATCGCTCTAAGATGTTCAAGAACTCGTAATTTTACTTTCTTGGTAGTGCTCCCTATATAATAGAGATCACAGGGGCATCTCAACGCATACACAGCGAACTCAGTGTCACAGGAAAAATGTCTAACAATTTTAAAAGCGGGGGTAATCGCACTATTGAGCTGAGGAAACTAGAGTCCAAGATGATTATAAGGTTTAACACCATGATTCTCACAGGGTTAAACTTTGACGAAGAATTGGCAATTCATTTGAGATAGGAATTTAACTATCATCTCTTTGTGTCTGTACCTTTGCGTCTATTTACACTTTGATGATTTTTTGACTGATTGTTTTTAATTCACTATGAGAGAGTTCCTCGACACTAAATTAGAAATTATTTGTTGTTTCCATTGCAGAAAGAATTATTTGACAGATCTGAAGATCTGGAAAATGAATTATATCTATGCTCACTTGAGTGGGACTTTATTTTCAAGTACATTGAACACTGAAAACCGATAGCAAATAGTATTACAAATTGTAATATGATGCAAGTTACGTCTGTTTGGTATCATGCCCACAGGGGCAATACTTTAATTAATTTATTTTGTATTATTTTGTTGAAGCAGACTTAACTGTGCATAGTGAAACTATGCCCACTTGGGCAAAACACTTTTCATCAATATCATTTGAAGAGGTAGGAAAGCAGCAGCTAGGCTACAGTATAGTGCGGGAGGGGCAATTGGTCGTGGAGCTGGAGGCTTAAAGGGAGAAAGTAAATTGGAGTTCGGAGAAGCCCCAGTGTTGCAGGCACGTTTTAGCCCTAAAGTGAGTGCTTCTGGGGTGGGTGCTGAAAATACAGGCAGAGGGGGTAAGGAGAGGGGGGCACGATCAAAGGTCTCTCAAAACATTTCTAGTGAGAGAAAAAAGGGCTCAGTACACACTAAGAAGGAGGAAAATAAGGAGGTCACAGGATACGTTTTGAGGAGTACAAGACAGGGAGGGAAGGAAAAACAGGTTAATACACAGAATATCTGTAAAAAAGATTTAGGCTCAAATTTTAGGAATAATAGTAAAAAGCACAGTAGGCAAAACCACAGAGCAGGGTTATTAGGTAAAAATTTATCAATAAACCCCTCTTTGAATGCATACTTTAAACCAATGCCCAAAACTCTAATATTATCAAAGGATTCCATCCCAGACAGCGCCAGATCGAATAAGAGTGGGTATTTGAAGGAAGGACAGACGAAGGGGGAGAGACTGGAAGTTGGTACTGGGTTGAAAACGTCCGGGGTAGAAAACAGCTTGACAGATTGGGCAGATCAACTAAGCCCAAATAGATATCAGGTCTTAGAGATGGAGGATGTAACCCAAGATAATCAAGATACAATTGATGTCGAGTGGGAGTCAGGACAGGAGGTTAGTGCTGCACCCACAAGTCTAGGGGAAAATGACTCCCCCTTGACAGAAGAGCCGGGCATTAGAGAGGAAGTGGAGGGTGAGGGAGGAGGCAGTGAGAATTTATCTGAGGTTGAGAATTTGGACAGTACGGTTATTGCCCTTTTAAGAAAACTTGATTTGGATGTGCAAAAGGGGTTTGAAGAGTCAAAGGCGAATCAGGAGGGGATCAGGGAGGTATGTGGAGTTTTGGAAGCTAAGTTTGATGATTTGAGCAAGCGTACAGAAGCTCTTGAATTAGAGGTTCAGGAGATTAGAGACAAGGTAGAGGAAAATAGCAAAGAATTGGAAGAAGTTAGATCCAGGGAGAGGGTGCATGAAGATAGACTGGAAAGATTGGAGAATATGCAACGGAGGAACAATTTAAAATTTTTGAAACTGCCAGAAGGGAAAGAAGGTGAAAATATAAAGGGTTATATTGTCCATTTATTGAAAACAGAACTGCAGGTAGAAGAAACGGAGGAGGAGATCTCTCTGGATATTCAGAGGATACATAGAGATCCCTTCAGATTGAATCCAAATCGCTCAAAACCCAGAAGGATTTTGATTAACTTCCTGACATATAGTCTAAAGGAAAAACTTCTGGCCGCGGCTTTGAAGAAAGGAGCCTTGATGGTAGATAACTCTAGAGTTGAGGTCAGGTCGGACCTGTCAGTGGTAACAGCAAACAGACAATTGGAGCTGGGCAAAAGGATCGAGCCATTAAGAAGTATGGGAGCTATTGTGCAATTGAAATTTCCGGCTTTTTTAAAAGTCATGTGGAAGAATAGAATGCATACTTTCAGGTTTTTCGAGGATGTCGATGCTTTTTTGGATCAATGTCAGGCCGGAAATGTGTAATTGAAAAAGGCTCTAGAAGAATGGGTATAGCACTGGACGCACAGAGGCTTATTATTTGTGCATAAGTAAGATTGTGAAAGAAAACGCCATACCTCCCGTAACGGGTACTCGAAAGGCCTTGGTAGGGCCTTAGGAAGCTGGTTGGGTTTTCCAGGGAGGGGGGAATGGGGGTGAGGGGGAGGAAGTTGGGGGAGGGGGTTGGGAAGGGGGGAGTAGGGAAGAAAAAGTTAAAAAATGTTCTCGTAAGCTATTTTCTCACCTGGGTGTTAGTGAGTTCCGAGGGGATATGTGATGATGGGGGGTAGTGTTGCGGAGCTGACCTTGACTTCGTGGAATGTGAATGGTTTAAAAGTAAAGTCTAGGAGGGACAATGAAGTACCTAAGGGATCTCTCAGTACATATTATGATTCTACAGGAGACTCATTTAACTGGGGAGGAGAGCAAGAAATATTTTGCATCGCAGCGATGGCTGAAGCATGTCTTTTATACTCCACAATCGGCGGTAACAAAAGGGATTGCATTGTTGGTTAGACAGAGGGTAGACTGTATTATCGAGGGGGAGGTAGCTGACACTAAAGGAAGATGGCTGATTGTTACTATGAAAATTAGTGGCCTCGTATATAACATCATAGGATATTATGGTCCAAATCAGGACAATGTGGGGCCTTTGGATGATCTAATTAAAGAGATGGTAGGTTTTACAGGTAATATTATTCTTGTTGGAGACTTTAACACGGTATTGGATCATAAATTGGATAGATCCTCAAACAGCAGGGCGCAGGTAAGTAGCAAGATGTCAAACAGGGTGAAGGGGGTAATAGATCAGTTTGGTTTATGCGATGTGTGGAGACACAGGTCAGGTCAAACACTAGGCTATACCTATTACAATAAAAAATACCGTCACAGATCACGGATTGATTATATTTTAATAGATTTAAGATTGTTGGAGAGAGCGAAAAAGATCTTTCACGTTGGGGTACACCTCTCAGACCATTCAGCAGTTACTTTAGTGGTTAAGATAGGGGTTAGCGGTTTGGGTTCGGTCTGGAGGCTGGATCGAACCATATTGTATGACTCTGAGTTGATAGAGAATCTCAGGCAGGAAATAGATGGATTTGTAGAGCATAATGTGGGGTCAGCGGGAATTGATGTTGTTTGGGAGGCCTGTAAAGCTTTTCTCCGAGGGAGATTGGGAGCTTTGGTGGCTAGTAAAAGAAGAGCATACTTTAGCAGGGTAGAATCTTTGGAAAAGGAAGTTCGTCAAAAGGAGAGAGGGCTAGTGGAGGCAGTGAGCAGTGAGATTAAAGAAAAGATTGTTCAAGATTTGGAAGAATTAAAAAGAGAAATTGCTGTAGTGGTCTCTAATAGGGTTAGGGAAAAATATGAGGCTAGTCAATTAGCGCATTTTGAATATGGTGAAGCCACAAGTAAATTATTAGCTTGGAAAACTAGGAGTGAGCGGGTACGTAGCACAATTAAAGAAGTAAAAGATGGTGAACTAGGACAATTTGTTACTGACACAAAGGATATTGCGGAGGCATTCTATAGATATTTTGAAGAGGTGTATAGGGAGGATCTTGCTCCGGCTAAACAGGCAATAGATAGTTGGGTAAAGTTTTTAAAACCATTGACGGAAGAGCTTCAGGAATTATTAGATCAAGAGATAACGTTGGGAGAAGAAGAGATGGCTATAAGAAGTGTGAAGAAAGGGAAGGCTTCAGGACCAGACGGGCTTCCTGCCGAGGTCTACAAGGCAGTGGCAGGGAGCGTGGCACCCCTATTAACAAAACTTTTTAATGATATCTTTTTAGGTGATGCGGTCCTCCCAGTGTCATGGAATGAGGCAAACATTATTGTTATTCCTAAACCCGGGAAATCACCGAAATATATGGACTCCTATAGGCCGATTTCGTTGTTAAACAGCGATTATAAGTTGTTTGCCAAGATCTTGGCAGATAGGTTGGCTAGAGTTGTCCCACATCTAATACATAAAGATCAGAAGGGGTTTATTAAAGGGAGGTATCTAAAGGAGTTAACGTTTTCCCTTATATGCAGTATAGATGCAGCAGCTACATATAACCTTCCCTTGGCGGTGGTTGCCCTGGACGCCGCCAAGGCATTTGATTGTGTTAACTGGGTGTATTTGAAAGAGTTAAGAGCTCATATACAGATGGGGGTCAATTTTGGCTCGGTATTGACACGGCTATATCAGTCATCCACTTCGAGGGTTTTAGTAAACGGGACACCACCAATAAAAGTAATGAGGGGTACAAGGCAGGGATGCCCTTTATCTCCTCTCTTGTTCGACCTTTATATAGAACCTTTAGCGTGTCGAATAAGAGAGGCAGAGTTGATTCCTCCTTTTGAGTTTCAAGGTTGGGCCAGAAAGATTGGGCTATATGCGGACGATATAGTCATTTTTACCCCTAAACTACATCAATCACTGAGTTGTATAGAAACTATAACGAAGGAATTTGGTGAGGTTTCTGGATATCTTTTAAATAGGGATAAAACCGAAATTATGTCCTGGAACTTAAATGCAGGAGTTACAGCATGTAAAACAGAGATAAGATATCTAGGGGTGCAAATAACACAGAACATTAAGGAACTTTCTAAAATAAATTTGGTTAAAGTAAGGAAAGAAATCTCCCAGGCCATGAGAGGCTGGGCGCATTTGCCGTTAACGTTATACGGCCGAGTTAATTTGGTGAAAATGATGGTTCTACCTAAGTTAGCTTTTCTTTTTGACTCTATTCCACTTATGTTTGAGAAGGAGGAGATTAGAAAGTTGCAAAGCAAGATTGGGTCTTTTATTTGGGCATCTACAGGATCCCGTATATCTTGGAAAAAAATTAGGAGAAGACTTTTGAAAGGAGGTTTGGCAGCCCCGGACCTACAGATTTACTCTTGGGCTTTTTTGTTAAGGAACTGCAGAATGCTTTTGGGAACCCCAGGGAGTTCAGACATTGGCATACTACTCTCAGCACTGTTAAGAACAAGTGCATTTATGTACAAATTTGCCGACCCGAAATACTTCAAGAAAATAAGGTTAAAGGTTTTGAAAGATCTAGCTATATTATGGTATAGAGTCAGGAGGGCAGCAAAGATACCGTACTTTAGTGCAATGGCACCAATTTGGGATACACCAGGAGCTCCGAGTTGGACTGATGATGCTCTGGCAACACCATTAAAAACAGTAGGACCTCAGAGATGGGGGGACCTGTTTTTAGAAGGGAGCTTAGCACCGTGGAGGTACTGTGTACAGAAGTGGGGCCTAACTTCTCTAAATTTAAGTACCTCCAGATACAAAGCTGGGCTGTCGGGAAGGAAAATTTACTCGGGCACTACAATGTTTTTGAAGAGAAACTAGCTTTGGAGACCTCAATTAAAAAAGAGGTGGCGATGTGGTATTGGTCGATAGTCGACCTAGAAGATAGTCCCTTTGTATTGCCGGAGACCCTGTGGGGAGAGTGCTTGCCGAGGATTGCGATAGAAGATATATGGCAAGTATCTATGTTGATTCTATACAAGGTGGTTAAACCTGCGAACTTAAGGAGAAACCACTTGTTCACTCTCCACAGGGCGTATTGGACTCCAAAAAAACTGGCGAAATTCAGAGACGGCGGTACAGTGAGGTGTTCCAAATGCAATAGCCTGAATGAAGACGATATACATAGGTTGTTACATGCCCAGAGATAGAAGACTTCTGGAAAGCAGTGAGTAAATGCTTGTCCACTGTATTGGGCCAACAATTGGAGGTAAGCCCTGAACTTGTTATGACGGGAAAAGCAGATTTACAAGGTAAGGGCTATAACGATAAAGTGAAGTTGGCGTTTTATGGTATCTTGGTTGCTCGAAGGGAAATTTGCAGAATGTGGATATCTGTGGACCCTCCGTCTGAGTTGAATTGGTTAAGAGCTATGAGAGTTATGGCAAAGCTAGATATGGCTGGTCGGAATAAGAACAGATGCAAATTTTGGACTCCGTTCTTACAGTACTATGGGTGATGGTGGGGGGGACGAAGACTTAGATGAAATAAAGTCCTATGATTAAGCTTCTCTAGAATCTCGGTGGAAGTTTGTTGCAAGGAGGAAGGGCGAACGAGTTATATTTTACTCCTAAACAACACTACGCCCGCTATATGAGATAAATTAACCCCAGGGTGGATCCGAGAGAGCAAGGGGTGAGGAGAAGCGTATGAGGACAAAAACATTTTATTTAAAAAATATATCATTTGCACTGGTTTATCTTAACGTTTAAATGTTTTATCATATTTGCATTTAAGTTGAAATTCACGGAACTTCACTGTTTAAGATTGCTTTAAACCAACATTGGAGTCTTTTCACTGTTTCTATTGACTGAAGGCGGAACTAGTCTCTTTCACTTTAAATGCAACATTGTATCGGTAAATTTCTACCCGTGAACAAGCTGTGACTGAAACAGCGAAACGCGTTGGGCACCCGTTGCTAAATTAAATAAAAAGCGTGTACGAACAGAGGCCGCGGCACCAGTGTGATTTTATTCGCAGTAAACTGGAGTGGTTTGGTTATTTGGGAGTGGCGTCCCTGCCGCGTTGCCCGCCGCCATTGAGGCTATGCGTCTGCCGAAAACTTGGTGTTGGGATAGATATATATATATATATATATATATATATATATATATATATATATATATATATATATAAAACCTACTGGCGGTCACCAGTAGGTGGTTATAGTTAGGACCTAGTTTCCATAGGAAATCTGCAACATTCTATTGGGAATAACTTTGGTGCCAGTTGATGAATCTTTGTGAATTTCTCAAAGAAGATGGCCCGCTCCGCTCGGCTCATTCCGTGAAAGTTTTAGGGGGCTTCGTGAAGTGGGGGCTGAGAAAAAAGGGGGTCCCAAAACGTGTTTTCCCCATGTTATTTTCCATAGAACGATTAGACACGGCTACAGCCCGAACGGCTGAACGGAATTACAAGAAATTTGGCAAAATGGTAGAGTCTGATTCGCAGATCGCCCTTTTGTTTAAATGGTGTAAATCCCTCCAGTAGTTGTTGAGAAAATCAAATGTGAAAAAATATCTATAAGCGCGCAACGTGCGTGCGCGAGCGGAATTCTGATTTGCTGTTAGACGTCTGTCAACATTCCAATCGGTCGAAATCAGGAAGTGTTGGCTGCCATTTTGTGTCGAAGGCAGAGGAGAGCTCAAAATCAAAAGTGGAGAACGTGAAAAGGGGGCAGGGTAGAGACTCCATGACCCCCTAGGTCTTCTCAGGGGGTCCCTGAAGGACCCCTGAAGGCCCAAAAAAAACATTTGTTTTTTTTAAAAAAAACGCGAGGTGCGCGCACGCTGCACGCACCCTCGAGGCAGAAGAGAGTCTAAATCAAAAGTGGAGAACATGAAAAGGGGGCAGGGTAGAGACTTTCTGACCCCTAGGCCTTCTCAGGGGGTCCCTGAAGGAACCCGAAGGGCAAAAAAACCTTCTTTTTTTTAAAAAAATCACGAGGTGCGCTCACGGTGGAAAAAAAACAACAACAAATAAACAGTTAAATAACATAATAAAAACGTGAAAAGGAGGTGGGGAAGAGACTCCCTGACCCCCTAGACTTTCTCATGGGGTCTCTGAAAGACCCCGAAGGGCAAAAAACACATTTAAAAAAAAAAATCACGAGGAGCGCGCACGTTGCATGCACCCTCGAGGCAAAAATGACTGAAAAACAAAAGTGGAGAATGTGAAAAGGGGGCAGGGTAGAGACTTCCTGACCCCCTAGGCCTTCTCAGGGGATCCCTGAAGGACCCCGAAGGTCAAAGAAAACTATTTAAAAAAAACCAAAAAAAACGCGCACCCTCGTGGCAGAAGTGAGTTTAAAACAAGGGGGCAGAGTAGAGACTCCTTGACCCCCTAGGCCTTCTCAGGGAGTCCCTGAAGAACCCCGAAGGGCAAAAAAAATATATTTTGAAAAAATTGGCGAGGTGCACGCACGTTGCGCGCACGTCAATAAAACCCTAAAAATAAATAAATAACTAGTTTGAGTGTTTAGCTGTTGTGTTATATTTATATTCATGTAAAAAAACATAGGTTTCACACACCTTATATTTAGGAATTAGCATTTAAAAAACCTTGCAAATTCACTGAAAAAAACATAGGTTTCACACATGTTATAGTTAGGAATTAGCATTTAAAAAACTTTGCAAATTCACTGAAAAAACCATAGGTTTCACACACGTTCTAGTTAGGAATTAGCATTTAAAAAACCTTGCAAATTCACTGAAAAAACCATAGGTTTCACACACGTTATAGTTAGGAATTAGCATTTAAAAAACCTTGCAAATTCACTGAAAAAACCATAGGTTTCACACACGTTATAGTTAGGAATTAGCATTTAAAAAACCTTTGAAATTCACTGAAAAAACCATAGGTTTGACACACGTTATAGTTAGCTGTACATTTTACTCATATAAAACCATTGAAATTCCCCCGTTATAGCTAGTTGTACTCACTATAACTCGCGCGCCCGCAATCCACTGCTGATGATGTCACATATTACATCATTCATAACATGGTCAGTGACATCACTGATGACATCACTGATGACATCTCAAATGACATCATTGATGACATCATCCAGTGAATGTGGTTTGCTTTGATATTTAAATATGTATTATAAATACACTACTTTGCATTGAAGAATGAGTGGATATATAAATATAAATGTGTGGATGGTGGATTTAGTAAAAGTGTGATTGATTATTTCCTTGACTAATTTGTAGAGTCTCACTATATATAATGTGTAGTTACTAAACTGTGTGAAATTCTTTATTGCTTTGTCTTAATTGCTATATTAAAGACTATATTTGTTATTGCTTTCTTAGCTGAGTATTTGTATGGGTAAATGAATGTCTATGTGGTTTGGTGAGGGTTGTGTGATTGCTAAAAAATGTGTGAATAGCTCATTCAGTAGGTATATGAGGATAAAATTACATGATATAACAGTTGTTTCAGTGAGTGTCTATGTTTATGGGTGTGGTGGTGATGAAATATTTCTCTCAATGGTACATCTCCATTAAACTTGAAATAAAAAGGCAGTGTATGTGACAGTTATGTCTAATTAAGTGTGCCTAAGACTTAGTGATTGTATGAGTCACTATATGGATAACTGTATACTTGTAATAGTGAATCTATAACACACTAAGTGTGAGTTACTATCTATATAAATAGATGAAGTGGTGTTTGTATAAGTGTGTAGGTGAGTAAATGTAAGCATAATCAATTGTTTGCATAAGTCAGAAGGATGTCTTTATAAGTGAATACAATGTGTGCTGCTGTGTAATGTTGAAATAGGCGTATAAGTATATTTGATAGTGTTCTGTTGATTATTCACTGCATATAACACTGAATCTATAGGTAAGTGATTAGTTGTGCGTATAGTTCTATGATTCACTGAGTGGTTGTTTTGAAAATAGTATTGGTGTGTCAATGGTTTGAAATATGACACTTTCTATTTTACAGTTAGTAAAAAATATTATACTAGTGTGTGATGAGGTGTATTTCATTGTCACATGGATGATGTCATCAGTGATGTCATTTGAGATGTCATCAGTGATGTGATCAGTGATGTCACTGACCATGTTATGAATTATGTAATATGTGACATCATCAGCAGTGGATTGCGGGCGCGCGAGTTATAGTGAGTACAACGAACTATAAATGGGGAATTTCAATGGATTTGTGTGAGTAAAATGTACAGCTAACTATAACTGGTGTAAAACCTATGGTTTTTTTCAGTGAATATATCTATCTATCTATCTATCTATCTATATATATATATATATATATATATATATATATATATATATATATATATATATATATATATATAAAACTCGTACACCTCTCTTAAATCAGGAAGTAAACCAGGGACACTGCGGGGCTTTTCACAGATGGTTTATTCAGGATACATAGGCAGACCGGTTTCGGCTTGTGCCCTCTTCAATGCCGTAGTCCTTAAGCAGCGATAACACCCACTTGACAGTTTATATGGCTCCTCCTTCCTAGTGGTGGCGGGCTCACCTGTAACATATTCCCTCTGCTTGCATCGAGTATTAGGGAGTACCAGTCCCGACATGCAGCGTGCTTGAGAATACAGATGCAGGAAAGTGGGGCTTCGTTTTGTTAAAACACAAATGGTTGCTGTTTTAGTCCCATACTTTCTGTCACATGGATGATGTCATCAGTGATGTCATTTGAGATGTCATCAATGATGTGATCAGTGATGTCACTGACCATGTTATGAATTATGTAATATGTGACATCATCAGCAGTGGATTGCGGGCGCGCGAGTTATAGTGAGTACAACTAACTATAACTGGGGAATTTCAATGGTTTTGTGTGAGTACAATGTACAGCTAACTATAACTGGTGTAAAACCTATGGTTTTTTCAGTGAATATCTATCTATCTATCTATCTATCTATCTATCTATCTATCTATCTATCTATCTATCTATCTATCTATATATATATATATATATATATACTTATATATATATATATATATATACATATATATATATATACACAATTTTGTATGTGCGACCTTGCGCGTGGCTGAATAACGCATGATTTTTAGGGCAACTGCACTAATAAACACACATTGACACTTTTCTTTTCCCAGTATAGTGCAAAGATCACATTTTCGATCATTACAACAGTAGAGCACAATTGCCTTGAAGAAAACATTGTTTACTGCCTCACAGATTGCATATTCCAATTACTTCACAAATGAAAACAACTCTCCTAATAGCCATAACTTGATGCACAAAGTTGACCCTCTGCATCCTGGTTTTGGTGAAATGTATATTTTGAGAATACATGAAATTACATAGATTTTTTCTTTAATGCTATATTAAAGACACTAAAATTGTAAATCCAGGATAGTGCAGATTTTTTACGCAGAAAATGTATTATTAGATGGGAGGAAGATATGTACCTTATGACTATAGATGCAAAAGTGGAATTACACTAGCATAAGACATTGTGATGGTCTGGGGGGTGCCAAGCACTTCCTAATATGAGTCCCATGAAATTTGGAGAGCATAACAAGATGTTATGGATGGAGTGTTGCCTCTCAAAAAATATGTTTATTATCAATAATAAATTGTATCATCAATTAAGAGAAACAGCTATGGACACCTGCTTCACCCCTAGCTATGCTAATTTGCTTATGGGCTGGTGGGAGGAGTCATGCTCGGCAATATGAAGGAATGGGTGTATCTTATTGCCTAAGAATTGAGGTTTATTGGCAAATTTGGATTGAAGTTGCAAAAATCTATCACCATAAGTGGGAAGTAAAAAATCTCCTATTGTTAATACTCCTAATGTTTCCCATCGTCTAGAAATAGCATCATATATTTGTGGTGGTAATATTGATGAATGCCATAGTGAAATATATCTATTGTGTTTAGGAATTTTCATATACCTCGTGATTTTCCTCCACGTTACCCAGGCGCTTGATATAACCTTAAACTTTACTTTCTTAAAGTATGAAGGTTTGACCTGTTTTAATAACAAACCATTAGCCCTGTCTCCAATGGACAATTCGAATATTGAAGGTATGTAATTAGCCCCTGCTTCGTTTTCCAATGGTTTAACGTGAAATAATGACATCATCTGTTGAAGAAGGGCAGCCCATGAATAAAATCTCAAATCAGGAATTGCGAGCCCGCCTCTGATAATGGGTAAAGAGAGCTTCCGGGTAGATCTCCTTATCTTCCCATATCCCCACACAAATTTACTCATATGGGATTCAAGGCCCTTTAAAATTTTGTCATCCACTAATAGAGGTATCGCACGAAACAGGTATAGGACCCGGGGTAGAATATTCATTTTAAGGAAGTTACCTCTCCCAATGATTGAGAGATGTAATCCGTCAATCCTTTTAAGATCTTTCTTTACTTTTTGAAGTAATGGTTCATAGTTAATTTTAACAATCTCGTCTATTTTGGCAGATATTCGGACTCCTAGATATACAGCGGATTCTACCCTTCTAGGATCAATAAAGTTAACATTATTAGTACAGATGACCATAGTTTTATCCTTGTTTAGGGAGTATCCCGATATCTGGCCGAAGGCTTGGGTAATCTGTTCTATTTCTATTATAGCCTTAGTGGGTTGTGATGTTATTACTGCCACATCATCGGCGTATGCTAATATTTTTGTGTGGTGGGGTCCCAATGTAACTGGTTTAATTGCCTCAGCCTTTAGTAATTTTAAAATAAGAGGATTAATATATAGGGCAAAAAGGATCGGAGAACATGGGCATCCCTGCCTAGTCCCTCGGAGTATATCAAAAACCCCAGATTCCTGTCCCATTACCAATACCCTAGCCTTCGGTGAGAAATACATTGCTGTTGGAAACCGGCTATTTCTGGTAGGCTAAGACTGATGCCAAAGCCAGGCAGAAACCACCGTTCCAGTCAGGGCAAGGAAGTCACACGCCAAGATAACCCCTGCTCACCCTCTAGGTAGCATGGCGCGAGCAGTCTAGGCTAAACTCGGAGGCGATGTGTAAAGCATTTGCGTCAGCGCACAACAGCAACAACATACTAGGTACACCACAAAAGAGACTCCACACAAGGTTATATTAAAATAACTTTTGTATTGTCAAAACATATCAGATAGAAATTACACATGTACATTGTGCCAACTGGCACGGCAATATTCACAAGGGATTATTTACAAGACAGGGCCACATGGGCCACTGTCTGAATCAACACTTTGCAGATATAGAAATACTTGTCAGTAATTAGAATAAAAGTATATAAACTTCACTGTAACACAAAGTAACAGTTATAGATCACATCGAGTAACTACTGGGAACAGGTAAGTACCACTTACGCAACCCTAACCCCTTAGGAGACTGTCACGCAGGGGACCAGGACCTCACTAGGACCACCTGTACTAAAAAGAACCACACCCTAAGTATCACACAGCATTTAGGGGTCTAAGAAAGAACACATTACCCATGATGCATAAATATACATTCAGAGGAGTAGTAAAGAGAAACACATAATGTATAAACCTACACATTCAGCGGTGTTAAGAATAAAGCACATGATGCAATAAAATACATTCAGAGGTACCAGAATAATACAGTAGCACAATAGTCACATGATGTCTAAAAACATTCAGAGGTGCAGGAATAAGACATGATGCAAGAAATCACATTCAGAGGTACAAGAACCATACAATTGCGCAAAACCTACACAAGCCACCACCTGTGGCAGTCCCTAGGCCAACTGGCCTTGTTGGGGCTAGAACGCCCTGAGTCTCAATGTCAGGGGCCTAAACGATGCAGGGGCCCACTACTTGCTGGGCCCCTGGGAACCCTCACAAGGGCCTAAACGTTGCAGCTGGCACTAAGTGCTACGCAGCTGTGAAGGCCTGGCACCACTGTGCCCTCGTTGTCCCACACAGGGACTCCCTCCTGGAATTGCGACTAAACGGTGCAACTGCCCACTAATTGCTGGGCAGCTGGAGATTCAAAACTGCGCCGGGGCCCTCACTGGCCCTAGAACGAACTGCGCAAAAGGTTGGAGCCACACAGGCTCTGAAACAGCTGGGGGCGTTGGAGCCATCTGGCTCTTAATCAAAATATGGCCCCCCTGAGCTCCTCTGGGCTCACACACGTTGGGGCGACCCGCTGCCAGCCTGGGCCGCCCTTGAAGCCCTCGGGGCTTCCTCCTGACGATGCATGCGCTCGCACTACTGGGGGCAGGGAGTCCCTCTCGGGGGACTCAGAACACAATGCCCCCCGATGCGGCCGCTGGGCTGGCAACCCAATGCCCCCTGGACGTGGGAGCCTCGCTGGCTCTAGACTACGTTGGGGCGACCCGCTGCCAACCGGGGCCGCCCTGACTCTGTGCCCCGAAGCGGCACCAACATCCAGCAATTCGGGCCCTCAAGAACCCCTCGCGGCTCTGTAACCTCGGTGGGGCGACCCACTGCCATTCGGGGCCGCCCTTACTCGGTGCCTTGACCGGCGCCGCACGGAGCTTCCTCCCCCCGCAGCCCTTCACTCACCGGTTCTGCTGCGGGGGGGCTCCAGCGTCGCGCCGCTCTCTCTGCGGCGTCCTCCCGGTCACATGGGAGCCTCGCTGCTCCCGCGCCGGACTTCTCTCTCTCGGCAGGGCTCCCTCGGCACACGGGAGCCCTGTCAGCTGGCCGCCACGTTTCTCTGGGGCTCCCTCAGCCGAGAGGAGCCCCGTCCACCGCCGCCATCTCCCGCCCTTCGTTTCTTCCTCCCCGCCAACTGCGGGGGCGGGACTTCCGGCCGGCCGCGACAGGATTGGCCGGCCGGTCAGTCACTTCCGGGTCACCGCGGGCAGCGCGGCGGCCCGATCCTTAGGCAGGCAGGCGGGGGCTGATTCCTTCTACGGGCCAGATGCCTTAGCGCTATAAGCGGACATAAAGCGCTCCTAAGCGCTAGGAAAAGTTCATATAAAGCGCTCTCAAGCGCTTGGGGAAAATGAAGCACTCTAAAGCGCTAGACAACAGGCAGAGCGCTCCCAGGCGCTCTGGGGGAAGCACAGCGCCTCCAGGCGCTAGGAATACAGCTCCAGCGCTCTTCCCCAGGGAAATGCAGCTTCTCCATGCTGCCAAAGTCCCAGAGCTTCCCAGGGGGGGCAAAGCCAGGTCCCCCCATCAGCCCAGGCAGGCAGAGGGGTCCCCCAGGAGTCCAGGAAAGTCCATCAGGAGTCATGGGGCTGGGCAGGACTCAGGGATTCCCTGAGCCCAAGCAGCAGCACGCCCCTGGCAGATTCAAGTCAGAAAAACAAGAACAAATTGGAAGGGAACACAGCCCCTTCTTATTCACAGAAAAGGCTTTGAAGTCTTTTGAAGTCTTTGTGTAAGCGAGCTCTAAGCCCTGGGTGTATCTGGTTTCCCTCCCCTGTCAGCCTCAGGTCAGAGGTGCCAGGGGGCCATCCGGAGGGAGAGGCAGCAGGGTGGGCTGACAGGCACCGCCTGGTACCACCAGAGCTCTTCCCTCCCATCCGTGACAGCAGATGGGGGCCTTTCATCTATGGCTGACTCAGACCCCCTCCTACTCACCAGACGGTCCATCTACCAGCAGGCCCAGGCATGCCTGGGCCAGGCCCATCAGCCAATCACGTGCCAGCAGACTCACTACACAATTATGCCAACTTCTAAAAGTAGCGCTTCTAGACTAGACACAGCCATGCCGCATATACCATTCTGCAGCATTCATTCTCACGAGTTTACACATATCAAACTCGACCCTGCACTCCCCATGCATCAGGAATCTACCATGGGCATACATATTCCCCATTCATTCCTATGGGAGGGCAGGTCACTCACCATCCCTACACAGAGAGCCCACGCACTTTACACTGTACCACAGTAAAAAAGTGCGCAGAGGCCTAAAATCACCAATCCAGGTTCCAAAAACAGGCTAGGAAAAAGCAAAAAGTCACGGGGTGATCCTGCCCAAAGGACCGGGTCCAACAATTGCCTTGATAGATTTCATGAAACATGGTCCAACGTTTATTTGTTCTAGTATTGCCCACAAGAATGCCCATGAAACCCTATCAAAGGCCTTCTCGGCACCCAGGAGGACCATCGACATCTGTCCCCCCGTAGCATTCACGGCGTCAAACAGTGCGATAGCGCGTTGGGTATGATCCGTAGTACCCTTACCAGGAATGAAGCCGTGTTGCCAAGGGGAGACCAGGTGTTCGATGATCCCCCTGAGCCGATTAGCCAAGATCTTAGAATAAAGCTTCGAGTCAGAGTTTATTAAGGAGATAGGGCGATACGAAGAGGGCAACTGAGGGGGCTTATCTTTCTTTGCGAAAATTACAATATTGGTTTCAAGCCAAGATCTAGGAGGAATACCACTAGCTTGAATCCCAATGAACAGATCAAGAAGTAGGGGCGTTACGGTATTACCCAGAATTTTATAAAACTCAAGTGGTATTTTATCGGGCCCTGCGGCTTTTCCCGAAGCTAGCTCTGCAAGAGCAATTTCCACTTCTGTTTGGGTTATGTCTCTTTCTAGATCCAGTCTAGTAACATTATTGATTCCTGAACCATCTTCATGCTCGGTTGCCCATTTGGATAATATTTCTTTGATTACGTTGTGATTTACAGAATCCTCATTCTTATACAATTTCCCGTAGTAATTTTGAAAAACTTCTAGAATAGATTCAGGTGTTGTATATTCTTGGCCTTCAGACTCGATACGCGTAATGGAGTTAAGAGATTGACTTTGGCGAGTTCTGAGTGCCAACTGCTTACCCACTCTATCTCCCATTTCATAGATCTTATTTCGATTGGACTGATATAGCTCAGCCGTCCTTAGGGTAATTTTACTATTTATATCTGCTTTTAGTATCGCCATATCTCTTAAAACTGAGCCTCCGTCACTTTCTTGTGCAATTAGCCTAGTATGTTTCTCTTCTAGTTCAGCTAGTTTTTGCAGCTGTAATTCATTAAGCATTGCCTCCTCTTTCCTTTGTCTGGCCACATAGCTAATTGTCTCCCCACGGATTGCGGCCTTCAAGCAGTCCCAGACCATATTTCTAGATGTGCTATATCGATTAGAATCGAAAAACCCCTGCGCCCAAATTTTCATATATTCCACATATTTATTATTTACAAGTAGTTTTTTGTCAAAGGACCAACTTGAACGGGGTCTGAGCATGTTGTTTATGTCCAGAGTGAGCGATAAGGGATTATGGTCCGAAATAGTTTTAAGTAGTTTATTGATTTGTACAGGACTAGCCTGATTACTTGACATAAAAATATAGTCGATGCGAACATATTTATTATGTGGGTAGGAGAAATATGTGTACCCTGGGTCTTGGCCCTGCTTTAAGTCCCATAGATCGACCAGACCTAAACTTTCTTTTAATTGAGAAACAGCACTATAAACTTTCGGCTTGCGACCAACATATTTGGATCGCTTTTGATTCTGTACTACTCTAGCTCTGGGCAAAGAAATATTAAGGTCCCCACAAAAAATCAATACCTGAGGCCAGGATGCAAGTTCTATCTCCAGATCTTTAAAAATTGAGGGATCGTCTTGATTAGGGGCGTAGATAGAACATATTGTGATTCCGCTCTTAAGCTCCGCGATCACCCATCTGCCTAGAGGATCAGCCAGTTTACGCGTAGCCTCTCCCAAAAAAGATCTCGTTATTATGGCGACCCCTCTTGTCCTTGTTGTTTGGCTAGTGCATACCAGTAGATTGAACCCCGGGATCTTCAATATTTTCCTTTCTGCCCATGGAATGTGAGTCTCCTGGAGACATATTATATCGAAGGCATTTATCCTTATTAGCCCCCACATTTGGTCTCTTTTTTTCCTATCATTGAGCCCTGCCACATTCCAGGAACATAGTTTTATCCTCGCCATATTATTGTATAATTGTATTTTGAACCGAGTCTGCTAAGGAAAAAATAAAAAACAAACAAGACCTCAGTACCCTTAGTATTAATATCACAGTTTAAGTTCCTAAAAGCGTATCTGCAAGTGCAATCACCATATTTTTCAGTTTTCTCCTCCCTCCCCCCCTCTCTGCCCCACCCCTTACTTACTTCCCACTTATGGTGATAGATTTTTGCAACTTCAATCCAAATTTGCCATCCCAAATAATAGTGTATTTAAATTTATACAAATGAATACAATTTTAAATCTAAAAGTTGCTGATATCTCTTTGGATAATATCCCTTTAATCGATTGTATGTCTAGACCCGCGACTAGGATTGGTACAATTTATGACATTTTTATTGAAAACCAACATGATGATTTAGAATCTACTGAAGTGGGCTGGTCGATGAAACTAAATAACCCTAATGTGGATATCGACATGTCTTTGATTCTATCATCACAGCTGTTTATGTGTGCTAACCTGAAAGCCCAACTCTATAAAACTATCTATGATTTATATTTTACTCCGGCCAAACTATACGCTTGGGGGAAAAGGACTACTTCGGAGTGTCCAAGGTGTGGCAAAACAACGGCAAATTTATTACATATGCTGTATGAATGTGACAAACTACTTGTACTCAGAACAATGATTGCTGGGTTCTGGCAGGAAGTGTTTGGGCATCCAGTAGCCGAATCTTCCACCCTATATATTTTGGGTTATGATAACACTCTGCGGCACACTAAGGCGGAAGAAGTAGCTCTCTTCCTGGGCACAGCAGTGTATAGAATAACATTAACAGCCCATTGGAAGGATGCCGATCCCCCTAACTTTCAGATTTGGCTCTTTTGGCTGTTAGGTATGTATAATCAAGAGAAGGCGATTTTTGCCTGTAAAGGAACTAAGTCAAGAACACGTGGTATCGAGATCTGGAAACCAATTGAAAATTGGAAAAATGACAATAGAGATTGTGGATAAATGAGAGCAATCAGTATAAAATTGTTATAGTTTTTTTTCTTTTTCTTTTTCTTTCCACATGCTGATGTTTCTTGTTTCTTGTTCTGCTAAATCCTTAGTATTCCTGCTTTATTTAAGCTAATGTATTCACCTAAATTGACTGTTTGCTATATTTACTAAAAGTTCCTTTCCGTTTTTGTTACTGCTTTTTTTCTCTATTTGTATCTGCAAATGTGAATTACCAAGAAAAAAAAAAAGAAAAAAAAAAGAATTGAGGTTTATTGATGATTTATTTCTGTTGTGGAGAGGGACAGAGTCTCAAGCGGAAACCTTTGTAGGGAATATTAGTGAAGATGTGATTGTAAAAGTTGTTGGGGAACCCTTAGTTACTACTATGTACAGAAAACCAACTGTGGGAATACAATCCTGCATGCACATAGCAGCCATCTGCCACCCCTGATTAAAAGTATCCCCTTTGGGGAGTTTTTCAGGGACTGTAGACTTTGCAGTATAGAGGAACAATATACAGAAATTAAGACAGAATCATTTGCCCACTTGAGCGTTATCATGCTGTTGTAATACTCACCTTCATTATTTAGTTGTGTGAGCTGGAATTAGATGTAGGGGGAAATTAATCAATCAATGGCCTTATAAGATTACATTGAACTTTCGTTTTTCAAACCGCTTATGAACTAATATGAAAAAGTGGAGTTTTTGATTACACAAATTATAATGATATGAATTGGTATTTTCAAATTAATCGAAATTATATAATATTGTTGCAATAATATTTTTACTCTCCTCATATAATGTAGAAAATATGGTTTTACAAGCAACCAATTGCACCTTACAAGATGGCACCCATGTAATGAAGCAAATATGCGAAAATTTGTGATGCTCGTATAATGTATGTATTCTGGTTACAACACTTTTTTTATTTAAGGTGTAAAAACAATTTGGCGCTTGACCGTAGCCCAGTTTGTGGCTGGCAACAAAAGCGAGTAGATTATATGCATGCGCTTTTATTCCTTGCAATTACTTGAGTCCTGCCCCTCGACCGGTGTTAGGAAGGAGGGGGGCCTGAGCCACTGGTAGGTATTGGCAACACATCAGCGCTGAAAACCTTTTTTCCACTCACTGGGGAGAACATTTGAAAGTAGTAACAAAGGCACCCACGGAGGTTTTGCACTATCGAGTTGGGCAATTTCAACTACAAAGACCATAATGCTGTGCTGCATCCCATAGGGGCTGGACTCGAGTAATTGCAAGGAATAATAGCCCATGCATCTAATTAAAGCTGTTTGTTTCTCGTGTGTGACAGACTGAGGGGCTGCTACTGGTGGCACAAGGGCGGTAACACCCTCTTGTGTGGCATTAGTGCATGGGCAACCTTTGGTACAAGATTAAATGTAGCTGGCCTCAGTCACGCGAATGCCCGCCGCTGCTTCAGGCGGATCTTCACCGTCATGGAACTTGGGCGGTGTTAAGAAGGAGGGGGTCCAGAGCCACTGGCAGGTATTGGCAACACATCAGCGCTGAAAACCTTTTTCCACTCACTGGGGAGAACATTTGAACGTAGTAACAAAGGCACCCACGGAGGTTTTGCACTATCGACTTGGGCAATATCAACTACAAAGACCATAATGCTTTGCTGCATCCCATAGGGGCAGGACTCGAGTAATTGCAAGGAATAAAAGCGCATGCATATAATTAAAGCTGTTTGTCTCTCGTTCGTGAAAGTCAGTGAACCAGCCATAAAGGTGAAACACGTCTGGCATCACAGGGGAGAAGTGTGACACACTGAGGGGCTGAAGTGCGGTAACACCCTCTTGTGTGGCATTACTTTCATGGGCAACCTTTGGTACAAGACACATCCAGTGAACACACTTGTTGGGCAAGAAAACGAAGGTGCCGCGGCCTCAGTATCAGAACGTGTTTATATATATATATATATGGGGCAGGTTTACAAGCCCCTTGCGCCACTTTTGCGTCACTTTTCCCATGTTAAAAGTGACGCAAAAGTGGCACAAGGGGCTTGTAAATCTGCCCCATAGTTTGTTGATTACACAAACCACCGAAACACAATGCCTCCTTGGCCCTTCTTAATGCAAATAAAATCCTGAGGCAAAGCCGGGACTCTGTTAATAGTCTAATGTTATCCCATTCATAGCAACATTTGAAGGAATTCAGCAAAAATAGAAATTCTGCTCAGTATCTGAATTTTGCACCTCTTCATTTTGCCCCCTTCGGCCACTAGGATTATGTATGTATACTTGGATGTTCTACTTTGTTCGCCCTCAAAGTGTATTTTTTCTTTTCTAATTGCACTCAGGAATAGCGGAAATACTAAATGTACTTTCTCTATTTCTTATGTAAACATGAATGTCCATCGTCTTGATGCCTTTCTGGTACAGTTCAATTTCTCCACCAGCTGCAAAGTGCTTTGTCGTCGCACTGGGGTGATCGGTGCCCCATAAATCTTGAAGCAAATAAATAAATTAGGAATATTCCAGGAGGACGCCATAGCGCGCTGAACTCCTCTCTAGCGCCGCCCATTTTATTTTAAAGAAGTGACTGAGGTTGCCTGCAGTGGGTTTTGCCTCGGGCCTCTTTCTTTTGTAGGGCCAGTAATTGGTCTTAATGGGGCCGTGTCTCTCGTGGAGCACTTTGTCAGGGGCTGCCTTCACCCACCTCACAATATCTCTCGGCCTCATTAGTGAGGGGGCGAGGGGGAGGGAGGCGCTGCCCTGGGGGGGCTGCGTGAGGCGCGCGGGGCCTGGCCCGGCCTCCCCAGTGATAGGGCTCTGTTTGCACAGGCCCACAATGGGTCTTTTCAGTGATGCTAACTCGATGGAATTGCGCGCCCCCCAGGGCCCGGCCTGGCTATTCTTCGCTCCCCGCCTCTCGCCCTCTGTTTTATGTTGTTGACATTAGGCCTTTGTGCGGCCATCTTAATGAGGCGGGAAGAGGAGAGAGGCTGACATGGCCGCCAGGCCGCGCTCACGCACAGTGACAGGCAGGCACACAACCGAGGTGGCCCGCAGCCACACGCACAGTGACAGGCAGGCACACAACCGAAGTGGCCGGCAGCCACACGCACAGTGACAGGCAGGCACACAACTGAAGTGGCCCGCAGCCACACGCACAGTGACAGGCAGGCACACAACCGAAGTGGCCGGCAGCCACACGCACAGTGACAGGCAGGCACACAACCGAAGTGGCCGGCAGCCACACGCACAGTGACAGGCAGGCACACAACTGAAGTGGCCCGCAGCCACACGCACAGTGACAGGCAACAACTAAGTGTGCCGCAGCCACATGCACAGTGACATGCAGCTACTAAGTGGGCCGCAGCCACACGTACAGTGACATGCAACTGATAGAGCGCGCGAGGCCACCCGACCAACAGTTTTCGCCGTTTCCGGCTTCAGGGCCCATATACTTTTCAAATCACCATATACATC
The DNA here is from genome assembly GCF_964261635.1 of Lissotriton helveticus. NCBI lineage: Eukaryota > Metazoa > Chordata > Amphibia > Caudata > Salamandridae > Lissotriton > Lissotriton helveticus. Next base: position 49,732,150 of record NC_136072.1, on the reverse strand, counting down.
GATCAGGTGACTTCACGAGCTCTATCAAGTTGGTGTGTGTGTGTTCCCTGCTACCAATTTTCAGTGCACCCAACTTACCATCCACCGATGCAGGTGCCTAATGACCATAATGAATCAGGGAGCTAGCTGCAAAGGAAAAGGCAGCAAAATACAAACCCAACTAATATCATTCAAATACTGTTTAAATGACCACGGACAACTGGAAGTTTTAAAATGTTTATCTAAAGTTCAATATTTTCTTGCATGAGATACAGCAAAATAAGGCAATCAATAACCAAGATAACGTAAATCACATAGGCAGAAAGAAATAATGACAGAGTAATCATCAAAGTATTAATAAAATGTAACGAGAAAGATACTATGCAAGTCAGTATTATCTAAACAGGGATAGACTATGTGTGTGTTACTGTAGAAGAGCTTATAATGAATAACACGCTTCACTTAAGGTGAAGGGGCCTTTGAACAATCTAGGCAACGAAGTTCTAGACCATATCAGAAAATGACACACTGCTATGCAAAATATAATTTCTAACAATTGAGAAGACATAGGAATAACTTTGCAAAATTATAAATGACTGTTCAATAGTTGCGGAAAGGCATGGAAATATAACATATGCAATGTTGAACTTTATTCAAGCAAAAGTTAGAAATTCAGAAGGTGCAAGAATTTCAAGAGGTTCAGAGTAATATTTACCTAGAAAAAGGTGTGGAAACCAAACCCTGGCCACGGGTCAGTTAAGGACAGGAAACCCTCAAGGAAGGATACCCCTCAAAGGACAGCAGGTGCAGAATGGACACCCAGGACAGGATACCCTCGGAATAGGAATCAGGACAGGACCCTCAGGACAGGACAGCAAACCCTCAGGACAGGACCCTCTTCAGGACAGGACCGGAACCCACAGTTCGGAAGCAACGCCTGCGCTCCACCCGCTCTGCAGCTATCGATCAAGACCCCGATTGGGTCAACGAACTCCCAGTTAAGTGCCTTGCCAGCACTTTAAGGTTCAGTAAAACCTTAGTCTATGGTCAAATTCGGACAGAGTGCTCCGCAGCGCTCTGTATCTTCGGTCACCTATTGAGTGCGTTGGGTCAGTGACAGGTCAGCTAAACCAGACAAGTCGGACGGTTCACTAGGTGAACCCAGGGTAGATATACAGTTTGGGGACAGTGTACCACCCCCCAATGTTGCAAAGTGTCAGAATCCCTCAATTTCGATTGGTCCTAAGGTAGGGTTTGGGTAACACACCAATCACAATACGCGAATTGAAGCCTTCATTAACATATTTGGGTACCGCCTAGCAGATTTGGGGTTCCCATGAGCTAACAGTAGCGCAACAATACAATGTATCACATAAGGAGCCACATTCGCTGTTCTCGCAGGGCAGAGGTGACTTTCTCAGGAGCATCTCGCCCATCACTGCCAGCTGGCTATGTTCCATCAGCCAAGGTCCCTCGTGCTGCCGAATGTTGCACAGGCGCAGAAGGGACCTCCAATATGGCTCTCCTCTCACTCAGACCCCCATTTCCCGCGGTACATGAAAAGTAAGCGAAAACAAATTAATACATAATAATGTCATTATGAAAAACACATCACAGGGTTGGTACTTTTAACTCATCATCAAGATATAAACTTATGCAATTAAATGTTAGCTACATTGAGACGGACACAAGAGCAGTGGCACGAGCTGTACCACATGATAAGCACAGCTATGAATTACGCATGCGCACAACTTTCCCTCCACTTCTGCAGACGCGTCAGGACACGTGAGTGTGGCTGACGCATGCGCAGTAACTAAAATACAAGCGGCGGCCATTTTAGAGGACATGGATTAAATTCATTAGAAATACACATAGGCAAGCGTCTTAAACTTTTACTCAAACTTAATATAAATGTTAGTAAGTCGTACATTTATTACCTTGTTATACATAAACGAGGTTCTTGATTTCGGCAAGCCGCAAAATATGCGAAGCTTTGCTTCATCAATCCCCTCTTTGATGATATCTACTATCATCACAAATTATAATGGAACCAGATGCCAACTTTCTTTCACACTTTATAAAGTTCTATTTCTTCCAGCAACCGTTCTAGCTTTTCTCTTTCAGTTTTAGCAGGGTGAGAAGTCTTCACCTTTTTGTATATCTGATCATTCACTTCCTCTAATTCAATCTCATCCACACTTCGTTTCACTCCTCTTGCATTAACCTCGTGCTTTTTGGTGCGCTTGCGGTATTTACAGCATAAGAAAATGGAAAGTATAATAAGACCTATAATACCAATTGGCATCAGAATTTTGAATAATAAGCTTTTACCTATGCTAGCAAGCCAACGACCTACATTTGAGAGACCATCTACCAGTCTCTTCCAGGCACTATCAACCTCGAGTGGTTTGAGTTCCTTTGCCAAATTAGTAATGTTTTTCACATATCTTTTGATCTGTACACTTTTATCCGGAATATAAGTGCAACAATGTTGCGCCTTCAACATCCGGCAGACTCCGCCCTCTTTCGCTAATAAGGTGTCAAGAGCAAGTCGATTTTGTAAAACCATTGATCTGATCGCAACCATTTCGGTATTGACCAGCAGAAATCCATGAGCCGTTTCAGTAGACAGCACATCTACTATAGTAGACAATTTGCAAATTCTGTGAGTGTTCAGAACCACTCCCACTCCAGGTATCAGTGCACTGAAAATACTACCCATAATTTCACCTATACTTTCTCTTTTACTACGCACTAAGCCATTAGTATCTTCATTGCTTCCAGCTTTTCCATTCACATGGTATATTTTCGGGAAAACAATGCCAAAGTAGCAGCTTCCATACCAGTGATCCGGCAATTTGAAATAAGCCTTGTCCCCACAAATGTAATAAATTCCAGGAAACACAGGCTCTGACCCATTTTTGAAACCCCAACCTCCAATTACCTTGTAATTATGTTCGCATTCACTAGAACCAATGAAAACATTATTATAATAGCTAGTCTTCTCGCGGTGAAGACATAGCTTGCCTTTCTTTTCAAAATCCAGCAACAGAGCAGGACCCGCTCCACCAGATGAGGTGCCTTCCATGTTTTCTGCCCACTTTGGCTTTTTCTGACTTTCGTCATTAGCCTTCTTCTGAATTTTAATTCTCCTTTTCTCTGCCATGTTCAGGAACATCTTTTCCTGCTCACGCAAAGAACAAGTCAAGTTATCTCTGTGTGCATCTGCTATGTCAATGTTCCCTATAGTCAGAAAGTAGTCTCCCATATATCTTATGGTGTCAGTTTTGGTATGTACAGGATTCAAGTTCCCACGTATAGGAAGTTCAGAAAAAATCACGTCATTGTTAGAGTAATAATACTGTAACGGTCCCCTTTTGTAAAATAAACTAGCTAAAATGCTACAGGAAATTCCATATGTCAATGGCAGATGATGGTATGTCACGCCTTCAGCCACAGAAGTAGGTAGCTTCATGCAGACATAGCAATCTTCAATTTCCATAGTCTCTACATAATGTATTAACAAGTTTGCGAAAACATTTAAATGTGTCCTGTTCTTCATGCCATGATAATGTAGTCCTTTCTCATCTGATGCTTCTAAGTCTCGTTTAGTTTGTCTCAATGCTCTTTCATGTCTTTCTATACTCTGTGTTGTTAGCTCCTCACTGTCAGTATTTACAACTTCAGTAGGGACAATGTTAGTATCTTTACTTACAGCAAAGGGAATGAAAATTGTTAATCCTATCCAGATAACTATCAGTACTACTACACTACATATACACACCTTGCAACACGTCTTAAAACGGCTGCAACTAGGTCTACCATTCACTGTTGAATCAGACATTTTAGCTCAGAAGGAGTGTTCTCCCCCCTCTTTTTTACTTTTTTTTTTTTTTACACAACTAGCTTACTTTGTGCAAATTCACGGTGGTTCGTCTTCCTCTTCAGCTGAGTACTCTGGGACAGGTTCTCCGTCGCTCACGTCAGTTATATCAAGATCTTCAAGTTCTTCCAAAACCAGTGTCCATTCAGGAGACTTGTACTTTTTGTTTTGTCTTTTTATTCGCTCACTCCTTCTTTTGGAAGAGTCTTCTTCTTGCTCTGCTATTCGAGCACTTCTTCTTGCTTCTGCACGTTTTTCTTCCACTGTCTTTATCCTTAGTCTCAGTCTTTTTACAAACCTAGGCTCAAGGTTGTTTCTTTTCTTTAGTCTCTTAGTCGGTACTTTGACTTCACTTTCTTTTCTTATTCTCTTGTTCTCTTTATCTTGTGGTAATTCTTCTCCACTTTCTTCTTCTACTTCCCTTATCTGACTAGTTCCAGGGCTAGCATCAAATTTTTCTGCCTGGTTGCTAATCTGGCCTTGTTCAGGAATATTTTGTTTTTGGCTTTCGATTGTCTCTGTTTCTGTTTCTGTTTCCTGAACCCGTTTTTCTAACCCTATCTGATCCTGTTCAAGCACTTCGATCTCTTGATTTTCTTCTGCTCGAACTATTACTCTATGTCTAGTCTGTCCCTTATCCACATCAGGAGTTAGCGGAGGAGTATCAAACACTTGTTCTGTATCTTGCACTTGTTCAGTATCGGGCACTTGTTCAGTCTTATTCACTTGATCTGTATCAATCACGTGCTCTGTCCCTGTCTGACCTTCTCCTTCCTCAGTTTTGATTTGAATCTCAAACGGCTGAGGATCTTCGCCTGTGCCTTGCTGTTCCTGACTAGTCCACTCTCTACCTTCACTAAGTCGTTCTCTTGTTCTGATAGGATCTTCGGTCAGATCAATCATCGGTATCCATTCTTCTGGCCATATGCTTGGCAGCTCGTCTTCAGCTACTCCTGGCTCAGTTTCCTGGACCTCTTCAGCAGGCTGGTTTCTTGGCAGTTCGCAGTCAACTACTCCTGGGCCAACGTCTGCTGTTCCTGCAACCTGACTGGTGCTGGGCTGCTCGTTGTCAGTTGCTACTGGTCTGGCTCCTTCAGGGTCCTCTGCTGGTTGCCCTGGTTCTTCAAATCCTTTGTCTGGCAATACCTTCTGAGTGTGTCCGGCGTGGATCCACTGGGGAACACCTGCGACTTTCACTGCAGTGGTTGTTACCAGGATTACTTGGCGTTTAATTCCCCACCTTGGTGCCAAACAGCTTGATCGAGTGTGCTTCTTTATTTTGACCCAGTCTCCTGGAACCAAGTTGTGGAGAGGAGTCGTTGGATTAAGGATGCCGTCGTCTCCAATCTGGCGAGAGATAGAACGCACTTGGTCACCCAATCTTCTGCAGTATTCAAGCACCAAATCATCAGTAATACTCAACAGTTTGCTTCCTGGCACCCATGCTTGTCTCATCACTCTTCCCATAATGATTTCATGGGGACTTAGGCCTGTCTTGCGGTCTGGAACACTTCTCAGTCCCATCAGGACCAGGGGCAGGGCCTTCACCCAGGTCATGCCAGTAGCATCTGTCAGTTTTGCTAGTCTGTTTTTGATAGTTCCATTTACTTGTTCCACTATTCCAGAAGCCTCTGGGTGGTATGCACAATGGAGTTTCTGCCTTATTCCAAAGGCCTTACAGAGTTCAGCCAGTATGTCATTCTGGAAATGTCCACCCTTATCTGATTCAATAATGCATGGTATTCCGAACCTAGGTATCAGTTCTTTTAGTAAACACTTCGCTACTGTCAGTGCGTCACTTTGAGGAGTAGGGTAAGCTTCTACCCATTTTGAAAATACGCAAACAATGACAAGGACATATCGTTTCCCTTCACAACGGGGCATGGTGATGAAATCAATCTGTATCTTTATAAAGGGACCCCCTGACCTCCCAATCTTGCTCAGCTCAACCATTGTCCTTTTGCCTGGGTTCATCTGTTGACATGACAGGCACCTCTGGCAGAGGGACTCCGCTACCTTCCTGAACTTTTTACTGTACCAAGTCTGTTGAAATACCAGAATCATGGCATCCCTACCAATGTGGGATCCTTCATGTATTAATCTTGCCATTGTGCCAAGCAAGTGTCGGGGTAACACAGGCATACCAGTTGGGCCCAAAATCACACCATCCACACGTCTCGGTCTACACCCATCCTCCTTCCATTTCTCTCTTTCTTGCCAAGGAGCCGATTCCTGCCACTCTCTCACTTCATCCCACGTAGGCACTTCTTCAAACACCTGAAGCTGGCAGCTGGTTCCTGGCCCCCCTCGTTTTGGATTTACAATATACCGATCTTTGGCACACCATTGGGCCACTCGATCAGCATAATCGTTTCCCAGTGATACTCTGTCCATGCTCCTTTGATGAGCAGCACATTTTACCACTGCCAGTTCTTTGGGCAACTGGATGGCCTCTAAAAGGTCATGAACAACTTTTGCATTCCGAATGGGAGTACCTGAGGAAGTCATGAATTCCCTCTGCAGCCATAATTGGCCAAAGTCATGCACAACGCCATAACAGTACTGACTGTCAGTATACACTGTTATGCGTAAGTCCTTCCCAATTTTGCAAGCCATTATCATGGCTATCAATTCGGCTACTTGTGCAGACTTGATGTTATATAGGTAACCTGCTTGTTCAATTTTTGTGAAAGACACTACTGCATAAGCAGCACTCAAGCCTCCTAATTCATGTCTTAGGCAGGAACCATCCACAAATAGTTCTTTATCATGCTCAGGCAATGGTACTTCTTTTATGTCTGGGCGTGGCTTGGTACTGAACTCTGTCAGATCAATACAATCATGTTCATCATCATCCCCACCTTCCATTTCCAAGGGGTCGGGGAGTAAGGTGGCAGGGTTCAGAATACCGCACCTAACAATGCTCACATTTGCTGCACCCACAAGAATCCTCTCGTATTTAGTCAGCCGACTAGGGGTGAGATACTGTGTTTTAGTTCTGGTCAATAGGATTACCACTCCATGTGAAACATACACGGTCACAGGATGTCCCATGACAATGGACTCACTCTGCTCCAAACTTGCACAGGTAGCAGCTACTGCTTTCAGACAGCCTGGTAACCCAGCAGCTACTGGGTCCAGTGTGGCAGAGAAATAAGCCACAGGCCTTCTGGTCGTGCCATGTTCTTGAGTCAGGACAGACAATGCGCAATTATCGCGAGTGTCACAGAAAAGGGCAAACTCTTTGGAATAATCTGGCATTCCCAACGCAGGGGCTGTACACAGACAGTTTTTCAATCTTGTGAAAGCCATTAGACTTTCATCGTCCCACTGTACAACATCTGGCATTCCTCTCGTGGTCATTTTTATCAAGGGCCTGGCTAAGGCTGCAAATCCCAGAATCCACTGCCTGCAGTACCCTAATACACCCAGGAACATTCTGACTTCTTTTTGAGTACGGGGCAACTGCATTTTTTGAATTATTCTCACTCTTTCTGAAGTGACTTTTCTGACACCCTTTTCTATCTGGTGTCCTAGATATTTCACTGATTTTGCACAGAACTGTAGTTTGTCAGGGGCCACTTTATGCCCTTTCTCACACAGGTGATTTAGGAGGGCAATGGTGTCAACTACACAGTCCCGGTGACTTTTAGACGCCAGTAGAAGGTCGTCTATGTACTGGACTAACACAGAGTTCCCAGGTAAGATCAAAGTCTCTAGACATTTTTTCAAGATCTGATTAAAGATAGAGGGGCTCTCTGTATACCCTTGAGGGACCCGGTTCCAACAATACACGTGACCCTCGAAGGCAAATGAGAAAAGAAATTTGCTGTCGGGGTGCAGGGGTATCGAAAAGAATGCATGACACAAATCAATCACAGTGAACCACTCAGCATCCCAAGGAATCTGGTACAATATCACTGCAGGGTTTGGGACAATAGGGCAGCAAGGAACTACAATTTTGTTAACCTTTCTCAGGTCCTGCACTACCCTATACTTGCCACTAGGCTTTTTAATGCCCATAATCGGTGAGTTGCATGGGCTGCTCATCACTTCCTGTATGATGTTTCCTTCCAATAGTTTTTGTATTTCCAGAGTGACACCTGCTTTCACTTCAGCATTCATTCGGTAGGGCCTAGTGTTAGGATATACTGCATTGTCCTTGATGGCTATTTGTATGGGGTCCACATCTTTCATCAAACCCACATCTTTTCCAGTGAAATCCCACACCTCTGGCTTTACGGCTTCCTGTAGTTCTTGGGGCAAGTCCTGCAGGGTCAATCTTTTAATTTCTGAGTCAGGTCTAAGCAATAATAATTTATAAATGCCGTCTTCATCTGGGGTCTGTATTTCAACACCTTTTGGTGTGCAAAAGATGGTACAGTTCATTTTGCACAGCAAATCACGTCCCAGTAGATTCACTGGACTGGTGTCACAGACGACAAATCTATGCATCTGTTTAAAATTTCCAATTGAAATCTCCATTGGTTCGGTAACAGGAGTACTAATCAATTGATTAGATACACCTACTACTTGGATATTTTCTCCCGAGAGGGGTAGGTTTGGAACGTCCACTGTTCTTACAGTAGAACGGGTAGCGCCAGTGTCCAACAGAAAGGTGACATCATTTCCGTCAACCTTTCCTTCAATATATGGTCCAGACTGGTCTACCGGCAAGGAAGCGCCAAGTACGCACTCCTCGTCCTCCCCTCTCAGGCCCCGTCAGTCCTGATCATTACAAAGGAAGGTATCATTCAGCAGATACTGCGAAGTTGCTGTATTTCTGTTCTCCCCGCTTTCCCAAACCTCTATCTCTTCATTTTCTGCCTGTCTTCCCCTGTATACCTGTTTGGGTGCTCGAGGCACCTGAACTGTTTTTACCTGGGGTTGAGTCTTTCTTGGTCTTTCTTTCTGCGTCTGTGGAATTAAATCAGGAGTTTTCTCATTAACATCGACTAATTGGGGACACTCGTTTCGCCAGTGTCCAATTTCGCCGCACTGATGGCAGGGAAATTTTTTCATAGCCTCTTCCCTGCTAAATTTTGGCCGGGGCTTTCCTCCACCCCCTCCCCCAGGACTTTTGTTCTCAGCATTTTTAACCATGTTACTCAATTGTTTTTCCTGCTGTTCTGCGAGCTTCACCTGAGCCCACATAACCTTCTCCTTAAGGGCCTTTTTCTTTTCTGCCATCTCGTCCTCGCAGTACTTAGCGTACCGCAGGACCTCATCCATTTTCTTAGTATGCCAACAGATTTTATTGTCTTTTATCCACTGACAAATTTCAGGTCTTAAACCATTTACAAACCTGTAAATAAAGTGCGTCATATCCTTCAGGTCGATGTTGTCAATACCACTGTATGTTTTAAATACCTGCAATAACCTCTCATAGAAGGAGTGCACTGTCTCGTCCCTTTCCTGTGTTGTTCTATCTATTTTTGTCCAATCAGTTTCCTTTGCAGGCACCTTTTCTTTCAAGTGCTGAATTACCTGCTCATATTTTCGCATGACTTCCTTTGATGGCTCCCCTGTTTCCTTGTTTCTGGGATACTCTTCACTCGGCCAGTCTATGTTTATTTTACACTGGGTCCATAAATCTACTGGAACCACAATGTCGAAAAACCCATCCAGGTCTTTCCACAGACATTTCTGTACCTTCACGAACCTCTCCACTTGCCTGTACCAGTCAACTGGTTTCTCTCGTAATTTTGGAAAATCGTTCGTGAAGGACACAATATCCTGCCTAGACCAGGGGACATGCACATATTTTCCTCCTGGAACTTCGCGCATGGGGCATAACTGCTCAGGTTTTTCTACCTCTCTTAAAGCAAACTCAGGAGTCACTTGTCGGGAGCGAACTTCTTCCCTCTTTTTCGCCCACCTGCTTCTCCATTTTTCCACATCTCCCCATTTCTGCAGTACCCCCATTAATTCTTTAATCTGCAACTTCTTCCCTGCCACATTCAGGTGTTCTATATCTTTGTCTGAGAAGTCTGCTCTGTACGGTTTCTGTAAGGGCTTGGATTTTGAGATATCTACCCCCATACTAACTGCTGTTTCGGTCAGTTTTTCGTGGAGCACTCTGGTGTTCCTTGTAAAGCTTTTACATATGAACGACAATTCTTCCTCAGAGTAGGTATTTAATCGATCCAACCCCACATTTCCTGCCATTAATTCTTCTATTTCGACCCTCAGCTTGTAGAGGTCTAAAGGTTTTGTTTGCGGAGTCTGCTTCTCTAATTCACGACTCCAACTCTCAATTTCATCCGGAGTTACCAGAGAGACATTCCTAGTACCGGTTGCTGTTTCTAATTTAATTTCCTTTGTATTAAAAGGATTATACCTCTGCTGTATTCCCTTTACAGTCTGTTTGTTTGGTAATTCCAAGAACGCAACTTCAGACTCGCACTCACTGGACTGATCATCTATGATGATTGGTTCCTGTCTTGGGGTTGCTATGACTGGGGTCATGACTGGAGTAATCGGATTTCCCTGACCATTTCCGTATAACGGGACCACCGGTCCAATAGTTACTGGAATAGTCAATGCCTCAGGACTAGTATTTATCTGAGAAATTTTCTGAATTATTTCTGTTCTTTGTCTAGCTAGAGCCTCTTGCTCCTTTTCCACTAGTACCCTTCTTAGAGTTGTGTCATGTAATATCTGGGGGGTCAATGGAGGAGTAAAACTCGGGGCAGTAGGATGCGTTTCACTTGGTCCTCCCCCATAATTTGGTTTCGGGAATAAAGTTCCAGTATTAAAGGACCTGCGCTCTTCCCCATATGGAGGTTGAACAAAAGGCAGTCCCGAATTCGAAGGTTTCTCTTCGCTTTCATACAAGGGTCTGGGGAAAAAAGTTTTCGTACGTGGATATTTTTCTTCCTGACTTGCGGGCACTTTGGGATATATATCCCTTGTTTCCGCCAGTTCGGGTTTCTCAGGATAGGGTAATACTTGACCACCCCCTCCCAGTCCCAGGGACCTGTCTTCTTCCTTTAGGAAGTGGCGTCGGGGAACATCTCCTACACTGGAAGGTCGGGTTCCCTCATTGTAAGGTGGCGGACTTCTGGTACAGATGTCATCTATTAGTTCATCATCTGAATCCCCCAGGGCCCCCCAATGCTTACATTTTTCAGTACTTTTCTCACCCGCTCCAATGTTATGACATGCCGGCATCATGGGAAACAGACCCTCAACAATCATGCTCTGCCTCCACTGTTTCATCCTTTTATCCCTGGATTCCTGTTTCTGCCTGGGGTACCACTTGGTCAAACCCTTGTCCATTCGGGGTCTTTCTCTTTCAAAAGCCTCAATCTCCCATTCCTCTAATGCCTCATACTGCGTTAGTCTCGGTCTGGGATGCAGTTCATTCATTCGGGTTCTTAAATTAAATAAGATCCTACCATTGAAAGTACCATCTAACGGAAAAGCCAATACTCCGTCATCTTTTGTGTACTTCACCCAATTCTCCAGCCACACACAGGTATTGTACCCTCGGTCAAACATCATGAATGAGGCAGGAGTATTGGGTGCTGGGACAAGAACACCTTCCCTAGATTTAATTGGTTTGTCCGTTTTAAAATAATTTTTCACCTTACTTACAAGGGACATTTTTCTCTTGGTTCCGTACATAATATCGTATCTGTTAGCCTTCCACTGATCCCTTTCAAACCCTAGATGCCTTGGATCAGGTCGAGTCTCTGTAGTCCGCGAGTGCCACATACGACTTCTGCGCTAACTTTGTTTACAAACTACCTCCAATCAGAACGCGCTTCAGAAAATTCGTGCAACCAATGGGTGCGCGACACAAAATAAGCTCCGCCAATGGGTGCGCGACCCCTTCGTGAGACAGCTCCCACGCTCCGGCGCTCACCCCTCCTTTACAATTTCAGCTCCGCTACCCGCCCGCTACGTCCACCAATCCCAGCGCGGCACAGAGTGACGTCAGAGGCGCTTCGCGACTGACTCCCTCCCTTCACAAGGTAACGGAAACTTTCTTTCTTTTAAAGTGCTCAGTGCTTGGTTATTTTACAACAAATACACATTCGCCACAGTGCTCAAGTGTCTAGACAGTGAAAGAATTCTTTTACAGCAAGTAAACTACTTCCATTTACTTTTCACTCGCTGCGGGCAGATCTCTTCCGCCTACCCTTCACTCTAGCATCGGTGAACCTGTTATTCCCCTAAACTCATCCACTTCTTTCCGGGATATATTCCGAGTTTAAGGTTTCTCAGCGGACCCCTCTGCTTTCACGCTAGCTCCGAGGAACCTGCTACTCTTCCGATGTGACCCTTACTAGGTTACGCCACTATGGGAATTTTGCCAATGAACCCCGTTACTGTCATTTATTCACACATATATTCAGAAAACCCTAGTTAGTGCTTCCCGGTTATCCTAACCTGCACCTAACTTTCCTCGAACCTGTGACCTCAGGACAATGGATTCTATTCACCACTTGCCCTTTCAATTCCCCGGGGAGTTCGGACAACAAGAAACAAGACGGTTGACAATTGCATGGATTAGTACATATAATAATATAAGAACAAGAATAATAACAATACAGTAATTCATGAATTTCAGCAGCGTATTCACAAGAGAGTGATCAGTTCCCTCAGAACAGCCGCTCTTATAGCAGCATTAATATAATAGCAGCTTCCGACTTAACTAGTCCAACTAATCCTGCCTAACCTTTAGCTAGTCCCTAACCATCCTCTAGCTACCAGAAAACTGATAGAGCGCGCGAGGCCACCCGACCAACAGTTTTCGCCGTTTCCGGCTTCAGGGCCCATATACTTTTCAAATCACCATATACATCGATCAGGTGACTTCACGAGCTCTATCAAGTTGGTGTGTGTGTGTTCCCTGCTACCAATTTTCAGTGCACCCAACTTACCATCCACCGATGCAGGTGCCTAATGACCATAATGAATCAGGGAGCTAGCTGCAAAGGAAAAGGCAGCAAAATACAAACCCAACTAATATCATTCAAATACTGTTTAAATGACCACGGACAACTGGAAGTTTTAAAATGTTTATCTAAAGTTCAATATTTTCTTGCATGAGATACAGCAAAATAAGGCAATCAATAACCAAGATAACGTAAATCACATAGGCAGAAAGAAATAATGACAGAGTAATCATCAAAGTATTAATAAAATGTAACGAGAAAGATACTATGCAAGTCAGTATTATCTAAACAGGGATAGACTATGTGTGTGTTACTGTAGAAGAGCTTATAATGAATAACACGCTTCACTTAAGGTGAAGGGGCCTTTGAACAATCTAGGCAACGAAGTTCTAGACCATATCAGAAAATGACACACTGCTATGCAAAATATAATTTCTAACAATTGAGAAGACATAGGAATAACTTTGCAAAATTATAAATGACTGTTCAATAGTTGCGGAAAGGCATGGAAATATAACATATGCAATGTTGAACTTTATTCAAGCAAAAGTTAGAAATTCAGAAGGTGCAAGAATTTCAAGAGGTTCAGAGTAATATTTACCTAGAAAAAGGTGTGGAAACCAAACCCTGGCCACGGGTCAGTTAAGGACAGGAAACCCTCAAGGAAGGATACCCCTCAAAGGACAGCAGGTGCAGAATGGACACCCAGGACAGGATACCCTCGGAATAGGAATCAGGACAGGACCCTCAGGACAGGACAGCAAACCCTCAGGACAGGACCCTCTTCAGGACAGGACCGGAACCCACAGTTCGGAAGCAACGCCTGCGCTCCACCCGCTCTGCAGCTATCGATCAAGACCCCGATTGGGTCAACGAACTCCCAGTTAAGTGCCTTGCCAGCACTTTAAGGTTCAGTAAAACCTTAGTCTATGGTCAAATTCGGACAGAGTGCTCCGCAGCGCTCTGTATCTTCGGTCACCTATTGAGTGCGTTGGGTCAGTGACAGGTCAGCTAAACCAGACAAGTCGGACGGTTCACTAGGTGAACCCAGGGTAGATATACAGTTTGGGGACAGTGTACCACCCCCCAATGTTGCAAAGTGTCAGAATCCCTCAATTTCGATTGGTCCTAAGGTAGGGTTTGGGTAACACACCAATCACAATACGCAAATTGAAGCCTTCATTAACATATTTGGGTACCGCCTAGCAGATTTGGGGTTCCCATGAGCTAACAGTAGCGCAACAATACAATGTATCACATAAGGAGCCACATTCGCTGTTCTCGCAGGGCAGAGGTGACTTTCTCAGGAGCATCTCGCCCATCACTGCCAGCTGGCTATGTTCCATCAGCCAAGGTCCCTCGTGCTGCCGAATGTTGCACAGGCGCAGAAGGGACCTCCAATATGGCTCTCCTCTCACTCAGACCCCCATTTCCCGCGGTACATGAAAAGTAAGCGAAAACAAATTAATACATAATAATGTCATTATGAAAAACACATCACAGGGTTGGTACTTTTAACTCATCATCAAGATATAAACTTATGCAATTAAATGTTAGCTACATTGAGACGGACACAAGAGCAGTGGCACGAGCTGTACCACATGATAAGCACAGCTATGAATTACGCATGCGCACAACTTTCCCTCCACTTCTGCAGACGCGTCAGGACACGTGAGTGTGGCTGACGCATGCGCAGTAACTAAAATACAAGCGGCGGCCATTTTAGAGGACATGGATTAAATTCATTAGAAATACACATAGGCAAGCGTCTTAAACTTTTACTCAAACTTAATATAAATGTTAGTAAGTCGTACATTTATTACCTTGTTATACATAAACGAGGTTCTTGATTTCGGCAAGCCGCAAAATATGCGAAGCTTTGCTTCATCACAACAACTAAGTGGGCCGCAGGCACACCGCACAGTGACATGCAACAACTAAGTGGGCCGCAGACACATGCACAGTGACATGCAACAACTAAGTGGGCCACAGCCACACGCACAGTGACATGCAACAACGAAGTGGGCCGCAGCCACACTGCACGTGCGGTGACATGCAACAACTAAGTGGACCGCAGCCACACCGCACGCGCAGTGACATGCAACAACTAAGTGGGACATAGCCACACCGCACGCGCATGCAGTGATATGCAACAACTAAGTGGGCCGCAGCCACAAGCACAGTGACATGCAACAACTAAGTGGGCCGCAGCCACACGCACAGTGACATGCAACAACAAAAGTGGCCCGCAGCCACACGCACAGTGACATGCAACTAAGTGGGCCCCAGAAACACGCACAGTGACAGACAGGCACCTGCTCACAATCAGTGCTATATAAGAGCCATGTAACACACAATCACAAACATTCCTTTTTTTGTGTGCAGATTTATATAGCGCAAACTCGACCCAAAGATATTGGAGCACTCTACATGAGCACCAGTACCGTTACACAAGGACACGTTGTCTCATAGCAACGCTCTCAGGCTGTCACACTCTGTGAATGGAATCATTGTTGTGTTCTAACATTCGACACCACATGTTGTGGTCATCCCTGTCATGCAACATCCACATTGCCGAAGTGTCGTAGAGTGAATCACAATACAAGGGTGCTTATTTACAAGCCCCTTACGGCGCTGGCACATCACTTTTTTTGACGCACCGGTGGCGCAGTGCCAGCTCATATTCACAAAGCCACCCTGCGTGTCTTTTCATGGCCTTGTAAATACGGCCCCTTTTCTTGCATCACTTTGCGTGAAATGGGGGTGTCATAGGAGTTGCTGTCATCCTCTCAATGCAGGCACCATGGCGCAAGGGTGCCTACGATGACGCATGGAAGCCAAATGTGTGCCAGCGCAGGGAAAAGCATAGGGATGTGTCACATTGTTGTAAATATGACGCATCCCTGTGCTTTTAAAATGACAATTCGGACTCAGCAAAATGGTGCCGCGTGTCGTCATTTTCTTGCAAATAAGGCCTCAAGGTACATAATGTGCCACTGTACAGCCTAAAGCAGTGCCTATTGAATAGCCTACTTACTACATTAAACAAGCATTGGCATAGTCAATAGGTCTCGCCTTTGGGAACTTGTAAGTGTTTAGCCATGCAGCACATTATCCTGGGTGCTACAACATCTACTGTTACTTCATGTGCCACTGGTGAACAGCCACACACACTCAAGGTTGGGCTTTCGTGCTGTTAATGAACACAAGAAATGCAATTTATGCCCCGATAGGGCAAGTCTGCAACTTAAAGGAATTTACATGATTAATAAAAATAATGTTAGTCAAATAATGCCTTCACTAACTGCACCAGTCGATGATGCAATGAAAACAAACCTATGTTGATTAATGGGAGGAGTGACATGGTGCATGTTACTTGATTATTTTTGCATCTTTTTTGCTGAAATGTGCAGGGAAATGTGGGATGAACTTGTCTAATTGTTCGTAGTTTCAACATGCTTACTGTAATTTGGCATTGTGTTTTAATAGTCGTTATTAACCAGCTTTTACCATGTGCAGGGCCTAGACGGAGCCTTCAACGTATAGTGTGCCATGGAAGAGTACTTAATGAATTATTCAAACCACCCATGTGTCACAAAACCTAAAATAGTTACATGACAACGGTCTGATAATCATTAACTACCTTCCGGAGGAAGCCTGGAGCATGTAATGAGCTTGTGGCGCACTCAAAAACAATCAAAGTATGTGTTGCAAGTTATAACTAAGTCCCCGACGCACGTTTAGCGTATTGGTTTTAGAGTAACAACTCACAGTTAAAGTACTTCTTGTGCACAAATGTGAGGGTCGACACCAGAAATTTCTTTATGATAAATTTTTTATCACGTTCTTGAAATGGGTACAGAAAGAAAACCAGCTGACACGTGTTTCGTCACCTGGGAGCTACGTACGGACAGAAAATTGCGGCTGTGCAATATATCGCCGGTGATAGTTCCAACCCGGTCTTAACACGGGTAATTTCGTGAAAGGAGAATGCCACATGAAGTGAAAGTGGAGGACAGGTCTGTCCCTCTCCCCGAATGCTCCGAGTCCCAAAGCAGTAAGCGGACGGGTAAGTCCGTCTTACGGGAGGTCCCGTTGATGCAGGACCGACGGTAGACTGCTTCGTCTCGTTTTCCGATAGTAGTGCAAGTTATGCTCATGCAATGTGAGAGCAACACGACGGTCACAGTGAGAGTTACTCACACAGCTTACATTTTCCTCTCCATGTCAAGCCACCAACAAGAGGCTCAGTAAGTAAAAAGGCCATCCATGCCCTGCTCCGCTACCAAATAAAGAAAGCACCAAAACGCGTTACTCTAATTTTACACTAGCTAATGGGCTCCTACATTTATTCCCCAGATCCCGCTGTGCCCAGTGCACCCCTACTTGGTGTATGCCACCAGCCATCTTTCAAAAGCAGCGCTTTCACCAACGCAGGACTCAAACCGACAACACTCTGCTGGTGTAGAGGTGCAAGAGCGTCATGTGCCAAATGGTGAAACAGAATCTTGCATGCTTGATGGTAAAAGGAAATAGCTATTTTGGAAAAGAGGCCTTTTCAAAGGGCCTCTTGAAAATAGTCTAAGGGCCCGATTCACAGAACTAACTTAAGACAAAATCCTAAACTTACTACTTTTGGTATTCACAGAAGTTAGGATTTTGTCTTAAGTTTGTCTTAAGAGAGACTTAAGACAGACTTAAGACAAAATCCTAACTTAAGTCTGTCTTAAGTCTGTTTTAAGACAAAATCCTAACTTCTGTGAATACCAAAAGTAGTAAGTTTAGGATTTTGTCTTAAGTTAGTTCTGTGAATCGGGCCCAACAAGAATACAAAGAATGCACTTTCCATAAAAAGGTTTTAAATAACAAAAGCTTCTCCTCATTGCTTCCTATTCCCTGTATGGTTATTATTTTATGAAACCATTTCATGCAGAACATATTTTTTAACTTGCAAGAAGATATTTTAAAAGAAAAAAAGTCATTTTAAATTACTGTGCAATTTTAACCTCTTAGACGCGGCGCAAATTCCGCAGCGGTGCGCAGAAATTTGACGCATGCGCAGTTCGGACGGCCCCCGGCCGTCCGACGCACACGAGCACCGAGACGGTGGACAGCCGGGGGCCGCCGACGCATCGAAGAGGTTAATACAGAAACCTAATTCATTCTTAGGCTAGCAATTTCTCTTCCTTCCTTGCATGGAGTATGTCATCTTGAAATCTGAGCAAATGATAACAAATTTGGAAACACATTGGACAAGAAATCGGCCACAAAACTCACTTTGCGGGCTATACATGCCTTCTGTCCTCTAGCCACCTTAATAGATTAATACAAGATCAGCTCAGTTGTGAGAAATCTGCAGAAACTGCAAACGGCAGACATTTGCATAACAGAAATTTGAGAAACGGAAAACAATACCTTCAGAGAGAAAACAGGGTAAGCCCAACTGCTGGGTGTGAGTCAAATGATAAATTAAATAGGATGACATATTTAAATAAACCAATTGGAAAATTACCCTATGGGCACTGTAACGCGTAAAACAATGGGAGAGCGGAGGCAGAAATCAGAAACATTCAAAAGTATGTGTTGAAATGAAGTAATGCTCTAACTCTTGTTAGTGCGAATGCCAAACCACAAAATAATCTCTGCCCGACCAATAAATACTTTAGGAAAAGGTGGACACCGCAAATGGGATTATACCCAGGTAAACTAGCTCCCCTCCTAACATACAAGAACCCGATGATGTCATTGCTCGTCATGCTGTGATCTCGCTGCACTTCATAGCCCTCTGTGTGTAAGGAGAAGGCGCGGAACACAGTGAAACATGAGATGGAGTGCGAAAAGGGAGAAAACAGTACCTCAATTCACTTTGGGACTGAGAACAGTTGTAGTTCAAAGAGCGTGAATTCACGTTTCGCGACTGCCTTGCACAGTGCGAGTTCTCTGTAAGCGTGAGAGCGTTCAACTGGCACGTGCAGTGGAGACACGTGCTCTGGTTTATGATGCCTTTAAGCTGCCATGAGGAACCCAACAAAAAGAAATCTTCTACTAAGACAAGCAGGAAATAAATAAATAAATAGAGTCAGACACAAAAAGATAAGAACGAAAGTGGAACGATACCAGTAGTTAGGCACTGCTCCGTGGGAGGAAACCTATGACTACAAGGAGGGACAAAGAGGAAAGATTACCCACCAACAAGCAAGCCTTTTTAACCCCTTCGCTGCGCCCATCGGCCAATGGTCGTCGCGAGCACTACCTCGGTAGTGCTGCACACGTCTGTTGGTCGACGCGCCCCCCCCACTCAATCAAACGGCTGGGCCGTGGCAGAATTCACGCCCCGGTTAAGCGGTTAAAGGACAATCAAAGTAACAAATAAAAAGGCAATGGGTGGGCTGTAAGCCCACAGAGTGAATGCAGCATGTTTCTAAGAGACAAGAATGCTCTGCCTAGGCTCGACCTAAAAAGAGCCAAACTTCAGCCAATGAGGTGAGTCTTCTATTAACTCAACTCCCATCAGAGGTGACCCTGCTGCAAATTTCCAAGAAGGACTGTGAACGGACTGAGCTGGTGAGCCTAGCAGCAAGGGTGAGGAATGGCCACTTATAAATCTATGAAAGATGCCAATGCTGGAAAACTGTAGTTACAAGTAACTCGTTTCTCTTCACTAGAAAATCATTTATTGCTTCTCTTGCTTGTATCAGACTGAAAAGTACTAAACAATGTCATCTATTCAAGGTGGGAAACATAAACAGCATCACCAATTGAAGCTGGTTGCACAGAACTGTCTGTCCGACTGCCAGTTCTTAGGTACCTACTAAGATATGGCGCTATCCTGCTCTCTCTCTAGCGCCGGTGCACAATCATGCTGTCGAGCAACATGGACACATTTTTGCACCAAAGTTCAATGATGTCTGCGTGAGTCTAGCATGGGTTGTGTACAGGAAGGGTGCACTTCCTGCACTAGATACCATGCTTAGACAAGCACACATGCAAAGTGGGAAAAGGTACGAGAAATAAAAGCATTTTAATTTAATAAATGCTGCTAAAAAAACGTTATTGTTTGGTGCAAGAACGTGCATACTACTGTTAGTAGATAGGGGTTTTGCATCAAATACCATGGGTGGTTGCATGTAAGGGTGGGCGTAGTTTGCGAAGTAGCGCTACGCAGAGCTACACAAAGTGCACTTCGCACTACGCGTAGCACTAGGCGAACTGTGTAGTACCCTGTTCGCACTGTGCAAGATGCCGTTTTCAATGATTGCACAGTGCGGACAAGCATCCGGCACTGTGCAATCACTGAAAACGGCATCTTGCACAGGGCAAGCTGTACTTTTCTGCTGCTCGAGTAGATTTTTACTCGAGCTGCAGCTTTCTCAACGCGGACTGGTAGTTTCTCATCGCGAGCGGTTGCGAGCATGCACGACCACCCGCAATGAGAAACCTGACCTTGAGTATATAGCCGGGAGGTTTATTTTCCACGCTCACGATCGGCAACTTAATGTTGCTGATCGCGAACGAGGAAAAAGTCTCGGGAGGATGTAATTTTGCTTACTCGCGGTCGCCAACTTGACGTTGAGGACCGAGAGCAAGCCAAAAATGACTGCTGCACTAGGCTACGCTACGCATGTTTGCACTGTGCTACGTGCAGCTCGCGTAGTGCGAAGTTGTGCAAACTTCGCAAACTACTCGAGCGTATCGTAGTGCTTTGCCCAGGGTTAGTTGCATGGGAACGACCATGTAACACCAAAGAACACACCCTTGAAACATAGTAACTCAAAGCAGCATGAAGCGATGTTTTGCGTTACTTTCAGGCAACTTTACACTGGAAATTAAATACAAAATAAACATTTCATACAGGTTTGCAGCACTTTTTGGGATGCAAACCCAGTCCACAATGTTTGTAAACCTGGGCCAAATGATCTTATTTCTGAGCCCTTCAAACTCTTTTTTTCTTACGTGAGACTCTTTGTCTCAGTTCCTGCTCTGATCCAACTGCTGCACGTGATCCACCTTTTCTATTGGTTTAAATGGCTCTTCATCACTTCAGATAAGATGATGTTTCCCTCTCCCTTGACGGGAGGCTGGCACACTGGTACAAAAGGCGTTCCAAGAAGTTTGACAATCCTGTGGGAGAAAAGAGATGTACTCTCTGAGGAGCACTTAGCAATGGAGATTGGAGCCAAAAACACCCTTATTGTGCTGATGTTTAGTCCTGATTCAACAAGCCACAGGACATAAGGTATCACCTGTTGCATCTGAGAAGACATTGGTTGCACACCCTGTGTAGAACACCAGACACAAATCCTTTTCCAGTGAGCCGATACTTCTCAGTAGGAGACAGCACTTTTGCCTGAATCTTCCTACAGAGCATTAAAAATAAGGCTTCCTGTTTTCCGTTTTTATTGATTTTTACAGATAAATACAGACAGAAAACATTTATTTTCTTGTCTGAATTTATTTTTATATGTGGATAAAAATGGAAATTGGTTTGCTTTTTGAGTAATTCTAAATACTGTCTGCCAAGACTGCCAGGCCAATGGTTGTGTGAATTGATAGGTTAAGGGGCTTAAGAAGAAAGGAATTTTAGTAAAACACAAGTAGATATGCACAAGGTTGATACCGAAATTTGCATAATACCGTTGAAGTGCATTGATTTATCTTTTGCAGGTGCTTACAGCATTGAAACATGGCAGGCATTCAAGCATGAGTGTATATTTATAGATTAAATACATGTGGAAATATACTAATTTCAGCTTCATTTGTCCACAAAACCCAAAATAAATATGGATAAATACAGATACAATTGGCAAAAAATAAATATGGATAAATACAGATGGAAATGTCCAAAAAATAAATACCATAAAACCGGGAGTCCTAATTACAAATCTATGAAAGATACCAACACTAGAGAACTGTAGTTACAGGTAGATAACTTGTTACTTCCAGAGTACATGTTATGGTTGCACTATGATGTATTGCTGGCGAAAAGTTATGTGAATGGAAGTCAGGTGTGTCGGTTGCAACACTAGAGTCTCACTAAATATATCTTTCTTGACAGCAGACTGTGAAAAACACTGGTGTCACCAGCGGCGGTCCTCCGCAATGGCGGAGGAGCGTAGCCCCACTGGGTCAGGGCCAGCATCTGAGAAATAAAACAATATTCTACCATCATTTTATTTTTCAGCTGCTGGCTCGGCTAGCGTGTTTAGGGAGGGGCAGGGCTGGGCCATGGAAGGGAGTAGGAATGGAGTTGTGTGTACATATCTAAGTGCACATGTATGTTTTGGCCGGCGGTTCAAGACCGGCCAAACAGACATGCGCAGTAGGTTTCTCCAACTCAGCTGTACAGCTGTATTGTTGGAAAAACAGCACTGACTCCTTGTGCCTGAGCGAGCATTAAACCGGCCCACTCAAGCCAATGAAATGTGTGCGCGTATGGCGCACATACATGCCCTAAGGGCATGTATGAGCGTCACATGGCACCTTTTGATTTAAAAAAAATGCTTTTTGAAAAGAATTCGCAACTTACCACCAACTAGAAGTTGGTGGTAATTTGCGATTCCTTAATGGCATTTTGGAATGTTTTTTTCCTGGATACATTGCATTTAAGGAATCGCAAAATTAGCAATTCCTTAAATGCAATAGCAATCGCAAAATAAGGAATCGCAAATTTAGCGATTCATTATTTTGCACCAAAAATGTTTCATACATACCATTTAGCGAAAATGGGTTTGCGAACCCATTTTGCCTTGATACATATGGCCCAAGGTACTTCTGTTGTTGCAGACCTAGGGGGCATCAGGGGTGCCATCAAGTACCACATGGGACCTCGAGACGTTTTAAGGCCTGGGCAAAGCAGGCAATTGGCACCTTCCAGTTTTGACCCCACCTTCCAAGGCCATCCTGATAGAGCGATCTGTCTCCCACATTTTTCTCTTTCTCTCTCAACCTCTCTCCCATCTCCCTCTCTCTACAAACCTCGTCCTGACCCCGCTCCACCTTTCTCTCTTGTTCTATTTGCCTCCCTTTCCCTTGTCTCATTTCAATTGCTCTATCATCCCTCTCTCTCTCTTAATGACCACACCCCTCTTACCGCCCGGTCTACATTTAGCTAATTTACTCTTCTACCATGTCTTTTGATGATAGTCTCCCCTTTCTAGTTCACTTTCTTCACTACGCCTCTTTCTCTCTACCTTTTCATTTTGTTGTACTCATTGCTTACCACTGTTTGCCTTTTTTGTCTCTCTCATTTTCTTGCTTCTAATTCAGTGGCTTTCTCTGCCCCAGCTTGTCCTGCTTGTGTTTGCCCCCTCTTCTGGAGCATAGCCTATTACCTTCTCTCTGACTGGCTGGCTTCTACGCTTCCACTGTTTACTTTTAGGGAATGACTTTTTAAGTCTAGCCAAGGCAGCACCTGTGCTGGCTCTTCATCACCTGTTGCATTCAGGGTTTGTGGCATTTAACTCCGCCTTTGCTTTTGATTTGCTGCTTGAATTGCTCTTCAAATTATCTTGATTTCTACTGGTTCACTGCCCCTCTTTGTCCCTCCTTTCTCTATTTAGTTACGCCTATAGAGCAGCGCCTAACTACTCAGTAGCTTTCCACTGGAGAGCTTATCTGTTAGTTCATGAGCACTCTTTTTCTGTTAGTTGCTGTCTCTTCAAGCAGAGAGATGTGTGTATAAAGATTTGCCACAAGGCACCGTGAGCAAGCGGAGAGCAGCGTGGAAACATGAGGCAGCGCACCCGATCACCTCCAGCTTCTGTCGGCATGTTGCTGGGCAACCAAGTACGCCACTTTCTGGGGCACGTTAGCATCAAAGTCGGGAGCTTCTTGACACAATTGTTGTCCTGAATGGACAGATGACGCGGTCCTCCCTTAAGTGCAGAAGCCACTTTGCAGCAATTTCCACAGCTTTATTAGTTGCCAAGATAGATTGATTCATTTTACCACGCACAAGTGACGCCGGAATGCCGGCCAATGTTGGTTCAGGGATCATAATGAAAGACTTGTTCAGAAGGGGTAAAGGGTTGCATTCTGTTTATCAATAGCTTTGATTGCAACCATTTGACTACCAGGCAGTGGCACCTCTTGCAAACTCTGCAAACTCTTACTGACCTGTTGCTTTTCACAGATTCGGCTATGGGCCGAATCAGAGACGTCACTACACCAAAATGGCAGGGGTAGCAGAATGACATCACACATCAAAATTTGCGATTCCTTAATTTTGCGCAAGCATTTAAGGAATCGCAAAAAGCGATTCCTTAAATGCTATGTAAGAAGCAATCACGTTTTGCGATTTCACATTAAGAAATCGCACATTACCACCACTTGTAGTTGGTGGTAATTTGCGATTCCTTTTAGAAATGCACTTTTTGGCAGTTGTAAATGTGCCATGTGGCGCTCATACATGCCCTTAGGGCATGTATGTGTGCCATATGTGCACACATGTAAATTTCAGGGGTGCAGCAGGGTGTCCTTAAGACACCCTTGCACCCTTGAAATTATTCTCAATTTGCGATTAGCAAATTGCGAATCGCAAATTGAGAATAACTTCCCATTCCTTCCTATTAGCCTCCTGGTCCACAGAACTGAATGGGAAAAAATTCCTTAATTGCGATTCGCAATTTGCGAATCGCAATTAAGGAATTTTTAGAAATCGCAAAAAAAATGCGATTTTCTACATACATCCCTATTTGCTAATCTCAAATAGCGATTTCTAAAAAATCGCTATTTGAGATTCGCAAATCAGGATGTCGATACATCTGCCCCTTGGTTCCTTTGTTCATGCAGTACGCAATTCAGGGAATGGACATGCGACCCATCTCTTTGTGTGGGTGTGCAACTCTGATCATGCCTCTGTTCACAATCCTTCATCCATACATTCCATCACACAGGCTGACGTGCAGGAAGTGGCTTTGCCAAACGAAGGTGTGCACAAGCCGTTCTGCTCCATCGAAGTATGGGTGATTCCACACAAGATACATACAGTGGATTATGGAGGGAAAGAGGACCAGAGAGAGGAGAGCAGCATAGGAAAAGGGTAGGAAAAGAAAGGATATCAGTTTTGACTACCAGTAAACTCTGTTGATGACCCTGCAACTGTAGGGTCTAAATAAATACAGGACTCCCCCCAGCGTGGGTGAGCTCCTCCCATCATTTACCTAAGATCTACTCAGACATACAATTGGTACTAGTGAGGCTAGCCATTATGAATGTATGATGTTACAACACCTACACTTACAATGCATGCCTTTACAACGCAGTTTTTACATCGCAACATCCTTTACAACGTATCCTTTTACATCGCATGCCATTACATCGCATTTTTAGAAACTATCTTTACAAGGCATTCCATTACATTGCATCATACCATTACAACGCATACCATGACAACGCATACCATTACATGACATTTAAGGTAAGTGTTGGATAGTGTAGGGGTAATAATTACTATTCTAACTCCAGTGAGTGCAACAGTAGGGTAAGTGTTGGATAGTGTTGGTGTAAAAATTACTATTCTAACTCCAGTGAGTGCAGGCGTAAAAATTACTATTCTAACTCCAGTGAGTGCAACAGTAGGGTAAGTGTTGGATAGTGTTGGTGTAAAAATTACTATTCTAACTCCAGTGAGTGCAGGCGTAAAAATTACTATTCTAACTCCAGTGAGTGCAACAGTAGGGTAAGTGTTGGATAGTGTTGGTGTAAAAATTACTATTCTAACTCCAGTGAGTGCAGGCGTAAAAATTACTATTCTAACTCCAGTGAGTGCAACAGTAGGGTAAGTGTTGGATAGTGTTGGGGTAAAAATTACTATTCTAACTCCAGTGAGTGCAGGCGTAAAAATTACTATTCTAACTCCAGTGAGTGCAACAGTAGTGTAAGTGTTGGATAGTGTAAGGGTACTATGCGTTGTAATGGTATGCATTGCAATGACTTGCTACGTAATTCCTGCGTTGTAGTGACATGCATTGTAGTGACATGCAATGTAATGGCTGCGTTGTAATGCCATGTGATGTAGAGGATGTTGTGATGTAATGCCTGCGTCGTAATGACATGCATTGTAGTGACATGCAATGTAATGGCTGCGTTGTAATGACATGTGATGTAAAGGATGTTGCGATGTAATGACTGCGTTGTAAAGGTAGTGCGATGTAACGACTGCATTGTAATGGTTGTTTCCTGCCATGATAAATGACATAGATTTACACAGTAAAAGTTGGTAATCGTTCTCTGCGTGGTTTGATCAGCTGCTGCTAGTTCGTGTCTTGGCCGATTCATGGGGCTGGTCGTCATCTTGAGTGTATCCCTACTACCCATCAAAGTCTAGTACTCTATCAGTGAGCAACCTTTCAAATCATGTATAGCATCCAGGGCTGGACTGGGAATTAGAACCGGCCCTGGCAAAGTGCTCGGCCGGCCCCCCATCCCCTCTAGCGGGGCCGAGCACGTTGCCGGGGCCGGTTTTCGGACGATTTTGTTACAGGGCCGATTCTGCAAAAACGGCCCTGTAACAAAAACGGCCCCTAGGGGCCCAAAACTGGCCCCTACCCATGCAGTGCAGCGCACCGGGGGATTGCCCGGTGTCCGCTATGGCCAGTTCGGGCCTGATAGCATCCATTAGGAGACTTGTGACCCGGATCTCTTGCACAAGAAAACGCGTGGGCTCGATTGGTTGAAACAGACTAAAATTGTCAAGATCTACTGAGCGGTGTCCCCTTGGCCCAGTTCACCGCTCAAGGCCTTGCACATGGTCATAGATGATCTTAATGGTGATATTACATCACCATTCAAATTTTTGATGATATCACTAAAAATTGCAAAAATGATTTTTTTTTTCATGTTTTCTGACAGTGGTGTTTAATTGAGTAAACATTGCTGGGGCATCTACATGTTGTGGTGGTGCAACATTCTGGCTAATTTTAATGTCTGATTATGTGTATTGGTGGAGTTCCAAAGACATCAAGCATTGCCATTAATCAGTCAAGAGATTGGTTAAGACTTTGGATATGAGTGACTTTTATTGACGAGTGCAAAACGGGCTTTTTTTGCTCAGGCTTTATTGTTCACTGCAGCAATAAATTGTTTTGATTTTTTTCCGCGCTGCCTTAAGCACCGATCTTGAATAAGGGATTAAACTGGGCATTTGTAGCCAGCTTGAGACTTGCTACTGATCATGTTTTTACACCACTGCACCATGCTTAACAACACGGAAGGGGAGATTTTCTGTTGAGGTCCAGAAACTAGGGGGCCGATTCACAGAACTAACTTAAGACAAAATCCTAAACTTACTACTTTTGGTATTCACAGAAGTTAGGATTTTGTCTTAAATTTGTCTTAAGACAGACTTAAGTTAGGATTTTGTCTTAAGTCTATTTTAAGTCTGTTTTAAGACAAAATCCTAACTTCTGTGAATACCAAAAGTAGTAAGTTTAGGATGTTGTCTTAAGTTAGTTCTGTGAATCGGGCCCTAGATTTCTGGACAAAAGAAAAGAAATTGAAATAAAAGTATATATCCCGTCATACACCACCACACATGATACCATTCCACATAGTTACACTCATAACACACACATTCACACTCCACATAGTTCCAGTACACTCCATGCCACATAATTACTATCCACATAATTCCACTGCACGCCATGCCACATAATTCCGCTACACAAATCCACCCCACACAATTCCGCAACTACAATTACAATCCAAACCATATAATCCCACTACACAACACATGTATACACTCCATAACACACAGGTAAAATACATTGCCGTTTACAATGCCAATTGCTCTAACTCAAACAAACGCGAGGCCTATTGCATTTCCAAAGCTTGTTTCTTTTAGTATATGTACTCCATGAGAGTGCATGTGTTTTCCAGGTCCATCTTGTGTGCTTCTTCCCCACTTCTTCCCTCCAGCATGCTCCGTGCTGCTTTCTCGCTCACGTGATTCTCCTAATGTCGCCTGTGTTGCTCTGTCATAGGCTACTTTTCCCTTCCCTGTCCACTACCTGTTGCTTCCCCAACACCTGCTCCTCCGCCCCCCCCTCCCCCAAGTCCACTATACATATATTTTTAAGATTTTTATTTTTTTAATGGAGGATTAGGCAGCAATTTGCTGCCGGTCCCCACTTCTTCATATATTTTTTATTCACTGATTTATTTCCGCTCGGTAATAAAAATGGCGCCCACGTCATTTTGTATTTCAACGTTCGTGATGATGTACGCGCACGTCATAACACACGCACGTGCCTCTTACTTTTACCAAGCTGCACAGTATCTTGCCGATGCTCCACATCTTCATCAAAATGCACCCACAAAGCACATAGCTTTCAAAGGCGAGACCTATGGGTGTTGCCAATGCTTGTTCTGTTTCATGCCAGATGCCGCTGCCCCCTCCAGGTCTCCGTAACGCATTAATTCAAGGATCGGTAATGAGCAGCAGAGCAGTTTTCCAGCGCCCTTATTCATTAATGTTTAATTTATATTTTGTGTAAGGTGATACCAGCACCCTGGCTGGGAGCAGAGAGCCCCGCCCACAGGCTCCGTCACCCCGCGCCCATCCTTTCTGTGGCACCCCCATTCTCATTGCATCAGCAGCCGGTGCAGCTGCTGCCCGGACCCAAGTGGGTGTGCTGTGCCTAATTACCAGCCCTGGAAAGCGCTGTGCCAGCCTAGCAACGCCGCTCTGACGGAAGGGGGCCTGCGGCTGGCAGCAGCCCAGCGGCGCCTGGAGGCTCCGGGGCCCCAGGGGGCCCAGCGCGGCCAAGCTCCTAGGGGGGGATACGAATGTGAAGATTAAAAATAAAGTCAGAGCGTCGGTGCTTTCAAGCCTGACATATCTGGCAACTTTCGCACAAACATATAGTGCCACCGTGTAGTGCCGGCCTTCCAGCATTAGGAGCTACCAAACAGATGATGGACGGAATGCTGAATAAATCATACATTCACCCCCAGTCAAGAAATCTGATTTGAATCCGTCGTTCTTTTGCTCCCCATGCCACACCAGTTTAGACCGAGCCATATGCAAATCAGTCTGACCCTGTGCCTCATGGGAACAGTCCAGCTCGAACTGCCAAGCCAGGTCCTCCCTGGACTGGAAACAAGCATCATGGGACCGGTTTCAGGGCATCACCCTTCATCAGCCAGGCTAGCTTGAATCCAGTGGCACAGTGAGCCCGGGACTCACGTCTGGGCATACCCGGCGCACTTAGGGTGAAAAGTGCTACGCAAACAGATGATGGACGGCATGCTGAATAAATCATACATTCACCAGCATTCGGAGGCCTCGCGATTCGCCTCAGATCACACTGTGCGCTAAATCAAAACGTCAACATCTCGACCAATGCCCTTTGGAGGTTCACCGCACCATCGTGGGTGTTCAATTACATACTGCAGCACTGCTCAAAGCCCCTCGGATCACTGTCCTCTCACCATTTTCACACTGAGAACTTTAATTGTGTGCTCAAAACAACCCCGTGTCTGCTGACTTGTTCCAGTGGAACCTGTTCATGTCTAACGCCTTTGACACCGCTAACAAGCCATTGGTAATGATGGCTTACGGGAAAGCTGTTTTAATTATACAGCAGGGGAAGACCAAACTATCTGGCACTGTTCATTAAATTATGCGCCAAGAAAAGGCAAATGATGTTGCGTAACGTGGCACATTTTGTAATAGTGTTATGTCTTTACAAATGTTTCACCACATACCTACCAGTTTAACACAATCTAAGCCTGAAAGGGCATTGCTTTGCCTTCTACTGTGTGCCCCCTTGTGTCTGTACAAAGCTATATTTCTCTTGAAGAGCTCCAACTAGAGCGAAAAACGTCAGGGGTTGTTTTTTAGGTCGAGCCTGGCGGCAGAACGCATGCACTGCGAGACTGCTGTAGTAGAGTATTAGAGAGAAGCCGCACTCACTCTCCTCCCATACTTTTCATTGGCTTGTGTCTTTGTCTTTCATAAATGCTGCCTTCGGATTCGTTAATAGGCTTGTTAGTCCCTCCTTAGTACTTCGGTTGTTACACAGGACCTGTTATTTAGTCTAAGAAACAAAACAGTTCCTCCCTGAGCACTACTAATCATAAGCAATCCAATATATAAGTAAATAAATTCCACAATGTAAAATAGGACCTATTTTACATTGTGGAATTTATTTACTTATATATTGGATTGCTTATGATTAGTAGTGCTCAGGGAGGAACTGTTTTGTTTCTTAGTTTTTCCCATTTATGGGAACTTGTGGGATTGATTGGTAACCGATACTTCCAACCTTTGAAGAACTCAATTACACTTTTTTTTAAAGATTACTTGCTCAGACAAACCGTAGTGCGCCCGATCGTTACCTTGTTACCTATCTCAGTGTTACTGTTATTTAGTCTGTGAGCACTGTTTACTTTATTGAGTTTCTCTTACTGCAGGTCGGACATGCGCTGTTTCAGCTGAAACCGCTTGTGTTTTTTTATCAGCACAGCACCCCCTTAACATGGGTGACCGCTTTCAATCACTTTAACCCATCATTATCTCATGTCTGTTTCAACCCCCCAAGTAAACTGGATTTAGAAATGATTAACAAAGGTCATGTGAGTTCCAGGTAGTACATATTCCTGTGCTAATGGGCTGAAGCTGACAATACCACATCTGTGTTACATGTCATCTGTACTGAACCCTCCTGACAGGTTGTTTTCAAAAGCATGTTTAATTAACAACTCCACCAATACAACCACCTCCACCAATACAACACCACCATCAATACCACCACCATCATCAACACCACCACCAACACCACCACCAATACAACTACCACCACCACCACCACCACCACCAATACTTCCACCACCAATACCACCCCCCAATACTACCACCATCAACACCACCAATACCACCACCAATACCACTACCACCACCATCCACACCACCAATACCACCACCAATACCACCACCAATACCACCAATACCACCTCCGACAATACTACCAATCCCACCACCAATACCACCAATGCCACCAATACCACCACCACCAATACCACCACCAATACCACCACCACCAATACCACCACCACCAATACCACCGCCGATACCACAATCAATACCACCACCAATACCACCACCATCACCAATACCACCGCCACCAAAACCACCACCATCAACACCACCAATACCACCACCACCAATACCACTAACACTAATGCCACCACCACCAATATCACCACTAATGCCACCAATACCACCATCACCATCAATACCATCAATACCACCACCACAACCACCAATACCACCACCAATACCAACACCACCAATATCACCACCACCAATACCACCATCAATGCCAATACCACCAACAGTACCACTACCACCAATACCACCACCACTACCAAACCACCAACACCAATACCACCACCACTACCACCACCAACACCAATACCACCACCAATACCACCACCACCAATACCACCACCATCACCACCACCAATTTCCACCACTAATACCACCACCACCAATACCACCACCACCACCAATACCACCGCCACCACCAATACCACCACCAATACCACCACCTTCAATACACCACCATCAATCCAATACCACCACCAATCCAATACCTCCACCACCAATACCAATACCACCACCAATACCACCACCACCTATACCACCACTGCCAATACCACCACCAATACGATCACCACCAATACCACCATCAATACCACCACTACCACCGATACCATTATCAATACCAGCACCACCACTACCAATACCACCACCACCAATACAACCACCACCAATACAACCACCAGCAATACCACCACCACCAATACCAGCACCACCAATACCAATACCACCACCTCAGCGCCTGTCGCTCACTAGTAATAGCAGGGGCACTGTACGAGGCCGCAGCCGATACCATCCCTCCCTCCCTCCATGCCTGCCATAAAGCACAGCCCACCCTGCTCCAGGAGGTGAAGGCAGGGCCCTAATACACCTGGAGTGTTTTTTATGAGGCCAACGATAGCAATGACATTACGCAATGCCACACTGCACACTCAAATCACGGAGAGGGCAGGAATTAGCCCCACCCCGCTCTTCCTCCTGAGCTGCGACAGTGTAATCAGAGAGCGAAAGGTGTTGGAGTGCTTTGTTAGTGTTTATAGCTCGGATCATATGTAACTCTCACTTCACACTTTGTGTCTGTGTAATTTACAACACTTACACATCTTCTTCACTGCACTATTTATCACTACTTTGAAGACGTCGCAGGCCAGTCTCTTCCTCTGATATTTACAATCTAACAAGCGGTCAAGAAGCCGAAGGCCCTTTATTGCAATGCAATAGGTCTCGCATTTGCAAGAGTTTAAGCGATTAGTATTGTAAATGACAATGCCTTTTATTTCTGTTTGAAAACCCAAAGCATAAATAAAAGGCATTGTCATTTACAATGCCAATAGCTCAAACTCACATGAATGCGAGACCTATTGCATTGCAAATGCTTGTATTCATTTCACGTTGGCTGGATGGTAATACTTTGCCGTGAGTGTAATACTGCTGTACACTGTGCCTGGAGTGCTAAATGGCTTTTGTCGTTTTTCAGCTGGGCGTGTATGGCTCTACTAATCCTGTGCTTAAAGACTTTAAAGTGTTTGCTGTTGGCATTGCAAAAGGCTTTGCCACTTTTCTAGCTCGGCGTGGATGCCACTGTGCTAATCCCATGCTTAAAAACTCTGCTGGAAAACAAACATTTGAGGAGAGCAGTTACAGAGAGTCACAGGTTTTGTAAGGTGCTCATCAAGAGAGCTGCTCTCTTTTTGTGTGTGTGTGTGTGTGTATATATACACACACACACACACACAAACACATACATACATACATATATATTTATAAAATATAGATAGATTGCTAGATAGATAGATAGATAGATAGATAGATAGATTTGTATAGTCACACAGAGTTGTATAGATAGATGGATGGATAGATGGATAGATAGATAGATGGATGGATAGATAGATAGATAGATAGATAGATAGATAGATAGATAGATAGATAGATAGATAGATAGATAGATAGATAGATAGATAGATAGATAGATAGATAGATAGATAGATGGATGGATGGATTGATAAATGGATGGATGGATGGATAGATCGATGGATGGATAGAAGGATGGATGGATGGATATATAGATAGATAGATAGATAGATAGATAGATAGATAGATAGATAGACAGACAGATAGGTAGATAGATAGATAGACAGACAGACAGATAGATAGATAGATAGATAGATAGATAGATAGATAGACAGACAGACAGATAGACAGACAGATAGATAGATAGATAGATAGATAGATAGATAGATAGATAGATAGATAGATAGATAGATAGATAGATAGATAGATAGATAGATAGATAGATAGATAGATAGATAGATAGATAGATAGATAGATAGATAGATAGATAGATAGATAGATAGATAGATAGATAGATAGAGAGATAGATAGATAATTTAACTGGCAGCCATTTTAAACTCTACTGGGAGAAAGACACCTGGTCATATTTTCAGTGGCGCCAATTCATTTGAATGAATATTCTATTTTAATAAGGTTGTTGCTATTCTTATTATTGTTGTAATTATTATTAATAATACCAATGATAACAAGATTCAATTTATTATTGATTTCAATAAATGTGCCCAGGTGTTCCAGTCTTTCCTCTCACATGGCCCTTCCAAACACATTTGCTCGCTTCATCTCAAGGGATAATGTTTCGATTTATTTGCAATGATGATTGTATAAGCAAACAAGGCTTGCCATTTTGTTGCCACTCTGCAAATTAGAAAAGCAAAACTAAGATTTTCCTGTTATTTAGTTTTCCACTATATGCACCAACAACATGGAAACCCTGGAGCTGAGGGGCTTGGGATGCAAATCAAACTCTTGACCCCAACAATAAACGTCTGAGAGCATACCTCTTTACCGTTCCTTAATTTGAGCTGGTGGTTTCCGGTGCGCGGCACCGGCACTTAATTGTCAGCACTGGCTCTAGTCACAGTCCACCACATGGTGGCGCTGTCTAAGATGTGAATTCCAATGGTGTTTATTAGGTCAAATGGTATTGAAAAAGAATAATGCCAGACTCTCATGCCAAAATTATAGCTTTGTGTGGCCTGAAATATTCTGAATTGTCACACCTGTAGGAGTGCAATAGTCAGCTGTTATGTGGCAGTGCCGGCAGGGGCAATGCGTGGTGCGGGCTGCAGTGGCCTTCAGAGAAGGGCCCTGGCACTTAATTATTTACAAATTAAGCACTGCCACCCCTCTGAGGTGGCACTGATTGCCAAGCTTCCTCATGTCAATGTCCCTTATGGCTTCTGCAGGCAACTAATTGCGGCAACATCTGTGGGTCGGAATGTGAACCCTCATCTAGAGTTTGGCCTCAAAAGGACACCCCTGTGTATGATCTTTTCTGTACCCTCCTTAAAATGCTCTTGGGGGCCAGAACTCATTTAAAATTATTGTGTTTGGTCTTTAAGTGTTTGCAGTGTTTTACCGTTGGCTACTGTCGTGTTCATGCTGTTCACCGGGAGGTACACCAGACACAGTACGCAGGTTAGTCTGGTATTCTCTTTATTAGCATCTCGTGCAGCTGCTCGTCAGCACGTCCGTCCTCGTCCCTGTCCTGGTCATTGTCCGTCCTCTTCCTGTCCCCTCACCGGATCTGGTGTCCGGTGACCTGGTCACTCTCCCTGAGGACCCACAGGGTCCTAACGCCCTACTGTCAGTCGCCCACACTGTCGGGTCACGACATCTCCCCCCTTGTTGCAAACAAATGTTTATGACACATTTACCATAATCACTGTCTCCCACCATTGACAGTCCTCACTCACAGTTATATTGATGGAGGGGAAAAACGAGAGAGAGAGAGAGAGAGAGAGAGAGCGAGAGAGAGAGAGAGAGCACGCTGGTCGCTCTACATCTCTTCAATGAGTCTCTGTTGTTTAGTGCATGTCCTTCGTGATCTTGTGTCTCCCCATCGCTTCCTTGTCCTCTATCTTCCTCCTTCTATGCGGCTGCAGTTGCCGCTGCCGTTTCTTCTTCCTCCGCCTTCAGCTCTTCGAAGTGCGAGCTGTTTCTTGTGATTCGTTGTTGGTTGGAGGCAGCCGTTATCATCGATCCTTTCACTTTCGTCACCGCCAGTGAGTCTTTGGAGAACCGGTTGACCGATTTTCGATATTGTTTCTGTCTCACCACCACCAGGTCTCCTTCATTCAGTTTTGATGCGGACGCATGTCTCCGTTGATCCGCATAGGCTTTCATTTTCATCTTTGCTTCCGTCTGTGGTAGTCTTGTCTTGCTTGACCGCCTTAGCACCAGTTCGGCTGGGCATCGGCCTGTGGAGCTGTGAGGGGTATTCCTGTAATCCTCTAACACCTGGCACAATGCCTGCCCAGTCGATATTACAGTCAGCTTTGCTCTTTGTATTGCTTTCTTGATTGTCCCCATACAACGTTCTGCCCTCCCATTGACCTGTGGCCACAGGGGCGTTATCTTCAGATGCTTGATCCCCAGGTAGTCCATGAACCTGCTAAATTCTTCTCCTGAGAGTGGTGATATCTTGGCGCTCGGGTTGCCATATGTTGTTACTAAGGCCTTGTGATCTGTTACTTTCGTGAATTGCTTCCCGTCGATGAACATGTGGTAGTGCTCACATGCCCACACCACTGCCAATCTCTCTTTTTCTGGCTGAGAGTAGGCTCTCTCAACGTCTGACACGCTTTTGCTCCCATGTGCCACGACACATCGTGGTGGTTCCTTGCCTTGGTTGTGTTGTGCCAGTATCGCACCCAATCCTACTGTGCTGGCATCCACGGTCAGTTCGGTGCATAAGTTCTGGTCTCTTAGTACGTGAATCTCCTCCGTTATTGTCTTGTTCTTGTATGTCACAGTGCCTGTAAATTTTCCCAAGTTCGCCACTGGTCTTTTTGCACCCCAGGTGAATACCTCTACTCTCGATTGTTGTATATGCGGTTTCCTCTTCATCTTGTCATATTCCGTGACGCACATTATGTTGCACGTCGCTCCACTGTCTAGTACAAATTCCGCTTGGTGGGGCCCTACATCTATGGTCACTGATTCTGTTTTTTGTATTGTCCTCTTGTCTACCAGCCTTATGTTTTCTTCATTTTTTTTTTTAGTTGTGGACATGAGGTCTATATGCTCTACTTTTTCTTCTGTTTCTTCTTCTCCTCCTGACTCCAGCGAAGAGCTCCTTGTTGTCGTTTCCATGTGTCGCACGTGCCTGTCTGTCGTCAGTCGTGGTCTCCCTGGTCTACCTCTTTCAAATTTAGCGATCCACTTCTCCCAACTGATTCCCACCTGTGGCTCCGAGACGCTACGTGGCAGTGGTCTGCGGTACTGTGCGCTTTGTCTGGTCTCAGCCATGTTCTTCTATTCTGTTTGTGTCTTATTTGTGCTTTCTTCTCTGTTTTTCCTTTTATTTTATTTTGTTCTTTTCTTGTTCTCTTTATTCTCTTATTGTGGGGATCTTTTTTCTTGTCCCTTTACTTTTCTTTCTACCTATTTCGTTTGTGCCTTATTTGTGCTTTATTTTCTGTTTTTCCTTTTATTTTATTTTGTTCTTTTCTTGTTCTCTTTATTCTCTTATTGTGGGGATCTTTTTGTCCCTTTCCTTTACTTTCCACTTTGTTCCTTTGTTTTTCTCTTTATTCTCTTATTGTGGGGATCTTTCTGTCCCTTTCCTCTTCTTTCTACCTCTGTCTGCCTTTATTTCTCTTCGGTTTCTTTAATTGTCTCGTTTTTAGTGTTATTTCACTTCATTTCCTTTTCGCCTGGCCTTGAAATGGTTGCCTCTATTGTTTCTTATGGCCTATTTCATCAATGTCCAATTTAAAATGGCCGCCGCCGTCGTTCTCGCGAGATTTCGCGATCGAAATCTCGCCTGTCTGTCTCCAAAATGGCCACCACTCCAGTTCTCTCTTCTTATTGGCCCAGCCGCCTGACTCTGTAATGGCCGCCGAGACTCTCGCGAGAGCTCGCGCCACTAGTTTCGAATCGCGCTCTTGTTCTCAGCGCTTACCGCAGTCGGCTGGATCTGCTCTCGGAGGCTGCCGGGGTGGACTCCTGTGTTGCTGCTTCTTTTTCCAGCTGGTTTCCGCTACTAGCGCGTCCAGGGTGTGCACCTTGTTTTTCGATGGCGCCTCAGTGGACACGCGTCGATCTTTCTCTTGACCTCGTCGCCAGTTGTCGTGTTCATGCTGTTCGCCGGGAGGTACACCAGACACAGTACGCAGGTTAGTCGGGTATTCTCTTTATTAGCATCTCGTGCAGCGGCTCGTCAGCACGTCCGTCCTCGTCCCTGTCCTGATCATTGTCCATCCTCTTCCTGTCCCCTCACCGTATCTGGTGTCCGGTGACCTGGTCACTCTCCCTGAGGACCCACAGGGTCCTAACGCCCTACTGTCAGTCGCCCACACTGTCGGGTCACGACAGCTACCGGGGACCAGAGTCAGACTGGGACCCATCTCTCTTCAGATATCTCAGCAACGAAGTAAGACACTGCGGCCCGGGGTGGTTCCTTCCATCCAATCTGGGGTAAACCATCTGGCATTATAAAGAAACACCTAACACATCTCTTCTTAATCCCTCTGCAGTGATTTGACATGATATTGGCAACATCGATTATCTTGGTCAGTCGATGTTTATTTAGTGTACTAGGACTAGTTTATATGACTGCTGCTATTAAGGTGGTGCTTGCTTTAAGCACCTGTATCATGATATAATGAAGACAGGATTCTGGAGGTGGTAATGGATAATAAAAAACTTTTGTGCCCAATTTTGCTGTGTTTCAGTGTGTTGAGCTGATGATGTGTTCTGTTGTTTTTGTGCTACATTATTGCAATGGGATTCTGTTTTGTTGTACTACAGTTTTGTGTTACGTCCTTGTTTGTCTGTTTTGTTGTGGGGTTTCAAAGTATGTTTTAATTGCGACATTATGTTGCTTTGGGAATGCAATTCTGTTGTTTTTTTAGTTGTTTACTTTAGATATGTCCTCAATTACTGCTTTAGTTCCAGCCAAAAGCAGAAAATGTCCTGAAAGTTCTTTTGACAACTATGCATGACTCAAGCCAGTCCAAAACTGGGATCGCTGCCAGTGCTCCCTTTTGTGATACAGACCCAGGGTATGGCTTGATTTTGAGTTTTGCCTATGGGAAGCGTGATGGATATCTCGTCAGTTGTATGACGTTACTACGCATACTTTTACAATGCATGACTTTACACAGCAGTTTTTGCTTCGTAACATCCTTTACAACGCATTCCATTACATCGCATGACACGACATCGCATTTTAAGAAACGACCTTTACAAAGCATTCCATTATATCGCATACTATCTTTACAACGCATACCATTACAACGCATACCATTACATTGCATTTAAGGTAAATATTGGATAGTATAGGGGTAAAAATTACTATTCTAACTTCATGCGGTGCTACAGCAGGATACGTGTTGGATAGTGTAGGGGTAAAAAGTTACTATTCTAACTCCAGGGGTTGCAACAGTAGGGTAAGTGTTGGATAGTGTAGGGGTTGCAAATTACTATTCTAACTCCAGGGGTTGCAACAGTAGGGTAAGTGTTGGATAATGGTATGCATTGTAATGACTTGTGTTGTAATGCCTGTGTTGTAGTGACATGCGTTGTAATGGTATGGGTTGTAATGCCTGCGTTGTAGTGACATGCGTTGTAAAGGATGTTGTGATGTAATGGCTGCATTGTAAGTGTAGTGCGATGTAATGCCTGTGTTGTAAAGGTTGCTTCCATATCTCGTCTGTTGTAATACAAGCGCATTATATCCTAGGGTACTTGTCATACTGTACACAAGACATCCACCAAGTTTGTGCCGAAGTATTTAATCCTCTAAACTCTAAATCACGCCCTAAATCTAGCACTTGCAGGTCTCCCATCATGTGACATGGCCCCAGGAATTTGACAGAGATACATTTTATTTTCATGCCTGCTTGTGGCTTTTGAAACATTTGTTCAGGAAATCTTCTTATCGGGTGAAGGTCTGCAGGGAAGAAACATCTGCTAACAATACTACCAATCCCACCACCAATACCACCAATGCCACAAATACCACCAATACCACCCCCACCACCACCACCAATACCACCACCAATACGACCACCACCAATACCACCACCACCAATACCACCGCAGATACCACAATCAATACCACCACCAATACCACCACCACCAGCAATACCACCACCATCACCAATACCACCGACACCAACACCACCACCATCAACACCACCAATACCACCACCAATACCACTAACACTAATGCCACCACCACTACCAATATCACCACTAATGCCACCAATACCACCATCACCATCAATACCATAAATACCACCACCACAACCACCAATACCACCACCAATACCAACACCACCAATATCACC
The DNA here is from genome assembly GCF_964261635.1 of Lissotriton helveticus. Taxonomy (NCBI): domain Eukaryota; kingdom Metazoa; phylum Chordata; class Amphibia; order Caudata; family Salamandridae; genus Lissotriton; species Lissotriton helveticus. The sequence continues at coordinate 49,692,910 of NC_136072.1, read as the reverse complement.
ACCACCAATACCACCACCAATGCCAATACCACCAACAGTACCATCACCACCAATACCACCACCACTACCAAAACCACCAACAATAACACTACCACCACCAATACCACCACCAACACCAATACCACCACCAATACCACCACTACCAATACCACCACCATCCCCACCACCAATTTCCACCACCAATACCACCACCACCAATACCACCACCACCACCAATACCACCACCAATACCACCACCAAAACCACCACCTTCAATACCACCACCATCAATCCAATACCACCACCAATCCAATACCTCCACCACCAAATACCAATACCACCACAATACCACCACCACCACCTATACCACCACTGCCAATACCACCACCAATACGATCACCACCAATATCACCATCAATACCACCACCACCACCGATACCATCACCAATACCAGCACCACCACTACTAATACCACCACCACCAATACAACCACCACCAATACCACCACCACCAATACCAGCACCACCAATACCAATACCACCACCTCAGCGCCTCTCGCTCACTAGTAATAGCAGGGGCACTGTACGAGGCCGCAGCTGCAGCTGAGACCATCCCTCCCTCCCACCATGCCTGCCGTAAAGCACAGCCCGCCCTGCTCCAGGGGGTGAAGGCAGGGCCCTATTACACCTGGAGTGTTTTTTATGAGACCAAAGATAGCAATGACATTACGCAATGCCACACTGCACACTCAAATCACGGAGAGGGCAGGAACTAGCCCCCCGCTCTTCCTCCTGAGCTGCGACAGTGTAATCAGAGAGCGAAAGGTGTTGGAGTGCTTTGTTAGTGTTTATAGCTCTGATCATATGTAACTCTCACTTCACACTTTGTGTCTGTGTAATTTACAACACTTACACATCTTCTTCACTGCACTATTGATCACTACTTTGAAGACGGAGAAGTGTGGCTCAATGGTTAGAGTGGCAGACCCTGATGCAGAGGTCTAGCCCGGGACCAGGGCTCAATTCCCCGCCTCGGCGGGTCTTGAGCTCAAAAATTCCACGGACCTGATAATTCTCGCCTCGGTGCCTATTCCAATCATGGAGTCCCACTCTGCAACTCTGGGCAATAGCTTGCTTAATCTCCACAATGGCCCACACAACGCTAAGGATGCCTGGCCTCCACCTTGGGGGTGCCCAGGAGTGGACACCTCACAGGGAAAGCCAGGATGGGTTCCACAGCAGTATTCGTACAAGCGCCTTCAGACCCTTGCGGGTGAGTAGTGCGCTATACAAGTATCAATTTACATTTACATTTACGTCGCAGGCCAGTCTCTTCCTCTGATATTTACAATCTAACAAGCGGTCAAGAAGCAGAAGGCCCTTTATTACAATGCAATAGGTCTCGCATTTGCAAGAGTTTAAGCGATTAGTATTGTAAATGACAATGCCTTTTATTTCTGTTTGAAAACCCAAAACATAAATAAAAGGCATTGTCATTTACAATGCCAGTAGCTCAAACTCACATGAATGCGAGACCTATTGCATTGCAAATGCTTGTATTCATTTCACGTTGGCTGGATGGTAATACTTTGCCGTGAGTGTAATACTGCTGTACACTGTGCCTGGAGTGCGAAAAGGCTTTTGTCGTTTTTCAGCTGGGCGTGTATGGCTCTACTAATCCTGTGCTTAAAGACTTTAAAGTGTTTGCTGTTGGCATTGCAAAAGGCTTTGCCACTTTTCTAGCTCGGCGTGGATGCCACTGTGCTAATTCCATGCTTAAAAACTCTGCTGGAAAACAAACATTTGAGGAGAGCAGTTACAGAGAGTCACAGGTTTTGTAGGGTGCTCATCAAGAGAGCTGCTCTCTTTTTGTGTGTGTGTGTGTGTGTGTATATATATATATATACACACACACACACACACACACATACATACATACGTATATAGTTATAAAATATAGATAGATAGATAGATAGATAGATACAGACAGAAAGATAGATAGATAGATAGATAGATAGATAGATAGATAGATAGATAGATAGATAGATAGATAGATTTGTATAGTCACACAGAGTTGTATAGATAGATAGATAGATTTGTATAGACACACAGAGTTGTATAAATAGATGGATGGATAGATGGATGGATGGATATCTAGATAGATAGATAGATAGATAGATAGATAGATAGATAGATAGATGGATGGATAGATTGATAAATGGATGGATGGATGGATAGATGGATGGATGGATGGATAGATGGATGGATGGATGGATAGATAGATAGATAGATAGATAGATAGATAGATAGATAGATAGATAGATAGATAGATAGATAGATAGATAGATAGATAGATAGATAGATAGATAGATAGATAGATAGATAGATAATTTAACAGGCAGCCATTTTAAACTCTACTGGGAGAAAGACACTTGATCATATTTTCAGTGGCACCAATTCATTTGAATGCATATTCTATTTTAATACGGTTGTTGCTATTCTTATTATTGTTGTAATTATTATTAATAATACCATTGATAATAATGATAACAAGATTCAATTTATTATTGATTTCAGAAAATTTGCCCAGGTGATCCAGTCTTTCCTCTCACATGGCCTTTCCAAACATATTTGCTCGCTTCATTTCAAGGGATAATGTTTCGATTTATTTACAATGTCTTGCAATTTTGTTGCTACTCTGCAAACTAGAAAAGCAAAACAAAGATTTTCCTGTTATTCAATTTTCCACTATATTCACCAACAACATGGAAACCCTGGCGCAGAGGGGCTTAGGATGCAAATCAAACTCTTGATCCCAAAATAAACGTTGGAGAGCGTACCTCAGTGCTTAATTTGTGCCAGTGGTTTCTGGTGCTCATCACTGGCACTTAATTGTCAGCACTGGCTCTAGTGACAGTCCACCACATGGTGGCACTGTCTAAGATGTGAATAACAACGGTGTTTATTAGGTCAAATGGTATTGAAAAGCAATAATGCCAGCCTCTCACGCCAAAATAATAGCTTTGTGTGGCCTGAAATATTCTGAATTGTCACACCTGTAGGAGTGCGATAGTTAGGTGTTAAGTTGGCACTATCATTGGCAGTTTCTGGCAAGGGCAATGCGTGGTGCAGGCTGAGGAGGCCTTCGGAGAGGGCCTTGGCACTTCATTATTTACAAATTAAGCACTGCCACCCCTCTGAGGTGGCACTGATTGCCAAGCTTCCTCATGTCAATGTCCGTTATGGCTTTTGCAGGCAACTAATTGCGGCAACATCTGTGGGTCGGAATGTGAACCCTCATCTAGAGTTTGGCCTCAAAAGGACACCCCTGTGTATGATCTTTCTGTACCCTCCTTAAAATGTTCTTGGGGGCCAGAACTCATTTAAAATTATTGTGTTTGATCTTTAAGTGTTTGCAGTGTTTTACCGGTGGCTACCGGGGACCAGAGTCAGACTGGGACCCATCTCTCTTCAGATATCTCAGCAACGAAGAAATACACTGCGGCCCGGGATAGTTCCTAGTACTTCATCACCATCACCAAAGAAAACCCAGGTCCACATCCTCAGAAGATGCTGAGCTCAAGAGACGGATGCTGCTTCGCGGTCAATGGGCTCAGACCATAGGACATGCATCCTGCTGACATCCACTCTGAGGTAAACCATTTGGCATTATAAAGAAACACCTAATGCATCTCTTCTTAATCCCTTTTCACCGATATTTGTAGAGACATTGGCAACATCGGTTATCTTGGTCAGTCGATGTTTATTTAGTGTACTAGGACTGTGGACGGCTTGGTACAGTACTTTACGCCGCCCTGTATACACGTCGGGTGCTTAATATTAATATGGTATTATTGATATCAGGTTGTCGTGTACCGGTATGATGATGCCCTGGGAATTCCCACTTCATCCGACGCAATAAGCTGGGGAAACTACACTGAGTATCGTAGCAAAAGGAATTAGAAGATAGTGTTATTTAACCTGTTCCGTGCTCGCGGCAACCAACGGCCGTCGTGAGCACTACCTCGCTGGTGCTGGGCACGTCCGTTGGCCGACGCAGCCCCGCCCACTGATTAAAACTCCTGCACCGTGGCGGAATTCGTGCCGTCGTCCAAGGGATAAGGTGAGACCCTAACACAATACATACTGTCTAGGCTACCGTGAGTTCTCTCTACCTACCCACCCGCTGTCAACATACTAACCCCTCAGGTGACGCTGACTATGTTACAGTGAGGTCTGTCTTCCTTATTACTTTCTGTCCACACACAAACCCCTCAGGTGAAGCAATGGGAATGTGAGCTGTTTGAAGGCAATGTTTTCAGTCACTCACTGCCTTTTAACTTTTTTATCTTCACTCTCTTGTTTTGGTCATCTCTTTTTCCCAACAATTTTTTAGGACTATTTTTTCTACTTTATTTCACTTTTTCCAATAGGTCTTTTTAAATAAAGTTATGTTACAAACCCCCTGCATTTGGGAATAACTAAAAAAGGATTTTTTTGCAGTTCTTTCTAATTTTTATCATTGACACTTTTAAAGTGGGGGATTTTTCGTGAGCCCAATTGGCATTCTGTATTTGATTTGCTTGATGAATAGGTTGTTCTGTCCAAGATGTGTTGTCTCCTTCTATTGTTTCCTGTTGGTCTCGTCATGTTGTGTTAAGGTATCAATATCCTTTTTATTTCAGAAATGTTTTTTATCTGACTATTGTGATATACATGTCATGTAAGGAATGAAGTGCCTAGGCCAGCTATTAATGTCTATCTTAAACGCAGTACAACTGGGGGGTGCAAATGATTCCCAATTGGAGCACAATCAATCCCTTATGTCTATATGGTGTTTAGGGTTAAGTATTGTGTTTGTTAAAGTCCTGTGCCGTTTGCGTCTCAATTGAAGTTACTGTCTACTTTTTAATTTTGGTTCTTTTATTTGTCAATTTTCAGCCCTGATGAAGTTCCTACTGTTGGAACGAAACGCGTTGGCTGAGCTGTATGTGCTATTGAAAAAAAGAAAAGAATAAGTGCAAATAAAGATTTTGAAACTACAAGAGTGTTTGGACTTCATTACCTGGCACACCACCACTTGCTTCATCCACTAAGGATCTGTAACCCAGAGGCACCACACAACGGCTGGTGTTGGAGAGTCAGTGCGCAGGACTTGATACTAACGAAACTAGCGTGAGGTGCAGAGCTATAAGTCTGCCGTTGTGTTCTCTTATACAGCTATTTATGTTGACTGATTTGCTTCGACTTTCTACAATAAACACAATTGCTCCATAAAGTTCCTGTGACAAGCAACCATTAAGCACTGTCTAAGTTGGTAAAATAATGCTGTTCCAGCTGTACAACTATTTAAGAGGCCAGCCAGCCAAAACTGAGGCAGAGACTGTCGGCTGGATCACAAAATAGTTTATTTGACTGGTGTTATTAAGGTGGTGCTTGCTCTGAACACCTTGTAACATCATATTATGAACACAAAATTCTGGAGGTGGTAATGGATAATAAAACGTTTGTGCCAGTTTTTGCTGTGTGTCAGTTTGCTGTACTGATGATGTGTTCTGTTGTTTTTGTCCTACATTATTGCAATGTGATCCTGTTTTGTTTTACGTTCTTTTTTGTTTGTTTTCTTGCGATGTGCCAATATGTTTTAGTTGCAACATTATTTTGGTTTGGGAATGTAATTCTGTAACCTTTAGTTGTTTACTTTAGATATGTCTTCAAATGCTGCTTTATTTCCAGCCAAAAGCAGAAAATGCCTTGAAAGCTCCAAATGCAACTATGTATGACGCCGGTCAGCCTATAACTGGGATCGCTGACAGTGCTCCATTTTGTGATACAGCCCCCGGCTTAGGGGCTGATTTAGTGTTTTGCATATGGGAAGCGTGATGGACACCCCATCTGTTGTATTACAAGCGCATTATATCCTATGGCACTTGTCATACTGTACACGAAACGTCCACCATGTTTGTGCTGAAGTATTTAACCCTCTAAACTCTAAATCAGGCCTAAATGTTGCACTTGCACGTCTCACGTCACTCGGCCCCAGGAACCTGACAAAGATACCTTTTATTCTCATGCCTGCTTGTGGCTTTTCAAACATTTGTGCAGAGAATCTTCTCATCAGTGGTGGCCTAAAGGGAAGAAACATCTGCTTTCATTACAGCTTTTATTTCACCAAATAAATTCTTCAGCAACTGGTAGCAGCCAGACCTCATCCGTCCTCCTTCAATCGGCGTTCAGAGCGTGTGAACAGTACTTAATTTGAGCCAGTGGTTTCCGGTGCTCAGCACTGGCACTTAATCATCAGCACGGCGCTTATAGCGCAAACTTGATCCGATTGGAGCACTTTCTATGAGCACCAGTTAAAAACAGACTCATTTTTGGTAGGCACAGAGGAGCAGGCAATTTGCCGAGAATGAGTGTTGAGTCGACACCGAGACTCGAACCTGGTTCCCCAGCTCTGAAGTTGGCCGTTTTCCACATCCTCTCCCCATTCATGGTTAGAAACTGGTTCTGTTTTATGCGGCGCTAACAGGAAAAATGGGCTGGTGCGAGCTGCCTCCTGGTAAGAGCCCCGGCACTTATTGTTTTTGCAAATTATATCTAGAGTGATTTCCCCTATGCTGTTGCTCATGAGCACTGGAGATGATTTTACAGACCTCATTCGTGAGGGCCAAACCAGAGGTGCCTGTCTTCACTCGAAGACACATAGCACAAGCCAAGTCAGCAAAAGAATCTAGGGGTGGGCGGAATTTGTGTAGTCGCGCTACTCAAAGCTCTGCGAAACGGTAAAAAATCTCCGTGAGCACGCAGAGTTCTGCGAACACGTAGAATTGCTTGTTCTGCCCGTTTGAGATGCTCTTTTCCTGTTCGCGAATGCTGTTTGCGTGCTGGGAGGGAAATATCTCACAAACACTCATTTTGAAAGCGCGAACAAGTAAAAAATTCTGAAAAGCTGCGGAATTTTTGACAATTCCGCGTCCCCCCCCCGGAACACGAAATTACCCAAATTCCGCAAGCAGAACGGAATTTACCGCCCAGGCCTACACAAAATATGACATTAGTGACATAGGGCTGATTTAGACTTCAGAGTATGGTGTGATGTCCGCCAGGGTGACAGAGTAATTCACTCAGTTGCACTGACGGACATCTTGTTCCCCAAATCTAGAGCTGTCCACTGGTCTGGCATCTCTTAATATTGACAGGAATCACCGTCACAGTGGTCCCTGTCAGTGTCGTTAATGTTTGACGGACAGCTCTAACAACCTGGGCGCCCGTTTGTCACACTTTTATATAGTTTTACTTTTTTCAAAAACAAACTCCCAAAGCTCCCATCCCTGATTTGTGTGAGGGAGCCGTGAGTTTGGCACGAGGGTATTACGTCGCCATTGTGACGGAATACCGTCTCCATCAAAATCTTATTCAGCTCCATAATAAATGTAATATAAAAATATGACGAAACACTTTCTTATTACATATGGTTATTTCTTATGTTAATTGCTGCATTGATATCGTTAAAAGTATTTAAATATGAACTTTTCCCAACCACCGATGCTTTGACAACATGGACATGAGTAAACCAAGGGATTTCAGTTTATATATATATATATGTGGTAATATTGTGATTACCATAAGGAGAAAGAGGTATGGCGCCGCGGCTAGGGCGATTGACTCCGGAATCTGGGGATCACGGTTCGATCCCCGGCACCGGTGGCAGATTAGCCCAGCACCATGTGACTCTGGGCAATAGCTTGCTTAATCTTCCCGACGGCCCTCAGCGCCTAGAGACCCTTACGGGTGATTGTGCGCTTTACAAATGTGGATTATTAATATTATTATAAGTGTCTTATTGTCTGATGAACCATAAACGAGGGGCGTTTTTACATAGCGCACAACTGACTCTATCCCTTGTGGTTTTACTCTCCATCCAAATAAGGGACAGTGAGGTAAAGTAAATTGCCTAGGATCACACAATTTGATCTAAAAGGGAATCTGGGATTTGAACCCAGGTTCCCTGGTTTCACGTTATTCAGTTCAGTCACAGGATGGGTGTCTCCTGCTCTCTCCCACAAAATTACTACATAATCTAAATCAGTACACTATTTTGCGTAGATCTAAATATCATGCTAATCCAGTGTGACGTAATACACATTCCACTGATGCTGCTACTGCTAGATTTGGGTGGAAAATCAATGAGTGGACATGTGAAGCAGGCTTTGCTGTGGCTACAACTGGGTAGAATAGCGACAGAAATTTATGGGAAACCGGTTATTTTGGGCAAAGAGCTGTACAGAACACCAATGGAGACTTAAGTGAAGCAGGTTTTGCTGCGGCTAGTGCTGGAAAGAATACCAATGGACACACAAGTGGAGCTGACTTTGCTGCAGCTAGAGTTGGGTAGAATAGCAAAGAAGACACAACTAGAGCTGACTTAGCCTCGGCCAGAGCTGGGTAGAATCGTTTTTGGCCACTATAGGTGTGGCAGGGTATACTCAGACATGAGTCCCTTGCTCACTGCTCCATCAGGATTCAAGCAAGCCGGGCCGACGACGCCTGAAATGGCAGAAACCGGTCCCCGGAAGCTTGTCTCCTTTCTGGTGAAGAATTGGCTTGGTAGTTTGGTCTGCCCTGTTCCCATGATGCACTGGGCCAGGGACAGACTAATTTGCATATAGCCAGGTTCTGAGCTGGGATGGGGCAGTGAGCTAAATAACGGTGATGGATCAAGCCCTGATCTTTGGACTGGGTAAGAGTGGTCTGCTTAATTCAGACACTTTGTTCATCACCACCCCCTTTTCTGAATCGTTTTTGGCCACTATAGGTGTGGCAGAGTATACTCAGACATGAGTCCCTTGCTCACTGCTCCATCAGGATTCAAGCAAGCCGGGCCGACGACGCCTGAAATGGCAGAAACCGGTCCCCGGAAGCTTGTCTCCTTTCTGGTGAAGAATTGGCTTGGTAGTTTGGTCTGCCCTGTTCCCATGATGCACTGGGCCAGGGACAGACTAATTTGCATATAGCCAGGTTCTGAGCTGGGATGGGGCAGTGAGCTAAATAACGGTGATGGATCAAGCCCTGATCTTTGGACTGGGTAAGAGTGGTCTGCTTAATTCAGACACTCTGTTCATCACCACCCCCTTTTCTGAATCGTTTTTGGCCACTATAGGTGTGGCAGGGTATACTCAGACATGAGTCCCTTGCTCACTGCTCCATCAGGATTCAAGCAAGCCGGGCCGACGACGCCTGAAATGGCAGAAACCGGTCCCCGGAAGCTTGTCTCCTTTCTGGTGAAGAATTGGCTTGGTAGTTTGGTCTGCCCTGTTCCCATGATGCACTGGGCCAGGGACAGACTAATTTGCATATAGCCAGGTTCTGAGCTGGGATGGGGCAGTGAGCTAAATAACGGTGATGGATCAAGCCCTGATCTTTGGACTGGGTAAGAGTGGTCTGCTTAATTCAGACACTCTGTTCATCACCACCCCCTTTTCTGAATCGTTTTTGGCCACTATAGGTGTGGCAGGGTATACTCAGACATGAGTCCCTTGCTCACTGCTCCATCAGGATTCAAGCAAGCCGGGCCGACGACGCCTGAAATGGCAGAAACCGGTCCCCGGAAGCTTGTCTCCTTTCTGGTGAAGAATTGGCTTGGTAGTTTGGTCTGCCCTGTTCACATGGTGCACTGGGCCAGGGACAGACTAATTTGCATATAGCCAGGTTCTGAGCTGGGATGGGGCAGTGAGCTAAATAACGGTGATGGATCAAGCCCTGATCTTTGGACTGGGTAAGAGTGGTCTGCTTAATTCAGACACTCTGTTCATCACCACCCCCTTTTCTGAATAGCTGGGTAGAATAGCATTAGGGGGCAGGCTTTGCTGCGTGTGGCTAGTGCTAGGTAGAATACCAATGGAGACACACGTGGAGCAGGCTTTTCGGCAGCTAGAGCTGGGTAGAATAGCAATGGAGAAACAAGTGGAGTAGGCGTTGCTGCGGCTAGCAGCCACGGTCCATGAAGGTAAAAGCAGTAGGGTGGTGGGGCCGCATTGGGGGGGATTTTGAGGGCTGCCGCAGAAGGAAGACTAATTATTTATTTAAATTTCCCTCAGCATCGTCCCTCGAAATCACCCCCACGCGGTCCTACCGCCCCACCGTTGATACCTGCATGGGCCACGGCTGGGTGCTAGTGCTGGGTAAAACAGCAAGGGAGGCACAAGTGGAGCTGACTTTGCCTCAGCAAGAGCTGGGTAGAATAGCACTGGAGAAACAAGTGGAGCAGATTTTGATGTAGCTAGAACTGGGTAGAATAGCAATGGAGACACAATTGGAGCTGACTTTGCCTCGGCTAGAGCTGGGTAGAATATGAGTGGACACGCAAGTGGGCAGGCTTTTCTGCTGCTAGAGCTAGGAAGAATAGCAATGGAGACACAAGTGGGCAGACTTTGCCTCGGCTAGAGCTGGGTAGAATAGCAATGGAGAAACAAGTGGAGCAGGCTTTGCTGTGGCTAGAACTGGGTAGAATAGCAATGGAGACACAAGTGGAGTTGACTTTGCTGCAGCTAGAGCTGGCTAGAATAGCAAAGGAGACACAAATAGAGCTGACTTAGCCTCGGCCAGAGCTGGGTAGAATAGCATTAGGGGGGCAGGCTTTGCTGCGTGCGGCTAGTGCTAGGTAGAATACCAATGGAGACACACGTGGAGCAGGCTTTTCGGCAGCTAGAGCTGGGTAGAATAGCAATGGAGAAACAAGTGGAGTAGGCATTGCTGCGGCTAGCAGCCGCGGTCCATGAAGGTAAAAGGAGTAGGGTGGTGGGGCCGCATTGGGGGGGATTTTGAGGGCTGCCGCAGAAGGAAGACTAATTATTTATTTAAATTTCCCTCAGCATCGTCCCTCGAAATCACCCCCACACGGCCCTACCGCCCCACCGTTGTTACCTGCATGGACCACGGCTGGGTGCTAGTGCTGGGTAAAACAGCAAGGGAGGCACAAGTGGAGCTGACTTTGCCTCAGCAATAGCTGGGTAGAATAGCACTGGAGAAACAAGTGGAGCAGAATTTGATGTAGCTAGAACTGGGTAGAATAGCAATGGAGACACAAGTGGAGCTGACTTTGCTGCAGCTAGAGCTGGGTAGAATAGCAAAGGAGACACAAATAGAGCTGACTTAGCCTCGGCCAGAGCTGGGTAAAATAGCATTAGGGGGCAGGCTTTGCTGCGTGCGGCTAGTGTTAGGTAGAATACCAATGGAGACACACGTGGAGCAGGCTTTTCGGCAGCTAGAGCTGGGTAGAATAGCAATGGAGAAACAAGTGGAGTAGGCATTGCTGTGGCTAGCAGCCGCGGTCCATGAAGGTAAAAGCAGTAGGGTGGTGGGGCAGCATTGGGGGGGATTTTGAGGGCTGCCGCCGAAGAAAGACTAATTATTTATTTAAATTTCCCTCAGCGTCGTCCCTCAAAATCACCCCCACACGGCCCTACCGCCCCACCATTGTTACCTGCATGGACCACGGCTGGGTGCTAGTACTGGGTAAAACAGCAAGGGAGGCACAAGTGGAGCTGACTTTGCCTCAGCAATAGCTGGGTAGAATAGCACTGGAGAAACAAGTGGAGCAGAATTTGATGTAGCTAGAACTGGGTAGAATAGCAATGGAGACACAAGTGGAGCTGACTTTGCTTCGGCTAGAACTGGGTAGAATATGAGTGGATACGCAAGTGGGTAGGCTTTTCTGCTGCTAGAGCTGGGAAGAATAGCAATGGATACACAAGTGGGCAGACTTTGCCTCGGCTAGAGCTGGGTAGAATAGCAATGGAGAAACAAGTGGAGCTGGTTTTGCTGTGGCTAGAACAGGTCTGGACAGGGCCTGCGCCTTAGCCAAAGAGCATCAGGTCCCCTTTCCCCCAAAAATTAGTATTCCAGCTTTAGCAGTAGCCCTGACCTATTCTCTTCTGGCCAAGTCTGATAATCTAGAAGAAGCCGTTGAGAATTTCTCGCCATGGATTAGCGCCTCGGTTAGCCTGCCACCACAGCTCAAAGGTACAAAGCGGCCTAGAGCCTCCCCTTCCTCTCCTTGGTATACGGAACATCTTAAAACCTTACAAATTGGCTGTAAGGAGCAGGAAAGGATTTGGAGGCGAGAGTACTGCCCAGTAGCTAAGGCGGAACTCCGAGCAGTGCAAAAAGACTACTATGCTGCAATTAAGAAGGCTAAGGGAGACCACTATGCAGACAGGATTCGTAAGGCCAAAAATAACAGTAGAGACATTTTCTCTATTGTCAAAAGTTTTACGTCTCCAGTGGCAGAAACTTTGTCGACCCCTATATCTGAGGGCTGGTGTGAGAAACTGTCCACCTACTTTATAGAAAAAATAAAAAAAATTCAAGAGAGTCTTAATCCTTCTGATTCAGGCTACTCCCTATCTGCTCATGGGGCCCGAGATCAAGGTGATTCTCCCCAACCTCCTGTCTCTTTTAACTGTATAGAGTCGAAAGACGTGATGTGCTCTTTTAGAAAAGCTGAAGAGAAGGATGTTTTGGCCATCCTAAAAGCTCTGAAGTCCGGGTCTCCAGTTAACCCTTGCCCTGCTAGAGTTTTGAGTGGTGTGGCGGAAGTTATTGCTCCTATAGTAACTGACTTGGATAATGAGTCTTTACAAACAGGCGTGGTACCCCCTCAGTGGAAACAAGCAAAACTTCTCCCACTGATCAAAAAACCTTCAGCAGACCCCCTGATTATTTCTAATTAAATGCCTATCTCCTTGCTCCCGGCTTTAGCCAAGGTCTGTGAAAAGGCTGCCTTTTGGCAGCTGGAGAAGTTTGTGGAATCATCGGGGGCTCTACATCCTGCCCAGTCTGGGTTCCGCACCTCCTTTAGCACCGAGACCGCGCTCGTGGAAGTCACCGAGGCCATTAGAGAATGTCTGGACGTGGGCGGCAGAGCGGCTCTAATTCTATTGGACTTCTCTGCCGCGTTTGACACGGTTCCCCACGTCCAGCTTCTCTCTAGGCTGGAGGATATTGGCATCACGGGTGCGGCCCTCAGCTGGGTCAAATCTTTCCTCACAGACAGGTTCCAACAAGTATGGCTGCCCCCCTACCACTCATCGAACAGCAGGGTAGATACAGGAGTTCCACAAGGGTCGACCTTGAGTCCCCTGCTTTTTAATGTTTATTTGACTCCCCTTGTCTGCTTGGCTGAGAGCTTGGGTGCGAAAATAATGGCGTATGCCGACGACACCCAACTTCTCTTCACTTGGGACAAGAATAATCTCTGTACCGACGGTGTCCGGCAGTGCCTGTCCTCAGTGTTTGCCTGGCTTGCCCGGGCCTGCCTCAAGTGTAATGAGGACAAGTCAGAGATTCTTCTGTAGGGTCACTTCCCGGTGGCTTTTAAGGAATCCATTTGGCCTAGTGGATTGCCATGTCCCACTGGGGGCTGTGGGGTTGCAAAAAACTTGGGGATTTGGTTTGGAGCTGATTTATGCTTCCGGGAACAAATCACGCGACTGGCGGGTACTTGTTTTGGGACCCTAACCACTCTCCGGAAGATTTTTCCTCTCCTTCCCCAAGAGGCAAAAGAAACAGTGGCCAGAGCACTTATTCTCTCGCGTCTGGATTACGCCAACGCCCTCTACATCGGTGCGCCTGACTTTTTGCTTGGCAAATTCCAGGTGGTCCAGAACGCGGCAGTGAGGCTCCTCTTTGACATTCCTAGGAGACTCAGCGTACGCAAGCAGCTCTCACAGTTACATTGGCTTCCAGTTGCTCTAAGAGTACGCTTTAAGATCTTGGTTTTGGCCTTCAAAGCCTTACATGTCCATGTCCTTCCTACTTAAAGGACAGATTTGCTTTCTACCACCCTCCTCGTCAATTGCGATCTGCCACCCTTAGACATCTGGTCATTCCCAGATTTAAGAGAGTTCGTCTAGGGGGACAATCCTTGACGGTTAGAGCTGCTCAGTTGTGGAATAACCTTCCCGACGTCCTCAGGCATACAACAAACCTCACATATTTTAAAAAACATCTGAAAACTCACTTATTCAGGCAAGCCTTGTAGATCTTCTGCTTTTATTTTAGCTGACACCCTGATCCTCTCCCGCGCCAGGACAGTTTCGACTAACAGTGCGCGTTACAAGCAACTATATAACATAACATAACATAGAACTGGATAGAATAGCAATGGAGACACAAATAGAGCTGACTTTGCTGCAGCTAGAGCTGGGTAGAATAGCAAAGGAGACACAAATAGAGCTGATTTAGCCTCGGCCAGAGCTGGGTAGAATAGCATTAGGGGGCAGGCTTTGCTGCGTGCGGCTAGTGCTAGGTAGAATACCAATGGAGACACACGTGGAGCAGGCTTTTCGGCAGCTAGAGCTAGGTAGAATAGCAATAGAGAAACAAGTGGAGCAGGCTTTTCTGTGGCTAGAGGTGGGTAGAATAGCAACGGAGACAGACAGAGAGCAGACTCTCCTGAGGCTAGAGCTGGGTAGAGTAGCAATGGAGACAGAAGTGAACCAGACTTTGCTGCAGCTAAATCTCAGTAGAATAGCAATGGAGACACAAGAGGAGCAGGCTTTGCTGCAGCTATATCTGGGTAGAACTGCAACGGATATAGCCCAGTTGCCATTCGATAGCATATACTCGGTAATTCATCTGCATCAGAGGTTTTGTGTTTAGTTGTAAGATCTGGAAGACTCCAGTTAACTTGCGCCTAACATTGGCGATTGGCTCAGTGGTTGTGGCTAGCACGTAGACCACCTGCAAACACTGAGCAGGCAAGGACACCATGTCCTCAGGGCTTGGTGTTCTCTTTGGGAGTGGGAGCCTACTGAAGATGGATCTCTGAGCAGCGATGAAGACGTGAGTTGCTCGCCATCGACCCTTCCTTTTCTGAGTCTGCTATGGTGATAAAGGGGTAAAGGTTCAGTGAGTATAGACAACTTTGGTGTCGCACGGCCAGCAAGCATTTTACATTTGTTTTTTGCATTTTATACAAGACATCTGACATTGTATGAGTGTGTATTTTCATGTATTGTTCTGACATTACGACTGATGGGAGTCAAGCCACAGCATTAGGATAGTAAGATGACTGTCAGGCTGCATGTGATGAAGAGGTGGAGTTTGGCTAAGGTATCTTTTCATTAGATGATACATGAAGTCCCGCATAGGTTTGTACATCATGGTGCTACTACCGCCATGTCAATATGATTGTTAAGCCCATAAACATAAGCCCATATCTCATGATGTTTCGCATGTACTTGCTGACTGTGTTACTTCATAGTCAAATTTTGGTGTGCATAGTAAATATTCTGAAGTGATTCTTTTTCTTCTCTACCGCCAACCTCAAGTCCTCCTGCGATGATCTCTATAGACAACACTTCAAGGGTGCTCAGGACTTTTTACTCCCAAGATTTTGGTTGTCTTTTTGCTGGTGGTCCACTCTACCCCCATATCTTGTCTCTACTTATTATGCACCCTCATTTTTAAGACATTCCACAATTTCTGTTTATGTCTTCCAATTCATGTAAAAAAATTGATGCCACATTAATCATCTCCGTGATGTTCTTTTACGGGCGCATCAATGCTTCATCAGCCGGTTGTGGTTCTCGACTACTTCTTCTGCTTCTTTTTTTTTTGATTTGCGATCAATGTGCTACAAAAAAGTTAAATCAAGAAAAAATGTTTTGAGTAAAGATTCATAATCCTAAATATATACTGTTTTACATGAATATAGTGTTAGGAATATAGACATGGACACCTCAGTATGTGAATATCATAATGTACTCAGTACATAATTTACTTGTGAGTACTACAGTCATGTACATGAATCAACAGTTGAGCATCATGCGTAGACACAGTTTACACATTGCCTAGATTACGGCTTTTTAACCTGGGGATCCTGAATGCCATATTTACCCAAACAAGACATTATCTTTGCTCGTCTCTACAGCACCTTATCTCTTTCTCCTACCAAGGGCCCTGTCTTTAGTAGGCAGGTAGCTGGACCGGAGACATCGGCATCATTGTGGATGGCATCCCCATCTCAGTTATTGGATATTATGTGTTATCAGGTATAGAACCAGGGAAAAATGTGTTTTCTCATTTCCGGCCCTTTTCCATGTACAGGATGAAGTGGTTTAAACTGAGTAGATTTTACCAGTTGCTTTCCTGCGTGGCTCATAATCAAGGCCACTGGAATTATGCGATTATGCGGCTGCTGCGATTTTCGCGTAGTTGTAGATGTGCTGCATCTGCTGCATAATCCACATCTGATGCATAATCTGCAGATTTCAACAACAACAAAAATGTGTTTCTAACTCAAACGCTACAAAAGTTACTAAAAACGCAGCAGCACATGTTAACTTGTAGTGGAAGGCATTTTGCAAAGATTGACTGGTCACCTTTCTGTTGCTTGTTACTATATTTGGGTACTAAACTGGTACTAATGAGGTGTACCCAATGCACAGTCTGTGTTATCAAGTTTAAAAAGTACAAAATAATGAAGAAATATTGTTAAAAAATGTGCCTCACTACGCTGCATAATTTTCCTTTTCTTGCCACATAATTTACTCTCCTCTGCTGCATAATTTGGTCCTCTCCTGCCGCATAATTCCAGTGGCCCTGCTCATAATAAAGGCCTTAACCCTGAGATTGTGTACATTTCTTTTATAGCTTCCTTCACCACCCACAACCAGTGTGTGACCCCTGTTCCTACACAAGCAGTGCGTCGCGAGCCCTCCCTCGTGGCAGGAAGTAAACCGAGCCGGATCTAGTTAGAGTATTCTGATTGGACAGGACTCATGCGCATGCGCGCTCTTCCCGCACTTGCCGAGTGCATCTAGTTGGTCTGCGTGGCGCCACCTGTCCTGGCAGCAAGGATGAGGACTCCATGTTAGCAGCTGTAGCTGTCAGGCGCTCATCCGAGGCAGGCTCTGCTTGCATAACAGAGCAGGCCCTGACAGTCTGAGGCTAGAACACGGCTCAGGGGGATTACACGCCAAGCTGCTTACAGAGTTTCCTCGCTGTAAGCAGCATTCCCTTCTGTCAGGAAGATCCCCTCCTGAAGCAATCTGCTGATTTGATGCACACTAGTAATTACATTGTGACCCTAGAAGCCACGAGGCTGTTTCACAATCATGGCACCCATCAGAAGGAATTTGATTGGTTGGGCGAGTGCACAGATGCAAACTGCATAAATAATTTTTGCAATATCAATGATTGAGTAATTAATACTCGTTATATAAAATCCTTGCATTTCTTTCTGAATGCCAATTCTAGATTTTTTTTTTCACAAAGGACAATTTCTACTTTGAGCAAGATGATATTTGAGAGAAATAATTTTTGATTCTGAGACGTTTCGATTGTGCAAACAGTAGCACCAAGGGTCTTCAACTGGACAACATCATTGTTTTGTATGGAAGACACCAGCATACTTTGTTTATTTGCGCCAATATATGGACCACCACTGACATTATATGGAGGCTGGTGGCTTCTTGGGTCTACGCGAAGTCTCAAAAAAGAACAATACGCAAATACTGTGAGTGCTAATAGGACCCTGAAAATAAAGCGTAGATGCTTTTACAATCTCCATCATGGCCCGATCCTTCGCCCAGGCTTGGATTAAAGTGATTCCATCAGTGCTGCCTAATGCAATTTCAATATCAGGGATTTGGCTGACAGCCGATGAGGCCTGCGGAGAATGGATGCTCTGGGGACCTTCTGTTCCGCCACTTAATGCCCTCCTGCATGCTGCACGTACAGGACCGTTAATGCGCCGCTGCACTTTGCACTGTTGGAAGCGCCGAGATGACCTCATTGTATACAAAGTCGGTCACAATGCTATCACGCTTTCCATGCAGGGTCTCGGATTCAAAAAAGGAGTGCTGTACTCAACAGAGATTGTGAAGACATTTTTTGAATGCTATTTATGTGCATGAAATTGTATCTGTAAACTGATTTAAGAGCACTGGAAAACTAAGTGTGCAGTGCAGGCACACTAAAGAACAGGACTCTGCTGGCTGGATAGCCTGCAGCTCAAAAGTAGGACTTTGAGCAAAATTTTAGGGATACAAATTGATCCATCAATGCAAGTCCTCTCTCTTCAGAATAAATCTCAAGAGATTCACGTGTGATTTTCGATCGCTCATGACTAACCAGGGGCAAATTTTGCGGATTTGCGGTCCACAAATTCTCGCAAAATTGCAAAAAAATCTGCAAGTTCACGAAAAAATTTGCGAAACTCGCGGATTTCCAGTTTTGCACAAGACTGTACTTTTTACTGGCTAATCAGTAAGTGCTACCTCGTTGGGTAAATGTATAGTGCTTTTCCTACACTACAGCTGCGTAAAGTGCCAGAAGACTTGTCTCCAGTGACCATGTGTGTGTTACTATGCCATCGCGCCGAAGGGCGCAGGGGTCCCTTGAGTGAGCTGTCCATCATAGTGGGTAAATGGTGGGAAGACGGTGCACACAGCTAGTGTGTGGGCGGGGCAAAACGGGCGGGCTTCTATGCGAGTTCACATGCCTCTTGTGTGTATGAAAGGTCAGAGACCGAGCAGGGCAGCAGATGAGGAGAAAGAAGCCCCTGGTCACAGGAACTGCACGGGGATTGCGCTCGTGAAAGTGAAGGATGCAAAGGCCTCCATCCAGCATCACAGCCAATTTTCGACGGTAGTAGATATGGGGAGAAAGCACACCTGCCCAGCCTCGACAAAGATCATTATTGTTTTTGGGCTGATGAATGCGTTACTGAATTTGAGCTTCAACTTGGGCACCTGCTTTATTTATATCTGTAAGTGCTTCCTGTTGAGGTTTAATTTTTGTGACAGGAGGAGCATTGTGCCAGAATGAACCCATCCCTTCATATTTATCCAAGAAGACGCCATCGTTTTGTGCGATACCGTAACTCAACTGGAGTACTTTCTACTGGCTAATCAGTAAGTGCTACCTCGTTGAGTAAATGTATAGTGCTTTTCCTACACTACAGCTGCGTAAAGTGCCAGAAGAGTTGTCTCCAGTGACCATGTGTGTGTTACTATGCCATCGCGCCGAAGGGCGCTGGAGTCCCTTGAGTGAGCTGTCCATCATAGTGGGTAAATGGCGGGAAGACGGTGCACACCTCAAGTGTGTGGGCGGGGCCAAATGGGCGGGCCTTCTATGCGAGTTCACATGCCTCTTGTGTGTATAAAAGGTCAGAGACTGATCAGAGCAGAAGATGAGGAGAAAGAAGCTCCTGGTCACAGGGACTGCACAGGGATTGCGCTTGTGAAAGTCAAGGATGCAAGGGCCTCTATCCAGCATCACAGCTAATTTTCGACTGTAGATATGGGGAGAAAGCACACCTGCCCTGCCTCGACAAAGCTCACGAATGTTTTTGGGCTGATGAATGCGTTACTGAATTTGAGCTTCAACTCGGGCACCTGCTTTATTTATATCTGTAAGTGCTTCCTGTTGAGGTTTAATTTTTGTGACAGGAGCATTGTGCCAGAATGAACCCTGCCCTTCATATTTATCCAAGAAGACGCCACCGGTTTGTGCTCAACTGCCCAAAATTCGCCCTCGAGCCGATTTGCAAATTTTTCGGCAATTTCGCGAGATTTGCGGATCGCGAAATTGCCAAAAATCCGCACAATCCACGAGCAGAACGGATTTTGCGTCCACCCTTACTCATGACAACTACTACAGGACATTGAGATTTCAGGGGTGTCCTCTCAAAACACCCTAATAGTTCCTTTGTTTGTCTGTGTGCTTGTTCTTTCAGTTGTGTGTGTATTTGTTGGGTCTTGCATTTCTTCAGACAGTGTTGTACAGACCTCCAGAAAGTTCTGATCTCAATGTGTATCTAACATGTGCAAGGCCACGGAGCTGTTACCCACAGTGACCTGCCTCCCCATAATGCCAGCGCAGGTGCCATTGTGATAGTGCATTTATGTTACACGCCGTGGTTAGCTGGTTAGAACTAGACCAAGAGCATCACAATGGCCACAGTTATAGTTCGTGAAATCTCATTGGTTAATGGGTCAGCAGACAGTCCACTCTACAACCACAGTAATCACCACGGCTGAGCGGGGCGAGCTTATCCATTGGAGTATAGCAAAAGATTTGCAAAGCTCTCGCTGATAATCTGTGTATAGTCACTGCTTGATTCTGTTTCTCCGTTGCTTTTCTGCACACCAACATACCAGGACCTGGAGCCCTAAGCCTTCGGCAGCACAAATAATTTTTGAAGCACAGAAGAATTGTGGTTTCAGCTTAAATTTCCAGAACATCACCTACTCCTTGGTGAGCGACGGCACCATTCTGGGATACCTTTGACCTTTCTCTGGAAAGGCATATTGTTTCCTCTTGCACCACTTACCTTTCATTCTAGATAGGGTTTCCTTTAGAGTTCTCAACAGTTTCTCCATGAAGGTTGCACACGGCAGCATCAGGACCACTGAGGGGCCATCAGTAGGCGGGGTTGTGTTACCAGGCTTCTTTGGTCGCCGTGCTTTAGAGCTCGTGCTCCCTTGTTTCCTTTGCTCATGGATGTTCTCCTTCAGAAGCCTATATTATATCCAGTTCACACTTTACTTTTGATGTGAGTCCAGGAGAAGACTTTGGCTTAAGTATTTAAGGCCACTGAAGAGCGGCAATGTCTACGCGCTGAACATTTGTTTGAAAACCATCGTCTGCATAGCTATTCATCTGAAACTCACTGGAGTTTTCTGTGTGTGTGCACAGACTACCTTCTAGGACTGCTTCTAAATACTTGGTCCAAGGAAAACTAGCCCAGGCATTTTCATCCCTTTTTTCTTTACACCCCTGTTAAGTGGGGCTCTTCTGGATGTGATTTGCTTCAATGTTTGTCCTTGACATGAAGACTCCAGCATGCCACCATGCAGCACCATTTCACAAGTTCCACCTTCTCCCCATAGTATTACCATGATTCTCAGCTGAGTGGACTCCGCCCCCCTGGAAGACTTTAACCGCAACATATCAGAGTCACCAGACAACTTCACCGCCTAGACTGGAGACACCAATCTAAGAATTGAATTCACCAATGATTGATGCAATGAGGAGCGGATTAAGATAGAAAGAATAAGAACAAAATTGGGATGGCAATGCTTCAAGCTGCTGCGTGATAAAGACAGGAAGCGCTAGAATAATTGAGCCAAAATGGCGTATTTCACGATCGGTGCCCCATAACAAGCAAGGTAAAGTTGCATCATGTGTCAGGAGTTTTCTTACCATAAATCCCTAATACGCACAGTTTGCACATCTCAGCAACACTGGGAGGACCTCTTGCCATTCTTTGAGGCCAAAAGAATAAATATGCTCAAATTCATCATCATCAACCGCATACCTATGAGCTACGTTCATTACCCCATCTCTCGTTGACGATATCACGATGCAACATCTTAAAACCATTGGGAGCAGATGATCTCACCAAGCTAGCGCTCATTAGAAAAACATTTAACTTTCTGATTCAGTCATGCCCTGCAGCTTGTACAAAGGGACTTCTCCCCTCACGTGAGACTGTAACAAATATCGTCAATACTTCATTCCTAAAAGGAATCATTTGTCCTCCCAAAACATGTCTTCCACAAATCACTCCTGAATAAACCTTTTGTGGACCCACAATTCTGCTGCAGTATTGACCGATATTCAACCAGCCACCCGCAAATCAATGATAACCAAACGGTTGCAAGGATAAATGTCACCAAACCACTGTGTAACTAATTGTGAGTTAGGCTTCATAGCTGAGAGAGGTAATAAGTCCATCTGGTAAACATCAGAGGGGAGGTTCACCTCCCAAAGGACCCAAAGACTCCTTGACCAATCAGCAGCCATTGACTTTCATCAGAGGGGAGCTCCTCCGCTCCAAGAACAAAGAGCCGAGAGACTCCTTGGCCAATCAGCAGCCAATGACTATCATCAGAGGGGAGTTCCTCCTCTCCCAGGACACAGAGCCAGAGACTTCTTGACCAATCAGCAGCCAATGACTGTCATCAGAGGGGAGCTCCTCCTCTCCAAAAACAAAGAGCCCAGAGACTCCTTGGCCAATCAGCAGCCAATGACTATCATCAGAGGAGAGCTCCTCCTCTCCAAGAGCAAAGAGCCCAGAGACTCCTTGACCAATCAGCAGTCAATGACCAACATCAGGGAGCAGCTCCTCTCCCAGGGCAAAGAACCCAGAGAATCCTTGACCAATCAGCAGTCAATATCTTCAATGACTTTGCCTATTGTTGAACTGCACTATATTGGATCCAGTCTTCTGTCCTCAACCAAAGCCAACAACTACATTTTGAGTCAGTGATATCATTCTTTTGTGGGGTGGTGCGGGGGTCCGCACTCTCATACATCAGGTCCACTAAGAGGCCATCAGTAGGAGGTAGTGTGTTACCAGGTTTCCATTGACCCTGTGCTTTAGAGAGCGTGCTCCCATTATTCCTTTGCTTTTGGGCGTTCTCTTTCAGCAGTCTCCAGTTCACGCTTTTGGTGTGAGTCCAAGAGAAGACTAGAGCTCAAGGATCTAAGGCCGATAAAGAGCGGCGATGTCTATGCTCTGGATAGATGCTAAGGTCTAGGGGGCATATTATCAAGGGGTTTATCTCTGCTTTTTTGGCTTTAAAAGCCAAGAAAGCGGAGATAAAGTTATCTCCCTATTACCTAGCTGTCGCTAACACCAGTTAGCGACAGCTAGTAGGAGATAGCGACCATCTTGGGCCCCACTTTGCATGTCAGAGAAATGTATCACTAATGACATGCAAAGTGGGCGTGCCAAGATGTTAGCGACTGGAAACAGTCGCTAACATCGCTATCTCCTATTACCAACTTTTGGAGATATTCGCGCTAAGCGCGAATATCTCCAAAAGCTAACACCTGCCCTGAGCAGTTCTTAGCCATGTTATCCAATGGGAGGTGGATAACATGGCTAAGAGCATTAGCTCGGTAATGCATGAATATCGCTGACTTTTCAGCGATATTCATGCATTGCGGCCGATTTTTATCGCATTTGCGATAAAGCTTGGTAATACCAAGGTTTATCTGCGGTAAAAATCGCCGCAGGTCTGCGATAAATTTTTGTCTCTAACCAAGCAATAGCGATAATTATCGCTATTGCTTGGTAATATGCCCCTAGATTTACTATAGCAGCAGGAGGAGAAATGCTTGTTTTAAATTGTATGTTTGGGTTACATTGGTGAAGGGGTTGGCGATGATAAGAAGATACCTTTTGAGATACGGCAGCCCTGGCTCATGGGCAGGCAGGCACACCTAGGGACCAGTGGGTCCTAGCTGAAGCAGGCTGGTAGGCCCATCCTACCTCAATAAGGAAGCATTAACTTCCTGTTGCCACCATCAGTGCTTTATATGAAGTTATCGAAGTGTAGGTACTCAAGAGTAGCTGTTTGCTCCTGAGAAGTGTTGCTGCTATTCCATTAAATGTATTGCAGCAATGATTAGAAGTGCGGGAACTCTCCATTTCAAATTAAAGAAGTGCAGGTACTCAGTACCAGACAGTATCTGTCCATTTAAAACACTGGTTTCCATGTTGTTTTTCCTTGTTCTAAAGGATCCCCTGAGTGAAGGGGGATAACCTACCTCTCCAACTGGGGTCACTGACTAGTGCCACTGCAGATGTGCGACTGTGCAGCCGGTATGAGGTGGAGCCATGACTGCGCTACCGGAGACCGACATTCTTGGCCGCCATACTCCACAAAGTACCCAACAATCCTGCATTACTTTATTCTAGACACAGGCTTCAGAGGTAGGTTATGGCAGGGAAGGTAAGAATTGTGGGTGGCTGTTTATTTCTGCAGGAGCCTGGTGTAGCTGCTTAAATCACCAAGAGATGGAAATTTGATTTAGGTCATATGGAATGGCGGTTGGTGACCCACAAAAATAATGGGTCGACATAAATAGAATTCAAAAACATACATACAAACATTTAAATATAGAAAAAAAAGATTTCACTTACCTGAGCCTGCAGCACATCCTCAGTGTTCTCCCGTCCCCAGCTCCAGACTCCTCCGAGCGCGAGGTACCTTAGCTCCCACTGGTCCTTATCCAATCAGAAACTGCTCTCATGCTACATGAGAGAAGTGTCTGGATTGGCTAGAGGAGGCTGGGCTCCAAGAGCACTGAAGGCTTGTGCCTGCTCTCCAACCCAGCTGTCTAAGACACCTGGGGTGGAGAGCTTGAATTGCGCATGTCGGTTTAGCCGCACCAAGGTATCCGGCCAAACTGACATGCGCAATTCACACTGAAATGGCCCCACGTCATTGCTGCCAATCCGCCCTGCCCTGTCCTCGCCGTTCGGCTGAAAGCCGGAAAACGAAAATGGTAATAAAATCCTTTCATTACAATTTTATTTTTCCAGTTTTCTGCCCAGCAGTGTATGTGTGTGTGTGTGTGGGGGGGGGGAGTGGGCTCTGTTTCCACTTAGGAACCGCCACTGGTTGTATGTTTAGGTTCCATTTATTAACACCTTGCCTGCGGCGCCGATTCTCCTCTGGTGCTGAACATTCCAATCGCGGCTGTGGTCGTGACGGAAACATTCCGTCATCCGCACAGCTCAACCGTGAGGCATGACGGAATGGTTCCGTCACCAGCATCGAAGGGGTTAAGCCTTCCCTACAATTCTACTTATTGGCAAGGGCCCCATAAGGTATATCCAACTATAGGGACTGGCATATTCCAGAGTCCCCCCTCCCACTGTGGATCCCTGGCTCTCCTCCCTGGCATGAATACAATTTGGACATGGCCCATAAGTGGGTATGGAAGAGTGGATGAGATCTGGCTCAGCCTTCAAGGCACAGGATGTCTCCAGGAGCCACATATTTTTAGCATGCGGCTCCCAAGGACAGGCAATCAGCACTTTAGCCTGGTTCCTCCCCACTCTCCCAAGCCCTCTGCGGTGTCCCAATTTCCCCTCTCATCCAATTTGATGATTATCCTAATTCAGTCCCAGCCAAGTTATTTATCGTAGGGCCCAGCTCTGCCCCCTCCCTTACCAGCAGCCTCTGATTACTTGCAGGAAATGAGCCCAGTTGGAGGGAAGAGAAGGGAAAACCAAGTGCACTGTGCCCTCTAAATGTGACATGCCTCATATTGCATGGGGTATAAAAGATGCAAAGAAAAAGGACAACTAAGAAACCTTAAGGCCTTTCTTCTTATATTTTCATATACATCGTGCATAGCTCACCATGCTGAAATGGGGGCCTACATATGTTAGTCGCCAAAACATGCTAGCGATCAAAAATGCCATAAAATAACATTACAAATTATAACATCGCATTGCATAGCACAGCACAGCATAACACAGGGTATCATAGCCTAATGTCAGTGGCGGCTGGCGGTATCCGACGGGATGGGAGGGAACAACATTTTTTAAAACCGATTACCTCTTCGAATCGCGGACGCCATCTCTCCTCAGCTTCGTTCCCTTCTCACGGCTGCCTTCTCATCAGCTTTGGTCCCGGACGAACACACTCTCCTCTAAGCCAATCACAACACTGCAATTCAGCGCTGTGATTGGTCTGAGCGCTGTGGCGTGGCGTGTCGCTTAGATGGGGACTGGGAGCCTGGGCATGTTCCCCACCAGGCTGTGTATTACATCCTGGTGGGGAACATTCTAAGTGCGCATGACTGTTTGGCCGAACCAAGATGGCCAAGCAGTCATGCGCACTTAGAGTGTGCCACCACTCTTCCCCCTGAGACCCCAGTCCCACCCTGCCCTAACCCAGTGCTGTAGCAAAAAATAAAATTATAATAATGAGGTTACAATAATTTTGTTTTTCCTGCTCTGAGAGCAGCGCGGCGACGCTCCTCCGCCTTAGCGGAAGAGCTGCCCATGCCTAATGTAACATGTTGTATTGTAACTAAGGCTCCCTGTTCTCCATTTTTACGGATTTTTACAGATAAATACAGACAGAAAACAATGTGTTTTCTGTCTGCCTTTATTTTTAAAAGTGGATAAATACAGGAAATCGTGCTTCTTTTAAGTGACTCTCCGAGCTGTATTTCATGAATTGTAGCCTAACAGCTGAGCAGATGGATAGCATGGGAAATTATAAAACAGGATAACATTTCTTTAAATATTGGCATATTTCAACATACGATTGTTATATGATGCTAATATTTAGTGGGTATATTGTTGCGTAATATTTGTCAGCTTAAATACCTAAATGACGAAAGACATCAAAGTATAAATGCGTGTTCTATCAGTTAAATAAATATGGAAATGTATCATTTTACAACTTCATTTATACACAAACACAAAATAAATATGGATTAATAAAGATAAAATGGCCACAAAATAAATATGGATAAATACAGACGGAAATGTTGAAAAAATTAATACCATAAACTGGGAGGCCTAATTGTAACATAACTTACTGTTGTGGTATACAACTATGGAAAGTTGTGGTGTTTGATGGTACCATCAAACACCACAACTTTTCATAGTCTAACCTGACATAACAGCACCTCACCTATCACACCCCAAATCCAACCTTAACACAACAAAAATATAACTTAGCTCAATGGAAGACTGCCAGATTGAAATTCCTGCAAAAAAACGCTCAACCAACGCAGGGCCTTCCGAATAGAACCTTATCCACCAAACAAGATTAGCCCAACGTAAACTAAAACCAACCCACTTAACGCCTTAACCGTGGTGGCAATTCCGCCGCGGTGCGGGTGTTCTAAAGAGTGGGCGGGGCTACGGCGGCCGTTGGCCGTTCGCAGGACCAGGGAGGGAGTGCTCCCGTCGGCAAGGGGTTAAAGCTCAACTAATGCTGCCCAAACCAACCCTTTCCATGTTAGAGAACCCAAGACCAGTCTAACTTAAACTAATCCAACCCAATCAAAACTCACCATGAGCCATCCACACCCAACCTGGCTCCACATTTACTCCGCCCCCTACTCAGAACAGGCGGTAAATGTGAGCATTACTCCTCATGGACATGGAAATTCCTTGAGGGGTGAGGAATTCTGGCAGGTAAAACCAGGATTGCACAGTTATTCCCCATTCTGTGCGCTTTAACTCGTAATAAGAGAATATGTGCATAGAAATAACAGCTGGAAAAGGATATTCTGGCCACTTGGCTTCTGTGCACATATTTGCACCTGATAATAACTTAATTGCCTTAAGATGGGCTGTTCGTGTGTATGAGTACTTGAGATTGTTTACTTGCTGTCGCTGGGCCTCTGACACAAAGCCCAGTGGCACCCAGACAAAGCTCAGATTAGGGAAAGCTCCCAGCTATGAAGGGCGAGTAAACACAAAATTCTGCCTCTGATGTCTGAATGCCTTCAAACTTACTTGTCTTGTGTCGCCCCAGGCCAAAGTACATTTTTTTCCAGAAAAAAAATCAGATTCTGTTAAACTTTCTCAAATCTGTGTTACACAATTACAATTAAAATATAAAATACCTTGTACTGTGTTAATCAATGTAGTGTGCTTTCCCATTATGTTTAAAAGCAAAAAGGAAGAGGTGAGGTAAGCATATGTGAAAAACCTGCTGCCTCGTATGAAAAGTTAGCTGCATGCTAAATATTGCACATTGTTACCCCACGAGAGGTGAAAGGTAAACAAAATATGCCCCTAACAATTTTTCAGCGCCCAGAAATCGTGTTCAGGCTATCTTACATCTGTCAGCATATTTATCCTCATCGGGGCTTTATTATGCCATATTAAACTTAACTGCAGTTGTTATTTTACATAATTTTTGTAGTTTTTGTCACGCGGAAGGCCTTATTGCGAACTTTTCTGGATATCCATGTATATACATTTGTTCTTCAAATACCTCCAGCTATGTTATTGGTGCTAAAAAGGAACCAATTCAAGGTGATGGAATGAATGCTTCAATTCCTCTCTGCCACTGTGAATCGCACAGGCCGCATTCCAGTCCATCATTTTTCACCCACTAAGCTTCTCTAGATAGAGACTTGCTGTATGCAAATCATTCTCCGTCCTAACCAACGGGAACATTTTAGCCCAAACTGGCAGGCCTGGTCCTCTCCAGATGCACAAACAAGGAACCCCGGACCGGGTTTTTGTCTAGTTTGGCCTCATTAGTGAGGTATGGCTTGAGTCCTGTGGCAAAGTGAGCACGCAACCTACGTCTGCGCGTACCTGTGAACTTTGGGTCCGCCCCTTGCTCATAATTGGATGACTTTGTTTTTTATCTCATACAGGGCACAAGTCCTGAAAAAAGAAGTGGGGGGACGCTGTCACCGAAAGTGACATCACAACAGGAAGTGACGCCACGAAAGGTGGCTTGCACCATCAGTCTCAATGCCTCCCCTCGCTCACCTCTTAGATGCGATTGCATCTGAGAAGCCAGCGCGTGAGCAGCGTGCTGTGAGCTCCGATCCCGTCCTAGAGAGTCCAAAGAGTGAAGTCTAGCTGTTTGGCAGGGGGGACTGCATCCACCTGGTAAAATAAGTGGGGGGACGCCGTCCACCCGCGTGGTACCCCGACTCGAGCCCTGATCTCATATATCTGCTCTTGATTTAATGGCTTTTATGCCTATTCGTGTGTTTGCCCTTTGGTCACAGAGTGCTTTGATCAGTGCTTTAAATGAGCTGGTACCATCCGGTACTGAGTACCTGCACTTTTTAGGTCTCGCCTAGACGAAAGCAAAAGCGAAGCTTTTGCTGTCTAGGGAGACAACTTATGTTGCCGCTTTCTGGGGAATGTCGGGGAATGTGGACAGCAGACTGTTTCGAATTTCTTCTGCTGGAGATTAGACCTCGTGAGCGCGCCTTGACTGCATCTAATGCGTGTGTGTGTTTTTTTTTTAACGTGGGCCGGGCGCTTGCTTTAGTCAGTTTCACTTTCAAAGTGCACGCGTCAATGGGTCTGTTTGTTCATGTGGAGTGCCTTTTGACCTCGTGAGCGCGCTTTGCCTGCATCTAATGTGCACACGCACGTACACATACAGAGACATTCCCCCCGCCCTGCCGCATACACAGAAGCGCCCCCGGCCGCCGCATACATACAGAGACATCTCCCTCCCCTCCCCCGCCCCCGCCGCAGCTCTCCCCCCCCTCCCCCGCCCCCGCCGCAGCTCTCCCCCCCGCCCCCCGCCGCAGCTCTCCCCCTCCTCCCCCGCCCCCGCCGCAGCTCTCCCCCCCCTCCCCCGCCCCCGCCGCAGCTCTCCCCCCCTCCCCCGCCCCCGCCGCAGCTCTCCCCCCCACCTGACAACACTCACCGGCACCGGGCTCTGCTAGCGGGGGCTACACGAGAGCTCCCGCTCCTCGGGGCTCTTTCCGCAGCACTTCTCTTTGCTCCCGGTGTGACTCCTCGGCTCTGCAGCTCATCTCCGGGGCCGCGGGACAAAAGCTACTCCTCTGCGCAGGCGGCTCCGGGGCTCTCCGAAGCTCACAGGAGCCCCGGGCCGCGGGAAGACTTTTCCTCTCCTTTCTCGGGTGCTCGAGGAGGCGGGACTTCCGGCCGGGCCGCGATGCAATTGGCTGGCCGGCCGGGCGGCTGGGCATTGTAGGCGGGGGTTGAACTCACCGCCAGTCCGACTCCAGCAGCTGCAAGTATTGCGCTGTATGTGGTACAGTTCTGATTTTCCTGATGCGTGTTCCTTTTGTTGAAAAAATTGCAGAATCCATCCCATCCACCATTCTTTTCCAGGCATTCGCGCTTCTCCTGCTCCAGGTAGTGGTTTTCCCCGGCTTTCTTTCGTTCTCTTCCGCTGCTCTTGGTTTCTTTTTCTCTCCACCCTCTCCTTCCACCCTGTTCTCTCTCTCTGGTTGCCTCCTTCCCACAGAAATCCGATGACAGGCAAACCCACAACTGCAAGCATCAGTCTACCTTCGTGACCTAAAGAGCCACGAAGCATGGGTTCTAGCAGGCTCTCTTGGCCCCCCCAAAAAACCGCAATAGGCTCAGTAGATATGTACAGTCACACCGAAGGCTGAACTAAGACAGCCACCCTTCTGAAAATTTGAGGTTCAGCAATTTAAGCCATGCCCTCCCTCGCGCCCTGCGGTGAATAATTCAGTTGGCTTTCTCCCACACACCCCTGACACAGTTACGTACAATGTGAGCTAGGGAAAATAACGTAAAGGGTTAAGCAATGTGAATAGAGTGCTACTCAATCGCGCTTTTCAGTTTATCACAATAAAAACATGTTATTTAAAACATCCCAAGCGTGGTAAATGTTTAAGTTGACATTGGAAGGGGACATTTTGTAATATAAGAAGAAAAAAAAGTTGTAAATCATATTCCATGCTGATTCGTGCGCCAAAAAGCTGAGCTTCACTTTTAATTTTCTCTCATTACATACACTAAAATGTTCCGTTTTAGCTTTTAAAACACTTTTGACATGTAAATTGGCAACATTTCCTTCCTTTTCAGAGATACTTCTGATGGGCACTGAGAAAGTTTCAATCCTTCTTGCCCCTAAACACAACTTCAAGTCCCTCAAAGAATAGTAATGTAGCTATAGCATTGTAATGTATTTATTGTATTGTGAAATTGTACAATGCTTACTGCTCTGAAGAAGTGTTGAAGCGCTTGGCAGACTGGTAGCACGCTACTCGATGCAGCCCCGAACTCGTTTTTCATGCTATTAGTAAGTATTTCAGTTTGCCCTACATTAAGTCACACTATTCGAGAATGCCTGGCTAATTATTGAATGGTGTTTATTGTCTAAAGGAAGTTAGTTGTTATCGTTATTTTACGCCGATGTTTTAGTTATTGAAATGTTATATTCTAGTTATCTTTTTAATTTGGGGATAAAAGGGGAGTAAGCAGTCAAGTGTGTGTGCCCTTCCATACATAATTAGTTGCCTAGAGCTATCGAAAGGGCACTGTGTTAGCTTTGTAGTATATATGTAGTGATTTAGCACATGCTTATTCATGCTGGGTCATTTAAACTAGAGCGAGGATTCAATGGGGTTTAGCAAGGAAAGTTGACAAATATGGACAGATGAGTTATGGACACAGATTCAGGTTAAAAGGTCTAGGAATAGGTTTTTTCTAATACATCTGGATTTGGCAGTAGTTCCTTTGTGAATTCATGCCGCCAGCACAAGTACTACAGGAATTAGCAGAACGAGGAGAAATGGACAAAGTCGAGGTCAGTTTGGTATTTATTTTTCATTTTTAGAGATGTATTCATTTACTAAGCGTTCTTGGGGGTTAACATGGTACTGTACTTGGTTTGTCTATCTTTTTTATTTTTATGGAAATATTCAGCACTTCCCGGCTCTGAGAGCTGTCCCCGACTTTACACAGGGCTGCCATATATTACTAGCACAAGAACCCTTGGCAAAGAAAATTGTTGTGAATTCAATTTGCCGACTCATATAAACATAGTCATTCTAAAAAGCTTTTGACGTGCTGCTTGCACAAATGCTATTTGTCACATTAAAGTCTGCCCCATAAGATTAGCCGGTGATGAGAAAAAGTAGAAAACAAGCATTTGCAATGCAATAGGTCTCACCTTTGCGAAAGTTTGAGCTATTGGCATTGTATGCCTTTTATTTATTTTTTGGAAACCTGCAAGCAGTGCGTAAACACGCACTTTGTACTTAAAGTCGTTGCTTACAAGAAGCAAGGCTGGCAGTAACTGCGAATCTTTTACTGCCAGCCTTGCTTCTCGTACGCAAAGACTATAAGTGCAAAGTGTGTGTTTACGCACCGCTTACAGGTTTCCAAAACACATAAATGAAAGGCACTGTCATTTCCAATGCCAATAGCTCAAACTCTCACAAAGGCGAGACCTATTGCATTGCAAATGCTTGTTTATTTTGAGAGGGAGAGTACCTGCACTTCTCAAGAGAGACATAACACTTCTAATTGGAGAGACCGGCACTTCTCAGAAACAAGCAGGTTCAGGGTATCTGCACTTCTATTTTTCTATTTCAAGCACTGGTTATGATTGAATGCGTGTTAGAACATTGGAATGTTGGGAACTCCATTGAAAACAATGGAGTGCTCCGGGCTTATAATGGCTGGTGTAAGCCTGGAGCTCCAACATTCCAATGTTTCTTTGTTCACGGCTCTGACTGTGAACAAAGGCTTCAGGGAGCCTGAGGGGATTCCAATCCCCTCACGTTCCCATAGGGCTTTGTTATTTTTTATTAGAACATTCTGCCCTCTAGTGGCAGAATGTTCTAATAGCCTTATAGCCCTTCGTAACTGGGCTATACCGGCTATTATAGTCCCTCTCCCTTGTCAAAGGCCCTCGCCTTCGGCTCGGGCCTTTAACGCTGCAGAGGGCCTTTAATAGCCGGTATAGCCCTCTACGTAGGGCTCTACCATGGTGCAAGGGTGCCTGCATTGGCGCCAGGCAGCCAAAACGGTGCCAGTGCAGGACCAAAATCAGAAATGCACAGTATTCTTTGAAATACTGGGAGAGGATGTAGCCTTATGGCTAGAGCGGTTGGCCTCGATGCTGGGGAACTAGGTTCGGGTCTCGGCAACGACGCTCAACATCCTGTGATTCTGGACAAAAACTGTAATCTCCCCGTGCCTAACAAAAAATGAATGTGGCCGTCTGTAACGCAACTGGTGCTCATGTAAAGCGCTCCGATACCCTCTGGTCCAGTTCGTGCTATATAAAATTCCGGGGGAAAAAAATGTACGGTGTATTCCTGTTCTTTCCCTGTCACAAGGCGCAGCAAGGTGACTTGCTCTGCTCAGCTGCATGACTTTGCCATAAATTTGGCCCTAAGTGTCTGAAATAAAATGTAATATTGTAATTTAAAAATAAAAATTAGTAGCATAGTTGGAGGAGGAAAAAATTCTTGGCCCAAAGGACTAGATCAAAAATTGGTGGATAAAAAACTTTCAACAATCCGTGTAAAGTAAGGAATTGTAAATTTGTGAGTTTTTTTTAGAATTTAACAAATAATATATATTTCATTAACGTTGGGCATTGTTAGCGTAGTAGCACTACGCGCAGCTACGCACAGCTACGCGAAGTGCACTTCGCACTACGCAAGCTATGCATAGCTACGTGAACGGCGTAGTGCACTGTGCATAATGCTGTTCGCACTTATTGCACAGTGCCGGATGCTTGGCCGCACTGTGCAATCAGTGCAAACCGCATCTTGCACAGTGCAAGCGGTCGTTTTCTGCCGCTCGAGTAGATTTGTACTCGAGCGCCAGCTTTCTCAACGCGGACTGGTAGTTTCTCATCACGAGCGGTCGCGAGCATAGGCGACCACTCGCAATGAGAAACCTGACCCCGCGTTGAGAATCTCGCCGGGAGGTTTATTTTCCATGCTCGTGATCGGCAACTTGATGTTGCTGATCGCGAACGAGGAAAATGTCTCGCCGGGATGTTATTTTGCTCGCTCGCGGTTGCCAACTTGACGTTAAGGACCGCGACCAAGCAAAAAATGTCAGCTACGTGTTTTTGCCTTGTGCAACGTGCAATTCCCGTAGCGCATAGTTGCGCAAACTACGCGAGCGTAGCGTAGTCCTACGCTTAGGCCTATATTTCATCAGTAAATGATTACAGAATGTTGAGCCGAGTCTTTATTTTTATTTCGCCTAAAGCAATACTAAACAGAGACCAGAAATGAAGAATCATCAAAGAGGAAGAACTGCAGCTCAGTAAAGAGCAAAGGAGGAAAGAGGTGAGGGCCAGGATGGGATAGAGGCACAAGTTTAAAGGTCGAAAGATGTAAATTGAAAAGAAAAGTTATTGCAAGTACAAGGGATAAAGGAGATACACAGTAGGAAGTAGTAGATAAGGGAGTACAAATGTGTCTCAACCCTCTGCACCCTCGTCTTAAAATCTTAAAACAACCACTGTACAACGTGCCCATTCTGAACCTGGCCCCTCACAAACAGTAAAACACTGCACAGCTCCTAGGACTCACTATCTTTCAGATCCAGTCCCATTTACATGCCAAAAGGTCTACACATTCTCAGTAGGAGCATTCTCCAGGATTTCAGGAGACTTGTCTGGCTCTGGCATTGCTCATTGTCTGACACAATAGCTTCCACAGGCCTCTGGGGAGGCAGCTGTGTGTTACACTAACAGCATGAGGCTGAAATAAACAAAGGGGCCAAGGGTCACAGGAGTGTCAGCAGGGCCTCTGGGACCCTCAAATCGGTTGCCATAAGTAAGCAAAGCAATTGTTGTTCTCTCGCCTCTTGTGAGTCATGGCCCTTCCCCCATTCGACAGTGACAATAAATAGCATATCACTCTCTGCACATCTGTGTATACAGAACCACACACACACACACACACACACATGAACACACACACACACATGAACACACACACACCCACAATCACACAACCACAACCACACACAATCACACAACCACACACACAACCACACCCACAACCACACACAACCACACACATAACCACACCCACAACCACACACAACCACACACACAACCACAATCACCCAACCACAACCACACCCAATCACACAACCACACACAACCACACACACAGCCACACACACACAACCACAACCACACCCACACACACAACCACACCCACCACCACAACCACACACAACCCCACACAACCACACACACACATAAACACACACACAACCACGCACACAACCACAAGCACACAACCCCAAACACACACAATCACACAACCACACACAACCACACACACAGCCACACACAACCACACACACAACCACACACACACAACACACACACAACCACAACCAAACCCACACACACAACCACATCCACCACCACAACCAGACACAACCACACACAACCAAACACACACACACATACACAACAAGGTGAAATATAGGAAATATTTCACAGTTCTCTGTGTAGTACCAGTGTCATCGTCATGGTGACTGCCTTCAAACAATGCAGCACAATTATCTAAATTATGTAGCAAGGTTATCTAAATTATGTGGCAAACAAAAGCAAAGTACGTGGCACATTCTCTGTCTGTAATCTTTTCATCCATATGAACCAGAAACAATATTTTTGTGACATGCTGTAAAACAGGCAAATATGTGGCAAATTATATGGTAAATGTGTTAAATCCATAATTATACATTTTCAGCCTGATTCATCAAGCCGAAATCGGCTCGCAAAGGGCCATCTCCTTCCAGATCCCTCCCTATCCCTCAGTTTACTTGAAACATAACCACTGCTAAACCCTGAGATGCTGAGACTGGGGGAACAGTGTCTTTGAAGTTTTTAATGTTGGCTTTCAGCAGAAAATGACATTGCTTTTGTCATTTTGGCGTTGTATTTCCTGCGGTGGGCTAAGAGGGAGGAAGCTGTCTTAGACACATAATAGTCCACTTCAGAAAAGAACGAAACAGGAACATGTGGCTAGTGATGGGTTTCAGTGCAAGGGCCCTCTGACACTTTCATTTCCTCCCTGAGGCGGCTGAATTAGAAGAAAAATTCCCTCAACTTTCAACTACTCCCCTGCCTTGCAGTCCAGCTCTTACTCACTCATTCTCTCTGAGAAATGTTGTTTCAACGCTTTACCAAATTCACAGTTGACTGGCTGCTGGTGTGATGTTCTTCAGCAAAAGTAAGTGTGAATAGGTGTGAGCACGCATGGCAAAGCCCAAGACAGTGATTTAGCAGGACAAAGAAAGCAAAACGAAGGGAACTGCATTGACCTCTCCCATGCTGGTGACGGAACCGCTCCGTCACCAGCCTCGGTCGCGCTGTGCTAGTGACAGAGTGGTTCCATCACGGCCCGCTAGGCGCGCCTGCACGGCGCTGATTTTGCGCCTGGGCGGCGCGTTCTATTGAGCGGGCGAGGCCTTGACGGAACCGCTCCGTCACAAGCACAGCGCGCCCGACGCTCGTTACGGAGCGGTTCCGTCACCAGCATGGGAGTGCCGCGCGCCCCCCTACTCCCCCCTAGCGCTGCGGCGGAATTGCCGCCGCAGCAAAGGGGTTAAGGAACGCAATCAGGAGTATTTCCATGCAAGGAAGCTTAATGTTTATTTTTCTTTCTCTGGCTTCAAAGTGAGAAGATTTATCTGAAAATCTGAGGGTGTGAAAGGAAAGGCTTATTTTCTAGAACACAACAACATTTAAATATCTGTAAATGAACTGTGCAAATATTTCAGAATATAAACTTTTAGTAATTTTGAAGTGTTGTACACTAAGTTGTCACGTGTCCCAGTTAGGCTTAGAAGGAAATGTTGCCGTTTTAACATGAACACGGGTCTTTTCTAAAGTTGCCTTCACATTTTCACATCGGCTTTTGACAGACATTTGCATTCGTGACGCTTTAAGTTAGTTTCCTAGAAATGCCAACCTTGTTTACATGAGTCAACTTCGCATGAATACCGTAGTATAGCCTTGATACCATGTACAGGGCCTACACGTACATTGTGCAAAAGCGCTTGTTGTTTTTGTCCATATGGTGTTACAGCTATCTGCAGCACACAAACAATGGCAGCCTGATCACAATCTCAGCTCAAGGCAAGGATACCTTTTGTTCTATATAAACATCTGTTTCCGCGCATTGGCAGAGCAGCGCTTCTGCTGTCATCGAGAGGTCTCTACACACTGATGCTTTCGCCCATCAGCTGAATGATATCTCTGTGAGGGGTGTCCAGCTTGTGACCAAGATGGGGTCCTGCACTCTTTTCCTACAGATAATGGGGTTGGATCATTCAGTATGGGGATTCTTGGCAGAACATACATGTACACCCAAGTCATGATTGTTAGGGTACGCATAGTAGGAGTGTGCCAGATTGTTATACTGTTTCATATGCTTGCATATATACTTTGTTTCCACAAGATGATGGATTTTTTTATTTTGTTCACTGTCATGATACTTCTCATAACTTTCATTTGCTTCTGTCTATTGATCACTGATCACTGAAAACGTCCCTCTGTGTATTCTCTGTATATTTCTCTGAGCACAAGAGAGCACGAATGTCTGAGTAAAAGGTTCTAGATCTTTCATCATGATTCCTGAGGGATCAGGGTTGCCATGTTCAGTGTTTGCCAGAACTGCTTGCTCCCTGTCTAGGTTTAGTGGGGCACTGTGAGCTAACTTGTCTACGGGACACAAAATCCTGAGTAGACCTGGGCGAAGTTCACAGAGTTCCACATAGTAACCAAAAAACTCTGCCACACTACACTGAGTTCCACAAGTTGTGGAGTGCATTATGTCGTGCCGTTCGCGCTGATGTTTATCTCTGGGTGTTTCTCTCATTCTGTAAAATCAGCGCAAACTGCACTACACACAGTGCGAGAGGGTGCTGCTTCTAACTGCCGCTCTAGTAGATGTTCTACTCGAGTGGCAGCTTCCATACCTGAATGGGAGGTTTCTCAAAGCGAGCAGTAGCTAACATTCGTGACCATTCACGATTTCCCTCGTTAAGAAATCTCGCCGGGAGGTGGTCTGTACTAAGATTTTCCTTGCTCACCTCCCAATGCCTCACAGTTCTTGCAGCCGAAATCAATAATGCCGCTCCACTCAAAAGCAAAAGGATTAGGCCCACCCCCTCAGCACCTTGGTTCAACAAATCCCTCTATGAAGAAAGGAAGCAGCTAAGATTCCTGGAGAAACAATGGAGGCAAGTGCCCTCCACCGATAACTTGGCCACGCTTCGCTCAGCAAGATCCAAGTACCACAAGCACATCTTCCTTGGGAAAGCGGCGCACTTCAAAACCCTCCTTGACTCAGCCAAAAATAGACCCAAAAAACTATTCGATCTCATCAAGATTCCTAACTGCTCTCCCCCAACCTCCAAGTTGGAGGATCCTGCAAAGAGAGCAGCGGGTTACGCTATATTCTTCGATGAAAAAGTGAAATCACTTGTGGATCAGGTCGCTCATCCTACCCCTCCAGAAGAGTGCAAATCCTTAGCCATTTGGCAGAACTTTGACCCCATATCTGAGATGCCCTTCTCAAGTGCATCCACGAAACAAAGCCCTCCAGCCATTATCTGGACCCCATCTCCAGTGCCATTGCCATTGACTTCTATACCCTTTCCCTTTCCTATTGGACTACTCTGGTTAACCTCTCCCTCTATCAAGGCTCCCTTCCTGTCTCCTTCAAAACTGGGCAGGTCACCCCTCTGCTTAGAAAACCAACTGCTGATGCGACTGACCTCAACAATTTCCGCCCCATCACTAACTTACCCTTTCTTGCGAAGATCACAGAAATATGTGTAGCGAAACAACGCTCTCGTCATATCAAGGACAATGTTCTTCTTGACAATTTCCAGTCTTGTTTCATTCAAAACTGCAGCACTGAAACAGCCCTACTGCAAGTGGTTGATGATGCGCTGAGGATACTCGACTCGGGGGGGGGGGTCCTGTCTTCTAATTCTCCTTGACCTTTCTGCAGCCTTTGACACTGTAAATCACAACACCCTCCTCAATATTCTTCAACGGAGAATGGGCATGGAGGGCACTGTGCTCAAATGGTTTGCTTCCTTCCTCTCTGATAGATCCAAAATGATCAAAATAGCGAACAGTCTTTCATCTCCTGTGGCGGTAGGTCAAGGTGTTCCTCAAGGCTCTATACTTGCACCCACCTTGTTCAATCTCTATTTAGAACCACTGGGAAATCTCCTAAGTAAATCCGGGATTCACTATCATCTCTATGCAGACGACACTCAAATCTACCTCAAGGTTGTCTCCACTCACGATCTCTCTATCCTAAGCTCTACTCTCGACTCCATTCAAAACTGGATGTCAACTCATCAACTGATTCTGAATCCCCCCAAAACTGAATTCCTCCTCTTCTCCTCCTCACTCTCTCCTCCCCCGGTGCAATCATGAACGGATCAGATGAATCTACTCAACAATAAACCCATCATTGTCGACAGCACAAAATCCCTTGGTGTCATACTCGACAAAAAACTCAATCTAATCTCCCACATCGATTCCATTGCAAAGTCTGCTCGATACCAACTGCGCCAACTGCGCTTCCTTTGGGGAATCCGTTGCTTCTTCCCGGAGCAGGACCTTATAACCCTGTTGCAATCACTGGTCCTCTCCAGACTAGACTACTGCAATTCTCTTCTTACTGGTCTCCCCAAATCCCACTTGTCCCCCCTTAAATCTGTTTTCCATTCAGCAGCTTGTTTCATTTATAGAGCCAAAAGAAGCGACCACATCACACCGATGTTATCCACCCTCCGCTGGCTTCCCATCGAGGTTAGAGCTATCTACAAGACTGCTTGTATCACCCACAAAGCCTTGCACTCCTCCTCTCCTCGCTACCTAGCGAATAAACTGAAACTCTCTGGAGGCTCTAGACCATCACGTAATGCGGAAAATCTACTGCTTGAACCTCCCATTTTCAAGAAGGAGAGAACGATGGCCCAATCCTTCTCAGGCAACGTGGTGACAATCTGGAACTCCCTTCCGCCTCAGCTCCGGACCACCGCCTCCTCCCAGGCCTTCAAAACGGACCTCAAAGTTCTCCTCCTCCAAAGACACCTCCAAAAGTAATTCACGTCCTCTCGATTATCTGAAGGAAGACCTCCTATTACTGAAAATTCTATTCTCCATGACTATGGAAATGCCTTCCCAGTGTGTTCTTGTGGTTGGAGTGTTTGCCATTTATTGCAGTATTATCCTTGTACTAGTGTTGGTACTCTTTAGTAACATGCACACATCACTTTTCCCTTGTAACACAGTTTGCTACCTCTCACTTTTTGTTTGCCTTTGAAACTTGCACAAGTGCCACCATTGCCTACGTAACGTTTGTTCTTGTGCCTGAGTGTCTAGCATATATTGCAGTATTATACCTCTAATTGTACTTTGATTTCTCTTGTAACCGGCACACTTGTCACTTTTTCCTCCTGTGCACTTTTTACTACCTCATGTATGTTGTTTGCCCACAATTGTCACTTTTACCTCATGTAACTTAACGTCTGCTTTTGTAATCTGTTCACGTGTAATTTTCTCCTCATGTATCAGTTCTGTTCCTATTGTGAAGCGCTCTGACGCCTTCGGGTAAAGTCCGCGCTATATAAAAACGCATAAATAAAATAAAATAAACCTTGGTGAAGAAAAATCTCTGCTCTGTTCCATGGCATTTTTCAGAAGTCTGCGTGCTACGTGGGGTGCAGAGTGGGAAAAACTCCACAAACTTCACAAGTGGAGTAGAATTTTACACCCGGTCCTAATCCTGAGGGGGTGCACGGAATCAGTGTGACACCATCTCAACATTTATGTCGTCCACAAACAGGCAGTACCTGCTGATTAGTGGAAACTACACGACAAGGTGATGCCATCTCCACACATTATCTATTGTGCTTTGATTGGTGCAATCAGTAAAACTGTTGAAATGCAATGGCCATTTCAATTGAAAAAGTGTTATCTGTAATAGCAGTGCATTATCACACCAGACATATGCTACTCTCTCACTTGTGGGTGTCTCCTCAGCATCGTTCAGCCAACATTTATTTATATTTTGGGGCAGAGGGGTTTATTAGTTTTTGTGTTTATTATTATTTTTTCTTTTTTACAAAGGGTTTATGGGACAGGTAGTCCGTAGAACGTTATTTTTCAGATAGGGAAGGGCCAATGGTTGCAAAGAGCAGTTACCTTGGAGGGAGGTGCTAGAATTAGAACCGCGAGGAAGGGGCGCTCTAGCTGCCTCAGGAATAGTGATGTTAGGTAGTGAAAAACGGCAAGCAGATGAAATGAATTAGGCTTTCACGATTGGAGGAAAGTGTTAGAGGATGAGTTTAAATTGCGAGTATGGGGAGGAGTAAAGAGCTTGGAGGTTTATGATTCGTCATGGTCATGGAGAGGAGCCGTGTGAGAACGACTGTGAGCATCTATGAAAAATGAGCAGGTATGTAGGAAAGATTAAAACCAGAGGAGATATGTGGGAAGCCCTCGATGCCCATCTGAGGCAGTAAGAAACCCCGCCCCCCCCCTTCTTTTCTTTCTCTCTCCTTCTCTTCTCTCTCGTGCTCCACTGTAAGCCAAACGGTACACATTGTTGAAACTGCCAAGAATTGTGACAACTGTTCTTTTTCTGTATATGTAAAAATTTATTTTCAATAAAAAAAAATTAAATAAAAAAAAAAATAAAAAAAACAACTTGGGTAGGGCATAGCATTAGGTTTGAAATGCTAAAGGGTGCGGTTCTATTGTATACAACTATTGCAAGAGGTGTAGACGCGTAGAGGGAACTCATAATTTATGCAGATAACATGAGGTTGTGAAGTTTTTATGCAGCACTGCGGTTTAAATGGCAGGTTTAACAACGAGGGTGGATGTGGGGGAGGTTGCCGCGGGCAGTAAAAACTCCACGAGGCCGCTATAACAGGAAAGTGAATTGTTTAGTTTCAGTTAATTTTAACGAATAAGAGGGTGGTGTTTTATTTACAGCACGTAGTTGAGTGATAAACTAATTATTAACTGTAAAACATGTTTGTGTGAAGATTGTGGTATTAGATCATGGACTAATGGAGGTTTATTTTAATCTCAACAGCTACCCCTGAGGAAGGGCTAAAAAATAGGAGCCCGAAATGCATTGGGATATTTTATATCTACAGCTGCTTAACATAAATTTTAAATCCCTCGTGATGTGGTAAGAGGCCCGGATCGGCACAACCGCCTCATTTGAAAAATCGGGACTTTGTACAGTCTCATTGTGAATTATCAAGGGAAACGTGATAAACTTTTTGAATACATGGAATAAATAACAAGTTTCAAACAAAGTTTGCAAAGACCGTTTTTGAGCTGTGCGATTGGAATGCAGGACCGTGATTCTGCAATGGTTTTTTGAATATGCTACTCTCTGCCACTCCACTCTACGACACTCTATTCCACTCTATGCAACCCAACACCACTCCACTCTTCTCTATGGCACTTTACGCCTCTCCAATTCACAACACTCCGACACTCCACTCTAAGCCACTGTATGACACTACATTTTAATGTTCGCCGATGCCTGTCTTTTAGTCTCAAAAACTCCCAGCGGGCTTCAAAAGGGCTTGAAGCTTTTTGAAGATTTTTTTTACCGCTCGGGGTCTAGAAGTAAACGTACAGAAATCAAAGTTTATGACTTTTAACGCTTCCAAATCTTTTAAGGGTACTGTGAACATGAATCAGCGTCCTCTGGAAAGGGTCCAAGCATTTACTTACCTGGGTGTTTTCATTGATAGCAAGTTGACCTGGAAACAACAAATTGACCTGGCCACACTAAGACATAGGCAGTTAACTGGAGCACTGTGCCTAGAACATCAGAAGTCTCTCACTAAGCCAATATCCCCAGTACTGGCGGTCTATAATGGTAAAGCAGTTAGTTCTGCCCTGTATGGGGTTGAGATATGGGGATGTGAAAGCCCTAGGGGGATGTCAATCTCTGAAAATCCCTTTTTAAGGAATTTAATAAAACTTCCTCAGAGTACCCCTATGAATCCCCTTTTTTATGATCTGGGGTTATCCCCAATAGCGCTTATAGCATCCTTTCGTCCAGTTCTATACTGGATGAGGATCTGGACTACGCCGGAACTTGAGATCTTCGCAAGAGGCTTGCTTGATGTTATTCATAGCGACACCTTCCATAAGATCAAGTGGTTAGATCATGTTCGGGGCATTCTGATTAATAT
Organism: Lissotriton helveticus; assembly: GCF_964261635.1. Taxonomy (NCBI): domain Eukaryota; kingdom Metazoa; phylum Chordata; class Amphibia; order Caudata; family Salamandridae; genus Lissotriton; species Lissotriton helveticus. The sequence goes on along the minus strand of NC_136072.1, from coordinate 49,650,421 downwards.
GGGCCTGCGGAATCTGTGGGAGGATCCTACAAATTCAAGGTTTCCCCCTAAGAAGACTCTAAAGACTTTGTATTGGCAGTTTGTGGCCTCTGGGGCCTATAGGTCTTCTGACCCAGGGTCCTTGACCGGAATGTTTTTAGTCATTAAGGATGTGCCTAAAGTGGAAACCTTATGGGACGTTATCTCAAAACCTCTTGATCGCAAACTATACTTTCAATTGAGGATTGGGAGCCTACCAGTAGGGGCTTTCACTAGTAAGTGGTCTCCGGGGGCTAAAGCTGTTTATCCATCTTGCTCAGCTCGCCCGGAGACTATTGGACACCTGCTTTTTGAATGCCCGTATACTCGGAGCCCCGAAGAACGTGGCTTCGCCCAACGTGTAGATTACTGGGTACCGACCGGGGGTCAGTGGCAATACACATCATATGTTCCTGTACTGACATGACAGTTTGTATAGCCGTGGCAAAGTATTTGGGCTGGGCCTGGACCATCAGAAGTAGAATGCTCAAAGATTAACATGTAATCACTATACCGGAGTCTATTTTTAATTATGTATATAACTGGCTAATTATATAGATGAAATGTTTTAACTGTATAATTCACTTTTGGGTTTTATATGTATATATGTACAGATTTCTCAAAATCAAATTTTATTCATATGTCTAAACTCTATTTGTATGTACTGTTTGCTTTTATGACTTTTGTCGAATAAAGCCTGTCTGAGCTGAACTGAACTGACACTACACCACTTTACTCCATTCTACTCCACTCTACTCTACATCAATCTACATCACTCCACAATACTCCACTCTGTGCCACTCTACTCCACTTCACTCCACTCTACTCCACTCTACTGCATTGTACTCCACTCTACCCCACTTGACTCTATGATATCCTAATCCACTCTATGCCACTCTACACCACTCTAAGCCACTCTACTAAACTTCACTCTATGACACTCCACTCTAGGGCACTCAACTCAATCCCTCTCCACTCTATTATAATTTGTGACTCTCCACTGTACGCCATTCCAATCTATGACACTCTTCTCCACTCTATGCCACTCTATGCCGTTCCACTTCATATCATTAACACAGGTTACCTCCTTCATCAGACCCATTATATTGGCGTCTCCTAAGGACCCATGCACCCGTCGATTACAATTCAGGCTGCAAGAACAGTGGCAGTGTGCCTAACCAACATCTTCAACTCCATGATGGAAACAGGAGTTTTCCCTCAATATTGAAAGAAGCCTCCATACTGCCCTTGCTGAAAAAGTCTGATCTGAATCATAGCGATCTTATCTCCTGCCTGCCTTTTCTAGCTAAGGTAATAGAAAAGACCATTAATCTTCAGATAACCCAATTCCTGTCTGACCATCAGCTGCTTAACACCATCCAATTTGGATTTAGAAGCGGTCACAGTACAGAAACTACCTTAATCAAAACAACCGAGGAGATCAGGTCCATAGTTGAGAGAGGTGGCAACGCTGCGCTAATACTCCTCGATTTTTCGGAATTATTTGATACAGTCGACCATAAGGTCTTGGTCGAGCATCTCCGGGTTGTCGGGATCCAGGAGTTGGCAATTGAACTCCTAGAATCCTTCTTGTAGGGGAGATCTGGTAGCCCTGGATCAATTTGTGTCCAAACCTTTTTCACTTCCGTATGGGGTCCCTCCGGGGTCCGCACTCAGCCCTTTATTATTTAACATCTACGTTAAGCACTTGGTCTCACTTATTAGATCTTTTGGGCTGGATCTTACTTCTAGTGCAAACTACACCCAAATTGTGGTGGCTTTGTCTGCTTCTAACCACCAAGCATTCTCCAACTTCCATGGCTGCATGTCTGCTGTAGAAAATTGGATGAACTTGATCTGCTTAAAACTAAATGCCGGAAAAGCCAAGGTCATCATGTTTGGAAACTCCCCTTCCCTATGGATGCGATCCTGTTGGCCAAAAGAATTGGGCTTCCTTACTACGCCGATGTGCAAAGCCAGAAATCTTGGAGTGATTATGGCTAATACGTTGACATTTGGATTGCAGGTCAATGCGGTCACATCCTCAACGTTTCTTGTTTTGAGGATGCTTAAAAAGGTTTTTCCTTTTATTCCAGGCAATGAGCCAAAAACAGTTACCACAGCTCTCATACTTTTCAAAATTGACTATTGCAATAAGTTATATCTTAAAATGCAGCAGCAACACCTCAATGCAAAATGCAGTGACAACAAAGAATTTTTAAAAAAGTTGAAGAAAATAGTACAAATAAAGTACCAGATCAAATAAAAGAAATAGTTTGGTCTAGCGCTAATTGAAGACGCAAAAACAACACAGGTCCTGGCCCACTTCTTTGCTACATTTACATCCTAGAGGTGGCACTTATAAAATAGCAACATTATAACTAACGTTACCAGTAAAGATGCACTCAATATAAGAGGAATAGGCCTCACAGTAGAAAAATAAAATCAACGGAATGTGTCACTACCAGAACATATAAAACTTTAACATATATGCGCCACCTTTTTAACTACACAGCACCCTGCCCTACTAGCTACCTTGCGCTTAACTTAGGGGTGACTTATAGGTAGTCAAAGGGGGTTTAAGACTTGTCAAGTAGTTTTAAATGCCAAGTCAAATTAGCAGTAAAATGCACACACAGGCCCTGCAATATCAGGCCTGAGACAGGTTTAAAAGGCTACTTGTGTGGGAGGCACAACGAGTGCTGCAGCCCACTGGTGGCATTTAATTTAAAGGCCCTGGGCCAGAGCCTATATTTACCCATGCTTTGAAACGTCTCTGAATAGAGCTACACAAGTCTTACACATTGAAATAGAGTAACAAAGTTCCAGCATCCCAAAATTATTACATCCGCTCTGATTGAAAAAAGAATAACAAAAAGTCTGTTTGTATCCATCCTCTTAGTAATGAGTAAATATTGAATGTCACTTTTAAATGCATATTTTTAGCAATAGGCACCGGATAAATGTGCTTCAGTGTTGAGCTTTTAGTGCTACAATATGTACAGTCACATAAGCTTGGGAAATTACACTAAGGGCCCGATGTTGATGTCGTTCGGAAGGCCTCCGAAACGGATTTGGCTTTCCCAGATCCAATTCGTAGCCCTTGTTCCCGAGCGAATGGTACACTGGTTCAAATGACCAAGTACGATGTGAAGATTGCATACACACCAAGCGAATCGTTTCGGAACCGGATCCTGTTTGTATAACTCGTTCGTAGCCCAATCGTGCCGCGCAATGGAGCCGGATTCCGACTGAGTTAGTACGATCTTACTTTGGTGTGCCGTAGCAGGCCCCCCTTCATCCGAGGCCCTCCAAATCTGTCATGGGGGTGCCCATGAGTCCCTCCAATCAAAGCCAGCACAGTGTGGCGGGCACCATGGGGTGCCTGTCAAAGGGTGTATGCTTTTTCCCACCCACCCCTTTTTGCTATGGGAGCTTGTGTTCGCGTTGGCACACAGTTTCCCATAGAATTCAATGGGAGTCCGAGCGAACTGAGTCCGTAAGCATACAGTTGATTCATACTCGCACGGTCGGACACCCGAAGCAAGTTTCACTCGGAAAGTCCTCCAGATCGGAGTCATACGGAGGGCTTTCCTAGCGAGATCGAAATCAGGCCCTAAAACAATTACACACCAAAAATATTTGTGTGGGCGGGTTTTGACTGTTGATTTCCCTGACATTACTCGTTTTAGCTATCTGCTTAGCTAATGGGGCTCACTTTTATTGCAGTGCGTGGTCCTATTTTTGTTCTAGTTCGATCCCAAAAAAACTGCTTTTCAAAGACCTTTTAAAATGTATTTGCATCCAGGCAGGCTTCCAGAGAGCTGTGAACACAGGCTGCAACACAGCATGTATGCCAGTGCTTATGACCTGAAAGGGATCAGAACAAGTGACATAAAAATTACCTGTTTACAGGAAGCACAAAACAAGATGGAACAATTATGAACAATACCGCTGAGCAAATAGCACACTTGCTCTCAGAAGTCACTAAGAATTGCACATTTTAGCAATTACCCATGCATTCGTAACACTAATGCTCTGGCAGAGTGGACTTTGCATAACCTGACCTGGTACAAATAAAATAAATAAATAAAAATACACTGTGTTCTAAAAAAATATGTATTTAGAGTTCCAAGGTGTTCTGGAAGTGTGAAGTAATTGCAAAGGCCACCAACACAGAAATGATGCCACACATCAGCCCAGAAAATTTGACGTTTAGTGCACTGGGGGTTTAGTTTGCGTTTCTATATTTTCAGCACACTGCACAGGATATTCCCTTTCCCTACTGGTGTTAATTGGTGCTAGAGACCTTTTAATAGCATATTATGCATAGGCATAAGGAGCGCAGCTTTGTCATATACATGTAATGGACAATAAATTGCTTGGAGTAGTCAGGACTCTGCAGAATGGGAGCAGTGCACATGGCCTGCTTGAGATCATCAAATGCCTTCTGACAGCTAACTGTCCATTTAACTTTTATAGACCCATATCCTTTCACAAATCTTCTGTAATACCCAGTCAGGCCCAAGAAAGCTCTGACCTGAGTCTGGGTAGTTGGAGCAACCCAGTCCATGATGGTCTGGATTTTGCTCTGTAGTGGTTGAACTTGGCCTCCACCCACAAGGTAGCCCAGGTACACAACTTTTCACTGCCCTTTCAGGCACTTAGTAGCCTTGATAGTGAGGCTTGTTTTCTGAAGAACCTGCAAAACATTCTCCAGGTGGACCAGGTGATCCTCCCAGGTGGAGCTAAAGACAGCTATAGCATCAAGATATGCTGCAATATAGGTTTCCAGGCCTGTCAGGACTTTGTTCACCAGCCTTTGGAATGTGGCAGGTGCATTCTTCAAACCAGAGGGCATCACCACAAATTGATAATGCCCACTAGGGGTTGAAAATGCTGTTTGTGGTTTGGCTAGGATGATTTGCCAATAGCCAGCAGTGAGGTCAAATGTGCTCAAGAACTTGGATGAGGCAAAAGTATCAATATGCTCATCTTCCCTTGGAATTGGGGGAGCATCAGTCCTAGTGACTGCATTGAGCCCCCTGTGGTCCGCCCAAAACCGCATCCCTCTTTACCACCCTGGGTGTGAGGTTTGGGTACCAGGACCACTGGACTAGCCCAAGGGCTATCTCAGCGTTCAATCACTCCCTATTCCAGCATCTTTTGGACCTCAGTTCTGATGCAGTCTCTGACATGGTCAGGCTGCCTGTAAATTGTATTTTTAACAGGTAGACTCTCACCTGTGTCCACTTCAAGGGTGCACCAGGTGGTTTGAATAGGAGTCAGCAAGAATTTGTGCCTATATTGATTGAGGACCTTCCTGCAATCAATCTGCTGTTGGTCAGTGAGCCTGCTTACCAAGGCTACACCATCAGCTGACCCATCATCAGGGTTCTGAGAGAGGAGATCAGGGAGAGGGTCACTCTCTTCTTCCTATCTCTCATCAGTTGCCATGAGCAAGCCCATGGTAGCCCTGTCTACAAAAGGTTTGAGCCTGTTCACATGGAGTACCCTGTGGGGGCTCCTAGGAGTGCTAAGGTCTACCAGGTAGGTGGCCTCACCTTTTTTGCTCAATTATGGTATGGGGTCCACTCCACTTATCTTGAAGAGCTATTGGGGCCACTGACTCCATCACCCATATCTTCTGCCCTGGCTGGTAAACAGTCAGAACAGCCTTTTGGTCATGTCAAGCTTTCTGTAATACTTGACTTGCCTCAAGGGTTTTGCTGGCCTTCTTCATGTACTCGGCCATCCTGGAGTGGAGACCAAGTACATAGTCCACAATGTCTTGTTTAGGTGGTTTGAGGGGTAACTCCCATCCCTCCTTCACTAAACACACATGACCCCTAACTGGATGCTCAAATAGTTCAAAAGGGCTGTAGCCAGCTCCCTTCTTTGGGACCTCTCTCTAGGCCATGGGTCTTCAATCTGTGGGGCGCGACCCCCGTGGGGGGGGGGCGTTGACTCATTCAAAGGGGTCGCGCGTTCCCGGTCGCACTATCGCCTGGAACTGCCTGGATGCCGAATACAAAACGTTTGCGTTTTAGATTCCGAATAATGCGTGTCAATGTGCTCTCTGATTGGAGGACACTGTAAAAGAATGTAACGTCATCCACGACTGTCCTCCAATCAGAGAGCCTTCAGGATGCACACACCAGGAACTGCCGGGAGCTGGGGTCATGAATATGCACCTGTGGAATAAACATAGAGTGCATCAATATTTTTTTTTTTGCTGCCTTGCACCCTGTTGCCTTTCCTGGACATTCTTGTTGTCGCTGCTGCTGTGTGTAGTTCCAGCTGGTGCCTTTTCTGTGCCTCTTCCTCATGGCTGCTCCTGGTATCTGATCGCCTTGCTGTTTCCTGGTTCCCAAGGCAACCGAAGCTTCGAAGAACTGGTGAGTCGGCTACCTCTTCCCCCCTCCTTCCTCGGCATCCACCATGCCCTAGTTTTCACCCCTCAAACATACATACACACACCCATCACCTTTTTTACTTCAAACTATGCTATTTCGGAAGGCTACATTACTAAAATACTGTTTATTTATGTTCACTTCCACTTTTACACTGACTGCATGAGCCTTTTTACTCTCTTATTCTGCGTGGTTCCTTGATTTCGTTTAAATCAATTTTTAACATCATTCTGCCGTTACAAGGTGACATCAAACTACAGCAAAGGACTAATAATATGTATGGTCTATCAATGCATACGTGTTTTTTTTCTCCAAAATCATGCATTAGGAGATTGCAGTGACGGGGGTCTGGTGGATTAATAAACTTTTGTATATGCTACAGGAGTTTCTCTTTGACCACATGGTAACAGGTTTGAATTCAGGTGAGTCCACTCTGCCTTCCATCCTTTTGAGGTAGATACAATATTGTTGAGTTCGGTAAAAATAAACATCCATTATCTGTCAGTGGCACCAGGTTTAACAATATTTCCCCAACATAAAAATGATTTGCCGTGGGAACTGCGGGTGTTTATGTTTGTCGATGATGAGCAGTACCAAGTTCTAGAATTTTTAGTCAGGAGGGGGTCCTCAACCCTGAAAATTTTGACAGGGCAGTCTCGGCATCAAAAAATGTGAAGACCTCTGCTGTAGGCAAAGAGAAGGCAGGGGAACAGAACATCCCATGTTCGCCAGAGCTTTTCTGGGAGGCCCGTGATCATTCCCTTGAGGGTTTTGTTGAAGCTTTCAACTAACTCATTGCATTGTGGGTGATAGGGTGTGGTGAATTTGCAATTCACTCCACACTCCTTTCACATTGCAGTAATATTACTTGACATTAAGTTTGTAGCTCTGTCAGTTAAGACCTCGTTAGAGAAGCCCACCCTTTAAAAACATCCCAAAAGGGCCCTTGCCACCACAGGTGCTGTAGTGGTCCTAAGGGGAATTGCCTCTGGATACCTAATGGCATGGTCCGCCACCACCACTACAATATAGCTGTGCCCAGAGGCTGTTGGAGGGTTCATGGGACCAATTATGTTAATCCCAAACCCTCTCAAAGAGAACCCCCACCACAGGTAGTGATATGAGGGGGGCTTTTGTGGTACCACCTGACTTACCACTGCCTTGACAGGTGGTACAGATGCGACAAAACTCCTTGGTGTGTTCTGACATGTGAGGCCAGTGAAAGTGAGGCAGAAGCCTGTCCTACGTCTTGCTTTGGCCTAGGTGTCCTGCTAAGGGAATGTCATGTGCCAAGGTGAGTAGGTAGCCCCTAAACTTCAGAGTATAACCAACCTCCTGGTGGCACCAGGCTTGGGGTCGCTACCCTGTGAGTACAGGAGTCCCTCATCCCAATAGATCCGGTGGGATCCACTGACACTCCCAGCAGCCCCAGCAGCAGCTTGCTGTCTAAGGGGTTCAAGAGAGGGGCAGGTTTGCTGCTCCAAACTCAAGTATGCCTTGGAAGGCACCCCTGTCCCCAGGAACTCAACCTGATCAGGTTCCAGTTCATCTGAGATAGTTCCTTCACAGGGACTGAGATCATCTCCCTCAAGAGACTGATCTTCACTCTGAGTCTGGGGGGAAGACACAGCCTTACCCCTCCTGCTCCTTCTCTTGAAAGGACCCTGGTCCACTGTTCCAGGATCCAGGGCCTGTTTAGTGTTTGTCAGTTTAGCCTGTGACCTGGTCACAGCAAACACATCTGCGGAGATGCCCAGCATTGCTGCATGAGTCCTAAGTTCCACTTCAGCCCAGGCTGAAGTCCCCAAATCATTGGCCAACAAACATTCTACTGGTAAGTCTGAGCTAACCACAACTTTCTTAGGGCCAGTTACCCCTCGCCAGCTAAAATTAACAGCTGGGAATGGTTAGTCCTGACATTGTGTGCATTCGATCACTTGGTACATTTCTCCAAGTATGATTTGGTCAGGGGCCACAAGATCCTCTGTCACCAGAGTGACACTTGCACCTGTGTCCCTGTATGCCATGGCCTCCTTACCTTTTATTAAAGGTTGCTGTCTGTGTTTGCCCAGATTACTGGGACTGACAAATAAGGTTGGCAATATCCATGCCACCATCAGAGACAAGCACAGCCTGAGCTGGAGTTCTGACTAGGTCAGAATCCATCTCGTCTTGAACCCTACCTGGATTTCATTAGGAAACCCCGAGATAGGGCACTCTACACCCAGTTTAGGCTGGGAACTCTTCCGGTTCGTGAACGCACCTGCAAGTGGAAATCACCCAACAAAACATCTGTTGATTGTCCGTTTTGTCCCGATAAACCTGAAAGTATCCCACACTTTTTCCTTGTATGTCGCGCTTACAACAAACCTAGGTCGAAATGGTTAAAACCTGTTTGCCGCCAGCTTGAGACCAGGAACCTTTCTTCTGCCCTCAGAATTTTGCAGACAGATCCTAACACCACCTTGGCCTGTGGGGTGGCTAAATTCCCCGGTTGGGCGTAGGTGATCAGACTGAAAGACCTATGATATTTTCATAAGGCGACTACTTTTTAACTGTGTCCAAAGCTGTAATTGGTTTAATTACTTTTTACTGTTGTATCTTTGTTATAGTGTTATTCAATGTCTTTTAAAAATAAATTGTGTTTTTAATTGCCAATGTGCTTTTTAATATATTTCATATCGAAATAAAGCTTTGTACTACTACTACCATCTCAGAGCCCAAGGTTAACCCTACTAATCCATTGTTCCCTGTACTACTACTTGTACTTGTGCTACGGGGCGCAGTTGCCTTAGGGGCAGTGGTGGAAGGAGGATTTTCCTTGGCTTTTGGAGAATCACCTTCTTTTGTCCAATTTGTCTTTACCTTACAAAAGTAACTCCAAGGTTTCTTTTTGCCCTTACCTCTGTGGGATTGTGACTCCCCGCCCCCCAGATGCAGGTTTTTGGGGCCCTGATGAAGACTGTTTTTGATGTTTACCCATGTCCCCACCCTTATCTGGAGTTTTAGAATCTTGCTTCTTCTGGTCACCACCAGAGTTCTTGGTTTTCTGCTTCACCCTGGTTCTGACCCACTTATCTGCCTTCCTTCTCAATTCTTGGGGATAAGTCGGATCAGAGTCCACCAGGCACTGATGCAATAACGGATTTTGGCAACTATTAAGGATCTGCTCCCTCATAATTAAATTATACAATCCATCAAAATCATGTACTTTGCTGCCAAGCAACCAGCCTTTCAGAGCCTTAATAGCACTATCTACAAAGTCTACCCAGGCCTGATTCTCTGTCTTCTGGGGTGGGTGTCTCTGAACTTAATCCGGTACTGTTCAGTGGTTGTGCCAAATCCATCAATGAGAGCACTCATCAAAAGTAATTGTCAGCATCCTCTTCTCTAACAGTGAGGGACTTATCTCTACCTTTGTCAGCAAAGGAGAGCCACAAGATAGCTGCCCACTGATCCTGAGGGACCCGCTGTACTTTACTGGCCCTCTCTAGTGCAGTTATCCATTTGTGGATGTCATTCCCTACATGATAAGGAGGGACAGTCTTGCTCAGGATCCTATTATCAAAGAAATGTTCCTTAACTCTAGGGATGCTGTTGATGCCACCATGGGACTCTAGTCTTATTTCTAGCTCTCTGGACTTCTAGGGACTCCTTATCAAGGAACAACTGCTTTTGCCTGAGCATAAGCCCAGCTTTCTCAAGCTCAAGACGTTGGTACTCCCTATCAAAAGAATGGTCCCTCTTGCTAGATACAGAGGTCCCTGCAGACTGTCCTGAGTGATTAGACTCTGCAGAGGGAGATCTAGATCTCCTTGGTAAATTCATATTTGGTACAGTGCTGATGTTGCATTTCTCTGTTGTCCATCTTTGGCACTGTGTCCTTTTCTGGTTCTGTTGTATTACTGTATTGTATATATGGCCCAAACACCAGTCGCTCAGGGAAGAAGCAGGCTGTGAGCACCATTGTGTGCACTGGCTTCTTCCCTGCTGGTCAACAAGCATTGTTACCAACAAATACATTTCATTTTGTTCCTGACACACTGCTCTGTCTAGTGTGTTTCTTTCGCTGCTCCTGGGAGGGTGCATAAGTATTTTTCGAACACCCACACTCATTATAGGGGAGATAGAGTTTCAATTAACTCTTTTTGCCATAAAATGTCCTTCTACGTTTTTTTTTTTTTAGTGTAATACCAGGGTGCTTAAATGTTTGAGAGTAAATTACTTCCCTTCAAGAAAAACAAAAGTCAATACTTGGCAGGGGTGTCAGGCAGAATCCTTATTCACATTTTCAAATTCTTAGAGCAAAACGAAGGGTACAGCAGCCAATGGGAGATGTAGGAGTCTGAAATCTAGTGGGAAAGGGGTTAGGGAAAAGAATTGGATATCTGTCAGTTAAAGACACCTTTTGAGACCGCTTATCTAAAAGTCATAAGTCTACCACTACTCAATCTGTGAACGCTTGATGTCTTTGAAGATGTGTTGGGTTTTTCTGGCCTGAATAATATTTTAAAGGACATAATCGAAGCAACCAGGGAGATGTTTTAAGGACTTTGGAGCTGCTGTATAGATCTGGTATTCAAAGATACTGCATCCCTTGGTGTCTGTCAAATGTGACATAGTGCACTCCGAGGCTGGCCACTAGCACCATTACTATTGGCTTTGCCAATTGTTGTCTTATCATCTAATGGCACAGAGGTTGCAGTGAATACATTTGTGACTTTGCTTGACACATAATTACCCAGCAATTTACATATAATCACAATAAAATTCTTGCCCCTCTATGTAGAAATCAATGCAGCCTCCTGATGAGACTACAGACAATACAGAACTCAGCGGCCAGACTCATCCTCGACCTCCCCAAATGAACTCACATCACACCCGCCTCAAGACGTTACACTGGCTCCTGGTCCAGAGGAGATGCCAGTTCAAGTTGTTGACGCATGCATACAAAACCCTACACAATGAAGGACCAGCATACATCAACAAATGCATTACCTTCCACCAATCAACTAGACACCTACGATCTGCCTCCATCTTCCTTGCAGACATCCTCCAGATCCGACAAGGCAACAGTGGAGGAGGCACCTTCTCACACTTGGTGATCAAAGCTTGAAACTACCTTGCCCTAACTCTCAGGAACGCCTCATCGCTCCAGCAGTCCTGGAAAGAACTCAAGACCTGGCTGTTCAAATGACCAGCTTACGACGAAGCAACTAGGAACCTCAGTGCCTTGAGAACCTCACTGGTAATTTGCTGCGCTCTAGATTTCCTTGATTGACAGGGAAGAGGAAGGGCTTGGTTTTATGTCAGTACATTCACACCACTCCTTAATCTGATGAAAACGCTCATTAAAACAGCTGGCAGATGTGAGCTGTAATCCTGTTATTGGATTTAAACTTGACAAAAGTGGGAAAGATCATTTTTTTAGAGCACACCATCATATGAAAGAGATCTCCACCCTGGCCTCAGGTTAAGAGAGGCCACCTCTAATTGGGCTTTTCAAGTGAGGTCACTGTGTGGGGTGAAAGTTCACTATGAATTCTGAGGTCTTGCCACAAAATGACCAGATCACACCTTAGGTACTCATCCAGACTGCAACATCACTAACTCAATGTTATCTATAGTGCCTTGAAGCTATTGTATACAGGGACAAAACACTAGGATCATGTACCAGAGCCCTACAACCCCTCAGGTTGACACCTACATTGTGTAGAATCACACAGCTGATGCTATACAGTGGCAAAACATTGAGGTGGTTTGACTACGTCCTCGGAAGGGTGATTTACTAAACCTACTTACACTGAGAGAATACCAAGGGATAGAGAAACTAGACAAGATTCCGCCTGGTCTGAATGAATTGATAGAGCGGATTCATGGACCCACCATATAAACGTAATAAGAAGGTTGTGTGAATATTTGATGTAATATAACAATATGGCACTATGCTTTCAGACCCGGAAGTATTTAAGTATAGTGTGTGACACGTTGAAGACAGTACTTACAGATGTTGGATTGTGGGAGTACGAAATATTTACCTGTGTTGCACAAAGGCTTTGAATTGTATGTTACTTGCTTAAAATATGAATGCACAATTACGGCGCGCGACATTGCACTGATATTTGAATGAATCTTTGTTCAACATCTATTTTGACAATCGACAGCAGCCATGCTTCAGAGCTGCAGATCAATAAGGAGCAGATTAGGTGACAACTACCAGAATTGACTTATCTGGAGAGTGGCCTGTTTTTAAACTGCTGGGTCTTGTGGCTTAGTGGACTTATGCATCAACTGTAGGGACCTGTGTTAGATCTGATGGTCACAGGTTGAAATCCCGGTGGGTCCACTCAGCCTTTCATCCTTCTGAGGTCGTTAAATGAGTACATGTTATTCAGCTCCAAGATACCCTTGGGTGAACGTGTGCCTTATAAATACACGTTATGTTAATTCTTGTTTATCCTGTGTCAGATACTGTAGACCAGAAACAGTAACACATGATGAGAAAACTATTGCAAACTGATGTACAACAAATACCCTGCTGGTACCTAAATCTAGTTGCATTTTCGCAACCGCGAGGTGGCATCATTTTTGTTGTAGGTGACTTTTTACGGAAGGCGTAAGCATGCTGAATACCTCTCTAGATTGTTTCTAGTGGACAGGGATGCCTGCCCTTAAACAGTGCTTAATTTGAGCCGGTGGATTATGGTGCTCAGCACCAGCTCTTAATTGTCAGCACCGGGGCCTATGACAGTCTGCCACAAGGTGGCACTGTCTGGCTAATTTAGAAATAACCACAATAACAGTTAATTATTATTACCTCAATATATTAAAAATGAATATTACCTGCCGCCCAAGCCATTCTTATAGCTTTGGGGCCTGAAATAGCCCGAATTGTCACACTTACAGGACTGTGATGGTTAGTAGCTGTGTCGGTACTGTCATTGGGAGCGCTGGCAGGGGCAATGTGTGATACAAACTCCGGTGGTCTCCTGAGGAGAGCACTGGCACCTATTTTTTATGCAAATCAAGCACTGCCCTTATGCTTTGACGACATGTGTTTCCAAGCTCACGCCTGTTGATGAGTCTGACCTGCCAGATTCAGTATGCCATAATCTTTGAACTGGCTTGATCTTGCCTTTCAATCATTTTTGTCTTGTGCAGCGAGAATTAAATCGTCATTACTGACAGTTTCTTCAGGTGAAGAAGCCTGAGCTTATTCTTCAATTAAGCAAGCATGTATGTAAATGTAATTTATAAATGTAATGTAAATGTAATTTATAAAGCACTACTCATGCCCGGGGGCGTCCCCAGTATGTCATAATGAGAGACAGACTCGTCCTATGCATTAATAGCACTAACTGGATCTATAGAAATGTGAATCATTTGATTTTTCAGATAAGTTGCAGGTGTTTTTGTTTTTTTGAGAAAATAAACATTCGGATTTTGTACATTTTTTGACTGACCAACACAATTTTAGACGGTTATCATTTCAACAAATTATCATTTATATATTATAATGCATATAATGCTCTTTATTTTAATGTTTGGAAGGTGCCAGACTGACACTTTTCATTGTCCTGATGATGACCCACCGATGTGAGCACCAGGGTAGAAACTTCATCAGATGCCCTACAGTCTGAATGTATATTAAGTCTGTTTAAGTTTACTTATGGCCCACTCAGCCTTTCATCCATCTGAGGTCGATAAAATGAGTACCATTGAGTTGGGTAACATTAAACATCTATTATTCAGCACCAGGACACCTTCGGGTAATCGTGCGCTTTACCAATACACATGTTATGTTATGTTATGTTTGTTATTCTCGGGCATATGCTTTTCTGCCAAAATGAAAGCCTGGGTTTTGTTCTTTTATGCTTTGGGAACCAGGTGAGATGGGCAGTAGTTACCTTCCAAAAGGGGCAGTGGGGACTCTGCATATTTTTTCCTATCGAAAAGATTATAATTTTTGCCCTAAGCCTTTCTCATTCCCTCTTCAGTTAGTCAGTGCACATGACACCTTTGCTCTGGTTGGCCGCTGCAAAACTGTCCTGCAGTAGTGCGAAATTTAACTAACCCTGCCCCTCGGGTTCAATTATTACCAGGGAGGTCGTTAACCGACCATAAAGGCCCGGCAGCCTGCCAGATCTGTGCAGCCAAGTGTCCTGTTCCTGGGGGCCCCTGGGGTCGGCCTCGCCCTCCCTGGAAAGGATGCACTCGGTTAAAGTTTGACTTGACACAGAGAGAGGTTTCAGGGAAGAGGTCGGAGTTTCACACTTGGCAACACCAGAGCTGAGCGGGGCCGGTGCGTGATTACTGGGAAACCAGGGAAAATCACTGGAGCGCGCCCCGTGGCCCCACTGCAATTAGGAAATCTTTGATGTGGGGTGGGAAAGGAACGGGTGGGGAGCATCGAGGTGGAGAGACGGGGGTGGAGAGGGGGGAAGGCTGTGTAATCATTCCCCTAATCAATTCCGCTATATATTTCTGTGTTTTTAGGACATGACACTATTTATAGAACGCAAATAATTAACAAAACTCTTGTAAAACATACAAGAAAAAGGCGGGAAACTGTCAGCGCGTTAACGCCTCTGTTCTGTGCAGACACGAGTTTAAAGCCTGGCAGGGCTAACTCAGCTTTTCAGCTTCAAGGTGTCGATAAACTGAGCGCCGATACATTGGGCGACTATGACGCCTTGATTGTTAGATTTCGAGGCGGCGTTGTTGTCCGCTGCAGACTTTGGCACCAGATACCTAGACGCGATGTCAGGCTTGCCCTCTTGATCACTGTGTGGTCCTCGACAAACCGCTTTTATCTCAGTTTGCCGTAGTCCTGAAAGCTGCCGTCTGAGCACAGGTTCTCTCCGTACAATCCTACGAGTTCCCTCTGTAGCTTGTGACATTGCCACAGCTAAGGAACAAAGGAGCATATTACCAACGATGAGCGATATTTATCGCTAGCGATGCTTAGCAACGAATTCCTTAACGCTAAGCATCGCCGGAAATTATCGCAGAGATAACTTGCTATTAGCAAGGTTTATCTCTGAAGTGATAAAAATCCTCGCGTTAACTGCCAAATGAGAGATTATCGCTGGAAAACCAACGATAATCTCTCGAAGTTTGGCGTTAGCTTGATGATAGGGGCTCACAAACGTAGCTCATGATATCCAGCTTCCATAGGATATCATGGCTAAGTCAGGAAAATACCAGGTGTAAAAGGGTTAGCGAAATCCTTGATAATAGGAGAAATGTCGCTTAACAACATTTCTCCTATTATTTTTCTCTGGAACGCCCCCTTTGCATCTTATTAGAGATGCAAGGGGAAGCGTAGAGAAAAAGGGTGCTAACGTGCAAATTTGCGTGTTAGCACTCTGTTGCTGATAGGGAGATAATTTTATCTCCGCTTTCTTGGCTTTTAAAGCCAAATAAGCGGAGACAAATCCCTTGATAATATGCCCCAAAGAACTCCCTGAGAGGAGGGCGCGCGTTCCGGCTCCTGCCACTTTCCCCTGGTAGCACTTACCACGTTTATCCAGAACAAGTAGGGCAGGTCACAAGTCCTATAAAAAGAAGTGGGGGGTCTGACCAAGTAAGACAATATGCAAATGACCTCATGACCTCACGACTTAGCAGTATTAAAGAAATTAAATATGCTACTTAAATTCTTTGTGCAAATACTGGGACAGACTAACCCATCTGATAGTCTTACAGTATCTGCATTTATATACAGGGACAGTACAAAGGCAAAAGCAGACCTCTCTTAAGTACCTGGGAAGAGGAGGCAAGCTGTGTGCCTTTGTTTAAGTGATTGTGCAGAATCACAGGATGTTAAGCCGACACCAAGACTTGAACCTGATTCCCCAGCTCCGAAGTCTGCAGCTCCAGCCATTACGCCACATCCAAAATCCAGCCCTGCTTCAAAGGGGCGTTGGTGCAAGCTCCAAGCATTGTGCAGTGATGCTCATGTAATTAGGGAGAAGGACTCAGATCCTCTGGCCTCATTCAACTCCTGAACCCTGTGCCATCTACTTGTGCGCCCTGCTGTGCTCCTGCCAATGTGGCCCCTCACCAGGTGCTACTGCTGGGTCTCATGTCCGTGGCACACATCTGGTGCCCATGTGGTGCTTCGGCTCAGTGGTAGCACAGGAAGGTGACTGCTCGTCACCAAGTGAGGCCTGGAAGGTCTTCCGCCTCCATGTCTGCTCCCCTCCCTGTGCCATGACCAGGCCCCCAGACCTCTGCACAACTACATTTTTCGATGCAGAGTACTATATTTGTAGTTGAAGATGTTTCTATGTGTGCTGCTAGGCTGCATGTTTCGGGGAAGCCCCAAACGTTCCCCATCCTTAGGGTGGTTGCGTAGATTTAGTATCTGTTGTATCTGTGTGAAAAAACCTTCATTATGATGCTTGTTAGTAGCGGCGGGTACTAGACAGGAGTGGTAGGGTAAAAACATCTCCTACCAGCCGCGGCCGGTAGTAGGTGTAAGTGCAGGGTGGTGACGTGGGGAGGGGGAGGGGCAGGGTGGGGGGTAATGTATGGATTATGGACTTTAACAGGTAAGTAGACATTTAAATAAATAAAATGAATTTCGTTGCGCGCACTGCATCACATTTGGTAATGCAGTGCACACAACGAAATTCGTTTTATTTATTTAAATGTCTACTTACCTGTTAAAGTCCGTAATCCATACATTACTACCCCCCAGCCTGCCCCTCCCCCTCCCCACGTCACCGCCCTGCAGTTACACCTACTACCGGCCGCGGCTGTCTCCTACCTGGGCCGGCTGGCCACCGCCTCTCTTCTGTCTTCTTCTACCTGTCTCTGCCGGAAGCAGTGAGCACTGGGGCTCCCAGGCTCCCCTTAGATAGCCTGCTTGCTGTCCCCAAGAAGCTTGCCAAGGAGGTGGACCTCTGGGTCAACAAGAGAGTATATAAGAAGGTATCTGGGGAGACTCCCATAAGCAGGGACGGACTGGGAACCAAAACCGGTCCTGACAAAGTGCTCGGCCGGCTCCCCAGGGGTTGGGGATGCAGCCGAGCTGTTTGCCACGTCCGGTTTCGGCCAATTTCATTGCAGTGGCCTATATTGCAGCTATGCTGCAAAAACGGCCCTGTAACAAAATCGGCCCCCAACCCCGGTGGCCCACGGGGGAAATGCCCGGTGCCCGCAACGGCCAGTCTGGCCCTGCCCAAAATGGCAGTCAGGGTACCCAACAGAAGAGAGAGGGGGAGATAAAAATAAAACCAAGGAGTTCTTTCAAGGCCCCCCAAAGCAGTTCACGGAGGAAAGGATCTCAATCCCAATCTGGCCACCAGAAGAAAGGCTTCACCGATAAGAAAATTAGAAAGTTTCCCCAGAAGCATCAAGCACCCATTTTGCGATTCCTTATTAGCGAAAAATAAGGATTCGCTAATAAGGAATAGCAAAATGCTATGCATGAAGATCTCGCTGAAAAAAATAGCGATTTCTTAAAATTCCTTAATTGCGACTCGCAAATTGCGACTTGCAATTAAGGAATACCTCCCCATTCATTCCTATGGGCCTAGAGGCCCATAGGAATGAATGGGAAGACAATCTCAATTTGCAATTCTCAATTAGAGACTCGCAAATTGAGATTGCAATTTCAAGGGTGCCAGGGTGTCAAAAGGACACCCTGTTGCACCCCTGAAATCTGCATATGGGTACATCTTGCACACACACATGCCCTAAGGGCATGTTTGTGTGTAAAAGTGTAAAATGGAACTTTGAAAAATGCACCTTAGTGCATTTTTCAAAGTTTTTGCAAATTACCATGAAGTTAAACTTCATGGTAATTTGATCCCCCTATTAGCGAATTCGCTAATTTTTTTAACTTTTATGCATTGCATTTAAGGAATCTCCATTTGAGATCCCTTAAATGCAATAGCAATTTAAGTAATCGCAAATTTGCGATTTCTTAAATTGTGATTTTTGCATTTGGGATGATGCATCCCAAATGCAAAAATACCGGTCGCACTTTGCGAGCGAGTTTTAGCTTGATGCATCTGGGCCTTTGTCTGTAAATACTATGACTGCTATGAGTGTGGGTATATGAAGGGAGTGAAGAACTGTAATCTTCATTCTCAGGGAATACTTACTAATAAAAAAGAACTTGGCACAGAAGCTGAAAATATGAAAAGACATCTTTATTAAATTTAATAAGTGAGGCCACATCACACAGAAGCCGTAGCAACTGTATGAGGCAGTCTAAAGAATTCAGAAAACAGAGGCCTTTTATATGCAAACTTCAGCATACAAGTAAGGGGCAGTCCTAGCTTTTGCAAGCATGCAAAATGCCTAACATTCCTTCTTACACAAGCCAGACAAACCCATAATAAAAGGACCACAACCCATATCATAAACAGACCAGAAAAGAAGGAACAGAAAACAGATAAGAAGCAGTATAAGGGGTGTGTGTGTGCATACCAAACTCTACAATGTCCTGTGCTTTGATCCTCAATCTTGATCAGCTAAAGGGCAGCAACTGGTTTAACAAGGTCAGCTTCAGGCAACAGGGTCAGTTCACTCAGGTCAAACAGAGTCAGCATGAACTCAAGCTAAGGTCTACATGTCCTTAAAAGACTAGTTTCAGCCACAATCATGGCCTATGTGAGGGCAACCACAAAATGGCTGCCATACACAAAATGGAACCCATGGGTTCAGAATTCACAGAACCTCAGACCCTCCTTTTGCCCTTACATAGGCCATCACTCAGTCTATATCTGAATCGATGTAAATATTATCCGTTATTCCCTTCACTAAGGCATTATTACTCGAGTTATCTTTCATGGAACGCAAGGGATAGACTTTGTTGGCATAAAACATCGTCTGATATGCCCATACAGACCCATTGTAACTAAATGACAGAACCAAATAGGGAATACCTCTATCTGTAGTATGTGGCATAAGACCACATACCCAACAATTAGTGGTGTTCATTACTAACTGGTATTGATGCTGAAATTGTACAAAGGAATTATTCACAAATTCCGACCTTCTAATCTGCTCGTGTTCAGGTAAGATATGAAAAGAATGCAAAGAAGTAGTAGTAGGAAAAGACATAGGTTGGGAGGTGGGTGCAGAAGTCAATTGGGTAGTGAAAATGATCCAACCCACAAAAGACGTCATGCTTAAAAATACTAGAAAACATGTTATTAAGAACATATGGATAACAGGAGAAAGTAATGACCACTATTACAAACAAAATTATAATTTTTCACAACTCTAAGCAGAAAGCAAGTCCTAAAATTATCTAGTAAATTTTTTTTATGGCTCCTATGCATTTCAGTAACTTATTATATGTTGAGGTGAAACAGTGGTGATCCTCATCAATGCTCTGAGGTGAAAAGGGATACCCTTCCACACGGAATGGACTTTATTCTGCTTTTACTAAACAGAATACTACTTTAAAACAATGCCAGCAAAATAATAAGAATCAGTTTCCTAACATCCATTATATGCAATCGCACGGAAACCACTTGTGAAACCAACTATGCCCAGAGTCCGTTCAAAAGCCTCTCTGGCAGGCTTCTATTGTCCATCAAATCTTCTTTTGTTGTTTTCTTCCGCATGGGCCTCTTCATTCAGGCCTTTCATGTAAATGGTGCTTCTCAGTATCCGTTGGAGTGCCCTCCTGGCAAACACTCATAGCTCATTCGAAAGTCTCAATGTCTCAAGGCAGTGCACCAGTTACTCTCCTCTGCGGCAGACACTACAGATAGCATGATCTTCATTGATCATGAGCACAAATCATCTCGTGCAGACCCGGGACCATTCTCAGACTCCAGCACTCATCATTCAGTGTCAGAGGACGCTCAGGCTGCTCTTTCATGGGCACCAGAATGGAGTGCCTTTTGCCAATCTTGGATCCTCCGGTGCACTGCACTTCCGTTGGAGCAAAGGAAAAGGGGAGGGGTGGCCAAAACTCAGGCCAAGGGGCTCAATGGACTGCCTACTGTCAGAGGTTACCAGCACACGCCAGGTGAGAAACTAAAAACTTAAAATAACTGGAATCCTTCTCTTTCGCTCTTTTGCACTGAAATTCTGGTTCTGTGATGTCCAATGCCGTCTGATGGAGCAAGTTCGATGCTGTTAGGTACCATTGATTGCGCGCTGGCGATTGCTTGTCCACCCTTACTGCTTTCTGGGTGCTGGGACTGTAGCTGACACTGATGGGAATTAGCTTTTCATCAAAGGTCCGCAGGTTATTATTACTTAATCCCGCAGAACCTAGTGACGTAGGAAATGGGACACATTTGTTATTTTCTTTCAATTTAGTACAAAAACAGTTTGTTTTTAACAAGAGGATTGCAAGCAGGTGGCCTGCAATCTGCGAGGGAGTGGCCATACGCCATGAGACAATTCTGGTCTAGAACACACTGTCATTCTCATAGAATACAAAGACAAAGGCAATAAGCAAAACAGTGCCTCTAATTTCTTCAATTGGGTTTCCATGTGAGAGCATATCCTCTACCATCTAAAGGTAGATGACTATATGAGAATTTTATCTAAATGGATGTCCTCACACATAGTGACATCGTCTAATGGGGTAAACACATTTTTTCTCACAATAATTACATATAGGTGTTCCTAAATTCCTTATCTAGAACATCTCAAAAGAGAAATCACATGATACAGATTATCAGGGACATGTAGATACCTACCTTTTAATAACTGTGCATCAAGTGCACTATGCAATACACAGGCTAATAATCAAAATGTGGAAACTTGTCTTATAATAGCATTGAGTCAGTTAACCAGTCCATCACTAACATGACGGTTAGACTGAAAAACATCGAGTTAGGCCTAAAGAAAATTCTTTAAAAAAAAGTCTAGTCATACAAAAGGGAATTATACATAATATAGGGGTTCCTAGTACATTACTGCAATCTGGAAGTGTGAACCTAATACAATAATAATAATAATAAAAGAAGGCTAACTGGTGAAAGGAATATGGAAAAGGGAAAATGGGACTAGGACACAGCTAACATCCCCAATTACTAGGGACGATGCAACATCAATCAGGGGAGAAGTGACGAAATAAAAAATCTATAGGAAGAACAAGAAATTACTTGGGTGATAGTCAGGCATGTGACACAACACCAAGAGTGGGGGTGATACATAAAAAAAAATCAAAATAGTTCATGATAGTCAGCTCTACCGCTGGCCTCTACACCATAGACGGTAATCTTAGCTAATGTTCCAGTTCCCTTCTTCAGGGAAAAATGAAACCTTGTTTCCTTTATGGTACAAAGCCATACACTACTTAGGAAGCAGAACAAAACTGACTAATGTAATATAAAAATTAGGTCACCATGTACAAGAGTCACAGATCTATAATTTATCCTTACGTCCAATTCAGGATACATAATTTTAGGGCTGCCTGTTCCTTAAGGGGAGGGGCAGTACGTGACTAACAGCATGTGACACACTTTGCTTCTGTATATCTCTTTTTTATTTTCCTTCAAATACCAATAAAGCCAAATTTGACATACACTGATGAAGTGTTGTCTGTTTTTCTGTGAAATTTAGTGTCAAAGCAAATCTACCCAACTGTTTGCAGGATACACATCGTCATGTATATCCCTTCACAACACAGGTAAACTTCTAATAGTATTATAAGCAGCAACATAAAACAAAAACATGCAAAAAAACGCACAAAACGGACATGTCAAGCCATCAGATATACTCACTGTATATCAAGCACAAAAAGCATAGACAAAACAATAGCATATATAAATGAGCGGTGACGCACAACACCAGGTCATGTACTAACAATATTCGGGCCTGCTTAATTTGTCAGGTTTAAAATCCTCACCCTCCTTTTGACAGCAAATCACCAGGTAGTGGAGATTTGGCTGTCAAATGCAACTTACTGTGCGTCACTTCTGACACACAGGACCAGCAGGAACAATTTATAAAAGGATAATATGCAAGAATATGTAAAATGCACAAACATTTATTTTCAAAGAAATTATGCAAAAACACATCTCTTTTCAACCAACCAAACTCACGTGTCTTGTCAGCCTTAAAATCACCCAGAACAATCCATGAATGATCTGTGAGCAGAAGCAAAAAGAAAAAAATACACAACACACAAAAGAGAGACATTTCTCATGACAAACAGACATCAATTATAACTTTTAATCAGAAGACAAAACATGATACACATTAACAGACACAAAAAAAATTCCATTACTTAACTGTTACCATCTTGTCAGTCAACTTGCAACATGAAGCCCTTTTAACTTTCCAAAAGTAAATTTCTTTCACTGACACTCTGCGTGTCCCGTGCGCCAACACCCTTTGAGGTCCTGCTTTTCCAAGCAATCATTTCTCCATCTGTTTACACTTACTCCTAACTCCCACCTTACTGACCTTAAGGTCAAAATCTGCCTTGCGGGCTCCTCAGCCCTCTATCTCTTCCTTACTATTAAGGCTGAAAAAAGACAAAAAACCTTCCCAACTCTTTCTAACCTGCAATAACCAACCCTATTTAAAACACATGATATATATATTACTCCTGTTAGGGGCTACAATTTATTTCTATACTTAGATTATTAAAACAGTTACTGTGACTAATTCGCAAAACATAATAACATAACATACCATCTTTAGAACAGACGTTTGCTATTACCCTATGCAATGGTACTCATTTCAGCAACATTAAATTAATCTCACTGGGCCATTTAAAAGCAAACCCCAAATGGGGACAGTCTGCAAATTTGTATTACACCTAAATGTATGCATTTACTGAAGCCTAAAGCACTTTAAAGCTATCATAAATGGCAAGAATGCTGTTTTAAATGGTCTATTTTACCCAAATTCGACTTTGATGTTTGGGGCACTTAAAAATAAATATCCTATACTTGTGATAAATATTAATCATCCTCAGAATGTTCTTTATAAATTACAGAGATTTTTAATCAGATATATCCCATGTAAATCTTTAGAAAAATGAGTTTTGTACGCCTGCGCCCAGTGAAATTCCATATGCTAATGTTCTCATTATGCGGTATAGCACAACTTAAATTAAACTTTAATGCTAGGATGTCATAGTATGAGCATTAAGCTTCATGAATAGTAAAAAACAAATTTTGTAGCACTTATTTTTAATAATTATTTTTCATAATTAATAAAAAAAATTAATAAACCCAATTATTTTTTGATAATTCCACATATAAGAGCAAGCTGCATCCCTTGCCTATCATTTTTAGACGCATTCATTTATAAGCCCAAGCACAGACGCCTAACTTGAAAAATGACAAAATGTTTGCGCCATTTTTTTCTTTCTAAAAAGGACAATTTTATTTAGCAACAGACCCAAGAATATGCTTACAAAATGTTGCTTAATAGACTGAAAACATCAAGAAAAACCACGAACAGACATTGAGCTCATTTCAGACATAAACAGAAAGGGGTCAAAACACTCAGGACACACAATACGGCGAGGTTTTAGCCATGCATCTCATAAATAGCGCCATCGCAATTTACTTACAGAAGTTGCACTAATGGGAAACCCACATAGACATTTAAACACACATTTAACCCATAACTCAATACTCAGAACAAAAACAAAGGACAGCCCACAGACTGTACTTAAACCAAACCATTTGTAAATACTAGTTGTAAGTCATATTTACAAGAAACGCTTCTCAATTGTGTTTCAAAAAGATTGCAAAAACAGCCCAACAGACTGATGTATGTCCAAGAAGCGAAAATACACTCAATTCACTAGCTTTGGCTAGCAGAACACCAAACAAAATCGTTCTGCTTATCTTCATTCATAAAACTGCGCAGAACAAAGGATCCTTCTATGTATTATGTCATATTTTAATTCCCTGGGGATACAAAATCACCAAGGAAGAAATATGTTTGTAAATCTAAACCTATTTAGATATTCCCTTTAAGGGGGCTGGCTAATTTACTTGACATCACACTATGGTACCTTCCAAAAAAAGCAACAAATTTTTCTATGTGAGCTTGAGAACAGGCATGCCACAAAATACTGCGGAATACGCAAGTATTATAATCAAAGTGGTGCTTAAGGTACTTTTCGTACGTGCACCGTTCAACTAAACCAAATGGAGAAATATCTCCTCATTACCTGCCTACACAAATTGCAATTCGCATATCCAAACCTATACAAATCCAAAGTTGGCCAACACAAATTCCAAAGTTCCAAAGCTACAGTCCCAAATTTGCTAAGATTAGGCATCTTATAGCTCACTAATCTAGCTTCAAACTTCAAGGGGTTATCTCTACCAATACACTCGCAAATATACGAGCCCCTCGGCTTTGGTAATTTGCAATAACCAAATCAAAACCAAGAAACCAAACAAAGTCGTGGGAGCGACCCACTTGTACTTCTTATTTTTACTAATCAAAAGGTTATCCAAATTCTAACTGTCAAGTTCTACATGACCTAACGGTCTTTTTTAGAATACTCACGCCAAAAAGGTTCTCAGTCAGGAGTGACATCATGTGGAGGATCAAAATCAGGAAGATCAGAAATATACTGGGCTGCAGAATCAAAGGATCTCCAGAATCCCTGTGCACAGAGTACCTCCTTAGTAGAATCCTGTTCTGTCCTCCTCAGTAGATTTCAGTCCTCTGACCAGATCACTCCCACAGATAGTCACTTCTCTGATGAAGCCCACGTTGGCCGCGCCATTTGAAGAACTGTAATCTTCATTCTCAGGGAATACTTACTAATAAAAAAGAACTTGGCACAGAAGCTGAAAATATGAAAAGACATCTTTATTAAATTTAATAAGTGAGGCCACGTCACACAGAAGCCGCAGCAACTGAATGAGGCAGTCTAAAGAATTCAGAAAACAGAGGCCTTTTATATGCAAACTTCAGCATACAAGTAAGGGGCAGTCATAGCTTTTGCAAGCATGCAAAATGCCTAACATTCCTTCTTACACAAGCCGGACAAACCCATAATAAAAGGACCACAACCCATATCATAAACAGACCATAAAAGAAGGAACAGAAAACAGATAAGAAGCAGTATAAGTGGTGTGTGTGTGCATACCAAACTCTACAATGTCCTGTGCTTTGATCCTCAATCTAGATCAGCTAAAGGGCAGGAACTGGTTTAACAAGGTCAGCTTCAGGCAACAGGGTCAGTTCACTCAGGTCAAACAGGAGTCAGCATGAACTCAAGCTAAGGTCTACATGTCCTTAAAAGACTAGTTTCAGCCACAATCATGGCCTATGTGAGGGCAACCACAAAATGGCTGCCATACACAAAATGGAACCCATGGGTTCAGAATTCACAGAACCTCAGGAGATGCCAAGTGCTCCAAGGTCTTCTGAAAGTTGCTGTGAGCCCTGCTATGCTCGTGGACTGTCTGTTAGGGAATGACTTGGAGCATACTACCAGGAAGAAAGTGGCGCTCACGTCACACGTAGAAATGTGAGGGTTGCCTGAGAAGATCTGTGGGACCACCAGCTCCATGGGTGCCCAGGAGGAGAGTCAAGAAGATCTGGAGCCTGAAAGAATGACCCAGACAGCTGCCACGAAAGGGAAGGGCAAGGGCGTGGGAAGCCCGTCCTGATTGTCCCTCAGCACGGGTGGCTGGGGCACCGGAGGAGGTCGCCCCCGAGCCTACTGGAGAGGACTTTGCCTGAGAAGGCAAGCTGAAGCCCAGGCAGCTGGTGACACCTCATATAAACTTGCTGGATAAATAAGAGTAGGATATTAAAACATAACACCCTATTCAAACCACAAAGAAGTATTCAGTAGTGCATCATACTGGACTTTACTTTATGACAGAATACACAATAATATGCTGTATCCAGTAGGTCAGACCATAACACCATGTATTCCATATCACTCTAGAACATCTTACTTAGTCCAACACTATTCCATGCCACCCAGCATAACAACATCACTGTATATGATACTAACATCAAATGAAATCCACAATGTAAAATCACACCATACCACACGGTACAACCTCATACCGTAAGACAACCTATGCAAAAATACGCACCACCATTTTATCCTGCTGCCATGCCATTTCATAATGCTTCATGTCACCACATACATCTAATTATTATTTTTGAACTACCTCTCACTTATCTCTACAATACCCTTGAACTCGCCAATCCACCATCCACAATGCCATAACGCTGCTCACCTCTCTACATCACCTCTCACCACTCCAAACAACACAATTCTTACCCATTTCCAGCACTCACATGTTGTACTTGGCCCTTCTGGCAGGTTCACCCCTAAACCTTTTGCTTGTATATGTGACTTGGTGTTCCAGCACTCACACTGTAAACACACCACCACCTGTTACATCATAACGTACTGCACCACCTCCCACACCAAAATGCAAGCACAGCATCCCCCTTGAGAATGCTTTCCTATGGATGGCCCAGAATCATTATTGATTGCTTTACTAGAATTAGATCTCCAAGGAATGCAATGAGAAGAGGACAAAGATCCTAACAAAACAACAACCGAGATAGAGCCCTAAAAGAACATAAAGCATTGGCAAGGTCAGTATGTCTGGATTGCCTTGGCTAATGTTTGTTTGGATTTGTCAATGTTTGTTTTTTCATGGTTTTTGCAAAACTTTATTGTCGTGGAAGCTGCTAGATTCACATCATTCAAAGAATTTTTTTTTTAGCTAAAAGCAAAAGCATTTTTTTATATCAAAAGCACACATTGCCATTGGCATAGTAATGTCTGGCATGGCTGGCACTGAAAAGAATTGTTTCATGCACCAATGTGCTCTTAGTGAAAGATCACAATGCTGTCACACACACTGAGGCTAGCCAATGACTATAGTGCGATGACCCACTGCCCTGTGCTGTATGCCGTAGTGGGCGGAGTAAAATATAAATGACACAATAACAGACCAATGGATGAAGAGGGCTGGCTGAATGGCCCTTATACGTATATCATACATATTATTTTACTCAAGTCAAAAGGCCTTGGCTAATGCAGGCCTAGAAAGGAACCTTCAGGAAGGGAGTCCACAGTGGTAGGTGCCATTGAACTAGAAGACTTAGGACATGGAGACACGGGAACTGGCACGTCCATCTACAAAGACCACTGGCTGCAAGTTCAGCCCTCAAACAAATTAGGAATATCAATCAGTCTCAGGTTTAATGAACAAAGCAATCCCTCAGAATCATCACTGGTCCTTTCTGGCACCAGTTCAGCTGCAGAACAGCCACATCCAGCACACCCATCACAAATAGAGCATCACGTTTACTCTTAACAAGCTGAAAACACCTGAAGGCAGAGCTATCTTCTGACATATCTATCACCTGAGACAAGCAAAGATGCAAAACATGGCATAAGCCACCTCCATAGGTGACAATGTTGGTGTAGAAGGTTTCAAATAGTCAAACCTCTGCTGAGAAGCATCCTGTAAGCCTCTGTAACTTACAGAACACCCACGCAATTCAAGATGGCAAATCCAAAACTCCTGGGGGCATATTACCAACGATGAGCGATATTTATCGCTAACGATGCTTAGCAACTAATTTTTTAACGCTAAGCATCGCCGAAAATTATCGCGCAGAGATAACTTGCTATTAGCAAGGTTTATCTCAGAAGTAATAAAAATCCTCTCGCTAACTGCCAAATGAGAGATTATCGCTGGAAAACCAACGATAATCTCTCGAAGTTTGGCGTTAGCTTGATGATAGGGGCTCACAAGTAAGTAAGTAAAGCTTTATTCGATTTTCCAATAAAATCATAAAAGCACAGCAGATACATCAATTCAAATTTCATAAACATTTTTAAAAGAATAAATGCTTACTTCTACACATTCATTTAAAAAAAAAAACAGGTATATGGGCGGCAAGAAAAACATTCATTGAAATAGATTTAAAATGCAATATCAACAAACAACAACAGGCGGTGTCGTGGAACCCAGAGGGGAAATGTTATGCCACATGGATTTACGATACTTTATGACAGATCTTAAAAAACATGAGACAACGAATATCACGTGATCATCTTCTAATCTTAACAATTTTTAAAAAGCTGGCTTGCAGTTTCTTAAGCCCCACCGTTTTAATAAAGGTTTCAGATATAGTTTTCTGGGGTTAGAATAAAAAGTGCAAAAAAACATTATATGCATGTTAGATTGCACCGCGATTCTATCGCATGGACAGATCAGCTTGGTAGACGACCAGTTGTTCGCGTCAGGTAAGGTTACCATACGGTAGAAAATCCCTAGACGCAAGCGGGACAAAAGCATTCGGTGGTACGGACTGGGATCAACATTCAAATAAGTTTGCAAGCCTTCGTTGGGGGTAATTTCCTGAAATTTTAGGATGGTATGTTTAAATTTTTCAATATTCCATCTCACAGTATCCAGGTGGGTAATTATTATTTTTTTGAGAGCTGATCTAGGGACATCCTCCATGGATCTTGGATTTTCAAAATATTCCAGGTGTCCTAGTTCTGTAAGTAATAATCTTACATAAGATAGCCATCTAAAGTTAGCAACCCCATCTAAGGCTAAGCAGTCTTCTATGAGATCCCTGTTAAAACGAGCTTCGTGTGTTGTCCACACCTTGTGCCACAAAAGAATTGGCGACATCTTTATGATATCACTAAGGTGTTTAACGCCTGTCTCAATATGCGTCATAAATGTAGATGTGGTTTTGGGGACTCCCAATAAGTAGCAGATGAATTGGTTTTCGGAGCACTGCAGGGAGTAGTCCTTCTGAATACCCCATAAGCCCGCACCATAGTTAGCTGTGGAAACGCATTTGGCCCGGTAGATCTGGATCAGCTCCTTGATTGGTTTGCCGCCCAGTCTGTCAGAAAAGGCACGCAAGGCACCTATGGTGCGAGTGAAAGCCAGCTTTCTTGCTACAATCGCCGGCTTCCAGCCGCACCTCCTGTCAAACAAGACCCCTAGGTAGCAAAACCTATGAATGGTAGCTATTTTTTGTTTGTCCAGAAATATAGTGCAAGGGGCCCTATTAAACTTTCTAGAGCATGGCATGGTGTATGTTTTGGAGATATTTACTTTAAGGCCTCTCTCCTGCATAAAACCCGCAAACTTGGTAACCGCCCTCTGTAGACCTACTTGAGTCTGAGACATTATTGCCGCATCGTCGGCGTACAGGAGGTTTGGTACTGGTAATCCTTTCCAAGTGGGATAATCATTTGGAGAGAGGGAAAGATATTGTCCCACTGAGTTTATATAATACGTAAAAAGCCGTGGGGCCAAAATACAGCCTTGTATTACCCCTCTTGAAAGTGCAAATTTATCCGTACACTCCCCCTGTTTGCCATATCTCACTCTTGCCCCGGAATTGTTGTACAGCTCCTTAATGAAGATGATTATACGGGCATCAATGCCCAGATCATCCAGCGTGGACCATAATAATGTATGATCCACGCAATCGAAAGCGGAGCTTAAGTCGACAAAGGTTATAAAAAGTGCTCCGCCTCTTGCCTGTGTGTACTTGGAAGTAAGGAGGGACAGGTTTAAGCACTGTTCAATTGTCCCTATACCTTTCCTAAACCCGTATTGCAAGTGTGACACAACATTATGGTCTTCCTCCCATGCTTGAAGTCTTTTTAAAATGATCCTTCCTGCTACTTTCATTAGGCCATCCAATAAGGATATTGGCCTGTAGCAGGTCGGGTCATCCCGGCTTCCCTTTTTAAAAATAGGAACCACTATAGCGTCCGACCAGGTTTCAATGAACCCGTTTCGGTTTCCCATATTCAAAACATTTGTAAGCAGGGGGGCCCAGAAATCCGGTTCGGCCTTATAAACGTCTACCGGGGTACAATCGGGGCCTGCTGCTTTACCTGGTGCGCTTTCCCTGATTGCTTCTTGGACTTCTCCTAATGTGAAGGTTAAGTCTATCGGGAATGGATGAGATGGGGAATATGTACCTCTACTATTGTCTATGCTTTTATCCACAATTGATCTAGACCCTGCAGGTAAGATAGTGTCTGCTATGCTTGGTTGATTATATAGTTGCCTGAAGTGGGTTAACCATCTTTCAGCAGTTATAGCGAGGTCTATTTTGTTTCCATTATCCCTCGGTTGGTATAGGGTTTTAACCAGCCTCCAGAACTGAGAGCTATTTTTCTGTGTAGAAACTTCTCTCAGTGTTTCCCAAGCCTGCTTTTTTAAAGCCAGTCTTCTTTCTTTAATTGCAAGTTTGTATAATTTCCTGGCCTCACGAATTATATAGGGGGATCTTGGTTTCATGGCCAGTGCTTCTTTTAAGGCTTTTAATGCTTTTGTGCACTTCCCGTTAAACCAACCTTCAATACTAGTGGGATTTTTTTTGGAAACACGGGTCAGCATATTTTTAATGTGGTGTAGGATATTGGCAAAGGCTGACATGACAATAGTGGGCTCCCCATGTTCCCCCAAACATATGTTCACATCCACTGCACAGTGGGTGATCAGCTTTTGTAGGAACATACTAGGTACAATTTTTTCCCATTTTATCACATAGCCATTAGTTTTAGTTAAGTCGACCTTATATGGATACGTGCAAGAGGTTCCCTTATTTTCAGAACGCCCTTTTACATTTATACCAATTATCAAAGGATAGTGGTCGCTAGATACATCTTTTCCAACTCCCCACAAGGTTATAAACCCTTGGTTGACATGAGTTATAAGAATAAAGTCAATAGTCGATTTGCAACCCCTTCCAAAGAAGGTTGGCTCAAAAGGCACGGGCAATGCACAATTCTGGTTAGCAAAGGAAAAGTCAAAATTAAAAACAATACCATTTAACAACGTCCCCATCTTTGTGTGGACGAAATGTATCGGATCCTCCCCCCCATAGACATCCAAACCACAGAGGCCTGAATCGGTGTGTGGGCAAATAGTACAATTAAAATCCCCGACCCAGATTATTTTTGCCCCCTTAAATAGGTCGACAGCGTTAGCCATATGACACAACATATTAGACATGGTGGACTCCATTTCACTATTAGGCATGTTGTTATAAAAGTTCACCAATACAATTTTCTCATTCTGGCCCCAATTGAGAGATAGGATTTGGAAATACGTGCTGGAGAGAACTTTATTAACCTTTACCTCTGCAGATGTTGAAACATATATACAAAGCCCACCCTTATTATGACCCTGTACTGACAGCTTAGCCGGGGAATGAATGGTCTGATACCCTAGCAAGTGTAGTTCTTCATAACACCATGTCTCTTGGAAGCACAGGATATCATGCTTGTGTATGACATCCAACCAAGCTGTGTTATTGGCTTTACTAGCTAACCCCGCGACATTCCATGATAGGAGAGAATTGGAGTAAGGTACCCTGCTAGTGACCGCGTGTAAACTGCCTGCGCTCGCTAAAGAATTTTGCAGTCGCGAGGATGGTATGTTTAAAATGGCAGAAGGGGTCCTAGGGGTAGCAATGGGACGATTATGGGGAATTAATTGAGAATGATAAGGGACGACGCTAAACATCGTATCATCTCCTAATAAGTTTTCCCCCAACCACGTGTTAGCCTGAGACGCCTTTGGTGGACTTACTAAAGGATTTTGGGTAGTGATAGTCTGATGTTTCTGGTGCCCCTCAGGCATCTTTTCTATGTTGATAGGCTCATAATGTCATTCATTCTCATCCAGTTCAGAAATAAATAAATTAGTCAGAGGTATACTCCAGGAGTCCTTAGGGTTGTGAGATTGAAAGCTGTCCCAATAATTATAAGAGATAGAATTTTGATAATTTGGCGGTTGATAGGTTGGCTGGCAAGGTGGAAAGCGAGGATCATTAGTAAAGTCATAAGAGTTCTGGCCCCTTGTCAACAATGGGGGTTCTAATCTATGGGGAACATAGGGTCTGTGACTCTTGGGTTGGAAAGGGGTGGGCCTAGGTTGGAAGGAAGATGGATTGTATCCCATGTGGCAACCTTGAGCTGGAAACGAAGGTTTTGTGGCTCCATTAGAACCTTTTGGATGCCAATTGTTCATGTGATAAAAAATTCCATTCCTCTGTGGTGATTTATTAGGTGGTAATGGCCTCAGCATAGCTTCAGGGTAGAAATAACCTAGGTTATGCGTTGA
The DNA here is from genome assembly GCF_964261635.1 of Lissotriton helveticus. Classification (NCBI taxonomy): domain Eukaryota; kingdom Metazoa; phylum Chordata; class Amphibia; order Caudata; family Salamandridae; genus Lissotriton; species Lissotriton helveticus. The sequence goes on along the minus strand of NC_136072.1, from coordinate 49,617,924 downwards.
AATCCCCCCCTCACCCTTCCCGGGAAACCAATCACTGATGAATGTGACCAGTCTGTGATCTTTAAAGTTGACTATGATCACATCACCATCTATGTCCTTAGGTCTGGTGCCTACCCAGTTGCATCGCCTGACCGAAACGATATCACCGTTTAGGTGCGGGGGGAGTGGTCTATTTTTCCGCAGCCAGTAGATAACCTTGTTCTTTAAATTATCCTGGTGTTCTGGCTTACCATCTGGCAGAGGCGGAACACCTGTTAATACAATGACATAGTTTAGGCTCTCTGGTGGTAAATCAGCGATGTTCCTTGATCTTCTTTTAGGATTATAAGATGTATTAACTGGGGGCTTTATATTATTAGAATGAGTATTGTGGGTCCCTGTGTTTTTACTTGTGATGTTCTTGGCTGTGGCAAATTTATTTTTAATTTTGTCGTTGGATTTATTATCCTGCACTAGTTTAGGAGTCCCAGTTATCGGTATTGGGTTTACTTTGGGGGTACCAGTCCATGTCTTAAGTTGTTTAGAAGCTTTTGTGGACTGGGTTATGTTACTAAGAGCATTAGATTTACGGCACAATGTACCCTTCTGCTCTTGAAGGATTTGATCAACATTCTCCCCTAATCTTCTAATCCTTTCTAAGAGGGGGAGGATCAGGGCCTTTAAGAGACAGTCAATATCATTCAATAATCCTGCATAACTAGGAACAGATATTGAATTTTGGAATCGTGTCTTTCATAGTGTACGATATTCCATCCTTTTGGGGAGTAGTAGACTGGGTATGTGTGGGATTTATAGAATTAGTGGGAGGAACAATTCTTCTTTTTAATACACACTTTCTTCTTTTCTTCCTCGGCGGAGAGCCAAAGGAACCCTTGGGGTGTTTATTGGAGGCCTTGGTAGATAATCTTGGAGGCTTTCCATCGGGAATGCTAAGGGGATGTTGATCAGACCCGATTGGGGTAAATACGGGAGAAGGTATATTTTTATCGTAAAGAGGGGGTGATTTGTTTTGAAGGGTGCTTAAATCTATGGTCTGTATGGCTGGTGGCTGAGAAGGAATAGAGTCAAAAATGGTTATAATGTCCTGCTGGTCGGGGGACTTAGTTTGGAAAATGAGGGGAATATCTTCTATAAAAGAAGAAGTATTAACATGATCTTTAGGTGTGGTTAAATCTATTAGGGGTCCTATAACTGTATCCTGGGGCTGGAGTGGTCTTTGTTTTAACTTCTCGATAGAGAGACGTCGCCCAGCTCGTTTCTCTGCGAGAGTAAGCTCCCTGTCGACTTCGTTCTTTATTTTAGCAAAGAATTTATCCAGCGGACCTAAAAAAGATGAAGACCCTGACGTTCCTGGGACAGGATTTGCCTCAAAGCTGGACATCTCGTAGAAGGGAGAGGTAATAATATCCTTTTCAGGAACACGACAGTGGCAGGTACTACAGTGACTAGGTCAGGTCTATAGAACAAACTACTAAAGCTCAACAGTCAGACAAGGTAAAAAGGGACAAAGAAAATAGGCCCAGCCCAGCCTCCTTCGGCCCCGGACGGCCACAGACGGTCCCGCCCTTGTCCCGGGCTTCTCCCGGGCGCGCTTCCGCGCCGCGGGGCTCCGCAGTTGATAATGTAGTGCCTCAAGAGTAGAGGGGAGGAACCTGCAGGGAGAGCGTCCCAGCTGGTAACAATTGGGAGTTGTGGGCGCTCCTGGGACTTGTAGTCCTGCGCCCACAACACGCTCGCAGCCCTGCAGGTCCTGGCACCCAGAGTCAGAGTTCCTGCGGTATCGGTGGTAGGAGGAAGCCTCAGGCGAAGCGGGACCCACGCAGCGGGTTCCGCGAGCAGTATCCAGGAAAAACAAAGCAAGTTTCAAGGCACGTCACACCCAGCGTGGAGACAGCAGCAAAGGAGAAGCAAATCCGCCGATGAAAGGGAAGAGGAGGAGGCTTTTTACCGCGCTAAGGCACCAGGGAGGAGCCTGCAGGGAGAGCGTCCCAGCTGGTAACAATTGGGAGTTGTGGGCGCTCCTGGGACTTGTAGTCCTGCGCCCACAACACGCTCGCAGCCCTGCAGGTCCTGGCACCCAGAGTCAGAGTTCCTGCGGTATCGGTGGTAGGAGGAAGCCTCAGGCGAAGCGGGACCCGCGCAGCGGGTTCCGCGAGCAGTATCCAGGAAAAACAAAGCAAGTTTCAAGGCACGTCACACCCAGCGTGGAGACAGCAGCAAAGGAGAAGCAAATCGCTCACAAACTTAGCCATGATATCCACCTTCCATAGGATATCACGGCTAAGTCAGGAAAATACCAGGTGTAAAAAAAGCAGTGCTAACCGCGGTTAGCGCTGCTTTTTTTTTATCACTAACAGGGTTAGCGAAATCCTTGATAATAGGAGAAATGTCGCTTAACAACATTTCTCCTATTATTTTTCTCTGGAACGCCCCCTTTGCATCTCATTAGAGATGCAAGGGGAAGCGTAGAGAAAAAGGTTGCTAACATGCAAATTTGCGTGTTAGCACCCTGTTGCTGATAGGGAGATAATTTTATCTCCGCTTTCTTGGCTTTTAAAGCCAAAAAAGCGGAGATAAATTCCTTGATAATCTGCCCCTGGTCCCCTAGGGAGCACAACCCTGGGGAAAACCCCATACTCTCCAGCCCACAGCACAGGCAGTAACTCGGGCAGGACTGGTCATCCGTTAGTTCAGGACAAATACAAGCGGTAGACCCTCTGCAACCACAAGAACTAAGAGGCCACATTATCAGTGAATGTTTTCTATATAAATATTGCATAACATAATGTAATAGATTATATGATAGTAGCAGGGTAACAACTGGTGCCTCCTCCTGCATTTCATGCAGGTTGTGATGTTGTTATGTTATGCGTATTTTAATAGCGCTCTATCACTTGTGAGGATGTCTTGGCACTTTGCAGGTTTGTGGGGCTAGCTTCAAAGGGGACTTACTCGAAGAGCCATGACTTCAGTTTCTTGGGGAATTGAAGAAGAGTTGAGGAGGTTCTAATGTGGTGTGGGAGGTCTTACCACGCCTTAGGGGTGATGTATGAGAAGGCGCAACCTCCATATCAGGTTCAGTCTATGCATGGGATGTGTGCTAGTGAATGGTTGGCTGACCGGATGTGCCTGGAGGGTTGGCATAACTATAGGCAGCTTTTCAGATAGGCTGCACCTCTGTTATTTGGTGCTTTGCACTTGTGGGTGATAAACTTGAACAAAGCACCCTTATATATTGGGAGCCAGTGAAGTTCCTTCAGGTGTGGTGTGGTGTGAGATCAGCGTGGGAGGTTGAGGAGCAGTCTAGCTGCTGCGTTCCCGAAGGTCTAAAGTCTTTTTGTGAGTTGGTTGTCAATTACCATGTAGAGTGTATATCCGTGGTCCAGTCGGCTGGTAGTGAGAGCTTTGGCGATCATTCTTGGTGTTGTTAGGTAGCCACTTGCATATCTTTTTCTGCATCCTTCGGATGTGGAAGCAGGACGTGGCAACCACACTGATCTGGGCGGACATGTCTAGCTTCCTGTCGATAATGATTCCCAGGTTTCTTGCTTGTCTGCTGGTGGTGGTAATGAGTCTGCAATGGGCTCCATGGGAAGGCATCTTTACCAAAGATCACCACTTCCATCTTATCCATATTTAGAGTGAGGCTAAATATGGACAGTTGAACTTCTTTCAGGTGCCCACTTTGTCCTGCACAAGTTGAAGCTGTTTCTCATGATGTTTGTTTTGTCCAACTAGAACAACATTACTTGCATGTTGTTGGTGAAGGTGAGTATGTTGTTGGTGTGTGAGCAGATAACATCTGCCAGCAGAGTGATGTAGATGTTGAAGAGAGTCTAGCTGAGTGAGGGACTTTGTGTTACTCTGCACATGAGTTGCTGGGCTTCTGAAGAGTAAGGTGGTATGTTGACTGTTTGGGGTCATCCAGTGAGAAAGTTGTAGATGCATTGGAAGGCATTGGAGGGCGGGACTTTGAATGTTAGTCTTGTGAACAGTGGTGGCTCCGCCGCTAAGTCGGAGGAGCGTCGCCCACGCGAAATATGATAAGAACATTACTTTAATTTATATTGTACTGATGGCCCTGTTTTTTTCCGAGAGGGGGCGGGCTGGGCTGTCAGCCAGCAGGGGGAGGAGTGGTAAGTGCACGTAAGTGCGCATGGCGATATGGTCAGCTGCCTTGGGCCAATCACGACGCTGCTATCAGCAGTGTTGGGATTGGCTGGAACAGACTGGGAGCCTCGGTGCTTCCTGTTGCAGCGTCTTCTACGGAAGAAGAACAGAGGAGAGGCGGCAGCAAGATAAGTGCAGTTTTCTTTACTTTTTTTTAACCTCCCTCCCCCGCCCGCCCAACCACTACGGTCCCATAGCAGCCACCACTGCTTGTGAAGTCATCTGATCAGGATGTGGTGGGAGACTGTGTGAAAGACTGCTGAGAGGTTGAGTAGAATGAGGGCTGCTGTTCGAACTCTGTCAGGGATCATTTAGATGTGGTCTTTTTGTGTGAAGAGGACGGCCAGTGTGCTGTGGTTTGTTCTGAATCCTATTTGCATAGCATTGAGCAGAAGGTGGTTGGCTAGGTGATTGGCGAAGGATTTGTTCATGGCCTTTTCTTGGACTTTGGCTGGGTACGAAGGAAGAGAAACGTGCCGGTACTTTGCGAGTTTGGCTGAGTCTGCTTAGGACTTCTTCAGGTGTCTGTGTCATGAGAGGTGTTGAGGATGAGGGTGAAAGCTTTGCTTATGGGGATTTAGACTTGGTCGTAGGCATGGTGTGGATATGTATCGGATGGTGCCTTGGAGTGGATGGTCATTGTGATTACTATGGTTTCATCAGAGGTGATGGTGTTCCAAGCAGTCAGGGTGTTCCATGTGTCCCATACTCGGAGACTTATTAAAAAGGTTAATGGGGACGGGTTGTGGGTCGTGGTTGCGGTATATGGCTGTGATTTTGTTGCAGAAAAAGTCTGAGAGGTCATTGAACAGTTCTTGGGTTGGGGTGACGTTGCTGGTGGTTGTTGCTGGTGTGGCGGAATCCTGTATGATTGCGAAGATTTCCTTGCTATTGCTGGAGCTGTTGTTGACGCGATCGGCTAGGGCCTTCCTCTGGGTTTCCTGGATTTGTTGGGTATCATGTGTGCTTCACCAGAGTGTGTTGTGCTGTTATTCAGCATGGTTCTATGTCAGCCAGCTTACTTTTTCAGTAAATCGCCTTTTTTCTTCTTCTTTCATGGAGTAACATACTTTGACCATTTTCATATCAAACACTGCAATAAAATGAATGATTTCTCTGTGCTTAATCACAGACATTACTAATTATTCTTCCAAATGATTACTTTGAACTTGCAAGAATTATAGGCTGACTCTGCATCGCTTACATCAAATTCTCTGATCTTCCAGTTATGCACTAAATGCATTTGGTCCCTGGAGTTTATTTTATTTTATTTATTTTATTTAATGCGATTTTATATATAGTGAACATTACCCGAAGGTGTCAGAGTGCTTTACATAAGAACCACTTGCGATACATAATGATTTAGGATTACATGAGTTACATAAAAGATACAAACAGAAAAAAAAGAAATTACAAATGTACAAGTGGTAAAGTCACACGAGGAAGAGATACAAAAGCTGAGTAGAAACCCTAAATGTTTATCTCTGCGTTTAGCTTCTGTGGTAAGGAAATGTCTTGTTTTCCCAGATGTTTCTTGTAAAGCGCTATGGTACAGTTTTGGTTCAACAGTGCTACATAAATATTTAAAGATATAAAAAGTAAATATTGTTGGTGCAAAACACCATTGCCTGAACAAGTTAGGATGTGGGTTTCCTTAACTGACCTCTTCTAGTCAATTCTTAGGCACCTGGCTCCACGTGGAGTCCGAGGTAATTCTATCTGGCAAAACACAAGCTAGAACATTTCTAGGGAGAGCTTCATAACTGTAATAGTTCATGAAGAACCAGGAGTTCAAGTTGAGGCACAGAAGTCTTTTTTCACTGTTTACTATTTCCCCATGGCATGATGGGTGAGATGTGTTACTGGGAAGGCAAGGCTAGAGTATTTCTTTTTTGGAGCTCATTCTGCAAGGGGTGCTATGGCATCAGAGGCCTTTTTGACTTCCGTAGTTCTCATGGATATAGGGGTGGTGGTAGTTTGTTCTTATGGGTCAAATTGGATAATATGTTTATTACAAACCATTAAAGCATGTATCTGGGGTATTCACCATAAGTTGGCAGGGTATGCTCAGACTTGAGTCCCTTGCTCACTTTGCCACTGGATTCAAGCAAGCCTGGCTGAAGACGGCTGAAATGCCAGAAACCGGTCCTAGGAAGCTTGTTTCCGGTCCAGGGAAGACATGGCTTGGCAGTTCAGGCTGGACTGTTCCCATGAGGCACAGGGTCAGACTGATTTGCATATGGCCATGTCTGAACTGGGGTGGCAGAGTGGGCTAAAGAACGGTGATGGATTAAACCCAGATGTGTTTACTGGATGTGAGTGTTTGATTGGTTCAGATGCTCCGTCCATCACCACCCACTTTTGTCCCGCTTTGTTCACCATAAGCTGGCAGGGTATGCTCAGACGTGAGGCCCTTGCTCACTTTGCCACTAGATTCAAGCAAGCCTGGCTGAAGACAGGTGAAATGCCAGAAACCGGTCCTAGGAAGCTTGTTTCCGGTCCAGGGAAGGCAAGGCTTGGCAGTTCTGGCTGGACTGTTCCCATGAGGCACAGGGTCAGACTGATTTGCATATGGACATGTCTGAACTGGGGTGGCAGAGTGGGCTAAAGAACGGTGATGAATTAAACCCAGATCTGTTGACTGGGTGTGAGTGTTTGATTGGTTCAGAAGCTCCGTCCATCAACACCCCCTTTTGTACCGCTCTTGGGTGCTTTAAACTAGCCAGCATACAACTCCCAGTCTTTCTGAATATATGACGTTACAATGCATACATTTGCAACGCATGCCTTTACAACGCAGTTTTTACTTTGCAACATCCTTTACAAAGCATACATTTACATCCCATACCACTACAACAAATTGTTTTAAACTACATTTACAACACATTCCATTACATCGCATTATACCTTTACAACGCATACCAATACATTGCATTTAAGGTAAGTGTTGGTTAGTTTAGGGGTAAAAATTACTATTCTAACTCCAGGGGGTGAAACAGTAGGGTAAGTGTTGGATAGTGTAGGGGTAAAAAGTACTATTCTAACTCCAGGGGTCCAACAGTAGGGTAAGTGTTGGATAGTGTAGGGGTACTATGAGTTGTAATGGTATGCGTTGTAATGATATGCAATGAAATGCCTGCGTTTTAGTGACATGCTATGTAGTGTCATGCGTTGCAGTGACATGCAATGTAATGGATGCGTTGTAGTGACATGAGTTGTAAAGGATGTTGCGTTGTAATAAATGCATTGTAAATGTAGTGCAATGTAATAGTTGCGTTGTAAAGGTTGTTTCCCGTCTTTTTAGAAAATGCAGAATTCCCCTTTCCCCCTGCTGGGAGCTTTCGGTACTATAAGAAGTGGAGCGTCGCCGCTCTCTTTACACTCTCTTGGTAGTTTCTGTTTCATTGCATCTTTGCAGAATTTGGATAATGAAAGTACCAGAGGAGCAGCTGTGTCACTGGAACTTTAAGTAAATATACTGCTTTTGGAAGGAAATGCAGCTGCATTTGTTGATATTTCTAAAGTAATATAATATAATAATATCACCAAAAGGAAAAGAATATCACAATAAAAACATCAAATTGTACAACATATTGATCATTCAAAATATAATTTAATAGGACAATCACAGCATATCACAACAGTAACACAATCCAATACCGGAATATAGATCAAGGGATAAGGGATCAAAAGTTACTCATAACCTGGCAACACATGTTGCTGGGGAGCAGAAAAACTGCACAAAGATTGACGGGTCACCTTTCAGTTGCTTAACACTGTACTTGGATGTTAAACTTGATAGGTTTTGCATTTCCCGTCCCTCAATTCATTCAACATGATGACGTATAAGTTAGCATAGTGTGTCTAACCGAATGATGTGTTGCATATGTATTTAGGACTAATTGGTTATTTTCATGTTCCAGTTAGCAATTTCTTAGCTTAGCTTCTGTGCCGCAATCTTGGGAACATGTCTCCGCGACCAGACTGCAATGCCCCCTCCCTTATGAGCAGAAAATCCCTGGCCTCAGCGTTTCTCGCCTTGAGTTAGTATTTGCAGAAAACTAACAACGAAATGTGTTTCTGTGCTATCAGTACTGTTCCCATGCCCGGGAGGAGTGAGTCTCGGCTACGTGGCCTTGGGGGTGATAACAGAGCCATCCCCCCCGCAGGTGCAGCCGCTCCATGTGTGCGTTCGTTGTTCACCATTTCTCCAGTCCTGTGCTTTTCCATTAGGGGCATGACTAATGTTGCTGTAACGTGTTATAATTTATTGTTGTTTTGAGAACCGGCAGTCTTCTCGGTGCACTCCTTGGAGTGCAGGCCTGACGGGGCCTCTCTATAGAGAAACTAATGGCCTTATAAATGTTTTCTAATTCTTCTCCACTGTCTGGCTGGCTTATTTTATGGGAATGATATCTTAGTGAGGTAAGTTTGCTCAGGTGGTTTGAGCCACGCTTATCAGATGGTGCCCGAACAGGAACCCCTCGATAAGGATCTTTCTCGCCCGTAGGTGGGTTGTAGAAGGCCGGGGACCGTCCGGTCGGCACGGTGGGTCTGGGTACCCATTTGATGCCGGGCTTGATTCTCGCAGCGCTGCCCCACCCTGCTGATCAGGAGACGTCCCGGCTTATGATCCTGCGCCGGGGTCCAGAAGGAGGACCTTTGGGAGCTGACCGTGTTGGTCTAAGCAGCCAGCGGTGGAGAACCATGGATGTCGGGTTCCGCGAACAGGAGGTGAGTGATCCGACTGATGATTGAAGGAGCTAGGGTGCTCCGAGGGGCTAGGTTGCTCCGAGGGGCTAGGGTGCCCCGGGGAACTCAGAGTGCATGAGACGCTCTGACAGACTGTTTGTGGTTTGGTGGAGGTTCGGGGGGATGCCTGATGTTCCTATGTTGTAGAGCATCTGGCCGTACGGTACTCGGATGGGGTCGCGGTTGATCTTGGTGGAACACTGGGGAAGGACCCAAGTCTAACCCGGAAGGGGGGTTTGCTGGAAGGGTCCCAGGTCTCCTGTGGTAACGTAAAAATTGCAAAATAATGAAGTAGTACTATCACAAAATGGGCAACATGATGCCATACAATTTGCCTTTTCTTGCTACAATGTTTGGTGAACCCTGAAACATAACATGTCCTGCCTTTCTGCATATTTGCAGTGGTCTTGTGCATAAGGACAGATACTCTATATATGCTCTGGTGCAGGGTTTCCTCTGTTTACATTAAACAACATAGGGTCAGAGTGGTGGCACTACTTGTCACCCGTGAGGGTATCCAGGCACTGGCAGGGTCCAGTTGATTAGCCCAATGGCCAGGTCTTCGGGGATTTCGGAACTCTGGAAGAGATGGGAAGGTCCGTAGATGAAAAAGATAGCTCATTCCATGTCATCGCTGCTAGGTAGGAGAAGGAGTTGTAGCGGCCGGCATGACTCACGGAATGGGGGGGGGGGCAGCAGCGGGGTCGCGCAGGGATGGGGGGGTCAATAATTTAAAAAAATGTTTTAACTTACCTTTCCGTCGCGCTGGGTCCCGTATCTTCACTGCTCCTGCTCTCCTGCCTCCGACAGGAACAGGAAGCAGGCAGCCTCTCTCCCCTCCCATAAGCCAATCACAATGCTCCAGTGCATCGTTGAGATTGGTTGGGACGCTGCCCGACCAGGAGCTGCAGGTGATGGCATGTTGGCTGCAATGTAGCCTGCATGGACAAGCGCAGAGTGCACATGACTGGTTTGGTGTCCCCGAGAGGGCCGCCCAAACCCAAAGTCTTTCTCGGACTGTGAAAAAGCCAAAATAGAAAATGGTAATAACTTTTGGTTATTACCGTTTTATGTTTCTTTGCACATTGCGGGCGGGCGGGTGGCCGGACCTGCCTGGGCAGGAGTGGTTTGCCCACTCCTGTGTGCACAAAGACTGTATGGTCAGCCCTCTCAGGCACTGCGAGAACGCAGTGGGGTGAGGCTCCTCCGCCCTCATGGAGGAGCCGCCCCTGAGAAGGAACGACCTCTGCAGGAGAAGTGTGGCTCACTGGTTAGAGGAGGCAGACCCTGATGCAGAGGTCAGACCCGGGACCAGGGTTCAATTCCCGACGCGGCAGGGTCTTGAGCTCAAAATGTCCACGGACTCGATAATTCTCGCCTCGGTGCCTACTCCAATCATGGGTTCACACTCTGCAACTCTGGGCAATAGCTTGCTTAATCTCCACTACGGCCCCACTGCGATGGGATGCCTGGCCTCCACATTGGGGATGCCCAGTAGGGGTTATCTCGCAGGGAAAGCCAGGACGGGTTCCCAAAGCAAGTGCTAAGAGACCTGTCGGTGATTTGGCGCTATATAAATCACAATTAACATAACATAACATAACATCTGCTATGTTGGATGTGGGAGTGAGGGTTAGAGAAAGGGACGCAGAGCGGAGGTGCCTGGTGGGCTAATGGAAGTTCATGCGGTGGTTCAAGTAGGAAGGTCTACAGTTGTGTAGGGCCTTGTGTGCATGGGTCAGGAGCTTGAACTGGCATATTTTCCTTACAGGGAGCCAGAGTAGTTCCCTGTGGTAGGGGGTGATGTGGGTTCATCTAGGGAGATCCAGGACGAGTCATGGCCCTTTCTGGACCTTTGAGGACCCGAGGATCATACTGGGTGAGTCAACGGCATAACATATCTCTGGGTCTGTATAGACACGGGCTTAGGCTAACTTAAGAAACTTTGGACTAGCAAAAAGAGTGAAAACCCCTCTACTGCATATACATCACATTATTGTGTTGACAATAAAGGGGGAAACACATATTACCAGATATCAAGGTAAGCAGAATGAACTAAGCAAGACTGCTTCTACATTTACCTACATGGAACCCTATGCTGTAATATGGGGAGATTCTGGGAGGTTACGTCTTCCATATGGATGATTTGTTGTGGCCGGGGAGGTAGGAGATGAAATACTACAGGACGGTGCCAGAAAATCCCAAGCATGTCTCAAGTGTGTGGATCAGACCTTGGTGGTCAGCTGTGGCAAAGACTTCAGAGGGGTTAAGAAGGGTCAGGAGCTAGAGGTAGTAAACAATATGTTTCATGCTCTGGCTTGTAGTTTCCCTTTGACCATTGTCACTATAGGCCTACAAGTACCAGCATGCAACATTTAGTGGACTAGAAACCTGTTCTTTCTGATGGTATTGCACCATGCATCAGTGACTTTGCTTCTATGAGGTGCTGCCCCCCCATTCTCCCAACCAAATTTCCACAGTGGGTGGTTAGCCATGTGCATTTAATTTGGGGGGGGCATGTTTTTGAACATTTGCAACACAGAAGTGATAAATGTATACAATCTTGTTTCCTTACTTCCAAATTTAGACTTTTTTGCACATTCTCTTCAATTTGTATATTTTGGGCTGAAATCCTCTGCCAAATATACTCTTGACCTTGGCACATCTGGCTGAGTTTTAAAGAAACATTAAAACTAATATTTATTGTTCCGCAGGATGTGGTTTTACAAAAGGAGACTACTTCCTTCCTGGTACCCTGCAAGGTCAGTGCGTCTTTCCAATCCCCTCTTCAGTTGCCTTCACGGACTCTTTGTCGATCCCTTATTGTTTATGGGCCGGATTTAGATTTCGGCTAAAGGGTTACTCCGTCACAACGGTGATGGATATTCGATCCGCCCAAATATAAATCCCATTCGATATTATATAAATATAAATCCTATAGGGTATTATATAAATCCCATAGGGTATAATATAAATATAAATCCCATAGGGTATTATATGAATATAAATCCCATAGGGTATAATATAAATTTAAATCCCATAGGGTATAATATAAATATAAATCCCATAGGGTATTATATGAATATAAATCCCATAGGGTATAATATAAATTTAAATCCCATAGGGTATTATATAAATATAAATTCCATAGGATATTATATAAATATAATTTCCATAGGATATTATGGGATTTTATATTTCGGCAGACAGGAGTAATCCATTTACATAAATCTAAATCAGGCCCTATATCTTTGTCCTTGACCTTGTACAGCACTGTGCTGCTTCTTAGTTAGGTTTGTGCTATGTAAATACCACATACATACCCACATCTGGGTATGGAACAAAAGCAGTCAGCCCAATACAAGATAAGACATTCCCACGCCTACCTGCCAATCAGACCCATGTCAAGGATGACAACTTCAGACAGCCCTGTGTTTTTTGGGCATCTTTATATTCTGAGGGCTGTTTTTGTTACCATTGTATATAGGGGTGTACACAGCTGATGGATGAAAAGTCATGACTACTATAATACTTACGCACAACTTGTGGCCTTTTAGCAGCTACGCCTAGTGGCAAGGGATATAGGACCTGCAAGTTAAACAAGAGAAAATTCTCACTACAGGTTGTCACTCTTGAAGTCCTTCTGATGGGTTATTATCATATCCTTATTACCCACCATGGCAGGCCATTAAATGGCTGCTCCAGTGTTAAAGGGAGCGGGCCTTTAATGACCGGTAGAGCCTGCTATGAAAGGCTCTAAGGCTACTAGAACCTTCTGCCCCTAGAGGGGAGAATCTTCTAATTTGTAAAATAAAGGTGTCACGGAGCCCAATGGTACTTCAATCCCCTTGGCCTTTGATCACAGCAACAGCTGTGAACAAACATTGGAATGGTGATGCTCTGGGCTTCTACCGGCCATTAGAAGCCGGGGGCACGCCATTGTTTTCAATGGAGCACCCAGCATTCCAATGTTCTCAATAGCCTTATAGCCAGCCGTAGCGGGCTATACCGGCTATTAAAGGCCTGCTGCAGTGTTAAAGGCCCGAGCCAAGGACGAGAGACTTTAACAAGGCAGCGGGACTGATGAAAGGCTGAGGAGTACATCCTTGGAGAAATGTCACTGTATGGTGGGCGTTACCCAGATGTATAACTCATTGGTTATTTCCAGTAAATTTATGCAAACTTGCAAAGTAAATGTAAATGTCCAGTATTTATAAAGCACAAACAATTAGCCGAGGGTGTCAAGGCGCTGGGGGCCGTCGGGAAGATTAAGCGAGCTATTGCCCAGAGTCACATGGTGCTGGACTGAACTGCCGCCGGTGCTGGGGATCAAACCGCAAGCACCTGCGTTCCGGAGTCAGCCGCTGCGCCACACCTCTTCCACTAAGATGTTCGGTCTAGTGGTGGTGTTTGCCCTCCTCGGGGTGCTGTTGAGATGCTTATTTCTAATAGCACTCTCTATCTGTAGTGTACCTATTTCTAAGCACCCCGTTCAGCTTTATAAAATACCAAGAACTGTATTTGTCGTATGCACTCCATTCCAATGACAATGATGTATCACTGTTTTTCTATCTTTTTTGCCTTATGTATTGAAATGTGGCCATGATTTACTTTGCTGGAAACTGAACCCTCTATTAGCTTTCTGAATGTACTGATGGCTCTATGTGCATGTCTTGATTTCTTCTGTGCCTTTGAAAAATGAATAAAGAAAGGTTGACAAACAAAAATGTAATGACGTGCAATCTTTGCCATTAATACATCACGTTAAGCACTGCACTGAGAGGTAGTTATAAAAAGAGTTAATTTCAAAACATGAACCATTAGTGAATTAAGAGGCAAGATATTTGTCATATAAACCGTGTTTGTGACCCAGGTTATACAGCAACATTATAGTCTATTAAATCAAAAACAATTGTATTTTGTACAACTGGGGTCGCATCATAGGAAGTGCCCGGGGGCGCAATGGGCGTGTGCACCTGCGTTGTGCGCATCTGGGGCACTTTGGTATTACAGAAGCAGCCGCAGTCTCTCCTGACCCCTTCTGTAATACCGATAGTGCTGGCGTACGTTTAGCGCAAGTGCTATCTCAAGTGGGTGTTCCCTCATTTGCATAAGGGTGTGGCCCCATGCAAATGAGGGAGTCACTTTGCCTCTGTGCCTGCGCCGAGTTACCGATGTGAGTCCAGCGACAAAAATGCCTTTAGGAGGTGCACTGAAAATGCGCCATAAAAAGGTGGCACGCTGTCAGTGCACCTCCTAAAGGCAGGTGAAAGGGGGTCCCATGGATGCCCCAGACATCGCCCTGTGGGCGGGTGCAGTCACTCAGTACACCCACCTGCAACGGGATCGCTAATCCCCCTTGAAAGTGCAGGCAGGTTGCCGCCTGCACAGAGAAACACGGAGCAGCTTTTGAACAGCAGGTACGTATTTTACTTGAGTGCGCTGCCCCGGGGATACGCATTCTTTGTAATATGCAGGGCTTGAGTCGGTGGTACACGCAGGTACACGGCGTCCCCCCACTCTTTTCACAGGGTGGACGCCATCCCCACTGCCAAGAAATATGCTGAACGTGTCACGGTGTAATTTTCAGACAGCGGGACACGCTCAGCACATGACGTCATGGGGTAAATTGCATATTGTCAGTCCCCCCACTTCTTTTTATAGGACTTGTGCCCTGGTAATATGGCACACGCTACTTCTTTGTGCACGGTGCACCTTTTGAAAGGTGCGCCGTGCCGGAAACAAGGAAAATGTGCTCTATTCATAATACTGCCCCTGGTGTCCTGAACTCACATATTTAAAAGTGCTTTCATTTGCAAAAATTGAAGAAAAAGGGGTACTTGCCTAAGAACACACAATTTAAGTGGGCACACTACTATATAACTTGGTTTCCTGGTTTCACTTTGCACAAATCAGCACTAAATGGATATATAAATGTATTTCCTTTTTTATGTTAACACTTTGTTTTCACCTGTTTTACTCTTTTCTGCAGTTTCTCGATAGCGCATACGCCACCAGAAGGTATTTTGAGCACTTTACATGAGCACCAGTTAGATTCCACAAGGCTGCATTTATTTTGTAAAGGAGTACGTTACGTGAGCACATGTTCCATTACACCGGGTCGCAGTCAAATTTTAAAGGCATGAGGACATTACATGATTTTTCCAGATTCAAAGGATGTTGACCTGACGCCAAGAGTCAAACCTGGTTACCCAGTTCCAAAGTTGGCAGCTCTGGCCATATCGCCACATCCGGAGTAGAGGGAGGGGATCAGGCAGAAGCCTTGAAAGCTTGGCTCGTTATGGGCTCGAGGTTGCATTAGGACCTCGAGCCGAGCCAGGCTCCAGGCTCGCGCCCACCTCTAGGCACTATCCATGATGGATACTGTTGTTTACCAATGAGGCTGCAGGCCATAAGGCTATTTCATTCTATTTGTATTACTCTGTAAACTTGTTTCTCCAAAAGTACGAACAGTCATGGCTTACTCCAGTAAGTGGTGATGGGGTTGAGGCTCAAATACAGTACGACACAGTAACAAGATTTGATAAAATTAACTTTCGGTTGACTTTTATCTCTTAAAACCTCGTGATTTAGAGGAGGGAGGGGGGAGGATTTAAAAACTCAAAACATTCGCAGCATCCCATAATAACCCTCACTTCCCAGTAAACATCTTCTGACAAGTCGTGCATGCAAAGTGTCTCTCTGCACACAAAAGGGGCCTACCCTGGAAGTGACAACGGACAATTGAATTGAGCAGACTACGTTTCACCCCTTCGCTGCGGCGGCAATTCCGCCGCAGCGCTAAGGGGATGGGGGGGCCGCGCGGCGCTCCGGCGCTTGTTTCCATCACGGCCCCACCCGCTCAATGGAATGGTCAGCGCAGGCGCGGAATCTCTGCGGCGCAGGCGCTCCGAGCGGGCCGTGACGGAACCGCTCCGTCATCAGCACAGCGCGGCCGTGTCTGATGACGGAGCGGTTCCGTCACCAGCAGGGGAGGGGTTAAATTCAGGATCGACTGACTCAGTTGTCATCCTTTTAAGGTTGTTAAAATGCGTGCCATCAAACTGATTTATGGAAATACCTGTTGCTTACACCCACTACAAATTAGGAGTAAGACTCGCTGGACTAAAAAATCGATAAATGCTACTCACTGCCTCATTTCGAGATCAAATGAATATTTCGGGTAAGAAGTTATCCAGTTGGTGCCAGAGTTAGAATAGCCATTTCATAACAATGGGGTGACCCAAAATAACCCGAAAGACAACAGTGGTCCAATCGGAGAGTTAGAACAGCGGGAGCTCACACAGAATAGGTATTTGTGTTACTTTTGTGCGTGTGTACATACCGAATGCCTCATAAACACACAGACCAGTGCTGTATGCTGCCATCTGCTCCTCGTCCTCTCTGCCTGACTCTCACCCACCCCCGCCTTGTATTGGCACACACCCCTCCTGCTGCTCCACCTCCCCCTCCTCATCTCCAGGGAGAGGGCGGGGTCTCTCCCAGCGCTGCTGCCCCTGGACCCGAGGGCAGGAGGGCAGCCTGCCCGACGCCGGGCAGGTGGTTGGTCTCCAGGCGGAGCCGCCTTCAAAGGCCCGGCTCCGGTGTGCCCGCCCTATCACAGGGCGCCAGACCTCAGGGGGAGGAGCCAGCTATAAATAGATTCAGCGCCCCGCCCCCTCGGCGCCTTTCTGCAGCTCTCTGGCGACTTTAGGAGTGGGGGTGGACTGGGAAAGCACCGAGAACTCTTTAGTTACTTTTCTGTCGGGCACAGAGAAAGAGGAAGAGGCGAAACTATAACGGAGCATGTGTGGACAGAAAAAAACTGAGATTTAATGCTTATTGTGTAGAAAGATAATCTACAAATGCTGCTGCATTTGCAATTGTTCATTTTCGTGTTGCCAGATCACTCCCTGTCTCAACAGTCTTGTTTTACAGCTCTTGGCTAGTTAGTACTCATTAACAAACAAGTGCCTTCTGGGAGTTGTAGTCTTCGCTTGCTTTCATTTGACGTCTCTGCCTCATGCTAATGATCTCTGGGCCCGATTCACAGAACTAACTTAAGACAAAATCCTAAACTTACTACTTTTGGTATTCACAGAAGTTAGGATTTTGTCTTAAGTTTGTCTTAAGACAGACTTAAGACAGACTTAAGACAAAATCCTAACTTAAGTCTGTCTTAAGTCTGTCTTAAGACAACATCCTAACTTCTGTGAATACCAAAAGTAGTAAGTTTAGGATTTTGTCTTAAGTTAGTTCTGTGAATCGGGGCCCTATAAAATTATATATTTGCCTAGAAATAAGGAACCCTGCCTAGACGGAGTAACCTGGCCACCCTCTCTCCATATATTTATTTTATTTCTTCTGCTTTCTATATTGTTCTTTTGTCAACCAGAAGCAATTCTGCAACGTTTTGCTCCAAATATACAACAGTGCATCTCCTGTTTATTAAGTTTTGTATAAGCCTGGCCTATGGAGTACTAAGCTTTAATTAAACGGGGTCTCACTTTTCTCATACAAACCATTATCTGGTGATTTAGTTAAATTAGATTAATTTAACTCAACAAAGTATGAAACAATCCAGAAAACCGATTTATAAAAAGTGAAATTCCAGGGCCGCAAATACACGTCATCATTTTTTCAACATTTCTCTCTATGGCCATTACAAGGGGTTACTAGGACCTTTGAGAACATGGTTTGAGGACAACTAGAAAGCAACTAGATGAGATGTGTGGCCCCTTCTGGCAGTTCATAGTCACTGCACTTTTGGTGGCCTGTTCTTAGAATAATCAGAGCCACTGGAATTATGCGGCAGGAAAGGGCCAAATTATGTGGCAGTATTGAGTAAATTATGCGGCAAGAAAAGCCCATTTTTTTTTTTTTTTGCAGAGTTTTATATAGCGCAAACTAGACCCGAACCGAATCAGGTATCAGAGCGCTTTACATAGCACCAGTTACGTTACATGAGGACACACTTTCATTTTAGGCACGGGGAGATTAAGTGATTTGCCCAGAATCACAGGAGGGTTTGGCGTCGTTACCGAGACTCAAACTCAGATCCCCAGGTCCGAGGTCGAGCGCCCTAGCCGTTAGGCCAACTCCTCTCCCCTTTAAATTATGCGGCATAATGCGGCACATTTTGTAATAGTTTTACCAGTAGCAGCCTGTGGTGGGAGTGGTGCCAGGCGCTGACGTGGGGTGGGGAGGGACAGGGTGGGGGCTACGGCCGATTAGAGATAAGTAAATAAAATGAATTTCGTTGCGCACGTTGCATCGCCAAATGCTTACCACTAATCAGCCGTAATCCGTAGTTTACTAACCTCCACCCTGCCCCATGTCAGCGCCCCGCAACACTCCCACCACGGGCTGCTATTAAGTTTTACTTCATTATTTAATCTTTTTTTTACTTGATAACAACGTCTGGGCATTAGTTGCACCTCATTAGTGCCCATTTGACACCGAGATAGAGCACTAAGCAACAGAAAGGTGATCAATCCATCTCTGCAAAGGGGCTGCCGCTGCGCTGCAACACGTGCTGCTGCATTTTTATTAACTTTTGAATCATTTGAGCTACAAACTATTTTTTTTGTTTAACTCTGCAGATTATGCAGCAGATGATGGATTAAGTGGCAAATGCGGCAAATCTATAATTAGGCGAAATGCGCCAGGGCCGCACAATCGCATAATTCCAGTGGGTATAATGTGATAATGGACTTGGATATTGGAAACGCCACTGAAATCACACAGTTCCACGTCTGCTCCTCTTTTTACCTCATAATTATGGATTTTTGCCCTTACCTCCTTATCCCCACCTGCTGCTTAATTTGCAGGTTTCTACAAGAGTGTTTTCTTGCTGAAACGGATCAGACATTGCTAAACATGCTAGACATGGGTGCAAGGCAGCGCCAGACACTTGGCAGAAGTTAGGCAACTTTCAGCTGGTGATTATTGCAGTCAGGAAATACAGATTTGACCATTTTTTGCCTAGATGGTGTTAAAAACTAAAAGTAATGGATGGAGCAAGGCTTCTCTCTGAAGCGGGAAACACAAAAGGTGTTTATGTACATGTAAAGGCGAAGCCCATCTTTGTCTTGAAAATTTTAAGTTTTAACATTCATGCAACGTGTACATCATAGACACTACTTCCAAAGCGGCCGTCACAGCTAGAGGGTGTTCAGACTTTAGAAGAGTTTAGAATACCCCAAAGTGCCTTGCGTCTCTTTTTAAAGATTTGATGCCTTCAGTTTAAAAGTACCTACTAGTAAGACATATACCTATAAAATGTTCATGCTATTCCACAGTGGTAAGTACTTTGGATGAATGTATTTAATACCAGCATGACATATACCTATTGAAAATTTGTGCTATTCCGCAGTGGTAGGTACTTGAGATGAAAGTATTTACTAGTAACACATATACCCGCTATCTTGCAGTTGCAGGTAATTAGGATAAAAGTACTTACTAGTAACACATATACATATTAAATATTTGCACTGTTCTGCAGTGGTAGGTACTTGGGATGAAAGTACTTACTAGTAAGACATATACCTATTAAATATTTGCACTGTTCTGCAGCGGTAGGTACTTGGGATGAAAGTACTTACTAGTAGGACATATACCTATTAAATATTTGCACTGTTCTGCAGTGGTAGGTACTTAGGATACAAGTACTTACTAGTAGGAAATATAGCTATTAAATATTTGCACTGTTCTGCAGTGGCAGGTACTTGAGATGAAAGTATTTTTTAGTAACACATATACCCGCTATCTTGTAGTTGCAGGTAACTAGGATAAAAGTACTTATTAGTAACACATATATCTATTAAATATTTGCACTGTTCTGCAGTGGTAGGTACTTGGGATGAAAGTATTTACTAGTAACACACATACCCGCTATCTTGCAGTTGCAGGTAATAAGGATAAAAGTACTTACTAGTAGGACACATACCTATTAAATATTTGCGCTGGCCTGCAGTGGTAGGTACTTGGGATGAAAGTACTTACTAGTAAGACATATACCTATTAAATATTTTCACTGTTCCGCAGTGGTAGGTACTTGAGATGAAAGTATTTACTAGTAGGACATATACCTATTAAATATTTGCACTGTTCTGCAGCTGTAGGTACTTGGGATGAAAGTACTTACTAGTAGGACATATACCTATTAAATATTTTCACTGTTCCGCAGTGGTAGGTACTTGAGATGAAAGTATTTACTAGTAACACATATACGTATTAAATATTTGCACTGTTCTGCAGCGGTAGGTACTTGGGATGAAAGTACTTACTAGTACGAAATATACCTATTAAATATTTGCACTGTTCTGCAGCGGTAGGTACTTGGGATGAAAGTACTTACTAGTACGAAATATATCTATTAAATATTTGCACTGTTCTGCAGTGGTAGGTACTTGGGATGAAAGTATTTACTAGTAACACACATACCCGCTATCTTGCAGTTGCAGGTAATAAGGATAAAAGTACTTACTAGTAGGACACATACCTATTAAATATTTGCGCTGGCCTGCAGTGGTAGGTACTTGGGATGAAAGTACTTACTAGTAAGACATATACCTATTAAATATTTTCACTGTTCCGCAGTGGTAGGTACTTGAGATGAAAGTATTTACTAGTAGGACATATACCTATTAAATATTTGCACTGTTCTGCAGCGGTAGGTACTTGGGATGAAAGTACTTACTAGTAGGACATATACCTATTAAATATTTTCACTGTTCCGCAGTGGTAGGTACTTGAGATGAAAGTATTTACTAGTAACACATATACGTATTAAATATTTGCACTGTTCTGCAGCGGTAGGTACTTGGGATGAAAGTACTTACTAGTAAGACATATACCTATTAAATATTTGCACTGTTCTGCAGTGGTAGGTACTTGGGATAAAAGTACTTACTAGTAAGACATATACCTATTAAATATTTTCACTGTTCCGCAGTGGTAGGTACTTGAGATGAAAGTATTTACTAGTAACACATATACGTATTAAATATTTGCACTGTTCTGCAGCGGTAGGTACTTGGGATGAAAGTACTTACTAGTAAGACATATACCTATTAAATATTTGCACTGTTCTGCAGCGGTAGGTACTTGGGATAAAAGTACTTACTAGTAAGACATATACCTATTAAATATTTGCACTGTTCTGCAGTGGTAGGTACTTGGGATGAAAGTACTTACTAGTAGGACATATACCTATTAAATATTTGCACTGTTCTGCAGTGGTAGGTACTTAGGATACAAGTACTTACTAGTAGGAAATATAGCTATTAAATATTTGCACTGTTCTGCAGTGGCAGGTACTTGAGATGAAAGTATTTTTTAGTAACACATATACCCGCTATCTTGTAGTTGCAGGTAACTAGGATAAAAGTACTTATTAGTAACACATATATCTATTAAATATTTGCACTGTTCTGCAGTGGTAGGTACTTGGGATGAAAGTATTTACTAGTAACACACATACCCGCTATCTTGCAGTTGCAGGTAATAAGGATAAAAGTACTTACTAGTAGGACACATACCTATTAAATATTTGCGCTGGCCTGCAGTGGTAGGTACTTGGGATGAAAGTACTTACTAGTAAGACATATACCTATTAAATATTTTCACTGTTCCGCAGTGGTAGGTACTTGAGATGAAAGTATTTACTAGTAGGACATATACCTATTAAATATTTGCACTGTTCTGCAGCGGTAGGTACTTGGGATGAAAGTACTTACTAGTAGGACATATACCTATTAAATATTTTCACTCTTCCGCAGTGGTAGGTACTTGAGATGAAAGTATTTACTAGTAACACATATACGTATTAAATATTTGCACTGTTCTGCAGCGGTAGGTACTTGGGATGAAAGTACTTACTAGTACAAAATATACCTATTAAATATTTGCACTGTTCTGCAGCGGTAGGTACTTGGGATGAAAGTACTTACTAGTACGAAATATATCTATTAAATATTTGCACTGTTCTGCAGTGGTAGGTACTTGGGATGAAAGTATTTACTAGTAACACACATACCCGCTATCTTGCAGTTGCAGGTAATAAGGATAAAAGTACTTACTAGTAGGACACATACCTATTAAATATTTGCGCTGGCCTGCAGTGGTAGGTACTTGGGATGAAAGTACTTACTAGTAAGACATATACCTATTAAATATTTTCACTGTTCCGCAGTGGTAGGTACTTGAGATGAAAGTATTTACTAGTAGGACATATACCTATTAAATATTTGCACTGTTCTGCAGCGGTAGGTACTTGGGATGAAAGTACTTACTAGTAGGACATATACCTATTAAATATTTTCACTGTTCCGCAGTGGTAGGTACTTGAGATGAAAGTATTTACTAGTAACACATATACGTATTAAATATTTGCACTGTTCTGCAGCGGTAGGTACTTGGGATGAAAGTACTTACTAGTACGAAATATAGCTATTAAATATTTGCACTGTTCTGCAGTGGTAGGTACTTGAGATGAAAGTATTTTCTAGTAACACATTTACCCGCTATCTTGTAGTTGCAGGTAACTAGGATAAAAGTACTTACTAGCTAGTAACACATATATCTATTAAATATGTGCACTGTTCTGCAGTGGTAGGTACTTGGAATGAAAGTACTTACTAGTAACACATCTAAATATTTGCACTGTTCTGCAGTGGTAGGTACTTGGGATGAAAGTATTTACTAGTAACACACATACCCGCTATCTTGTAGTTGCAGGTAATTAGGATAAACGTACTTACTAGTAGGACATATACCTATTAAATATTTGCGCTGTCCTGCAGTGGTAGGTACTTGAAATGAAAGTACTTACTAGTAAGACATATACCTAATAAATATTTGCACTGTTCTGCAGTGGTAGGTATTTGAAATGAAAGTATTTACTAGTAACACATATACCCGTTATCTTGTAGTTGCAGGTAACTAGGATAAAAGTACTTACTTGTAACACATATACCTATTAAATATTTGCACCGTTCTGCAGTGGTAGGTACTTGGGATGAAATTACTTACTAGAAAGACATATAAATATTTGCGCTATCCTTCAGTGGTGGGTACTTGGGATGAAAGTACTTACTAGTAGGACATATACCTATTAAATATTTGCACTGTTATGCAGTGGCAGGTACTTAGGATACAAGTACTTACTAGTAGGAAATATAGCTATTAAATATTTGCACTGTTCTGCAGTGGCAGGTACTTGAGATGAAAGTATTTTCTAGTAACACATATACCCGCTATCTTGTAGTTGCAGGTAACTAGGATAAAAGTACTTATTAGTAACACATATATCTATTAAATATTTGCACTGTTCTGCAGTGGTAGGTACTTGGGATGAAAGTATTTACTAGTAACACACATACCCCCTATCTTGCAGTTGCAGGTAATAAGGATAAAAGTACTTACTAGTAGGACACATACCTATTAAATATTTGCGCTGGCCTGCAGTGGTAGGTACTTGGGATGAAAGTTCTTACTAGTAAGACATATACCTATTAAATATTTGCGCTATCCTGCAGTGGTAGGTACTTAGGATAAAAGTACTTACTAGTAAGGCATATACCTATTAAATATTTGCGCTATCCTGCAGTGGTTGGTACTTAGGATAAAAGTACTTACTAGTAAGACATATACCTATTAAATATTTGCGCTATCCTGCAGTGGTAGGTACTTAGGATAAAAGTACTTACTAGTAAGACATATACCTATTAAATATTTGCGCTATCCTGCAGTGGTAGGAACTTAGGATAAAAGTACTTACTAGTAAGACATATACCTATTAAATATTTGCGCTATCCTGCAGTGGTTGGTACTTAGGATAAAAGTACTTACTAGTAAGACATATACCTATTAAATATTTGCGCTATCCGTCAGTGGTAGGTACTTAGGATAAAAGTACTTACTAGTAGGACATATACCTATTAAATATTTGCGCTATCCTGCAGTGGTAGGTACTTAGGATAAAAGTACTTACTAGTAAGACATATACCTATTAAATATTTGCGCTATCCTGCAGTGGTTGGTACTTAGGATAAAAGTACTTACTAGTAAGACATATACCTATTAAATATTTGCGCTATCCTGCAGTGGTTGGTACTTAGGATAAAAGTACTTACTAGTAAGACATATACCTATTAAATATTTGCACTGTTCTGCAGTGCTAGGTACTTAGGATAAAAGTACTTACTAGTAAGATATATACCTATTAAATATTTGCGCTATTCTGCAGTGGTTGGTACTTAGGATAAAAGTACTTACTAGTAAGACATATACCTATTAAATATTTGCACTGTTCTGCAGTGGTAGGTACTTAGGATAAAAATACTTACTAGTAAGATATATACCTATTAAATATTTGCGCTATTCTGCAGTGGTTGGTACTTGGGATAAAAGTACTTACTAGTAAGACATATACCTATTAAATATTTGCACTGTTCTGCAGTGGTAGGTACTTAGGATAAAAATACTTACTAGTAAAATATATACCTATTAAATATTTGCGCAATTCCGCAGTGGTTGGTAAATGGGATAAAAGTACTTACTAGTAAGACATATACCTATTAAATATTTGCACTGTTCCGCAGTGGTAGGTACTTAGGATAAAAATACTTACTAGTAAGATATATACCTATTAAATATTTGCGCTATTCTGCAGTGGTTGGTACTAGGGATAAAAGTACTTACTAGTAAGACATATGCCTATTAAATATTTGCACTGTTCTGCAGTGGTAGGTACTTAGGATAAAAGTACTTACTAGTAAGATATATACCTATTTAATATTTGCGCTATTCCGCAGTGGTTGGTACTTGGGATAAAAGTACTTACTAGTAAGACATATACCTATTTAATATTTGCGCTATCCTGCAGTGGTAGGATCTTACGGAGAGAAGTGCTTTAGGTTCAGATGAGTTGAGGACAGGTTTTGAAACATAAGTGGGGTGCACAGGATAAAAGACGTGCACCCTGTACACGTGGCCCTGTTCTCTGCTCACTGCAAAATTGTGTATGTTTTACTAAACGTATTCGAAGGTAGTAAGGACAGGTTTGATAAAAAGATATGTCTGTACTCCAATGCAAGATATAATCATTATGTTATATTGATTTGTATAGCTCACTAATCACCCAGGGGGTATCCAGGCGCTTGGGGTGTGTAGGTTTGTGGTCCCAGTGTGCTGCTTTGTTGGTGAATACAATTTTGAATAGATCTGCTGCATGCGTATCCGTTCCTTTCTTAAGAAATCCTTGTGTTTCACATTGTTTGCCTCTCTTTTGTGTTAGTGGTTATTAAAATGGCAATGCGTAAAATAATAACGCCAACGCACAGGCTGTATAATCTGTCTCTAATTGCATAACATGCCACAGAATTTGCCTTTCTTTCCTGAGCTTATTGACTTTCCTTTGACACATTCTGTAGTCAATCCACACTCATAATTAGTACTTCCTGTTTTATGGTATTTATATTTTGACATTTCCAACTGAAATGTTGACAATTTTATCCATATTTGTTTTGGGTTTTGTGAATAAATGAGGCAGAAACTAGTATATTTTCACATCTTCTAATGATACATGTACACCCATGCTTAAATGCCTTGTCGGATTCAATGCTATGAATCCCCCTAGACATTTTAGCATCAATCTGGCGCAGGTCTACAGCTGATTAAGCCACATTAAGAAACTTTGTCTCTTGTTTAACTTCCTGCTCTGTCGATCTGCAAAGATATTTTCCTGGTAGTCATGACTGCCAGCATTAGGAAACACTCAAAAAGAGAACCTCATTTCCATGTTTTGTCCATGTAAAAAAATTAATACATACAGGAAAATACAAGCTGACACTTGCATTAACAATGCTTTTTGCGATTCATTATTAGCGAAAAATAAGGATTCGCGAAAAAGGAATAGCAAAAGGCTATGCATGTAGAAATCGCTTAAAAAATAGTGTTTCTAAACATTCCTTAATTGCGACTCGCAAATTGCGAGTCGCAATTAAGAAATACCTCCGCATTCATTCCAATGGGCCTAGACGCCCATAGAAATGAATAGGAAGACATCCTCAATTTGCGATTCTCAATTAGAGAATTGCAAATTGAGAATGCAATTTCAAGGGTTCCATGTTTAAATATCGATAACAAAAATATAGTTAACAAAAATATAGATGTAAAAATATCGATTACAAAAATATCGACTCCCTATACTTAAACAGGTAAGTGCAATAACATCGACTCAAAAATATAGATGTAACAATTATAGATGTAAAAAATAATATAACTTAAATTAAATAATTAAATAATATTAATATTATTAGCAAAATAAATTAAATTACATTTATATTTTAACTATTTATAACAAATAAACTTAATTTAATCAATATAAACACAATAAATGTGTACATATACATATATTTTCTTAAATACATTTTATTATTATCTTTATTTAATTTATAAACTTTAATAATTATATAAAAATAAAATAAACACATATATAAAACATTTTGAAAAAACAAAATATTCTATATTTAATTAACACATTAAAGTATTACAAAATAATAATACATACATTTAATAACAAAATAAAAACATTAGTAGTTAAAACATTTGATAACGAAGAGGTAAAAATTACTATTCCCACTCCAGAGGGTGCAACAGTAGGGAAAGCGTTGGATAGCGTAGGGGTAAAAAATTAATATTCCCACTCCAGAGAGTGCAACAGTAGGGAAAGCGTTGGATAGCGTAGGGGTAAAAATTACTATACCCACTCCATGGAGTGCAACAGTAAGGAAAGCGCTGGATAGCGTAGGGGTAAAAATTACTATTCCCACTCCAGAGGGTGCAACAGTAGGGAAAGTGTTGGATAGCGTAGGGGTAAAAATTACTATTCCCACTCTAAAGGATGCAACAGTAGGGAAAGCGTTGGATAGCGTAGGGGTAAAAATTACTATTCCCACTCCAGAGAGTGCAACAGTAGGGAAAGCATTGGATAGCGTAGGGATAAAAATTACTATTCCCACTCCAAGGAGTGCAACAGTAGGGAAAGCGCTGGATAGCGTAGGGGTAAAAATTACTATTCCCACTCCAAAGGATGCAACAGTAGGGAAAGCGTTGGATAGCCTAGGGATAAAAATTACTATTCCAACTCCAGTGAGTGCAACAGTAGGGAAAGCGTTGGATAGCGTAGGGGTAAAAATTACTATTCTCACTCCAAGGAGTGCAACAGTAGGGAAAGCGCTGGATAGCGTAGGGGTAAAAATTACTATTCCCACTCCAGAGGGTGCAACAGTAGGGAAAGTGTTGGATAGCGTAGGGGTAAAAATTACTATTCCCACTCCAAAGGATGCAACAGTAGGGAAAGCGTTGGATAGCGTAGGGATAAAAATTACTATTCCCACTCCAGTGAGTGCAACAGTAGGGAAAGTGCTGGATAGTGTAGGGGTAAAAATTACTATTCCCACTCCAGAGGGTGCAACAGTAGGGAAAGCGTTGGATAGCGTAGGGGTAAAAATTACTATTCCCACTCCAAAGGGTGCAACAGTCGGCAGTGGCGTAATGAAAGTTGAAGGGGCCCCCCTGCAAGGTACACAGAGGGGCCCCCCTCCGGATTTAATCTGTAGCTCTCCAGTGTGAGTACAGTGCTGAGGGGGCCTCCTGCAGCTCGTGGCCCCCCCGCACTGCGGGGGATGCGGGGGCCTGTGTTACGCCAGTGACAGTAGGGAAAGCATTGGATAGCGAAGGGGTAAAAATTACTATTCCCACTCCAGAGAGTGCAACAGTAGGGAAAGCATTGGATAGCGTAGGGTTGAAAATTACTATTCCCACTCCAAGGAGTGCAACAGTAGGGAAAGCGCTGGATAGCGTAGGGGTAAAAATTACTATTCCCACTCCAGAGGGTGCAACAGTAGGGAAAGTGTTGGATAGCGTAGGGGTAAAACTTACTATTCCCACTACAAAGGATGCAACAGTAGGGAAAGCGTTGGATAGCGTAGGGATAAAAATTACTATTCCCACTCCAGTGAGTGCAACAGTAGGGAAAGCGCTGGATAGCGTAGGGGTAAAAATTACTATTCCCACTCCAGAGGGTGCAACAGTAGGAAAAGCGTTGGATAGCGTAGGGGTAAAAATTACTATTCCCACTCCAAAGGGTGCAACAGTAGGGAAAGCGTTGGATAGCGTGACCTACTTGTAGGAAACCCCCGCGCCGCACGGCCACCAGCTGCTGCGAGTGCCCCCTCCGCCTTCTGACTCGCTGCCTCGCTCCCCGGCTGCTGCCGCTGGACCCCGCCCCCTCCCTCGAGCGACGCGGTCCGTGGTAGCTCCAGGGCGCCGCTTCTCTCCCTGTGCCCTGCTGTCGTCTCTGCTAGCCTCCCTTAAGGATGTACTTCTGTATTTAGGGTAAAGTGTTATATTTGTATTGTTGCTGCTTATTTTGTTATTTGCACTGTTTGTCCCTTGGTTTCCTCCCCGCTCCCCGCTTCCCGCCACCGCCACCAAGCCACGCCCCTTTTTGCCTTCTGTATCCCTCCCCGCTCCCGCCTCCCAGCTGCCCCGCCCACCCGCGCACTTGGCCATATATGGCGACCGTGCGACGCAGGTGAGTGTGACCTACTTGTAGGAAACCCCCGCGCCGCACGGCCACCAGCTGCTGCGAGTGCCCCCTCCGCCTTCTGACTCGCTGCCTCGCTCCCCGGCTGCTGCCGCTGGACCCCGCCCCCTCCCTCGAGCGACGCGGTCCGTGGTAGCTCCAGGGCGCCGCTTCTCTCCCTGTGCCCTGCTGTCGTCTCTGCTAGCCTCCCTTAAGGCTGTACTTCTGTATTTAGGGTAAAGTGTTATATTTGTATTGTTGCTGCTTATTTTGTTATTTGCACTGTTTGTCCCTTGGTTTCCTCCCCGCTCCCCGCTTCCCGCCACCGCCACCAAGCCACGCCCCTTTTTGCCTTCTGTATCCCTCCCCGCTCCCGCCTCCCAGCTGCCCCGCCCACCCGCGCACTTCGCCATATATGGCGACCGTGCCAACGCGCAGCGTTGACGCGCAGCGGGCGCGCCGATTGTGCGCCGAAGGCGCGCCAAAGGTAAGCCCGCCCGTCCGCGACCGGATCGCGACCAGCGCCAGGACCCCTGGCCTACGAAGACCCCGACCGACCCGCCTGACGTACTCCGCCGCCACCCTCATCGCACTCAACACCGGCCGACTCCCAGAATGCCACCAAGCCACCCCACGACGCACCCACGGACCTTTCAGCTGCCACGCCTGCAAGTTCACCTGCATCCGGACCTGCCTCGCACCAGCACCCGCCAAGTCGAACACCAGCAGCACCCACCTGAAGTGCATCCTGCTCAACACCCGCTCCGTCCACAGACACGCCATCGAACTCTGGAACCTCCTAGACGCCACAGCCCCTGACGTTGCCTTCCTCACGGAGACCTGGATGAACACCTCTTCAGCTCCCGACATCGCCATCGCCATCCCAGAGGGCTACAAGATCGTCCGGAGGGACCGCAACGCCAACCAGATGGGAGGAGGCATCGCCATCATCCACAGGAACACCATCCGTCTCACGACCAGCACCGACAACACCCTGACCAGCGCCGAACACCTGCATTTCCAGATCCACACCAACCCGAACACCACCCTCAGAGGCACCCTGATCTACCGACCTCCGGGACCACGCACACAATTCAGCGAAGACATCGCCGACTTCGCCAGCCCGCATGCCCTCCCCTCCGCTGACTACATCCTACTGGGGGACCTCAACTTCCATCTGGAGAACAACAACGACCGCAACACCAACACCCTGCTCGACAACCTCGCCAATCTTGGACTCAAGCAGCTGGTGTCCACCCCCACCCACCTCGCCGGACACACACTCGACGCCGTCTTCTCATCCAGCAAAGACGTCGCCTTCAGCCACGCCACAGAACTCCACTGGACGGACCACAGCTGCGTCCACTTCACCTTCAAGAGAACGACGACCCACCACCACCAGCAACAGGCCGCCCGCAGAAGCTGGAACAAGATCACAGCAGACCAGCTCGCCACCTCCCTGAGCCAGCACCCTCCTGCCAGCTCAGCGAACCCCAGCCAGGCCGCCGACAACCTCACGAAGTGGATCAGCATCTGCGCGGACGAGCTCGCCCCGCTGAGGACCCCACCCAGCAGACCCGGCAGCAAGAAAGCCCCGTGGTTCTCCGACGAACTCAAGAGCTCCAAGAAGAACTGCCGAGCCCTCGAGAAAGTCTGGAGAAGGGAACCTACACCGGACAACAGGACCACCCTCAAACTGGCCACTCGGAAGCACCACCAGCTGATCCGCGCCGCCAAGAAAACTGCATTCAAGGACCGGCTGGACAACAACGCACACAACAGCAAGGAACTCTTCAACATCGTGAAAGAGCTATCCAACCCCAGCGCAGGAAACAACGACATCACCCCATCGCAAGACCTCTGCGACTCCCTCGCTTCCTACTTCCACAACAAGATCGCGGACATACACAACAGCTTCAACAAGCAAACAACGCACACCATGACCGAACAACCACCCCCCACCACCACCCTCCACGCCTGGACCCCGATCAGCACCGAAGACACCATCCGCACGATGAACTCCATCCACTCCGGATCACCGACCGACCCCTGCCCTCACCACGTCTTCAACAAGGCCGACGCTGTCATCGCACCCCACCTGCGAGACATCATCAACACATCCTTCGACACCGCCACCTTCCCTGAGAGCTGGAAGCACGCCGAACTCAGCGCGCTACTCAAGAAACCAACAGCGGACCCCACCAAACTCAAGAACTACCGCCCCATCTCGCTCCTCCCGTTTCCAGCCAAAGTCATCGAGAAGACCGTCAACAAGCAGCTGGCCGCCTTCCTCGAGACGAACGGATCCCTCGACCCCTCACAGTCCGGCTTCCGAGCCAATCACAGCACCGAGACCGCCCTCATCGCCGCCACCGATGACATCCGAGCCCTGATGGACAACGGAGAAACAGCGGCCCTCATCCTCCTAGACCTCTCCGCGGCATTCGACACTGTCTGCCACCGCACCCTGGCACAGCGCCTGAGCAACGTCGGAATCCAGGACAAGGCGCTGGAATGGATCATCTCCTTCCTCGACGGAAGAACACAGAGAGTCCGCCTACCACCGTACAAGTCAGAGGCCTCCGAAGTCATCTGCGGCGTCCCTCAAGGATCCTCTCTGAGCCCCACCCTCTTCAACGTCTACATGAGCCCCCTCGCGGCCATCGCACGCCAACACAACCTCAACATAATCTCCTACGCCGACGACACCCAGCTGATCCTCTCCCTGACCAACGACCCCGCCGCCGCCAGAGCCAACCTACACGAAGGGATGAAAGAGGTAGCCGAGTGGATGACGACCAGCCGCCTGAAACTGAACTCGGACAAGACGGAGGTCCTCATCCTGGGCTCTTCACCCTCCGCCTGGGACGACTCCTGGTGGCCTCCCGCCCTGGGCACCGCACCCAAACCGACAGACCATGCACGCAACCTGGGCTTCATCCTGGACTCCTCCCTCTCCATGACCAGGCAAGTCAACAACGTCTCCTCGGCGTGCTTCAACATCCTACGCATGCTACGGAAGATCTTCTGGTGGATCCCCACCGAGACCAGGAAGACCGTCACCCAGGCCCTCGTCACCAGCCGACTGGACTACGGCAACGCCCTCTACGCCGGTACCACCGCCAAACTCCAGAAGAGACTCCAGCGGATCCAGAACGCCTCAGCACGACTCATCCTCGACATCCCACGACACAGCCACATCTCCGGACATCTGAGAGACCTTCACTGGCTCCCCGTCAACAAAAGAATCACCTTCCGCCTCCTCACCCACGCACACAAAGCCCTACACGACCAAGGCCCGAGCTACCTCAACAGCCGGATCAACTTCTACGCTCCCAAACGCCACCTCCGTTCAGCCAACCACGCCCTCGCCGCCGTCCCCCGCATCCGAAGAGCAACTACAGGAGGAAGGTCCTTCTCCTACCTGGCTGCCAAGACCTGGAACTCCCTCCCGACCGACCTGCGCCTGACCCAAGACCACCTCTCCTTCAGGAAGAAGCTGAAGACCTGGCTGTTCGAGCAGTAGCGGCACCCCCCCCCCTCCCCTAAGCGCCTTGAGACCCTACGGGTAGGTAGCGCGCTCTATAAGTGTCACTGATTGATTGATTGATTGATAGCGTAGGGGTAAAAATTACTATTCCCACTCCAGAGAGTGCAACAGTAGGGAAAGCATTGGATAGCGTAGGGGTGAAAATTACTATTCCCACTCCAGACAGTGCAATAGTAGGGAAAGCGCTGGAACCCAAAATAATAAAAAAAAGACGATCAAAATTTTTATTACATTTTATTTCAAATATAAACATAATTAATATATACATTTAAAAATATTATTATTAACAAAGATAATAAACAAAATTATTTACACATTATTTAACACTATAATATCCACCATACACACCTAAAATAATTACACAATTACATTTAATATTTACTAAATAATTAATGAAAATTAATGTTTTTTTATTAATTAATTAATTAATTACCAGCTTTTACACCATATACACTTATAAACACCACAACACAAACCTAAAATTAATTACACATTTACAATTAATAATTACTAATTAATTAATGGTAATTATTTAAAAAGTATTTAATAATTAATCAATAAAAAATTAATTACTTACCACCCTTCACACCATTTACACATATAAACTCCACAACACACACCTAAAATTGATTAAACAACTAACATTTAATATTTACTAAATAATTAAGGAAAATTAATGTATTTTTTAAATTAATTAATTAATTAATTAATTAATTAATTACCAGCTTTCACACCATATACACTTATAAACACCACAACACAACCCTAAAATTAATTACACATTTACAATTAATTATTACTAATTAATTAATGGTAATTAATCTAAAAAGTATTTAATAATTAATCAATAAATAATTAATTACTTACCACCCTTCACACATATAAACTCCACAGCACACACCTAAAATTAATTAAACAATTAACATAATTAATTATTAATTGACTAATTGAAATTAATTAACTAATTATTAAACAATTATTAATAAATTAACACATTAATTATTCAATTAATTTTATAAAATTAAATTACTTCCCACCCTATTCCCCTATAAACCCACAACCCGCTACGGAACTAATAACACAAAATTAAACATAAAATACATTAATAACTAATACAATTCCAAAACATTTAATAAAATGACAATAAATTCTCATTAAACACACTAAAATACATAACATTATTAATAAATCGATATTTTTGTAAACGATATTTATTACAACTATATTATTGTTATCGATATTACTTACCTGTCAGTCGATATTCTGGTCAAACTATATTTTTGTTGTCGATATTTCTTCCACTCGATATTTCTGCGGAGATATTTATGTCACACAATATTTCTCCGTCGATATTCCTACTGTGCACCATTTCAAGGGTGCCAGGGTGTCAAAAGGACACCCTGTTGCACCCCTGAAATCTGCCTATTAGTACATCTTGCACACATTAGTGCATCTTGTGTGTAAAATGGAACTTTAAAAAATGCACTTTAGTGCATTTTTCAAAGTTTTTGCACATTATCATGAAGTTCAACCTCATGGAAATTTGCTTCCCCTATTAGCAAAATCGCTAATCTTTTTACTTTAATGCATTGCATTTAAGGAATCTTAATTAGAGATTCCTTAAATGCAGTCGCAATTTAAGTAATCGCAATTTAGAGAGTACTTATTTTGCGATTTTTGCATTTGGGATGATGCATCCAAAATGCAAAAATACCGGTCGCAAAGGGTCAGATTCTGAGAATCTGCCCGTTTGCGACCGGTTTTTGCTTTGATGCATGTGGCCCAAGATTTTCTGTCTGTAGTTATCTGTAAAAATCAGTAGAAACACAAATCTGGGAGCCTTACTCATAATTTAGTGTTCTCATGTGGTATCATTGCTGTGGCCGTGGTTTAGGACTGCCAGGTGGTTCCATTTGTTCTGGGCACTGGGCTTTTCTCGAATAAATCATTGTGATATAGTGGTTCGGTGGAGTGGGTGTTACTTATGTCAACTAAGAGTATAACTCCCAGAATGCAGCACGTTGTCAGATGAGAGCCCAGCAACGGAAACAGCGTCCTTCCTGCAAGAATCCATCTGGTAACCCTAGCTACTTGAGTAAGTGAGGAAAGTTAGAGCCCAACCAAAATGTGTAGTTGGGTATGATGCTGAAAAATTGTAGTGTCATATTGAATTTTTGCTGTAGTGCTTTTATGTAGGCGAAAGAATCTGGCAATGCAAAAAAAGGCATTTTAGTTTTTGGCGTACGAAAGGTTGATCCCGTCCATATGGTGAGTGGGAAAGCATTCCAAACTGATGTTCCTGCGGTAACACTCACACTCTTAGGGGCATATTAGCAACAAATAGCGATATTTATCGCTAAATGCGCTTAGCGCATTTTTTTTAACGCTGCCTATCGCCGGATATTATCGCAGAGATAACATGCTATTAGCAACGTTTATCTCTAATGCGATAAAATATCCAGCGATAGCGGCTCACTGCGTGAATATCGCTGGAAATTCAGTGATATTCAGGCATTAACACTAATGGGGACTTAACCTGAATATCCACCTCCCATTGGATATGCAGGTTAAGTCATGGTGTGAGTAGGCGTTAGGTTCTGGCGATAATCGCACTTAGCGCGACTTTTTTAATCGCACAGCCTGCCTTGCAAATAGGCGAAAGCTGTGTTAGCGACTGCTTTCAGTCGCTAACAGGTTTGGTACGCACACTTTGCATGTCATTAGCTATAAAAATCGCTGACATACAAAGTGGGCCCCAAACCGGTCGCTATCGCCTAAAAGCTGTCGCTAACTGCTGTTAGCGACAGCTTGCTGATAGGGCGATAAAATTATCACCGCTCTAGCGGGAAAAAGTCCAGCAAAAGTGGCGATATTGCCCTTGATAATATGCCCATTATTTGTTTGCAGTTTTTTATATAGCGCAAACTCAACCTGAAGGTATTAGAGCTCTTTATATGAACACCAGTTACATAACACAGAGACACATTCATTTTTGGTAGGCACGGGGAGATTACGTGATTTGCCCAGAATCACAGGATGTTGAGCCAACACCGAAACTTAAACCTGGTTCTCCAGCTCCAAAGTTGGCAGCTCTGGCAGTAATACAGTCTACACACAGACTTTATTTTCGATTCAAGAGAGCATGTCAGACAGGAATGGTGCAGGGATGTTCGATGCTCCAGGCCAATTAGAGTTTTGGCAACTTACAAAAAGCAGATCTGGCCTTATTTGCAGAAATGTGATGTCACCACTAGGAGGCGCACTAAGGACCTTACCTTATAGAAGGACTGTCCCTTACCCCACAGCAGAATGTGCTGCACTATTGGTCACACAGAAATGTAAAGATCATTGCTTAGAGTTAGATAGCGTGTTGTGTTTTTTCGTGTTTGCATTATTTAATATTACCAACCCTTTGGTGGATCAGGAAATCTTGTATATTTTTGCAGCATAGGCATCATACCTTACCGAATATGGTTCTCAGTCGATGGCAGATGCATAGCAGTGGGGATAAATGTGTGCAGAAAAACAGTTTACACATATGTTTATAAGTGTTATGTGTTTGTGCTGGTCAACTGTGAGTAGAATTTGTTTGAACGGTTTTTTATTAGCACATTATTTTATAAGATATTGTTTATGTGAATAGAGACATCTGAGCACTAAAACTCTTGTGTAGTTTCTAATCCTGGACTTAGATTTAACAACCTAATGTATCCTGGTAGTTGTAGTAGCTTGGGCTTGCTTTCATCGGAGTAATGTACCACGTAACAATAACTTGCAGATCTCAAAATAAGAGGTAGGTGGCCAACATTCCATTACCAACTACTGCCAATGGACCCAAGGAAAAGGTCTCACAAACTAAATTTGTCTTTTTTCAACTAAAAGAAAACGTGGGGTCTGACCCAGAAACAGCTTTAGTGCAGGTAGTGAGTGCTATATTAAAACCTGCACAGGACTGCTAACAAGGTGGGCAGGTCACAGCGGTGGGCAGTCACCAGACCTAGATGTGTATCCAGTGGAATATATGATGTTACAACACAAACAATTACAACGCATGCCTTTACAACACAGTTTTTACATCGCTACTACCATTACAACGCATGATTTTACAATGCATGCCATTACAACACATTTTTAGAAACTACTATTACAACGCATATCATTACAACGCATACCATTACAACTCATAATACTTTTGGGGCAACAGTGGGGTAAGTGTTGGATAGTGTAGGGGTAAAAATTATTCTTCCCAGTCCAGTGAGTGCAACAGTGGGGTAAGTGTTGGATAGTGTAGGGGTAAAAAAACTATCCCCATGAACCCCAAAACCCATACCCACCCTAAAACTAAAAAATCCCCATTACTTACCTTATAATGCATTGTAATGGCATGCGTTGTAATGGTTTGCGTTGTAATGGCATGCGTTATAGTGACATGCATTGTAATGGCATGCGATGTAAAGGCAGTTGCGTTGTAACAGCTGCGTTGTACAGGTAGTGTGTTGCAATGGTTGTTTCCCTATCCAGTGGTTTTAGTTTAGCCACAAAACTAGAACAATTTACTTCTAAGCTTGGCTTCACCCCTTCACATAAATATGCTGAAAATAAACACTGCATTACAAATCTTGCCATGATCCTCAACACAGGGACATTCCCTTTGGCCTTGCCATCGGAATCACTGCATCGCCACCTGTGGTCTAGTCGACTGGTTGAAACCTGTAGAACCAAGAAGCATCTTTTTTTAAATCCTGGCCTCCCCATGCAGCCAAATTGTGTGCTCTTGGGCAATCACTTTATAAATGAATCGTCTACTCACTTTTTACAAGCTTGGGAGTATTTAGAAAATGTAAAAGCTATTAGCAAGTGTGCAGTTAAAAACAGGTCTGGCAACTCCCTGGGAGAAAAGGGCAGTGCCCAGTCTTTGAAGCAAGGAGTAGTATATTGCAGTTTGGGTATTCCTGCTTTAACCAACTGTTTGACCCTGGGCAAATTAAACTCTTTGTTTGCCTCTGTCTGCTAATTTGACAATATGCAAGTGTGCAGTTAAAAACAGGTCTGGCAACTCCCTCGGGGAAGAGGGCAGTGCCCAGTCTTTGAAGGAAGCAAGGAGTAGTATTTTTTTTCAGTATGAGTATTCCTGCTTTAACAACCTGTTTGATCCTGGGCCAATCACACTCTTTCTTTGCCTCTGTATATTACAAATGTGGATTATCTGTCTGCTAATTTGACAATATGTGAGCCGTTTCGAACTGGTGTACTGAAAGAAAGAAACACCAACATCAAATTCCCAGTACCCCCCCCCCCCCATGGTTTTCATTCACACATTCAAGACTGTTTAAGATGAAGTGCAGTGCTTGTGTTCGTGCCTCTACAGCCCAAGGTACCCCTTAAGGTGCTTTGTGCAGGGACCCTCCTGCAGGGATATCTTAAGGGTTTTGGGGGCCCTGGGCCAAACATATTTTGGGGGCCCTGTTTGGAACAACTTTGAATTTATGATTCCATTTCAGCTCTTTCATGCCCACTTTGGCCAGGTTACTGACACTGCACATGCACACCTGTCCAAATTCTAAATCTGTTTACATCTAATATTCAGGATAGTGATGTTTTCAATATTTTAACACACCTCACTAATATTACCGCAAATAATATTTTCTACATTTGTGAGGTACTGTATTGATATAAAAGAAACTTTGTTAATTGGATGTTGGACAATGACACAGGACACACTTTACAAGTACATGAACAATCTGTTTAGGAATTATTCAAGGTCATCAGGGAAAGACTCTCTGCGGAACAGAAGTGGGTCTATCAGGGGCCCCCTGAAAGGCTGGGGCCCTGGGCCAGAGCCCTTTCTGCCCATGCCTTAAAACGTCTCTGCCCTCCTGTGCTGTAGGTCCTTCTTACCAGCAACCGAGAGGCTCCTCTTTTACAGCCAATAAAGGGCTAAAAGTTTGAGAGTTGGACGCCCTGCCAAGCCCCCTCATGTCTGATGTTGGCAGCTCCAACCCTCCTCTCCCTGGGTTTGAGAGGGGGTCGGGGGTGGCAGGACAGTTTGCATCCGGCAGTGACTCTGTAGGACAGGTTTGCAGGCAAAACTTCAAAATGAAGGACATTTGGCCACTCTAGTGGAAGGGTGTTTGCTGATGTGGGATTATTATGCCAGGGTCGCCAAACCAAATTGTGTCTAGGCTCTTAATATCGGATGCTAATGAGCACATTCAACATAGACCTCTGAAGGATGAAAGGCTGAGTCTGCCCGTGTGCCTGCATCGGCTGTTCTCTGCAGTGGGAGGTCGTCGACACTTTCAATCTCACAGGTTTTCCCTGTGCTGGTCTGCTCTCCGGCACTTGTTTTTGTCCCCTGTGGCAGGTGCAGTCTAAAAGGAACCTCCCTCATCCAGTGAGAGCGAGGAAGGGTTGTGTTGTGTGTGTCTGTGTCCACTTGGCACAAATTGTGCCTGCCTGCAGCACTTTTGCAAGCTGCTGGAATGCAAACGAACTCTATTGGGCTGTTTGTACTTAAATACTGAAGTCCCTTCAGCGCCAACCGCAAATTTATCACCACTTTCCTCTCAGCTCCGACCTCAACTGCTCCCTCCAGAGATATTTTAAGCTTTGCCTTCAACAGCAGGGGCATTTTAGGGCATCCATTGTATTCGTGTGTAGTACCAGCCGTGTGTCCAAAACACCTACCTACACACACACACACACATGCACAAACTAACTATCTATCTATCTATCTATCTATCTATCTATCTATCTATCTATCTATCTATCTATCTATCTATCTATCTATCTATCTATCTATCTATCTATCTATCTATCTATCTATCTATCTATCGGACTCTATCTATCTATCTATCCATCTATCCATCGCCCTCACTCTTATCTATCTATCTATCTATCTATCTATCTATCTATCTATCTATCTATCTATCTATCTATCTATCTATCTATCTATCTATCTATCTATCTATCTATCTATCTATCTATCTATCTATCTATCTATCTATCTATCTATGTATGTATCTATCTATCTATCTATCTATCTATCTATCTATCTATCTATCTATCTATCTGTCTATCTATCTATCTATCTATCTATCTGTCTCCCTCACTCTATCTCTCGCCCTCACTCTATCTATCTATCTATCTATCTATCTATCTATCTATCTATC
Organism: Lissotriton helveticus; assembly: GCF_964261635.1. Classification (NCBI taxonomy): domain Eukaryota; kingdom Metazoa; phylum Chordata; class Amphibia; order Caudata; family Salamandridae; genus Lissotriton; species Lissotriton helveticus. The sequence goes on along the minus strand of NC_136072.1, from coordinate 49,578,686 downwards.
TATCTATCTATCTATCTATCTATCTATCTATCTATCTATCTATCTATCTATCTATCTATCTATCTATCTATCTATCTATCTATCTGTCTGTCTGTCTGTCTGTCTGTCTGTCTGTCTGTCTGTCTGTCTGTCTGTCTATCTATCTATCTATCTATCTATCTATCTATCTGTCTGTCTGTCTGTCTGTCTGTCTGTTGATCGCTCTATCCATCTATCTATCTATCTATCTATATATCTATCTATCTATCTATCTATCTATCTATCTATCTATCTATCTATCTATCTATCTATCTGTCTGTCTGTCTGTCTGTCTGTCTGTCTGTCTGTCATCTACATATCTGTCTTTCTGTCTATCTATCTATCTATCTATCTATCTATCTATCTATCTATCTATCTATCTATCTATCTATCTATCTATCTATCTATCATCTATCTATCTATCTATCTATCTATCTATCTATCTATCTATCATCTATCTATCTATCTATCTATCTATCTATCTATCCATCTATTGTTTTGGGGCATTCTTTCACCATTCATTCACTTGAGAGAGCAAGAGAGAGAGGTGGTGAGGGAGAGAGATGGAGAGGGAGGGGTGGGGTGAGGGAGAGAGAAAGAGAGAGGAAGAAGTAAAGGGATAGAGAGAGAGGTAGAGAGAGAGGGATGGTGGGGAGACAGATAGAGACAGAGAAAGAGAGAGTGGGTGAGGTAGTGGAAGAGAGAGAGGCGGTGAGAGAGAAAGAGCGAGCGAGAGAAAAGGTAGACTGGGTGAGTGAGAGAAAGAGAGAGGAGAGAGAGTGAGGTGGTGAGGGTGAGGGAGAGAGAGTGAGGTGGTGAGGGAGAGAGAGAGAGAGAGCGCGAGACAGAGACAGAGTGAGGGCGGTGAGAGAGAAAGAGCGAGCGAGAGAAAAGGTAGACTGGGTGAGTGAGAGAAAGAGAGAGAGGAGAGTGGGTGAGGTGGTGAGGGTGAGAGAGAGGGAGTGAGGTGGTGAGGGAGAGAGAGAGAGAGAGCGCGAGACAGAGAGAGAGTGAGGGTGGTGGGAGAGAGGTGGTGAGGAAGAGAGAGAGAGAGGGAGGGTGGTGAGGGAGAAAGACAGAGAACAGATAAGTACTAGAACAAAACAGCGGGAACGAGTCGCATACCTGTGACTTCATGCCAATGATAACACTGGAGAGATAAAAGAGGAGAGTTGATGAGACAGCGGGAACGAGGAAAGGCGGGAAGATCTACAGAGAGCCCTCTGGGAGTGTGTAAAGGGGCGGAAACATCGACTTACCATGCTTAATGAAACACTTATAAAGCTGCAATCATTTGGAATGTGTATATATCTAACAGTATTTGTTTAAATTGATAATAGAGCATTATTTAAGAGACAGAGTGAAGCGAGAGAGAAGAAAAGAATACGAAAACAAACGAGGTAAGTGGAGACTGAGAAAGTTGAACACGGTCAGGGGCAGCACGGACGGCAACGGTAAGACACAGCTGCCAGAGCTGCCCACTTTAGAACTGGGGAATCAGGTTCGAATCCCGGCGTCTGCTCCATATCCTGTGATTCTGGGCAAATCACTTCATCTCCCTATGCCTAACAAAAATGAATGTGTCCTTGTTTCATATAACTGGTGCTCATGAACAGCGCTGTAATACCTTTGTAACAAGATAAATAGAGCGGAAGCGATGGGGGAAGCGAGGGTGCTGGAGTGTGAGATAAAAGGAGAGAGGCTGTGAGAAAGTGTGGGTGTGACAGGGGGGGGGGGGGGCTGGGGCGCCCGAAAGAGAAAGCACGCAAAAGGAGAAAGGGATAGAGCGCCGAGGGTGTGTCAAGCTGGACACCCTTTACACGCCCAGAGCACAGGGCTCACCATATAATCCTTTGACACACCCTGAGCTCTCAGCAGCCCCCCTCCCCCACAGTCTGCTGAGGCTCTGTGCAGAGAGATTAGGGCAGGGCAGCTCTGGCAGGCCCCGCTGGGAGTTTCTACAACATGTCATGCTTGTATTCATAGCAGCCAGTGATATTCAGCCAGAGTCAGGCTTCCCGCCCAGCCCATCCCGCCCCCTTTCCTGTTTGTAATCTTGTTTACACTCCTGCTGTGCTCGCCGGGTTGTAATAGAGCGGGAGGTTAAGAGGAGTGGAGACGTAAAGCAGTCTGGCAGGTTTACAGCTCTCCGGCAGGGCAGGCAATGCGCAGTATGAGAGGTTTACAGCTGCCCATCATCAGGGAGGGTACTGTTCAGTGTGTCATGTTTACAGCTGCCCATCATCAGGGAGGGTACTGTTCAGTGTGTCATGTTTACAGCTGCCCATCATCGGGGAGGGTACTGTTCAGTGTGTCATGTTTACAGCTGTCCATCCTCAGGGAGGGTACCTTCAGTGTGTCATGTTTACAGCTGCACATCCCCAGGAAGGGTACCTTCAGTGGGTCATATTTACAGCTGTCCATCATCAGGGAGGGTACTGTTCAGTGTGTCATGTTTACAGCTGCACATCCTCAGGAAGGGTACTGTTCAGTGTGTCATGTTTACACCTGTCCATCATCAAGGAGGGTACCTTCAGTGGGTCATGTTTACAGCTGTCCACCCTCAGGAGGGTACCTTCAGTGTGTCGTGTTTACAGATGTCCATCCTCAGGGAGGGTACCTTCAGTGGGTCATGTTTACAGCTGTCCATCCTCAGGGAGGGTACCTTCAGTGGGTCATGTTTACAGCTGTCCATCCTCAGGGAGGGTACCTTCAGTGTGTCGTGTTTACATCTGTCCATCCTCAGGGAGGGTACCTTCAGTGTGTCATGGTTACAGCTGCACATCCCCAGGAAGGGTACCTTCAGTGTGTCATATATACAGCTGTCCATCATCCGGGAGGGTACTGTTCAGTGTGTCATATTTACAGCTGTCCATCATCAGGTAGGATACTGTTCAGTGTGTCATGTTTACAGCTGTCCTTCATCATAGAGGGTACAGCTGACCTGCAGAGAGGACAATCTACAGCCTGTGAACTTTACAGCTGTCCCACAGGGAGGGTACTGTTCAGTGTGTCAAGTTTACAACTGTTCATCTGGGAGGGTACTGTTCAGTGTGTCAAGTTTACAACTGTCCACCAGGGAAGGTACTGTTCACTGTGTCATGTTTACAGCTGTCCTTCATCAGGGAGGGTACTGATCATTGTGTCATGTTTTTAGCTGTCCATTAGGAAAGGTACTTTTTAGTGTGTCATGTTTACAGCTGTCCATCAGGGAGGGTTCTGTTTAGTGTGTCATGTTTACAACTGTCCATCTGAGAGGGTACTGTTCAGTGTCCCATGTTTACAGCCGTCCATCAGGAAGGGTACTGTTTAGTGTGTCATGTTTACAGCTGTGTTCGTCAGGGAAGGTACTGTTCAGTGTGTCTTTGTAACTAGAGAAATAGAGCGGAAGGGATGGGGGAAACGAGGGTGCTGGAGTGCGAGATAAAAAGAGAGAGGCTGTGAGAAAGTGTGGGTGTGAAAGAGATAGGGGGAGGGGGAGGGAGCGCCTGAAAGAGAAAGCAAACAAAAGGAGAAAGGGATAGAGCGCCAAGGGTGTGTAAAGCTGGACACCCTTTACACGCACAGGGCTCACCATGACATCCTTTTACACACCCTGAACTCTCAGCAGCTCTCCCCTCCCCCGTAGTCTAATACCTTTGTAACTAGAGAAATAGAGCGGAAGGGATGGGGGAAGCGAGGGTGCTGGAGTGTGAGATAAAAGGAGAGAGGCTGTGAGAAAGTATGGGTCGTAAGGGGGGGAGGAGCGCCCGAAAGAGAAAGCACACAAATGGAGAAAGGGAGAGAGCGCCAAGGGTGTGTCAAGCTGGACACCCATTACACACCGAGAGCACAGGGCTCACCATGAAATCCTTTGACACACCCTGAGCTCTCAGCAGCTCCCCCTCCCCCATAGTCTGCTGAAGCTCTGTGCAGAGAGATTAGGGCAGGGCAGCGCTGGCAGGCCCGCTGGGAGTTTCTACAACATGTCATGCTTGTATTCATAGCAGCCAGTGATATTCAGCCAGTGTCAGGTGTGGTGACCTAACCACCAACACAGGGCACTAGGACCCTGTGGGCCACAGGGCAGCGTCCAGGTCACTGGACATGACTTCCTGTGGGCGGACAGGAAGAGGACAGTCGAGATCAGGACGACGATGAGGACGGAAGCAAGAGACACCCTGAGCATACCTAATAATAAAGATCTATAAACCGGTACCTTGTTCCTGTGTATTCCTTGCCGAGCTAAGGCATCACTACACGACAACTGGCGACGAGGCGTTTTGAAGATCCCACACGTGTGCGTCCCTCGCACGACAAAGAAGAACTGGAAACAGGAGCGCACCCTGCATCGCTGTCTGGGGAAGAAGAATAACTCATCGTTGGAGCGGGAGCCCACCCCGACTGAAAGGGGACTGCGGAAAGTTCGCCGGCTGAGCCCCGCCTGATCGGGTAAGCGCTGCAGAGAAGCGCGCGAAAGAAACAAAATAGGCGCGAGCTCTCGCGAGAGTCTCGGCAGCCATATTGGGGTCAGGCGGTCTGGGCCAATAGAAAAGCTGCAAAGCTGCGTGGCCATTTTGGAGCCAGGCAAAGTGGCAGTGGGCGCGAAAGATCGCGAGACTTGGCGGCCATCTTGAAGTCAGGCGCCCGGGCCAATAGGAAGGTCAGGATAACGGGCGGCCATCTTAGAAACAGGCAAAACGTCGGAAAAGACGCAAAGAAGCAGAAAAAGCTCCGAATTACGTGACAAAGTAGTCAAAGAAGAAAGGAATACTAATAACAACATATATAAGGCAAACATAAGGACTACAAAATTACAAGAGGGAGCCAAGGGCTGCCAGGTGAAAGGCACGAAAAACAAATAAAAGTACAAAGGCAACAAAAGGGCCAAAGCAAGGGCTGCCAGGTGAAAGGCACGAAAAACAAATAAAAGTACAAAGGCAACAAAAGGGCCAAAGCAAGGAAAATGCCAGAAACAAAACATAGTGCGCAGTATCGCACACCACTACCGTTCAGCGTGTCAGAACCTCAAGTGGGAATTAGATGGGAGAAGTGGATTGTGAAGTTCGAGCGCTACGTGGAGGCGACTGATGTAGTAGACGGAAAGAAACTAGGACTATTCCTGAACCTAGCGGGGGATGAAGTGGAGGACCTCCTCATAACACTGCCCCCAAGCGAAATAAAAACATATGACAAGCTGATCAAATGTCTGACGACCAAGTTCGATCCCCAAAGGAACGGCGACTTTGAAAGATATAATTTCAACATGGCATTTCAACAGCAGGATGAGTCAATGGATGATTTCGCAACAAGGCTGAGAAAGCTAGTGGCTCATTGTGAATTTGAAAAATATGACAATGAACAGGCCCTTCGCCTAAGATTGATAGAAGGCTGTCGCGACACAGAATTTCGCACAAGATTACTTAAAGAACCGACAAGTGTGGAAAAAATTCTGGATTTGGCAAGAGCGGAAGCTAGGGCGATGGTGCAAGCCAGGCAGATGGACCGGAAGGGAGAACATCTACACCGAATGACAGACACCCGCAAGACGGGCAACTGGAAGAAAGGATCAAAGGAACAAGGAACAAGGAAAGAAGGCTCGAAAGAAGGCTCTCAATGCTACAGGTGTGGTTTGGATTTTCCACACCGAGGAGCATGCCCGGCATTTGGGCAGACATGCAGAAAATGCAACAAAAACGGCCATTTTGCCACCATGTGTCAGGGGGCACACTTCAGAAATGAACGAGGAAAACAAAGGTTGACAACAAACAGACATGTACGGCACATGGAAGCGACCGCAAGAAGCTCGTCGGCAGGGTCGGAAGACGAGGAAGAGGAAGAAAGAACGGCGGGGAAGGTAGAACGCCTCTACCTCATGTCCATGGAGGAAGGCCAGGAAGAGGAGCACATCCGATTAGTGGACAGGAAGTCTATAAAAAAGACGGATTGGGTGACCATCGACGTAGGGCCCCATCAAACAGAATTTGTGCTGGATAGTGGGGCCACATGTAACATCATGTGTGCCACAGAATATGATAAGATGAAGAAGAAACCACCACTTAGACCGTCAAATGTCAAAGTATTCACATGGGGTGCACAGAATCCAGTAACGAACATGGGAAAATTCACGGACACCATGACGCACAAGGGCAAGACTGTCACGGAAGAAATACACGTGCTACGGGGAGACATTCCTGCACCATGTCTACTGAGCAACGTAACGGCCAAGATAATGGGTCTACTAAAAATGATGTACCACATGTCAGACAGAGAAAACATCCTACAAGAGTACCCAACACTAACGAGCGGACTTGGAAAGCTAAAAGGAAGACAAATAACTCTACACATAAATGAAGCGGTCAGGCCTATAGCCCAGCATCACCGAAGGGTGCCCATTCATCTACAACCCCAGGTAGAGGAAGAAATTAAGGCACTACTAGAACAGGACATCATCGAGCCAGCAGAGGGGCCAACGCCATGGGTGTCCCCAATAGTGGCGGTGCCAAAAAAGGACGCCGCGCAGATAAGAATATGTGTGGACATGAGAATACCCAACACAGCCATAGAACGAGAACGACACCCAGGGCCGCACCTAGATGACATGATAAGTCGCCTGACCGGAATGAGGAAATTCTCCAAGCTCGACCTATGCAAAGGGTACCACCAACTGGAGCTGGACCAGCAGTCCAGATACATCACGACCTTCTCCACGCACCTCGGATTATTTCGCTACAAGAGGCTAAGTTTCGGAATATCGTCAGCAGCAGAGATTTTCCAGGAAACAATAAGGCAGATAATAAGACCGATCAAAAATAGTCTGAACTATAGTGATGATATCCTGGTGTTTGGCAGATGTGATGACGAACATGATAAGGCTTTGAGACAAGTGTGCTCACAGCTAGTAGAGGTGGGCCTAACAGTAAACGAAAAGAAATGCGAGCTAGGCAGAGAAGAACTAGTATTCTTCGGACACGTTTTTTCAAAGAAAGGAATGAGACCAGATCGTGGCAAAATAGACACCCTTGAAAAAGCAAAAGAACCAAAAGATGTCGCTGACGTGCGCTCATTCCTCGGTCTTGCCAGCTACTGCGCGAGATACATAAAGGACTTCGCGACAGTGAGTACGCCGTTGAGAGAACTAACGAAGCAGGGCCAAGCATTCGACTGGACAACAGAGTGTCAAAGTGCGTTCGAAGAAATAAGGGCATCAGTAACGGCAGTGGACCACCTAGCCTATTTTGACCCGAGACTTTGCACCGAACTGACAGTGGATGCCAGCCCGGTAGGCCTTGGTGCGATACTAGCACAACACAAGCCAGGAAAAGACTCACCGCGACAGATAGTGGCATACGGAAGCAAGAGCTTATCAGACATTGAGAGGGCATACTCTCAACCAGAAAAGGAGAGTTTGGCGGTAGTATGGGCATGTGAGCACTATCACATGTTCATATACGGAAAACCGTTCACGATAGTAACAGATCATCAAGCGCTAGTGACAATATATGGAAACCCAAAGGCAAAGATACCACCAAGAATTGAACGATGAGGGGTACAGGTTGATGGATTACAACTTCACGATTGTCCACAAACCAGGGAAAGATCAAAATCCAGCGGATTACATGTCAAGGCATCCGCTTCCCTATCAAAAAGAGGGCACCACGATGGCAGAGGAATATCTGAACTTCATCGTGAGACAGAGCACTCCGGCATCAATAACAAATGAAGAACTAGAGCGAGAAACAAAAGGAGACCCGACAATGAAAGCCATTGGAGTGGTGGTACGGCAGCAGAGGTGGAGACACATCAACAGCAACACCATCACAGAAGAAGGAGTCAATAATGAGGAACTACTGGCCTTCAAAAAGATAAGCGAAGAGCTGTCTGAAACGGAAAAAGGAATACTGATGAGGGGCTCAAGAATTGTAATACCACGTCGGCTAAGAAAGAGAACAATTGAACTAGCACATGAGTCGCATCGAGGCATTGTGGCAACAAAGAAGATGCTGAGAGAAAAAGTGTGGTTCCCGGGATTGGACAACATGGTAGAGGAAGAGATATCACACTGCCACACCTGTCAAGTAACAGGACCCCCTGCCAAACCGACACCACTAAAAATGTCGGAACTGCCACCTGCAGTATGGACAGAGCTTGCAACAGACTTCTATGGGCCACTGGAGAATGGAAAATACCTCCTAGTGGTCATTGACGAATTTTCGAGGTTTCCAATAGTAAGAGAAGTATCGTCGACGTCGGCATGTGCCACGCTACCAGTGCTAGATGACATATTTGCCGCCTGGGGCTCCCCACAAACACTGAAAACGGACAACGGTCCTCCATTCTCGGGAGAGGAATTCCGCAGATTCCTGGGATACCTGGGGATAAAGCATCGGAAAATAACTCCTCTGTGGCCACTGGCCAATGGAATGGCAGAACGATTCATGGGGACCATCAAGAAAGCCATAATGCGGGCAAAGTTGACGCAAATATCTATTGGACAAGCGCTCTGTCAAGTGCTCAGAGACTACAGGAACACCCCTCACAGCTCCACCGGCAAGTGCCCAGCAGAGCTGGTGCTGGGGAGATCGAGCAGAACAAGGCTACCTCAGATAGAGGCAACGGAAAACACGACCAGAAGTGACATTGTGGACAGAGATCACCAAGCGAAAAAAAGAATGAAAGAATATGCCGACAAAAGGAGAAATGCAACAGAACACCAGCTGGCTGAAGGGGATCTGGTGGTAGTGCGACAGAAACAACAAAGGAAGTCGGACAGTCCATTCTCAAGAGACCCGCTGGTTGTGACTGACGTGAAAGGGTCAATGGTGACTGCAGCTTCTGACAACAGGAAAATAACAAGAAACAGCTCCCACTTCAAGGAATTGAAAGTGGAGGAAGAAGAACGTGCAACAACAACAACAGAAGACAGAGAGCAAAGAACAACAAGGGAGACAGTGCTAACAAAAGAGGAAAACGGGGGACAAGAACAGAGCAGAGAACAAAGACCAAAAAGGGAGTGCAAGAAGACAAAAAGACTACTAGAAGAAATGTAGAGACTCTCTCTCTCTCTCTCTCTCTCTCTCTCCCTTTTTCCTGTGCCAAGGACTTGCATATGGGACAAAGACATTCTGTTGCAACAAAGGGGGAGATGTGGTGACCTGACCACCAACACAGGGCACTAGGACCCTGTGGGCCACAGGGTAGCGTCCAGGTCACTGGACATGACTTCCTGTGGGCGGACAGGAAAAGGACACTCGAGATCAGGACGACGATGAGGACGGAAGCAAGAGACACCCTGAGCATACCTAATAATAAAGATCTATAAACCGGTACCTGGTTCCTGTGTATTCCTTGCCGAGCTAAGGCATCACTACACGACATCAGGCTTCCCGCCCAGCCCATCCCTCCCCCTTTCCTGTTTATAATCTTGTTTACACTCCTGCTGTGCTCGCGGGTTGTAAAAGAGCGGGAGGCTGAGAGGAGTGGGAGACGTAAAGCAGTCTGGCAGGTTTACAGCTCTCCGGCAGGGCAGGCAATGCGCAGTATGAGAGGTTTACAGCTGCCCATCATCAGGGAGGGTACTGTTCAGTGTGTCATGTTTACAGCTGCCCATCATCAGGGAGGGTACTGTTCAGTGTGTCATGTTTACAGCTGGCCATCATCAGGGAGGGTACTGTTCAGTGTGTCATGTTTACACCTGCCCATCATCAGGGAGGGTTTCTGTTCGGTGTGTCATGTTTACAGCTGTCCATCAGGGAGGGTACGGCTCAGTGTGTCATGTTTACAGCTGTCCATCATCAAGGAGGGTACGGTTCAGTGTGACATGTTTACAGCTGCCCATCATCAGGGAGGGTACTGTTCAGTGTGTCATGTTTACAGCTGTCCATCCTCAGGTAGGGTACCTTCAGTGTGTCATGTTTACAGCTGCACATCCCCAGGAAGGGTACCTTCAGTGGGTCATATTTACAGCTGTCCATCATCAGGGAGGGTACTGTTCAGTGTGTCATGTTTACAGCTGTCCATCCTCAGGAGGGTACCTTCAGTGTGTCGTGTTTACAGCTGTCCATCCTCAGGGAGGGTACCTTCAGTGTGTTGTGTTTACAGCTGTCCATCCTCAGGGAGGGTATCTTCAGTGAGTCATGTTTACAGCTGTCCATCCTCAGGGAGGGTACCTTCAGTGTGTCGTGTTTACAGCTGTCCATCCTCAGGGAAGGTACCTTCAGTGGGTCATGTTTACAGCTGTCCATCCTCAGGGAGGGTACCTTCAGTGTGTTGTGTTTACAGCTGTCCATCCTCAGGGAGGGTACCTTCAGTGTGTCATGTTTACAGCTGGCCATCATCAGGGAGGGTACTGTTCAGTGTGTCATGTTTACACCTGCCCATCATCAGGGAGGGTTTCTGTGTGGTGTGTCATGTTTACAGCTGTCCATCAGGGAGGGTACGGCTCAGTGTGTCATGTTTACAGCTGTCCATCATCAAGGAGGGTACTGTTCAGTGTGACATGTTTACAGCTGCCCATCATCAGGGAGGGTACTGTTCAGTGTGTCATGTTTACAGCTGTCCATCCTCAGGTAGAGTACCTTCAGTGTGTCATGTTTACAGCTGCACATCATCAAGGAGGGTACCTTCAGAGGGTCATGTTTACAGCTGTCCATCCTCAGGAGGGTACCTTCAAAGTGTCGTGTTTACAGCTGTCCATCCTCAGGGAGGGTACCTTCAGTGTGTCGTGTTTACAGCTGTCCATCCTCAGGGAGGGTACCTTCAGTGAGTCATGTTTACAGCTGTCCATCCTCAGGGAGGGTACCTTCAGTGTGTTGTGTTTACAGCTGTCCATCCTCAGGGAAGGTACCTTCAGTGGGTCATGTTTACAGCTGTCCATCCTCAGGGAGGGTACCTTCAGTGTGTCGTGTTTACAGCTGTCCATCCTCAGGGAGGGTACCTTCAGTGGGTCATGTTTACAGCTGTCCATCCTCAGGGAGGGTACCTTCAGTGTGTCATGTTTACAGCTGCACATCCCCAGGAAGGGTACCTTCAGTGTGTCATATACACAGCTGTCCATCATCAGGGAGGGTACTGTTCAGTGTGTCATATTTACAGCTGTCCATCATCAGGTAGGATACTGTTCAGTATGTCATGTTTACAGCTGTCCTTCATCATAGAGGGTACTGTTCAGTGTGTCATGTTTACAGCTGCACATCCTCAGGAAGGGTACTGTTCAGTGTGTCATGTTTACAGCTGTCCATCACAGAGGGTACTGTTCATTGTGTCATGTTTACAGCTGTTTATTAGGAAATGTACTGTTCAATGTGTCAAGTTTACAACTGTCTTTTTTTTACAACTGACAGCTGTGTACAGTGTGTCATGTTTACAGCTGTCATGTTTACAGCTGACCTGCAGAGAGGACAATCTACAGCCTGTGAACTTTACAGCTGTCCCACAGGGAGGGTACTGTTCAGTGTGTCAAGTTTACAACTGTTCATCTGGGAGGGTACTGTTCAGTGTGTCAAGTTTACAACTGTTCACCAGGGAAGGTACTGTTCACTGTGTCATGTTTACAGCTGTCCTTCATCAGGGAGGGTACTGATCATTGTGTCATGTTTTTAGCTGTCCATTAGGAAAGGTACTGTTCAGTGTGTCATGTTTACAGCTGTCCATCGGGGAGGGTACTGTTTAGTGTGTCATGTTTACAACTGTCCATCTGAGAGGGTACTGTTCAGTGTCCCATGTTTACAGCTGTCCATCAGGGAGGGTACTGTTTAGTGTGTCATGTTTACAGCTGTGTTCGTCAGGGAAGGTACTGTTCAGTGTGTCTTTGTAACTAGAGAAATAGAGCGGAAGGGATGGGGGAAACGAGGGTGCTGGAGTGTGAGATAAAAAGAGAGAGGCTGTGAGAAAGTGTGGGTGTGAAAGAGACAGGGGGAGGGGGAGGGAGCGCCTGAAAGAGAAAGCAAACAAAAGGAGAAAGGGATAGAGCGCCAAGGGTGTGTCAAGCTGGACACCCTTTACACGCACAGGGCTCACCATGACATCCTTTTACACACCCTGAACTCTCAGCAGCTCTCTCCTCCCCCATAGTCTACTGAAAGCTCTGTGGGGAGAGATTAGGGTAGGGCAGTGCTGGCAGGCACCGCTGGGAGTTTCTACAACATGTCATGTTTGTATTCATAGCAGCCAGTGATATTCAGCCAGAGTCAGGCTTCCCGCCCAGCCCTCCCCCTTTCCTGTTTGTAATCTTGTTTACACTTCTGCTGTGCTCGCGGGTTGTAAAAGAGTGGGAGGCTGAGAGGAGCGGGAGACGTAAAGCAGTCTGTCAGGTTTACAGCTCTCCGGCAGTGCAGGCAACGCACAGTGTGTCATGTTTACACCTGTCCATCATCAGGGAGGGTACTGTTCAGGGTGTCATGTTTACAGCTGTCCACCAGGGAGGGTAATGTTCAGTGTGTCATGTTTACAGCTGTCCACCAGGGAGGGTAATGTTCAGTGTGTCATGTTTATAGCTGTCCACCAGGGAGGGTACGGTTCAGTGTGTCATGTTTACAGCTGTCCATCAGGGAGGGTACGGTTCAGTGTGTCATGTTTACAGCTGTCCACCAGGGAGGGTAATGTTCAGTGTGGCATGTTTTTAGCTGTCCACCAGGGAGGGTACGGTTCAATGTGTCATGTTTACAGCTGTCCTTCCTCAGGGCGGGTTCTGTTCAGTGTGTCATGTTTACAGCTGTCCACCAGGGAGGGTAATGTTCAGTGTGTCATGTTTACAGCTGTCCATCAGGGAGGGTACTGTTCAGTGTGTCATGTTTAAAGCTGTACATCAGGGAGGGTACTGTTCAGTGTGTCATTTTACAGCTGCCTATCATCAGGGAGAGTACTGTTCAGTGTGTCATGTTTACAGCTGCCCATCATCAGGGAGGGTACTGTTCCGTGTGTCATGTTTATAGCTGTCCACCAGGGAGGGTACGGTTCAGTGTGTCATGTTTACAGCTGTCCACCAGGGACGGTAATGTTCAGTGTGTCATGTTTACAGCTGTCCATCAGGGAGGGTACTCTTCAGGGTGTCATGTTTACAGCTGTCCATCAGGGAGGGTATTGTTCAGTGTGTCATGTTTACAACTGTCCACCAGGGAAGGTACGGTTCAGTGTGTTATTTTTATAGCTGTCCACCAGGGAGGGTACGGTTCAGTGTGTCATGTTTACAGCTGTCCACCAGGGAGGGTACTGTTCAGTGTGTCATGTTTACAGCTTCCCATCGTCAGGGAGGGTACCGTTCAGGGTATCATGTTTACAGCTGCAAATCAGGGAGGGTACTGTTCAGTGTGTTATGTTTACAGCTGTCCACCAGGGAGGGTAATGTTCAGTGTGTCATGTTTACAGCTTTCCATCAGGGAGGGTACTCTTCAGTGTGTCATGTTTACAGCTGTCTATCAGGAAAGGTATTGTTCAGTGTGTCATGTTTTCAACTATCTACCAGGGAGAGTAATGTTCAGTGTGTCATACTTACAGCTGTCCATCATGAGGAAGGGTACTATTCAGTGTGTCATGTTTACAGCTTCCCATCATCAGGGAGGGTACCGTTCAGGGTATCATGTTTACAGCTGCACATCTGGGAGGGTACTGTTCAGTGTGTCATGTTTACAACTGCCCATCATCAAGGAGGGTACTGTTCAGTGTGCCATGTTTACAGCTGCCCATCATCAGGGAGGGTACCGTTCAGGGTATCATGTTTACAGCTGCACATCAGGGAGGGTACTGTTCAGTGTGTCATGTTTACAGCTGCCCATCATCAGGGAGGGTACTGTTCAGTGTGTCATGTTTACAGCTGTCCATCCTCAGGGAGAGTACTGTTCAGTGTATCATGTTTACACCTGTCCATCAGGGAGGGTACTGTTCAGTGTGTCATGTTTACAACTGTTCACCAGGGAGGGTAATGTTCAGTGTGTCATGTTTATAGCTGTCCACCAGGGAGGGTATGGTTCAGTGTGTAATGTTTACAGCTGTCCACCAGGGAGGGTAATGTTCAGTGTATCATGTTTACACCTGTCCATCAGGGAGGGTACTGTTCAGTGTGTCATGTTTACAACTGTCCACCAGGGAGGGTAATGTTCAGTGTGTCATGTTTATAGCTGTCCATCAGGGAGGGTACACTTCAGTGTGTCATGTTTACCGCTGTCCATCAGGGAGGGTAATGTTCAGTGTGTCATGTTTACAGCTATCCATCAGGGAGGGTACACTTCAGTGTGTCATGTTTACCGCTGTCCATCAGGGAGGGTATTGTTCAGTGTGTCTTGTTTACAACTGTCTACCAGGGAGGGTAATGTTCAGTGTGTCATGTGTACAGCTGTCCATCATGAGGAAGGGTACTGTTCAGTGTGTCATGTTTACAGCTGCACATCAGGGAGGGTACTGTTCAGTGCATCATGTTTACAGCTGCCCATCATCAGGGAGGGTACCGTTCAGGGCATCATGTTTACAGCTGCACATCAGGGAGGGTACTGTTCAGTGTGTCATGTTTACAGCTGTCCACCAGGGAGGGTAATGTTCAGTGTGTCATATTTACAGCTGTCCATCAGGGAGGGTACTCTTCAGTGTGTCATGTTTACAGCTGTCCATCAGGGAGGGTACTCTTCAGTGTGTCCTGTTTACAGCTATCCATCACAAGGGAGAGTACTGTTCAGTATGTCATGTTTACAACTGTCCACCAGAGAGGGTATTGTTCAGTGTGTCATGTTTATAGCTGTCCACCAGGGAGGGTACGATTCAGTGTACCATGTTTACAGCTGTCCACCAGGGAGGGTAATGTTCAGTGTGTCGTGTTTACAGCTGTCCATCAGGGAGGGTACTCTTCAGTGTGTCATGTTTACAGCTGTCCATCAGGCAGGGTATTGTTCAGGGTGTCATGTTTATTGCTGTCCACCAGGGAGGGTACGGTTCAGTGTGTCATGTTTACAGCTGTCCTTCCTCAGGGCGGGTACTGTTCAGTGTGTCATGTTTACAGCTGCCCATTATCAGGGAGAGTACCGTTCAGGGTATCATGTTTACAGCTGTACATCAGGAAGGGTACTATTCAGTGTGTCATGTTTACAGCTGCCCATCATCAAGGAGGGTACCGTTCAGTGTGTCATGTTTACAGCTGTCCATCAGGGAGGGTACTCTTCAGTGTGTCATGTTTACAGCTGTCCATCAGGGAGGGTACTCTTCAGTGTGTCCTGTTTACAGCTATCCATCACCAGGGAGAGTACTGTTCAGAAGTCATGTTTACAACTGTCCACCAGAGAGGGTATTGTTCAGTGTGTCATGTTTATAGCTGTCCACCAGGGAGGGTACGATTCAGTGTGCCATGTTTACAGCTGCCCACCAGGGAGGGTAATGTTCAGTGTGTCGTGTTTACAGCTGTCCATCA
Source organism: Lissotriton helveticus (assembly GCF_964261635.1). Lineage (NCBI taxonomy): Eukaryota > Metazoa > Chordata > Amphibia > Caudata > Salamandridae > Lissotriton > Lissotriton helveticus. The sequence goes on along the minus strand of NC_136072.1, from coordinate 49,563,298 downwards.
GGGAGGGTACTCTTCAGTGTGTCATGTTTACAGCTGTCCATCAGGCAGGGTATTTTTCAGGGTGTCATGTTTACAACTGTCCACCAGGGAGGGTAATGTATAGTGTGTCATGTTTATTGCTGTCCACCAGGGAGGGTACGGTTCAGTGTGTCATGTTTACAGCTGTCCTTCCTCAGGGCGGGTACTGTTCAGTGTGTCATGTTTACAGCTGCCCATTATCAGGGAGAGTACCGTTCAGGGTATCATGTTTACAGCTGTACATCAGGAAGGGTACTATTCAGTGTGTCATGTTTACAGCTGCCCATCATCAAGGAGGGTACCGTTCAGTGTGTCATGTTTACAGCTCTCCATCATCTGCCACGGTACTGTTCAGGGTGTCATGTTTACAGCTGCACATCAGGGAGGGTACTGTTCAGCATGTCCTGTTTACAGCTGCCCATCATCAAGGAGGGTACTGTTCAGTGTGTCATTTTTACAGCTGTCCATCATGAGGAAGGGTACTGTTTAGTGTGTCATGTTTACAGCTGCACATCAGGGAGGGTACTGTTCAGTGTGTCATGTTTACAGCTGTCCATCATCAGAGAGGGTACCGTTCAGGGTATCATGTTTACAGCTGCACATCAGTGGTGACAAAACCAGCGAGAAGACGACGAGTGATGGGAAGCGTGTTTGGCGGTGGCGGGTCTGAACGGGCAGGGTGGCGGAGTCAAAAGAAGGCACGAATTTCAGAAGTAATATGACAGACTCACCGCAACTTCTGACTTTGAGCTAGTCATTTTCCTTTCTACTGGGTAGCAACTTAAACTGTCACAGGGACGAGCAGTGTGAATGAATTGACCAACCTACACATTTGTGGTGACCAATAAGTTCAAAGTTAAAGGATTGCTACTAGTTGACGTCAGGATGGTAGGTATGGAGGAAAAAGTTTGGCAAGATAGTTCATTAACCCCTCTCATGCTCATGACGAGCTGAGCTCGTCATGAACCACGGCGCTCCGGTGCTCATGACGAGCTCAGCTCGTCATGGCCCGTGGAACGCTCAGATGCGGGGAGAATTCCCCTGCTGTGCTGAGCGTTCCACGGGAGCCGATGCACCTGTGACGAGCTCAGCTCGTCATGAGCACAGGACAGGACAGGAGCGCCATGGCTCATGACGAGCAGTGTGCGCACCCCCCTCCCCCCTGCACAGCGGGGGAATTACCCCCGCAGCGAAGGGGTTAAGCAGCTGTGAAGCACTGTTGAGATGTGATTGTCTTCTGCATGGCAATACAGATGTGCAACCCCTGCCCTGAGTACCCCAGCTGCCTGATACATGGTATCATGTCTTTTTCTCTTTCTCTTTTGGCTTAGAGCGCACCACAGTCATGCATGCATGCGATGGCCTACATAAATCTGTAATCTGTGAGACCCAGTGCCTGGCTCAGTGGTCCAGAGGGGTGCACCCAGGGTACCCTCGAGTTCACACAGGACTTCTGTCTGTATCATGGGACAAAATATTACACAATGATGTTAGCAGAGCTTGAGTTTTCGAACAGATAGTCATAATCGGACTTCTTGCTGTTAAAGGAAGAGCCTGGTGCCTACCAGTCTCATTAAAGTGAGGTCTGATTGGATGTAATCCTGATATCAAAAGTAAACGTGTGTCTACTGTATGTAGTGTTCTTTGCAGGGCCCCATGTTACGTGCAGACGTATGCGTGACCAGACTAGTCTGGTCCATTTTGGATGGCCCCTTGTACTGGGGTGGCTTGGTGAGCAAAATAACGATGGATTAAACTCAGATCTGTGACTGGGGGTGAATGTTTTGCCATTGTGCAACATTCCGTCCATCACCTTGTGTGTTTTGCTGTTCACCCTATGTGGGAAGGGTATGCCTAGACGTGGGTCACATGCTCACTACGCCACTGGAGTCAAGCTATCCTGGCTGAAGACGGCTGATAGCCAGAAACCGGTCCTAGGAAGCTTGATTTCGGTCCAGGGAAGACAAGGCTTGGCAGTTCAGGCTGGACTGTTCCCATGAGGCACAGGGTCAAGACTGATTTGCTTATGGCCATGTCTGAACTGGGGTGGCGTGGTGAGCAAAACAACGATGGATTAAACCCAGATCTGTGACTGGGGTGAATGTTTTGCCAATGTGCAACCTTTCGTCCATCACCTTGTGTGTTTTGCTGTTTGCCCTTGTACAACATAGCATAAGATGAGGGTTCTGGCTTAGCCTCCACAAACAAGGAAGTGTCCAGCTGGCCTTCCTTGGATGGAAGGAACAGGTTCAGATGTTGAAGTGGGGGAGGAGGGAGTCAGAAATGCTTCAGAAATGCAACAGTGACTATCTAGTAGAGGTTCTTCCGGTTATCTCTCCCAGACTCTCCTGTCAGGGTTGATAGTGGGCAGAGAAGGCGACTCAGCAGATCATGTTCAGATTTAAACAGAATCTTTCAGGCAGGGCCTGCATTTGTTTTTTCCCATTACTGATACTCCCAAAAGAGCTGGAGGCAGCCAGGTAGAGAGATTCACACTTGAGTGTAATTCTGTGGTAGGTGCTGCAGGTGGAAACACCCTCTAGAACTACAAAAAAAGCCTAAGCCAGAGACAAAGACCATGTCTGCTTCAAAGAGTTGTAATACACTAAGGGGCATATTATCAAGGGGTTTATCTCAGCTTTTTTGGCTTTAAAAGCCAAGAAAGCAGAGATAAAATTATCTCCCTATTACCTAGCTGTCGCTAACACCAGTTAGCGACAGCTAGTAGGAGATAGCGACCATCTTGGGCCCCGCTTTGCATGTCAGTGATATTTATCACTAATGACATGCAAAGTGGGCGTGCCAAGATGTTAGCGACTGGAAACAGTCGCTAACATTGCTATCTCCTATTACCAACTTTTGGAGATATTCGCGCTTAGCACGAATATCTCCAAAAGCTAACACCTGCCCCTGAGCAGTTCTTAGCCATGTTATCCAATGGGAGGTGGATAACATGGCTAAGAGCATTAGCTCGGTAATGCATGAATATCGCTGACTTTTCAGCGATATTCATGCATTTCGGCCGATTTTTATCGCTTAGGAGATAAACCTTGATAATATCAAGGCTCCTAAGCGATAAAAATCGCCGCAGCTCGGCGATAAAAATATCGCCGCTAAACCAACATAGCGATAATTATCGCTAGTTGTTGGTAATATGCCCCTAAGAGTGGAACTTCCCCAAACCCACTCCAACCCTTTGAATTAGGGTCCACCTCCTCTGTCTGGAAAATGACTATAAAAGTGGGACACCAACGTTCCCACTTGACTCCAGTTTCTTCGTTGACCAAGAAAGGGTGAAAGCCTTGGAGCATTAAAAGACACTCTGAGGCTCCAGAGCTGGTGTCTTGTATGGTCAGTCTCTGAGGTAAGGGAACATCACGTGAAGTCTGCAATATTGCTTCGAGGAGCTGGGAGTCTGTCTGTCAACTTGGAACTGCCATCCTACTGAGAGAGCTGATTGAGCGCCTGACCCCTACAGGGAGATATCTGCAAAGAAGGAGAAGCCAATACACTGTATCCAGGAACATTAGGGCAGCTTGAGAAATCGCACAGTGACGGCGACCAGAGGTACCCACAGCGTGACCAGAGGTACCCACAGCGCGACCAGAGGTACCTGCAGTGCAACCAGAGGTACCCGCAGTGCGACCAGAGGTACCTGCAGCACGACCAGAGGTACCCGCAGCACGACCAGAGGTACCCGCAGCGCGACCAGAGGAATCCGCAGTGCGACCAGAGGTATCCACAGCGCGACCAGAGGTACCCGCAGCGTGACCCGAGGTACCCGCAGCTAGGATCGACTGCAGCCACAAGCGACAGTTCTGATCCCCGCAGAATACATCACCACAAATTGAAGTTACTGGTGGTGAGTCTTCTGTCTGGTGCGGTCTTCATTCAACGCACCCGCGTTCCATCTGGGTCGCCAGGTATATATATGTGCTTCCAACCAGCAAGAGAGCCTGAAGATGGTGGGGTGACTCTCACCTCCAGCTGAAGAATGCTGGATGCTCACTCATTAGATCCAAGCATCAATATGAAGGTAAAGCTGGGAGCTGTTGAACCCACATGTGAGCCTCACGCTTTGAACTCAAGTGGGTTGGAACAACACCATAACTTTAAAGAGTCAGTGCTGGGACATGTTAAGGACTGACGTATGGGTCACAGAACCAGAGAATTTGTTTGCACATTCTATAGTAAGCATGTGACTCCACTTACATTAAATCCAAGTAGTTTCTGTGTAAATACCTGTCGTGCATGTCTAGAACCTTAAGCTTTTGTTATATCTTTTTGCAGAATTGAGCTTTGGAGTGTATTAAAGTGCTTGTCTTTTTACAAAAAGGGAGCCCTGGGCTAGAAAATAATTATTGTATCTCCTGCATCACTGAAGTTCTGAGTCTCCGCCCATACACTACTTCCGTGAGATGGCTTGGACTATTTGCCTCGCGCATGCTGAGAGTCAAGTGCTGAAGGGGGTATTTGGTGTTCCGTTTGCTGATCGTAGTAGGTCAGGCCCCAGGACAACACAAGAACAAGCATTTGCATTTAGAGTTTGAGCTATTGACATGCTAAATGACAGTGCCTTTAATTTATGTGTTGTTTTATAAACACATAAATAAAAGACATTGTCATTTACAATGCCAATAGCTTGAACTCTGGCAAATGCGAGACCTATTGCATTGCAAATGTGTTAAGAAAGAGGGTGTCCTGCCTTTTCCTGCTGGCAAGAGCAGTCAGGACAAAGCTCTTTGAGAAAATAGTGCTCGGAGGCTGTAAAGAAAGCCTTCTGAGCAACAACACCCCGTAAAAGGGAATATCCTCATGGAAGGTTACAAAATGGGAAAAGGTGGGTACTAAGGAGGAACTACTAAGCCTATTGACTAATGAAAAGCCACAGTTTGCAATGGCCAATGACACAAGCAGATGAAAAAACTGGGCGGAGAGTGGGCGGAGCTTAACATTCATACCTTAATACTGCATGCCTCGCAGAGCAGCGGATGCGCTGCCCAGGCTCGACCTAAAAAAGAACTAAATAACCCCCAAAATGGGTCTGACAAGCACTTTGTGGACAAAATAAAAGAATTTGAAGACTGGTTGTTCTTTTACTGGAGTGAGTGAAAGGACTTCTGAGCCAGCATCAGATGAGCAGATAAGTCAAAGAGATGGAGAGTTGTGGCGAAGTGGCCAGAACAGATGTCTCTGGAGGATGGGGTTCATGGTTCAATCCAGGGCGGCAGCTCAACTCAGCACCCTGTGATTCTGGCAATAGCTCACTTAGGGGCTAGATGTAGGTAAATAGGATTTACCACTTCTAAAATACCGAATTTTGCCGATTCGGTATTTTAGAATCGGTAAATCCTATGTAGGTAATAATTCGGTAAAAATTACCGAATCGTTAAGATTCGGTCATTACCGAACCGGTATTTACCGATTTGATAATTGCCATTCATTCCTATGGGCCTGGATACCGATTCGGTAAAATAGGGAAATAGTCAAGGGTGGCAGGTTGTCACTTTGACACCCTCTTGCACCCCTGAATAGTGCTGGTGTGCACATGTAAAACCAAAATCTGTTGACTGGGTATGAGTGTTTGATTGGTTCAGATGCTCCGTCCATCACCACCCCCTTTTGTACCGCTTTGTTCGCCATAAGTGTGGCAGGGTATGCTCAGACGTGAGTCCCTTGCTCACTTTGCCACTGGATTCAAGGAAGCCGGGCTGAAGATGGCTGAAATGCCAGAAACCGGTCCTCGGAAGCTTGTTTCCGGTCCAGGGAAGGCATGGCTTGGCAGTTCGGGCTGGACTGTTCCCATGAGGCACAGCATCAGACTGATTTGCATATGGCCATGTCTGAACTGGGGTGGTAGAGTGGGCTAAAGAACGGTGATGGATTAAACCCAGATCTGTTGACTGGGTGTGAGTGTTTGATTGGTTCAGATGCTCCGTCCATCACCACCCCCTTTTGTACCGGTGTGCACATGTGGCATACATACATGCCCTAAGGGCATGTATGTCTGTCACATGGCACAGGTGTACATGCACAGATTTGCATTTACAAAGGAATTCCTTATTTTCCACCAACCAATAGTTGGTGGTAAATAAGGAATCCTTAAAGCACAAAAGCACTCTTTACAGTGCTTCCTACATCTCATTTACCGATTCGGTAAATACCGAATTGGTAAATGATGATTCGGTAAATACCTTTACCGAATCGGTAAATATACCACCTACATAGGAATAGCCTATTACCGGTCGGTAATGGCCGATTTCGTCCGTTACCGACCGGTAATAGCCTACCTACATCTGGCCCTTAATCTTCCCGGCAGCCCCCTGCGCCTTGAAACCTTAAGGGGTGATATGTTTGCGCTTTACAAATATGGATTATAAACAGCTTGCTAGCACCATGATTCTGTAATTTTCTGAGTTTTACGAGAGATTTGTTGGGTCCACCGTAGCAAAGTCAAGGCCAGTTTCCCAGACTTTGCGTGGCTTTTGATGCTGAACAGCTGCGGAGCCTGTAGCATGCCTTCCCCGTGGGACAGCTGTAAACATGGCAAGAATTGTAAACAAGCACCATCCTCTCAGCTGGACAGCCCCAGCCTTGTCGGAAAGTGAACTTCCTTTGCTACTGGGCAGCTGTAAATATGACGTGATATAATGTCCTCCTGGTCGGACACTGTGAACTTGTCACACTGAGGCCAGCTTCCCTGCCGGACAGTTGTAAACATGATAGCTGATATTTGGCCTTCCTGTTAGACAACTGTAATTATATCAAATTGTACACTGCCTCCCCTGCTGCATAGCTGTAAACATTCAGTGCTTAATTTGAGCCGGTGGTTTCCGATGCTCGGTACTGGCACTTCATTGTCAACACCGGTTCTTGTGACAGTGTGCCACAAGATGGTGCTGCCTGGAGACTTTAGAGATGACCATAACAGATACATGGAGCGGGGAGGCCTGAAGCTCTTTCAGCCCAATGGGCGTTGCATGCCTTGTGTCACCAGGGCTGTAAGTGGAAGCTTTCTCAATATTATGTACAAGCCATAGTTGCTGCTTATTTATCTTATGCAACCAACAACCATTGATAAAACCTACAGTCCTGACTTGTTATAGGTGTAATGTTACTTGTTGTATCATATAGCTGGATGCAATGACAGAAACAGCAAAATACAAGTCGGACGGCACACTATGCTAAGCACAGATTTTTAGATTACGTGCTTTAAGCCACGCCCTTAATTACATTGGCCACGCCCCTTTGAGAGACCCCCCAGTTTTTTCATCTCACTTAAAGCCCTGCCTGTGCTGCACAACGCGTCTTCCATGGAAAACCTGGTACTGTCACACCTATAGCTACCCCTCCCCCCACAGTTTCAAGAGACACCCTCCTGTCCTCGGCCTTTAAACCATTGGAAGGGGCTTCCAGATCGGTGTAGTAAACTATAACACGTGACCCTGACAGCACTCCGCGCCAAGGGGTCACACCTAGGGCTTTGGCAGACAGTGACCTTCATAGCTGCCAACAAGTAAAGATACTATAAGTTGTATCCTAGAAGGGCGATATGTAGGAGGAAGGAAAGAGAAATGGAGAGGGAGGGAGAGCTCAAGGGGGAGATATAAGGTGGGAAGGAGTTCTGAAGAAGGGCAAAGGAAGAGAGAAAGACAGGGGTGAGAGAGAGATGATTACAGCAGTACTGGACAGAGAGAAACAGAGTGTGTGAAACAGCCATCGAGGAGAGACCGAGGAACCTGAAGAGCGTGTCTCTCTCTCTCTCACTCTTTCGCTCTCTCTTTCTGTCTCTCTCTCTCTCTCTCTCTCTGTCTCTTTCTCCATCTCTCTCTTTCTCTCTCTCTCTGTATGTCTCTCTCTCCATCTCTCTCTCTCCTCTGTCTCTGTCTGTCTTTCTCCTCTCTCTCTCTGTCTTCCTCTCTCTTTCTTCCTCTCTCTCTCTCTCCTCTGTCTCTGTCTGTCTCTCCTCTCTCTGTCTTCCTCTCTCTCTCTTAGTCTCCCTCTCTTTCTTTCTCCCCCTCTCGGTCTCTCTCTCTCTCTCCCTTCCTCTCTCTCCCTATCTCTCCTCTCTCTCTCGCTCTCTCTCGCTCTCTCCTTCTCTCCCTCTCTTTCTCCTTCTCTCGCCCCCTCTCTCTGTCTGTCTGTCTCTCTCCCTCCCCATGTAAAAGTGGGAGCAAGGTAAGGTAATGGCAAGGGGTGAGAGAGTTCAAGTGTGTGTTTGTATTTCCTCGGCATGTGTGTGTCCAGCAGTACGAAGGGCGCCGAGTTCACCGGGCCCCCGGTGCTTCAGCCCCATGGCATTACTTTGATGAGGTCACTGGCCCCGGAAAGAATGTCCCCCTCCTCTGTACACAATGCCAGGGTGCTGGAGAGATGGGTCTGGGTGCTCTCGCCCCCTAGCCTTGCAGACAATCACCTCCTCCCACAGGTCTGCAAGAAATGAAAGCACATTCCATTGAGGGAGTTTTTTTTAAAATCTTTGTACATTCGCGCCTCCCACTGGCATGGGTGCTGGAGCCTGGTGGGGGTGAGAGGGGTGCTCCAGCCATGGCGAGCAACAAATGCGTGTGGCCCCCACCTGCGGCTGAGGTTGTGGCAAGGGAAGGCTCGGTGGCCACAGGGGGTGTATAGGATGAGTTAACCTTACCCTTCCATTAATATTTCATCAGCATCCAAGGAACAGCTTGCAATGTATGCATGCATTATGTGTTGAATGGATGAATGAGGGTATTTTCTATAGCGCGCGGCTACTGGTAAGAGTGCCTTGGCGCTTTATAGGCTTGCCAAGGAGGATTAGACAGAGTCTACCCTCCCCTGTTCTCCACTAAAGTCTAAATAAAAAAGTTTTCAATTCCATTTTGTATTTGACTTCCTCAGATACAAGTCTCAGATATTCAGGTAGTTTATTCCGACAGCTTGCTGCTGTAACAGTGAGGGAGGAGCGTCAGGGTGCGCAATGCGCCACAATAGATGGGTGAGTCCCATCCAAAAAGCCCGGCGTCCTTCTTTACGCCTCGTCTGAGCAGGCATAGGGATTTTCAGGCAGTGAAGGTGTAGAGTGACGCAGTGAAATGTTGTAGATTTCACTGCATCAGTTCTACATGGCTTTTGCGTGGGAACGCCCCCTCTGCATACATTATACCTGACACAGGTATAATGAGGCGCAGGGCTTTACAACGTGACTCGTCTCCCTAGATGCGTCATGTTGTAAATGGGCTGCCTAGTGTTTAAGCAAACAGCATTTGGCGTGATTATATTTTCGAACCAATTCTTATAATGATAAAAGCAAAACAATATGTCCCAGAATGCAGCATGCTTTGTAGAAAAAAGCCGGGACAGCATAGAGCGAGTTTCTTAGAAGCCACTGGTATTAATAGTTTACTAAAAAGAGAATAAATATATCTATTCCTAAATACAGTATAGTCAAGGCCAAAAATAAATTATTTATCAAACCCACACTAGGCATGTTGGATAACTAGATCACATGGGCTCAAATCAGCAAAGAGTGGCGGCAAGGGAACACTTCTGCAACCTCTGAATCCACCAATCCCTGACTGCTTTTTAACCCCTTCGACACACCTCTCGTACACTCATGACGAGCTCAGCACGTCATGTAACGCGGGTTTTTCAAAACTGCCGCGTACAGTGGGAAAACCGCTAGCGCGCATGCGGTTAAAGAGAATCTGCTTTTAGCTTTCGCTTGTTGCAGTGCGTTGTATTTACGTCTGTTATAATTCCATTTATATTAAACATGATGCCTTATAATGACCTATTGTCAGCTGGCCTCTCCGTGCCCTATTACTGTCTGTGACATCAGTTCCGGAGAGGTGACCTGTAGCAGTGTCACAGAGGTAAAGGCGCATCTTCTAGGCAGGTTCACTGGAATTATGCGAATGTGTGGCCACTGTGTTTTCTGTAGTTGTGGAGCCATCATTTGTTGTGCAATCTGCAGATTTAAGCAAGTAGAAAAAAGTTTCTAGCGCATACAGATCAAAAGTTGCTAAAAACGTGGCAACGCATGCTGTCACGCAGAGGAAGGCCCCGCGCAAAGGTTGGTCACCTTTCTGTTGCTTAACTCTGCATTTGGGTGTCAAAGTGGCACTAATGCAACAAATTCAAACAGTATTTTTAAAGTGCTGCTTATCTTCCCTGGGGGAATCCAGGCACTGGGGCCCCAAGGGCCATTAGTCAAAGAGCCATGTCTTGAGCCCTTTCCTGAAGTTGTTGAGTGAGGGAGCGGTGTAGAGGTGGAGGGGAGGACGTTCCTGGACTTGGCGGCAAGGGAGGACCGGCCACCACTGCGGCTTCGGAGATTCGGGGTACATGCGCAAGGGAGGCGGAGCGTGGATATCTGGCGGGGTGGTGGAGGGTCAGGCGTTGGTTGATGTAGGTGGTTCGAAGCTGTGGAGGGCTTTGTGTACGTGGGTCAGCAGCTTGAACTGGCATCTCTTTTGGACGGGAAGCCAGCGGAGACTTCTGAGGTGGGAAGTGATGCTGGTTCGTTTGGGAAGGTTGAGGATCAGTCTGTCTGCCGTGTTCTGTACGGTCTGGAGTTGTTTTAGAAGCTGTGATGTGTTTTCGGTGTAGAGTGCGTTTCTGAAGCCTAGACAGCTGAAGATGAGGGCCCGAGTGACTGTTTTCCTGGTGTTGACGCGGATCTATCTGAAGATCTTTTGGAGCATGCGGAGGGTGTGAAGGCAGGTTGGTGCCACTGCATTGACCTGTTGGTTCATGGTGAGTGAATGAGGTGAAACCTTTGCCCCGAAAGTCTCAACCTGTGTTAAAAGGCCAAAATAATGGAGTCATACTAATATAAAATGTGCTGCATCACACCACTCAATTTGCTTCATCTTGCCACATAATTTGGGCAACCCTACCTCATAATTTGGTTCTCCTCTGCCGCATAATTTCAGCGGCCCTGCTTATAGCTCGGGTGGCGAGGTAAAATTTGGAAGGCTCCCTTGTCTGTTTGTGGGAATGATTGCGAGACAGGAAGTGTATGTGTGTGTGTCAAGAATAGAGGGTGTGTGAGAGAGAGAGAGGTCAGGGAGAGGGTCAGCAGTAGGACAGTAAAACCAGAAGCCTCCTCAATTCCTCAGCAGCCACCCATTTTACACATAGTAAACTCTCAGCAGACCCCCTCCCCCGCAGTCTGCTGAAGGCTCTGTGCAGAGAGATTAGGGCAGGGCAGCGCTGGCAGGCACCGCTGGGCGGTTCACAACCTGTCATGCTTGTATTCATAGCAGCCAGTTATTTTCAGCCAGAGTCAGGCTTCCCGCCCAATCCACCCCTCCCCGTTCCTGTTTCTAAACCTGTTTACACTCCTCGCCCTGGTCTGTAAAAGAGCGGGAGGCTGAGAAGAGGACAAAAGTAAAGCACACATTCTGGGAAGTTTACAGCTCTCCATCGGGGAAGGCGATGCACAGTGTGTCATGTTTACAGCTCTCCAGCAGGGAAGGCAATGCAAAGTGTGTCATGTTTACAGCTCTTCAGCAGGGAAGGCAATGCACAGTGTGTCATGTTTACAGCTGTCTAGCAGGGAAGGCAATGCACAGTGTGTCATGTTTACAGCTCTCCAGGCAATGCACAGTGTGTCATGTTTACAGCTCTCCAGCAGGGAAGGCAATGCACAGTGTGCCATGTTTACAGCTGTCCAGCAGGGAAGGCAAGGCAAAGTGTGTCCTGTTTACAGCTGTCCAGCAGGGAAGGCAATGCACATTGTGTCATGTTTACAGCTCTCCAGCAGGGAGGCAATGCACAGGGTGTCATGTTTACAGCTCTCCAGCAGGGAAGGCAATGCACAGTGTGCCATGTTTACAGCTGTCCAGCAGCGAAGGCAATGCAGTGTGTCATGCTTATAGCTCTCCAGCGGGGAAGGCATTGCACAGTATGTCATGTTTACAGCTCTCCATAGGGGAAGGCAATGCACAGTGTGTCATGTTTGCAACTCTTCAGCAGGGAAGGCAATGCACAGTGTGTCATGTTTGCAGCTCTTCAGCAGGGAAGGCAATGCACAGTGTGTCATGTTTACAGCTCTCCAGCGGCGAAGGCAATGCACAGTGTGCCATGTTTACAGCTCTTCAGCAGGAAAGGCAATGCACAGTGTGCCATGTTTACAGCTCTCCAGCAGGGAAGGCAATGCACAGTGTGCCATGTTTACAACTCTCCAGCAGGGAGGCAATGCACAGTGTGTCATGTTTACAGCTCTTCAGCAGGGAAGGCAATGCACAGTGTGCCATGTTTACAGCTGTCCAGCAGGGAGGCAATGCACAGTATGTCATGTTTACAGCTCTCCAGCAGGGAAGGCCATGCACAGTGTGCCATGTTTACAGCTGTCCAGCAGGGAAGGCAAGCCAAAGTGTGTCCTGTTTACAGCTGTCCAGCAGGGAAGGCAATGCACAGTGTGTCATGTTTATAGCTCTCCAGCAGGGAGGCAATGCACAGTGTGTTATGTTTACAGCTCTCCAGCAGGGAAGGCAATGCACAGTGTGCCATGTTTACAGCTGTCCAGCAGGGAAGGCAAGGCAAAGTGTGTCCTGTTTACAGCTGTCCAGCAGGGAAGGCAATGCACAGTGTGTCATGTTTACAGCTGTCCAGCAGCGAAGGCAATGCAGTGTGTCATGCTTATAGCTTTCCAGCGGGGAAGGCATTGCACAGTATGTCATGTTTACAGCTCTCCATCGGGGAAGGCAATGCACAGTGTGTCATGTTTGCAGCTCTTCAGCAGGGAAGGCAATGCACAGTGTGTCATGTTTGCAGCTCTTCAGCAGGGAAGGCAATGCACAGTGTGTCATGTTTACAGCTCTCCAGCGGCGAAGGCAATGCACAGTGTGCCATGTTTACAGCTCTTCAGCAGGGAAGGCAATGCACAGTGCGCCATGTTTACAGCTCTCCAGCAGGGAAGGCAATGCACAGTGTGCCATGTTTACAACTGTCCAGCAGGGAAGGCAATGCACGGTGTGTCATGTTTACAACTGTCCAGCAGCGAAGGCAATGCAGTGTGTCATGCTTACAGCTCTCCAGCGGGGAAGGCATTGCACAGTGTGTCATGTTTACAGCTCTCCATCGGGGAAGGCAATGCACAGTGTGTTATGTTTACAGCTCTCCAGCGGCGAAGGCAATGTACAGTGTGTCATGTTTGCAGCTCTCCAGCAGCGAAGGCAATGCACAGTGTGTCATGTTTACAGCTCTTCAGCAGCGAAGGCAATGCACAGTTTGTCATGTTCACAGCTGTCCAGCAGGGAAGGAAATGCACAGTGTGTCATGTTTACAGCTCTCCAGCAGCGAAGGCAATGCACAGTGTGTCATGTTTACAGCTGTCCAGCAGGGAAGGCAATGCACAGTGTGCCATGTTTACGGCTCTCCAGCGGCGAAGGCAATGCACAGTGTGTCATGTTTACAGCTCTCCGGCAGCGAAGGCAATGCACAGTGTGTCATGTTTACAGCTCTCCGGCAGGGAAGGCACTGCACAGTGTGTCATGTTTACAGCTGTCCAGCAAGGAAGGCAATGAAGTGTGTCATGTTTACAGCCATCCTGCAGTGGAGGCAATGCACAGCCTGTCATGTTTACAGCTCTCCAGCAGGGAAGGCAATGTAACATAGGCAAGCACCTCAGAGCCCCACATTGACGTAATAAGCACTATATAAATGCTACACTACTATACAATACATTTTGTGAAGATGACAGCTGGTCAGCAGCCAAGGCAATCTGCAGTCTGACAGATGTGCAGCTGTCCAGGAGGAAAGGAAGGCAATTTGCAGTCTGTTAAATTTACAGATGTGCTGGAGCCCAGAGAGGGTCGAGTCTGGCATGTTTACAGCCGTCCAGCAGGGAACGCAGACAGAGAACAGTCTGACAAGCTTGCAGCTGCCCAGCATCAAAAGACATGTACAGAGGGTCAATTTAATGTCAGTCCAGCAGGAAAGACAAGTCACAGTCAGACAAGTTTACAGCTCTCTAGTCAGAAGGGCAAGCACAGTCCAGTATGTTTACAGCTGTCCAGCAGGAAAATCAAGGTAAAGTTTGTGCTGTTTCCAGGGGCTCGATTTACAGAACTAACTTAAGACAAAATCCTAAACTTACTACTTTTGGTATTCACAGAAGTTAGGATTTTGTCTTAAGTTTGTTTTAAGACAAACCTAAGACAGGCTTAAGACAGACTTAAGTTAGGATTTTGTCTTAAGTCTGTCTTAAGTCTGTTTTAAAACAAACTTAAGACAAAATCCTAACTTCTGTGAATACCAAAAGTAGTAAGTTTAGGATTTTGTCTTAAGTTAGTTCTGTGAATCGGCCCCACGGTGTCCAGCAGCAGACCAGCTACGCCGGAGCAAAGACAGTGTAGAACAGTGCTTAATTTGTAAAAATATAAGTGCCGGGCCCTCATCAAGTGGTCACTGCAGATTTTACTTCTCATTGCCCCTATGCCAGTAACATAATCAACACACCTACTAATTAACACACCTTACAAGTGTGACATTTTAGACTATTCCAGACCCCAAAGCTACAATAACGGCATGGGCACCAGATATTAGTCATTTTTAATGTTCATTGAAATAATAAACAAGTGTTGTTGTGTTAATCTCTAATTTAGATAAACAGTGCAGAATGTCATAAGTCTCGGTGTTGACAATTACATTCCGTTGCTGAGCACCAGAAACCACTGGCTCAAATTAAGCACCGGTGTAGAGTCTGGCACATTTTTACAGCCGTCCAGCAGGGAGTGCAGACAGAGAACAGTCTGACGAGCCTGCAGATGTCCAGCATCAAACGCAAATGTACCGAGTGTCAATTTAACATCAGTCCAGCAGGAAAAGCAAGTCGCAGTCAGACAAGGTTACAGCTGTCCAGCCCGGAGAGCAATGCACAGTCCATTATGTTTACAGCTGGCCAGCAGCGTGAGCAATGCAAAGTCTGTCACGTTTCAAGCTGCCGAGCAGTGGAGCAGTTGTGCTCAAGAAAAGACAGAGTAGAGCCTGGCATGTTTAAGCTGCCCAGCAGGGAATGTATCTTTATACACAGAAGAGAAGTGAGAGTATATGGGAAGGGTATACCCTCGGCTTAGAGCAGGGAATGTAGACGAGAATAGCCTGATGAGTTTGCAACTGTCCAGCATCGAAAGCAAACTTTGTCCCAATCCTTAATAAATGAATACTAAGCACTCAGGAATAGCCATATCATGCATAGGTTATTAGATCGATGTTATTCGGTGCCCTGCACACACCTGGCAAAATTCCTAACGTTGCTGCCAAGTGTTCTGATGTAATTGACTTCTGTTGACCCCTTATCCTGGTCCAACTAGCCACCATCCTCTGCCTAACTCAAATTCTGATGGCTTAGGGCCCCAAAAACGCATCTAATGAAAAATGCTCTCCCCTCCAATGTACCCTTAATTGGCACTGCCACCAGGATAAAACGCACCACATCATCTTCGCTTCTCTTTCTGTAACCTTTAGGAAGCCTCTCTACTTGGCACAACTGTCCCAAAATTTCTGCCATGCCTGACAATAAGCTTTTGTAGTTGCCTCAACTTTTAACCAGCTGCAACACTCTGACTCGCCCTGGAACCATACGTCCAGCAGCATTTGTATCTTCTGAGCATCCACTCCCAGTACCAGTTCAAGGAATCTCTGCCACTGTGAACGAGACAAAGCATCTGCAATGTTATTATTCACACTGGGCACCTGCCTAGCCCTACAAATGATGTTGTAGTGCAGACATCCCAACAGGAAACGGCGCAACAACTTCAGCAAGCGTATGCACTTAACCTTCTACTCAGTAGAGCCACCACAGTCTTGTTCCTGGCATTGCACATCACCCATCTGTTGGAAGAAACTGAACCCCACAGTACCAGAGCTATCACAAGGGTAAGAAGTGCAGGAAGGCAGCACTTTAACCTTTCATCCATTCCTCCAGACAACTTTTAGAACACCAGTTGCCTTCCCAAACCAAACCAAAACCACATTTCTGCAGCCACACCACAAAGGGCCTGATTACATGTCTGGGGGTCCGAGGACCGCCAGACACGTGGTGGCACGGCAGTTGTTTATTAATTGAAAATAACTCATTTATGTCGCCCATACTGCTTTTGGGGCCTCTAACAGTCTGAATTGTCTCTGCTGTGGCAGTGTGACAGTTAGTAGTTGTGTAGGTACCGTCATTGGCAGCGTTGGCAGGTGCTATGGGTGGTTCAAGTTCCATCCGACTACCGACAGGGCCCTGGCACATATTTGTTTTACAAATTAATCACTGCAAATACAGCAATAAGTACACACCCCACACCTGCTCCCCCCAGAGGAATCGCTTTGCATCAGCTCCCAGCTGGAGGGAGGAAGGGGGGAGGAGGGGAGGGTGCAGCAACAAAGCACCACCCCTGGGTGTGCCCTCTACGGCAACTCTCCATAACAATCGGTGACGCCCACAGCTACAACCCTTGCACGCTACTCACATGTTTGAGCACCTATGTTGAGTGTCATTTAGACACACCCAGTAAAACAGATATCGCTTGCAGCACCCCCTGGTGGACTCTTACATTCACTGCTCACTCACAGTCATATAAACGCGAGGCGTGGCTTGTTACCCATACATATCCACCATCATGGATGGCACACAAGGAAACACCCCCTGCACCGACAGCGGTATAGTGTACCAAGTGCCACTGGGATTATGAGATTCTGCGGCTGGCACTGACTGTTGACAGTATTAATGTGTTAAACCAACAAACAGTGAAATAATGTAGCCACAGGACATGCCACATTTCAATTAAGGTGCATAATTCATTTTATTGCCACATGGTTTATCTAGTAAATCAGGTCTAATAAACTGATCCTCCGTGCTGCATTATTCCAGCAGCCCTGATAATAAAAGACAGATACATTTTAAGGATTTTGGGGACCCCAGGATAGAAATATTTGGGAGACCACTGGAACACATTTTTATTTTATTACACATTTTTTGCTAATTCAAGCCCTATGCTGCCTAGCAATATTGACGTTCAAATTAAAATTACTTAACATTAAAATGTAAGATATAAAAATATACAGATGTGAGCTAGAGAGAAAGTGTATTTTCCCAGAGACCCTTGGAAGGTGCGGGCCAAGGACGAACATGTCCCACTTTTTCTGTGCCTCAAGTTAAAACCGTCTCTTAGCTGAACTGTTCCAGCTGTGCGACAGGGCAGGTGTCTCGGGAACAAAATACAACCTCGTCGCCAATATTTTATTCTTCTGTGTGGCACATGATCATTTTGAAGCTGCTTGCTTCCTGTCAGCAGGGGGCGCTGGTGCTGGAGAGATGCTGTTTCCCGCGCGTATTCAGAAGCGCTATAAGAGCAGACATGGAGATGTGTGCTGACACGTTTCTGCTCTCAATACCAGGCGAATCTTACGCAGGAGGGCGCAGATTCAACACGGGGCCTTCCCACCGTGAGAAGCCCTCCCTGCCTTTTCTGTGCAAGGGCAGGAGGGAAGTTTCACACCGGGTAAAGTATACCCCCCCTGGATTGAGGAAGCAGGCCGTGGCTGCATACTCCGGCCGGGTTCCTTGCCTCACGACAAAGCGCCCCGAGGAAGCAGGAACCAGCCAGGCCCGGCAGACACAGCTATTTCTGTTTACCTGTGGTTAGTGGTGAGCTGTGCAGGGCACAGAGGCCCCGCCCACTCATGGTCCGAGCACCAATGTGAGACGAGGGTAAAATGGGAAGGGCGTCGAATGATGTACAGTACAAAGTGTAGTCCACGTGAAAATCTGCACGAGGGATTAGTGCACCATCACAGAAGATGCAGGTTTTTCAGGTGGAACACGTTTTTTTAATTTTTGAAAGCACAAGACAGGACTATACTAACATACCAATTTCAAAATAAAAAAAGAGATAAATAAATGCATTTATTATCATTTATTATGTACATTTCATTCCAAGTGGCATCTTGGTGGTACAGGTAGGGCGAATTTAGCTGCTAAGGCAAAAGGCTGAAAGAGACAAATCATAAAGTTAAAGAATCAATAGACCAAATGAGTTATAAGAGCCTTCTAGAAAGACATATAGTTCTAAATTTTCAGTAGACTGTAAAGTAAATCATTCTACAGTTTGGGTGCTTGGTATTTGATATATGGGATAAAGTACCCCCTGTTATACATTATAACGATATTGCTATAAGGAGTTCCATGACCATGTACAAGAATGAGGCCGACAACTGAATTACTTTATAAGGTCATGAAACTCTGAGGTGACTTGCAATATCCTTAACATTTTCGGCAGAGGGTATTTTATTTCTTATAATCAGTGCTACTGGAATTATGTGGCAGAGGACGACCGCATTATGTGGCAGGTTAAGAGCCAGACTGGAAACCCAAAGCAGCCCTTGCAAATTTGATCAGACCAGCCCCCATACTGTGCAGAGAGCGAGCGCAACTTGCGAGCATGACCCCTGCAAGAGGAGTTGGGGAGGTATCCCCTAAGAAAATTTGGGAAAAAAGGCATAGTGCATTTTTAAAAAACATTATATATTTCTCTACTGGAGAAGGCTCTGGTCCGTACCGGAGCTTGTAGATTACAGAGCGGAATTTTCTGCAGTTTGGGGGCGGATAAAGAACAAAAATATACCCTGGTTATTTCACATCAAGGCCCTCTCCTACCAAATTGGCCTGCCTCAACTGTGGGAGTCCCCTGAGGAGAGTTGCCCGAGGTTGCAGAGGTCTGAGTTGTTGGCCTCTCTTAGACATTACAGCTTTAATGTGTTACATTGTTCGACAACTCTGGGTAGGCTGTCCACTGAATTCTTGCAGGTGAAAATTGCACCCAAGAGGGAGGAATTTTTAGATTTAGTGCAGCCTCCCCTTGCAAGGAAATTATACACACAACTAAGACATGGCTGCCTGCCCATTGGGGCACTGACATCTAAATGGGCTGATTCAGAGGAGGGAACCTGCCCAGCTTGCAACAATAGTATAGAAGATATTGAGCATGTTCTGTTCTTCTGCCCGGCGTATAGTAAAATACGGAAATGCTGGTTGACACCGCTGTGCAGAAACTTGGGACTTAAACAATGCGCACAGGCTTGTAGAGTTTTAACATATGACACCTCCCCTCCTATTGTTTTTTCGGTTTCCCGCTTCCTACATGGTATGTGGCGCAGAAGGACTACTTTTGTTATAAAGAATTAGCTGGGGCAACAGCCCTCTTTTTGATAACTTACTGTTTAATAACTTTTTTAATTGTTTTTATCAATGGATTTTATTACTGTGCTTGTATGTATTTTATTTGCACTTTTATGGCCTACGACCGAAATAAAGTTATCAAAGCAAACAAACAATATATTTAAAAGTATCAACTTTTAAAGCATAGTAAATGATGACCTTTACAGGGCAGCAGGATACACAGTCATACCCTTAGAGAGAACACCAAAACGAAAGAGAGACCAGAGAGTGGATTAACAGAGAACACAACGAATAAGACAGACCAGTCCCCATACGGTGCGTAGCGAGCAACCTTGACCCCTGAACAGTGGAAGTGGGGGGGAATAGTGCATTTTACAACACATTTTTCATTATTTTTGGGTCATTTCTGAATGTGCAAAGACCAACAAAAAAGGGCAGATATCAGGCCAAGGCAATATAACATGCACACGTGCATGCGGCAGGGGCACTATCGGCAAGCATCAAACGCGGCACCTCTTCTCGGGGGTCCCCACAAGACGGTCACTTTGCAGTCCAACAAACCTCGAGGCCTACACTTGCCTTAAGTCGAGTCCGATGAATTTACTCAGAAAGACAAGGCGTATTAACACCTGTATGGACAGGCAGCAGACACTACTTCAACCAATCAATCGAACAACGCATTTGTAGAGCGCACTACTTACCCGTGACGGTCTCAAGGTGCTGGGGGGGGAGGTGTGCTGCTACTGCTCGAACAGCTAGGTCTTGAGAAGTCTCCTGAAGGTTAGCAAGTCCTGGATCTGTCGTAGGCAGATGGGGAGGGTGTTCCATGTCATTGCGGTGAGGTGGGAGAATGATCTGCCACCGGCGTTCGCTCGTTGGATGCGGGGGACGGTGGTGAGGGCGAAGTCAGCTGAGCGAAGCTGGCGTTTCGTGGTGTAGAAGGTGAGTCATTCGTTGAGGTATGTTGGTCCGGTGTTGTGTTGTGGAGTGCTTTGTGAGTGTTATTCATGGTGCAAATGTAACCAACATGAGTATCTTGACTGAAACTACCATATTTATTTCTGACACTAAAAACATCCTCGCGTATTTGAAATCCCTCAAGGCTTGAATAGCAAATAAAGCACACTGCGTTTGATAACAGTGTGCCGTAGGCCGCCTTTACCAGTGCGGGGCATTCCGTAGGGACACAAGCAGAACATTTATCGTCTAAAGCCCCCCTTCCCAATCCAAGAAAACAGTTTCTTATCTACTGTTGCTCTCGACAGTCATGCACGCTGGTGAAGTAAGCAAAGATGCCACGCGTTTTCCCTTTTGTCTTGGTATGAGGAAGCAAATTTAAAGACTACAGTAGAGAAAGGACCTCTCAAAGAATAAAGGACATTGCATTTCAATCCTGTATATTTCCAACAACAGTCTTTATTCCTGATCGGCCTCCTTCACCTCCCACATAAAACACTTTCTCCCTATTTGTTTCCTATCCAGGCACAAAATTTCCCTTTTTCTCGTTGACTTCTGACGAATTCATTTTCTTAGTAGTCGTTACAAGATAACTAGGGGGGTTTATAAATGCTTAGGGACCGTTGCAAATACCATCTCCTGCTGTCAAGAAAAGGACTCACACATTGGGCCGGCTCAAAGTGCCACAGGTGCTGCTGCTGGAAGCCAGTGGCATAGGAAGGGGGGTGTGGTGGGTGCGGGCCGCCCCGGGTGTCATCACTGAGGGGGGTGACGAAATGGCAAAAATATGTGTTTTAAACACATATTTTTGCCAGTTTGCCGAGCCGGGGGTGACAGGAAATGTTCTGCACCGGGTACCACCTGACCTTGCCACGCCACTGCTGGAAGCAGAATGAGGATGAGGTATAGGTGCATGTGCAGATGAATATGACTTGTTACAACGCGAGCCATTACTCCGCGTGCCACCACAACGCGGCTGTTACAATGACCGCGTTGTTACCACTCAAACCCATTACTACGCAAGTCATTACATTGACTTGCAGTAGATGGCGCGCTGACATTAGAAATGTGTAATTTACTATTCCAACTCCAGCCTACGTAACAGTAGGGAAGGTGTTGGAATAGTAAACTATACTATTTCTAATGTTAGCACGCCATCTACTGCAAGTCAATGTAATGACTTGCGTAGTAATGGCATTGCGTGGTAACAACGCAGTCGCTGTAACAAGCGCGTTGTAATGGCATCGCGAGGTGATGCCCGCGTTGTTAGGGTTGTTTCCCCATGCAGACTGCATCGAGTGTCTCTTCCCATAGCCAAGCACAATGACATTAATGTCATTCTGTGGGTGTTTACATCTGTTTTAACTGTCTTGCCTGCACTTCGCATTTCTCCTGTCCTCGTTCTGTTAAGATGGGCAGGCATCAAGGTATCTGTTATCAGGGAGCAAGAGCAGACCTGCGCATTCACCCTAAAATCAGCTAAAAAAAATGAAATGGCAGCTGGCAAGTTGCTGATGGACCTTGTTACTTACACTGCCACTTCCAGGGGGGAACATTCTTTACAACGCGGATGTTACACCGCACTACAGTTACGACGCGTCTTTTACAATGCAAGTCGTAACCACGACTTGCGCTGGAGGGCGCTCAAGGACAAGGAATAGTAGATTTACTATTCTAACACCTTCCCTACTGTACGTAGGCGGGTGTTGGAATAGTAAATTTAACTATTCTAAGTCCAGCACCCCTACAGCGCAAGTAACGGTACGTGTGGTAATACCAAGCATTGTACCGTCATACATCCCTTCCAGGGACCGAAACCTAAAACCGGCCTCCTGGGGTTTGAAACCGGCCTCCAGGGACTCCAGCCTCCCAGGGGGTTTACCTGTTTGCCCGGCTGGTCAGTCTGGCTATGGGCAGGGTTGGCTAAACTATGCAACAAGGAATGGCAAATTATGCAGCATCTTGCAGCAAATTGTGTGATTGTACTACTTCATTGTTCTGACATTTTTACACATTGTAAGGCTGTCTGGGCAAATATTTCACAGTACCACCTTTCTTTTGAAATGTTGCACCCCAAAGAATGACCCTGTGCCCCTAAGAATGACCCAAAGAATTTTGCCAATATAAAAGAGAGATTCCCTTGAACAAGGTCATTCACATTAACACCATGAATATGGAACAAACAGTGACTATAACAACTGAATAAAAGTTAAAAAACTCTCAGATTTTATTGTATACAATAAGGTTAAAACGGCAATAAGCAGATAAACTGTTAAACACAAGATAAAAGAAAATTAAAAATAACAATCCATATACAATATTGACCAGCAATATTACTGAAAAACAGACAGAAAAAACCACAGTGAGACATACAAATAATGCAATACACGGTGTGTGTTCTAATGCTCTTTTTTGGAACAACGGTGTCATGCAGATAAAATATTATTCTGTCAACAGCGATGTTTGAACCATGAATCACACTGTACTAGGGCGTCGACGCGTTTCGGTGGTTTGTTGCAATTCTATCCACCTTTATCAAGACAAAGATTCTATTTCTGTCGTACTTTACAAATATACCGCTATGATTTAAGGACCGGTGTAGAATATTAGTGTTGTCCTCCTCTATGAAGACGTAATTCTCAGACCGAAGTATTTCATGGAAGTTTTTCTAGTTTTCACTATTGTAAAAATTTTCCCATGGAACAGTACATCTAGCAATGTGCTTGTCTTGGGTTTGTTTCGTATTAGTGGCAAGGTAGGTCGAATTTGGTAGTGCTCCTCCTGCCTTTATTGAAGTAACTTCTGTTTTAGAGTTCCTGTGAAGTGTACCTGTTGGGTAAAGTAGCAAAATAATGCCCGACTTCCTGGATGTACAGCGCTTTCAATTCAAACGCGTAGTGCCTGGCCAGAGGCGCCTAAGTCTTGCCCCAGAAACGTGAGTAAAGATTCCCTCTACGTCTTCTGTCGGCTGCACGCTTCTCTGGTCGTTGGCTTTCGATGTAAGAATTTTGCACCCGGAGTAACCGACACGGTGGCCCCGTCCACGCTATGCCACTATTTCCAGGCTACCAGGAGTCATTCTAAACTTGGCTATTTCACTGTACTCTGAGTGCCTGCTGCTTTACTGCGCATGTGCAGGACTGCACGTGCAGTTCAGGAAAGAAGAGGCATTCATTTGAAGATGAAGCATGTCAAAAACTGCTTGGAATACTGAGATAAACTTCATAATATGTAAAAACAGCTCGCCTTCCGGTTCTGTAGCTCGCCTGCCCTCATACTACAGTATTTAAAGCAAACACAGAGTTTACTCTGTGACAAAAGGCTTTTGTTTAACCACATTTTGACAGTTCTCAGCACCACAGGTCTTTGGATTCCAAAGCATCTCTGGGGGTTTCCAGTAAACAGCTTTCTTCATCACCTGTCATGGTTTGCTGTGTTTGCTTTGCATCTGGAGGGCCATTTTTGCCTCAAAGGCTTTCCGGGTGGATCCAAGAAACATATCAACAACCAAGCAGACTCATTTTGTCCTTTATCACCTTCGCTGCGGCGGCTATTCCGCCGCAGCGCTAAGGGGGCGGGGGGCCGCGTGGCGCGCCCATGCTGGTGACGGAACCGCTCTGTCACCAGCCTCGGTTGAGCTGTGCTCATGACGGAGCGGTTCCGTCAGGCTCCGCCCGCTCAATAGAATGCGCTGTGCAGGCGTGTCGGGCGGGCCATGACGGAACCGCTCCGTCATCAGCACAGCGCCACCGCGGCAGATGACGGAGCGGTTCCGTCATCAGCACGGAAGTGGTTAAGGGAATAGACATATTTTCCCTTTTGCCTCTTCAATCAATCAATCAATAAATCAATCAATCAATCAATCAATCAGGATTTATAAAACGCGGTTAACCACCCGACAAGGTATCCAGGCGCTTACAGGTCCCGGAGGCTTATTCGAGCAGGCAGGTATTGAGGGCTATTCGGAATTCCGGAAGTGTGGTGATGGTCCAGAGGTATGTAGAGAGGCTGTTCCAGGTTTTTGATTCTTCATTTTATTACTGTTTTGGACATTATTGATAAGATGTAGTGCTGATTCTCGGAGGATCAAATAATTGAGAAATGGAATGAAGTCTTGGACCACATAATTCACAAATAGAATGATGTCTTTCCCAGACTCTTATCAGGATTATCAGATAACTCTCATTCTGATAGTGGGAAATTAATTTCTGTTGGCTTACATCCCATTGCACCCATCAATATTCAAGATCGCAAGCAGCATTAAAAAAAGTATTGAAAGCAACGTTTTTATTATCTAAGCAATTTTGTGCAAAATCATGTTTATTGTCCAGGATATAGTTTGCTAAGTTTTGCACTAAAGCTTTGACTTCACCCATGCAATTTTACTCCTCTAGCTAACAGGTATTGCGGATAAGTCATCGGCAAGCAGAATACCAATCTCTGCATTCTCGGAGGTCGAGCACTCAGTTGCTCCTCCAAGAACCCTAAATAAATAAAGCTAAGGTTCGAGGCGCTAGCCTTACTTCCAGAGTTCCAAGCTTGGAAACTCTTTGCCTTTGTCTTCGCATCTGCAGAAAAATCAATGTATCTTTAGACATGCTCTCAAGTGACTTCTGTTCTGTAAATTCTTGGTTTTGTTGATAACTCAGCAAGGTGGACCTTAACTGGCAAGTTGTACTTAGGACTGTGATGCTCATGGGAGTGGTCACGTGCTTTATAAATAAAGTAAATAAATAAATACATATCTGAAATGTTGCCGGGTGCAACCATGCTCCTTGCCTCTGCAAGGTTTACGGTTTCATGATAACTAAATATCAAAAATATCTAAAAACCCTTGGAATTAGCATGGCCACCAAACTGGTGATGAACCCATAAATGGGTAAGGTAGCGAAATCAAGCTTTCTCGCAACGAAAACACAGAGGCGCATCTTCCCTCACCTAGGATTCGCTACAAAAGTTCAGGCTAACATCTCTCTTGTCCTATCAAAACTGGACTACGCTAAAGGTCTGTACTGTTGTTGTAAATAAAACAACGGTATTATTAAGCATTAGCTGAAGCCATAATGCATCAGTCCAAATATCTAGTATAGGGATTCCATTTTGTATTTCGAGTCCGCCATTTTCATGCCCTACATTGCCATGTGCTCAATGTTCTGATTGTCCTACCTCTCTGCCAGTTACACTGTGGATTCTACCTAGCAACAGTTATTATTAGTCCTTCTTGAGAGTGTAGCGCATGCTCAGCAGAAGTAACAGTTGTTCCTTATTAGCATAGCCCTCCCATGTTCTAGAAATACTGTTAGCTCCACCCACTGATATATTTGGAAATGTCCTTACGTGGTTGTAACCTCTGTCTAAGCTGTAAACTGAACCCCTTCCACTGTGTATAAAAGGGGCCATGTGCTTGTATTCAGTGTGCTACTCTGTACAATGCTGTAGAAGTGTTGTGGAGGTTGTATCACCACCTTTAAAGGTTTATTAAACTATGTTTTTGTATTTCCAGTTTCCTTGCCAACTTCATTTGAAAGTCTAAGGACTTTGTACACAGAAGGGCGGACCCTTTCGGTACCTTTGGGCCTTGCTGAGGCCTGAACTCATCAATTGGCGCCCAACGTGGGGCTCATCGGCGAATCGGAGGCTCGAAGGACTGGTCGTGACGAAGGAATGGAACTCTGCCGGGGAAGTGATCACTGCCAGCGGCGTCTTTAGTCCTGGCATCCTGAGGTATTTCTTCCTTCCTTCCGATCTGACCATCTGGGTGGCGCCGGTCCTCGACTGAGACCTCTTCTGTCGGTTTGCCGTGGATAAGCTGTTTGAGCAAATTGTGGAACTTGGCAAGTGGAATCTGGACGCTCGTGCTTGGTAAGGACCATTGTATGGTAATTACTGTGAGTGTTTATGGTAGCCAGTGATTAGCAAGGCAGTTTTAGGATACGCTTGCTGTGGCTTATGGATATGGATATGGATATGGATATGTTTGGATGATCGATCATATTATGATTATGAATATGGGTATATATGCGTTGCAACACATATAGGCAGGCAATGTGGAGATTTTTCTCCAACATATGGTTGTGAGCGGCGCAACGATTAAGTGCCATTTTTCTGTATAAATATTGCGTATTTCGCACTATTTCTAGCATGCCTGTTTTTAGCGCACTACGTAAGTGGTGCTGCTGTGGAAACCGGTTAAGTCTTGAAGAATCGCAGCCGGCTCCCCCAGAAGGGACGCCGAATAGGGACATGTATATTAAGTTTGGTCTTTCCCCTATAATGTACAGCACATTGTGGAGGAAGTATACCAAGAAGGATCCTGAGTTGAGATGGCCTTTGTATGGTTCGTTTGATGTGCGCAAAATTGAGTATGTGGAACAGTGCCTGTGTAAGCGCCGAGCGAGACAAGACATGTTTGAGAGTGTGCGAATGTGGGTGAAAGAAGTACGTGAGCGTGAGAAACGTGAACATGCGCTGATTGAGAAAGAGAAGAGGAAGAATGTGCGTGAGAAGGCGCAAGAAATGAGACAACGTGAACAAAAAGAAGCGGAAGAAAAACGGGAAAAGGAACGTAGATTGCAGATATCTGGCCAATATCCTATTAGACGGCCTCTTTATCCTGTCCTTAATAATTCTGATGAGGATTTTTCATTACTAGATCGTTCTCCGCCTCCGTATGCTGGCCCGTCTGCTCCGAAAGGGGAAGATGAGGATTCTGGATCATTTAAAGATAAGGTAGACACGCGGTCTAAGTTAACATCTGATCGTATGGCGGAGCTCCGACAAATTTCTTATCGTATTCTTAAGGGTACAATTTCTCTTGCTGAAATATTGTTGTCTCTTGACAAATGGCCGGACAGGGAAAAAATTTATTTTCTTGAAACCTTTTCTGATGAAGTAGTCGGGGCTTTTCGAAAATATTCTCCTGTTCTTGAACCTGATGACATAATACAAGATAAGAAAGAATTGCGTAAAGGTTTCTCCTTCCCAGGTAGCTGATGCAGTTCGACGGTTATTCGTATTGCGGGATGAGGCGTCTCGGTTACGAGAAGAAAAACGACAAAAGACGGCGGACGACAAAGAGACGGGTTTGAGTGGCGACGGGAAACAATCACCTATCTTTTCTTCAGATAAGGTTGATATTGTGCATGTTAAACCTATGCGAGAGGCAGCGCCTTTGTATGTTCCTCCTAAAGGAGCGGGTACTAGTTCAGATAAAGATTCAGCTGATGCCCGAGGGTATTTTATCTATAATTGGGTATATACTCCTTGGAATAGAGCGGATGTTATGGCCTTAAAGAAAGCGTTACCTGACCCACGGAAAAATCCTGCTGCCTTTTATGAAGAAGTTGAGGGGGCTTTGAATTCTTGTACTATGACATTAGCTGACATTGATTTATTCTTTGGTCTTATATTACCCCCTGACATGTGGAGATCAGTACGGAAAATTGAGGATTTAGTGACGTTTAAAGCTAAATGGGAAGACATTGAGGAGGAGGACAGAGCTAGGAAACCTGCGCAGAAACCACCCCAGCTCATTCTAGACCTCCCTGCTGCCATTTTGATTAAATTGAAGACGATTATCCCCCCTAAAAAGATTGACTGGACTATGTTAGCATCTTGCAAGCAAAAGACAGATGAATCAGTTTCTGACTTTTTTACGCGATTTGAAGAAACTTTTCACGATTTCAGTGGTCAGTCTCTGACGGATGACACGGGTCGACATCTGTTTGTAGACAAACATGTTTCGAATTTATTACCGGGAGTAGCAGCTCGGTTGAAAGCGAGTGAAAGCTCCTGGACGACTTCGACTCCGGCATCCCTCCTGACAATGGCTCAGTATTACGAGCGTCAGGAATTAGAAGCAAAAAGTAATGAAGATAAGAAATCTAAGGATTTAAAAACAAAAGTTATGTTAGCACAAGTGTATGGACCACCCCAGAGAGGAAATAATAGAGGTGGTCGGGGTTTTTATGATTCTACATATAACCGCACAGACTTGGCTAAAGATCAATGTGCATATTGTAAACAACGAGGCCACTGGGCCAATGAGTGTCCTTTAGCGCGAGAGCACAGGGCTATGGGACGGGGTAGAGGTTTTGGGAGAAATCGTGGGGGTTTCTCTGGACCACGAGGTAACCTAAATGACAGGGCTAGATTCGAATCTAGGGAGCAACAACAAGGAGGGTCTAATACCTTTGATAGACGAAATCAGTATCAGATGTCTGACTATGTGCACCCCGAAAGTCATGATTCCCAATATGCATAGGATTGCGTAGGATGGGGGGAGGAATCAGTTGAAGTGCCAGTAGATCAGAGGGGTCCTTATGTTACAGCACATGTTTTGGGTTCTACTGATCAGTTTCTGGTTGATACAGGGGCTAC
The DNA here is from genome assembly GCF_964261635.1 of Lissotriton helveticus. Taxonomy (NCBI): domain Eukaryota; kingdom Metazoa; phylum Chordata; class Amphibia; order Caudata; family Salamandridae; genus Lissotriton; species Lissotriton helveticus. The sequence goes on along the minus strand of NC_136072.1, from coordinate 49,534,791 downwards.
TCGTAGCGCTTTGTCTAAACACTTGGTTCCGAGGGCTCCCCTGTCTGGCTTAACGATCACATCTATAGGGTTCGATGGAACACCTTCTCTTAGCCCATTATCCCAACCCCTTGCATTTCATGTAGACAAATTTACAGCACCATGTCCATTCTTGCTTTCCTCAAACACGCCTGACAACATTGTGGGTCTAGACATGCTGAAACATTTTAGAGCCACAATCCGCTGCTCCCCTGAAGGAGTACGCGTGATTTTAAATGACAATTACCCTGCAAAAGAGAGAGTGTGTATGGTCGCTGAAAGTGCTGCATTAGCCTCTTTACCTCACACGTTGTGGGCTACTTCAGACACTGATGTGGGACAGATGGTCATTTCTCCGGTTCGCATTAGTGTAAAGGAGGGAGCTGTGTTGCCACGCCTGCCTCAATATAGGATTTCACAGGAGGGTGAGGAAGAGCTCATACAGATTGTGCAGGATCTCATTCGAGTGGGGGTGGTGGAAGAAGTCCCATACAATGTTTGTAACAGTCCTATTTTACCAATCTTGAAGAAAGACACCGATACTAGGGTATATCGATTTATTATTGATTTGAGGGAGGTGAACAAGATAGTGGTGCCCCAATACCCTGTTGTTTCTGACATTACGACACTTCTTACCTTGGTCCCACCAACAGCGACAACGTTCTCGGTTGTCGACCTGAAGAATGCCTTCTTTTCGATCCCTATTCACCCTGATAGCCGTTACCTTTTCGGCTTCACTTTGAATAATCGATCGTATAGATTTTGTAGAATTCCACAGGGCTATACTGAGAGCCCTAGTATCTACAGTCAGGCATTGAAAAGACAGTTGGATTCCTTTGTCTTGCTTGAGGGGGTAGTGCTTATTCAATATGTCGACGATATTTTGTTGGCTGCTGACACCCCTGAGCAATGTGAGACGTGTACGTTGTCCTTGCTTTCCTTTTTGGCTTCTCACAATCATAAGGTATCTAAGAAGAAATTGCAATTCTGTAGACCTAAGGTGACCTACCTAGGCCACCTTTTGTCTAAGGAGGGGCGTGCACTTACATCAGATCGTATCCAAGCCATCCTGGACACACCAACACCTTCTACACAGAAAGATGTTCGAGCATTTTTGGGTCTTACGTCCTTTTGTAGGCAGTGGATACTGGGGTTTTCACATATAGTCAAACCACTGTTAGCGCTATTGACAAAAGACACTCCAATTCCCCTTCCTTGGACAGATGAATGTGAAAACGCTTTCCAACAGTTACGTCAGGCCCTTTGTTCAGCACCAGTGTTAGGCACTCCTGATTACACGAAACTTTTCACATTATATGTACACGAGAGAGATGGATGTGCGTCATCTGTGTTAGTACAGATGCACGGGGACAGGCAGCGTCCGTGTGCATACTTCTCAGCATTGCTCGATCCTGTTGCTCGGGCATTGCCGGGGTGTTTTCGTTCGGTCGCAGCGACAGCTGTGTCAATACGTCAGAGTGAGGGAATAGTGTTATCTCACAAGCTGTTAGTGTTGGTTCCCCATGCTGTTGACGCCCTTTTGAATCAAACAAAGACGCAGCATTTAACAAGTGCCCGTCTGACCGGATATGAACTAACGTTGCTGGCTCCCCATATCACATTGAGGAGATGTGCTACGTTAAATCCAGCAACATTAATACCATTCCTGACGACTCAGCCTGAGGCACAAGAAGCACATGATTGTATTTTTGTGACTGAGGAACAGACAAAGGGTCGTATCGATCTCCAGGATACGCCTTTCTCAGATGTAGATGGAGAATTATGGGTGGATGGCTCCTGCCTGAAGCTACCGGATGGTACGACTTCGGCAGCATATGCCATCACTACTTTGTATACTATCGTGGAAACAGCACGCATACCACAGAAATCAGCCCAGGCAGCGGAGCTGATAGCATTGACACGAGCATGTGAGCTTAGTGCAGAGTTGTGTGTGAATATTTATACAGATAGCCGCTATGCTTTCGGAGTAGCGCACGATTTTGGCCTGCTCTGGAAGGAAAGAGGTTTTCTGACATCACATGGAACACAAATTATGTATGGAGAATTGGTGCACAATCTTTTGACTGCCCTGACATTTCCTAAAAAGATAGCTATAGTGAAATGCAGTGCACATAAGAAAGTTATTGACAAAGTAGGGCAAGGAAATGCTTTCGCTGACCAAGTAGCACGAGAAACTGCAATGAGACCTGACTCCACTTCAATGTATGTTGTGAAGTCACAAGCAGAACGATGGCATGATGCTAGGAAAGAAGTGAGGGAAATACAGAGAGTTGCTTCTGATAAAGAACGAGAGAAATGGTCTGAAAATGGAGAACTGGATGATGAAGGTTGTTGGCGCAACAAACAAATGGATAGGTGGAAGTTGCCCACAGCTTTTGTCCAACCTATGGTTCAAATGGCACATGGGCTAGCACATGTTGGAGCCTCAGCGATTGTGAAATTGCTTGTGCAAGTTTGGGAGCATCCAGAGATTGCTAGCACGGCCAAGAGAGTGGTACAGACCTGTATGATCTGTCTTAAATACAACCCAGGGAAAGGAACACGGACTCCAGCAGGAGGATTTGAAATACCTACTGCACCTTTTGAAGTCCTGCAAATGGACTATATCCAACTTGAACGCTGTAATAATCTAAAGTACGTCTTGGTGGTGGTGTGTGCTTTCAGTAAATGGATTGAAGCCTACCCTACTAAGGACAATACTGCAATGACTACAGCAAAGGTGCTACTGAAGGAGTTCTTCCCTAGGTATGGTGTTTGTAGACTATTATGGAGTGATAACGGGCCTCATTTTATAGCAGACGTTATCAAGTACGTTCTGAGAGGTCTGGGGATAAAACAGAAGTTTCATGCAGTATTCCATCCACAGTCGGCTGGCTTGGTGGAACGCTACAATGGAACACTGAAGCTTAAACTAGCAAAGATCCAGGCTTCCACTTCTCTGACTTGGCCCGACGCTTTGCCCTTGGCATTGTTGTCAATAAGATCAGTACCACACTCCCGAACCGGCCTTACACCGTATGAAGTGGTGTTTGGTCGTCCCATGAATATTTGGGGAGTGCCCAAACCAAGTTCCGTATATGATGTACCTTGTGTATTGATGAATGACTATCTGGCACAATTAACTGATAACTTGGTTTCTATTCATCAACAGGTTCGAGAAGCACTCCCTGACCGGTCCACAGGTGAGGGTCATAGTCTCCGACCCGGTGACTTCGTCCTCATCAAGGCGTTTGAGAGGACGAGTGGCCTGGAGCCCCGATGGTGCGGTCCCGAGCAGGTTCTGCTCGCAACAAGAACGGCCGTCCGAGTGACCAACCGGAAGAACTGGATTCACTCCCTTCATTGTCGTAGAGTGCAACCCGGATTGGTGGAGCCTGCCGTGTTGACTGACCATCGAGAAATCCTGACTACAGAGAAAGGCCCTGCTGTGGTACCTGATGAGCAAGAGGAGTTCTTCCCGGACCCGACGACTTCTGGAGTAAGAAAATACAACCTTCGACCCAGGAAGAAATTTGCTGCTGTTTAGACTGCTGTCAGAACGGCCTCTCGGTTGGTGCAACGGAGAGCCGATGAGGCAAGGGGGGGGGATCCGCCTTGCATTAGAGTAGTGACACCCGTCTTGGCCCGTTGGTGAAGAAAACAACAGCCGCCTTGGGGGAAGAGTTCTGACAGCCTTTTTTTAGTTTCAGGAAGATTTGCGAGACATTTGTTCAACATGGAGAAAAAGAAAGTGATCTGCGCCTTTGGATTTATTGCTAGTGTGGCAGTTGTTGCCATTATCACGTGGTTTGTTGAGGATGTAATTCCTGCCCGTGATCTATATGTGGTTTCTACACCGGTGCCAGAGGAGCATTTCTTTTATACGCTCCCCTATCAGGAATCAAAACACCGCTTGTCCTTTGTAAATAACACCTTCATTCAGATGCTACATCATACCCACACTGCTACAAATGAAACAAATTGCTGGATATGTGGTATGATGCCAGCGCACCAGAAGAAGGGGGGAACACCGTTTATACCTCTCCCTTTCTCTCATAATGGTTCTTGTCGCGCCTGGTATACTCTTCTATTTGCCACAAGAAAGCCTGCTGTTGGAAGATTACTTTTTAGACTAAACAAGGAATGTCACCAGAATAAAGAAGGCTATCCACAAGCCAATGGAACTATATGGGAGTGGGAAGAATATCGTCCAGACAATGAGTCTACTCCCTACATTTTTACGAACACTAGAGACACTGTCGAAAGTGAAAAATTTGTGATCTCAGTTGCACAAGCACAAGCGGACTTATGCGTACAAAGTGTTGGGTACATCCCTGTAGGTGTTAGTGATTGTATTAAAGTCTTAAATATAGATGGTCTGAATAATAGCACATTTTTAGCATCCCATAATACATATTTTGTATGCGGTAATAGAGGATATTATCGATTACCAGCTGGCTGGTCAGGAGTATGCTATGTATCGTTTTTATTACCACCAGTGTTTTTAGCACCTGCCACTTATCATAAAAACTTAAAATTGTTGAATAATGCCACTGTGAATAGATACAAACGTACTTTATCTATTGATGATGTGGACCAGACCGACACTAGTTTGCAGCAATATGTAGATTTTAACTTAGGTTTATTCTTCTTTGTTGGAGCTGCCCTAAACAGTAGAAAGATAAGAAGATTAACTAGAGTTGTAGAGGCAGTGACCAACCAAACTGCTGCAGCACTAGGAAACGTAACTGAAGAGTTGCAAATTACTAGAATTGTTGCCCTGCAAAACAGAATGGTGTTAGATGTCATATTAGCAGAAAAGGGAGGAGCTTGTAGACTTATTGGAAGTAGCTGTTGTGTCTTCATCCCAGACAACTCGCCTTCTGTTTATAATGCCATAAATAAACTGCACAAAATAGCTGCTGACATACATGTAGATAATGGTACATGGACCTTCTCTAGTTGGTTTTGGACCTTATTTACTACATGGGGTTGGATGATCCTCACTGGTCTTTGTATAATAGTAGCAATTCTTTTCACTTGCTGTATGTGTATTCACTGTGGTCCTATGATATGTTCTCTTTGCATTACCTCTTGTATACCCAATAAGAAAGCTGTTTCCGAAGCTGCTTATCAAAAGAGTCTAACTAAAGAGATTTCTAACATTATGAGCATTGACATTCAAGATGAGTATGATGACTACCCTATGAAATGGAATGGCTTCAGCTAACGCTGAAAGGGTCATCTGTTGTAAATAAAACAACGGTATTATTAAGCATTAGCTGAAGCCATAATGCATCAGTCCAAATATCTAGTATAGGGATTCCATTTTGTATTTCGAGTCCGCCATTTTCATGCCCTACATTGCCATGTGCTCAATGTTCTGATTGTCCTACCTCTCTGCCAGTTACACTGTGGATTCTACCTAGCAACAGTTATTATTAGTCCTTCTTGAGAGTGTAGCGCATGCTCAGCAGAAGTAACAGTTGTTCCTTATTAGCATAGCCCTCCCATGTTCTAGAAATACTGTTAGCTCCACCCACTGATATATTTGGAAATGTCCTTACGTGGTTGTAACCTCTGTCTAAGCTGTAAACTGAACCCCTTCCACTGTGTATAAAAGGGGCCATGTGCTTGTATTCAGTGTGCTACTCTGTACAATGCTGTAGAAGTGTTGTGGAGGTTGTATCACCACCTTTAAAGGTTTATTAAACTATGTTTTTGTATTTCCAGTTTCCTTGCCAACTTCATTTGAAAGTCTAAGGACTTTGTACACAGAAGGGCGGACCCTTTCGGTACCTTTGGGCCTTGCTGAGGCCTGAACTCATCAATGTGGCTGAACTTTGTCTACTATGAAAAGACTACAAAGAATTCAGAACACTGCCCCTAGACTCCTCCTATATGTAAAGCCACAAGCACACATCTCCCCTGCCTTGAGGGCCCTACCCTGGTTACCAGATGACAGAAGATCCTCCTTCAAGCTGCTTTGTATCAGACACAAAGCAATACATGGCACAGGACCACTCTTTATCAGGAAACAAATAAACAAATACATACAACAAAGGAACCTACGCTCAAGAATGGCTCCCCCCACATACAAGAAAAAAACACATGGGTGGAACATCTTTCTCTGTTCAATCAACCAAACTATGGAAGTCCCGATCCACAAACACAAGATCCACTGACAACCATCCCCACTTCAGAAGATTAGTAAAGTACTGGCAATTCCCACATGACGACTTTACTCGCAACTGAAGAATATACCACCAGAGTATACTCAGACATGACAAACTATACTTCGCAAATTATGGAAAATAACTTTTTCCTTTGAACTATGCCTCCTGTTATGAGCAGATACATTTATACATGAAGAAAAATATACATTATACCACAAGATGTATGTGTATATCAGACCATGTCAAAATGACTCCATCCAACATGACCCATTGTCTCCTCGCTAGGGAGTTTGACAGAAAATCTCTCCAAATTTCTTGACCATTTCTTGTTCGATGCTGTCTTGCACTTAAAATCTTATATAAAAGACCCTACGGACTTTATATGTCGCATTGAACAAATAGAATGGCAAATCACATACTGTTTAGTGGTATTGGACATCACAAGTTTATATACTTGTATCGATCATGTTTCTGGTCTTAAAGCTGTAAAATATTTCTTAGACAAAAGATCTCTGAGATTTTCCATACATAATTTCATGCTAATTGAATTAATTGAATTCTGCCTACGAAATAACGACTTTATCTTCAGTGGAGACTTGTTTAGGCAGATCTCGGGGACCGCAATGGGCACCTGCTTCGCCCCCAGCTATGCAAACTTGTTAGTTGTCTGGTGGGAGGAGTAGGTGGCCTGGTCTCAGGCGAATGAGAAATGGACCAACAAGATAGTGGCATGGCACAGATACATTGACGATCTGTTCATAATATGGAACGGACCAAAACATGAAGCTGAAGAATACATACAAACACTAAACAATAATGACGTCAATCTCCATTTTTCAGGGGAAGTAAGCTTGACAACAGCTAGCTACCTAGACCTGAGACTGGACAATGAAGATGGGAAAATCAACACCTCTCTCTACAGAAAACCCACTGCTGGGAAAAGCACGCTTCATGTGTCTAGTGGGCATCCTCAGAAACTAAAGAATAGCATCCCTTACGGAGAGATTCTGAGGATAAGAAGAAATTGCTCTAGAGAAAGTGATTTTGATGAAGCAATTAATGGGAGTGTTGAACGTTTCCTTGCTAGGGGGTATAACATAGGACTCCTAGAAAGCACCCTCAAGAGAGTTAAAAATCTGAACCGGAAAGATTTACTGAGACAAGAAAAACCTAAGAAAGACTCTAGTGGAAAGTTCAGAATGATAACCACATATTCGAATGAATCCAACACCCTAAGGAACATACTGAAGAGAAATTGGCATATTTTAAAAACGGATGCAGTAATAGCAAGTGATATTCCTGCTGGTCCGCTGATCACTTACAGTAAAGCCCGCTCTTTGAGGGATAGTCTGGTATTCAGTCATCTAGACAATCCTATGCCAAAAACAAAAAGAGGTACCCTTAAGGACATGAAAGGATTTTTTCCATGTGGAAAATGTAAAGCCTGCACATCTAGTAAAAGGGTTCTATCATATAAAATCAGTGGTTTGAAGACAGATAGAAAAATTAACAAGTTCATGACATGCCAAACCACCCATGCAATATATTGTCTACATGCCCCTGTGGATTAAATTACATAGGGAGCACCATTAATATGGTGAAATTAAGGGTGTTGGAACATATGCGCGCCATTAACAATAAAGATTTAAGTTATCCTGTAGCGCGCCACTTCTCAGTAAAACACAATAGCAACAGGGATCTGTTGAAATATTACTGCCTAGACTGTGTACCCTAACATGTTAGAGGTGGGGACCGGGTTCTTAAACTGAGGAGATTGGAGTCCCGCTATATTATTGATATGGGGACCAAGATACCGAATGGTCTGAATGGTGGGGAGGAGATGGCAGTCCATTTGGGTAAATAAGAATGAAATGTGAATTCGGTAAATGATGACGAAATGACAAGCAATTATTATATGTGAATGTTTCTTTTAACACATATGTAAATGAATTGAACTTTTTCTTATATAGCAATAACAGGGAAGCATTGTCTAGAAGCCGATACACAGCGTTATTTATATGGACATCAAGGACAGCAGCCTTAACACAAATAGGCTGCAATTGCCGATCCACGGCTGGATTATTGTACAATATTAATTGCATCAATCAAATTTTGTTTTGTTGAAATGCCGGTATGTTAAACTGACTCTCAACAAACGATGCTACTATGTACACACACAATATGTTCACCGTTTAAGGATGGCGCCTATACACATGAAGGGCGCGTATAGTCCTTTAATGATTACCATATGTGACCTGCTTCTCTTTAAAATGGCCGCTACAAACAAACATTTGTAAATACGATACTGACGAAGGATATAATCCGAAACGCGTCTGTCCAATAAACTGCTGCCGAACTAACGAAGCCTCGTGAGTGCCATTCTTTTCCTCTTGTGAGAGAGGAATTGCGAGCAGGATATATATATATCTATACTAATATAATAAAGAGAGAGCCCAAACCTTTGAGGCGGGTAATCTCAGGAACCACAGCACCAATCACAACACCCAATACAGCGTTGGAAAGGGCAGTTGCAGCAGAAGGACATAGGCTATGCAGACGCCCACGATATACATTTAAAAGGTGAAAGAACCGTGCCAGCAAAGTAGTCCCTTGTGGGCGTGTCTGCGTTGTGCTGTGGGCGTGTGCTGGGGGCGTGACAAACGCTGGGGGCATGTGGTTCGTTCCGCCCTTCATGCCATGTCTCATATCGTGTGCTGTGGGCGTGTGCTGGGGGCGTGGGCGTGTGCGGGGCGCAGGATTACAGAAAGCGAGCGTTGTGCCCAATATTTCATTGTTTTTTTCTTCCCAGGTTCTGTACATTCCAGCTCCGGGTGTCCACCCTGCTCCCTTTAAATACCCCTGCACCCCATAATCATAACCCACCCTTACTCCTTAAAATACCCCAACACCCTTAAACAATAACCCATCTTAACCCTATAAATATACCCTGTGCCCCAAAACCCAAACCTATCCCTAAACCCTAAAATACCCCTGTACCCCAAAACCTAAACCTAGCCCTGAACCCTAAAAATACCCCTGTACCCCAAAACCCAAACCTAACCCTGAACCCTTAAAATACCCCTGTACCCCAAAACCCAAACCTACCCCTGAACCCTAAAAATACTCCTATACCCCAAATCCCAAACCTAGCCCTGAACCCTAAAAATACCCCTGTACCCCAAAACCCATACCTATCCCTAAATCCTAAAACTACCCCTGTACCCCATAACCCAAAACTATATCTGAACCCTTAAAATACCCAAACACCCCAAAACATATACCTCAGTACCCCAAAACATATACCCCTATACCCATACTTACCTTATCCAAACATAAAAAAAACATGCTTTTACCATTCATGCATTTACAACGAATTTTGTTGTAAATGTATGCGTGGTAAAAGCATATAAAATTTAATGCCATGCGTTATAATGGCATTGCGGAGTCATGGTACTTTTGTAATGAAAGTATGCGGAGTGATGGTATGCTTAAAGAAAATTGCGGAATAATGGGTGTTTACCCTCCCCGGTAAGTACATTGGTGGCACGACGGCCCACATCTCCAGCAACATACTCATATTTTTTCACCACCGATTTGAAAAATGCACAGGTCTCTCTCATTGATGGCCAGCACCGACATACCCTTTTAGGCACACCTCCCGCCACAAGTTCTAGAATTGCGAACTTTAGAGCTGGGGAGCTACGTTCGAATCTCGGCATCAGCTCAACATCCTGTGATTCCAGGCAAATCGCTTTGTCTCCCCGTGTCTACCACAAATTAATGTGTTCTTCTGTAATGTAAATTGTGCTCATGCCATGTTGTTGAGTTCGCGCTATATAATATTGCAAGGAAAAATAAAGTAGGGAAACTCGAGTTCACACATTACTCAACGCGCACTTTTAAGTGCATCAGCAGTGCACTGTGAATCGGAGCGTTTCACAGGCCTGTCACGGATAAGAAATGCTATCAAAACGAAATCCTACAAAACAATATACCACTGGCCGGCAGCAATTCATACCCGGACAACGTCGGGATGGGCTGCTAGTATATAAATATATGTGCATATATATAGAGGGTTATTCTTGCTACTAATAACTACAACAAGTGGCATGTGTATAGTTGTGCATATATACGTTAATTACAATTATTTGCAAACATAAATATTGCTGCTTCAATGTATATATGGATATTTATATAGAGGGGTTTAATCAAGCAGACATACCTGTACTAAGCATTGTGTGTATATATATTTTTTACATTTTGCTATTAAATAAAGCAGAAAAAAAACCATCCCGTCCTTCCCATACCTCCTCTATCTCTCTCATCCCAAACCTTTCTGGCTACTATGAATTCACAAACATCCTGTTGAAACTTTCACTGCTCCTTTTTACCCATACCACCAAACTAACAAGTACATATGACCACTACTTACAAAATAAACTTACTACTTCTTCTTTTCAAGTCCATTTCTATCATTCTATCCCTATCCCAAACTCCCCTTTTCAAATCAATTCGTATCATTCTATCCCTGCTCCAAACTCTACTAAAACATGAAATCAACAGCACAAATCTAACACAACTAATGCACAAGACAAGTAAAAACAATGTACTAGCCTACAAAATACTGATATTGGGTTCTGGGGTAGTGGTGCTACTCACTGAGAAAGCACTACCTTGTCTTGACAGGGGTCGTAAGCGCTATATAAATACATTTACAATTCACAATTTATGGATGACAAATGTAATGAACAACTTTGTGAGTGAGACATGGCCCTTGAAAATGACACAATTACTTATTGGAAGCCAGTGCAAGGACTCAAAATGTGCCCCAACTGAACATTTCTTTGGGAACAGTGTTCTGTACAATATGTATACGTTGTAAGAGATGATTGGGCAATACAAGATATTGGGTGTTTCTGTAGTCTAATTTAATTATAATAAGAGCACCAACCACTTTTTTTGTGTAGAGATATCTATTAAAAGAAGTATTTTATGGAAGGTCCTAAGAGTTTGACAATAGATCACTATTAAAAACTGATTATCAAAAAAGAAGCAAAGATTTTTTGCAGCAGTGGTGGGGGCTTGAGGAGGACCAAGTTCTTGCGGCCACCAATGTGGTGTCTAAATGGGGGAGTTTTTGCAGAAGAGAAGGATTTTGATCTTTTCTCCATTCAGTTTTAAGAAGTTTTGCCACACCCAGATTGTAACCACAGTCATGCAGTTTTAAAAGGCAGATTTAGTAGCTTCTAGGTCGTCAGAGGCGCAATTATCTGTGTGTCATCCCCATATGAGACAATGTTGAAGCCAAATCGTTTTATTAAAGGTGCCAGCGGTGACATGTATATTTTGAAAGGATTGGTGTCACTACAACGCTGTTTATAACAACGCATTCCGTTACATCGGAATTTTTACAACGCAGGATTCATTACATCGGATGCCATTACAACGCATGGCATTACATAGCAGATGCTATTACAACGCATGGCATTACATCGTAAGTATAGGTAAGTATACCTTTTTAAAAAAAATGTAATTAAGTTAATTTAATTAATTTAATTTAATAAATTTAAATCTATTTATTTAAATTAATTTTAATAAAAATTGTAATTAATTTTATTTAATTAATATAATTAAATTAATTTAATTTAAATATTTTTTTGATTGTAATTAAATTAAATTATTAAAAATAATGTATTTAATTTAATTATTTTAATTAAGAAATGTAATTAATATAATATAATTAATTTAATTTAACCTAAAAACACCCCTGTACCCCAAAACCCAAACCCTGCCCTGAAACCTAAAAACACCCCTGTACCCCAAAACCCAAACCCTACCCTGAAACCTAAAAACACCCCTGTACCCCAAAACCCAAACCCTACCCTGAAACCTAAAAACACCCCTGTACCCCAAAACCCAAACCCTACCCTGAAACCTAAAAAAACCCCTGTACCCCAAAACCCAAACCCTACCCTGAAACCTAAAAACACCCCTGTACCCCAAAACCCAAACCCTACCCTGAAACCTAAAAACACCCCTGTATCCCAAAACCCAAACCCTACCCTGAAACCTAAAAACACCCCTGTACCCCAAAACCCAAACCCTACCCTGAAACCTAAAAACACCCCTGTACCCCAAAACCCAAACCCTACCCTGAAACCTAAAAACACCCCTGTACCCCAAAACCCAAACCCTACCTTGAAACCTAAAACACCCCTGTACCCCAAAACCCAAACCCTACCCTGAAACCTAAAAACACCCCTGTACCCCAAAACCCAAACCCTACCCTGAAACCTAAAAACACCCCTGTACCCCAAAACCCAAACCCTACCCTGAAACCTAAAAACACCCCTGTACCCCAAAACCCTAAAACCTAAAAACACCCCTGTACCCCAAAACCCAAACCCTGCCCTAAAACCTAAAAATACCCAAACACCCCAAAACATATACCTCAGTACCCCAAAACATATACTCCTATACTCATACTTATTTAAAAAATTACTTACATTAATAAATTTAATTTATATTTAAAAACATAAATAAATATTTTTATTTATTTTTATTTATAATTAATAATAATTAAATCAATTATATAATATTAAATAAAATAAATAAAAATTATATACTTACCAATACTTACGATGTAATGGTATGCGTTGTAATACCATCTGCTATGTAATGCCATGCGTTGTAATGGCATCCGATGTAATGGATCCTGCGTTGTAATAGCTGCGTTGTAACAGCATTACGACGTAAAAGTTGCGTTGTAAGTGATACACACCATTTTGAAATGGTAGGAATGAGGGTGGAAGATAGCAGGATGGCACAGAGAAAACAGAAAGGTGCAGATTGTAAAGGAAAGCAAGTGTCAGTGTGAGCTTTGTGTGTCCAATACGAGCACCATCAACCACAAGCATATCTACAAATACCAACATCAAGCAGTCTAGAGGTCAAGATTGAAGGAGAGAATGAGACACAGTATTAAAGGCCGCTGAAGATCTAAGAGGACCAGGGCAGCAATCCTCTGCAGTCCAAGAGGTTCCTAAGACCCCCTGTACATTTTACAATACCGGTTCGGTGCTATGACGCGGTCTAAAACCTGCGAGTAATCGAGCAAGTTGTTATTTTCCATGACGAAAGCTGTGAATTAGCTGCTTTCTCTAATACGTTTGCTGGCAAAAGGAGTAAAGATATGGTACAGTAATTATAAATAAGAACATGGTGAGGAGATGGTTTCATCAGGAAAGGAGAGCTCATGGCTCATTTTTAGCATCTGGGCACAGAAGCTGTCTCCAAAGAGAAATTACAGAGGCTGGCAAGGATAGCTCCAATGGTGCTAACATCAAGTTGAACGATATGTGGGGAACAAGGATCTTGCGGTGATCCTGATTTAATAGCAGTGAGCATTTCAGAGACCCGAGTATCATACCGTGGAGTGAATGTCTCAAAAGATATCCCCATAGGGGAAGTATTCGTTCTATCACAGACAGTACTGGAAAGTAGGTGGATCTTGCTGGATCACAGTGTTGACAGCTATTTCTGAGCCAGATCTGGGATCTGGCCAACCGAGGGAAACATGCTTAATTTGTCCTGGTGTATTTTTCCGACACCGGAACACAATTCAGCAGAGCCCCAAGTTGTCTGCATTTCCGTTTGGTGCAGCAACTACAGACAGCGAGGGGGCTTTCTTATTTTCACTTCCAGCCGGGCACAAACAAAGGCTTGATTTTATTGCACATCAGCCCTTTATTTGTTCATGTATCATTCTGGCTGGGACTCATCTGGAGCCTAACATGTAGATGCCAAAGCAATGGAAGGAAACAAAGACCCATAGCTTATCACTTCAGAAGTACTTTTGAGAAACAATGACATTGAGGCAGGTTTTTGATTTTGTATAGGAGAATTTCATGCACTGTCAGAATGCAAATTGTATCTGTATGTAAGAGTAATTACACAAATATTTATTTAATTGAGACCTCCTAATTAATTTTTTATCGAATTCTTTTATAGTGCAATGCATCCCACTGTAAGCTGTCAGAGCGATTTACTTTGCGCACAGAGACACAATACATCATACAAGTGTGTAAATCAATGTACAGGAAATATGTTTAAGAGAATGAGGTTTATTATGTGTAGGGATCACATATCATCCATACTTGTAGACATTATATTTTAAGATTGAATGGTCGAGAGAAACGCAAAGTCAGGGTATAAAATGTAACGCTGTGATTCTGATTCTCAACTTTATTGATTACCAGAGGAGCCTTGGTGCAATTGTAGAATGACAGTAAATTGAGAAAAAAAAACAAATATAGATCTAAACCCATGACTTACCATTTGCCTGCAGCTCCTTGATGCTGGTAAATAGATCACTGTGCTATATTAGAAGGATTGCGACTTATGAACCAAAAGTTACAAAATGATGTCACTTTCAAAAGCAGTAACCCACTAACCTATCTACGTAAACTACACATCTGTGATATTCATGTTATACTATGTGATTAGCTACTATGCTACTAAATGAGTCAAAACTTTGATTGGACAAAACACAGAGCCCTCCCAGGACTGCATTCACCACCAGAGTTATCTTACCACTATTAAAATATCCTCACGATTGCTTTGCACACAAAGATCTCTGCAGCAGTTGTGTTCACCCTGCAAGATATTTCAAAATACAGCCTCATTTGTGACCAATTCAGTAAGCTAGGACAGATTTGCTGTCACATTTGTCCCTGTTGCCAATTAAAATGGTGTTTAAAATATGCGCAGAATGTAAGTGAGGTTCTTGATGAGTAATTTTAATCCTGATGCCCAAAACGATTAAAAAAAGTTGTGGGTGTTAGTGTCAGAAAAATCATCAAGATGAAAATGTATGCTGCCAAAAATGAATTAAAAATCAACGCTTTAAGTGCAAAAGCAGAAAGAATGCCACAGAGGGCACAATACCAATCCATTCTGTGCCAGGGGTGGTTGGGGCTAGATTAGTGCCAAGTCACAGAAGTGTTCCGATTGAGTTTGATGCAGTGTTTTGGGTCAACCCTCTTACCATTGGTTCTCTGATGAATCTTTTTTTTCCGACTCAGAGGTGATGGGAGTTAGCATTTTATCAATCAAAACTCAATTAACAGTGTAACCTATTTGGCTGCACAATGAGGACTAGGAATCAGTAATTGTAGTTTAGGGGATTCATTACAAATTAGCAGTCAAATTAAGGTACACAACGCTTACCACCATGTTGTAAAGGTAAAAGATAGCAACAGGTAATCCCAATCTCCAGAAGACATTGATGAGGACTGATATTAAGCGAACAAGCAATTCAGTCACAGTGATATAAAAGATTAGCAACAAAATTTGATGCTGCGAGAGAAGCTTTCGGTTCTCTTTTCAATTTACGGGTGAATCTAGATTAAAAGCCCAAACTAAAAGGAAAGTTGTATCTAAGAGAAACTTAAAAAGCTAAGGAAATTCTATAAAGGAGGAAAACTAGAACACAGGGCAGTAAAATAGGGAAAATGGGAAAAACGAGAAGTATGTGGAGGATGAGAAGGTGTTAGCATTGCAGAAAGCTCAGTCAAGAGTCTTCTCGGGTCAGGGGAAGGGTGATAGTCTGAGCCACACTCGGCAGAGGATAAAGGGAAAGCACAGAGGTCTGAACCTCTCAATGTCCAAGGAAAGTGAGATCCTCACCAGGCAGTGTATACTCCAGTTATTTGCACCAGAATGTCCCAGGTAACATCCTTCTGTCCAGGGGCGGCCCCTCCGCTATGGCGTAGGAGCGTCGCCCCACTGCTTACAAGCAGTGAGAAACATAAAATGACAATAACTTAGTTATTGTAATTTTATGTTTCGTGTCCTGTTGCTTTGCGGTGGGCAGGTGGGCGGGGCTGCTCTACGCTCCTAGTAGGGCAGGGAGGAGTGGTTTGCCCATTCATAAAGTGCTCAATGACTGTTTGGTCAGCCCTCTTGGGCCGCCCAAAACAGTCATGCACACTTCCCTGTTCTGCATGCAGGCTGCATTACAGCATGCATGGAGAACATGCCCACCCTTCCAGCCCCTGGCTGAGCGCCGTGTCACTTAGGGGAGGGAGCCTGGCTGCCTGCTTCCTGTTCCTGTCGGAGGCAGGAGAGCAGGAGCAGAGAAGACGCGGGACCCGGCCTCGAGGTACGTTTTTTAGTTCTGATCCTCCCCTCCCCGAGTGACAGCCGGGCCCCAACCTCCTGTGCGACTCCCGTGCCCCCTGACCACCGCCTGCCCCACCACCCGCTAGCCATGCTGGCCGCGACTGCCTCTGTATGCATCATCAGGGTTGCATTGTCCTTTTCCAATCTCACATTGTATACTACAACACTGGGGAATTATCCGACACTGAGCATGGGCACGGCATTGTCCTTATGGGACCAAGTTACGTTGAGAAAGATGCTGAATAGGCCTTTCAGTCACAGCTCGGTCTCTCCATATTCATTCGTCAAGGTCTTCTCCTCAGGCTCTATCTATCGACAATACAGTAATTTCTCTATTCTCAAACTAACATTTTATGCGAAAGCCCATACAAAGAAAAGTCATGTAGGACGAAAATGGAAAACAGTACTTTATGCAGCATGGAAATGCAGGCCTGAAGATATCAAGTTTACGCATTTATTTATTTATAAAGTTAAATCAACAATGCACATTTAATATGCGTATACACTTTCAAAAACGAATAAAACTGTCGGTACGTTTCAGTCACATTATACGTTTCATAATGAAATAACTCTCTAAATGCTCGTCTCTAAATGTAACTAAGAACTAAATTTAAATGCAATATATGAATCATTATGCACACATTAGATCAATCAATTTTGTTTCTAATATAAATGAGATTTCATAACATGAGGACGGTTTCTACCCAACATCTAAACAGTTAGTCTTGTTTAATGTATTAAGGCACACATTGTGCAAATCGGTTTAGTTTTATATGAGTGCATATCTACTAAGTAAGGATGGTTTATTCAATCAACTAAACAAAATAGTATGAGAATGTTTTTAATCAGATCTCTAAGTGATATGACATTTAATATGGTTAAGGTACACAGTGTACATGATTTCTCTAATCCTACAGTGAATGCACTTTTATAAATTATGTCAAGTGCAACTCTTCATATTAATTTTAATAGGGCACACAAGAAAAGTGTGCTAAGTGTATGTTTATGTCATGGATTTGTGACGTATAACGGTGGGGCTCAAATCACTCTGTACCAAGTTTAATAAAAAAAATCATCCCTCTTAGCTAGGAAAGTATCTTCGTAGAGTTACATGAGTAACTCGACCGATAAACCATAGATTTCCCTCCTAATATATTTTATCGATACACTTGTATTTTATAATGCGATAATGGGAGGAGGTGGCAGCGATATTCGTACCTGGGGATTCTCTTAACTAAATATCTGTAAGGAGGAGAATATTGGGTTTATGGAGTACAATGAGCTGGAATATTTCATACTTGTTCCTAATTTATGAGCGCACATTTGCTGCACAGCATGAAAGGACTGAGTTTTCCATAGCAGGTACACCAAGTGTAGTTTATGTATCTTTTGTAAGATTCAAAGATGATTTAACTAGATGTATCATTGGAGTTTCTAAAGTCAACAGGTATTAAGCTTAACCTATGGCAATCATGAATTTTAGCTATATTAATACCATTGAGATGCAATGGGACAAGTTGGGCTGCCATATAAACCATATGGGTTGTAAGGCCAGTATATTAGTGGTGTGTCTCTGTCGCGTCAAATTTAAAAATGATCGGGCAGAGACAAACATCGAAGTGGAGCTCAGACACTCGAACCATACTATGAAGGCGGCCTTTTTTTGGAGGGCGAGGCCGGAGGGAGTTTTATATAATGCAAACGCGACCCAATAGTATGAGAGTGCTTTACATGAGCACCAGTTGCGTTACAGATGGACACACTCATTTTGTTCGGCGTGGGGAGATTGAGTGATTTGCCCAGAATCACAGAATGTTGAGCATTCTTGCCGAGACTCGAACCTGGTTGCCCAGCTTCAAGGTTGACCGCTCTAGCTGTTAGGCCACATCCTGTCCCTTCCATCCTTTCAAGTGTGATATACTGGGAAATCTGAGAAATTAAAATAAACAAAAAAAAGCTGAGACTACCAACACATAAAACAGATAGAATCTTAAGGTGATGCTTCAAAGATGGCGGCCAGCATGGACCACAGAGCCAGACACCTCCAGAGGGATACAACAAAAGAGAAGTGTCTTCACTAATGTTTAGAGTAGAGCCGTGCAGGGAAGACTACCCTCCTATTAGAATAGAGTCTTGCACAAACGCGCTGTCTTGTTCAACTTATAGCCCGCCATGTGTAAGCGGCATAGCTCTACTGATGATGTGTTTGCATCAATTAAAAATGAGTGTTTGCAAAAGAGTGATGGATGGAATGCTTTGAACTAATCTCAGCCACTGGTAATTACTTGAGCTGCGTCCCAGTCCATCGTTATTTTGCCCACCATGTGCCTTCAGTTTGAACCCAGCCGTATGCAAATCAATCTTGACCCTCCTCCAATAGGACAGTCCACTCCCAACTGTTAGGCCAGGTCCTCCCTGTACATGAACACAAGCAACCCAGGACCGATTTCACCCTAGTTAGGGCTCATCAGCCAGGTGCAGCTTGGGTCCAGTGACACAGTGTGCACTAGACCAAAGTCTGAAAAGACGTGTCCCACTTAGGGTGATACACAAAAGTATACAAAACATAAAGGAAAAACGACAGCCTTCTGTTCCAGCCAAGCTTCTGACTGGGTGTATGCTTGTGAACCTCACTCTGGTGCGCTGTTGGCTGGATCTGGAAGCAGCGGCTGCTCCTCTGCTAAGGCGGAGGAGTGCCGCCCCCATGCACAAGCTCTCAGTCCCTGTTTGAGCGCCGAACCAGGCCGCTCAGACCAATCACAAGACTGCTGTCATGCTGGTGACAGCAGCATCGTGATTGGCTAGGGGAGTCCGAGCATGTGTGCTTCCGGGAGTCGAAGAAGATGGTGGGGAGGTGGTGGCCGTATAGAGATAAGTGTGTTCTTTATTCAGCCCACCTCCTCCCCCACTCCCCGCCACCCAAGTTCCATAGTGGCCGCCACTATCTGGAAGTTGGGAATCATGGTCCTTTGTGGTGCAGAGCAAAATGCATGTCGGGGACTACCTCAAGTATGTTTTATTTGCAGCTTTCATCTCATGTGCAAGAGTGAGTGCAAGTTTATATGCCTGTGTTTGTTGGTAAAACCAAAGGGGATGATGGATGGAGTGTTGAACAATGCAAGCACTCACCCCCAGTCAACTGATCTGGGTTTAATCCCTCATCATTCTTTAGCTCACTCCACCACCCTAGTTCAGACATGGCCATATGCAAATCAGTCTGACCCTGTGCCTCGTGGGAACAGTCCAGCCCGAACTGCCAAGCCATGTCTTCCCTGGACCGGAAACAAGCATCCTGGGACCGGTTTCTGGTAATCAGCCGTCATCAGCCAGGCTAGCTTGAATCCAGTGGCAAAGTGAGCAAGGGACCCACGTCTGGGCATACCCTGCCAACTTAGGGCGAACAAAGCAAAACCAAACTGAGGTGGCGGAGTAGGCTAAAGATCGATGATGGATTCAACCCAGATCTGTGACTGGGGGGTGAGTGTTTGCCATGTTCAGCACTCCGTCCAACATCTCCTTGTGTTTGCTGTGTTTGTTGGTAAGCATGAGATTGCCGGGGATCTTAGTTTTTTTTTATTCGTAAAAGTAAAGCGTGGCAAAAATATCGTCTGGCTTGGCTCTAGGACCCCATGCACGAGTGCAGCACTCAAAATGTTTGGCAAGTAAATCATGTAACAAATATCATGTATAACTTTGAGATAGGCTCTTCAAAATTCAAAACAGTGTGTTTCTTTAACATGTGGACGCGTTTCAGCCCTATTACATCAGATTATATTACTGCATCAAGAGGCCTTTTTTTTAAATTATAGTTTTAAATATGAACTTAGAAACTTTCATGCTCTTCCAGTGTCATTAGTGAACATACCAGTCAAGAATGTTGTAATGTGCGCCCTTTATGTGGCCTAGATACTTATCATACATGAAGCAACACTACTGTCTAATTATAGTCTATTAAAGCAAACATAAGACAGGTTTTTGAACTAAGCCCATGAACTCATCCATTTGGCTCCCTGTGAAACAGAGGGTAGAATTCAAGAGCCTGTGCATTGCACATAAGGCAATACATGGGCAGGCTCCTGTCTATATCAAGGATCGTCTAATGCCTTACAACCCGAAACGATCTTTAAGATCGTCGGATGCTCAGCTGCTGACTTGTCCTCGGTTTAAAATGGCCACAAAAGGTGGAAGGTCCTTTTCCATACTTACTCCACTGTTATGGAATAAGTTGCCAGTTTCCTTGCGCAAAGAGCCTAACCTTCTTTGCTTTAGAAAACAGTTGAAAACTATCCTGTTTAGGGAGGCTTTTGGATCCACAGGCCAACTTGTATAATACCTCTTCTTTTCTGCTAGTAAGAATATTGTGTGTTTCTTTTGGTCTGGAGCGCCTCGAGACCTGTTGGTGAGTTGGCGCTATATAAACCAAAGTAACATAACATAACATAACATTTGAAGGGGCTCTCATATGTGATAATGACAGAAATGGTGTCCCGCTGAAATAAAATATTTGCCATGGATCACTAAATGTGGGCAAGAGGGAAAGCCGGATTGATCCCAGGTTTTCCAGTTTCACATTGTGCAATCCAGCCACTAGCTGGGTATGTCTTCCTCCTGTTTTACATCAAAGGTTAATGCCTTGTCTGTCATTTGTGGTGCATGAGGTTGGAGCGTGGGTGGCAATCAATAGCCACATAAAAGCCCGGTTTGTTTTGGGCACCAGTGTCAAAGGAGACCGCGAGCTGAGCCTGGCACCTGGCTTAACCCCTTCCATGCGTGGCGGTTTCCCCCGCTGTGCTGGGCGGCCCACGCATGGGGCGCCCCAGTGCTCATGACGAGATCAGCTCGTCATGAGCTACGGAGCTCGGGTGCTCATGACGAGCTGAGCTCGTCATGACCACGCCCGTTCCAATGGAACGCTCAGCACAGCAGGGGAATCAGCCCAGCATGCGAGCGTTCCATGTAACGGGCCCGCCGTAGCTCATGACAAGCTAACCTCGTCAGGAGCACTCAAGGAGTTAAGCCTGCCGTCTTTTGCCCGCCTCTACTGGCACCCCAAAACCTCAGCACCAAACCCTGAATGGGCTGCCTTGCTACAGACAACCCCTTGGTACATATATATGGGGTATACCCAAATTACCCTCCTATTCCTGGATATGTGACAATATCTATATCTGTATCACCCAGACTTAAAGCGTGGACACAAGTATTAATTGTTATGGGTATTGGCAACGTTAGTTGTTTGTATGATTTTTGTATATATCTTTTTCACATGTTATTTCGTTGGTAATCATATGTTGTTGATTGACTAGGTGCCATTGTATATGTGTGTCTCTATTAATGAAACTACATTTGTTTTAAGGATAAAATGTGAGAGGGTAATTGAATGTGCTCTACTTTATATTAATTCCCCCATACAAACATCTGTTTGTATCGATACAGGCAACCCCTTGAGCATCATTGTAGTGCACACCTTTATCGGTCAAACAAACTTCATGCATAGTGATATTTCTACCAGATTTATTGGCTTATTTACAAGAAACTGACGCATCTGAATACATGCATCAGTTTCCCTGCCCCTGCATACGAAACCCTTGCACCACAATGGATGCGCCCTATTTACAATACAGAGATTCTGATGCATCTGTCGCACAAAAGTCATGCATTGCTGGAGTTGTGTCGCAAGCATGACGCAACTCTAGCAATGAATGGAGAGGCCTATTCTTAATACACTGCGTCACTCTTTACACCTGCTCCAAGCAGGCGTAGGGTTTTGATTGAGTGGTGTCCTAGAACTGGCACCGTGAGATCTTGTAGATTTCACTGCGTCACTTCTACAAGGTTTTCCTGCATGGGAAAGCCCGCTCTGCATACATTATACCTGATGCAGGTATAATGTGGTGCAGGGCTTTATAAGGTGACGCATCTCCCTAGATGCGTCACGTTGTAAACGGGTCGCAACGTTGCACACTATTTACGCTGCTGCTGCGTCACAAAAAGTGATGCAACAGTGGCTCAAAAGTGTCACAAGGGGCTTCTAAATCTGACCCTTAGTACTTCTGATGTTTGTGTAGAACCAACCCTCGAAAGGTTGGCAATCAAGGGCATAAATGACTTTGCGCCATAATGGGTATGCTACAACCAGCAGGAGTGTGGCTATCAATAGTGAAACAGGTACATTGGCACCCAGATCCAGGGATACTAAGGGCTTTCTGCACCTCAGTTCTGGCTGTCTTTTACCACCCAGTTGGTCGAAGAGGGGTCAATTTGCCTTACTTCCATTAGGATCTATGACACCGTGCTATGCCGCTAACATAGTGTAAAAATCAGGTGTAGTTCAGCTGCCTATCTGACTACTGTATCAGTGAATTCTAGTGAGCTCTCTGGCCACTGCCCTGTACAGGCTCAGCTTTTCATGGAAGACAATCTGTGGCATGACTCGGGTGGTTTGGGTGTGAAAGTACATGCTGGAAAGTGAAAAAATTGTCATTGTGGTGGGGGGGGACTGCAATGCGGTTAAATAGGAAATCTTAGGCCTTATGTATCATGCATTTTTGCAGTCACAAAGGGCCCGATCGGTCCATTTGCGACCACAAAAATTAATTTTGGGATGTGTGAATTCCAATTTGTGATTCGGTAACATGTTACCGAATCGCAATTTGGAATTGCGAATACATACCGATTCGGTATTAGGAAGGGGCGTGTTCAGGGCTTCATAATACCGAATTTCAGCAGTACGAAGGAATGTTTTGCGACTGAAATTCGGTCGCAAAACATTTGCAGTTTACCACACACTTCAAGTAGGTGGTAACCCTTTTGCAAATGGGAAGTGAACCCTAACGGACCCCTTCTTCTTTGTGAATGGTAGCAAAAACGTTTTTTCAGAGCAGGCAGTGGTCCCACGGACCACTGCCTACTCTTAAAAAATGAAAAGAATACTTTTTTTTAAAAACACGTCCCATTTTCCTTTTGGGAAAACAGACTGCATAAAAAAAAGACTGCTCACAGACATGGTGGGCTTCTGACTCCAGCAGGCCACCATCCCTGTGATTTTAGCGATTCCTAATGGGTCACAAATTGCAACCTACCTTATGAATATTAATGAGATAGGTCACTTTGCGACCCATTACCAAACTCTAAATGAATGTCATGGAGTTTCATACATTCAAATAGCGATGACCTCATTGCGACTTGCAGTAAATCGCAATTATGTAATCGCTATGTTTGTTAATGACACGTATGGCCCCTTGTTTCTTTCAGGGCAGAGCCTGTTTTATTTCCCTTACACTGCATGTGCGTTTGGCCTTCCGCTCACAGCAGGGGGGTGCAGCATATCCTTGGATGATTATGAGACATTAAGGCCCTCTCTTGGGAAGCTCCGATCCTTAGGTATAGATTTTTGCTTGTTTCTTTGCTTGTCTGCCTGTTTTTGTGTGCGCTACTGTGATTGTTTATTAAGGCCAGATGTAAGAAGCTTTTTACTACTCGCAAACAAATTGCAGAATCGGGCTGTTTGCGACCAGAGAAAAGCATTTTCATATGTGCTAAACCCTATTTGCGATTCTGTAACCTATTACTGGATCGCAAATACCGATGCCCCAAACACGCCCCTTCCTAATACCAATTCACAGCGGAATGTAAGAATGTTTTGCGACCAAAATGCGGTCAAAATATTTGCATTTTACGACCAACTTTAGGTTGGTGGTAACCCTTCGCAAATGAGAAGGGGTCTTTAAGGGACCCCTCCCCTTTGTGAATGGTAGAAACATTTTTTCAGAGCAGGCAGTGGTACCGCAGACCACTGCCTGCTCTGAAAAAATGAAAAGAAAACTTTTCATTATTATTTTTGTAATGCAGCCCGTTTTCCTTTAAGGAAAATTGGTTGCATTTCAAAAAAAATATTGCTTTATTTACAAAGTAATCACAGACATTGTAGTCTGCTGACCCCAGAGGGCCACCATTCCTATGATTGTAGTATTTCCCAATGAGTCGCAAATTGCAACCTGCCTCATGAATATTAATGAGGCAGGTCCATTTATAACCCATTGGGAATTGCAAACAGTGTCTGAAACCCTGTTGTACATTGCTGTTTGCGATTTCCTATTTGTGAATCGCAATTAGGAAATCGCAAACTGACTTTTTGGTACGTCTGGCCCTTAGTGTTTATATGCGGAAGAGCATATTTAGGGGTATGTATATGTAAGTGGAATTTACACACACATCCCCTTGAAATGATGACTTGCTTTTAGGGGAATTGAACACATTTGTCTAAAATCTGTACGCGGCATTTTATCATGGTGAAATGTGTGTACATTAGTGAGCTGTCACTACCAATAAAAGGTGCATATTTCTGAAGTATATTTAAAGCTTATGCTTTAGCTATAGTTCATGGTGGGTTTGGGACCAACTTTTTTGCTGATTTTAGTTCCTTAGTTCAATAGGGCACTTCCCTCCATGGTTGTTATGTCACAGCTTGCATGGAGATATTTCCTAATCGGTGATTGGTGTTACTTTTCTGCTCTCTGATTCTGTGCACTCTAATTTGCAATAACCTTGATCTTTGAGCTTGTACAATTAGCTGTGTTGTCTGTGGGTTGTGTTTAGGAGTTTTGTGTAACTTTTGATTTGTTCAATCTTTCCTTATCATGTAAATTCTGAGTAAAAATACATAACTGAGCGTCTACCTGGAAGTGACAGGGTGGACAAAAGAAGGCAGAAAAGGTTTTAGATACAATTATGTGACATTGCATAGCTGCCAAATAGAAGGAGGTATTTAACAAAAGTTTAAGGGATACAATGGTGAAAATAAATTGTTTTGCAACTATGTTTTCAACCCATAAGTATCTGCCTGGCAGCCCACAATAATATAGAAATACTTCATAATCATCTGTTCAATTCTTCTAGATTTTCTAGAATTTGGCTGTTTTTTTCCAAACTTTTCCTGGGCAAAGAACCCTTGACCACCAAACCCTCCTGAAGAAATGTATCTCATTTTCTTTCCTGTCTTGCTCAGTAAAAAACAAAGGGTCAGATTAACAAGGACAAGCAATAATTATCGCTAAACGCACTTAGCGCGTTTTTCATTATCGCCGTCTATCGCTGGTATCCATCGCCGTGTTAGGGGCGTATCAGCAGTACTTAGCTCACAGGTGATGTAAAATCCTGCGATACACAGTGATAACCAGCAATAACTTTGGAAATGCAGCGCTAACTGTACATCGCTACTGAACAGCTTGCTAATAGGCAAGTGTGCACTTAACCATTCAATCCACCTCCCATGCAAATGATGTTTAAGTCAAGAATAAAGCAGGTGCTAAAATCCTGCGATAACCCCGCTTAGCACAATTTTTTTTATAGCGTCGCAGGTCCGGGGCGGCATTGTAAATAGTGAGTAGTTGTGTCTGCAACTGTTCCCATGTAGGTTTAGGGAGGAACTCCCACTTTGCCTGTCAATAGCGATATATATCGCTGACATGCAAAGTGGAGAAAAGACGGCTGCTAACTCAAGGAAACACGCGTTAGCGTATCCTTGATAATAGAGCGATAATTAAATCGCCGCTTTTTGGCCGAAAACAGCTCCTAAACCGGTGAAATTGGGCTTGATAATATGTCCCAAAAACTTGGGGCCATATTATCAAGAAAGGGCGATATATTATTGCGGCTTTTATCGGCAGGAAACTGCCGCTAAAGCGGCGATAATGGGCTTGATAATATGTCCTTGTGAATTCCCATAGCAGCCCAGGTTCTGGTGTTAACCTGGGCTGCTATGGGAATTCACAAGGCCATATTATCAAGCCCATTGTTGCCGCTTTAGCAGCAGTTTCCTGTCGATAAAAGCCGCGATAATGTATCGCCCTTTCTTGATAAATATGGCCCTTAGTCACTTCATTCCTGGGTGTTAAAACTACACGTTAGTACTTTGAAGCGCCCATTGAGTGGCTAATGGTGTGTCATGATGCTTTGGGTATGGGATGTCACTGAATTGAGGGCTGGCTACTGAATATGTGTGACCAGCAGGACACATTTAACGTTCATCTTTCCTAGGCCAATAAATAGATTTATGCGCTACAAAAAGGAGAACTGTGGCCGCCAGTGCTGTAAAGAAACACATTACTAATGTTATAACGTGCCTTGATTCTGCGGTAAAACCACTCGCCCCTAGATGCCACCTGACTAGGGTTTTATTGATGTGGCTACTGTTTTTATGTACCGACCAGAAAAAAGGGGGAATTAGCAAAGGCCTGTGTTTTCTTGTGTACTGAAATACAAACTAAAGGAAATTAGATATATTTCAGAGCCTTCTGAACTATTCCCAAAATGATTGTTAAAAAAACACAGAGGCACAATAGTCGTGTTAAAAAAATCAAATCTGATTGTTTTACAAAAAATCGTCAAAAGCAGTAGCTCGTGGAAAGGGTGGCAGCTTTTCAGTGAGGCGTGCCTGTTATCACAGGAGTGCATTTTTGCTGTGCGTGTTGTTGGAGCAAGTGCCTTCCCCTGTGTAAAGTGACCCCCCCTGGCTTGCAGCCAAGAGTAGATTTTCCCACTTAAATGTCTGACGTTGAGTACATAATGGCGCTGCTGTGTACACAACTGCCTCGCCTCTGGATAGGCTCAGACGGCTGTGTGGAGCGAGCCCCACTCTGACCTCTAGTGGGTGCAACAGGTTACTACACTCTGTCAGCCACAGGCGCGTGGGGAGACCGTGGGAAAGGTTTCAACAATATTGGACGTCTTTGCCAAGCTGTCTGCTGTGCCAGAGCAGAGTGCCTGTGTGCTGCATCCGGCTGTG
The DNA here is from genome assembly GCF_964261635.1 of Lissotriton helveticus. Classification (NCBI taxonomy): domain Eukaryota; kingdom Metazoa; phylum Chordata; class Amphibia; order Caudata; family Salamandridae; genus Lissotriton; species Lissotriton helveticus. Next base: position 49,507,629 of record NC_136072.1, on the reverse strand, counting down.
TCAGCGCTGCGTCCTGCTGTGCCAGGGTAGTTTGTCTACGTGCTGCGTCCTGCTTAGCATGACCAACTGGCATGGGTGCAAATTCAAGACGGCGAGTGTAAAAATTCAGGACAGCGGGTCAAAATTCAGGACAAAACTTTGGAACAAAAGGTACGTTTTACAGATACATCAGAGGCAGGGCCGGACTGGCCGTAGCGGGCACCGGGCAATCCCCCGGTGTCCCGCACGGGTGGGGGGCCGGTTTTGGGCCCCTGGGGGCCGTTTTTGTTACAGGGCCGTTTTTGAAGCATAGCTGCAAAATCGGCTCTGTAACAAAATCGGCCGAAAACCGGCCCTGGCAAAGAGCTCAGCGGCACCCCCAACCCCCAGGGGGAGGACCGGCCGACCACTTTGCCAGGGCCGGTTTTGGTTCCCAGTCCGGCCCTGATCAGAGGAGGTCGCGCAATAGTATATAAGTAAGCCCATCTATATCTAAACATATTCATCCTTTTGCAAACCTATCCATCATGTATCCTTCCATCCATCCTTTCACTCATTTATCCCTCCGCCCACCCTTTCACTCATCCATCCATTATCCATCCATCCACCTTTTCACCCCATCCATCAGTACACTCATCCATCCACTCTTCCACCCAGCCATTCACTCATCAATCCAGCCATTTTCCCTTTCACCCATCCATCCATCCTTTACTCATCCATCCACCCAGTCCCTCATCCTTCCATCCATTCACCTTTTCAGTCATCCATCCATCTGCCCTTTCTCTCTCCATCGACCCTTTCACTTAGCCATGCTTCCTACCAGCCATCCACCCACCCATCAATCTACTCATCCACTCAAGAATCCATCCATCTCATCTATCCACCCTTTCACTACTTCACTCAGATATCCATTTTTGGCCATCTACCCTCCCTTTCATCGATCCTTACATCCACCATTTCACTCATCCGTCCACCCATTCACCCTTTCTCTTATCAATTCATCAACCCATCCATCGTTTCACTCATCCGTCCATTCATTCACCCTTTCTCTTATCAATTCATCAACCCATCCATCGTTTCACTCATCCATCCACCCATCCACTCGTCCATCATCCACACTTTCACTCGTCCATCCACCCTATTACCCATCCATCTACCCTTCCACCCATACAACCATCTATTTACCTTTTCTCTCATCCATTCTTCCACTCACTCTTCCATCATTTCTCTCACTATCATCTATTCACCCTTTCATTCATCCATTCACCCTTTCATTCATCCATTCACCCTTTCACTAATCCAGCCATTCACCCATCCCTTCACTTACACACTCACTCACCGTTTCACATTAATTATCAGCTGAGTCTTTGTCTGCAGAGTTGCAGGCAGAAGAGGCCCGTCAAGAATTTCACCCTTGGTGTAGTTCTAAAGCAAGGGGTGGGATGGGGGTAGGGTTCACTAGGCCCCTGTACATAGGCAATCTGAAACCTTGGAAGACATGACTCATGCATGATGCACAGTGCCAGGCCATGAGATGACTGTGACATGTTGTTGTTTCCAGGGCTTTAAGTGGGATGAAAAACCTGGTGGGTCTCTCCAAAGGGGTGTTCGATGTAATTAAGGGCGTGGCTTAAAACACCTATGCTAAAAATCTGTGCTTAGCATAGTGTGCTGTCCGAACGGTCTTTTGCCTCTTCTGTCATTGGATCCCGATATATAACACAAGTATTTTTACACCTACAACGAGCCAGAACTATTGGCTTTGTCAATGGTTGTTAGTTGCATAAAATATTAAAGCAGCAACCATGGCTTCGTTGAGTATAATATTGAAAATGCACCAGTTCTACACTGATGAGACTGAAAGAACTCTAGCCCCTTCTTTTTAACTTGTTTCACCCAGGGCACAAGTCGTAAAAAAAGAAGTGGGGGGACGCTGTCACCGGAAGTGACGTCACGACAGGAAGTGACGTCACAAAAGGTGCCGAGCTTCTCGCGCCAGAGAGGCCAAAGAGTGAAGTCCAGCTGTTTGGCAGGGGGGACGGTGTCCCCCCGGTAAAATAAGTGGGGGACGCCGTCCACCCGCGTGGTCCCCCGACTCGAGCCCTGGTTTCACCGCCTTCATTGAATGCACTGGATTCTCAGGTAGCAGCGCTGGCGTTTGAGCACATTTCTTCCATCTGACAGAATGCCCTGCCCTGGACTGAGGCTGCAGGAGGCCACCGCATGCAACAGCCCAGACCGGCCCATTATCATGCTGCATGTGGCAATCAGCCGCAGACAGAACGATAATGGACGAGGTGGGGTTGCTCTTGAGCACAGAGAAGTGTGAGGCGGCCCCATCAGACGCTGAGGCTTCATGTAGGGGAACTGTGCTATGCCCTGGAATGCCCAAAATGACTGACAAAAGGCGTCCGTAAAAGGGATCTTCATGGACAATGGATGTGAGACCCAAATTACGGACGGTCCGTGAAATTTACCGACGGTTGGTCACCCTAGTCCTGCTGTGCCAAGCTGGTGGGTCTGTGCGCTGCATCCTTCTGTGCCAGGGTAGTGTTTCTGGGCACTGCATCTTGCTGTGGCAGGGTTGTGTGTCTGTGCAGTGCGTCCTGCTGTGCCAGGGTAGTGTGTCTGTGCGCTGCATCTTGCTGTGGCAGGGTTGTGTGTCTGTGTGCTGCGACCTGCTGTGTCAGGGCACTGTGCCTGTGGACTGTGTCCTGTTGTGCCAGGGTAGTCAGCCATGGCCCGTGGAGGGAGTTCCGTGGGACAGAAAGGCGGGGCAGGGGAGGGGCAGGGTGGGGGGTGCTAAACACCAGAATATGGATAATTGGAGGCAAGGCTACATTTTAATAAATAAAACTAATTTTGTAGCGCGCCTTGCATCGTGATCCAGGCTACAGATCTGGAAGGGCAGGGAGCTTGGGGAATCTACCTCAATAATTTGGAAATAACACACCTGCCCCAGCACACCACAACTTATGCTGCCCGCCATTGCCCAATGGCACTGGGGACAATTGATGGGCCTGCTCCTTGTGTGCCCTGTCCATTCAACCTCTCATACTGCCTCTGCCGTCGGCTCTCACACACAATAGCTTTCTGCAACTGGTGTCCTATCTCGAGGTTTGTGCGTACGAGGAGTAAGTCCACTACTTGTCGACTCAACCACCACACGCTAATGTCAGCTGTTTCTCTCAGATTAAGTGCTGTTCTGGGTGAAATCTGACTTCCAAGCTCCCTGTTGTGAGCCATGCTCTGCTATGTGATGTTAGCCCTCAAACACTCATTTGGTCCATCACCCTGTATGTATCAAGTTCTGGAATCTTGCGAGGTGCCTTTAGGACCAATCTGGCACTCCTGCAGCCTCTTTAGATGACCCCTGCACCCACTGTGCTGTTTACATCTTCACCACCAGGATTATCATTCCCTCATCAACAAATTCAATCTGACAGTTCTCCTTCTTCTCAAATCCCACAGTTGAAGTTATGGGTCGCCAGACTTGAAAGTTACTTCATCCCTGCGGAGAGGAGCGACAGTGAGAAGATGTGATGTGGTCCCAGCCTCTCCGCCGGTGGGAAAGCGGCAGATAAACTCTTCAGGTCTCTTCCAGATGCTGGCCTCCCTCTCATGAATGCTGTTCTTATAGTAGCCTGGATACCCCGGTCAAGGTTCTTGTCAACCCCTATGAGTGCATCCTCCCCCCCCAATGAAGGAGAGTGCAAGAGAGTCAACTGTATCCCAAGATGAAGATTCAGAAATATGGCCCAAACTCTTTCAAGGATTCTCATTGGTCAAGCAGTAATGCTGTCCTGCCTGGACCAGCTATGGCACTCAAGAATATCCTTACTCTTCAATCAATCTATCAATCAATCAATCAATCAGTACATTTGTAGAGCGCACTACTTACCCGTGAGGGTCTCAAGGCGCTGGGGGTGGATGGGCGGGGGTGCTGCTACTGCTCGAACAGCCAGGTCTTGAGGAGTCTCCTGAAGGCCAGCAGGTCCAGGGTCTGTCGTAGGCGGATGGGGAGGGTGTTCCAGGTTTTTGCGGCAAGGTGAGAGAACGATCTGCCGCCGGCGGTCGGTCGATGGATGCAGGGGACGGTGGCGAGGGCGAGGTCAGCGGATTGGAGCTGGCGGTTCGGAGTGTAGAAGGTGACTCTTGACTGTTCTCACAAATTATTGAATGTCTCACCCATCCATAACCCCTCCACCGCCTGATGTTTTGCCAGTGCTTGCAACAGCAGCAGCCCGGCTAGTTTTCTTCTATTGCTTGTAATGCCGGGGTGAGTTTGGATTGCCTACATATGTTTTTTTTTCATCCACATCAGTTGTGGTCGATTTTCTGCTGCGTAACTGTCGACCAATATTGCACGCTAAATAGGGCAGACGGTTATGTATCTTTTTGGTTGTCCATCCACCTATACACAGTACTCGCTGTGGATAGGGGTGTTCCTGAGAGGCAGACTGTGGGGCACCCTGGGCATACACTCTAAATAGGGTGGGCAGTAAATGATGGTAGCAGATGGGAAATCTGCCAATTTTTGGTGGTGCACCAGCTGTGAGGACTAAAGAAAGACAATGGGTGGAAAGCATGCAAAAAGTCCACATCCTTCAAGCTATAAATGATCTCTTTAGTCACAGTCCAGTGCAGGGTGAGAGGCAGCCACCAGTGGTTCCACTCCTGGACTGTCTATTTTTCTCATCTGCATTGGTCTGTAGATGCCCTATTTTAAGAGAAAATGTGAAAGAGAAATCTGAAGGGGCGTGGTTTTGGCGTGGTCAGGCCATGTGTAACTGCAGACCATCCTAAGACCAGTTTGAACTGACCCAGGTTAAATGGCCATACATTATGGCCCAGATTGGATTCCATATATGAAAGTTAGGCCTGGGTGGTAAATTTCGTCCCGCTCGCAGAAATTGCGATAATTTTACATTTTTGCGTTCCGCAGAGAGCGCGAAAATGTAAAAACATTCGCAATCTGCTGCAAAACAGAAGTTTTTTCTTGCTCGCGCTTTAAAAATGCATTCCCACGCGCACGCTAGCGTCCCTGCGTTCGCCGACGAGTTTTCCTATGTTGGATTGTTGGTAGCTGGTCGCGCTATCCCACGTGAGTTTACGATCGCGAAAACGTCATTCGAGATCCCGAACAGGAAATAAGCATTGTGAGCGGGCGGGACAAGTGAAAACAAGACGGCGACCGCAGGGGCAAGTTGGCGAGACATTTTTCAACGCGACCACGCAGAAAATATCGCGAACAGGTGGGGGGGAAAAAACGTTCGCGTCTTCGCGATATTACCACGTGTTTGCGGAGATTTTTTACATTTTCGCGATAATTTGTGAAAGTGAATTTCCCAAATTCCGCCCACCCCTAATCAAAGTAATGCAGATGTGGCAGGAACTTGGGGCGGGATGGTCCTTACTCTGGGAGGGGATAAAAGCTAACTTCAAGGACTCAGGCTCTACCTCCCTCTTCCCATGGGAGGGGATCACAGCTAACTTCAAGGACTCATGTGCAGCCTCCCTCCACCCACATCTGGCTAAGGGGAGACGGATAATAATATGTGCATATTCAGGGTCCCAGGTCCAAGGTGAATCCAGGGCAGCTGTGCACAAAGTACAATGTACTCTTGTGACCCGCACACATGTGGAGTCTAGTGGATTCCACAAGTCTGCAAGCCAGGCTCTCGGTAAAACCACAAATGCATGACCGACGCATACGCATTAACCATACTACATCTGTTTCTTCAGATCACTGCAAGGCAGATCCACTGTAACGGAAACTTAGAAAAGTGGAGGTTAATATTGTGAATGGAATAATTTTGTAGGTTGGTAGCATAACATAACATAGCATAGCATGACATGACATTACATAGCATAGCACAGCACAACACAACACAACACAACATAGCATAACATGACATAGCATAGCACAACACAACATAGCATAGCATTCCATGACATAACATAGCACAGCATAGCACAACACAACACAAAACAACACAAAATAACATAACATAGCATACCATAACATGACTTGACATGACATAACATAGCACAGCACAACCCAACAGAACGTGACACAACATAAGATTACATAGCATAGCATAACATGACATAACATAGCACAGCACACCACAACATAGCATAGCATACCATGACATAACAAAACATAGCACAGCATAGCACAACACAAAACAACACAACACAACATAACATAGCATACCCTAACATGACTTGACATGACATAACATAGCATACCATGACCTGACATAGCATACCATGACATGACATAGCATACCATGACATGCCATGACATAACATAGCACAGCACAATCCAATACAACATGACGTAATATAGCATGCATAACATAACATAACATTAGCTTGCATGGTGAAAAGATTATTTATATGTGACTGAAAAATGTATGGATTTTAGCATGACATGCTCCAACTGATGAAGGGCGAAGCTCTGCTACGTTCAGCTGGTTGCAGCCTTCCTTGGGCCTTATTTATGAAGGCCTTGCGCCGCCGGTGCGCCACTTTTAAAATGGGAAAAAGTGACGCACCGGCGGCGCAAGGCCTTCATAAATAAGGCCCCTTGATTTTTGACCGCTTGCTGGCTATTTTGCATTAAGGCCTGTTAGACTTCTAGGCACAATCCTTAGTGTTGTGTTTTCTTTTACAGACCCTGGTGCATTGTGTGCTGGGAATCGACTTCGCCAGACAGACAGGAGCGCACTGGACCCGACTTCACGCGTGTCGGAGGGATGGGAGAAAATTCTCTAGGGGTCTCTGGAGGAGCACGGCTCAGCGCTGGACCTGGGGGTTTGGCTTGGAGACGTAAACACATGAACCAAGTTGACGTAGGGTGACCAGGCGACCCAGATTTGCCAGGACGGTCCCTGTTTTTCACTAGCTGTCCGGGCAGATTTCGAGAAATTTAGCTCATGTCCCGGTTTTTGGAGAGGGTCGACTAAAAAGTGGGGGGAGGTGATTTGTTATGGTTTACTAAGTGGGGATAGTTAGCAGTTGTTCCAAGAAAGCAATTTAATTCACAGGCAAGCTACTGGGTTTCAAAATAGCATCTTATGTATGTTCTTACTGCCTGTTTTCTAATTCTCTGTTGAGGAGCGCTGTCATTCTGTGCGCGCGGTAGACGTAACATTTTAGTCCTTCTTCTATTTTTGTGAAATGTCCCCGTTTTTCGCTTTAAAATTCTGGTCACCCTAAGTTGAGGTGAAGTCTAACAATGCGTCCTATATTTCACTTGCTTGCTTGCACGGCACTTCTTGTCTTGCATTTGTCTTGAATGTGTTAAAAGTGCTAAAAATGGAGAAGAAACAGAAGGGGTTGGAGACAAAGATTTTGTGTGGAAATTCCATGGTTTTGAGCCAGCAGGCTCTAGAGATAAGGTGGGAATGGGCAGCAGGCAGGAATGCCAGACCCCAAACACACACCTCTGAAGAATGAATGTGTGAGAGAAAGAGGGCTCTGGCCGCAGCCGCCATTCGCTAGCCAATCCGTGCTCACATCTGAAGGTCAGCCAAATGCAAGTGGATCTTCAGGGGAAGTGTACAATACCCCCCCCCCCCCCCCACCCTCCATGAGATCAGTAAGAGAAATAACTGAGGGAACCCCTACCCTCTATTCCGCTTCCTTTCCGCTTCCCCGCCATGCGATGAGCTGTAGGCACACACACACTTTTTTCAGTTTTTAGTGTGCATGAACAACAAGAAACAGTAATGTATGCTGAAAAAAGTAAATGTAGTTAGGCCTCACCAAAGGCAACTCCTGTCCACACTATTTACCAATAGCACAGTAAAAAAACACTTACAAGTATCTAAAATAGTAGGTGGGACTCACAAACAAGGATGGGAAGAAATCCCTTCCTGAACATGAAACCTTTGATATGGAGGGATTAGAGAATTTGCAAAAGAAGTTAAAAGATCATAAAAAACAAAATAGACTCTGAACAGTTGCCCCTCTTTTTTCAAAGGGCCTAGAAAACCCATAAACATAATCATGGATCTCCAGTCATTGGTATGAAAAAACCTAGGAGAATTGGAATACCGATTAAGTCACCTAAGGAACAGAGTTAGGGCTTGTGCTTCTACTACTCCACCTCCTTTCTATCTACTTCTCCTGATCACTAAACCACAAGGGAAGAGAGCAAAGACAAAACAAAGGAGTATTTGCTAGCAATCAATAATGTGGTTATCCCTGGTTTCCTTGTGGACTCCAGCATAGCCGCCTCCTGCAAACACTAAGGGGCGTATTCCGATCTGGGTTGGAAAGCTCTCCGACCGAGCCGGATCTGGAGTGTTTTCCAACTGAGGGGGAGTCCTGCAGTCCGACCGAGCGAGTATGATGCGGCCGCATGCTGCCGGACTCGGTTCGGTCAAACCCCATAGAAGTCAATGGGAGCCGGTCGTACGATGCGTACATGGGCTCCCATTGACTGAATTGGTACGTCTCGCACAAGGGCGCCCCCTACAGTGGGTACACATCGGTGCCATCCACACCGTACATGCTCTCCCTGTGTCCGAGTCGTAAGGCTGCAGGTGACAATGGGTCCAATGTTGACCCCCAAAGGCAACTTCCCGGGCGTTTTGCGAGCTGGAAACTTCGGCTCGCACCGGCTGTCCGACGTGTGCATCGTACTGGCTCGGTCGTAAATCGCATCCATTGCACGGCTCGGTTTACTTACGGACGAGACATATGGAGCAGTTCGGACCCAGAAATGACTTGGTCGGTGAATTTCACGTTGCTCGCATCGTGCTTGCTCGTTAATACAGCTGCACGAGTCGGGTGGAAAACACACGTACGGCTCATACTTTTTCTGCTTGGATCACGGTCGGTGCCCTTCCGAGCGAGATTGGAATCACCCCCTAAGTGGTTTACCGTGGTGGGCCTTTGTTCCATCTTCTTCCCATCCCCATACATATTCTTCGGATCACTGACATAATATCAAATTCACAAATATAGAATTACCAAAATATCGAAGAAAAAATATAGAATGCAAAAATATCGAATTCCTATCTACAAACAGGTAAGTACAAAAATATCGAATCATAGTTAGTCAAAATATCATTTTTTTTTAAATGTCTTAAAAGTCATTTAAAAATTAATGAAATAATAAATATAACATTTACTATTACCACTCCAGTGAGTGCAACAGTAGGGAAAGTGTTGGATAGCGTAGGGGTAAATATTACTATTCCCACTCCAGAGAGTGCAACAGTAGGGAAAGCGTTGGATAGTGTAGGGGTAAAAATTACTATTCGACATTAAATTACTTACCTTCAATTCGATATTTTTCACCACTATATTCTGTCCATTCGATATTTTGTCCATTCTATATTTTGACTTCGATATTTTGGTAATTCTATATTTTGAATTCGATATTTTGTCTTGTTACCATATTATTCATATTCTCCTTCAGTGGATCTGAACTTTCCTGGCAGAAGCAACCCTCAAGGAATTAAAGAGTCTCTGTCAGTCTTTTCCTAAGTTTTAAAGAAAGATCTGAACAAGTTGTTTTTTCACCAGACGTCTATCTTGGTTCAGTATGCTGATGACTTTGTTTGGCATCTCTTACTTTAGATCACTTCAATGTAGATTCACTCCACCTCGTCACTGACTTTGCTAAAAAGGGGTACAATACTTCTAAAGAGATACTCCTGTTTTTCCTTCTCTGAGTGTAACACCTTGGCCAGGAAATCTCAGTCGGTGAGCGCCAGTTGTCATCTGACCAAATTAAAGCCATTCGTAAGTTGCCCAGTCCAGTGGCATCTCCCAGGTATGGAATTTCCTGGGTTTGCCTGGGTACTGTACACAGTGTATCCAGGGTTATGCTGCAGGTGCAAATCACTGTCACATTATGTTCGAAAAGACACCCAAGGAAACTTGCAGTGGGCTAAAGAGGCTGAAAATGATTTTCTACAAATAAAACAAGCACTGACGCCTGCACCTGCGTTAGGGCCTTGTGATTACACTACACTGTACACTGGGCATTGTAATGAATGCAATGGTCTTGATCTTGGGATTCTGGTCCAAGATTACAGGAATGAACAAAAGCCCGTTACCTATTATAGCCTTATAGCCCGCCGTAGCGGCTATACTGGCTATGAAAGGCCAGAGCTGAAGGCGTGGGACTTTAACAAGGCAGCAGAACTTTAATAGCCAGTATAGCCCTGCTACGAAGGGCTATAAGGCTATTAGAACATTCTGCCACTAGATGGCTGAATGTTCTAACAAATTAAACGAAGGCTTTAGGGAGCACAAGGGGATTGGAATCCCCCCAGGCTCCCTGAAGCCTTTGTTCACAGCCAGAGCTGTGAACAAAGAAGCATTGGAATGTTGGAGCTCCAGGCTTATACCAGCCATTATAAGCCCGGAGCACTCCATTGTTTTCAATGGAGCTACCAACTTTCCAGTGTTCTAATATTCCTCAGCTTTGGACTCAGTTGTGGCCTGGATTCCACCATGTCTTTCTTCTGTGGCGGCTGCTTTACATCATGTTGAAGCCTCTGAAAACATTGTACAGAGTACCACTCTGATTGCTGCTGAACCCAATGCTGTTGCTGCTTTTCTCCCTCCTACCATGGCTCAGTAAACTTCTCGAGAAGCATGTCAACTCCGTTCTCACTGACTTCTTGGAAGTCAATAACATACTAGATCTATCCCAGACCGGCTTCAGGCCCCGCCATGGAACGGAGACTGCACTGATTGCAGTGACGGAGGAGGCAAGGAGGATCTTGGACGATGGCGGATCCACGGCCATCGTCCTACTCGACCTAAGGGCCGCCTTCGACACTGTCAATCATAACACTCTGCTTCACCGTCTTGGAGGAATTGGACTGTCAGGGACTGCACTCAGCTGGATGAGATCTTTTCTGGCGGACAGATCCTTCAGGGTGTTTGAGAAGGATTTCACCTCTGCTAGTAGACCCCTTAATTGTGGAGTGCCTCAGGGCTCTTCCCTTTTTAATGTCTACCTACGCCCCCTAGCTGATGTCGTCCGCCCATTTGGTGTAAAGATCGTCACTTATGCGGACGACACGCAGCTAGTGGTAGCACTGAACCCCCCCTGAACTCTCATCACGACTTACACAAGTGCCTGGAAGCAGTTGCTATCTGGATGTCTGGCTCTTGTCTTAAACTTAACGGGGACAAAACAGAGATAATGCTCCTTGGAAACAACATCGCAAAAACCATTGACCCTATCTGGCCTCCCTGTTTAGGGAGTCCCCCGCAACCCAAGGAGCAAATCAAGAGCCTAGGCATCTGGCTTGACCACACTCTTTCCTTCAACCATCAGGCCACCAAGCTTGCTGCTACTTGTTTCGGACTGATGAGACTGCTTCGTAAAATCCTCCCTCTCCGCCCACCCCATTCGAGACGAATTATGGTTCAAGGATTGATCCTCTCCCGCCTCGACTGTGGAAATGCTCTATATCTTGGGGCACCTCAATCCACACTCAACAAACTCCAGGTTATCCAAAACTGTGCGGCAAGAATTCTCCTGGGTATCCCTCGCCGTACCTCAGTAAGAGCTAGACTGAAAGATCTTCACTGGCACCCGGTGAGGTCAAGAATCGAATTTAAGAGCATGTGCATTGCACATCGCTCTTTCTGGGGAACAGGCCCCTCCATCAATTTCCCCCTCGTGAAAGCCTACCAGCCCACCCGTTCCCTCAGATCCGCGACCTCCCACCTCACCTCAGTACCACGCATTAGGAAGGCCAGATGTGGAGGCCGCTCGCTCTCCTACAACTTAGCCATGATCTGGAACTCCCTCCCTTTCCATATTAGATCTGAACCCAACCTCCTCACCTTCCGCAAGACTCTTAAAACCTGGCTATTCAGCAAAACTTCGGCTTAAAACTTCACCCAACCTCTCCTATTCCAGCCTCTCAGACTCAGCACAAGCTCCTATCAGCGCTGGGACGCCCCTGGGTAGCCAACGCGCTTTACAAATCCTCATTCCATTCCATTCCATTCAACCCCCAGGTTCCAGGTATGAACTATTATTGTTATTATCAGCTTCCCATATTACTCTTGCCCGCTGCCTACTGTGAACCCGCATCTCTGATGCCCACCCTTGAGGAGTGAACACCCCTTGAGAGCCTGTTTGTAGCTCACAATGTCACAAAATCTTGTATTGATTTAGCTGTCATTCCAATTCTAAACTGAAATTTAATGTGCTTTGTTGATAGTTCATGTCTCAGAAATTATGAAGTTGTCCCATTCGAAGGCTATGCCGTATGCACTGTATAAGGAATTATTGAAAACTGTTGATTGCCTCATGTTACATCTGCTCAGGTTCCGAAACTCATTGCACTAACTGCTGTCCGTATCCTCGCAGAGAGAACGATTGTAACCGTGTACACAGACACAAAGTATGTTTTCAGAGCATTGGCTACAAACATTTTAATGCTGCCTCCCGCCAGTGCAAAAACAAATTATCCCCCCCTGAACATGTTTCATTAATTATTCTATTAAACTGGCAATGTTTAAATATGTCTAGACTTATTTAAACCTTGCAGATAAGTTTGGTTACCATTTTAAAAATGCAATCATATACATGAGTGTCAAACATTCTATTCTGGTCAGGTAGGCCTTACTAACATGTTAAAGTATCTACAGTGTGATTATTAGAAATGGGGGTGGGGGTTTTGAAGAATATTGGGAGTCCCTTCCCCTTTTGACACATTCTACCAGCCAGAATAAAGTGACAAAATATGTTAGTGATGGCCTATTACAGAGCAGCTTACTACCGCCCATTTTTTTCGGCTGAAAACAAAACACTGTTATCAGCATAATGCTTTTTTTGGCCAAGCCTGATGCCCCCCTGGGATTACTTGAGGCCCCTAGGGGGGGGGGGGCACTCCCACGTTTGAAGACTCCTGGTTTAGAGTGACATTGAATACTCTGGATGCAAGAAGATTCCTAACATCTGCTGAGATGCCTATCATACATGTTCAGTATGTACAGAGTTTGCCAAAGTCTTTGATGTTGCTGCAACAAATCGCTGTGGTCAAAAACCATTCCCAACTTAGGGCCAGACGTAGGTGGGCAAATACCAGTCGGTAACGGTGAAATTCAGTACATTTCACCGTTACCGACCGGTATTTAGCCATGTGGGATGTAGGAAAGGAATCGGTAATAAGGAATCGGTAAATACGGATTCCTTAATACCGATTCCTTATTGGCCTTGCATTTAAAGAATCGGTAATACACCTCAGCCTTAAGGAATCGCTATTTGCCATCAACTTCAAGTTGGTGGTAAGTAGTGATTTCCTTTCAAAAAGCACTTTTTTGCTTTTTGAAATGTGCCAGGTGGCACACATCCATGCCCTTAGGACATGTATGTGCGCCACATGTGCACACATGCACATTTCAGGGGCGCAACAGGGTGTCCTTTAGACACCCTGGCCCCCTTGAAATACTTCCCGGTATTACCGATTCGGTATTACCGAATCGGTAATACCTAATGCCTTCACATTCATTCCTATGGTCCTCCAAACCCATAGGAATGAATGGGTAGGTATTCGTTATTACCGAATCTCAATTACCGATTCGGTAATATCGGTAATAAAAAATATTAAGAATTCTGTATTTTTTACTGAATTCTTACCTACATCTGAAATACTTATTTCCAAATACCGAATCGGTAAAATTCTGTATTTAGAATTCTGTATTTCCCTATTACCTACATCGGGCCCAATATCTCCATGAGGAAGCGTGCTGATGGAATGCCGCAGCTGATTCAGCTGTTCGAAAGGCTGCTCTGTCGAATGCCGCTGATTCTGTTGTGCATGCTGTAGAAACTGGTTTGCTTCCAATACTGTCCCTGAAAGACAGCTCAGGGTGTGTGGTCAGACGAAATGTCTACTGCCTAACCATGCATGGTTGCATCATTGAGCTGCTCATGTTGGTAGGGATGGCATGTTATGTGCCGCTGCAATCCACTGGTATGTGCCCTTCTTTCCTTGCTTGGCCCAAAATTATTACCACTCATGTGCCACCTGTCAGTCTCACAGTGTGTTATGTTTACTTGTAAAACAGAGAGGGTATTGTTGCCTTCTTAAAACTGTGAAAGAGATCAAGACCACCCCCTTGCTCAGCCCCCTCCTTGGCAGTGTACAGGATGAAGTGCCCTCCCTTGGTCATGTATTGGGTTGCATGTACCAGATGAAGTTCCCTCCCTTGGTCATGTATTGGGTTACATGTACCAGATAAAGTGCCCACCCTTGATTATTTATCGGGTTGCGTGTACCAGATGAAGTGCCCTTCCTTGGTCATGTATTGGGTTGCATGTACCAGATGAAGAGCCCTCCCTTGGTGATGTATTGGGTTACGTGTCCTAGATGAAGTGCCCTTCCTTGGTCATGTATTGGGTTGCGTGTACCAGATGAAGTGCCCTCCCTTGGTCATGTATTGGGCTACGTGTACCAGATGAAGTGCCCTCCCTTGGTCATATATTGGGTTACTTGTTCCAGATGAAGTGCCCTTCCTTGGTCATGTATTGGCTTACGTGTACCAGATGATATGCCCTCCCTTGGTCATGTATTGGGTTACGTGTACCAGATGATATGCCCTCCCTTGGTCATGTATTGGGTTACGTGTACCAGATGAAGTGCCCTCCATTGGTCATGTATTGGGTTGCATGTACCAGATGAAGTGCCCTCCCTTAGCCATGTATTGGGTTACGTGTACCAGATGAAGTGCCCTCCCTTGGTCATGTATTGGGTTGCGTGTACCATGCATTATAGTCCACACAGAATTGAATTAAACTGCATTAACTACACAAATATACTGAATTAAAAAAACCCTTATAATAAAATCTACACGTTACTGCATTGGCATCAACCACAGAACTGGTATGGTTCAACTGTATAGGTAACCCCATACATAACAATCTGTACACGTATAAATGAAACTGCATTAACTGCACCAATGCACGTCATCAGTAGAGCCTATGTCTTATAATCTACAAATACAGACCTGTAACTGATTTAACATCAACAATAGACCTGATATCACACAAATTGCATAGGCATTCTTCGTACATTATAATCTGCACAAGTAGAAATGAAACTGCTTGAATATGTTGCGTGAATAGATAATATATATTAAAATCTGTTCAGGCAAGTTTGGGTCAGCATTACCTGCAACAATACATCTGGGGCCAGATGTACGACCTGTTTTTGCATGCTCAAACGTGTTTGCGACCCATCTGCACATGCAAAACCCTCATGGGCCATGTACAAAGCCTATTTAGTGAGTCGCAATTTATTTGCCACTCGCTAAATAGGTTTTGCCAATCACTATTAGGAATGGGCGTTCCCTTCCTAATAACGACCGCAAAGCCATTTACCAATGTTTTGCGACCACACTTGCAAATTACCACCCTCTTCAAGAGGGTGGTAATGGAGTTGCAAATGGGAAGGGGTCCTTCAAGGAAAACGGGCTGCATTAAAAAAAAACCTGCTTTATTGAAAAGCAGTCCCAGACATGGAGGTCTGCTGAGCCCAGCGAGCCACCAACCCTGGGAGGGCCAGCCATTCCCAATGGGGTCGCAAATTGTGAGTGGCTCATTAATATTCATGAGCCTCGCATTTTGAGACCCCATTGGGAATCACTAACAGTGTCTCTGACACTGTTGTACATCCCAATTTGCGACTCGCAAATTGTGACTCGCAATTGTGACGCAATTTGCGAGTCACAAATTGGGTGGTCGTACATCTGGCCCCTGATCTGCTATAAAATGCAGAGGCAGACTCAACACCGTGCAATCTGCATAAACAGATTATGAAACTGCATTAACTGCACCATTTGTTGCAGTTGTAGATCTAATATATTATAACCTGCACAGACAGAAATACATTTGCATTAAGTACAACAAAAGATTTGTCATGGCATAAACTGCATAGAGAGACTTCATGTATTGTAATCCACACATAAGGAATTACAGAGTCCCTGTCAGTCTTTTCCTAAGTTTTAAAGAAAGACCTGAACAAGTTGTTTTTTCACCAGACGTCTATCTTGGTTCAGCATGTTGATGACTTTGTTTGGCATCTCTTACTTTAGATCACTTCAATGTAGATTCACTCCGCCTCCTCACTGAATTTGCTAAAAAGGGGTACAATACTTCTAAAGAGATACTCCTGTTTTTCCTTCTCTGAGTGTCACACCTTGGCCAGGAAATCTCAGTCGGTGAGCGCCAGCTGTCATCTGACCAAATTAAAGCCATTCGTAAGTTGCCCAGTCCAGTGGCATCTCCCAGGTATGAACTTTCTTGGGTTTGCCTGGGTACTGTACACAGTGTATCCAGGGTTATGCTGCAGGTGCGAATCCACTGCCACATTATGTTCGAAAAGACACTCCAGGAAACTTACAGTGGTCTAAAGAGGCTGAAAATGATTTTGTTCAAATAAAACAAGCGCTTATGCCTGCACCTGCGTTAGGGCCCTGTGATTACACTACATTGTACACTCGGCATTGTCATGAATGCAATGGTCTTGATCTTGGGATTCTGGTCCAAGATCACAGGAATGAACAAAAGCCTGTTACCTATTATAGCCTTATAGCCCGCCGTAGTGGGCTATACCAGCTATGGAAGGCCAGAGCCGAAGGTGAGGGACTTTAACAAGGCAGCGGGACCTTAATATAGCCTTATAGCCCGCCGTAGAGGGCTATACCGGCTATTAAAGGCCCTCTCCAGCGTTAAGGGCCCGAGCCGAAGGCGAGGGCCTTTAACAAGGGAGAGGGACTTTAATAGCCGGTATAGCCCAGCTACGAAGGGCTATAAGGCTATTAGAACATTCTGCCACTAGAGGGCAGAATGTTCTAACAAAAAAAACAAAGCCTTGTGGGAGCGTGAGGGGATTGGAATCCCCTCAGGATCTTTGAAGCCTTTGTTCACAGCTAGAGCTGTGAACAATGAAGCATTGGAATGTTGGAGCTCCAGGCTTATAGCAGCCATTATAAGCCCAGAGCACTCCATTGTTTTCAATGGAGCTACCAACATTCCAAAGTTCTAATATTCCTCAGCTTTGGACTCAGTTGTGGCCTGGATTCCACCATGTCTTTCTTCTGTGGCCGCTGCTTTACATCATGTTGAAGCCGCTGAAAACATTGTACTGAGTACCACTCTGATTGCTGCTGTACCCCATGCTTTTGCTGCTTTTCTCCCCACCTCAAACCCCAGGTTCCAGGTATGAACTATTGCTGGTATTATCAGCTTCCCATAGTACACTTGCCCGCTGCCTACTGTGAACCCGCATCTCTGATGCCCACCCTTGAGGGGTGAACACCCCTTGAGAGCCTGTTTGTAGCTCACAATGTCACAAAATCTTGTATTGATTTAGCTGTCATTCCAATTCTAAACTGAAATTTAATGTGGTTTGTTGATAGTTCATGTCTCAGAAATTATGAAGTTGTCCTATTCGAAGGTTGTGCCGTATGCACTGTATATGGAATTATTGAAAACTGTTGATTGCCTAATGTTACTTCTGCTCAGGTTCCGAAACTCATTGCACTAATTGCTGTCCGTATCCTCGCAGAGAGAAAGATTGTAACCGTGCACACAGATACAAAAGTTTTCAGAGCAGTGGCTACAAACGCTTTAATGCTGTGTCCCCCCATTGCAAAAATAAATTATCCCCCCTCCTAAACATATTTAATTAATTATTGTATTAAACTGGCAATGTTTAAATATGTCTAGACTTATTTAAACCTTGCAGATACGTTTGGTTACCATTTTAAAAATGCAATCATATACATGAGTGTCAAACATTCTATTCTGGTCAGGTAGGCCTTACTAACATGTTAAAGTACCTACAGTGTGATTATTAGAAACGGGGGTGGGGGTTTTGAAGAATATTGGGAGTCCCTTCCCCTTCTGACATATTCTCCCACCCAGAATAAAATGACAAAATATGTTATTGGTGGCCCATTACATAGTAGCTTACTACCACCCATTTTTTCAGCTGAAAACAAAACACTGTTATCAGCATAATGCTTTTTTTGGCCAAGCCTGTTGCCCCCCCTGGGATTACTTGAGGCCCCTAGGGGGGGCCCACTTTCAAATTTGAAGACTCCTGGTTTAGAGTGACATTGACTCCTCTGGATGCAAGAGGATTCCTAACATCTGACGAGATTATTGTCTCACATCTCCAATGTGTGCAGAGTTTGCTAAAGTCTTTGATGTTGCTGCAACAAATCGCTGTGGTCAAAAACCAGTCCCAACAATTTTCCCATGATGAAGCGTGCTGAGGGAATGCTGCAGCTGATTCAGCTGTTCGAAAGGCTATCCTGTCGAATGCCGCTGATTCTGTTGTGCATGCTTAGAAACTGGTTTGCTTCCAATACTGTCCCTGAAAGATTTGTCTCTACCACAGGAATGAACCAGTGAGAGGGAGGAACAGTGTTGGATCACACTGTGGTGCGCAAGGAACCCTGAAGGAGTGTGGAGGGACAGCCCAGGGGGTGTGGTCAGACGAAATGTCTACTGCCTAACCATGCACGGTTGCATCATTGAGCTGCTCATGTTGGTAGGGATGGCATGTTATGTGCCGCTGCAACCCAATGGTACGTGCCCTTCTTTCCTTGCTTGGCCCAAAATTATTACCACTCATGTGTCACCTGTCAGTCTCACAGTGTGTTATGTTTACTTGTAAAACAGAGAGGGTATTGTTGCCTTCTTAAAACTGCGAAAGAGATCAAGACCACCCCCTTGCTCAACCCCCTCCTTGGCAGTGTACCGGATGAAGTGCCCTCCCTTGGTCATGTATTGGGTTACATGTACCAGATGAAGTGCCCTCCCTTGGTCATGTATTGGGTTACGTGTACCAGATGAAGTGCCCTCCCTTGGTCATATATTGGGTTACGTGTACCAGATGAAGTGCCCTCCCTTGGTCATGTATTGGGTTACGTGTACCAGATGAAGTGCCCTCCCTTGGTCATGTATTGGGTTACATGTACCAGATGAAGTGCCCTCCCTTGGTCATGTATTGGGTTACGTGTACCGGATGAAGTGCCCTCCCTTGGTCATGTATTGGGTTACGTGTACCAGATGAAGTGCCCTCCCTTGGTCATGTATTGGGTTACGTGTACCAGATGAAGTGCCCTCCCTTGGTCATATATTGGGTTACGTGTACCAGATGAAGTGCCCTCCCTTGGTCATGTATTGGGTTACGTGTACCAGATGAAGTGCCTTCCCTTGGTGATGTATTGGGTTGCGTGTACCAGATGAAGTGCCCTCCCTTGGTCATGTATTGGGTTACATATACCAGATGAAGTGCCCTCCCTTGGTCATGTATTGGGTTGCATGTACCAGATGAAGTGCTCTCCCTTGGTCATGTATTGGGTTACATATACCAGATGAAGTGCTATCCCTTGGTCATGTATTGGGTTACATATACCAGATGAAGTGCCCTCCCTTGGTCATGTATTGGGTTACATATACCAGATGAAGTGCCCTCCCTTGGTCATGTATTGGGTTACATGTACCAGATGAAGTGCCCTCCCTTGGTCATGTATTGGGTTACATGTACCAGATGAAGTGCCCTCCCTTGGTCATGTATTGGGTTACATATACCAGATGAAGTGCCCTCCCTTGGTGATGTATTGGGTTGCGTGTACCAGATGAAGTGCCCTCCCTTGGTGATGTATTGGGTTACATGTACCAGATGAAGTGCCCTCCCTTGGTGATGTATTGGGTTGCATGTACCAGATGAAGTGCCCTCCCTTGGTCATGTATTGGGTTACATATACCAGATGAAGTGCCCTCCCTTGGTCATGTATTGGGTTACATATACCAGATGAAGTGCCCTCCCTTGGTCATGTATTGGGTTACATATACCAGATGAAGTGCCCTCCCTTGGTCATGTATTGGGTTACATGTACCAGATGAAGTGCCCTCCCTTGGTCATGTATTGGGTTACATGTACCAGATGAAGTGCCCTCCCTTGGTCATGTATTGGGTTACATATACTAGATGAAGTGCCCTCCCTTGGTGATGTATTGGGTTGCGTGTACCAGATGAAGTGCCCTCCCGTGGTCATGTATTGGGTTGCATGTACCAGATGAAGTGCCCTCCCTTGGTGATGTATTGGGTTGCATGTACCAGATGAAGTGCCCTCCCTTGGTGATGTATTGGGTTACATATACCAGATGAAGTGCCCTCCCTTGGTCATGTATTGGGTTACGTGTACCGGATGAAGTGCCCTCCCTTGGTCATGTATTGGGTTGCGTGTACCAGATGAAGTGCCCTCCCTTGGTCATATATCGGGTTATGTGTACCAGATGAAGTGCCCTCCCTTGGTCATGTATTGGGTTGCGTGTACCAGATGAAGTGCCCTCCCTTGGTCATGTATTGGGTTACGTGTACCAGATGAAGTGCTCACCCTTGGTCATGTATTGGGTTACGTGTACCAGATGAAGAGCCCTCCCTTGGTCATATATTGGGTTATGTGTACCAGATGAAGAGCCCTCCCTTGGTCATGTATTGGGTTACGAGTACCAGATGAAGTGCCCTCCCTTGGTCATGTATTGGGTTACGTGTACCAGATGAAGTGCTCTCCCTTGGTCATGTATTGGGTTACGTGTACCAGATGAAGTGCCCTCCCTTGGTCATGTATTGGGTTACGTGTACCAGATGAAGTGCCCTCCCTTGGTCATGTATTGGGTTACGTGTACCAGATGAAGTGCCCTCCCTTGGTCGTGTATTGGGTTACGTGTACCAGATGAAGTGCCCTCCCTTGGTCATGTATTGGGTTACGTGTACCAGATGAAGTGCCTTTCCTTGGTCATGTATTGGGTTACGTGTACCAGATGAAGTGCCCTCCCTTGGTCATGTATTGGGTTACGTGTACCAGATGAAGTGCCCTCCCTTTGTCATGTATTGGGTTAGGTGTACCAGATGAAGTGCCCTCCCTTGGTCATGTATTGGGTTACGTGTACCAGATGAAGTGCCCTCCCTTGGTCGTGTATTGGGTTACGTGTACCAGATGAAGTGCCCTCCCTTGGTCATGTATTGGGTTACGTGTACCAGATGAAGTGCCTTTCCTTGGTCATGTATTGGGTTACGTGTACCAGATGAAGTGCCCTCCCATGGTCATGTATTGGGTTATGTGTACCATGTATTATAGTCCACACAGAATTTAATTAAACTGCATTAACCACACAAATATACTGAATTAGAAAAACCCTTATAATAAAATCTACACGTTACTGCATTGGCATCAACCAAAGAACTGATATGGTTCAACTGTATTGGTAACCCCATACATAATAATCTGTACACGTATAAATGAAACTGCATTAACTGCACCAATACACGTCATCGGTAGAGCCTATGTTTTATAATCTACAAATGCAGACCTGGTACTGCTTTAACATCAACAATAGACCTGATATCACACAAATTGCATAGGCATTCTTAGTACATTATAATCTGCACAAGTAGAAAAGAAACAGCATTAACTGCTTGAATATGTTGCATAAGTAGATCATATATAATAAAATCTGTTCAGGCAAGTTTGGGTCAGCATTACCTGCAACAAGACATCTGGGGCCAGATGTACGACCTGTTTTTGCATGCTCAAACGTGTTTGCGAGCCATCAGCACATGCAAAACCCTCATGGGCCATGTACAAAGCCTATTTAGTGAGTCGCAATTTATTTGCCACTCGCTAAATAGGTTTTGACAATCAGTATTAGGAATGGGCGTTCCCTTCCTAATAACGACTGCAAAGCCATGTACCAATGTTTTGCGACCACACTTGCAAATTACCACCCTCTTCAAGAGGGTGGTAATGGAGTTGCAAATGGGAAGGGGTCCTTTAAGGAAAACGGGCTGCATAAAAAAAAACTGCTTTATTGAAAAGCAGTCCCAGACATGGAGGTCTGCTGAGCCCAGCGAGCCACCATCCCTGGAAGGGCCAGCCATTCCCAATGGGGTCGCAAATTGCGAGTGGCTCATTAATATTCATGAGCCTCGCATTTTGAGACCCCATTGGGAATCCCTAACAGTGTCTCTGACACTGTTGTCACTGTTGTACATCCCAATTTGCGACTCGCAAATTGCGACTCGCAATTGTGACGCAATTTACGAATCACAAATTGGGTGGTCGTACATCTGGCCCCTGATCTGCTATAAAATGCAGAGGCAGACTCAACACGGTGTAATCTGCATAAACAGATTATGAAACTGCATTAACTGCACCATTTGTTGCAGTTGTAGATCTAATATATTATATTCTGCACAGACAGAAATAAATTTGCATTAAGTACAACAAAAGATTTATTATGCTATAAACTGCATAGAGAGACTTCATGTACTGTAATCCACACTCACTGGAAAAAACAAAACACAATTAACTGCAAAAATATAATGCATAGCTAGAACCCATATATTATAATCTGCAATGGCAAGCCCTATCCTGCATTATCTGCACCAATATAATGCATTGCTAGAACCTGTATACATTAATATCTGCAGCAAAAATGCGTTGCTAGAACCTGTATAATATAATCTGCAGCTGCAGGCCCTATCGTGCATTATCTGCACCAATATAATGCATTGCTAGGACCTGTATATTATAATCTGCAACGGCAGGCCCTATACTGCATTATCTGCACCAATATAAACCTATCACACCCACATACTGATAGTATGGCATCAATACTGCATACTTCTACGCCTCATCAGGAGTAGTAAGCACTATATAGATGCAATTTCAATAATGGGACTGAAGCCTTGAACAATACCCACTTAAAGCCATGCAAAGAGAGTCGTATGTCTGTGGTCAATAAAACAAAGAGTAATGTGCTTCGGCGGAAGGGCTCATGGGTATACCACAAAGATCCACAATAGGACGATTGTACTAGGGAAAATCGAAGGCAGAATATCATGGGGTCACAATATCATCTATACTTACATTTCAATATTTTGTCCCTCTATTTTCTGGTCACAATATCTTGTCTCTTTGATATTCAGCCTTCAATATACCCAACTCACACCCAACAGGATTTGCCAGCCACTTTCCAAAATCATCTAATACTAAAAATACATCATTCCACTCCAGCCTTGCTGGACACTATCCAATATTACACACATTATAAAACAGCAATAAAAACACAAGCTAATGCAATATTAACAGACCTCATTGACTTGTGTCAGCTAGAATTCCAGATTTATAAAAGGTGCCCACATTCCAAAAGCACTTTGGGACCATACAGATGGTGGGCATACATTAAACAAAAGCACTTAACATGGCCTAACTACTTAGCAAGGCTGATGTACTTTGTATGAGGCAGAATCATGTCCTCCGACCATTGCGGATATACCTCACATCAAGCGGTACCATCACGTCTCAGCGAGGCTGCTGAAGATTTGATGGAAGAGTGTGTGAGCTTTAACATGGATCCCATGTCTGGGCTCAGACTGTAACAAACACAGCCCTTTACAACTGGTGTCTTGGGACTTTACCCTACTAATAAACCCAGACCAGAGCACCAAGTACACTCATTTAGTGCGCGATGCTGTGGATAGTGAGGAGGGAGCAGTCCAAGACACTCACCTGGAGGTGGTGTGGGCTGGAAAATCATTAATCTACGAAACATCCATTGTCACTTAATCAGTCAGGGTCATGCCAGTGCTTTTACTTAGAAAAGGAAAAGTACTTTCCTTCTGTCACACAACCCAATACATCATCAGCGGAGGGCACTTCATCTGGTACACGCAACCCAATACATGACCAAGGGAGGGCACTTCCTCAGGTACACGCAACCCAATACATGACCAAGGGAGGGCACTTCCTCTGGTACACGCAACCCAATATATGACCAAGGGAGGGCACTTCATCTCGCATGCGCAACCCAATACATGACCAAGGGAGGGCACTTCATCTCGCATGCGCAACCCAATACATGACCAAGGGAGGGCACTTCAGCTGGTACACGCAACCCAATACATGACCAAGGGAGGGCACTTCATCTCGCCCAAGTAATCCGATACATGACCAAGGGAGGACACTTCATCTGGTACAAGCAACCCAATACATCACCGAGGGAGGGCACTTCCTCTTGTACACGCAACCCAATACATGAGCGAGGGAGGGCACTTCATCTGGTACACGCAACCCAATACATCCCCATGGGAGGGCACTTCATCTGGTACACACAACCCAATACATGCCAAGGGAGGGCACTTCAGCTGGTACACATAACCCAATACATCCCCAAGGGAGAGCACTTCAGCTGGTACACACAACCCAATACATGCCAAGGGAGGGCACTTCAGCTGGTACACATAACCCAATACATCACCGAGGGAGGGCACTTCATCTCGTACACGCAACCCAATACATGACCAAGGGAGGGCACTTCAGCTGGTACACACAACCCAATACATGCCAAGGGAGGGCACTTCAGCTGGTACACATAACCCAATACATCACCAAGGGAGGGCACTTCATCTCGTACACGCAACCCAATACATGACCAAGGGAGGGCACTTCATCTTGCACGCGCAACCCAATACATGACCAAGGGAGGGCACTTCATCTTGCACGCGCAACCCAATACATGACCAAGGGAGGGCACTTCATCTTGCACGCGCAACCCAA
The DNA here is from genome assembly GCF_964261635.1 of Lissotriton helveticus. Lineage (NCBI taxonomy): Eukaryota > Metazoa > Chordata > Amphibia > Caudata > Salamandridae > Lissotriton > Lissotriton helveticus. The sequence continues at coordinate 49,483,015 of NC_136072.1, read as the reverse complement.
TACATGACCAAGGGAGGGCACTTCAGCTGGTACACGCAACCCAATACATGCCAAGGGAGGGCACTTCATCTCGCCCAAGTAATCCGATACATGACCAAGGGAGGACACTTCATCTGGTACAAGCAACCCAATACATCACCGAGGGAGGGCACTTCCTCTTGTACACGCAACCCAATACATGAGCGAGGGAGGGCACTTCATCTGGTACACGCAACCCAATACATCCCCATGGGAGGGCACTTCATCTGGTACACACAACCCAATACATGCCAAGGGAGGGCACTTCAGCTGGTACACATAACCCAATACATCCCCAAGGGAGAGCACTTCAGCTGGTACACACAACCCAATACATGCCAAGGGAGGGCACTTCAGCTGGTACACATAACCCAATACATCACCGAGGGAGGGCACTTCATCTCGTACACGCAACCCAATACATGACCAAGGGAGGGCACTTCAGCTGGTACACACAACCCAATACATGCCAAGGGAGGGCACTTCAGCTGGTACACATAACCCAATACATCACCAAGGGAGGGCACTTCATCTCGTACACGCAACCCAATACATGACCAAGGGAGGGCACTTCATCTTGCACGCGCAACCCAATACATGACCAAGGGAGGGCACTTCATCTTGCACGCGCAACCCAATACATGACCAAGGGAGGGCACTTCATCTTGCACGCGCAACCCAATACATGACCAAGGGAGGGCACTTCAGCTGGTACACGCAACCCAATACATGCCAAGGGAGGGCACTTCATCTAGTACACATAATCCAATACATCACCGAGGGAGGGCACTTCATCTGGTTCACGCAACCCAATAAATAATCAAGGGAGGGCTCTTCATCTGGTACATGCAAACCGATAGATCACCAAGGTTGCGGAGTTGACCGTCAACTCCTCTTCTCCAGGCTTGGGCCCAGAAACCTGCAAAGTTAAACACCCTGCCAGGAGGAGCTACCTGGGCCTGTTTTGAAGAAGATGCTGACTCTCTGCTTGTGCGGTGCACTAGAGATGCCCTTACATGAGGTTGATGGTGCATAGAAATGGGAGACACAAGAGGCAGTCTGAAGCATGGTGAACTGAAGCTGCTTGCTGTGACTTGTGATAAGGACAAAACTATAGGGTGAGGCCTTGGAGCCTGAGTATCTGAGCAGTGTACTAGCTGAAATGCCCTCCCTTGGCATGAATTGGATTGCGTGTACCAGATGAAGTGCCCTCCCTTGGTCATGTACTGGGTTGCGTGTCAGAAGGAAAGTACTTTTTATTTGCTAAGTAAAAGCACTGGATGGCCCCTGATTTATTGAGTGACAACGGATGTTTTGTAGAGCAATTATTTTCTCACTCACACCACCTCCAGGTGAGTGTCTTGGACGGCTTCGTCCTCACTACCCACAGCATCACCTGCTAAATGAGTGTACTTGGTGCTCTGGTCTGGGTTTATTAGTAAGGTAAAGTCCCAAGACACCAGTTGTAAAGGGCTGTGTTTGTTACAGTCTGAGCCCAGACATGGGATCCATGTTAAAGCTCACACACTCTTCCATCAAATCTTCAGCAGCTTCGCTGAGACGTGATGGTACCGCTTGATGTGAGGTATATCCGCAATGGCCGGAGGACATGATCCTGGCTCATACAAGTACATCAGCCTTGCTAAGTAGTTAGGCCATGTTAAGTGCTTTTGTTTAATGTATACCCACCATCTGGATGGTCCCAAAGTGCTTTTGGAATATGGGCCCCTTTTATAGATCTGGATTTCTAGCTGACACAAGTCAATGTGGTCTGTTAATATTGCATTAGCTTGTGTTTTTATTGCTTTTTTATAATGTGTGTAATATTGGATAGTGTCCAGCAAGGCTGGAGTGGAAAGATGTATTTTTAGTATTAGATGATTTTGGATAGTGGCTGGCAAATCCTGTTGGGTGTGAGTTTGGGATATTGAAGGCTGAATATCAAAGAGACAAGATATTGTGACCAGAATATGGAGGGACAAGATATTGAAAAGTAGGTTTGTATAGATGATATTGTGACCCCATGATATTCTGCCTTCGGTTTTCCCCAGTACAATCGTCCTATTGTGGATCTTTGTGGTATACCCACGAGTCCTTCCGCCGAAGCACATTACTCTTTGTTTTATTGACCACAGACATACGACTCTCTTTGCATGGCTTTAAGTGGTAATTTTTCAAGTGGTTATTTTTCCAATATTGAAATTGCATCTATATAGTGCTTACTACTCCTGATGAGGCGTAGAAGTATGCAGCATTGATGCCATACTATCAGTATGTGGGTGTGATAGGTTTATATTGGTGCAGATAATGCAGGATAGGGCCTGACATTGAGGATTTTGTTTTTTACGGCGTTTTATATAGCACAAACATGACCCAGTATCGGGTATCAGAGCGCAGTACATAGTACCAGTTGCATTACATGAGGACACATTAATTTTTGTTGGGCACAGGGAGATTACGTGATTCGCCCAGAATCACAGGATGTTCAGCGTCATTGCTGAGACTCAAACCCGGTTCTGCAGATTGGAGGTCGACCGCCCTAGCCGTTAGCCCAACTCCTCTCCCCAGATTATAATATACGGGTTCTAGCAATGCATCATACTGGTGCAGTAAATGCAGGATAGGGCTTGCCATTGCAGATTATAATATATGGGTTCTAGCTATGCATTATATTTTGCAGTTAATTGCGTTTTGTTTTTCCAGTGTGTGCGGATTACAGTACATGAAGTGTCCCTATGCAGTTTTATGTCATAACAAATCTTTTGTTGTACTTAATGCAAATTTATTTCTGTCTGTGCGGGTTGTAATGTATTAGATCTACAACTGCAACAAATGGTGCAGTTAATGCAGTTTCATAATCTGTTTATGCACATTACACGGTGTTGAGTCTGCCCTGCATTTTATAGCAGATCAGGGGCCAGATGTACGACCACCCAATTTGTGACACGCAAATTGCGACACAATGGCGAGTCGCAAATTGGGATGTACAACAGTGTCAGAGACACTGTTAGTGATTCCCAATGGGGTTGCAAAATGGGAGGCTCATGAATATTAATGAGCCTGTCGCACTTTGCGACCCCATTGGGAACGACTGGCCCTCCCAGGGTTGGTGGCTCGCTGGGCTCAGCAGACCTCCATGTCTGGGACTGCTCTTCAATAAAACTGTTTTTTTAATGCAGCCCGTTTTCCTTAAAGGACCCCTTCCCATTCGCAACTCCATTACCACCCTCTTGAAGAGGGTGGTAATTTGCAAATGTTTTGCGACCGCAATTGCGGTTGCAAAACATTGGCACATGGCTTTGCGGTCATTATTAGGTAGGGAACGCCCATTCCTAATAGTGAATGGCAAAACCTATTTAGCAAGTGGCAAATAAATTGCGACTATAGGCTTTGTACAAGGCCCATGAGGGTTTTGCACGCGCAGATGGGTCGCAAACCCGTTTGCGAATTGCAAAAACAGGTGGTACATCTGGCCCCAGATGTATTGTTGCAGGTAATGCAGACCCAAACATGCCTGAACAGATTTTAATATATATTATCTACTCACGCAACATATTCAAGCAGTTAATGCAGTTTCTTTTCTACTTGTGCAGATTATAATGTACGAAGAATGCCTATGCAATTTGTGCGATGTCAGGTCTATTGTTGATGTTAAAGCAGTAACAGGTCTGCATTTGTAGATTATAATAGGCTCTACCAATGACGTGTATCGGGGCAGTTAATGCAGTTTCATTTATACGTGTGCAGATTATAATGTATGGGGTAACCTATACAGTTGAACCATATCAGTTCTGTAGTTCATGCCAATGCAGTAACGTGTAGATTTTCTTATAAGGGTTTTTCTAATTCAGTAGATTTGTGTAGGTAATGCAGTTTCATTCAATTCTGTGTGGACTATACTGCAAGGGCGGTTACACAGCCTCCCCTGCGGTTGTATGATGTTACAACGCATACTTTTACAACGCACACCTTTACAACGCATTTTTTACAACGCAACATCCATTACAACGCATTCCATTACAACGCATGCCATTACAACGAATTTTTAAAAACTACCTTTACAACGCATTCCATTACAACGCATACTACCTTTGCAACGCATACCATAACAACGCATAACATTACATTGCATGTTTGGTAAGTATTGGATAGTGTAGGGGTAAAAATTACTATTCTAACTCCAGGGGGTGCAACAGTAGTTTAATTGTTGGATGGTAATGGTATGCGTTGTAATGACTGCGTTGTAATGACATGCGTTGTAATGGTATGCGTTGTAGTGTCATGCGTTGTAGTGGTTGCGTTGTAATGGCATGCTATGTAATGGATGTTGTGTTGTAAAAGTTTCGTTGTGATGGTAGTGCGTTGTAAAAGTTGCGTTGTAAAGGTTGTTTCCCCTCCCCTGCAGAGTTGCCTTTTGTAGTTATATAATTCAGAATACCCTCATAAAAATACACAATGCATCCTCTTCTGAATGTGCAGTGCGTGTGTGTGCACATATTGTGCTGTGTGTACGCAGGCAGCCTGGCAACAGCCTCTCTGGGGCTTTCAGGTGCAGTCTATTTAATTAGGTCTGAGTGGCAGACAGCAGGTAGGGCTGAGACATAATAACCAGCAATTAAGGTGCCTGGCCTCCTGCCAGCCCGCCTCCACTGCTCCACAAAGCAGGGTTTGCACACAGGAGCTTGCCTTAGCCCAGGGGGGAGGCAGCAGGCCCTGGGGAGGTTTCTGGGCCTGGAATGAAGGCTTCCCTCGCTTCTGAAGCTCAGACTCAGACATTTTCGGTTGCATTTTTCTCCCCGTGCATGCACAGTCAGGCATTCCCTTGGTGATTATGGAAAGTATTTTCATGCTACTCTTTACCCCACTGACCTCTTGACCCCCATGTCTGAGGGTGTGGCGCGGAGGGAAGATCTGCAGGGGCCATCTCAGGATGTGACTGTAAGAAGTGAAAGGCACTACAGCTCCTAGAAGCCAATGTTGACTGAGACAGCAGGCTAGGTTCGAATGCAAAGTTTTTATTTTTTTGTAGGATTGGTAGGAAATGTATTCCAAGAGCACACAAATTAATTTCAAAATGCCTACAGGAGGGTGACCCTGTGGGGCAGATTTACAAGCCCCTTGCGTCAGTTTTGACCCGCCGATGCGCCACTTTTGTGACACAGCTGCGGCGTAAAAGTTGCGGGCCATTTACAACGTGACGCATCTAGGGAGACATGACATTATACCTGCGTCAGGTATAATGTATACAGGGTAGGCGTTCCGTTGCAAGGCAGCCCCATAAAAGTGACGCAGTGAAATCTACAAGATTTCACTGTGTGACTTTTAGGACGCCACTGCGTCAAAACTTTACGTCTGCTTGAAGCAGGCGTAAGGAGCGATGCAGTGTATTGGAAATATGTCGCAACAATCATTGCTAGAGTTGCGTCGTGCTTGCGACACGACTCCAGCAATGCGCAACTTTTCCATCAACAGATGCGTCAGAATTTCTGACGCATCTGTCAATCCTTGCGCCATGTTGCACCGTATTGTAAATACGGCGCATCCATGGTGACGCAAGGGTTTTGCATGGTGGCTCAGGGAAAGTGACGCATCTCTACAGATGCATCAATTATTTATAAATCTGCCCCATAGTGCTAAAGCACAGAGTCCCTCAGTGCATGCAAATTGCCAGAAATGACCCTACTGTTCAACTGCCTGGTGATTCCAAGAATGTATAACCCTAGACTGGAGTGTGCCTCTCATTGGGTATCCTAGATAGCCGCCCTCCCAATGAACTCCACACATTGCATGTCACCACACTGAAGGATATTACTTGGCCACAACCAGTACTTAATTTGAGCCAGTGGTTTCTTGTGCTCGGCACCGGCACTTAATTGTCAGCACAGGCATTTGTGACAGTCTACCATAAGGTGGCGCTGTCTGGCTACTACAGCAACAGGAAATTAGTAATTCAATATAATTTAAAAATTACTAATACCTGCCGCCCAAGCCATCCTTATTGATTTGGGGGCCTGGAATAGTCTGAATTGTCACACTTGTAGGTGTGTTATGGTTAGTAGTAGTGTTTGTACTATCATTGGCAGCACTAATGTATGGTGCAAGCTGCATTGGCCTCCTGGCGAGAGCCTTGGAAACATCAGAGGACATCAGCATAAACATGCGACATGCTCACGCCCGAGGTATCAGCCATTTTGAGTATCAGAAACAAAGTAATCCATGGCCTTTACGGCTGTGTCAGGAGACACTGAGAAACCAACCTTGTACTCATAGCTGCCATGGTTTCAGACTGCTCATGTGTGACATTTTCATAATTTCAGTGTAATTATGAGTGACATTTCAATGGCTATGAGTGACACTTTCTCGAGAGAAAAATCAAGTAGTGAAGACGAGGTAAAAATAAAAATATCAGAAGATACTCCCATTTGAGCAACGGGGACCTCGAAGAAGAGTCACATCATACATAGGTCACAGGCTCTATTATTTAAAATATTCCTTAGTCCTTAACCTCTTCCGTGCGGGGCATATTCCCCCGCTGTGCTGGGGGGCGGGGAAGGGGCCGCGCACAGCGCCCCGGTGCTCATGACGAGCTCAGCACGTCATGAGGCAGATTCTCGTGGAACGCTCAGCACAGCAGGGGAATTATCCCCGCGTGTGAGGTTCCTCGGCTCATGACGAGCTCAGCTCGCCATGAGCACCAGAGCGTCGTGCATCATGACGAGCTGAGCTTGTGATGAGCATGGAAAAGGTTAACCAGTGGGTTTCTCTGCTTCAGCCGTATTGAACAAAAAATATATTGTAAACATTATAGAACTTTGGAAGATTACATTCATTAATGAATCATTTTCTAAAAGCAAAAGGACATTCTGGGAAGCAATGGGTCACAATTTGAAATAGAAATCTAGTACCATCACACCAGCCGCAGCCTGCTGTACCAGGGGCGGCTCCTCCGGTGTGGCGGAGGAGTGTCGCCCCACTGCTTTTAAGCAGTGAGAAACATAAAATGACAATAATTGTCATTTTACGTTTTGTGTACTGCTGCTTTGCGGTGGCGGGTGGATTGGGGAATTGCTCTGCTCTCCGAGCAGGGGAGGAGTGGTTTGCTCACTCATAAAGTGCGCAATGACTGTTTGGTCGGCCCTCTCGGGCCGCCCAAAACAGTCATGCGCACTTCCTTGTTCTCCATGTAGGCTGCATTACAGCCTGCGTGGAGAACAAGCCCACCCCTGAGCACCGTGTCACGGCACTCAGACCAATCACAATGCTGCATTGCAACATTGTGATTGGCTTAGGGGAAGGAGTCTGGCTGTCTGCTTCCTGTTCCTATCAGAGGCAGGAGAGCAGAGAAGACGTGGGACCCGGCCTCGAGGTACTTTTTTTAAAATTTCTTATTTCCGACCCCCACCCCCGTTCCACGACAACCAGCCATCCCCAACACCCGCAAGCCATACCGGCAGCGACTGTGTCGTACAGAGCTACACTACAGGCTCTGCTGACTTAGCGATGCTCGGTGCACTGAGAAGTTAAGTTGGCAAGCACCACAGTAGCTCTCAAAGTCACCCGACCCAAAACTAGTAAGTGTGAGTGATTACTAACGCAGCTTAACACTGTCAGTGAGCATACAGGCTGCTGTGTGATGCATTGTTGTCAGCTGTCACATGGCAGGCAGGCGGCAGCTTAGAAGATGATCATGACTGTCAATGGAATAGCTGTTGAAGCAAACTTTTATTAGCATAATTTAGCAATTTAGGCATGGAGAGGACCTCACTGACCCGCTTACTTCTTGCGGGGCGAACCCAAACCGATGTCAATTTGCGTGCTGTGGCCACAGCGACTTGTGGACACCCACAGCAAAGCCCAGCCACATTCTGGCTCAGCTGCACAGTTAAGAGTTGAAACCCATTCCAGGCCTGAGGGACCACTCGGGTCGGCCATGACTGCCAGCAGAGCACTGAAGGTACAAGTCATCCACCCGTGAGGTAGGGTCAGGACAGCGGTTGGTCACGGGATCTCATCACCATTACTGTGGCCGCCGCGGTGCGAGCAGTGGCAAGCTGTGCAGCGCTGCCATTGCCAGCCGCAGCCAAAACTTCAATGACCACTCAACCGCTGCCGGCAGAGTGCTTGTGCTGCGAGCGGCAGGACCAAACCCACCTATTAAAGTATGTCTCAAAAACTGATATTAAGATTTCACCTGGCGGGCACTGACATTGACGTAATGCCGCTCCACTGTGTCAGTTATCATTATGTGTGACATTGTAGTAGAGTGCAGCTAGAGCTGCAAGCAGCTGACCCAGCCGCTTCCAGGAGCAGCGCGCACCGTCCGCTGCCACAGCTTTCATAGTCAGTGTGGTGCATTATAGCCGCGCTCTGGCTTGAGAGCTGAGCAGGCGATGTAATGCGTGACTTTGCATTTCAGTACACTGAAATGCGTTAGTCTAATGCCTGATGCGTGACACTTAGCAGGCCGGTGTGTTGTGAAATGAAGACTGTGCAAACTTGTGCAAACTAGTACAGCAATCAACACTAGTGTCGAGAGGAAGCCATTGACAGTAGATTTTAATCCTAGAAGTACGACAGCACCTTCAAAATGTAAACTGTGCTCTTTGTAGGTGCTTAACCAAAATTTGGCACTTGGCCTTCCATCCCCTATTTTTATTGTGTTTCCCCGATATAGGCTCCTCAGTTCCCTGTTCCTTCTGCCTCTGTAAGGAAGGACTGTTTGCACTGTATCGTCTGCGTTTCCTCCCTTTGTAGGCAGTGGCTCTTGCTTACTCTCCATTAGCTACTGCTTGGTCCCATTGCTCTTGTTTACATTTGGTTGGCTCTTGCATACTCTCCATTGGCTCTTGCTTAGTCTCCATTGGCTCTTGCTTAGTCTCCATTGGCTCTTGCTTAGTCTCCATTGGCTATTGCTTACTCTCCATTGGCTCCTGCTTAGGCTCCATTGGCTATTGCTTACTCTCCATTGGCCCTTGCTTACTCCCATCCTCTCTTGCTTACACTCCATTGGCTCTTGCTTACTCCAATTGGCTCTTGAGTACTCTCCATTGGCTCTTGCTTACTCCCCATTGACTCTTGCTTACTCTCCATTGGCCCTTGCTTACTCCCATCCTCTCTTGCTTACACTCCATTGGCTCTTGCTTACTCCAATTGGCTCTTGCATACTCTCCATTGGCTCTTGCTTAGTCTCCATTGGCTCTTGCTTAGTCTCCATTGGCTATCTCTTTCTATTGACCGAAACCTGGCTTCAGGACTCGGATTCTGCTATATTGAATCTAGCCTTTCCCCAGAATTATAAGATCTTCACGGCCAACAGGGCCACTAGAGGAGGTGGTATTGCTATGGCAGTCAAATCCTGTTTCCCGGCTGAATGGAAACTTTCAGGACTGCCCGCTTGTGAAAGCGCCATATTTAAAATTGCCTTTAGCCATCACTTTACATTCAGCGGTATGTTCATTTACCGCCCTCCCGGCAATGATTCTGTCTTCAGGTCCGCACTGGCCGATATGGTCAGCCCGATAGCGCTCGGTTGTGCCAATTTTAACATCTTGGAGGACCTTAACATCCATTTTGACAATGGGTCATCCACAACCGTGAGCACTCTATTGGCGGATCTGGAAGCCCTGCAACTCATCCAGCTTGTCACCCTTCCTACCCACTCAGGAGGCCATATTTTGGACCCCTTTTTTTCCACGCTTGAGGGGGTGAAGGTGTCAGACCCTTTGTTGATGGGATGACGGATCACTTGCTAGTGGAAGCCTTCTGTTCGGTCCACGATAAGCCTTTTATATCGGTGGACAGGCATATTTTAAAAAGGCCTTGGCATAAGCTAAAGCTCGAAGAGTTTTATAGGCTACTGGAACAGAAACCTCTGAGCACCCTTGTTAATGCAAATGTGAACCAAGGATACCATCAGTTCTGCACCTGGATCACCGACGCTCTGGACTCTCTTATACCTATGCGGTGGTCGAAAGGCCGGATAAAAACACAAAGCCCTTGGTATAATGAGTCTCTTGCAGAGCTGAAAAAATCTTGCCGAAAAACAGAGAGGGAATGGAGAAGATCTTACGATCCTGCTCTGAAAATTCGGTATTTCGCTGATCTGAAGGTTTATCACAGGGCTATTTGCAGAACACGAGCTGCTTTCTATGCGCAGGAATTTGCTCTTAGTTCCAACCCCTCGAAACTGATTTTCAAGGTCCTGAAGGACCTGATGACTAAAAAAGCCACCTCGGAGGTGATTTGTACAGACTCCCATTGTGACAATCTGGCCACTTTCTTCTTAGAGAAAGTGGAAAAAAATCTACCAAGGATTTGATACAGGCTGTTCAAATCTAGAGGTAACCGAACCTGATGCTATGGGACATGATACCCTGGCTATTCTACCAGACCTGCCTATTGAAATCTTTGACAGGCTCAGCCTTAGGGTTAAGTCAGGTTCTCCTCTGGACCCGTTGAAGCCAGCTTTTATCAACACACTTTCCCCGTTGTGCCGAGACCCCATATTGAAATTAATCAATATGTCACTGTCCAACGGAATGGTACCCACCGCATGGAAACAGGCAGTGATTACCCCTATTTTAAAAAAGGCCAATTCTGACCCCCGGATGCCAGAAAACTACAGACCTATATCCCTTCTGCCTTGGATAGCGAAAATAACGGAAGCCCATGTTAACTCAGTTCTGTCTGAGCATCTGGCTCGTAACCAGATATTAGATCCCAGTCAGAATGGCTTCCGGTCAGGACACAGTACCGAGACGGCGTTACTTTACATCACGGAACATCTTCGCCAGGTACTTGACTCGGGTCATACAGCAGCGCTCCTGCTATTAGACCTAAGCGCTGCTTTTGACACTGTGTCCCACCATATATTGATCCAACGCTTACAGGAAGCTGGAGTTACGGACATCGCTCTCCAGTGGTTTTGTTCCTTTCTATCGGAGCGAACCTTCAAAGTGGCTATACCACCAGCTCAATCCGCCACTTATTCCTTGGAGATGGGAGTCCCACAGGGATCCTCGTTGAGCCCTACAATGTTCAACCTCTATGTGAAACCGCTAGCTGCAGTCGTCAAACAGTGGGGTCTGACGATGACCTCATATGCTGACGACACACAGCTGGCGGTGACACTTAGTGGAGACCCCGAGGTGGAGGCTCCCAGATTCCGAGAGGGTCTGGTGGCAGTAGCAAGCTGGCTCCGGACCAACTGCCTTCAGTTGAATGCCACCAAAACTAAGGTGTTGGTATTAGGGAAGCATGCGGAGCTATGGGGAAATCAGTGGTGGCCACCAGAGCTGGGTGTCATTCCGATTCCTGCCTCTGGCGTCAGAAATCTAGGCATTTGGCTGGATCCTGCACTCACCTTCATGGATCACACCAAGAAGGTGGCGGCCACATGCTATGGCATCTTGCGGGGTATAAGGCCGGTTTTAAAGTACTTTGACCCCCCCACTAGACAGCTTGTGGTCCAGGCATCAATACTATCCCGGCTGGACTACGGCAGTTCGCTGATGCTAGGGATGAATCAAGCAGAGGCCTCTAGACTACAAAGGGTTCAAAATGCCGCGGCACGTGCCATTGTGGGCCTCCCCAGACACTGTTCAGTGGCTGGCACGATCGTGGCCCTACACTGGCTCCCGGTCAGACAGCGAATCAAGTTCAAAGCGCTGTGTCTGGCTTTTAAAATTTTGAAGTTTTCTTCGCCGCCGGCACTTGCCAACTTACTTACTCCCTATTTTCCTTCAAGGTCCTTGAGATCTGAGTCGCTCCACCTGGCAGTATGCCCCCGTTTCAAATTGTGCAGAATGGGTGGCCGTTCCTTCCGGGTGCTTGCGGCAGGGTTATGGAACTCGCTTCCGGTCCATATTCGAGCTCTTGACGACCTGCTTGCCTTCAGGCAGGCGATTAAAACCTTCTTGTTTCCCGTCTCTGAATAGTTGCCCCTTTCTTTTATTGTGTGTTATGTTGTAGTGTCTGTCCAAGCGCCAGGACGCCCCTTTGCTGGGGCAGCTGTGCGCGATAAAAATACAATTAACATAACATAACATATTGCTTACTCTCCATTGGCTCCTGCTTAGGCTCCATTGGCTATTGCTTACTCTCCATTGGCTATTGCTTACTCTCCTTTGGCTCTTGCTTACTCCCCATTGACTCTTGCTTACTCTCCATTGGCCCTTGCTTACTCCCATCCTCTCTTGCTTACACTCCATTGGCTCTTGCTTACTCCAATTGGCTCTTGAGTACTCTCCATTGGCTCTTGCTTACAACATTGGATCTTGCTTACTCTCCAGTGGCTCTTGCTTACTCCCATTGGCTCTTGCTTACTCTCCTTTGGCCCTTGCTTATTCCCCATTGGCTCTTGCTTTCTCTCCATTGACCCTTGCTTACTCTTCACTGGCTCTTGCTTACTCTCCATTGGCTCTTGCTTACTCTCCTTTGGCTCTTGCTTATTCTCCATTGGCTCTTGCTTACTCTCCTTTGGCTCTTGCTTACACTTCATTGGCTCTTGCTTACAACCATTGGCTCCTGGTAACACTCCATTGGCTCTTGCTTACTCTCCTTTGGCTCTTGCTTACTCTCCACTGGCTCTTGCTTACTCTCCATTTCGCCAGGTGGATGGGAATGTCTCCTGGTCTTTGGTAACGATCATCACAGCCTCAGTGGCGGACGCACAGGTAAGAGTATAACCAACTGGGGAATTGTGTTACTATTATGCCCTCATACTGCTTTGCATTTATCTGCGATTCCCATCTGAGTTTTACGGTGCTGGCTTCTATCCAGTACAATCTTACCTCTTGAACGCCATTTACCACAAGGGAGGTATCCTCTTACTATCACGCCACAAACCAAGACCCGGAGAGACGATGGAGCAGCTGTGCTTTCTATTTCTCTCTCTGCTCCATTCTACCCTGGCTACCCACTGTGTGCTTGCTGTCGATAAGCAACACTTACGACAGAGAAGGGGTTGTAGGGTTCACGTCGAATTCGCAGAGCACATTCACGTAATCCAGTTTACATGCATTAATGCGTGGGTCTTGGCTCCCTCTGATGCTTCACTATATATGTTAACCCTGATGTCCCTTTCCTGGCACCCTGGATGTGGCCCACATGCTCCTGGTGCTAGGTAAAGCACTGTGAAGCCTTCTTAAGTCAGGTCTGTGCTTAGCAAACACTCGCAATGTAAAGATATGCATTAATGGAAAACAAAATTCAGAGGAGTGTAGGGTAAGGGTGGATGAAGCTCAAAGGGTTCGATTCACAGAACTAACTTAAGACAAAATCCTAAATGTACTACTTTTGGTATTCACAGAAGGCATTTAGTAGTAGTAAACTTAGGATTTTCTTTTAAGTTTGACTTAAGACAAACTTAAGACAAACTTAAGACAGACTTAAGACAAACTTAAGACAACATCCTAACTTAAGTCTGCCGTAAGTCTGCCTTAAGTCTGTCTTAAGATTGTCTTAAGTTTGACTTAAGTCAAACTTAACCCTTTGCATGCTGATGACGGAACCGCTCCGTCATCAGCTGCGGTGGCGCTGTGCTGATGATGGAGCGGTTCCGGCATGGCCCGGCCACCGCGCCTGCGCAGCACGGATTCCGCGCCTGCGCTGGGCGTTCTATTGAGCGGGCGGGGCCATGACATCATGAGCACAGCCCAACCGCGGCTGATGACGGAGCGGTTCCGTCACCAGCATGCAGCCGCCGCGCGGCCGCCCCACCCCCTTAGCGCTGCGGCGGAATAGCCGCTGCAGCGATGCGGTTAAGACAAAATTCTAACTTTACTACTACTAAATGCCTTCTGTGAATACCAAAAGTAGTAAGTTTAGGATTTTGTCTTAAGTTAGTTCTGTGAATCGGGCCCCCAGTCTTTATGGAGAGGAGCCATTGGCTTCAGAGCTAGCGCCTCAATATCTGTATAAGCCTTCCTGCTGCACTGCCGTGCATCAAAATAAAAGGGCAAGAATGCAACATATCTACAAGGTACGGCACATTCCTGTCCTTCTCCTCAGGGCCGGCTCACAAGCAGCAGCCATGTACCAACGCAGAGAAGCTTGCGCCTTGGTGCAAGGGTGCCTGTGTCGCAGGGATGATTGTTGTTGTGCAGGAAGGGACACCCTTGTAAATATGGACCAGCACACTGTGCCACTGGAGAGTCAAAAAAAGGGACGCGCTGACAATGCGATAGGCTTGCAAATTAAGCACCCACTGTGAGCACTTAACTAGTGAAGGCATCTTCGAAGAAACACAGTCACGGCAGTGTAAGTAAGACTCAGTATTGGTTCAAAAAATGGTGCCCATTCATCTGGGCAGAAGGGTCTCTAATCCTGTGAGGAAATTCTGCTGGACTTTGCCAGCGCACAATAAAATAGGCCTCTGCCCTGTCACCGGTGCACGAAGGGAGTACCAAATACTTTTATATACCTTCAGTCATCCAGGTCGCCAGTCACTGCCCAGATTTAAACAGGTCAAACAAACACAGAAACAGATAGGGACTTTAACGGGGTAGGGTTCAAATTGCCATTTATTTTCAAATGCTTATGGCAACAAGCCCTCTCTAAGGTTCTGGGGATTGATATATCAAATGAAACCTTATTCAACTTTACACTAAGTGTCTGATTTAGATCTTGGCAGACAGAGTAATTGGCCATGGTGAAGTATCTTACTCTCGCCATGGCGACGGTACTCCACCCGCCGTATTTAGAGATGTACACCGCCCCACTCAAAATGAAGTGGGTGGACGTTCAGGTTTGCGGAAAGGGTTCTCCGTTGCAAAAAAGTACCTGTGTAATCTTACAGGTTTTTTTTTTAATACAAAGAATGGATTTTTGTTAGATTTGTTGCAAGGTTTTGTTCCTTGTATGCGTAAGCCACCATGTGCCGCACGTTAGCTTTTGTTGTAGTGGATGCTTTTCACTACCTTTCAACAGGGTTTTGGCCCATAGGGTCCCATATTTGGGGCAGGGATTTGGGTTTTAGACCTTTCTTTCCACATTTTTACATGTTTGTTCTCAGTACATGGGGAGTATACAGATTATTCTTCCGTTTTCGTCTCTTTATTTAAGGAGGAGGATGGGTATGTATCCTATCCGTCCTCCTGGTGTGGCTTGTTTCCCTCTCGTGATGTGGTTTTTCCTTTTCATCCCTGGATCATAGACCATTTACTTTTGTGTATATTGTTGTTTATAGTTTTAAAATGGGTAATTCTTATGTATCTTTCCTCCTGGTGTGGTTCTGTTTCCTCTCGTGATGTGGTTTCTACTTTTCATCCCTGGGTTATGGACCATTTGCTTTTGTGTATATTGTTGTTTATAGTTTTAGAGTTTAGTTTAATTATTCTTCTATTTTATAGGAAGGAGATAATGTAGTATCTTCATGTTGTGTTATTATGTACTATGTTATCTTGTTCCTAGCTGCTCAGCCAGTGCGAGTGTTCTGTGTGGAATGTTGGTGGGTGGGCCATGAGTGCAATGCTTGAGTGACAGGTATGAGTGGTCAAAGTTGGTGGAAGGGCTGAGCAGCAGGGAGGCTGCTCTTGGTGGGGCTGCTCTACAAAGCTTAACTACTACTTGTTATCTACTTGAATAAACCTAAGTAATCTATATTCTACCAGTGTGGACTATGTTATTACAGTACCCTTTCCACCAACAAATATACCAGGCCCTAAATCCCCTAAGTTTAACGCGGAGGAAATAAGGCCATTTTGCCCAGGGCTAGCCGTAACAAGGCCGATTGTTGGAGACAATACCTCAGTTTATTTTAGTATTACATATAGTTTAAAATATAGCAAACAGTGTATTAGTAAATGGGAACTGGTGTCTGGTAAATCAGTTAGGGGCACATGCATAATTGCTTTTTGCGGTCACAAAGGGGCAGATTCTCAGAAACTGCCCCTTTGCGACCGCAAATTTTGCATTTGGATGCATCATCCCAAATGCAAAAATAGCTATTTAACCCCTTCCGTGCGGCCGCGATTCCCCCCGTGTGCGGCCGCCGAACGAACAGGGCGGGGCCGTGACGAACCCCAGCCGTCATCCGCACAGGAGTACCGTGGAGCGTGACGGCTGGGGTTCGTCACCAGCATGGAAGGGGTTAAGTAATGACTAAATTTGCAATTACTTAAATTGCGTTTGCTTTTAGGGAATCGCAAATTGCGATTCCGTAAATGCAATGCAACAACAACAGCAACAAAAAAAGCGATTTCCCTATTAAGAAATGCAAATTACCATCAATTTAAAGTTGATGGTACTTTGCTAAAACATTGAAAAATGCACAAAAGTGCATTTTTCAAAGTTCTATGTTGCACACACATGCCCTTGCACTTTCAGGGGTGCATCAGGGTGTCCTTTTGGCCCCCCTATCGCCCATGACATTGCATGCGCAATTTGCTAGTACCTATTTGGTACTCGTAAATTGCACTTGCACTTCCCATTGATTCTTTTGGGCCTAGGGCCCATAGGAATCAATAGGGAGCCAGTGCCTAATTGCGACTCGCAATTTAGGAATTTTAAGGAATCGCATTTATTTTTGCAAATCCTTCATGCATTGCATTTTGCGATTTCTAAATAGCGAATCGGTCAAATTCGCTATTTAGAAATCACAAAATGCGGGATTGATGCATGTGCCCCTAAATGTATTAAGTGAACACTGCATCTGAAAATTAAAAAAAAGGTTGTAGGTTTAGGAGCTCTCATTCCCTCAAGAAACCGAAGACAGCATCTTACACTACTGATGCATACCAGCCCCATTTTCTCTAAGTAACCTTTACAGCCACCTCCTGCATTGAGGCATTAACTCTGCACATAGGCAGAACTCGTAGGCTTTGTTCTAAATTGCATCTGCTCCCTGAAAGGAGTAATCTCAGTTAATTATCTGAGCCATTGTCTGTCATATTTCCACATTTCTTCAATAGCTTTAATAGGTTGAGAAAACCTGATGAACAGGTTTTCGTCTGCAGTGCCCTACATTTCTCAGTGTACACATCACGTTGGTGCACATTAAGTACATAAAACACACAAAAATCTGATTGGCTTTTGGCACTTAAATAGCACGTGTTAAAATATAGAATAGAGGGCCTTCTCCCTAAGAGAGGTGCCAAATCTTTTCTTCATACAGATGAGTTCTGCTCTAACAATGCTCTTGCTACACGAAAAAGGTCACTCGTTACTTGCAATGAGATTACAGGTCAACCAGTTACATCACACTGTTAAGAACCAATGATGGACAGCCAAGACACAGGCACTGCACATGTCTTGACATTAGGATGGCGGGCGGACTATGCCCGCCCACCATCCTCACGGTACTAGGGACCGCCTGCCATAAGGGCGGGGGTCTCGTGCATGACATTAGGATGCGCCTGCCAAAGTGGCGGGCGCATCCAGCATCCTACCATTGTGGCGGGTGGTGCACTCAGCACCGCCCGCCACAATCGCAGGAAGGCATGCAGTGCACTTCCATGAACAGCATGGCAGGCGCCGCGCGGTGCCTGCCATGCTGTGCATGGAACTGCTGGGGGTACCATAGGTACCCCCCATGTGCACCCCCCAACCCCCCGGAGTCCATAGGGCCTGCATCGGGCCTCCAATCAAGACTGCGGCATTGCCGCCACGGAAAGGCATTTAAAAAAGCCCATCCTAATATAGCTGGCTGTGTCTGATAGACACCGCCACCATAGAAACCCTTTTCCGCCCCGGTCTGGAAAAGCGGTGGACGGTCTTTCCGTCCGCCGCAGACCCCCCAGCCATACTAATATGGCGGGGGGTCATTCTGGGACGGATGGCGGGTGGATCACCCCCACCAGGCCGGCGGTGGCTACCGCCGGCCTGGCGAGGGCGATCCGCCCGCCGAACTTATGGGCCCCTTAGTTTTTCATGCGGTGAGCTCCAGGTGGCAAAGTTATATTTTGCCTGTAATCCTGAAGATGCTTGCTCCATCCTGCTTCGTCTTCCTCGTTCATTCTCTCGTGCAAAAGTGAGATGAGAGGCAGGTCCAGCCGAATTTTGTTGCGTGCACGGCATTGCATTTAGGGATGCAGTGCACACAACGAAATTAGTTTGATTTATTTATATGTTTACTTACCTGTAAACGTCCATTATCCATAGATTACTACCCCCCACCCTGCCCCTCCCCCTCTCCATGTCAACGCCCCGGCAGGTACTCCCCTACTGACCGCGGCTGGGTAGGTCTGCTGAGAGGTGAGACATATTGTTTCAACCAGGATAACACAAATTAAAAAAGCATTGACAAATTCAAGGCATGCACAGAGACAATGTTTCAGAAACACATACAGAACATATATAAGTAAACGTGCCAACCTTAGAGGCAAACATGTACAAACAGGACCTATACATCAAGCCTTCCAGAAACCCTCCAGCAATAATACCTGTGCCACCTTGAGAGCTTGGCCCAACCTCTTTGCTGAAGGCCATTTTAGGCCTCAAGGAAAATAACTCAGTGAGGGTTCATGGTGAGAGGAAAGGGAGTTGATGGGTTGGTGAGGTGAGGTGTCCTCCAGGTACTCTGGTTTGAGCATCCCAAACAGACCCCCTAGGGTTGCCCATTTTAAAGATGTAATGGAGTTGTCTTTCCTATGGGATTTCTCCCAGCCTGCATACCTGGATGACAGGATAAGGTAAAGGCAGGGCTCGAGTCGGGGTACCACACAGGTGGACGGCGTCCCCTCACTTATTTTATCGGGAGCTCGATAACTGGAGCAAATGGAGCCACACCTTCACTCTTTGGCCTCTCTGGGGCGAGATCGCAGCGCATTCAGAACGCTGCTCACGCGCTGGTTTCTCTGATGCAATCGCATCAAAGGGGTGAGCGAGGGGAGGCAATGAGTCTGATGGTGCAAGCCACCTTTCGTGACGTCATTTCCTGTCGCGACGTCAGCGTCCCCCCACTTCTTTTTATAGGACTTGTGCCATGTGTACTGGGACACCTCCCTGTGGCAAGAGCAGTGGCGGCTTTGACTACTTTAAAAGTTACTTTACCTTAAATTTACCTTACGTTTTTTACCTTAATCTTGACTCCACGATTAAAGTTCCCAGCCCCTACGTGCATGTTTTCGTTGAAACCACTTTTTGTGACTGCCAAGGTGGGTTTGAGGGAGGGGTCTTTGCAGGAGTAGCTTTAATGTGTGTGCTTCCCCATCAACATTATAATTCTGTTTATTTTTGTCCCTGAAGGGCCTGGTCAGTAAAGTGGGGCTTAGCCCCTTTTTCTCGAGCAGAGCAGTTTGGTCCCCGGGAGACTCCATGCAGTTCCATTATTCCCTGGCCAATCATGTTTCAGTTTTTTCTCTCCTTTGTAACACTCTCTTGAGTTACACAGCATGTGTAAACTCGTGTTTTAATGATTTTATGACAATTATCTTGTGCAGTGTAGCGTACCCCAATGAATCCCCTTCTGGTCTAGGGAACAAAAAGATGACGTACAGGTGTTGTACTCTGCACTGTCCTGCCAAGCACACCTTGTAAAACTTTCTTTGCCCTTTGTTGATTTTTTGACTAATGAAATGAAAAGCAGTTCTAGCAATACTTTGAAGAAGATTTTGCACATTTTAATTATTTTGACTTGCATGTCACTGTATTTTCTGCTGTTTCTCAGTACTTTGTTCATGGCAATAATAATAATTGCTACAAAAAAATTAAGCAACCGATCCATGCGGAATGAAATTCAAACAGCTCAATGCGTTTCGGCTGAACCTGATGCTTCATCAGGAGCCCATGGATTTTTTAAATACTGACAGCAATAAAGAGACGAACATTTCAAAATTCAATTCCTACCTCGAAATAACAAATGCTAGTAGTCCATGTGAGTGCTGAACCAGCGCGCTCATTTCATCTCCCTGGTGTCTGTATTTAGAGTTCGCCGTTTCATATAGGCTTGAGAATTGCCCTTGTGTAAATGGCCATTACCTGAATTTTCTGTTCCCCTATTTTTTTCTACATCTTGTCGTGAATATGTGTGATAATCCGTCAATCCACTGTAATGATCTTTGCTCATCTTGGGCCTTATTTATGAGGCCTTGTAACACGTTTGCACCGCGTTGTGTCACTTTTTGTGACGCTGCGGTGGTGTAAAAAATGCACCATGTTGCACCTTATATACAAAGTGGCGCATCTAAGCAGATGCGTCACTTTGTAAACATCTGCGCTACATTATACCTGTATCAGGTATAATATATGCAGGCGGGGGCGTTCCCCCGCAAAAAGCCTCGTAGATTTCACTGCACCACTTCTAGGACACAAATGCATCAATATCTTACACCTACCTCACGGCAGGCGTAAGACTGACGCAGGCACATTTAACAAGGTACTAGCCCATGTGTAATGACCCCTTGCTGGAGGTACGTCACTTTTGTGACACACTCCAGCAATTCGTCATTACTGCGCCTACAAATACGACAGAAGTACTGACATATCTGTTACTCCTTGCGACATGGAGCACCGTACATTAAATACAGTGCATGGATCGTATCGCAAGGAGGGCGCAGTGAAAACTGTTGCATCGCTGTTTTCAGCCAGCGATGCAACAGTTTTCATAGATGAGGCCCCTTGTGTATAACACAAGGAAACAAAAAACAAAGAAAAGTACACTCATCCCTTCTATGGATCTGAGCTGCATCAATGAAATGGCTGTGTGCCTTAGTACCATGGTAAAATCAGTGACGCCATTAATGACCTTTAGAATTAACCAGTGATTGATGTATGTGATGAAAGACAAAACAAGCACAGCATGAAGGGATGACACTATTGAAGCTGTCTCAGCCACACCTAAAAAAACACTGGAAACATAATTACCTCAATTGAGAGAACCTGTATTGTAAAAGAACGCAGGAGCACTAACCATCCACCCTCTACAGCCATCTGTTCCTTGTAACTCTCGCGTTTCCAAATTGGGTTTGCTTCAAGATGTCCTCCTGGTTCCCGGTGTGTAAATATGGGAAAAGAATTGAAAACATTTTACTAGCAACACAGGTACCCTGCTTTTTAAGATTCAAACATACTTGCAGACGCTATTAGTTATTAGACATTGGAATGTTGGTAGCTCCATTGAAAACAATGGAGTGCTCCGGGCTTATAATGGCCGGTATAAGCCTGGAGCTCCAACATTCCAATGTTTCTTTGTTCACAGCTCTGGCTGTGAACAAAGGCTTCAGGGACCCTGAGGGGAATCCAATCCCCTCACGCTCCCAAAAGGCTTTGTTTTTTTGTTAGAACATTCTGTCCTCTAGTGACAGAATGTTCTAATAGCCTTATAGCCCTTCGTAGATGGGCTATACCGCTATTAAAGTCCCTCTCCCTTGTTAAAGGCCCTCGCCTTCGGCTCGGGGCCTTTAACGCTGGAGAGGGTCTTTAATAGCCGGTATAGCCCTCTACGGCGGGCTGTAAGGCTATATTAGAACATTGGAATGTTGGGAGCTCCATTGAAAACAATGGAGTGCTCCGGGCTTATAATGGCTGGTATAAGCCTGGAGCTCCAACATTGCAATGTTTCTTTGTTCATAGCTCTGGCAGTGAACAAAGGCTTCATGGAGCCTGAGGGGATTCCAATCCCCTTGCGCTCCCTGAAGGCTTTGTTTTTTTTTGGTTGTTAGAACATTCTGCCCTCTAGTGACATAATGTTCTAATAGCCTTATAACCCTTCGTAGCTGGGCTATACCGGCTATTAAAGTCCCTCTCCCTTGTTAAAGGGCCTCGCCTTCGGCTTGGGCCTTTAACGCTGGAGAGGGCCTTTAATAGCTGTTATAGCCCTCTACTGCGGGCTATAAAGCTATATTAACTTCAGCAAGGGCAGTTCTAATGTAGCATTTGACTCAAAAAGCCTGACGTCATATATGCAAATTATGTTGTGAGCAATGGGTGACATTTTGTGTCGCTCCATGTCTGTTTGACAATTCTCAGCATCACCTGCGGTGCGCCCAGGACTTTAAGTGCGCCGGGTCCTGGCGTTGCTGAGTCCTAAAAAGCAGGTGTCGAGACGGGTCCCTACTGCACTCTCCCTTTTTGCCCTCACCCTCAGGATGAAAAATAAATCTTAACTGCAGCACTGCCACCCTTCACAGCCTGTGATGTAACTTCAAAGAGACTCAGTATAGTTCTTTCACAGTCTCATCATTTCAGAACAGAATTATTTTCAATATTATATACAACAGAGCCATAATTGTTGCTTATCTATCTTAAGCAATTGACAACCATAGGCAAAGCCAATAGTCCTGGCTTCTTGTAGGTGTAATGTTCCTTGTTGTACTATATATCTGGATGCAATGACAGAAAGAGGAAGAAACAAACCAGTCGAGCAGCACACAGATTTTTACCTTCCGTGTTTTTAATCCACGCCCTTAATTATGTTGACCACGCCCCTTTGAGAGAATGCCCAGTTTTTTCCTCCCTCTTAAAGCCCTGGGCATGCCTCAAGATTGGACCTCATCTTGGACCCTTTTCAATAACCACCCGGTGCTCTTGCAAGGATCCTCGACTGGTTCACGCAGACACCTTTGTCACAAGCTGAGATCCTTTACGTATTCCTTCTGCCTCAACGTAACGCAAAGGTCCACGTGGTGGACCAACCTTGTCTGAATTATTGCAATGAGATGCTCCTTGGCAAAACCCCAACCAAGCTTCAAAGAGAGCAAAACCTATATTTTTGTCTAAAGCAGGGGTCTTCAAACTGGGGGGCAGGCAGGCCCCCTAGGGGGGCCTTTAAGGGATTCTGGGGGTGAGAGGGGGGCACCAGGCTCTAGCCAAAAGACGCATTATGCTGATAACAGTGCTTTGTTTTCTACAGATTGAGTGGCAGTAAGCATCTCTGTTATGAGCCATCACTAACATCTTTGTCCTTTATATCCTGGCTGGGAGAAGGTGTCAAAAGAGGAAGAGACTCCCAATATTCTTTGACCCCCCACCCACATTTCTAATAATCACACTGTGGATACTGTTATACCTTAGTAAGGCCTGCCTGACCAGAATAGTATGTTTGGCATCTATGTATTTGATAACAAATTTAAAAGGGCAACAGAAATTAACTTCAATTTTTAAATATGTCTAGACATATTTAAACATTGCCAGTTTAATAGAAAATGTTTGGGGTGGGGCCCGATGATGCATCATTAAAACGATTGAAATCTACTGGTTTAAAGAAATCCAGCTATTATCCCCGGATGTATGACATTACAACGCATGCTTTTACCACGCATGTCTTTACAACGCTTTTTTACAACGCAAACCTTTACAACGCATAGCGCTTTGGGGTGCTGGATAGTGAATAGTTTAATTTACTATTCCAACTCCTGTCCCCGTGGACACTAGGGAAGGTGTTGGATAGTAAATAAAACTTATTCCCTATTCTAGAGCGCCCCCCAGCACAATGCGTTGTAATGTTTTGCGTTGTAAAAGTTGCGTCGTAAAGGCACTGCGTGGTAAAAGTTGCGTTGTAAAAGATGTTTCCCATTATCCCCAGTTATGGTTGCTCCGCACAACAGCATATTAACAGATTGTTATATGAGGCGCTATGAGCTTTCCTCTAATGAGCGCCATAGATTGCAGGGGGCAACTCCAACCAGCACCTCAACAGCGCAGCGCGAAGAGTAATAAGCGAACGCCGCGCTACACAAAAACTGTGCAACACAACAACATGATGCTCCCTACTGTTAAAGAACATTGGTACCACAAGGCCCTCCACTGATCGTACACACACGTGCATGATCAGGTGTACAGGTACTCGACAAACCTGTTCTTTCCCTAGAAAAATCAACCGGATCTAAGGGCCTCTAAAAAAGAAATAATATGCCTTCACACCCAGGCGCAAAAGTTTTGGAGAAAAGATTCCTGGCAGGGCACTCTATGTACAGGGCCAGAGCGGGAAACATCCTTTACAACGCAATCATTACATCGCACTACACTTACAACGCAGTCATTACATCACAACATCATTTACAACACATGTCACTATAACGCAGGCATTACAACGCATGACACTACATCGCATGACACTACATCGCATGACACTACATCGCATGTCACTACAATGCAGGCATGACAAGGCATACCATTACAATGCATACCATTACAACGCATAGTACCCCTACACTATCCAAAACGTACCCTACTGTTGCATCCCCTGGAGGTAGAATAGTAATTTTTAGCCCTACGCTATCCAACGCTTTCCCTACTGTTGCACCCCCTAGAGTTAGAATAGTAATTTTTACCCCTATACTATCCAATACTTACCTTACATGCAATGTAATGGTATGCGGTATAATGGTATGTGTTGTAAAGGTATAATGCGATGTAATGGAATGCGTTGTAAAGGTAGTTTCTAAAAATGTGATGTAGTGTCATGCGATGTAATGGAGTGCGTTGTAAAGGATTTTACGATGTAAAGGCATGTGTTGTAAATGTATGCGTTGTAAAGTCATACATTCGGCCAGAGCAACATTAAGGCCACTGTTGGGAGCTGCCTATTGACAACACCACAAATGACCACATGAGGGCGCCTCATTCCGAAAAGTGGCATCAAAAAGACCTTTTAAATAGGGAAAAAATTGTGTTCTTATGGCAAACAAAAAAACATTGCCTGAGGCTGCATTGGAGCTGTTTATTTAGCCTGTAGTCTACTGAAAAAACGTACTAGAAGTTCTAGTGACCAGCCTTCTTTCTTCTCCAAGCTTTGCTTACCTCCACTGGAGCTTCTGAGTGACCCCAAGGAGGCCTAACATCAGTAAAATACACCAACACTTAACAAATATTGCCCTGTCATCACGTTTTTGCCTGTAAACAACATATGACTTGCAGAGACGTTTTAAGGCATAGGCAAAGTGAGCTCTGGCCCAGGGCCCCAACCTTTCAGGGGCCCCCCTGCCAGCTCTGTTCTGCAATGAGTCTTGCCCTGATGACCTTGAATAATTCTTAATTGTTTTAAAAACAATTTTATTTTAATTAATTTTAATGTGGGAGTCTGTAACAGACATTTTGAAGAGAAATGTTGTGTTTATGTTTCATGCAACATCCATAAAAAAAGTGTCTTTTAAATCCAAACAGGAGCTCACACTTGAGAAATGGGAGGGCGTCTCAGACATTATTTGCAGTAATTTTAGTTTGCTGCTGTGTTACAAGATTGAAAACACACCTCTCTATCCCTGACTATTAAACATAAAAACATTGAGAGTTTGGAGGAGTGTGCCTGTGTGTCAGTGACCTGGCCAAAGAGGGCAAGAAAGAGGTGAAATTGGATTATACATTCAAAGCTGGTCTGAACAGGGGCCCCCAAAATACATTTGGCCCAGGGCCCCCAAAATCCTTAAAATCTCCCTGGTTACTTCTCTCTGCTTCCACCATATTTCATATAGTTAAACAAACAAACCTTTATTGTTTGCCGAGGAGAGAGCAAAGGTATGCCTATGAAGGGTTATATGTTTGGGGGCTATGAGTTACATTCCTCAACATCTGGGCTTTTTGAGAAAAAACAGAAAACATGAAAAAGCCATAAACGATTTCCCTACTTGGCTGCTAGTATATCATATCGAACATTATACTGCAGTCTAATTAAGTTGGTCTTAGATAAATCTCCCCAAACCATGGGGTCTATAAAATGAAAACAACAGCTGCCATGCTTGTAAACCCTGTGCCTTGCTATCTTTTCACATTTCTTCTGGTGCTTGTTAAATTTTTAGATTTAAATCTCTGTTGACCCTGCGGATGTCAGGATGAGGCCAGCACGTGCACAGATGTGATCTGTCTTATTAACCCCTGGAAGGTTAACCGAGCACATGCAATGTATACCTTGCTGTACAATCTGTCTGATAGTAGGCATGATTCATTTTAAAATAGTTCTACAAATGCATGTAATTAAGGGCCATATGTATAATTCCTAATTGTGATGGCAAACGCCGAAATTTGGCATTTGCGATCGCAATTAGGCTTAATGGTATGTATGAAAACAAAACTGCCTCGCAAAATAAGGAATCGCAAAATTTGCGATTCCTTATTTTGTGATTGCATTTAGGGAATCGCAAATTGCTATTCCTTACATGCAATGTAAGAAGCACAGAAAAAGGGCAATTTGGCCTTAAGGAATCGCAAATTACCACCAACTTCAAGTTGGTGGTAATTTGCGATTTCTTTGAAAAATGCATTTTTTTGCATTTTTCAAAGTGCCATGTGGCGCACATACATGCCCTTAGGGCATGTATGTGTGCCACATGTGCACCCATGGACATGGCTTTTGTAGTTCGGACTGGACTGTTCCCATGGGGCACAGGGTCAGCGCTGATTTGCATATCGCCATTGTCTAACCCAGGGTGGTGTGGAGTGGAAAAACGATGGATTTGGGCCCAGATCTTTTGACTGGGGTGAATGTGTGACATTGATCCACATTCTGTCCATCACTGTTGTGTTTGCAACATGTGCACCCATGCACATTTCAGGGGTGCAACAGGATGTCCTTTTGACACCCTGGCTCCCTGGAATTTGCATTCTCAATTTGTGATTCTCTAATTTGAGAATCGCAAATTGAGAATGTCTTCCCATTCATTCCTATGGGCCTCTAGGCCCATAGGAATGAATGGGGAGGTATTAATTAATTGCGAATTGCAACTTGCGATTCGCAATTAAGGAATATGTAGGATTCGCAAAATTATTTGCAAATCCTACATACATAGCATTTTGCGATTCTCAAATAGCGATTCTCTAAAAATCGCTATTCGAGAATCGCAAAACTTACATTTCATACATATGGCCCTAAGCTACCTATTTTAAAATCATGATTGGACTTTGAAATGTCTGTGAAAATGTACACTGAATGTCAGTTTTTGAAAAAGACGGACGTATTTGGTGGCGAGTGAAGAACACTCATCAATGAATCGGGGGGTTTGAAAGCGCAGCTACTCACCGTGAGGGTCTCAAGGCGAGGGGGGGGCTCCGTTGGGAGCTGGTCTGAAGAGCCAGGTCTTGAGGTTCTTCCTGAACTGGAGCAGTCTGGGGCTTTGTCGGAGGTGGAGCGGGAGGTCGTTCCAGGTCTTGGCCGCGAGCTAGAAGAAGGACTTTCCACCCGTTCTGGTCTTGTAGATGCGTGGGACGGTGGCCAGGCAGAAGTCGGCTGATCAGAGGTTTCTCTTGGGGGCATGGAAAGAGAGGCGGTTGTTTAGGTATGCAGTCGCCCTCATAAAATGGAGGCAGGTTTTTAGTCTCGGCGCTGGAATAGCCGGGAGTATTTATGAGAGGCAGTGAGGGGCACAGGCAAAGTTGCTTGTAAGGGAAAGTTTAGGAGGTCAGGTAAGAGGAGCACTGGAAGGGCTTTGTGTGGGGCACCGCACTGGAATAGCAGGCCGGTTATATTGTAGGTCAGAATTTTTGAGCACGGTCAGAGGGTGGGTGTCGTGTGGACAGCGCCAGCCTTGGGCATAGGTAAGCTTGGCCCAGGCCCGGTTCGCCAATATTCCGAGGGGCGCAGCAGGGAGCTGCCTGACTTAATGTCACGCAAACAACAGCTCGTCCGTCCCACTTGGTCTCTCAATCGGGTCCGTTAAATATTTTGTAAGCCCACTTTTCCTCATAAATCTGGAAATGCATCTGGTTCCATGGGTGTTGCATCGGAACACCCACAGCAACACCCGTGGAACGCCCCTTCAATGCAAAGTGCTGCCTGTAAAGGGACCATATTTACAAGGGCACGAAAAGCTTGTCCTTCTAAATATGGAGCAGTGTAATACGCCACCAGTAGGTCATAAAAAGTGGCGTACTGGTGGCGCAGGGCGCTAGTAAATCTGCCCCCTTGTGTTCATTCCAATTCAGGATTAAGGAACAAATTAGCTCCTTTGAATTGTCCATGCTCAATCAATCAATCAATCAGGTCATTTGTAGAGCGCACTACTCACCCGTAGGGTCTCAAGGCGCTGGGAGGGGGGGGTGCCGCTACTGCTCGAACAGCCAGGTCTTGAGCTTCTTCCTGAAGGAGAGGTGGTCTTGGGTCAGGCGCAGATTGGTGGGAAGAGAGTTCCAGGTCTTGGCGGCCAGGTAGGAGAAGGACCTTCCTCCTGTTGTCTCTCTTCGGATGCGGGGGACGGCGGCGAGGGCGTGGTTGGTTGATCTGAGGAGGCGCTTGGGAGTGTAGAAGTTGATCCGGTTGTTGAGGTAGCTCGGGCCTTGGTCGTGTAGGGCTTTGTGCGCGTGGGTGAGGAGACGGAAGGTGATTCTCTTGTTGACCGGGAGCCAGTGCAGATCTCTCAGGTGTCCGGAGATGTGGCTGCGTCGGGGGATGTCGAGGATGAGTCTCGCCGAGGCGTTCTGGATCCGCTGGAGTCTCTTCTGGAGTTTGGCCGTGGTTCCGGCGTAGAGGGCGTTGCCGTAGTCCAGTCGGCTGGTGACGAGGGCTTGGGTGACCGTCTTCCTCGTCTCGGTGGGGATCCACCGGAAGATCTTACGTAGCGTGCGCAGGATGTTGAAGCATGACGAGGAGACGGCGTTGACTTGTCTGGTCATGGAGAGGGAGGAGTCCAGGATGCTGATGTGTATGTTAAAAAGAATTGTATTTTAGTTGGTAAAGTGAGTATATTTCTTTTTTTACAAGTGCGTTATAAAGCCTTTGATGTCATGTAACTTTCACACTGTCCTGGCCCTAGGTTCTTGTTGATAGACCAAGAAAGGGAAAGTACAGACCAGTCTACAAGCTGAAATAATTCACAACAATGTGGCAGGCGAAATGTCCTCATATGTCACAGCTTGTCTTTGACGACAAAGTAAATGCTCTACGAAACAAGCATTTTCAATGCAATAGGTCTTGCAATTGCGAGATTTTAAGCTATTGGCATTGTAAATGATAATGCCTTTTATTTATGTGTTTTTCAAAGTAACATATATAAAAGGCATTGTCATTTCTAATGCTAATAGTTCGAACTCTCTGAAATGCGACACCACTTTTATGGTTACAGTGAGCAGCGTCTAAAGAAAGGGGCGTGGCCATCATTTAAGCGAAAGCGCGTATGAGGTGCTTTTACATAAAGTGTAAAAATAAATAAAGATAGCTTTTGTAGGACGGTCTCTAAAGTGAAAGCGATTGCGCTGTAAATTAAAAATATAAATAAGCATGTCTGCTAAAGTGAAAGCAGCCTGCGCTGTAAATTAAATAAATAAGTAAGCTCGTCCACTAAAATAAAAGCGGACTGAGCCGTAAATTAAATAATTTAAATAAGCGCGGCTGATATAGTTAAAGCGGACTGCGCTGGAAATGAAGAAATATATGAATAATAATAATATAAAAGCGAGCGGCGTGCTGCGATGTCGTGGGTGGAATAGAAGAAGATCATTAAAGAACATAGGGCTAGATGTAGGTAATTCGTATTTACCGATTCATAAATACCGAATTTTAACGATTCGGTATTTATGAATCGGTAAATATGAAGGGGGGAGATGTAGGTATTTCCAGATGTTGAAATACCGATTCGTTAATATTCGGTATTTACTGATTCGGTAAATACCGAATCAGTATTTCCTATTGATTCCTATGGGCTGTGAAGCCCATAGGAATCAATGGGAAATACCGATTCGGTAATTACCAAATCGGTAAATACCGAATTCTGCAAGGGTGCAGGGGGTGTCACTTTGACACCCTCTTGCACCCCAAATACAGGTATGTGTGCCATGTGGCACACAGACATGCCCTTAGGGCATGTCTGTCTGTCACATGGCATAGGTGTGCATGCACACATGTGCATGCACACCTGGATTCGGTATTTTACCACCCAATTGAATTGGGTGGTAAAATACCGAATCTGTATTGCCTTTGGGACTCAGAAGAATCCCACCTACATTTGGATTTACCGAATCGGTAAAATTACAGATTCGGTATTTTACAGAATCGGTAAATTTACCGATTCGGTAAATTGACCGATTCTGTAAAATAAATGCCCCTACATGCCAATTCTTAAATACCGGTCGGTAACGGCCGAAATCGGCTGTTACCGACCGGTATTTAGGCTCCTACATTTGGCCCATAGTGCTCACCGACTAGATAAAGACGACTGTGTAGCAACACAAGTAAAAAGTCCAGTCGTTATCGGAGGTTTCAAATGCAGACAAGGCAGTAACAAGATGGGACTAATAAGCCTATTCACAAATGAAAAAGCAAAGATTTTGAAAGGACTGTAACAGGAGCAAATTGAAAAGATGGGCGGGAAATGGGCGGAGCTTCTATGCCATACCTCAATACAGCATGCCTCGCAGACCAGCGCATGTGCTGCCCAGGTTCGACCTAAAAGTCACTAAGGTCACTTTATTGCTAATTTTGTCTTCTCTACTCCTTCAGGTTATGAGTGGGTTCTGCAGCTATTCCCACAGCCCTAGTTCCGGTTTCAAGCTGATAGCACATTTTCATGTTGGTGGAGTTTTGCTGTTTACAAGCTGTTTAACCATAAACTGTAAATATATATTATATATTTTCCCACTCTGCACTCTGTGTAGTGCGCGGAGTTCCGAAAAACAGAGCAGAGTTTTTTCCTCGCTCATGCTTGCTAATGTTAAATTGGCGAGCGCAAGCGAAGCAAATCTTACTCCAGACAACCTCCTGGTGAGCTTTTTCAAAGCGGGAGGTCACGGGTGGCCGCTACCATTTGTTTTGAGGAAGCTGTCGCCCTCTTGCGCTGCGCATGAGGCTATTCGTGCTGATGTTCCAAAGTGGGACAAACACCGAGTGCTATTACTCAGCACGGACAGCACGACTCAACGCACTGCACCGCTTGCAGGACTACACATAGCGCGGCGGAGGTTTTAGGTCACTTCGCGGAGTTCCGAGTAGCAGAACTCCGTAAACTCTGCCCAAGGCTATATAAAACATAGTTCAGGTTCTTGCCCTGGTCTCCTGCTCCAAACCCATCAGACAAGGCTCATATATACTGATGCTATATTCTGTAGAACTGCTATTCTCTTTTCCGATGACCATGGTACAGGGAACCTGAAACGTAAAAGCAGAAAATTAGGAAAGACCATACTTTCTTAGGGCAGGGGAAGGCATTAAAGAAAGCTTCTAGATTTGTAATATTTGCAGACCCACAATACTTCGCAGAATGAGTCCAATTGTTTTTCTTTCCAACATGAATAAAAGTGTACATGCATGTCCTCTGCGCGTTACATTACACACGAGTAGGATTCCGTTTGTGAAGTGATGCCCAACTTTATATCCCCCCTTATAGAAACAGGAGATAGTAGAGGAGTTCATATATAATAAGTTATTGCTAAATTGTGCAGAACAGTTCTTGTGAATCGCTTGCAGTGTGCAATTTATTTGTGGTTATTTTCTCTTTAAATTGGAAGAAGTGGCCTAACTTTTCCATCTGTTCTCAGTGGTGGCTCTTCTGCTGTGGAGGAGGAGCGCCGCCCCACTGCTCTTAAGCAGTGGAAATAAAGGAAACATAAAATTACAATAGCTTTGAGTTATTATCATTTTATGTTTCTGTGCTGCTTTGTGGCGGGCAGGCGGGCTGCTCTGCTTTGGGAGCAGGGCAGGGGAGGAGTGGTTTTCCCACTCTTAAGTGCACATGACTGGCCGGCCCTCTCGAACCTTCCAAACAGTCATGCACACTTTCCCTGTTCTCCACGCAGGCTGCATTACAGCCTGCGTGGAGAACATGCCCTGGATCCCATTCCCTGGCTGAGTGTCAAACCATGACGCTCAGACCAATCACAAAGCTGCATTGCAGAATTGTGATTGGTCAGGGAAGCCTGGCTGTGCTTCCTGTTCCTGGAGTTCGACAGGGAGAGCAGGAGCAGAGACACTGGACAGGTGGCAAGGTGTGGTCCCTGGAAAAAGACCTACGTTAGGGCCCCCTGTTCGGAACAACTTTGTATTTCAATAAC
Organism: Lissotriton helveticus; assembly: GCF_964261635.1. NCBI lineage: Eukaryota > Metazoa > Chordata > Amphibia > Caudata > Salamandridae > Lissotriton > Lissotriton helveticus. The sequence goes on along the minus strand of NC_136072.1, from coordinate 49,451,149 downwards.
CATTCCATTTATTTAATAATATGTTAAAGGTTGAGATAGAGAAAAAGAAATGTGAAATAGAGAGAAAGAGAGAGAGAGAGAGAGACAGAGAGAGAGAGAGAGAGAGAGAGAGAGAGAGAGAGAGAGAGAGAGAGAGAGAGAGAGAGAGAGAGAGAGACAGAGAGAGAGAGAGAGAGAGAGAGAGAGAGAGAGAGAGAGAGAGAGAGAGAAAGAGGGAGAGTCAGGGAGAGACAGGGAGAGGGAGAGAGTCAGGGAGTCAGAGAGGGAGAGAGAGAGAGAGAGAGAGAGAGAGAGAGAGAGAGAGAATGAGAGAACGAGAGGGGGGAGGGAGAGAAAGAGAGAATCAGAGAGAGAGACAGAGCGAGAGAGACAGGGAGAAAGAGAGCACCAGGGTGAGAGAGAGAGACAGCCAGGGAGAGAGAAAGCCAGAGAGAGAGAGAAAGAAAGACAGAAAGAAAGAAAAAGAGAGAGAGAGAGAGCGAGAGGGAGAGAGCGAGACAGGGAGGATGAACCAGGGAGATAGAGATAGAGAGAGAAAGAAGGGAACGAGAGAGCATGAGAGATCCAGGTAGAGATAGAAAGGGGGAGAGAGGGAGAGAGAGAAAGAAAGAGAGAGAGAGAGAGAGAGAGAAAGAGTGAGTGAGCCAGGGAGAGGGGGGAAGAGAGAGAAAGAGGGGGAGAGAGAGAGAGCCAGTGAGAGAGAGAGAGTGAGTGAGCCAGGGAGAGGGGGAGAGAGAGAGCGAGAGAGAGAGCGCGAGCCAGGTAGAGAGAGAGAGGGGGGAGATGGATAAAGATCGAAGGAGGGAGAGAGAGCGAGAGAGAGATGGACAGGGATAGAGAGAGGGGGGAGAGAGAGAGAGAGAGAGAGCGAGAGAGAGAGGAGAAGAGAAGAGAGTGAGCGAGAGAGAGAGAGAGAGGGAGAGGAGAAGAGAAGAAAGTGAGCGAGAGAGAGAGAGAGAGAAGAGAAGAGAGTGAGAGAGAGAGAGAGAGAGAGAGAGAGAGAGAGATAGATCGACAGAGAGGGTGCGAGAGAGAGATGGACTGGCCCTGGGCAGTGGGTGGGGTGACACACTCCTTCCAGTGCCTTGAATCAATGCTTGCACTCAAAGACAGACTGGGCTGGCAGGACACTTGGCAATCCCCCAGGGCTGGGCCAAGTGTTTCCTTTAACATCATGAATGCTGGAAAACCCTCCGCCCAAACATCCCTGGAAGGGCCTTTCTGGCTGCACTCTCTGTCCACCAACCCCCTCACTCTGCTCACTCCTTCCCCGCCCGCCTATCCACTGGCATGTGGCTGATGGTAAGGTTAGAACCATGAGACCTGGCTTTGTTCTGATGCATTGTGGGCATCTCAGAAGCATTGTGAGATCTGGAGAAATCCTGCCACCCCCCTGTGCTGAGAATATCACATGTGTTAATTAATATATGCGTGCAAGTGCATAACATGCACCATATATATGCGTTTAATGCATTGTTCCTTTATCTATGCAACATTCCACCGCCACTGATCTGCATAAGGAGCTTGTTACTGTGTAAGGGATTTCTAATGCAAAAGTTTAGTTTACCATACATTTTTTGATACATTTATTCTGGGCAAGGATAGTGAGTTCTCTGTGAAATAAAGCTATACATACTATGGCGCCTCTCTGCGGGCCCGATTCACAGAACTAACTTAAGACAAAATCCTAAACTTACTACTTTTGTTATTCACAGAAGTTAGGATTTTGTCTTAAGTTTGTCTTAAGACAGACTTTAGACAGACTTAAGTTAGGATTTTGTCTTAAGTTTGTCTTAAGTCTATCTTAAGTCTGTCTTAAGACAAACTTAAGACAAAATCCTAACTTCTGTGAATACCAAAAGTAGTACGTTTAGGATTTTGTCTTAAGTTAGTTCTGTGAATCGGGTCCAACATGTGTAAGTTTTAAGAATAATTGTAAATTGTATTTATATAGCGTTTACTACCCGTTTATATAGCGCTAACTACCCCATACGCGGTGTTGAAGGCCTTTGCGTCAGGTATGACTGTATTCCGGCACACAAGGCTATAGGTAAGAAGGTGATAGGTTAGTTATATGTGTACATTTCCAGTAGGATTAGTTGTGTGAAGGTTGTTAGGTTTGTGCTCTGGAGACCTCATGTATGTCCTCCAGTGATCTGAATAGGTATAGATTAATTGAAGTTCATTAATAAAGGGAAGATGTGAGATGCTATTGGGAGCGGTGTACATGGGTGACTGTTTTTTTTCTTTTTTAATAAAAGCCTCTTTACTCTGTGGTGGATGTTGGCCGGGCTTAGGAGTGGGCCACCAGCTTTCGAAGAAGGGTAGAAGACGTTGCGGACCTTGGAGGGAGTTCCGTGGGGCGGAAAGGCGGGGTGGGGGGTAGTAAACACCAGAATATAGATGATTGGAGGAAAGTAAACAATTAAGTAAATAAAAAGAATTTCGTAGCGTACGCTGCATCGCATTTTGCGATGCAGGGCGCACAACGAAATTCACAGCGTTTTATTTATTTAATTGTTTACTTTCCTCCAATCATCCATATTCCGGTGTTTACTACCCCCCCACCCTGCCCCTGCCCCTCCCCGCCTTTCCGCCTCACGGAACTCCCTCCACTGGCCGCAAATGAGTAAAAGCATGAAGGGCTGGTGGGCGTCAGTCTGTCCAACGCTTCATTTCACGCATTGCTTGGCGCGTGGCCTGGGGTGGATGCTCCCAGCTGCTCCACCCGCACCAAGCCCATGCAGGCCCTCCCGGCTGCAGTCTCTAGTGCATACAGATGGGCTGCAGAAACCATATAACCTGGCTTGGCACTGGTGCTTTACATGCTGTGTAGACTGGCATTCAGTGTGACCTTACAAGATGGGGTAATGTGCAAACTGGCATGGGATTGCTTTCTTTTTATTTTAGGGAAAGTGGACCAAGGGAAACACACAAGATGATGGACGAAATGTTGCACAATGGCAAAACATTCACCCCCAGTCACAGATCTTGGTTTAATCCACCGTTATTTTGCTCACCAAGCCACCCCAGTTCAGACATGGCCATATGCAAATCAGTCTTGACCCTGTGCCTCATGGGAACAGCCCAGACCGAACTGCCAAGCCTTGTCTTCCCTGGACCGGAATCAAGCATCCTAGGACCGGTTTCTGGCATTCCAGCCGTCTTCAGCCAGGATAGCTTGACTCCAGTGGCGCAGTGAGCACGGGACCCACGTCTGGGCATACCCTTCCCACAGAGGGTGAACAGCAAAACACACAAGATGTGGGACCATGGCAGTATCCCTAACCCAAATCATATATATTTTTTGCAGACATGTGCACACCCCCTTTAGAAGGAGGCAGTTTTGCTTTGTATTACTTTTAATCCTATTCTACATATATTGTGGACAAAAACACATTGCAAGCTTGCCAAGGCCAGAAGTATTGGCTTTGCCAGTGCTTGTTTACCATTGGCCCACACTCTCCCATGTGATTTGCATGTGATAGAAATATTTGGAGTCTGCACATCCAGTTTTTTCAATCGGCTCAACATTTTCTTATAGTAACATGCATGGTGTGCTGCCAATGAGAACTGATGTTCCATTGTACTGTCAATAAGAACAGTGCAGCTTATGTTTAGCAACATTGAGGTTTAGATATGTGAGCAAAGTGATGCTTCTGTTTTATAACAAGAGGTTGTTGAACAATAGCCAGAGACCCTGTAAGAGAGGAAGGAAATATTCAGCGAGCCATTTATTGTTGGATTGTGTATTCTTCATTGAGGCAAGGAAAAAGATTCATCGGCCTGTGTTTAAAAAATACCGGATTCAAGCTAGGGATACCGGCTAAAGATGATTTTAAATCTTAGATTCCGAGATGTGGCTATTGCCATTGGTCAATATTTGTGTAAAATCATAAAGTCTCCGCTGGCATTGTCTTCTCCATAGCGTTTAACTCCTTGGCCGCAGCGGTAATTCCGCCGTGGCGCTAGGGGGGAGGGGGGCTGCGCGGCGCTGCCATGCTCGTGACGGAACCACTCCGTCGCGAGCCACGGGCACGCTGTGCTTGTGACGGAGTGGTTCCGTCACGGCCCCGCCCGCTCAATAGAGCGCACCGCGCAGGCGCGGAAGGCCATTTGCGTGGGCAGGCGGCCGCGCCGTGACAGAACCATTCCGTCACCAGCACAGCGCGTCCGTGGCTCGTGACAGGGTGGTTCCGTCACCAGCACGGAAAGGGTTAAGATCTAGGTCCATAAGGATGTACTTACACTCAGCAAGGTGGTAAGTGAATTAGTGCATCCCCAAATAGGAAAGTCGTGAAAAACTGAAATGCATATTGCACCTTAGAATTGCATTTGGGATAAATGTATGACTTGATATTGGCTAAACGCACATTTCACTAGAATGTATTGGGGCAGAATGAATTGTTCTTATATTGATCATTTTCCTATCATTTTTAGTGAAAGGTTTTACATATATGTAATTGTAGATTGTATTGAGTCGGGGTAGGGAAAATTGTTATGTTTATTTAGTGGAACTTGCATGATCTACAAGTAGTTGTGTAGTAGGTTACAATCATGCACTGTTTTTAGATTACTATAATTGTATTCTTTTTTATGGTTTTTTTCGTTTATGGATTAGAAATGTGTGTAATATTTCTATAGGAATATATTTCCTGGAAATAAAGTACTTTTGACGATTTTTTGCTCTAATGTCAATGGGGCTGATTGAGGAAACAAATCTATGACTACAGAGAGTAGTAGTACAGGAATATTTGTGCATGTGCCCTTACATGCCTCTGCTAATAGGCACCATGGAAAGAAGGCCTCCATTGAAAAATACATGTTGGAGCACTGAACTAATCCGATTTTAAGATGTGCTTGAAAGATGTGTTGGCTTCCTGTGACATCTCCTATTCCTTGACCAACAAATGTTCTCAGCTCTTCTAGGGCTGCCTCTAAACTCTTCTTGTGGTCTTCAGTTCCAGCATTCCAATAACATTAGTTGTCTTACTGACGTAAGCATACTTCATTTAACTTCTTAAAGTGTGAAGTATTGATTTGCATACATTGTGGGTAAAGTTGTGCTTTGAAGCAAATTTTCTGCTGTTTTTAGCAATGACTGGAATTTCTTTAGTAATTCACACATAAGCCTGGAGTAAGACACATTACCCCTTCATCTGTCCTCCTTGCTCTAGTACTTACTTAGTGAGGAGTACCACCTCTCGGATGTTACCCAATACATTGAGTAGAGGAGTTGGCCTAACGGCTAGAGCGGTCGACCTCAAATCTGGGAGAACCGGGTTCGAGTCTCAGCAATGAAACTGAACATCCTGTGATTCTGGGGAAATCACTTAGGGCCAGATGTAGGTAGCCAAATACCGGTCGGTAACGGCCGAATTCGGCCGTTACCGACCGGTATTTGGCTTTTGAGATGTAGGTGCCTGAAAACAGGCCATTTCGGTAATTTTACCGAATCTGTAAATATACCGGTCGGTAAATTTACCGACCGGTATTTTTACAGATTCGGTAAAATCGAGATGTAGGTGGGACTCTTCTGAGTCCCACAAGCCCTACAAAATCGGTATTTTACCATCAAATACAATTTGATGGTAAAATACCGATTCAGGTGTGCATGCACATGTGTGCATGCACACCTGTGCCATATGACAGGCAGACCTGCCCTTAAGGCAGGTATGCCTGCCAAATGGCACCTGAACCCGTTTTGGGGGTGCTAGAGGGTGTCAAAGTGACACCCCCTGCACCCTTGTGAAATTCGGTATTTACCGATTCGGTAAATACCGACCGGTAAATGCCCAAGCATTCTTATGGGCTTCAAAGCCCATAGGAATGAATGGGCATTTACCGGTCGGTATTTACCGAATCGGTAAATACCGATTTTTACCGATTCGGTAAATGCACATCTGTATTTACCTACATCTCGGTACTTATATTTTACCACTTCTTAAATACCGAATCGGTATGATTCGGTATTTAAGAGGTGGTAAAATAAATTTACCTACATCTGGCCCTTAATCTCCCCGTGCCTAACAAAAATGAATGTGTCCTCATGTAGTGCAACTGGTGCTCGTGTAAAGCTCTCTGATACCCGATACCTTTGGGTTAAGTTTGTGCTATATAAAACTCCGTAAATAAAAAGTATATAAATATAGTTGAAAATAAGGCTTTTCTTCTATATGTATATTGTAGCTTGTCTTCCCTTTCCATACTAACATATTGCCCCGCCTCTTCCTTGCAAGGCCAATTAGCTGGTGGTGATGGAAGTAGGAACATGAGAGAGCATACATACTGCAGTAAGATTCCCTTTAATAAGGTCATGGACCAAGATTTGAGAATTTATGGGCTGGATGCAGAAACCATATTTGTTTGTTTTGTATGAGGTGGATGGGAGTTACAGAGAGGAATTAGACGCAGACAGGTTCTAAACATGCTATTTGTTTCTACTCATGGACACAGCATTGGTTGCAGGTGTGTCTCTACTAATGGTGGGTGAAGTTTAAAGTCAGCAACCTCACAATTTAGGATAGAAAAAAAATTGCACCAGCTCCCCTATGACCTCACTTCCTATCTGTTTTGGACTGGATGTCCGGCTGCAGCTCCGACTTCCAGCAAATTCGGTATGTTTCGTACTCCTTTGTGAAGAATGTGTCCTAATGGCTAGCGCGGTCGACCTTGAGGCTGGGGAACGGGGTTCGAATCTCGGCAGGGACGCTCAACATCATGTGATTCTGGGCAAATCACTTAATCTCCCCGTGCCTAACAAAATGAATGTGTCCGTCTGTAACGCAACTGGTGCTCATGTAAAGCGCTCTGATACCTTCAGGTGTTAGAATAGAAAAATTCGCTTTTGCATTGTTCATGTAAAGTTAGCATTCTTGGCACCATTTTATGTATGGCCGCCATTTCAAGTCATAATTGGAACTGTTCCTTTGCCATTTCCCAGAAATTGTCTTCTCTAGGTTATGTTTCTTCAGAGCTGAGTTCTGCTACACTAATGAATCCACTCTTATTAGTGCATACCTTTCCTATTAGACGTAGGCCTTCTCCCACTTGTCTAGTGATGGGCTCAGACACAATGACCTTGAACAGCAGATAATGTGTGCCCGGCCCCAGAATCGAAACATACCACTTTGTAATTTATTGTCCAGCTGCATCTGTTTGGAAAATTCCACGATGGGCGTGCCTTCATTGGTTCTGAAATGTACATAATGTATCTTTATGCTTGAAGATGTCAGCCCCTCTGCATCACTCCTAGTGACTGGGCAGACTAGGCTCTACTCTGAGTGAAATTGAATAAACAGATATTGGTTTGTATTCTCTACTGTCTGACTGACTCTTCATTTAGTATGGAAGGCTGGGAGGTGGTCGTGAGTGACCCAGGTGACCCTATTTGGGCCATTTCCTTCACAGGTCAAGTTTGCGCTCGCACTATATATAACTCCAATCTATTTTTAAAAGTGCACATTTCCCCAAATTTCCTTGTCTATAATTAAAATATAGGGGGCCACTATTTATTATTTATTTAAGTTTTTTTATATGGCGCAAACTTTACCTGAAGGTGTGAGAGCGCTTTACAATAGAACCAGTTACATTTCATAAGGACTTTATAGAGTACATGAATAACATAAAAGATACAAACAGATAAACTCTAAAATCACATAAAAGTCGTAGTAACTACACAAGTATACTACAGATACTAGTGGTTAGAGTTACATATATACAAGTTGCAAATTCACTTAAGATTACATTTTAAGAAGCGTTGAAGCGATTAGCGTTGTACAATAATAATATATTACTTATTTACAGAGCATGATCTTCTTGCATTGCTGGGGTTCTTGCGGTGCTCGTTCAGCCAGGCCGTCAAGTGCTGTTGCACTCGCGGGCGGTGATGTTGGACATGGAGGTATCCTTGAGCTGGTGATGGCCGTAGGGGCAGGCGGATCCATGCCACAAACTCAGGCCTCCCGCCGGGTTCAAGCCCCCACGGCGCCACTAGGTCCCGGCCACCACGCCGCATGGTCTGTCCTTGAGGCACCCCTGGGGGGCTCTTTCGCTACTCCATCACTCCTGCCGCTAGTCTCAGGCTCTGGGCCGCTGTGTACAACAGGTTACCGGTGCGATGGCTCTCCTAGTCACAGACCTCCTTTGTTTTTACATGAATTGGCTTTTCCAATATGTCTCACCTTTTGGATCTATTGGACCTGTTGGCTTTGCCAATGCTGTTTACAAGTATATAGCATCAGCAAAACATTATCTTGATGAAACTGTACTGAATTAGGAAATACATGTTTAAAAAGTGTGATGATGCTCCTCTCCATGTCATGTCACAGGCGTTTGCATGCATGATGACATATGCACTTGCATGCATCACCACACATGAGTGCACCTACAAAATAACATGGTAACTATCGTCGGGGAGCGAATTGTATAGATGGAACGGTGTGGCAGCACTTCTGATCAATGTGTGACTACAAAGGCTACCACCCCTCCCTTTGACCGAATATGAGTTATGCCTTCTATCAGGGCACAAGATGAGCTACACTTAATATCGTCTCGGGTAGGGCTTATTCGGGCACTCCTTAGGTGTACCCCCTATTCCCTGGGATAGTAGGACGTAGGGGACACCACCTTAGACTTACTTTAGGGATCTGACAGCCCTGACGAATGCCCCAGACCTAAGTGGCTCTTTGAAAGGGCAGAAACATGTTGGCCGTGGAATAGATGGATCAGAGACATTATTCTCTATACGGTCCATCAACTGTCTTTGGTTTTAACGTACCTCAGGTCCTCACTAATAAAGCTGATAACCGAGGAACCTGAAGGCACTTTTAATTGAACTGGATCCCATCTTATCCTCTAATATTTATTTAAGAACTCCCTCCTACCGCCTAAAAGTCTTCACAGAGGTTGAGTCCGCCCTGTGGTACCATCTTACCAGGATGGGGAGAGGATGTCTATGATGAAGCATGGCACAATATTGTGTGTGAGACCTCCTCTTCCATTAAGGATGACCTTCTAGACATCCTTCTTAGTCTCAGAAAAGACATTTTCTTTGGATCTTGGGTGGAAATCGCTTTTCTCTCTCTCCTTTTCTTTAGATTCTTGGCTACATACTCTTATTGTGTTTACAAGTATGTAGCATCTGCAAAAACATTATCTTGTTGAAGCTGTACTGTACTAGGATTTTTTTTTTTTTTAAAGTGTGATGATGCCCCTCTTCATGTCAGTGTCATAGGCGTTTGCATGCGTGATGACATATGCACGTCCATGCATCACCACACATGAGTGCACCTACAAAATAACATGCTAACAATTTTTTATAGACTGGAAAATAGAAAATATTGCTAGTGTGAATGTGCTATTTGTAAGACGGAGGGGTTAGCAGCAATTTTCAGCCCGTCCCTTGCAAAGAATAACATTTTTTTAAAAGAAGGCAGCGGTCGAGTGGGCAACGACAAAATGAGCAGTGCAAGGGTACAAGTCAGTCAATCAAACAGATGGTTTATGAAGCTATACTCCAGAGCAGAGACAAACACAAGAAGAGGAAGGCAAGCCATTGAATACGATGAAAACAAATCGGAGGGGTAATATAGGCAACCAATGGTGAGCAGCGGGTGGGCTGTAACCCCCTGTAAATTCTAGTTAAACCCATAATAGGACTCAGTCTAGGTAGGTAAGACCTAAAAATCACCCAGGCCTACACATATACAAATTTACTACAATCTTAACTCACAATACCATGAATGTGGACTTGACCTGTTCAGCAGACCTGACTATCATGCATTTTTATGAAATTTACTGGTTTTACATGGTAGTGCACAGCCTCAAGTTGAGCAGGAAGATTTATAATTCACTTGGTTGTTTACAACACAAAGTTGAGAGTTTTATGAATACGACCCACTGAACGGCCCAGACAGTCTTCCAATTGGAACAAGGCAAAGTAGGCTCACAGCTGCCTTGAGACACAGAGATGGTTAGGGTGTAATCAAACATGCGCACAAATATGGTATTACAGTTACGACTTTAACTTTGGGTATATCCTCATGAGTGGTGGTATCTCTTGGATCATATTGTCATTAAGTGTGGAAGGCATGGTTATGATACTAGGTATGAGCATCAGCAGTATGCACAAAAATATTGGTTATTGGTTTTTGTTTTACCCTTGTACTTCATGAAAATGGTTTTAAATGTAATGTTTTTTTGTTTTAAGATAGACCCTGAAGAAGGGACGCAACTGGACCGAAATGTATTGGACCTACCAGGATGATTATATATATGATATATAGTGAAAGATAAACTGTATGATTGTGATATAAATAGACCAGTTGAAAATTCATGTTTATGAATGAATTTCTATAGATGGTTTATTATGTATTGAAAATCACGCAAGTACACAAAAATAAGGATACAAAATAGAGAATAAACAAGTGATGTTTAATAGAGTAATTTGAATATTGTGGTTAATAAGAATGATACATTAATTGCACACTCCATTCGAGTTGAATGGCTTGATATATCATTCATTAGTTGTGGCCTGTCACATCCTTTCCCAGACCTTAAATTATTGTATCAGACTGTCAAGAAGATGCAGGTGCAAGTGTGTCTGGGGCAGTGGTTGGGTTGTATGTTCCTGTGGGGTGCTGGGGGCGGATAGGCTGGCAGAAGGATGCTGGGTGGAGGTGTTGGGTGATACACTTGATTCTGGAGAAGCACCCTCAGTGTTTTCTTAATCACTGGATCACTGACAGAATATCAGAAACAAAAATATTGTGTGGACTAAATATTGTGTCAAAAAATCGAGGACCAAAAAATTGAGATGGTAAGTGCAAATATATAAGTATAAATTTACTATTCTTAACTCCACATCTAAATACCTTAATGACATAGATATCGTCAAGGTATGTGTCTGTGGAGTTATATGTATAGTAATACTTTGTTTACCTATAGAAACTTACCTTCAAGGATATTCTTGCTCTTGATAGTCTTGACACAATACTTTGTCCCAGGATATTTTTGTTTCTGATCTTCTATCTGAACACTCCAATTATTGTCTTACCTGTAGTTTGTAACGTTCCCAATTTTCAGGTGGGCAATGGAAACATGTCAGGTAGAAGGGCATGGGGGCCTGTGGTGAAGCCTGACCCGCTCTAGATTTAATGCACACCCGTGCCCTTACAGTGCTGATGGAGCTCACGTCCTGGCACCTTTTCTGTGTTATGCAAAGTATACGTTGTTCAAACTTCTTAAGAACCCCAATCTGACATACTCTATGGCCAAATCTGCATTGTATAAATAAAAGTGAAATAAAATAACAAAATCAGTACAAAGTCTATGAGAAAAAAAAAACATTTGAAAGAGTGCTAAAGATACAACTCAACATCCAGAAAATAAAAAAAAATTGTTAATTTAATTATACAAACTTACCTTTCCTTTTGTACGGCTCAAGACTTCATAAGACTTCTCAAATGACATCACAAATGCCATTAACAATAAGATCATAACTGACAGCCCTAATTACGTTGCCAATCAAGTCATCGATAATGTTACTTCATGGATATGTTTTTTGCACTTGTGAAATTTGATTTGGCTGTTTCCAAGATATTTCCTGAACAAATATTAAAACACTGAACACTTACAATCAGTGGGACGGCTGTAGAACGGGGTGTGGGCGGGGGTGGGGATGAAAAATACAAATAAAGATCACATACCTGGTCACTCCGCATGCTTCTCGCTGTCCTCTTCTCTTCCTCGCTCCTGGAAGCAGGAAGCACCCAGGCTCGCCTAAGCCAATCACAAAGCTACTGTCACCGTGACAGCAGCGTCATGATTGGTCTGAGCACCTCGTTCGGCGATCAGATGGAGACTGCGAGCCCGTGCATAATCTCCACCCAGGCTGTGCGCATGGCTGTTTGGTTCATATACCATTCCTCGTCCTGCACTGTGACGGAATCCCAGCCCTGCCCCGCCCAACCTGGCTCCATAGAGAAAAATAAAATGATAATAACATCCTACTATTCTTTTATTTTTACTTTGTTGCACTGCTCAGAAGCAATGGTGCGACGGTCATCTGCCTTAGTGGAGGAACCGCTGCTTGTTGCGATATCTATAGATGGAGATTCTAAACTGTTACATCCTGCTTTTCCTTTTCCTCTGTCCTACTTTAGTGTTTGTTATAAATTGCTCAGAATGCATCTATGATGTCACATAGGGTTCCTATTGTGTATGTTTGAATTGAGAGTCAGTTACATCTGAGGCTGAGCAGGAGTCCATCTGCTCCTGGTGGGGTTTTAAATTGGATTACAATTGGACCTACATATTTTGTATTATCAACTTGATTTGAAATTAATCTTCAATAAATCAGATCTATTTCGTATTCTGGATTTAAAGACTTTTAATTGCTACATAAACCCCAAAGCGGTCTAAATGAAAGCAGCAGAAATTATTTTCAAAGACATTTACCTTGGGCACTTATGAATGTTTGTATTTGTTTAAGAGCAGTAACAATTTGAACAGAAGTGTTTTTACAGAATAACAGTAATGCTCCATAGCATCGTGGGCGGAGGCGGTGGGTGGTTAGCACTCAGGGACCAGATTGAGAGCTTGTGGTGAGAATGACTGGTGCCACGTGAGTGTGAACAGCAAGTACAGATACAGGGTGAGCAGCGAGCACAGGCAAAACTATAACTAAAAAAAACAACAACAAAAAAGAGATTGAAATGTCCATACGTGGAGAGTTTGAAGGAAGAAATGACTCTTCAGGGCTGTAAGAAACTTGGGATTGTAAGGCTATCAATCAATCAATCAAGATCCTTATAAAGTGCTAGTACTCACCCGTAAGGGTCTCAAGACGCTATGGTAAGCACATGTCTGATCAGTGCATAAGATGTATTCCAGAGGAGGGACCCGCTATCGAAAAAGGCTCCTGGAAGGACCTCAACACCTGGCTCATCAGATGACCCCAGAACTCAACGCAGCCCTCCCAGCTCCTTGAGGAATGTAGGACATTACAACGCATACATTTACAACGCATGCCTTTACAACGCAGTTTTTACATTGTAGCATCCTTTACAATGCACTCCATTACATCGCATGACACGACATCGCATTTTTAGAAACTACCTTTACAACGTATTCCATTACATTGCATGTAAGGTAAGTATTGGATAGTATAACGGTGAAAATTACTATTCTAACTTCAGGGGGTGCAACAGTAGGGTAAGTGTTGGCTAGTGTAGGGGTAAAAATTACTATTCTAACTCCAGGGGGTGCAACAGTAGGGTGAGTTTTGGATAGTGTAGGGGTACTATGCATTGTAATGGTATGCGTTGTAATGGTATGCGTTGTAATGCCTGTGTTGTACTGACATGCGATGTAGTGTCATGCGATGTAGGGTCATGCGTTGTAATGCCTGCGTTGTAGTGACATGCGTTGTAAAGAATGTTGCGATGTAATGACTGCGTTACAAGTGTAGTGCGATCTAATGGTTGGTTGTAAAGGATGTTTCCCCTCCTTGAGACCCACATGGGTGAGTAGTTGCACTTTACCAACCCTGATTGGTTGACTAACTTGAATACAGATGAGTACGGGGCTGGTTGCACGAGAACAGATGACCCCACCTGGCACAGCCTAGCTCATGTCAAGATGAAAGAACAGTGGTCAGCGGGAAGCCTAGGACAGCTTTACATGTCTGTTTCGATAAATTGTTGAGGGTCTTATTTTGGAAGGACAACTGTGACAACATGATGGGGTGGGAAGGTTGAAAAATGGTTTTGTAGTGAAGCTTAAGACCTTGTCTAAACGGCAGAGGAGACTAACGCTGCCTCGTATTTTTGGCATAAATAACAGATGCTTGGCCCAAGAGCACTGGAATAATTTATATTAGAACAAGACCATGGGCTTGATTTAGAGTATGACAGGCAGGTTACTCCGTCAAACATGTGACGGATATCCCTTCCACCGTATTACAAGCGCTTTATATTAGGGGTGGGCGGAATTTGCGTAGTGGCGCTACGACAAGCTCAGCGAAACGGTAACAAATTTCTGCAAGCACGCAGAGTTCAGTGAACACGCGAAATTGATTGTTCCGCCTGTTTGCAATGCTTTTTTCCTGTTCGCGAATGCTGTTTGCGTGCTCGGGGGGGGGAGAATATGTCGCGAACACGCATTTTGAAAGCACGAACAAGCAAACAATTCCGCAAAGCTGCGGACCGTGGAATTTTTGCCAATTCCGCGTTCTCCGCGGCATGTGAAATTACCCGAACTCCTCAAATTCCGCGAGCCGAACGGAATTTCAGGCCGGGTGTACTAAGAATGCATTCGGTAAAAGGGGTCATAATTGGCACACCAACTTTTATTGAATGCATTCATATTCTCAAATCAACCTATGTACTAATTGGTCGGTTCACTAAATACCAAATTGTAATAGGTCAAGAATATTAATGAGGCAGATCACAAAAGTTGACCCGCTCTGATTCGCTGACCTCAAAGGATGATGGCCTTCTAGAGACAGCAGACCACCAAATCTGTAAGTGCTTTTAAATAATGCAATCAATTTTTAAGTTTAAATGCAGCACGTTTTCCTTCATGGAAAACAGGATGAGTTTTTAAAAAAAAGAAAAGTTTCACAAATAGTTTTCAGGAGGAAGCAGTGAACAACTGCTTACTCTTAAAAAATTTTTTTTACAACACACCTTTTGCAGATAGGTTACCATCTTCTTGGGGATGCCGGTAAAATACTAATGTTTTGTGACTGGATTTTGGTTGCAAAACTTTATTCCTACTGTAAAGAATTGTTATTTGGAAGCGACGCCCCAAACACGCCCCTTCCAATTACCGATTTGTTATGGTTTCCTAAACCCATTTAATGATTTGGACAACCTTTTCTGAATCGTTAAATGGCCTTAGAACATTTGACAAAGGGTTTTAGCATTTACAAACCCTCTGATTTACCAAATCGGAGGGGTTTGCAAACTCCAAACCTGTTCGGATGCCAACGTGGCTCCGCAGTTCTAATGTTGACAACTCTAGCTGCTAAGCCACACGTCAATAATGAATTATTGCATTAATTGAGTTTACTATACGGTATTAATCAATGCTTTGATAGTGTGGATTGACAGGAATGGCTTAATATTTTGCATATTAAATAGGCGATACTGAGCTGAATAACACAGGAAGTGATGAAAGATTCCATTCACATAGTAGAACTAAAGAGAGACCTGAGATTTCTGGCATAGGAGGCAAGGGTTAGGATGTAAGGAGGTAAGCTGATTGGTTAAGCTAAAGGGAGGAGGTTAGTAGTGAAATATTAACCCCATGCATGCTCGTGACGGCCGGGAGTGTCACGCGTCTCGGTGGGCGTGTGCGGAGGAAGGCCCCCGGCCGTCCGAATCCTGCCCACTAATTAAAATGCTCGGACAGCGCGAACATTTGCGCCGCATGCAAGGGGTTAAAGCCTCAACTTTGATGAGTTCATCATAAGGAGCTATTAGGGTGATTGAAATTGCAAATTTTTTTCCCTCTTGTGATTTTGCGAAAATTATAACGCATTACACTAAATATGCCTGGGTGGTAGTAGGAGTAAAAACTGTGCCGGGGGTAGGTTCTCGTACACAAAACTCACTTGAGATCCTTCGGCAATTGGTTTTTCAAACAGTTTCCAAAATGATGTCCTGAATGTGGCTGGTGTTAGACTTGTGGCAGGGTGGGCATCCATTCCAACAGTTGTCACAAGACATTTTCTGCTCGAACCAGTCTCCCGTGAGAGAGTTATGCAAAACCGGAAGGGGAAGAAAAACAAAAATGTAGCCATATACACAAAACCCAATAATCGGAATTTACGCGTTAATGCCCTTTGGCAAAATCATTTCTAGCATGCCTAATCGAAATGCCATGCAATGACCAAGAGACAATCATTCTGCGTGAGTAGAGGAGAGTTAAGAAGATGGAATTAGAGAAAAACATGTCTATGTTGTCAGAGAATGGATGGAAGGACAGACACAATTAGGGTATTTTTTTGTGCATATTTTATACGGCGCAAACTCGACCCGAAAGTATTGGAGCGCTTTACATGAGCACTGTATTTACATTACACATTCAGGCAAGGGGAGATTAAGTGATTTGCCCAGAATCACAGGATGTGGACGCGACCTGAGGCTCGAACCCTGATTTCCAACATCAAAGTCAGCAGTTTAAGCCGACGGACCACATCCTGGCACCAGGTGAGTTGATGTACAGAGTGAACTGCAGTGGACTCAGAACTGAGCCCTGGGGGACTCTAACAAGTAGTGCAGTGAGAGGATGTGGCCTAATGGCTAGGGCGGTCGATCTTAAATCTTGGAAGCTGGTTTTGAGTCTCGGCAATGACACTCAACATCCTGTAATTCTGGGCAAATCACTTAGGGGTCCATTGTGATATCGGGCGGATTGCCTCCGCCAGGCTGGCGGAGGCAATCCGCCCGATATCATCACCAGATTTCCCCCCCGCCATATTAGGATGGCAGGGGGGACCACGGCGGACGGAAAGACTGTCCGCCGCTTTTCCGCCCGGTCGCCTTGCGGCCTGGGCGGAAAAGGAATAATATGGTGGCGGTGTCTATCAGACACCGCCAGCCATATTATGATGTCTGGTTTTCAGTGCCTTTCCGGGATGCGGTCTTCACTCTGGGGGGCCCCTGCGGGCCACCAGAGTGAAGTACAGGTGGGGGGTGCACATGGGGGGTACCTGTGGTACCCCCCTTCATTGTCATTTACAAAGCAGCAGGCACCGCGCCGTGCCTGCCGCTTTGTAAATGACAATGTGAAAGTGCATTTTCAGCATTGTGGCGGGCGGTTCAGAGAGCACCGCCCGCCACAATGCTGAAAATACAGGATGTGCCCGGCACTATGGCGGGCACAACCTAATAGCACCCCCGGGACCCCCGCCCTTATGGCGGGCGGTCCCGATTTACGATGGGATGACGAGCGGGCAAAGTCCGCCCGTCATCCTAATGAGGCCCTTAATCTCCCGGTGCCTAACAAAAATGAATGTGTCCTTGTGTAACGCCACTGGTGCTCATGTAAAGCACTCCAATACCAGATACCTTTGGGTCAAGTTTGCACTATAGAAAACTCGGAGGAAAAAATAATCACATGTGCTCATGCATGGAGCACAAGAAGAAAATTGACCCGTATTTGTAAGGTTGTGGATTCTGCCTCTGATTCACAAACCCTTCCATCATGCAGGGTACAAGGAGTAAGACAAGATCCTGGAGGGTATCCGGATACACAAATTCAGATTCAGAAAGCCATGTAGTGTTTGTAATATTAGAGTGACAGCAGCAGGAAGGAGGGTGGGCTGCCTCAGCACTTTTCAAAGGGCGCATGTCTTTTTGTCCGTCCGTCTGGCTACGGCCAGCCAGACCTGCACACTTCGGGGCAGATTTATGAGTTCTGGCGCATCGCTGCAAATCAGCAGGGATGCGCCAGAACAGGTGCGACACGCATTTCCCTCCCTGCGCCACCACAAATGCGTCGCATTTACAAAGCGGCGCACCGTGGCGCAAGGATAGGGCGATGTGTGTTGCATCCCGTGGCGTAAGGGCGGCGCGTTGCTGGTGTCGTGTCGCAAGCGCCACACGGCTCCAGCAATGCTCAGGGGCACCCTATGCCTAACATGCTGCATAACTCCATACGCCTGCCTCAAGCAGGCGCAGGGTATTGACGCAACATGGACGTAAAAGTGACTCAGTGATATCTTGTAGATTTCACTGCGTCACTTTTACGAGGCGTTCCTGCAACGGAATGCCCACCCTGCGCCGGAACACCCACATGAAATCTAATGCAGGTTTCATGTGGCGCAGGACTTTACAACGTGACGCATCTCCCTAGATGCAGCACGTTGTAAATAAGGCGCAACATGGCGCATGGTTTACGCCGCCGCTGTGTCACAGAAGTGACACAACAGCAGCGTAAATGTGGCGCAAGGGGCTTGTAAATCTGCCCCTAAGAAACCTCTAACCCAGCAGTCTTAAGATAGCTGGGTTAGAGTAAATGCAGGGTTTCAGTGTCCTTGGGAGCGGTGAGTGAGGCTGCTCCCTTCAATCAGGGCATTGGTCTCACAGCATGAGAGCAGTACTAGGATTGGTTAAGGCACTCCTCAAGGGCTCGCGCTGCAGGGGGAAGATGTGCAGAGCAGAAGAGGTCAGAGGCGGATGTGCCGCAGGCTGCGGCAGTCGGCTCAGGTAAGCGTGGTGCGACGGGCAGAGCAAGGCAGAGGGGGAAGCCGACGGACGACGGAATAAGTATAATTAAATAAGTAAATAATACCTAGTCCGTTTGCTTCCCCCCTACCGTGCCCCGCCCCGCTCCACCCCCCACGCGCTTACCTGAGCCAGCCGCGGCTGGTCGCAGATAGCTGTTTGTTATTTCTATCCACCACCCATCTGCCCGCCCACCACTCCCCATAAATGCCAGCCGCCACTGGTTCTCTTAGTATGCAGATACGCATATATCATTGCAAAGCCCTTGAAATTCCCTGGCATGACTTACACATATGGCCATTGAAGTTACAAAATCTGAATTGTCCGAGAAGATCAAGTAACTTTATTCATCCATGGAATTTTGAATTGCACTGGAATGTTGGTTTACTGTGTGGTTTGCAACCGTAAACGACTGTTTCAGGGTGTGTTCAGATCGATAGGTAGGCGGATAGAAATGGGTGCTGGAGAAGGATGGGGTTCAATATTTTGTTAGGACGGGGAGAAGTGGTTGCCAATGGTTTGTTGCTGGCTGGAAGAGAGTTCCATACCTTTGGGGTAATCGTAGAGATTCTCCTCCCATCAGCCATGGTTTTCTTTGCAGTGCAAGCAACAAACTGATTAGTCAAGCTGGAACCAGAGCTTGATTTGAGCCTGTGGTTGCAGGTGTGGCGCCCCCCAGCACTCATTTTTGGATACCAGCCCTTATTTTTCATCATCAGAGTTTGACCCAGAGTAAGAGAGAGAAAAACACAAAAGGGGGAATGAAGAAGAAAGAGAAAGTCAGAAAAACAGAGATATAGAAAGAAGGCAAGGAAGGAAAACAAAACACGAATAAAGATGCTGTGAGTTTCTGGTGGGGAGTTAACTAGCTATGAGGACGGGGATTAAGACTATGTGGCCTTATTTTTAGCTCACTAGGGGCTAGATGTAGGTAATTCCGATTTACCTACTCTTAAATACCGAATTTTACCGATTCGGTATTTAAGAGTAGGTAAATAGGAAGGAGGCAGATGTAGGTAATTTTAATTTCAGAATTACCGAATCTGTAGCATTCGGTATTTACTGACCATAGGAATCAATGGGAAATACCGATTCTGTATTTACAGAATCTGTAAATACCGAATCCTGCAAGGGTGCAGGGGGTGTCACTTTGACACCCTCTAGCACCCCAAGTACAGGCTTGTGTGACATGTGGCACACATACATGCCCTAAGGGCATGTCTGTGTGTCACATTGCACAGGTGTGCATGCACAGATGTGCATGCACACCTGAATTCGGTATTTTACCACACAATAGGATTGTGTGGTAAAATACCGACTGTTAAGGGCTTGTGGCACTGTAAACGGTGCCACCTACATTTGGAATTACAGAATCGGTATATTTACCGATTCGGTAATTTACCGAATCGGTAATTTTACCGAATCGGTAAATATACTGATTCTGTAATTTTCAGGCCCCTACATCTGAAAACCCCAATACCGGTCGGAAACGGCCGAAATCGGCCGTTTCCGACCGGTATTAGGGCTCCTACATCTGGCCCCTACTTCCGATAGCATCAGCGTAGGCTTCTGAGCAAAACCTTGGGCACCGGCACTTATTGTTTTATAAATGAAGCACCGGCTGGATCTCGAGGCCTTAGCTGGACTGACTCGCTGGAAGCGAGAATTTAGATAGGTGGGACCTTGTTCCAAATCTAGATGTCGGCTGATTAGAGCATCACAAACTGTATCCAGGATTCAATACATAGCAAGCCAGTGGTTTGATGTGATCCCACTGCTTCAGGTTGAAAATTGACCTGGTCTCTCAATAGTGGATAATCTATAGCTGTGGCCTTCAAACTGTGGGGCACTCTCAGAAGAGACAGGTTGTAGGAGTTGCAGTCTGTGAATGTTCTGAAGAATGTGTTGGAAGTCACAGACACAGCTGGACACACACTACTGGAAGACAGACCCAGCAGGTCATCAAGGCAAACAAACATGCAATCTCCCATGACAGTTTACATGTTGGCCAAGTGACTGACATAGCTCTGCACATTGTTAATATCTCTTAAAAAACAGGATTTCTAATGTAAACATGCAGAAATTGTATTTCAGTAGACCAAAAGACCAAGAGTGAAGAGGAGTATGGCACCCTGTATTCTCTGTCAGAATGTTCATTCAACAATTTGTAAGGAATGTGTAAGTGCGTGTACATTAATGCTAACAATGAACTTTTATATAGCGCCAAACACACAAAAGGTCATGGGAGGAGTGTTTGGAAATTATCAAAGCTACTGGCCATCACTCTAAGTCGAATTCAAGTCCATCATTTTTCACCCACCATGCCACTCTAAGCAGAGGCTTGCCTTATGCGATTCAGAACTCAACTGGCTACTCATGGGAACCGTCCATGCCGAAATGTTAGGCGACGCCCCCTCCAGATGGAAACACAAGCAACCTGAGACCAGTTTTGGTCTTGTTAGACCTCCTCAGTGAGGTTGAGATATGACAAGGATATTGAGGGTTGGTAGACACGCCCTGGAATTGTCGGGTGGCAGTGCCTGGACCAATGAAGCTCGCGAAGCCAGACTGTGTGTGTAGAACAGAAAAACCAGAAGACTGAAAAGTCTCATGGCTCAGCAGAAGGGATTGTCATCTCTAGAAGGTGCAGACAGACTCTGGCTGGATGAGCGATTATCTGGAATACTGAGTGTTGGTCCTTCCCGAATTGGTTCACACCTGAGCGTCGGTGGCGGCGGCCATGATCTAACTTGGTATAGTGTCCACGGGGGTGGGTGTGGCTTGGGGAGGGGGAAGAAATAATATAAAAGACTTACCTGCCGCTCCGCTCTTGCTGACGGCTGCCTCGCTTTTCCTCTAGTTGGGCCAGAAGGGGATGGGTCCTCAGGGCACAGACTCCACACCCAATCCAGACTCTGCTCTCACAGCATGAGAGCAGCAGCAGGATTGGTCTGAGCGGCTTTGTTTGCTGCTCAGACAGTTCATTGGAGCCTGTGGCTTTTCACCAAGCCAGCTGTGTAACACAGCTGGGTTATAGAAACATAAGTGTGCATGTGTGTTTGGCCAGCCTAGGACGGCCGGCCAAACAGACATGCGCACTTATAAGTGCACACTACTCCTCCTCCCGGACATGCCCGGCCCACCCTATACTTATTGCGGGGCCCAGACAGCATAAATAAAATGACAATAACATTGGGGTATTATCTTTTTATCTATCATCTGCAGCACTGGCTAAGGGGGGACAATCCTCTGCCATTATGGGGGAGCCGCCCCTGCTGGGCCTAATTTAAGATCAGTATTTTGTAGTTTTGTTGTGATTTTAGTATTTTTTGCAGTGTGATTGTGCAACTGCTCATAATATGTAAAAATGTGCATGCTTCTTATATTCTAGGTTTATTAGAATTATAGCAATATTTCAACTGAAGTTATCCTTCTCAAATGTCTTGTATTAGCACATTGGGTGTGTTGTATTCTAGTGTGGAGGGTAAAATAGGTTCTAAAGTGGCCGGGACTGCTGTATAGGTTCTGTTCTTGTCGTGTGTCAGCAGTTCCCCTCCTCACAACAGATGTAATTTGTACACTGTAAATAAATAACTCTGTACACCTCCAGCTGATGCCATTGGGAATCCATACGCCAGCCAATAGACAATCATCCCAACATGGAGTCCAGCCAATAGACAACCATCCCAACATGGATTCCAGCCAATAGACAACCATCCCAACATGGATTCCAGCCAATAGACAACCATCCCAACATGGATTCCAGCCAATAGACAACCATCCCAACATGGATTCCAGTATGAATGGCGTGGATACATTGATGAATGAAGTCACATTACTTTTGTCCTCCTTCAGGTTACAGTTGAGTGTCGTCAGCATACATCTGGAGTGGAGGTGACATTCTCTTGTAACGAGTCGGTGGTGCAGATGTCAAAGGTGGTAGAGCAGAGACAGGAGTCTTTGAGGGATTAAGGAAGGTCAAATTTCAAGGACCAGAAGGATTTCCATTTTACTTGTGGTGGTTGCCCCAAGAGGAAGGTGGTGAACCATTTTAGGTCTTTGCTGGTGGCGCTGGTGTTTGCATACAGACACTTCAGGAGGTCTTGGTCGTCAATGGCGTTCAAGTCCAATGAGCGCTTAATCAAAGCACGTGCTGCTGGTCCTTCAAAAGCTCTTGGAGTCACTTGTGGACGTCCAGGAGGGCACGTGGGTGTCAACAAATGGAGCTCATTATCAACAATGAATATTTTTGTTGATTTACCAGGGAAGAGAAAGGTAGAAGGTTGGAAATCGGGGGGGGTAGAAAGATGGAAATTAGGTGGAAGAAAAAGGTAGAAGGTTGGAAATGGGGGAAGAGAAAGGTAGGACCTTGGAAATTGGTGGAAGAGAAAGGTAGAAGGTTGGAAAGGGGGTGTAAGAGAAATGCAGAAGGTTGGAAATGAGGTGGAAGAGAAAGGTAGGAGGTTGGAAAAAGGGGAGGAGAAAGGTAGAAGGTTAGAAATGGTGTGGAAGAGAAAGGTAGAAGGTTGGAAATAGGAGTAAGAAAGTTGGAAATGGGGAAGAGAAAGGTAGTAGGTCGGAAATAGGGGTAAGAAAGTGGGAAATGGGGAAGAGAAAGGTAGAAGGTCGGAAATAGGGGTAAGAAAGTGGGAAATGGGAAAGAGAAAGGTAGAAGGTTGGAAATGGGGGAAGAGAAAGGTAGAAGGTTGGAAATGGGGGTAGAAAGTTGGAAATGGGGTGGAAGAGAAAGGTAGAAGGTTGGAAATAGGAGTAAGAAAGTTGGAAATGGGGAAGAGAAAGGTAGTAGGTCGGAAATAGGGGTAAGAAAGTGGGAAATGGGGAAGAGAAAGGTAGAAGGTTGGAAATGGGGGAAGAGAAAGGTAGAAGGTTGGAAATGGGGGTAGAAAGTTGAAAATGGGGAAGAGAAAGGTAGAAGGTCGGAAATAGGGGTAAGAAAGTGGGAAATTGGTAAGTGAAAGATAGAAGGTTGGAAATAGGGGTAGAAATTTGGAAATGAGGGAAGAGAAAGGTAGAAGGTTGGAAATAGGGGTAGAAAGTTGGAAATGAGGGAAGAGAAAGGTAGAAGGTTGAAATGGGGGCGGTCTGAAGGGTCTGGCGGGGAGAAGTCAGCCTTTTTTACTCGAGTTGATGAGCTCATCATCATGCATCAATGAATGTCTATTTTCCTCTTGGAATGAATTTTTGAATGGTAGTTGATATGGCAGATATGATTTGTTAGGGTTTCTGATGATTTTAGTAGAAGAAGAGTGTATATAGGAATAGGAGTGGCCTGCTTTCATGGTGGCTATCACAGTGTAAGGTGCCAGAGTGGTAGTAGAAAGAAGAATGGAAAGGGGTTTGGACGTTTTCTTTCCTGTGTAATCTTGGGACAAGGTTGAGTCATTTGGATTTTGGCACAGGACTCCTTGATTTTGTCAATGAAAGGCAGCTGAGTTTTCTCAGTCAGGTTTTGTGTCTTTGGGATCCCCACATTACGCATTGCGGTATGGTCAACCTCTTAAAAGCTTGCAAACTCTCTACTACATCACTGCTGGCCATTTTGTGGTGACTGGAGAAGTAGAAGAGTCTTAGCTCTAATGATTGCTCTGCAATGGAGTGTCTTTTATGGTTTTATGGCTGACTATCATGTACAGAAATATTACCTGATAAAAATATTGTTAGTTAAATATTATTTACGCTGCTGGGTGTAGATTTTCCATGATTAAATCTAATCTAGCGATACATATTTTTATGGTTCTTTTACACTTAATCTATACCTATAAGATTATGTTCTGGTAAAACAAGCTGCTTTACACTTCTTCTGGACTAAGCCTGAAGGCTGCTCTCCACAGCTATAACTTAGAGAGCTTTCTAACGTTGTCTTAGACCACTAAAATAACCATATGGGTTGTCTGGATTAGTGCAGGGTGCTGCACTTACATAAGTGTGCACTATATACTAAGCCAGCCTCCTACAAAAAGTATCTTGAAATGTTAAAATGAGTTAATAGCTCATTTCTGTCAGGGTTTCGGACTGACCTCAAAGGTGATGGTGGGCAGCTTTGAAGCATGGGCAAATGTGTGATGCAAGCTACAGAGGCCTCTTGACGTGCGCTCTTTCACTTTTGTTTTTTTACAAATTAAGCACTGGACTCCTGCATATAACGATCTACCCGTTCTTTTATAGGACTTCTAACAAAGACCTTCATATATTCTACAAGAAGACATGGTTCTCAGGGTGTGCACCAATAGGAGACGAGCAAAAGAAACATTTTACTACAGAATACACTTGAAGTTTCTCTCATAGTAGTAACACATTGGATAGGCCGGCATTCTCATAGCTTATTTAAGCCGTCCAATGATGCATTGTACAAGAGAAGCAAGGGACAGCTGAAAATGTCCTTTTCTGGGGTCACTGAGGGAAAGTCTCTGGAAAAGGTCAGTGGTAGGGTGGCCCTGAGGGAAAGTCTCTGGAAAAGTTCAGTGGTAGGGTGGCCAGGTGTGCCGGATTTGCCAGGACGGGCCCGGTTTTTCACCAACCGTCCCGGCAGATTTCAGGAAATTTAGCTCATGTCCTGGTTTTTGGAGAGGGTCGACTGAAAACGTCGGGAGGTTCTTTTTTCTGTTTTACAAAGCAGGGATAGTTAGCAGTTGTTTCAAGAAAGCAATTTAATTAACAGGCAAGCTAGTTGGTTTTAAAATTGTATTTTATTTATGTTCTTACTGCCTGCTCAGTAATTCTCTGCTGAGGAGCACTGTCATTCTATACGCTCGCTTGAAGTAACTTTGCAGTCCTTCTATTTTGGTGAAATCTCCTGATTTTTGGCTTTAAAAATCTGGTCACCCAGATTGAGAGCCAGGCGGAGTGCAGTGGCGAACCCCTACAAGAGCAGCCAGGGGAAGCGCACACAGCAGTCGCGGATCCTTAGCCCACAGTAACCAAGGCACAGACCGTCCACGGCGGCCATCTTGGGAGTGGAGGTACCACACAAACAAGAGCGGAGACAGAAACGGAGGAGGGTGTGGCAGAGGCAAACAACCGCTTGAAACCGGTACCCACAGGCACCCTGTGCAAGCGAAACGACATCAAGGCGGCCACCAAGATATAGTGAAGCGAAGGGGGTGACAGCAACAACGCGGAAGCAGCCCTGGCGGCAGGGCGAACTAGAACGAGGATAATAAAGTGGCCCAGTAGGTTCTCGTTTGGAAACACAGCAAAGACAGAGGAAACCAGGATCCACGCCAAACCCAGCCCAACACAGAAGACACAACAAGCAGATCAGCACAAGAAGAGGTGGCCGCACGCACATCAAGGGGTAAAAGGGTTTGGCGGGATGACGACCAACGACATCAAAAAGATCAAAACGAATCAAGAGTCACCAATCAAGTTGAAGACCCTACAGAACACGGAGACAGCGATGGATCTGCCCCTAAAGAAAATAACAGAAGCCAACGACTTGGCAAAGGCCACAAAGATCTCCATGGACAATGTGCAACTAGAGCTCACAGCAATACGTGCCGACCAGAGTAAAATAGCAGGCAGAGTAGGCGAAACGGAGAGAAGAATCAGCGATATGGAGGACAAATCGGAGACCATGGAAAAGGATGTTCGTTACATTTCCAAGATATCCAGCGACCTACAAAGAACGCTAGCAGAACAAGAAGACAAAAACAGGAAAGGGAACATCAGACTCCTGGGCATACCGGAAGGAGAAGAGGAAGAAGCAGGCTCATGCGCTGCACTACTCGAAGTTTTAATACCCAAGCTGACCGGGCTAAACTTCGAAAGAACATTCGAAATTGATAAAGCTTACAGAGTGCCTGCCATAAGACAGCCACACATGAAGGGCCCGAGAACAATTATCTGCAAACCGCTGAGAGCCAACCACACTGAAGCCATTTTTGCCTATGCACGTAAAGGCCAACCCCTCAACTGGAAGGGCAAAAAGATTGTCATCACACAGGACTTCTCTAAGAGCACAGTAGAGACAAGGAAGGCGTTCCTAGCACTAAGGGAGGCAATGAAGAGAGCCAGGATAACCTGCAGCTTCGTAGGCCCAGCAAGAATGAGGATAACAGACAGGAAGGGCACACGAACGTTTGACGACCCGGCAGAGCTACGCAAATACCTACGAGAACCAGACCAAGAGGAGATGGAACAAAGAAGTCCGGGAACGGCAAAAAGGAGAGCATCCTCAGACGGCTCGGAGACAGGCGACAATGGCACAGCAGGACGTGGCTAAGGTCACTGTCAAGAGACCGGGCTGATCAGACATTTACCAAATCGAACATTGCTACCTCAATCAAAATAAACACACCTACCTCAAGATAAAGGAAGACAGAACTAAGCTAAGATAAAAGAGAGTCAGCCCAGGGAATGGGCACGAGACCTAACCAAGACCAACAATCACACCCAGAACTTTGAACTTTGAGCCAGACTGGGAACAGAGACTGACAAGATATCCTTTATTAGCGCTTGACAATGAAGGATGCGGGGGGGAAGATCTAATTATCCGGGGGGGCGGAGGGCGGTGAACCGCTGCTGTCGCACGTTTACAGTACTTTGACAGGGGGGGTGGGTGGGGGGGGAAAGGCGGGAGGTGGGGCGGGCAGCGCGGACAATCCTTGATTGGTGGGGCTATGTACTCTTTTCTTTTTTCTTACTTCCCCGTCACCTATTGACACACACTTCCCTATCCCAACCCAGACCCCGGGGGGGGCCCGCAGACGGGAGGTGGGAGGTGAGGCAACACCGAAGGCAGAGATCACACAAAGGTCACAACCCTGAGAGCAGCAATTCTATAGGGACACCATGACTACTCACAACACCCAAGGCCTAGCACAGATCACATCTGACATCAAGATTGTGTCACTGAACGTCAAAGGCCTCAACCACCCCGTCAAGCGACGGAAAACACTAGACTACCTGAATAGGCTCAAAGCAGACGTGTACGTGCTCCAAGAGACTAGAGTAACCACAGAGGACGCTAACAAACTTAAGGCAAACTGGATAAGCGAAATAGCCTGCTCACCAGCAATCAACAAAAAAGGAGGGGTGATAACCATTATAAGCAAGAAAGGGAAATTCAAGACTCTGGGTAGTACAGCAGACACGGAGGGCAGGAGACTAGTCACAAGCATCAAAAGAGGAGAGGAAGTAATGCACATAGCGAACATCTATGGGCCGAATGCCTCAAAAAAAAAGTTCTGGGAGGAGGTAGAAAGCGAGCTCAGCAGGCTACCACTGGGAGAACTGGTGATAATGGCAGGTGACATGAACGAGGCAATGGACAATGCCACAGACAGGCACCCACACAGACCGAGCCACGCCACACAAGAACAGAACATACTCAAAAACCTCTGCACCAAGCTCGCGCTAGCGGACCCATGGAGACTACAACACCCCAGCGCCAGGGAGTACACATTCTATTCAGCACCACACAACTCATACAGCAGAATAGACTATATCCTCATGTCAAGCTCACACACACACTTGACTGACAGAACGGAAATAGGATCGATAACAGTCTCAGACCATGCCCACATCTCCCTCTCCATTAGCGGGAAACACAATGAGCTACCAAGCAGGGGGTGGCGTCTCAATAGCGATATACTTGAGGACCCCACCAACATCGGAGAGATTGAGGAGGCGATCAGAGAGTATCTCTTATTTAACGATACAAAAGACACAGAGGAGGGGACGCTGTGGGACGCGCTCAAAGCCACAATAAGGGGGAAACTTATAAGTATTAAGGCAAGAATGAACAAAAAAAGGAACAAACACATTAAAGAACTGGAAGAGCAGATAAAGGAGCTAGAGAACAACCACATCGCAAACACACTAGACAGGAATACACTCACGGCTCTAACGAAGAAAAAGTATGAACTCAACAGTCTATTAAGTGAAAGAGCAACGACATGGATAAACAAATACAAATCCATAAACTTATGCTCAGCCAACAAAGCAGGGAGGGCACTTGCAGGGTACCTAAAAGCCAAACAGAGACAACACTCAGTCGCAGCGATCACCGACGCAGACAACATAACGCACACAGGGAACAAACAAATCCTCGAAACCTTCAGGAGGTTTTACAAAGACCTCTACACCGCAGACACAGCACTAAAGGCGGATGGGGGGGCGAACCTTCTCGAGAAACTTGACCTACCCAAACTAAGCCGCGAACAAAGTGAGGCGCTAGACCAGAACATAACAAAAGAAGAGGTAGTGAGGGCCATAGACACACTTAAACCCAACAAAGCCCCAGGACCGGACGGATTTACAGTGACCTTTTACAAAAAGTTCCAAACGCAGCTTAAGGACATATTAGTGAGAGTATTCCGGGGGTGCGCAGAGAAAGGAAGCATGACAGACTCAATGGCAGAGGCAAACATTATTGTCATCCCCAAAGAAGGGAAGGACCCACAATTCCCACAAAACTATAGGCCAATATCCCTAATAAACGTAGACTGTAAAATCTACGCTAAAGTAATGGCAGCCAGAATAAACGCATACCTACCCACCCTCATACACAAAACACAAGTGGGATACCTGAGAAATAGGCTCTCACAGGACAACACAAGACTGCTCTGCCACCTAATAAACCGCACGGCGAACAGCACAGAGAAGGCAGTAATGATTGCACTAGACGCAGAAAAAGCCTTCGACAGAGTCTCATGGCCATTCCTAAATGAATGCATGCGCAAATTCGGATTTGGAGACAAATATAGAGGAATGATAATGTCCTTATACAAAAACCCCCGAGCTCGTGTTGTAGTGAACGCAGCTACATCAGAAACATTCACCCTAAGTAGAGGGACAAGACAAGGCTGCCCCCTGTCGCCAGGACTATTCCTGCTGGCAATAGAACCCCTTCTCCACATGATCAGAACTAACACGCAGATCGCAGGTGTGGAAGTGGAAGGTCAAGCCTTCAAACTCGCAGCCTATGCGGACGACATCCTGATCACCACAAGCAACCCGCGGGAGTCAATCGAGGCACTGGTACAAACAATAGAGGAATATGCAAACGTCTCAGGATATAAACTCAACAGGGACAAGTCAGAATGCAAGCCAATGAATTGCCACACTACCAGAGCAGTACTAGGCAAATCAGGCCTGGCGTGGCAAATAAAACCCCTAAAATATCTGGGACTCCTCTTTGGGAAAGACCTCAGATCAACACTAGAGCACAACGAGGAAGCAATGCTGAAAAAGATCAAAACGAAGCTAGACACATGGGGACCCAAATTCGTCAGCTGGTGGGGTAGAGTAGAGACAGTTAAGATGATGATCACCCCAATGCTCAACTACTTGCTGTCCATGCTACCGCTATCACTAACGACAGACTTCCACAAACAAATCGACAAAGCCATTAACTTGTTCCTATGGGGGGGTAAAAAACCTAGAATAAGTCTAGCAAAACTCAGGCTGAAAAAAGAACAAGGGGGATTGAACCTCACAAACTATAAGGTCTTCCAGTCGGCATGCCTTGCCAAACAAGGGCTACACTGGTTAGCGCCAACACCAGATTATATGCCAGTATGGCTCGAGCTAGAGAGGAGCATTTTAGGTGGGGCAGACCCAATCATGGCCCTCACGGCAAACAAACACCCAGAAGCCAAAAACTCAATAATACGGAACACAAAAATAGCCCTACTGAGATTAGATAAAGAGCTAGAAGTAAGCATCAGAGGCACCAAATGGGAGTCATTATGGTACAACTCCAAAATCACATACAAAGGGAAAACGCTAGGCAGCAAAGAATGGCTAAGCAGAGGTATAACTACACCGGCACAACTAGAAGCAGGGAGCAACCCACTCACCTACAAGATGATCCAACACACAACTGGCCTACCAGACAAGGAATTCTACGAGTTCCTAAGAATCAAAGCAGCCATCACCAAAGCGAACCTTTCCAAACACAAACCAACCATCATACAATACGCACAGAACCTTAACACAACAGGTCACCAAACAGCGCAGATCTACAAAATAATCACACCACGCACCACCACCCTTAACGACAAAACAATAGCGTTCTGGGAAGACACCATCCACAGACCACTGAGTGAAGAAGAGAAGGCCAGACTATGGACATCAGCGTCCAAAAACAAGATCACACCACAGCTAGCACAAACAAAATTCTGGATACTACACAGATTACACTGGACACCGGCGAAACTAGAGAGAGTGGGGGCTACCGACAACAGCGAGTGCTGGAACTGCCACAAAGCAAGGGGAGACCTGGCCCATATGTTATACGACTGCCCCAAAGTCAAAGCGTTCTGGAGCAAAGTATACAACCTAATAGACTCGATCACGGGCTGCCATATACAACGAGGGCTAGCAGGGATAATCACCGGCTTCCTAGAGCCACAACTCTAGTCCAAAGAAATACGAGATTTGGTAGACATGCTCCTAGCGGCAGCTGTTAAAAATATTCTGGGGTACTGGAAGAACTCCAGCAAAGCCACTTTCAAGCGCTGGTTCAACTGGGTAACATTCCTCCGAGCGGCAGACAACATCACCGCCAAACACAAGGCGGCGAACCACACAGCCAAAGAAGACATGTGGGCAGCCCTAGACGAATATCTGAAGCGATAACCCCCCCCCCTCTCTCTTTCTTCTTTCTTTCTCTCTCTCTTGCTACCACCGAGCAACACACATGTGAAGCCCAAGAAAGACAACTGTATACAATGTATATGCGAAACTTATTCTATTCAATTCAATAAAAACTTTTTGAAATAAAAAAAAAAAATCTGGTCACCCTATTCTCTGGTTATTTGTATGATTCCTTCATTCCTTTATTTAGAACAAGAAGACAGCAGTAGTAACATCACGTGATGTATGGTGACGTTGGTGCAAAATGGCGGACAGCGTAAACACAGCTTAAGTTTGCGTAGTCTCTATTTATGAGTAAGGCTCCCTGTTTTCCGTTTTTACAGATTTTTACAGATAAATACAGACAGAAAACAATGTGTTTTCTGTCTGCATTTATTTTTAAAAGCGGATAAATACAAAAAATTGCACTTCTTTCAAGTGACTCTCCGTGCTGTCTTTCATGAATTATAGGCCAGGAGCTGCGCAGATGGACAGCATGGAAAATTTAGATTTTTCACAGCCTGCTGGGCAGAAAATCTGGATTTTATTAAAGACACGGAGGCTAATATTATGCAAATTCTCCTTTATTGCCACAGCTCAGCAGTAACAATGAAGAGAATATAGAACATATGAACATTCTAAAAAGGTATATAGCACGTGAGCACACAGCCATCTTCCTTCTTTGTCCAATGCTTTGAAACAAAAGGATAAGATCAAGAAGAATTCCAGACGCCAAACGTAACATCTTCATCTTCATAAAACAGGAAGTGAAATTCCTTATTCTGAAAGAAGAAGTAATATAAAGGTGTTAAAAATATAACCCCATGGGAGGGGCGTATAGTGGAGGGATAATATTAGCCTCCGTGTCTTTAATAAAATCCAG
This sequence comes from Lissotriton helveticus, assembly GCF_964261635.1. Lineage (NCBI taxonomy): Eukaryota > Metazoa > Chordata > Amphibia > Caudata > Salamandridae > Lissotriton > Lissotriton helveticus. Next base: position 49,419,430 of record NC_136072.1, on the reverse strand, counting down.
ATTTTCTGCCCAGCAGGCTGTGAAAAATCTAAATTTTATGGCATGACACGGAGGCCAACATTATGCAAGTTCAAAGTGAATTGAGAACATTATCAATCACATTATTAATAGGTCTAAAATAACATTTTTTAAACATAGTCTCATTAGACCAGTCTGCGGCTCTTAAAATATCTTGGAGCCCTCCACCGAGCATAAAAGCTTTAGAAGCTGAAGCACCTCTAAGGGAGTGAGCACCAAAAATCGAAATGTCAACACCACATTCACTCATTACTTCTTTCACCCATCTTGCGAGAGTAGGAGAGGAAACTGGTTTGTAAGGAGATCTATGGGAGATCAGGAGTTGTGTCTCAGAACCCCTCAAGCTGACAGTCCTTTTTTCATATTCCTTAAGACATTTAACAACACACAACCTTTCATTTTCAGGAAAGAAAGGATAGAAGATAGAAGAAGACATAGTTTTAGTCCTTTTCTTGAGATAAAAACAGACACCCTCAGGTTGAAAGGCCCTGTTCGAAATGTCTAAGGCTTTAACATCCGAAGTTCGCCTAAAGGAGACTAAACAAAGCAAAACAGTAATTTTATAAGAAATACGTTTAAGAGAAAGGGCATCATTCTGTCCCCATGAAGAGATAAGACATAATATGTTTCTCACATCCCATAAGGCTGAGTATTTAGGAGTTGGAGGGTTGAGAACACGCATGCTTCTCATAATTTTTTTGGTCAAAAGACTTTGACCAACTGAAACACCATCGACTAAGGAGTGACCCGCAGCTATCGCTGACCTATAAACATTAACAGTTCTATAACTGAGGCCAGAAGCGAAAAGTTCTGAAAGGAAATTAACCACTTGAACTAAATCAACTGAAACGGGATCATGACATTGTTGAAAACACCAGCGAACCCATTTGTTCCATGCCAATCGATAAGCCTTCCTTGTCTCAGGAGCCCAGGATTCAGATATGAGTCGGAAAGCATTGTGCGAAAGGCCAGGGATTTGCAATTGTCGCCTGAAATCTTCCAGGCCGTCATTACCAAGATGCCTTGCTCTAGGAGGGGGTGAGATTCGCCCTGAGGGCCCAGGAGAAGACGGTCGAAAGACGGGATTAGTATTGGGAAGTCTACTGCCATCTCCAAGATGAGCGGAAACCACGCTTGAGACCTCCAGAGGGGGGCTATCACTATCATACTCTGAAGGTATCTGCGAGCATGTAAGAGGAGACGTGGGAGCATTACAAATGGCGGGAAGGCATATGGTTTTAAGTTTTGCCAGTTCTGGAGGAAGGCATCCACTCCAGATGCCTGAGGGTCCGGCCTCCAGCTGAAATATTTCGTTAATTGGGTATTCAGCCTGTCTGCAAATAGGTCTGTCCCAAAGGGGCCCCATTGTTCTTGAATGCTCAAAAAAATCTTCCTGTTCAGTTTCCAATTGCTGGAATCCCTGAAATTTCTGGAGAACCAATCTGCCACCCCATTGCTCAGGCCAGGGATGTGTTCTGCTGTGACTGACAGTCCCTTGTTCAGGCAATAATCCCAGAAAAACTTCGCTATTTCTGTCAGACCTTTCGAGTGTGGCCCCCCTAGTTTGTTCACGTACCTCACCGCAGAGACATTGTCCATGCGAAGCATTATAGAGCATTTCATAGTTTTTTGTGTAAAACTGCGAATGGCAAAGGAACCCGCTAAAAGTTCCAGACAGTTGATGTGCATGTTCTTTTCCTCGCGTGTCCAGCGCCCCCCTGTCGACAGGTTGGCACAAGACGCCCCCCACCCTTCTAGACTCGCATCCGACTCTATTATCATGTCTGGGGATTCGCAGAAGATCGCTTTGCCATTCCATGCTTCCGCATTCCTCAGCCACCAAGAAAGTTCCTCCCTCGATTCTTCGTCTAGGGTGGTCATCTGAGTATAAGATTGGGACGCCCTCAGAGTCTTCGCTTTGAGTCTCTGTAGAGCCCTGTAGTGAAGCGGACCGGGGAAGATTGCTTGAATGGTCGAGGAAAGGAGACCCATGATTCTCGCTAAAAGTCTTAAGGGAAATGAATTTAGTGAGAGAATCTTTTTTAATTCTTTCCTGAGTTTCTTTATCTTCTCCTTTGGTAACTTTAACTCCCCTGATAACGTGTTCACCATGAAACCCAGGAATTGGGTCTCCTGTGAAGGGACAATGCAAGACTTCTTTGTATTTATGACAAATCCCAGGTATTCTATGAGATGAATAGTAAGGTCTGTGTGACGAGAAATGGTGGACTTGGTCTGAGCCATGATGAGGATGTCGTCCAGGTAGATTATGAGTCTCACACCCCGTTCCCTTAACCAAGCTACTACTGGACGCAATACTTTGGTGAAACACCAAGGAGCTGAGGACAGGCCGAAAGGGAGGCTGGAAAACTCCCAGAGTTTCCCCTCCCATGTGAATTGTAGGAACTTCCTGTGAGGGGGCCAAATAGGGATGGTCAAATAAGCGTCCTTTAGATCCAGGCGTGTCAGCCAGTCGCCCCTTCTTAGTACGTCTCTGAGTAGATGTATTCCCTCCATTTTGAAATGGTGGTAAGACACCCATCCATTTAAGCTTTTTAAGTTTATCACGGGTCTTTGAGTTTTGTCCTTCTTTTCCACTAGGAAAATATTGCTTATGAACCCTTTGTGAGTGCTCTGTCTTATCGCCCCTTTGGCAAGGAGGTCTTGAACCTCTTGAGAAACAAGTTCCTTCTGATCTTGAGAGAATATAATCTCTCGTGGATGTCTTAGTTGGAAGGGAGTGCCCTGGAAGTCTATTTTGTACCCTCTTACAGTTTGTAAGACCCATGGATCTTGAGTAACTAGATTCCAATTGCCAGAGAAAAGGGCTAGTCTGCCACCCACCTTTACAGGGGTATCTAAATGGTCTCCCATTAAAGTTACCTGTTGAGAAGGTCCTGTTTCTTCTATCTCCACAGGTGAATCTTCCTCGGCCACGTTGTCTTTGAGGGTAGAAGGATTGATTGCCAAAGAAGGAAGATTGTTGATATCTTCCCCCTCGTCCAAAAAAGGATCTTGGAGATGATTGTGCACGGCCGGGGAATCGACCCCGCATTCTCCCGGCCCGTCCAAAAACTCTGTCCTGGAAGACCTTTTTAATCTCGCGTTGGGATTTCTGAATTGAACTAAAGGCTCCCACGTATTTGGCCATGTCACGAATAAACTCTTCTCCAAAGAGAAGTCCTTGTGAGTTAGGTCCTGTCTCCTTATTAGCTAACTCTATGAGTTTAGGATCAATTTTAAGAAGTATGCTTTTCCTTCTCTCATTAGATATTGCGGTATTGGCATTACCCAAAAGGCAGATTGATCTCTGGACCCATTCTCGCAATTCTTTTGGGTCAACGGGAATACCTCCCACATAGGCATTCTCTGCCAGCTCAAACATTTTGGTCAAGGGTCCGATAATGTCCAAGAGGCGGTCTTGGCATGACCTTAACCCCTTGTCTATGCCTTTCCTTGGGTCTTTGGCTCCTTTCGCTATAAAGGCAACTACCTTAGGATCTAGTTCAGGAGTGAAAGTGATTTTATCTGGAAGTGAGGGTCGAGGACATTCTGATCTTAGTCTTGATCTGACTTCTTTGGGGATTTCCCTCCTCAGCCAGAAGCATATGTAGTCTGCGACGTGTTGGGAAGGTACCCATTCGGGTGAAAGTGGATGTTTTATTAGTAAGGGGACAAACATATTATCCCCAAAAGGGTCAGTGATACCCATCTTGGATCCTGATGCTTTGCTTGCCTCCTCAGAGTTTTCTACTGAGTCGTTTTCCCGGACCTCAATGTCCGAATCAAAGGTAGAAGAACAGGAGAGTTCTATCTCCGCATCATGATGATCGTCGCTATCAATTTGGATAGGTGGGTCAGGACCTATTTCTTGTCCTTCTGTGGTGTCCGAGACACCGTTCTGATCTCCGCCCTGATGACGAGCTTGAGCCGATTTAGATGATGCCTTAAGCTTTTTGGATGCTAGGGTTGATTGTTCCCCTGCGGCTCTTTTCTTTGGGGCCTTAACTGTCCCTTCCTTAGTGCCTAGAGAGCGAGCACTACTAGTAGAGGGCCATGCCCCGGTAAACATTTCAAAATTTTTATTAATAGTGTCCATAAACTTTTTATTCATGGTCTCATTAAATGAACTCATGGCTTTATCCATGGCTTTAGCCATCATTGACTCCAACTTCAAGTCTAGTGAGGCATCAGGGTTAGTAGACATTTTAAAATAAATGTGGGCACCGTAATAGCCTTAAAGGGTATAAAAAGACAAGCCAAATAGGTAACATATAATTGATTGAAATCTAATTGGTGTCCTTAGGGATAGGCTTAAGCTGTCCTCTGGGTAAAAAACGTTCCTACTTCGATAGGCCCTATATCGTTTTGTTTCTTCCCCTTCTTTTTTTTTTTTTTGATAGGTAATTGTCGAGAAAGAGAGGTCTCTAAAATCGCTAGCGATCGACGAGGTGCCGGGCCAACCGTCTAGCGTCAAACGGTAACTAAGGGCAGTAGTAAGCATAAGGGCCTTTCCTCTAAAGACGTCCCCTCCGCGGCGTGCGTCAATGCGCCGCCGCGGAGGGGAGAGATGCCGAAGATTCGTGAGGCTCCGCCAGACCGTGGCAGGACGAATAACCCCAGTGTATTAAATTGGAGGGAGAGCTTCCAGGTAGGGGTGTGGTGTGGCGTGTGGCGGAACCACAGAGGAGGTGGTTCGCGGATCGCTTCGGATCGCGAGTGAGGTTGCCAGGCAGTAGAGAGCGGGCAGCGAAGGGCGCGCTCGCTTTCAAAAGACGCAACTAGAGAGGGGCAGTGAGCCCGGTAGCGAGGAAGGCGGGGGAAGAACGATTTTGGGATACAGATTAACGAAACATGCTCTGAAAGTAGAAAGACCGACTAAGTCAAAAGGACGGAGTCCACGAGAGAAAACACGGGGAAATTTAGAAACATAAACAATGTACAAAACATACCAAATAGTGAGGAAAGGGAAAAGTAAACGCTAAACAACGCATGGTAGGGTCAAGTGGACCCAGATATGCGAACACAAGGCGAAATCAAGCCAGCACACGCACCAGTAAGCACGAGTGAAAAGGAGGTACTTATCTGTGTGAGCAGCAGCAACAAAGAAGGAAGATGGCTGTGTGCTCACGTGCTATATACCTTTTTAGAATGTTCATATGTTCTATATTCTCTTCATTGTTACTGCTGAGCTGTGGCAATAAAGGAGAATTTGCATAATGTTGGCCTCCGTGTCATGCCATAAAATTAAAAAACAGGATGACACTTCTTTAAGTAACGGCATATGTCAACATACATTTATGGTACAATGTTAGTATTTACTAGTTGCTGTATTGTTATGTAATATTTGGCAGCTTAAATAGCTAAATCACGACAGACTTCAAAGTACGTCTATCAGTTAAATAGATATGGAAATGTACAGTTTTACAACTTCATTTATGCGCAAAACACACAATAAATATGTATAAATACAGATGGAAATGGCCCAAAAATAAATACCATAAAACCCGGGAGCCCTATTTATGATGCATTTTTTTGTTTTAACCCCTTGCCTGCTCGTGACGGAACCATTCCGTCACGAGCCACGGTGGTGCTGTGCTGGTGACGGAATGGTTCCGTCACGGCCCAACCACCGCGCCTGCGCTGCAGTGATTTCACGCCTGCGCGGCGCGTTCTATTGAGCGGGCGGGGCCGTGACGGAACCATTCCGTCACAAGCACAGCGCCACCGTGGCTCGTGACGGAGTGGTTCCGTCACGAGCATGGCGGCGCCGCGCAGCCCCCCCTCTCCCCTAGGGGTTAAATTATTTTATTTATTTATTTGTGCGTTTTTATATAGCGCGGACTTTACCCGAAGGTGTCAGAGCGCTTCACAATAGGAACAGAACTGATACATGAGAACATTACAAGTGAACAAAATACAAAAGCAAACGTTACATCAAATGAAGCAAAAATGACAATCGTGAGCCAACAAAATACAAGAGGTAGCAAACAGTGCATTACAAAAGTGACAATCGTGAACCAACAAAATAAAAGAGGTAGCAAACGGTGCATTACAGGAGCAAAAAGTGACGTGTGCAGGTTACAAAAGCGTACAAAGTAAACATAGAGGTATAATAAATGCACACGAAAAGCAACGTTCCCAAGACACAGAGCTCTAAACGCACTGGGACCTATAATTTCACTTTTACCGGCATGTTAATGATGAAAACTCATAACTGGCCAAACTCCCCGTGATGACGCGTTGCCAGCAAGGAGCCGCAGCCTTTTCTCAGCAGGCATGGGAGGGGCCTGGCAGGGGGCTTAGATAAGGCTGCAGGCGCTAGCATTCTCCCAGACAGGCTCAGAGATGAAAGTGCGGCCCATGGGTTTTGTCTGACTGTGCGTGTTTACGCCCCGGGCGGCGAGTCTGGGCGGGAAAGCGCAGAACTGCCTGCCTTGCGAGGCGGGCTTTGTTTGCTGGAATGCCGGGGCCTGGTGGATGGATGCCTCGCCCACTCTGCCAGCCAGGCTCGGGACTGCAGACAGCTGCGGAGGCAGACGTGTTTCTGCAGCAACGAAACTTAGCCAGGAGGGCAGGGTGGAGTGAGGGGGAGCTTCCCTCTTCCTGGTCCAACGCTTGCTGCTCAGACACTTCCCTTATCACCCCGTCCTAGTACAGTTCGCTTTACCAATAAGAAAGATTGGTGGGTTGAGCAAGCGTTGTGTGCGTCCAGGCCTAGCTCACCATTTCATCATTTTGAGGATGATAAAATAAGTGCCAGGGAGATGCAGGCAATAATAGTGCACTTGTAGTCTTCGCACGGGCGAAAAACAGAAGAAACACATTTCTGCTGCTCGTGTAATCTTCAATGGAAGGCACAGATTTTGCTCCGGTATAGCTCACAGAAATATGTTGGCACTAGAGTTGACAGAAACAGAAAGCAGAACTGAAAAATATCAAGGGCCTCATTCATGAGAAATGACGCATCGCTGTGTGAAAGCAGCGATGCGTCACTTCTCAGTGCGCACTCCTTGCGTCATGATTGATGCGTCATATTTACAGTATGACGCATCATGTCGCAAGGAGTTACAGATACATCAGTATTTCTGACATATCTGTATGGCGCAAAAGTGACGCATTGCTGGAGTGTGTCACAAAAGTGACGCAACTCCAGCAATGTGGACTTTCACATGGGGCAAGACCCGTGTGAAAGGGCCTGCCTCAGTCTTACGCCTGCCATGAGGTAGGCGAAGATATTGACGCATTTGCGTCCTAGAAGTGGCGCAGTGAAATCTGATAGATTTCACTGCGTCACTTCCAGGACCCTTTCTTGCGTCAATACGCCCCCCTTGCATACATTATACCTCGCGCAGGTATAATGTGGCGCAGGGGTTTACAAAGTGATGCATCTACCTAGATGCGTCACTTTGTAAATATGGCACAACAAGGCACATTTTTTACGCCACTGGTGCGTCACAAAAAGTGACACACCGGCGGCGTAAAAGTGACGCATAGACGCATAAATGAGGCCCCAAGTGTGCATGTGATACATTCCGTGCATTAGCTGTGTATCACGGAGGCCTATGACCTCCTGAAAAAAAGTCTGGGCATATTTACAAGAAACTGACGCATCTGTATAGATGTATCAGTTTTCCTGCACCTGCGTGAGAATCCCTTGCCCCAACATGGATGCGCCGTATTTAGAATACGGTGCACAATGGCACAAGGATTGACAGAGGCGTCAGAAATTCTGATGCATCTGTTGGCGGAAAAGTCACACATTGCTGGAGTCGTGTCGCGAGCACGACGCAACCCCAGCAATGCATGTTGCGGCCTGTTCCCAATATACTGTGTCACTCCTTACGTCTGCTTCAAGCAGGCGTAAGGGTTTGATGCACTGGCGTCCTAGACGTGACGCAGTGAAATCTTTGAGATTTCACAGCGTCACTTTTACGAGGCTTTACTGCGTGGGAACGCTCACCCTGCATATATTATACCTGACACAGGATGAAGACCGTGCAGCCCGCACCTAGCCGTGCCCTCTTGAATTTTCAAGCCCTACGCCCTGGACATACCCGTCTTGAGCTACTCCAGCGAGCACCTTTGCTCGCCCCCTACCGTACCTAGGATCGCCTCTTACCACCACGCGCTCCACGCTGGCGCCCTCCCACACGAGGCAGCAGCATTTCAGCCCTGATGAGTCACCACCCGCACACGGTGTGATGAAACACGTGTCGGCTTTGTGCTCTTGTCTGTACTGATTTCTGACTCGGAACCATTAAAACTTTTTTCTTCAAATTCACACTGTTGAATTACTTTACTCCACTTGAAGTATCATTTCATTCTAGTTCTCACCTGAGAACCACGTACTTTTATCGTGTGCACAGGACATTTGTTGCATAATGTGACGCAGGGCTTTACAACGTGACGCATTTCTGTAGATGTGTCAAGGTGTAATTTTGCCGCATTTTTTACGCCGCCGTAGCATCACAAAAGTGACGCGTCGGCAGCGCAAATGTGTCGCAAGGGTCTTGTAAATCTGCCCTGCAGTTTTTAACGCTTTCCTTGCTGCCGTCGGGCAACGGCCGTGGTAAGCACTACCTTGCTAGTGCTGCGCACGTCTGTTGGCCGACGCAACAGAAATTATCGCCGCAGTAAACGGTTTCAATACATCTTGAAGCTAAGTGACCAGCTGAGTCACTTCTGCCCACTATCTGCACTGCCTATGTCACATCTGGATGGGTCTACGGGCCACGTACGACCATTTCCTTTTTGCGACTCGTCGTTTGCGAATTTCAGTGACTCGCAATATGCGATCGCAGAAGGAAATGTTTCCCAAATGGGTCGCAAGGGACAAGCCTCATCAATATTCATGAGGCCTGTCGCAATGTGCGACCCATTGGGAATGGGCAATAACACAGTGATGGGGGCGTATTGGGCACAGCAGAACTCCATGTCTGCGTTTGCTTATTAAATAAAAAAAACAAAGGAGCCACAACGTGACGTTCGTATCCGAGAGGGCCGGCCAAACAGTTATGTGCACTATAGAGTAGAGCAACCACTCCTCCTTCTGGCCCCTGCTCTGGCAGTCCAGCCCGCCTCGCACCAGGAAACAGAAAACTAAAATGATAATAACGCTGGTCATTTTAGTTTTCCTTTAACTACTGCTGCTTAGGAGTGGTTGGTCCACTCTATAGTGCGCATAACAGTTTGGCCGGCCCTCTCAGGCCGACCATAACAGTGATGCGCATTTTGCATGTTCTTCACCCGGCTGCATTACTGCCTGGGTGCAGAACATGCCCAGGACCCCATTCCCTGTCTGAGCACCGAACCGCGGAGCTCAGACGAATCACAATGCTGCTTTGCAGCTTTGTGATTAACTAAGGGAGTTAGGAGCCTGGGTGCTTCCTGGTTCCTGCTTCCGAGGAGCAGAGGCAGTGGCGGGGGTGGCTGGGTACCCGGCCTGAAGGTAAGTGTTACAACGCCCCTCACTTCTTCCACCCGACTCACCACCCTAGGTAAATAGCGCCCGCCACTGGTGAGAAAATGGTTTCAGAAGACACAGTTGCCTGCAGTTCCCTTTCTCCGATGATTGAATTTCCACAAACTGAATAATAATAATATCACAGAGCCTCCTGGCATAACACAACCTTTACCTTGGAGCACTGTTTATCCATACTGCTGGTGTTACTACAACACCAATACTAATTATTATTAGTTTTATTTATCTGGCCTCTAGGCACTGATAACATGTGCTAATTACCAACCAACTCAGTGGTACTCTGTGGCTCACAACGGTACCCCTATGATTATCTTAACTCTGCCCCTCTGCGTTGGATGAACTTTTAAACCCCTCTAGCTCTAAGGCACCACAATCTTTATTGATGAAATGCATCCATGAGCAGTAGGAACATAATGTGGGCTCACAAGTGGGGTATGTGTCTTTTCAAAGGGATTTTGTTGCAGTGTGCCTGTCTGTCAGAACTGTTAATGTTTGCCAATAACCAGCTAGGCAGTGGTTTTAGCCACTGGCAGAACAGGTTCTCCAACCATAGTCTTCCAACCAACCTGTGCCATTCTTTCAACATTTCTGCCAAGATGGTTTGGGGCATTTATGCATATGGAGAGAGATGTATGTGCAATCTCTTCTCATCGGCACAAATCAATATAAAATAGCTTTGTGTAGAAGGGAAGGTGCACCAGAACAAAGTCAGTTAACTCAAAGTTTATCCCAAAAAAGATATCTTTATTGAAGTTTAAAAATTGGACATCAGTCAACGCGTTTCATTCCACAGCTGGAACTTCATCAGGGCTTCGCTATTATCTTCCAGGCACGATCTGCCTCTATATTGGAACCAAAAAGTACTCTTGGACCATATAAAAATGAGATATATATATATCCTGCGATCTCAAATGTTAGTTAAAGTATACTCGCAAATTCTGTAGTGTTGCTCAACTTCCCACTATCATGGAAACTGTGTAAATATAAAATAGCTTACAGGATCAATAGGGCCGCTGCTGATCATTATGCAGGCCACAGAATTGCATTCAATTCAACAACCTTCAGTGGGTTAGTGAGTTTCTTGCACAGATCCTGTGTAATCTGCAGGTCATGAGTTTCAATCAAACTAAAACTACTTGGGCTAGATGTGCGAGGAAATAGAGACTGGCAAATCGGTCGCAAAGTGGTTTGCGAATGGAAAAATGGCTTTTTGTGATGTACGAAAGCCAGTCACAAACCAAAAATTGCGATGCAGCTGTTTTGCGACTCGGTATTTCTTGCAACCCAAAATAGCGAGTCGCAATTACAGAATCCCAAATTGCAATTCGTAAACGGTATGTTTGAGGCTGTCGCCAATAGTGACTAGTCGCAAAATGGAAGCCTGTTGCCCCCCACGCTCATCAGTTGCTTCTCCACCCTAACCTCTGCCGACTCTATTTTTGCTTCCCGTCCCTGGAGTCTGACACCATACCACCCGCCCTCCTAAAATGAACGGAGATACAACAATGCACATCACCCCACCAGGACTGTGATTGAGCGGACATTTGGTCTACTGAAATCGTTTCCAGTGCCTACATCAGAGTGGGGGTGCCTTACAATATGTACCTGAAATGGCATGCACGATAATAGCAAAGTGTGTCATCGGGCACACTATTGCTACCAGGAGAGGCGTACACACCGCTGATTCTGAATCGGTTTCAGAGGCTGGAGATCAGAGGCACCAGCTCAGCAGACCACAGATGAGAGTCAAGCAGTGGAGGGAAGAAGGCATCATCATCCTCCACCAGTGGTGGCTGTGGGGAGAATCAGACTCTGCATGAGTGGCCATGAGGTGTAGTCGGCTCACTCTCCAACAAGATTGGAACTTCTTCCTCCAACATTTGTGCCTGTTCTTCTCCCTCGACACTTGTGACATCATTGCCTTCCACAGGTGCATCTGTTTGAGGGATGGACACACTATTAATGTTATTACATGGGTGACAGGTTTCTATTTAGTTGGTGCAATTTCTTGGATCAATGTCTGAGATTGAGTACAGTGAGCCACTTTTAAACTACATGTCCCATAATGCACAATAAGGGTGGTTTTGCTAAGGAAATAACCCATACTAATATGTCTGTATTAGGTTACATTATACATGCATGTAGAAGACAGTTTTAAGTTAAGAAAGGTTCACATTACAAACAATGTAGAATTACTTTGTGATGTTGTATGTTTGAAGGTGTCAATATTGGCAAAACCAACAACCACCTCTGGCTCCAAAGCTGTCTCCACCATTACCTCCAGTGTTCTGGGTGGGGGTACCTCCCGTTGCCTGGGACTCACTCATGCAAAAACAACAGTTGATGGACAGAATGCAGACCAATGTCATACATTCACTCCTGTACAGATCTGGGCCTAAATCCATCGTTTTTTGCTCACCTTGCCATTCGAATTTGAAACCAGCCATTTGCAAATCAGTCTTGACCGTGTGCCCCATGGGAACAGTCCAGCCCGAACTGCCAAGCCAGGTCTTCCCTGGACTGGAAACAAGCATCCTAGGACCAATTTCGGGCTTTCAGCCGTCATCAGCCAGGATAGCTTGATTCCAGTCCCACTCGGGGTGGCAAATGCAACAACAACAGTTGATGGACAGAAAGCAGAACAATGTCATACATTCACCCCAGTACAGAGATCTGGGCCTAAACCTGTCGTTTTTTTGCTCACCATGCCATCCGAGTTTGAACCCAGGCATATGCAAATGAGTCTTGACCCAGTGCCCCATGGGAACAGTCCTGCCCGAACTGCCAAAACAGGTCCTCCGTGGACTGGAAACAAGCATCCTAGGACCGGTTTCGGGCTTTCAGCCCTCATCAGCCAGGATAGCTTAATTCCAGTGGCATGGAGAGCACAGGACTCACATCTGAGCATACCCGTCCCACTCAGGGAGACAAATGCAAAAACAACAGTTGATGGACAGAATGCAGAACAATGTCATACATTCACCCCAGTACAGAGATCTGGGCCTAAACCCATCGTTTTTTTGCTCATTATGCCTCTCCAGTTTTGGAAGTTCGGGCTGGACTGTTCCCATGAGGCCAGGGTCAAGACTGATTTGCACATGACCAGGTCTAAACTGGGGTGGTATGGTGAGCAAAAGAATGATGGGTTTAACCCAGATCTTTTGACTGGGGGTGAATGTTTTGATTTGTTCTGCATTCCGTCCATCAATTGTGTGTCTTTTGCTCTCTCGCCATAAGTGAGCCAGGTATGCCCAGATGTGGGTCCTGGGCTCACTGTGCCACTGGAATCAAGCTATCCTGCCTGAAGAGGGGTGAAACCCCGAACCAGGTCCTAGGTTGCTTGTTTGCGGTCCAGGAAGGACCTGGCTTGGCAGTTCTAGCTGGACTGTTCCCATGAGGCACAGGCTCAAGACTAATTTGCATATGGGCAGGTCTAAACTGGGTGGCATGGTGAGCAAAAGAATGATGGATTTAACCCGGATCTCTTGACTGGGGGTGAATGTTTTGATTTGTTCTGCATTCCGTCCATCAATTGTGTATCTTTTGGGACTCACTCAGGCATGTTTCAACTTTTTCTTTTATGCGGTCTGGAAGCCACAAATGTATAGAGTTCCCTCATTTTTCAATTTCAAGATTCCTTGACTGTTATCAAGTTGCAATGCAATCTGAAAATAATAACCCATGACACACAGTTGGCATCACTAGTGAACCTATCGCTCCTTTTGTGGCAATTTGGGGACTTTTTACACAGGTATTTTGGAGTACGTAAAGTACTAATGCATGCTTTTGTGATTTGGCCCCAAGGCATCTAAAATATGAATATTCAGGGAAACAAAATACACAATTAGTACAAATAGAAAGGACTGTGTTCCTTTGAACTTTTACTATTAGGGAGTTGGTTGTTTCAGGGCGATTAGCAAAGGCAGTTAAGCGTACGTAAGTCTGTGATTCTTCTAGTTTTTGTGCACTGAGGATGGAACTTTTCCCAAAATGGCGATGTTCTCTGTAGTTCTCCCCGGCATTGGCGTGGTCACTTTTCATACATTTTCTCCCAAAGAGGTGACCTCCTCCTCATAATCATAAATGTGCTCGTAAATTGCAGGGACCATCGACTCTGAAGGAAGCATCAACCTCAGTAGACATCTTGGTGCTGGCTGGGTCTCCAATGGCAAATGGTGACTTCATGCTAAAGAACGACACAATGTCGATGACATGGAAAATGGGGAAGGCAAAGAAAATGTGGTCCTACCTTTGAAATAGTTAGAGATGATGATTGTGAAGGGGTATATGGGCTCAAGACTCAGGGCATTCATGTTGTCCCAAGAAAGGTCATGCAAGATGGCTCTATTGCCAACAGCGCCAAGGCTCAAATTTTAAACCATGCCACAACCAGAGCTGCTGCCTATGTGGCATCGTAGGTTTACAGTATGGTGCATCATCTTTGGGCAGACAGTGCCATTAAATAGCTTTTGTTTTTATGGAGAATCCCCCTTAGCCACAGTTTTAGCCTGAGAATTTTCTTGTCCATTTCATTTTACGTTGACGCAACAGCTTCCCAGGAATAAGTCCTAGCCAGTCTCGTGCTTCACCTTCGTCGGCATATAGAGCTTAACGTGGAATCCAGTCTGCCTGGTTTTGTAGAGCTGCTGGCAGCATAAGATCATAATTACTGGAAAGAAGAAGTGCACACGTTGTGTGTAGTGTCCCTGGATAACCTTGGACGGTTTTCTTTGCCACTAGTGTCTTGTGACAATTGGCATAAAGTTTCCTCTTGTCTGCTGTAATGAATGGAACAGACTGAATGAGGGATATGTGTACTTAGTAAAAGTGGTATGCTGAGATACTCTGGGGCGTCCTTCTGTCTGTAGCTCTCCAGCATGTTCCAAAAAGTGCCTCACCCAGATCAAGACACCCTACTGTCCCTTGATTGTGTAAGCACTCTTATGATCAGGTCTGCATTTGTAGTGGGAATGGACAATAGCCCCAAATGTTGTTGTAGCCTGTTAGGTTCTTTGCTGGAGGTCTTAGACTGAGAAACCACCGTGTCCAAATCCACGTACCCATTGACAGACCTGCACGCTCCACGTAAACTAAGCCAATCCAAGATGGCTGCTCTAGTCAAAGACACAAATGGAAAGATTTGAGTACAAAACTATCACTTCCAGCGTAAACGCTCAGCAAAAGTGATGTCAAAATGTCCCAGGTTTTAAAGTGAAATGGAGAAAGGACTCTTTTTATTCATAGCGGATTGAAGCCGCTAAGATACACCGAGGCAGGTCTGCTGACTTTTGCTTGGTATCTCTTCCTCGTTATTGTGATGTTTTTCATCATGTACCAGTGATGACTTACAACGTGTACCGGTGAAGTCCATCTAAAAGCAAAATCCAAATTTGTGATCCAATGATACCCTCCATCATGTATCAGTGGTGCCCTACATTTTGTACCAGTGATACCCGGGGTAACGTACTAGTGATGTCCTGCTTCATGTCCAAGTTGCTTCAAATACTCTCATGTTTTCCTGTCCACTGGGCGTGTCAGATATGGTGCGTCTGTGTCAATGCTGTGGAAAGTTTGTGTGCAACATCTCTTGTGTGGTGTCAAACCAGATTAGAATGGGTTCAATCTTGTAATTGGCCTTTGTGTGTCCTTGTAAATTGCTGTGTGATGTATTCTCCCTTGGCACCCTCGCTAGTGGTTGGTGCCTCACAGGACATAATGAGGAGCGGTCCAGACTATTCCAACCCCCTCCGCGAACTCCTGTTTGCACAGGGGTCGGAAGGCTGAGGTGAGTGTTATTTACCACAACTGGAAATTTCTTGGTGCAATAAGAACCACATCCTCCCTTAAATTCCGGCAGCTCAATCCGGCAGGAATTAAAAAGGGGAAAAGTATATGATATTTACCATAAGATGAGGATTTTGATGCAGTAAGCACTAAAATTCACGTTACTCCCCAAAAGCACAGAACATGACATAATTTGCACATCTCATAAATTCCATACACCCCAGTTCTGGATTTTTTATTGAATGTGATCATTATTGCATTCAAACCTGGACCACCCATAACCAGGCATATACTTAGGTCATGTGCGCTTACAAGACTGCTTCCCATTGGAGGTAAGTCCTCTCTGGAAAATGGAAGAATAAGAACCACATTTTAACCCAATCTGACATCCCTTTTCTAGGCGCCCTAATATAATGTCTCCTTACCACAAGCCGAAATGTTTGGCAACATCAGAGTCGAATACGCAATTCCATGTATTCTTCTAAGTGCCTAAAGATTTATTTTCTAATAATTTGACGACAATCTTCAGTATGCAAGGAAGCATTTCCCCAACCATTCGAGCTACAGACTGCAGAGGGTATCCAGAGATGCAGGTACCTCTGTGAGGGTGTGGGTTCTGAATATCAAGTATGGAATATTGTTATACCTGAATCTCATAGGCAAAATATTGTGGACCTAAACATCAACAGGTAAGTACATATAGATTTTCTATATATAACTATACCTAACTATATACATTATAAAGGTAGATAGATGCGGAGTTACGCATTGTAAATCTATACCTCCCCTTATGTTCTTACCTTTTGTTGCTTTGGTCCTGGAAGTATTGGAGACAATATTAAAGCATCACAATATTCATCTACTCAATATTCCAGAAAACAAACTCCTCTGAACACTTAAGGCGCGTCCCAGCCGAGGTTGGAGCAGGTAGGCGTGAACCTGAAGCAGCACGTGGCCGGAGAACCAAATTGGCAGCTGGACATCTTTTAATTTTAGGTTTAAAGCTTGAGCCTTTCATTGCTAGTAGTCTAGTGTATGGCACTTGTGACTTACTTTGTTAACATATTGTATTCTAAACCTACTCCAAGGGACATTGGCGTAGCCTCTTTGAGGTCATTGGCTTATGTGGCTCATTAACATTCAACCATTGGCTTGAGATGTTGTCAATCACACCCTGGATCAGCACACAGGAGTATTTTAGTCTCACCTTTCTATTGGCTGTTTCAGTGTATCATTCCGCCTCCACTGGAACGCATGAGGGACTGTTTTAAATTTGTACATCACACAACAGTATTCTTTATCTCATACATGCTTTGTATACAGAAAACAATGCTTTAGCCAAGGTCTTTTGAGAACAATAATTAAAAATACAAAACATAAATATATACAGGCACATGGGCTTTTGGTCAGTTCTTATCACCCATAGGTCTGTTGTAGTGCTGTTCAAATTCTATTCCCACTAGCCTTCTAAACGGTAAACATCCTTCACAACGCGGTCAAAACACTGCGGTGCCATTACGACGCGTCTTTTGCAACGCAAGTCGTTACCACGACTTGCCCTGGAGGGCGCTCTAGACTAAGGAATAGTAGATTTACTATTCCAACACCTTCCCTACTGTACGTAGGCTGGAGTTGGAATAGTAAATCTTACTATTCCTAAGTCCAGCACCCTACAGCGCAAGTCGTGGTAACGACTTGCGTTGTAAAAGATGCGTTGTCATGTACCGTGATCATTTTGATCGCGTTGTAACATCATACATCCGTTCTAAACAGCATGGACAGCCCACTGTAGCCATTGGATCCTTTCTGTCTGAGGTCATTCTGAGTAAGCATAATGTGTCGCAGAGACAGAAAACTATCAAATTCAATGCCAGGGACTGGTGGTCCAATGTCTCCTTTTTAAAAAGAATTTCCTATTTGATTTAAACTTTTTTCTTATTTACGAGGGCCTATGATGAAGCAAGGGACACATTTACCATTCTGTGCCGTTCCTGCACGGAGAAGCTTTACTCTGAATCGCTTGAACATAGCATCTTCAAGAGCAGAACGGGGCATCACGGGGTGAAAAGAGTGTGGTGCTGTCTGGAAAGAGGCTTCCTTTGGGTTTCACATGGATGTTCGATGCTAAACACATGCATGAAAAAAAGGAGCCATCGGACTCACGAGACATGCAAAAGTGAGTATAATAGCAATACTAAAAGTCACATCTTGTCTTGAGATTTAATCATGCCTGTAGTGCAATCAAACCCAGCTGTACAACCAGACAGTGTGACAATATCCAGTGTCTCTGTTTCTCTCTCTTGTCTCATTCCCCTTGCCATTGGTCCTCTTCTAGCCACGTTGTCAGTGTTTGATTGGTAGTGGATTCAGTGAAGTGTGGAAGCACGATCGCACTTACTGGGTCAAGGATTGGATGGTTAGTGACCCTTGATAAGCACCTCAATCACAGCTCAAGGCCCATCACTGCTGCTTGTAGCATGCAGTATCTGTGCGGGCACTGCAAGTGGTGGCCATCTTTCAATGGGCTCTAAAAACCATTCAAAAGTGGACGTCCATGCAGATGCATGCACATGCAGTGCAGCCATCTTTGATTCGGTTTTGTTATAACTTAGTAAAATCCTTTCAAAGATGGCCACTCCTGGGTTCACATGCATGTTGGTGCCTGGGCTGCAATCTTTGAATAATTTTTGTTAAACTCTTTTTCATAACACATTCCAAAATGGCTGCCATTACATGTGCAATGGTATGCACACATTATTTACCATATTGGAATGATTTTTGTAATGCAATCTAAAAAGTGTTTCCAAAGATAACCTAGCGCTGGCAAAGCCAAACAATCTTCAGCCAATGTCAGACCTATTGGCTTTATCAATGCGCATTTTAAATTACTTTTTACTGGAGTGGGACATTTTTTATACCAGACTGACAGCACACAGCTCTTGGCAGGGTGTTCTTTTACTCCCACATCCTAAACTCTGCCAGCATCAGGGTGACCCGAAGGGTTTTCTCCATGGCCATTTACCTACTTGTTCAACTTTTTGATCCGGCCCTTCCATACTGAGGTTTGACTTGCTCCGCAGATAGAAAAACAGAGCTAGCATTTGACTCTGAGTAATGTAGATTACTGGTGAGTAATGGTTGGAGTACCTTCTGTGCTGAAAAGAGGCCAGGACACAAGGGCTTGACAACAGGGAGTTCCTTGGTACCCATGCAGTCGTACTAAGCGATACCAAAGGAGTGTTGAACATTGCAAGCACTCACCCCCAGTCAACTGATCTGGGTTGAATCCGTCATCATTCTTTAGCTCACTCAGCCACCCCAGTTCAGCCATGGCCATATGCAAATCAGACTGACCCTGTGCCTCATGGGAACAGTCCAACCTGAACTGCCAAGCCAGGTCTTCCCTGGACCGGAAACAAGCTTCCTGGGACCGGTTTCGGATTCATAATCCTCATCAGCCAGGCTATCTTGAATCCAGTGGTAGAGTGAGCAAGGGACCCACGTCTGGGTATACCCTGCCAATTTAGGCCGAACAAAGCGATAATAAAGGGGATGATGGACGGAGCATTTGAGCAAATCAAACACTCACCCCCAGTCAACTGATCTGGGTTTAATCCATCACCGTTCTTTAGCTCACTGCACCACCCCAGTTCAGATCCAGCCATATGCAAATCAGCCTGACCCTGTGCCTCATGGGAACAGTCCAGCCGAACTGCCAAGCCATGTCTTCCCTGGACCGGAATCAAGCATCCCGGGACCGGTTTCATCCCCTTTGGTATCACGCAGTAGCACTGACAAAGCATCCTTTCTTGTTTCTGTGGTAGTTCTCTTGCTTTCCAGTGCAGCAACAAGCACACTTGTTCTCTTCTGTGCTGCCCTCTAGTGGCGAAGATTGCTTTGTTTAACAATAGAATGCACAGTCTCACCCTGAGGGTCTGTGCCCTTGTTCCCATCTAGTCAATACAAGTGTGTCAGCAAACAGACCCAACCACAGCTCTCAAACGTGGTTGACTTTGCTGCGGCTTGCAGTGAGTTATTCTTCTGCCGGAAGCCTTCAAACATCGTAACCACTTTTTTTTCCTTTCCATATAGGTGTGTGCAATATGGTTAATTGTCTTTTGTGTAATTACGCAAGATTTTAGGAAAATTATGTGAAATGCAAATCTGTCATTTAGCGCTGCATTTTTGCTTGAAATACACCCTTGCATCAATCTTTCATGCTGGGAGGCACTTTGTGCAAAAAAAAAAAATGCAAAACCACATGTGCAACACACAGCAGCCACCTGGGTTTTTGTTAATTGTGTTGTTCCTGCGTGCCCACGTTATGATTTGCCCGCGAAAGGGCCATAATTACGCAACATAACATTTCGTGTAACAAGCGTAACCCGAAACTCCCAAAATGGCGCTAATTACAAAGGAGTCATTTAAATTTCGCCTGGGCCTTGTCCACATCCCCCTATTGCACTTTTTTTCCATATCACTTTCCTTTTCCCACTTGCTTTGTTTCGCCCGTTTTCTACACTTCTTTTTTGTTAGCTTTCCTATATATTTTATTTTCTCCATCGCCTCTCGGTTCTCTCTCTCCTCGTCATCCTTTCCCAGCTTTAATTTTTCCTTAATTTCTTCCCTCCTGTTTATCCGTCGTTCGCCACAGGAAATGTTCTGTGCTGGAGACTAAAACAGCCTGGTGTGTCATTTTCCCGTCAGCCGCGCCGTGTCTGTGTTCCGCGGAAGTGCCTTAGAGAGCTGCCACACCCACTCCCTTCTAGGCGGGAGAATCACTTTCAGCCAAGAATATTATTCGTCCGCTTTCTTTTAGTTTCTTCCTCCTTTCCAACGCAAGTCACCGGGAAAGTGCATCACGCTGTAAACTCAACCAATCGGATCCCTCGAAATAGTATTTTGTGCAGCCTCTGCAGGTCTGCCTGCGCCCCCTGGCTCCCGCCAAGGAGCACGGCGAGATGAGGGGGGGGGGGCAGGTTATTAATGGGCCGCTCATGCGCGCGCTAAAAATACATCTTTCATTGCACTCGGCGGCCGTGGCATTGGTCTGCTGCGCCGCCTCTGGTAGGCCTCCGTTACTGCCAGTGCTTTAAATGGGGAAAAATAAGTGCAGGTACTCATTAAAATAGAGGTGTGGCAAGTGGGCGGGGCTATGGGCGTGGCTAAGGCCTACATATATTCATACATGACTTCTGTACTGGTTGCAGCACCTATTAAAAAACATGAGAAATGCTTTTATGTAAAAAAAAACAGAATAACTCATTACACAAAATTAAAGTTATGATGACACTTTCACGTGAATGGTCGCTGCGCACCTGATTGACAGTGCAGGGTCTGTCTAGAGACTTCGTCCTGTTAATCACAGCGTGACATAAACCCTGTCAACCCCCTGCAGTTTGGGGTCTTTCAAATGGGCGCTGCTGGAATCATGTGCATGCTGTGCAAGCTGTGCACCTGCACAGGGCCACCAAACCCCAGGGGCCACTACGCCAATATATATCCTTAATATAATAATCCTCTGAGGATGGATACATATTTGCGTGGCGGCCCCTGGCAGGGATTTGGTTCTGTTCCACTTCCAAACACCCTGACCTCCCCCTCTTCACTGGCCTCCGCACTCCGCTATGCCCGGACCCCCTCTTCCGGGGCCCCCTACCTACGCTCCCTGCCCAGGGCCGCCATGAGCCTAGACCTGCCCCTGCTGGAATCTTTACCGTCAACTCTGCAAATGGCTACTTCAGTTAATTGGAAGCTCCTCAGAAGCAGAGGGGTGTCTACCCTGGACTGGAGGAGAAAAGTAACCTGCGCATGCCGTAGATCAGGGTACCGGTACTCTCCCTGGCTACAGAGAAGTGCCCTTACTGACGGCAAAAAAAATCGGAAGTGACGGCAAAAAAAATCGGAAGTGCCGGTACTCAGTACCGGTGAGTACCGGCCCATTTAAAGCACTGGTTACTGCCACTGATGGAAGCAGCCGCGGATACATTGTTGGCCAAAGGCCCCCGCCCACATCTTAAACTCCCTCTCATGTCCCCAGAAACTAGAGCGACAGCAGACAAATTAACGGGGAGAGCGGAGCCCAACCAAGAGCCCGGCTTGGCTCTAAGAGCCTTAACGCGAGCCCAGCTATCGACATATTTTACCTTGTAAATCGTGAGACAAATATCATGTAAAAATGTGATAGACCTTCCAAAAATTTTTTTAAAAGTATTTCTTTAAAATGTGGAAGAGTTTCTCTTTAGTATATGAGCTCACTGCACTGAATGACTTTATTAGATGTAATCAATTTTAAAAACAAGCATTGGCAAAGCCAATAGTTCTTACATAGGTCTCACTTGTACAAGAGCGATTGGCTTTAGCAATGTTTTTAGCCATTATGTACACTAGTGTGGCTGCGGTTCAGCATGGCTAAAAGGTAGTGGAGTGGGGTGGGGTAGATTGGAGCGGGTAGATTGGGGTAAAGTGGAAAGGGTAGATTGGCAGATAGCAGGGTGGGGTAGAGTGGGGTAGAATGGAGTGTGGGGATTGGGGTAGATTGAAGCTGGTGGAGTGGGGTAGATTGGAGTGCGTTATATTGGATTAGGGGAGTTGGGTAGTATTGTGTTGTGGATGGAGTGGGGTATATTGAACTGGGGTAGATTGGGGTGGAGTGGGTAGATTGGGGAGGACTCGATTGGGGTAGATTGAAGTAGGAGAGATTGGAGTGGGAGATATTGGGTAGACTAGAGTTCAATCAAAAGAGTGGAGTAGGATGGACTGGGCTAGATTGGAGTGATGTGTAGCAGATTGGAGTCAGGCAGACTGGAGTGGAGGGAAATGGTGTGGATTGGGTGGATTCTAGAGGGGTATAATGGAATGGAGTGGGGTAGATTGGGGTAGTTTGGAGTGGGTAGAGTGGAATGGGGTGGGATGATTGCAGTGGGCTCGAGTGAGCTAGATTGGAGTGGCGTGAGGTTGATAGCAGAAGAATAGATTGGAGTAGAAAATATTGGGATAGATGGCAGTGGGGTAGATTGAAGTAGGGGATTAAAGTAGATTAAGGAGAAGTGGAGTGCACTGGGGTAAATTGGAGTTGGGTAGATTGAGTGGAGTGGGGTAGATTAGAGTGGGGTAGGCTGGGTGGATTGGGTTAGATTGGAGTGGAATGGGGTAGAGTGGAGTGGGGTAGATTGGAATCGCATAGATTGGGTAGATTATGGGAGGGTAGATTGGAGTGACATGGGATAGATTGGAGTGGAGTGGGTTAGATTGGAGGGAGATAGATAAGAGTGGTGTAGATTGGAGTGAAGTAGATTGAAGTAGAGTTGGATAGAGTGGCGTGGCTTAGAATGGAATGGAGTGGGGTAGATTGGAGTGGAGTAGATTGGGGTAGATTGAAGTGGGGGTAGATTAGAGTGGGGCGATTGGATGGGGTAGATTGGAGTAGGATAGTTTGGGGTGAAGTGGGATAGGATAGATTGGAGTGGGATGGATTGGGGTGGAGTGAGTGGAGTGCGTTAGATTGGGCTGGAGTGGGGTAGATTTGAGTGGCATGGGATAGATTGGAGTGAAGTGGAGTGGAATAGATTGGGTAGAGTGGAATGGAGTCTTGCAGATTGGGTGAATTGGAGTGGGTAGATAGGAATGGGGTATATTGGGGTAGAGTTGAGTGTGGTAGATTGGCTACCACAGCGCCCTTACCGGCCTGGTCGCCCCACGATCCCCGCTCCTGCTCCTGTGCCCTCCTGCTGCCTGTGACGCCCGACCTCCTTTGACGCCTGCTCCCGGCGCCCCAGCCGCCGCAGGGCCGCCAGAGAAGCCCGCACCCGGTTTTCCCGCCGCCGCTGCCTGCCTGCAGACCCGCCCCCCCGCCAGCCGATTGGCTAAGACGCTCCCGCCCCCAGCTGACCCTCCCTCACGGCTCCCTTCTTAAGGGGACCCTCTACTCCCGCTCAGGAGCTACCACAGCGCCCTTACCGGCCTGGTCGCCCCACGATCCCCGCTCCTGCTCCTGTGCCCTCCTGCTGCCTGTGACGCCCGACCTCCATCGACGCCTGCTCCCGGCGCCCCAGCTGCCGCAGGGCCGCCAGAGAAGCCCGCACCCGGTTTTCCCGCCGCCGCTGCCTGCCTGCAGACCCGCCCCCCGCCAGCCGATTGGCTAAGACGCTCCCGCCCCCAGCTGACCCTCCCTCACGGCTCCCTTCTTAAGGGGACCCTCTACTCCCGCTCAGGAGCTACCACAGCGCCCTTACCGGCCTGGTCGCCCCACGATCCCCGCTCCTGCTCCTGTGCCCTCCTGCTGCCTGTGACGCCCGACCTCCATCGACGCCTGCTCCCGGCGCCCCAGCCGCCGCAGGGCCGCCAGAGAAGTCCGCACCCGGTTTTCCCGCCGCCGCTGCCTGCCTGCAGACCCGCCCCCCCCGCCAGCCGATTGGCTAAGACGCTCCCGCCCCCAGCTGACCCTCCCTCACGGCTCCCTTCTTATGACGCCCCCAGAGCGACCGCGCAGCGGACGCGCGCAGCGGGAGCACCGACTGAGCGCCGAAGGTGCGCCAAAGGTAAGCCCGTCTGCGCCCGTCCGCGCCTGGACCGCGCCCAGTGCCAGGACCCCTGGGCCCCGCAGACACCAGCCCACCTGCCGGACCTACGACGCTGCCACCCTCAACGCACTCAACACCGTCCGAATCCCGGGATGCTACCGAGCCACCCCGAGACGAACCCACGGACCCTTCAGCTGCCACGCCTGCAAGTTCACCTGCATCCGGACCTGTCCCGCACCAACACCCGCCAAGCCGAACACCAGCAGCAACCACCTGAAGTGCATCCTCCTCAACACCCGTTCCGTCCACACACACGCCATCGAACTCTGGAACCTCCTCGACACCACAGCCCCTGACGTCGCCTTCCTCACGGAAACCTGGATGAACGACTCCTCAGCGCCCGACATCGCCATCGCCATCCCGGAGGGCTACAAGATCACCCAAAGGGACCGCATCAACAACACAGGAGGAGGCATCGCCATCATCTACAGGGACACCATCCGCATCACGACCAACACCGACGACACCCTGACAACCGCCGAACACCTGCACTTCCAGATCCACACGGACCCCAAAACCACCCTCAGAGGCACCCTGATCTACCGACCCCCGGGACCACGCACTCAATTCAGCGAGGACATCGCCGACTTCATCAGCCCGCATGCCCTCCCCTCCGCTGACTACATCCTCCTGGGAGACATCAACTTCCACCTGGAGAACAACAACGACCGCAACACCATCACCCTGCTCGACAACCTCGCCAACCTCGGTCTCAAGCAGCTGGTGTCCACCCGCACCCACCTCGCCGGACACACACTCGACGCCGTCTTCTCATCCAGCAAAGACATCGCCTTCAGCCATGCCACCGGACTCCACTGGACGGACCACAGCTGCGTCCACTTCACCTTCAAAAGAACGACGATCCACCACCACCAGCAACAGGTCGCTCGAAGAAGCTGGAACAAGATCACAGCCGACCAGCTCGCCGCTTCCCTGAGCCAGCACCCTCCCGCCAGCTCAGCGAACCCCAGCCAGGCCGCTGACAACCTCACGAAGTGGATCAGCAACTGCGCGGACGAACTCGCCCCACTGAGGACCCCGCCCAGCAGACCCGGCAGCAAGAAGGCCCCATGGTTCACCGACGAACTCAAGAGCTCCAAGAAGAACTGCCGAGCCCTCGAGAAAGCCTGGAGAAGGGAACCAACACCGGACAACATGACCACCCTCAAGCTTGCCACCCGGAAGCACCACCAACTGATCCGCGCCACCAAGAAAACTGCATTCAAGGACCGGCTGGACAACAACGCACACAACTGCAAGGAACTCTTCAACATCGTGAAAGAGCTCTCCAACCCCAACGCCGGAAACAACGACATCACCCCATCGCAAGACCTCTGCAACTCCCTCGCCTCCTACTTCCACAACAAGATCGCGGACATACACAACAGCTTCAGCACTCAACTGACGCACGCCACGACCGAACCACCGCCCCCCACCACCACCCTCCGCGCCTGGACTCCGATCAGCACCGAAGACACCGCCTGCGGGATGAACTCCATCCACTCCGGATCTCCAACCGACCGCTGCCCTCACCACGTCTTCAACAAAGCCGACGCTGTCATCGCACCCTACCTGCGGGACATCATCAACACATCCTTCGACACCGCCACCTTCCCGGAGAGCTGGAAACACGCCAAACTCAGCGCCCTACTCAAGAAACCCACAGCGGACCCCACCGAACTCAAGAATTACCGACCCATCTCGCTCCTCCCGTTTCCAGCCAAAGTCATCGAGAAGACCGTCAACAAACAGCTGGCCGCCTTCCTCGAGACGAATGGATCCCTCGACCCCTCACAGTCTGGCTTCCGAGCCAACCACAGCACCGAGACGGCCCTCATCGCTGCCACCGATGACATCCGAGCCCTGATGGACAACGGAGAAACAGCGGCCCTCATCCTCCTAGACCTCTCCGCGGCATTCGACACTGTCTGCCACCGCACCCTAGTGCAGCGCCTCAGCAACGTCGGAATCCAGGAGAAGGCACTGGAATGGATCATCTCCTTCCTCGACGGAAGAACACAGAGAGTCCGTCTACCACCGTACAAGTCAGAGGCCACCGAAGTCATCTGCGGCGTCCCTCAAGGATCCTCGCTGAGCCCCACCCTCTTCAACGTCTACATGAGCCCCCTCGCGGCCATCGCACGCCAACACAACCTCAACATCATCTCCTACCCTGACGACACCCAACTGATCCTCTCCCTGACCAACGACCCCGCCGCCGCTAGAGCCAACCTTCACGAAGGGATGAAAGACGTAGCCGAGTGGATGACGACCAGCCGCCTGAAACTGAACTCAGACAAGACGGAAGTCCTCATCCTGGGCTCCTCGCCCTCCGCCTGGGATGACTCCTGGTGGCCCCCAGCCCTGGGCACCGCACCCAAACCGACAGACCACGCACGCAACCTGGGCTTCATCCTGGACTCCTCCCTCTCCATGACCAGACAAGTCAACGCCGTCTCCGCGTCCTGTTTTAACATCCTGCGCATGCTACGGAAGATCTTCCGGTGGATCCCCACCGAGACCAGGAAGACGGTCACCCTGGCCCTCGTCACCAGCCGTCTGGACTACGGCAACGCCCTCTACGCCGGAACCACCGCCAAGCTCCAGAAGAGACTCCAGCGGATCCAGAACGCCTCAGCCAGACTCATCCTCGACATCCCCCGACGCAGCCACATCTCCGGACATCTGAGAGACCTGCACTGGCTCCCCGTCAACAAGAGAATCACCTTCCGTCTCCTCACCCACGCACACAAGGCCCTACACGACCAAGGCCCGAGCTACCTCAACAACCGCCTCAACTTCTACGCTCCCAAACGCCACCTCCGATCGACCAACCACGCCCTCGCCGCCATCCCCCGCATCCGAAGAGCGACAACAGGAGGAAGGTCTTTCTCCTACCTGGCCGCCAAGACCTGGAACTCCCTCCCTCCCGACCTGCGCCTGACCCAAGACCACCTCTCCTTCAGGAAGAAGCTCAAGACCTGGCTGTTCGAGCAGTAGCAGCACCCCCCCCCCCCCCCAAGCGCCTTGAGACCCTCCGGGTAAGTAGTGCGCTCTACAAATGTCTTTGATTGATTGATTGATTGATTGAATGGGGTGGAGTGGAGTAGGATAGATTGGAGTGAAGAGAGATAGATCGAGGAAGAGTGGAGTGGAGTAGATTAGATTTTAGTGGGGTGGGGTGTAGTGGGGTGGAATGGGGTAGATTGGAGTGGAGTAGACTGGAGTGGAGTAGATAGGGGTAGATTGGAATGGGGTATATCTGGGTGGGGAAAGATTGGAGAGGGGTTGACTGGAGTAGGGTAGATTGGGGTGGGTAGAATGGAGTGGGGTGGAGTGGGGGGCATTGGGGTGGATTTGGTTAGTTTGGAATGGAGTGGGGTAGATTTGACTGGAGTGTTGTAGATTGGAGTGGAGCAGATTGGATGAAGTGGAGTGGGGTAGATTTAGGTAGAGTGCAGTGGAGTGTGGTATGGTATAGTATAGTAGATTAGAGTGGAGTTGAATGGGGTAGATTGTGTGGATTGGGATGTGGTAGACTGGAGTGGAGTGGCGTAGATTGTGGTATATTTAAGTGGGGTAGATTGTGGTAGATTAGAGTGGGGTAAATTGTGGGGAGTGGGATAGATTGGAGTGGAGTGGGGTACATTGGAGTGGAGCGGTGTAGATTAGAGTGGAGAGAAGTTGGACAGATGACAGTGGAGTTTGGGGTGTAGTGGGGTAAATTGGAATGGAGTGGGGGGTACATTTGACTAGGGTAGATTGGAGTGTGGTGGAGTAGAGTGGAGTGGGATAGTTTGGAGTGGAGTGCAGTAGATTGGGGTAGAATGGGGTAGATTGGAGTGGGAGGGGTTTGTTTGGGTTAGATTGAGTGGAGTGGGGTAGATTGGAGTGGAGTGGATCGGGGTGAATTGGAGTGGAGTGGGGTAGCCTGGGATAGGGTGGAGTGGGGTATATTGTAGTGTAGTGGATTGTGGTAGGCTGGAGTAGAGTGGGGTAGATTGGTTTAGAGTGGGGTAGATTGAAGTGGGGTAGATTTGAGTGGGATGGGCTAGATTGGGGTGGGTATATTGGGGTGGGGTAGATTGGAGTGGGGTAGACTTGAGAGGGGTAGATTGGAGTGGAGCAGATTGGAGTGGAGTACATTGGGGTAGATTGTAGAGAAGTGGAGGCGTGTGGAGTAGATTGGGGAACATTGGAGTGGATTCGGTTAGATTGGAGTGGAGTGGGATAGATTGGTGTGAGGTAGAGTGGGGTGGGGTGTTTGGTGTGGAGTAGAGGGGCGTATAGTGGAGTGGCATGCTGTGTCGTGGAGTGAGTGGCATGGATTCGAGAGGTGTGGAGTTGAGTGGTATGGCGTGTTGTAGAGTGTCTTAGAGTGGAGATGAGTAGAGTGGAGTGGAGTGTCATAGAGTGGAGTGGTGTGGCACAGAGTAGAAGGGAGTGGCATAGTGTGGAGTGTGCATGGTGTGGTAGTGCACTGCCATTACAAACAACACATTTTAGAAATGGCGAATTAAATTTGCACCGAAACAGAGTTTTACTGCAGACACATGATAATGTGTGCAGATGTCATCACCTAGTGTACGGTTTCCACCACATTTCAGAATTACAAAAAAGGTGCTTCATTTGAACTAATTCTGATATATTCTGAAGATTAGCAGAGTTCATTTTTTTGTTGTGGGCAACAAAAAAAATCCTACACCCTATCCTCTTAAATGGATATTCAGAAGGATTGTCACATAAATTCTCTCACTTTGAAGTCAGAGAAAGAAGAATAAACACCAAACTCTCTCAAAAGAGAGAGCTTAACATTTGCCCACTGTCACAGCAAATGTGACAAGATAAGGACAAGTTTAAAGGCCTGTTTACAGAAAGCTAGTTAGTGGAAGAATACAGTAAATAATATGCAGGCAACAGTGGGAGCCAGCTCATGCTGGAAAGCCTAAAGCAAATAAAGCCAGCAAATAGACAGCCAGAAAATGTGAGGTACAAACCACAAAGCCAATGTTAAGCAATGGGGGGAATGCATTTCTAGGTCAGCTTTCTAAAAGTCCCCAAGATGTCTTTAGCAAACCAGACAGTGATGCTGTCTGGCAGGCTTGGACCTAAAAAGAATACATGAGGTCAACTTTCTTCTGAATTACAAAACAAATCAATGTTTAATGTGTAACAACAGAAAAAGGCAAAATGAAGGCAAACTATGTGGGACCAGTCAATCTTTCCTAAGAATTAGGTAAACATAGGATTCTTTATTCCAAATATCAAGATGAGAACAATCCTTGGATCAGCTGTCACTGTGATTATGCTAGGGAAATTGTGATTAATCTTTTACAAACATATCCTGAGGGTTGAATTTTAATGATAGCAGTTCTCTCTCTAGTGGTGTGCTCTACCGCAATAAGCGTGTTTATGCTACAACCTCAGGAAACATGACATTTTGGATTGTAACTTTATTAGGTGGTCAGTGAAGCAAGAGAGGAAGGCATAGGGAAACCAGCCAACTTTATCATGGTTTTCACATTCATAAACACCATATAAAATGGCGGCACTGGTCATTTTACCTACTGCGGTTACTTCAGTGCGTTACACCATTTGCATCATGTGTGCAATTAAAATATTCAATTTTTTAAATGGAGGAAATACAGGGATAAATATATTTTGAAAGTAATATATTCACTGTCAAGGTGAAATTTTATTCATAAACGATAAACATAAATCCCTGCAACACCAGAAAACAAGAAATAATTGGTTGTCTTGGATTACACATACACTACAATCTGTCAAAAAAAGTACAAACAAGCAGGAAGGAAAATACCAAAGATCAAGCTGGCAGTGTTATCCTCAGATGCTTGTGAATCGGTGCAATATCTTGATTGTTTAAGTGAAGGTTAAGTACATTTTCAACATGAACAGTTTTCAAGAGTTTCTTTCAGTTTATGAGCAAAGATGTGGGAGTAATGCATGAAATGCACGGTGAGGTCATACGCTGGTAAAATGTGAATGCATTTGCAAATTCTGAAGCCTACATTCAATAACCCGCAAAATGATAAGCACATTATGTTTTCTCCCAATAAAACTAACGTTGGAAATGGCTCAATGCCAAATTTTAAATAATAAGAAAAAGACAGATGGAGCTTATTTCCCATTGAAAAGTCGGTTAAGGTTTCTGGTGAAGAAGAAACATATTCTAAGAGGATAACAGAAGAAAGTTGTACATTTAAATGAAAGATAATTACAGTACGGGTGCGTTGTTCATTGCGACGGTCAGACAGCGTCGGATTGGTAATGCGGGCACTTGGGCATGCCCGAGGGGCCGGTATCCGAATTCCTGCTTTGGGCATCTTTTTTGAGCAGCCTGGGGCCCGATCTGGGCGGTTTCTGTGTTGCTGGATGCTGCCCGCGGCTGAGTGGGTGCTTGAGTGGCCTTTCTGGAGGCAGATGGGCGTCGAGTACCTCCCCTTTATCAATGGCAGAGATGTCACTCCCTTTTTCTCGCTGGGCCGACCCAATAATATATACATATTGAGGGGGGCAGGGGGCCTGAGCAGAAGTGGTCTCACTTGTTTTCAGGTGTGTTTCACCAGTGTAAACTAATCCAGGCGTTTTTTTTAAACCCCCTCACGCCCCTTTTTAGGTTTCGCTGGAGGGCGGAGCTCTTAGCTCCGCCTCCAGAGAAATCTCTTGATTTCCAGTAAGGAAAATGGAATACGCCCCCCTGTCCCATTGGCTAGCTCCATAAATGGAGGCTAGCCATTGGAACAGAGATCTGTCCGTCAAGGCCGGACCAGATTCGGGGGCGTTCCCGAGATTTTTTCCCTGGGCGGAGTTTCGTTTTTTCCCGTTCCCTCCCCTTTCACTGAAAGTGATTTCAGATGTGCTGTCCATTCCCGCCCCCCTCCGTGTGCCTCCCCGCCCCCGCCCCCCCACGCTGTCCTGTGCACGTTTCCCGCCTCCCTCCCGCCGTCCGTGTCCTCTCCCGCCCCCCCTGTCCTCTCCCGCCCCCCTCCACGCCCACAAATCCTCAAAATCCGGAAGCTTGTGTCCGCCATTTTCTCTCCTTGCAGTGAAGGTAAGCCCGTGTTTGTTTCCCTCTGTGCCTTCTTCCCCCTGTCCGTTTCCCGCCCCCCTCCCGCTCTCCGTGTATTTTGTTTCCCTCCGTGCGCTGTGTCTCCCCCTGTCCGTTTCCCGCCCCCCTCCCGCTCTCCGTGTATTTTGTTTCCCTCCGTGCGCTGTGTTTCCCCTTGTCTGTTTCCCGCCCCCCTCCCGCTCTCCGTGTATTTTGTTTCCCTCCGTGCGCTGTGTCTCCCTGTCTGTTTCCCGCCCCCCTCCCGCTCTCCGTGTATTTTGTTTCCCTCCGTGCGCTGTGTCTCCCCCTGTCTGTTTCCCGCCCCCCTCCCGCTTTCCGTGTATTTTGTTTCCCTCCGTGCGCTGTGTCTCCCCCTGTCTGTTTCCCGCCCCCCTCCCGCTCTCCGTGTATTTTGTTTCCCTCCGTGCGCTGTGTCTCCCCCTGTCTGTTTCCCGCCCCCCTCCCGCTCTCCGTGTATTTTGTTTCCCTCCGTGCGCTGTGTCTCCCCCTGTCTGTTTCCCGCCCCCCTCCCGCTCTCCGTGTATTTTGTTTCCCTCCGTGCGCTGTGTCTCCCCCTGTCTGTTTCCCGCCCCCCTCCCGCTCTCCATGTATTTTCGCTGTCCGTGTCTCCCCCTGTCTGTTTCCCGCCCCCCTCCCGTCCGTAAATGCTTGTTGAGACATGCTGTAAAGCGACTGTGTGCCAACTTTCCAAGCTGCTAAGACCCCTCGGCCCTCTCCCCCCAGGCCCGCCAGGAGGGGAGTGCCCACCGCGACATCCAAGCTGAGATTCAACTTTTCAGCAGTCCGAGCTTTCCGCTGCCAACTGCCTCGAGCCCATCCGTCACCTGGCCTAAATCTCCTGATGACACCCGGGCTCTATTTCGGGTCTGGTTATGTTTGTTGTAGGGGCGTCCGGGTAACTTTTCCCGGGAAGTCTCATTGCGATGGGCCCTCCTAAGATTTGCGAGAAATTGCTCCGGATTAATCCCCTGCTTCGCGGGCAGCTGGCACGCTACCCTGCTCGTAAGGGGAGGGGGTGGGCAAAAATGCCCGGCTCAAGGGATCGGAGCAGTGGCCCGGCCAAGAATTCCATTTTCAAACCTTACGAGGTTGGCTCGAGGTCGTGTTTTCGAAGGCCATTTTTTACTCTAAATAACTTTGAGAACATGTGTTTTTCACCCTTTGGGGAGCGGGAGGGGAGGTGGGTTCTATTTTGTACTGTAGCTAAAGGGGCCACAGTTAGTCGGGGGCCCTTGTTCCTCCACACTATTTTCTGCCGAAGGCTGCGTTCGTCGGCGCCTTGAGAGACGGGGATTGATGCAGCATGTGACCTTTGGCTGCGCTGCAGGCATCAGGTTTGAAGGGGAGCTCAGCGGACGGGGTTGATGGAGGGCACTCCCCAGTGCTTTAAATGGGCAGGTACTGTCCGGTACTGAGTACCTGCATTTCTTTAATTGGAAAGGGAGAGTATCTGCACTTCTCAGCACTGATGCAATACATTTAATGAAAGAGTACCGGCACTTCTTGAAAGCAAACAGGTACTCTATCTAGGGAGTACCCACACTTCTACGTTTCCATCTAAAGCACTGGCACGCCCCACACTAAGTGCTTATTGCAGATTATTTTTCGAAATGTTCAGTGAATTTAGTGATTACTGGGGCTGGGCACGAGGCATGCAGGCGATGGAATAAAGTATACCATTAACCCCAAATACACAAAAATGCGAATATGGATGGCACATTACTCAGATGTAGGGCCTGTGCTTCTGAAACGCAAAATAAGGCGCCCTGGTGATGGTGCCACGTTTTCTCACAGACTACCGTAGTAGACTAGGGTTTCGGTGCTGGTGACCAGGGAATAGAATCTTTGCATTGGTAATCCATGTTAAAACATTATAGAATAGATAATATTTTGTTTTGCCAACCACAGTTTTATGACTATGAGCCAGGTGGTAGCCTTGTGGGTAAGTTTACACTCAGTACAGTAGACTTGAGTTGATCATGTGACATGCCAACCATCAAGGCTGCAAATCTCACAGATTACCGCAGTGTGCAAGGGTTTTTGTATTGGTCACTCCCTTTTACAAACAGTGGGGTTAGAGGATCTTAATTCTGCTAATACTTGTAGGGCATTGAGAGAGGTACTGTATATTGTTGTGCCAGCTGTAATTTTGTACATATTTATAATTTTAAATCTTTATGCCTGATGGTTGCCTGCTTATGTGCAATTCAGTAGACATGATGGGTGTGGAGTTTTTTGGCCACTTGGCAGGCATACAGCGCATGGAATTATGAGGGTAATCTCATGAAATATGAATATGCACTGAAGCCACTTGGCCTTTCTATATTTATTTATGTTTCTCTTATTTAATTTTATTTTTGTACTGAATGTACTTTGCTCACTACAAATGTGGTTTAATGCAGCAGCCAAATGTTTATGTTAACAACGATATGTAGGCTTTACTAATAATGTTAGGAATGACTTTCATATCGGGTGTTAAATGGATGGGCCATAGCAAAAAGATGCAGTACTTCTTCTGTATTTATGATGAGTGCCCACCCTGCGTTTGCTTTTTAAGAGTGAAAGGGCGCCATGAATCTGTTGTTGTGGCCGTGATGAAGCCTGGGATCAGGCGAAACGCGTTGCCAATAAAGCTTTTTTTGAAAGCTGACACTGTGGAGTGCGAGCCTTCCTGAGATTATCTTCTCCCAGGACCTTTGTGTCGGAATTATTACGGGTCCTGCACCCGCACCAGTGTGGACATGACCTCTCATTTTGCAGGATTGCTCTCTTGTTAAACATGAATATATAAACACACACACATATATATACATAGATATATGTGTGTGTGTGTATGTATACACACACACATACACACATCTTTTGGCCTGTCAGGAAAATATCCACTTCCAGCATTTTTACCATTCACTCCCACCCCTCCACTGATCTCACCCTCCCCTATCCTACCAACCTCTGCAGGACCAGAACCAGTGTTAAGATGTGTACTGTACCTGGTCAGAGCCAGTTATAAAGAAATATACAGAGGTGGCATAGAAGAGGGGGGTGCGGACGTGAGCAACACAGACCCAGGGAGGAAGGCAGAGAAGAGAGAAATATGCATAGGGTGGACAGCAGGAGTGGAGAAATAAATATAACAAGCATTGACATTGCCAATTTGTCTCGCCTTTGGGGCTTTATAAGTATTTAGTTATGCAGCACAATATCCTTCGTGCAACAACATCAACTGTTGC
This sequence comes from Lissotriton helveticus, assembly GCF_964261635.1. Lineage (NCBI taxonomy): Eukaryota > Metazoa > Chordata > Amphibia > Caudata > Salamandridae > Lissotriton > Lissotriton helveticus. Next base: position 49,385,242 of record NC_136072.1, on the reverse strand, counting down.
AAGGCTAAACACTTATAAGGTCCCAAAGGCGAAACCTATTGGCTATGCCAATGCTTGTTATAAAATCTTGCAGAAGCAGTGTTTTGCAATATGCAAATGTCGCCACTTTTTTTAGCGTGCCCGGGCCGATTTTTAATCCTAATCCAACCCTGCCGTCAGACAGTTGGTATCTATGGAATCCTTTCTTTGCTCAAATACGATAACAGAGGCAGACCATATCATCCCAAAACCAAAGCGTGCCCAAACATTAAAAAAACACAAAAAAAACAAACCAGTAGAATGAAAAGTAGGTAAGACTAAAATTTGTCGAAGCCAGTGACGGAGAATTTCAATGACGGCATTCACCGACACCAAAGAAGAACTGCTGTGACACATACCATAGGCTTATTAAACACTCCAAAAATCAGACGGTAGCAGAGCAACATGTCCTTAACCCTGTTACGACATACGTGAAAACGTGCCTGCTATGTAAAAAACACAATGAAAATTTCTATTTATCCTCCCATTCAAAATGATCTTTATAGCATGAACAAACTATTTTAAAATGCATTGCTAACCTAGCAATGAACCAGCCTATGTTTTGCACTTTTACGTACTTCGGTAAAAGGGCAGACAAAAGTCATATTTTGTCAACAGATGCATTTTACGCCACAGCTAAAGAGAACTGTAAAAGTAATTGGCTCAGAAGCATGGTACCTAGCACAAGTAAGTTTGTGCAGCAAGTTAGCGCTCTAGTTTTGCTGAACTCGCGGTAGACAGGTTTGTGGCTGTATATTTATTAGCAAGCAACGATGGGGCAAGCAAAACTAAAAAAAGCAGAAGAAAACCAAGCAACAACAGGGGCTGCAGGTGGGGGAAGCAATGGATGGGGAAAGAGAAGCAAAAAGAATGAGGGAGAACGGGTGGGTCTAAGTACACAAGCAAGGGAGGGTGGAAGGAACATGGAAGGGGGTGTACAAGGCAACCAGCTGAGAATACAAGGAAACAAGCAGCGAAGTAGTGATGAGGGAGGGAAGATATGGGTGGAGGGGGTGGGAACATGGAACAGGCACCCTCTAAAACAGTGTCTGACATTTGATCTCAGTCACTGAGTGCTTAGCAAAGCTCACGTGATAAGAACAAGGTTACAGGCCTGTTTACAAAAACAGAACAGAGCAGAGCGAGTGAGAAAACAAGACCAATCAACTAAATTGCTTTCCAAGAAAGAAAAAAGTAATTAGTAAACACATGCTAAAATGGTGACCAGTGTATTTAGTACTTTGCCCCTGCTCTCAAGGAGGTCTAAACACAGCAAGAGGCATGGCAAATGCACACTATGGACAAATGGGGGAGAAAGAATAGAAGAGCGACGATGATGCCAGCAAATAGGAAGACTATGGGCGGGCTGAGGCCCACAAAGTATATACAACGCGTCTCACAGAGACAGCGCAAGTGCTGTCTAGCCGAGGCCTAATGAACTGCAGCTCGCCCGCAGACAGGCTTTCACACACAGCCCACACCCTGTGCGTTTTCTTACATTTTTCATTATCCCCATTAGCAGGGGGAGCAATTTACATGGGCTGAACATCAAAACCCTGTAGAGTGCTGTGAAAGCGCTAGGAGAAGATGTGGCCCTAATGTTAATGATTTGTTAAACTTCTACTATTGGCCATACGTCACATGGATAAACCCATGCTGCCACGACCACAGAAAGGCAAAGAATGGGTCTGCTGGGGGCAGCTGGGTGAGACCAGGGCTTTAAATGGGCAGGTACTGTCTGTTGCTGAGTACCTAAGCTTCTTTAATGTGAAAGGAAAGGGACCTGTGCTTCTCACTACTGCTGCAATACATTTAATGGGAGAGTACCGGCATGTCTCAGGAGCTAACAGGGACTCTAGCGAGTAACTGCAATTTAATATTTCTGTTTAAGCACTAGGTAAGACCAAGATACTCCCTCCCTGCTTTGACCTCCACTCTTCCTGTGAGAAAGGCTCTCCAAGTCCCTTAGCCACCCCTCCCTGTGATAATGTACTCGGTTTTAAAAATAGTTGCCTTATGCAGACAGAAAAAGGCAAGACATCTAGTGTAAACACACAGAAAACAGACAGAACACAGTATTGCATCACATACACACAATAGTTGCATTGTGTGCATTGGCTTTACCCATAAAAAACCAGATAGAGTCTTTGCAATCACAGTGCAAAATTCAGACACACAGTCACACAGAAACATGCAACATACACACACAAATGCATAACATGTGTAGTGTAGGCAACAACAGTGCAAGCTTTCCTCACACTAGAACAGATACAGCCGTGCGGGAGCAGTGCGGGATTCAGACACCGACAGAAGCACACACTTAATGTGTGTACTATATCAAGAAGTAGTGCCAGCTTTCCTCACAAAATAGAATATGGCCTGCTCAGTAGCAATGCAAGCCTCCTCGTAAACACAAACAGTAACAGCAAATGCAGCAGGGAGTGGTGTAGAGCTACTCTTGGCAGGTGAGAGTTGTATGTCAGATCCACAATGGCTCCTGGAGTGGGCATTGCCCAGGGAAGGTGATTGCAAGATAGTTGGCAGCCACAGGGATCCGCCTGAGCCCTGGACTAGCAATGGCACAGAGTGGAACCTAGTCCCAGGTCAGAGGTCAACACGAGAAAGGGGGAACATCCTTTACAACGCAAATTTTACCACGCAGTGCCTTTACGACGCAACTTTTACAATGCAAACCATTACAACGCATTGCGCTGGGGGGCGCTCTAGGATAGGGAATACGTTTAATTTACTATCCAACACCTTCCCTAGTGTCCACGGGGACTGGAGTTGGAATAGTAAATTAAACTATTCACTATCCAGCACCCCAAAGCGCTATGCGTTGTAAAGGTTTGCGTTGTAAAAACCGCGTTGTAAAGCCATGCGTGGTAAAAGCATGCGTTGTAATGTCATACATCCCGAGAAAGGACGGAGGGGCTGTAGGTGGTGACACAGGTACAAGTCGAGTGGCTTCCAGCTGCAGATCGCACCGTTGAAGCAACTACCATACGTCACCATCGCCTTCCGACGGCCAACATCCTAAATGCTAGCTCAGTGAAATGGACAAGGGCTGTCCTCAAATAAAAAAGTTGAATTTGTATGTTCATGTTACTGAAGCCCAACCAGTGACTGAAGGTAGGACATGCACTAATGTAATACTGTGCCAGGTGTACATTCACTGTCCAGGACCTCGGGGCAATGAACTCTTGGCTAGAGGTGTGTGAAATTCACCAAATTTGCTTTTGCGTAATTAAGCAAAATGTTGCCAAAATATATGCAAGATTGCATGTAGTTACATGAAATGCAAAACTGGCATTTGGTGCTGAATGTTAGCATGGAAAGCGTCTTTGCATCCACTTTGGATATGAGGATACATTTTTAGGTAAAAAATTGTGCAAAAATCAAAATCACCATTTTCCTTGTTCACATGTATTAGTAGTACATTTTGCATTCCTTACGGAGAATTAGTAGCAAGTGTTTACAGTGAATAAGCCCGTGATGTCGAGTAAGAGTGGAATTTAGGCTTTTTGTAGAACAGTAACATACAAATTTCAGAAATTATGCTAATTACAGCGTAACACACATTTCAATCAATCAGGGGTTTAAAGAGCACACTACTCACCCGAGAGGGTCTCAAGGCGCTGGAGGGACAGCTCCGGATAAGTCGAAGAGCCAGGTCTTGAGGTCCTTCCTGAACATGTGCAGGGTTGGGGAGCGTACGATGTTCACAGGGTGCTCATTCCAGGTCTTGGCAGCGATGAAGGAGAAGGCTCTCCCACCTGTTCTTTTTCTGCGGATGTGGGGGACCTTGGCCAGGGCGAGGTTGGCGGAGCAGAGGTTCCTCTTGGGCACATGGAAGTATAATCCCTCGTTGAGGTATTTGGGTCCGATGTTGTAGAGGGATTTGTAGGCGTGGGTGAGGAGTTTGAAGGTGAACCTTTTCTCGACTGGAAGCCAGTAGAGGTCTCGTAGGTGTTCGGTCATGTGTTTGAGAGAGCACAAGTTTGGAAAAAATGTATAAGTACGCCATATTTACAAGCACGTAGTTAGTTAACATGTACTTTGCACCAGAGTGTTTATATTTAGAAGTGAAATACACCGAGTGTCTTATATTCAGTAGTGAAATGCATAGAATGTTTAAGTAGAGTAACAATAATCATAACTGTGTGAGACTAATGTAGAAATGTTTGGGATGAATATGAAAACCTCACGTTCTCATGTTACAGGAATAATGTAAGAGTTGAATGTAACTCTAAAACCCAGTATTTTGTGTAGGCCTCATGGCAATTCACAAGCAAATCTAAACGTGCTGCTAAAATAATGTGAGACAAGGTTGACATGGTTCTTTCAAAATGTACTATTGAACTTAGGGTTAAAAGTATATGCTTTATAGATGTGTTATTTTAGAAACGTATGCTAGTTAAGAATGTTTGCTGTTTAAATCAAGTTAACGTTTTAAGAGTGCAGGAACCTGCTGCATGTAAATCAAGTAGGCCAGAGCAGATAATGTCATGTAGTTTAAATCGTCATGTGCTCGTTAGAGGAGAGGTCGTGAGGTGTCCAGTATGGAGCTCTGAGAGTGTTTTATGGCCTAAGATATGGTGAAGTCTGGAATTTGAGGCCCACTGCAGGACGAGCTGTATGCAGGTGCGAGGGTCCTAATCAGCTCGAATGAAAGGGACTTTGTTCAGTGGCGCCTTGCGCAGGCCTGTAGGAGTTTCCAGGAATTTCAGGGGGTATCAGCGCACGGAAGAAGAAGCCTGGGAACCAAGGTCAACTATAACGAGGGTCTTCAAGAGTACCATCATGGAGTTTGCCGCGGAAAGATGTACCACGTGAGGGGCGTCCCAAGGGGCGTTTCTATTGGAAATGTGATGTGGTATTAGGGAAAGTGACCCGGGAGGAGGGCAGAGCAGATGATTTTGGGAGCCTAAGGAAGCGGATGGGTAGGCAGATAGGCTGATCAGGAGAGACCCATTATCAGAGAAGAGACAAAGAGAAGTGCGTGATCTTCTTAGGAAATCACCACGGCTGACACCTAGAGGGTTAAGATCTTGTTAAGTAGGGATGTCATTTAGTGTAGTGTAGGGACAGACTAACCTTAATTTTTCTTTCTGTAATGACTTTGAGGTTGCAACTTGTATTCATTTTGGCAACGCTCATGTTGTTAGAGCTTGTACTTATTATTTTGTTCTTCAGACTCAGACTATTCAAGAAGTTCATGTTCATAGTGATACCGATATACCTTTTGAATCTCATTTTGAGAAGTTTGTATCTTCAGTTATCTTTGACTTTATATTAAATCTTTAAAACGTAATTTTGGTCAGTGGTCATTTAGAGTGGTGTAAGTTCTTAAATTGATTTTTATTGTGAGATTACCTTTTACTCAAGACAGGTACCAACGATTCAGTCGACAGGAAATGGGATTTGGTAAGATAATTAGTAACCAGTAATCCCGCGTTAGCAGTTGGTAGCAGAGTGAGGATGGTTATCTTCTTGAGGAAGGTAATCTAGAGAGGTTAGTTTACCCCAAGGCCCGAGACGTCGAGAGACGAGCAGCGGAAGAATCGTGTGCCGAAAGGTGCAGACGGTGCGAGAAAAGCAGCAGTATCGGAGAGTGAGTATAAAAAGGGTCATGCGTGAACAGATTGCGGTGTTTTGTGTTGTATTTGTATTGTAATGTCTTGCGGAGTTGAATGCCTGTAGTGTGAAAGAGAGAAGGTTGTGAGCGCGCGCAACCTGGTAAACTGGTAACCTGGTAAACGGGTGTACTGGTGAAATCTTAAGTTCAGGCCAGAGCTTAAGTGGTTTTGGGTGTATCGAACATCCAGGGTAGTTGTCGACCATAGTACGGAGGTCACGAGGTACCATTGACCGCCGTGGATCCAAGATAGGGGGAGTGTAAGAGTGAGTGTATGAGTAACGGACGCTGGTCGAAAGTTACTGTGTGTGAGTAACCTATCGGAGAAGGCGATTGTCTGGAAGTAATCGGAAAGACATTTCGCCAAGTTAGGGTGACAACTACAGAAAGACTGTGGGCGTACAGTCAAAGAAAGGTGATCGCTTGGACGGAAGTAATCATTTTTCAGAGTATGAATGGGATGCGTGCATGACCGAGGAGACGAGCTGAGAAAGGAGGGGAACTGCTGCGAAGGGGGACGGGTGACGTCGGCTAGAGCCGCGCTCTGATTGAGCGGTTGGTGTGACGTTAGCTAGAGCCGCGCTCTGGTTGGGCGGCTAGAGTGACGTCGGAGGAAAGTCGCGTACGGATAGGCCAGTTAGTGAGAACGGCGCCGAGATTGGTGGAATATCATCAGGAAGTAAACAAACGCGGAGAAAAGAGAAATCATGAAGTGTTTTAAGTGTTTGAAAGGGATTTTTAAACGAAAACGAAGTGAACATTATTACGGGGAAGAGGCTCCCCCAGAGGGTACGCCAGCTCATTATATGGCAACGAATGTTGGGCTGCATACGATATTGTGGATTGGGGCTTGGAATAAGCTTACGGAAGGAAATGAGGAAATGCAGTTCCCGAAGTATGGAACGTTTAAGTTAGAGGTGTTACATCGGCTAAAAGCAACCATGTCCTCATTGAAACCCTCACCTAGACCAACACAGTTTGAGGCTCTTAATGCATGGATTAAGGCTGCACACGACCGAAATTTGAACAGGCGTCAACAAAGGCTGACGCGATCGGTAAGGGCAGTGCGAGATTCCAAATGGGATGAGGAGGAAAAGCGTTGGAGGGTACAGACTATTGAGGTGGAGAAAATGTATCCGATGAGGGAGGTGTCAGGAGGAGGAAACCTCATGGAAGAAGACGAGGAAAGCGAGTCGGAGGACAATCTGATAAACAGATTGTTAATGGATAGACCACCTCCGAGAGTGGGATTGATAGAAGATAGAGGGCTCGCAAGGGAAGATGGGAATGAGATAGAGGGGTATACACCACTCCCTATATCGGAATGGACACCTAGCAAAGGCGGAGAAACACCTCCAAACAACACTGTACAGAGTGTAGTGGGAAGGTTTGTGGTGCAGAAAACGCCAACCACAGAAAGGGTTGAGTCTGTGGGATTGCCAGACGCTCTTCAAGTGCCTGTTACCATAGGACCCATAGTTTCGATCTATAATTCTGAGAGAGATAGAGGGGAACAACAAAGGCAATTGGATAGGGAAAGGATTGAGATGGAAAGGAGGAATAATGTGACGAATGCATGGAAACAATTACCAGGTTCGGTAACGTGGAACACCCCATTAGACACAACTGTCGGTCCCAATTCAGAACAGGGAGGTCCGAGAGGACCAATGGATCTAAGGGGACCGCGGCCAAGATCTTTTTCAGAGTTAAGAGCTGATTTGAGGGAATGGGACGGGTCCATAGTATCTCCGAGTAACAGAACAAGAACGGAACCAGAGTGGGAAAGCAGGGGTAACGGGACAGTATCTCATTGTGGGGCCAGCGAGAGTAGTCAGAGCCGGGAAGGCCAAAGTCAAGAGAATAGAGGGGATGCATGTCCTACAAATCAGAGAGAACAGCCGGAACAAAATACTAGGATTGTGGAATGTGAGGAAATGTCCCGTCTCTGGGGGAACGGAGGAGATGAGGCGGTACGGGCTTTCCAGAATAGGTTTAGGTGCCTTCATCATACCCTTGGGGAAGACGTTCAACATTGGAGAAAGGAGAACAGCGATAGGTCCCGCCACGCCTCGAATACTCAGGAAGCACAAGGAAGTAGGGAAGAAAGAGGGAGTAATAGAACCTCTTATCCTCAATCCCGTGAAACTAGCCAGGATGGAGAGAGAGAGGCTGGGAGGCATGAAGGAGTGTTTCACCACCCACCCCGAGAAGATGGAAAGGCATGGGACTTAGAGAGATGGGAACAGGGGAGGACTCCCTATAATTCACCAATACCTAAACGTAGATCTCGGAGCTGGGATGGGAGAGATGCAGATGGAGGAGCTAAATTGAGTGTCTTGAAAGCTGAAATAAAGGCAAAAAGGCTTGATGTTACCAGTTTAAAATCAGATGTTGATGAGATAATAGATGGAACATTGCCTTTGGAAAGGATAGAATTGTATGAACAGGATGAGTTATTGTTCATGGCAAAGGATATTACTAGGAAAGCTAGAGCGTTTCATGAAAAACTGACTGATTTGGCAGACAAGTATGCCGTGGATTTGTCTAGGACAAGGGCATTGCAGAGCAACCACAGATTACAGTACGCAGACCAAGATCTAGATGAGAAGAGAACTACTGGATTAAAAACACACATAAGAGAGTTGGTAACAGGGATAAGAGTGTGGAGAGAACTGGATAAATGGGAAGAAAGGTGGTCGAAAAAGGGCACAGTTAGGCGAAGTACAAATGTGATGACCCCTGAGGGAAGGGTAATGCAGATGGAGGCATTCCCTTTGCGAGAAATATCAAATGGAAATTATGTACATGTGCCCTGGAGTAGAGGAGACTTAGCCGCATTTACCAACTCATTTCCGAAGTTGCGGGACAACCCAGTCGAGTGGTATAAGCAGGTAGAGAGGTTTGTTAAAATTTCGAAAGTACTGTGGATAGATTTGAACACGTTGTTTGACATCGTGGTCCCATCTGATTTGTGGACCCCGTGCAAGACTAGTGTCGAATGGCCAAATGCTGAACCATTGAGGGATGTTCGAACAAATGGACCATCTGAGATTGTCATGCGAAAGTATGAAAGGGTAATAGCATGGCTGAAAGATAAGGTACCACCACAGGATATAGATTGGGTAAAAATAGACCGAACAAGGCAGGAACCCAAGGAGACAGTTCACGAGTTTTATGAAAGATTGCTGAAAACATTCAAGCAATACAGTGGACTAGATGTAATGGATCCCAAAGATATAGGGCAGTTCGTGTCAAAGTTTGTCTTGGGGTTGAGACCTGATATTTGTTTGATGATACAGCAACATTTAATCTGTTGGCAGAACAAACCACTAGATGAGATTTTACGCTATGCGAGGTACTGCAGTGACGAGATAGATTCTAAAGCCAAGAATCTAAAGGAGAAATTGATGGTGGTGCAAATGCAGTCCGCTGGGAAGGGTGGCCAGCAGAAGCAGGGGATGGGACGAAAACCAAATGGTCAGAGCAAAGATAATGAAGAAGGGCAGAGACCTAGGATAGACTTTGCCACTTTAAAGAAAACGACAAAGTGTCATCTGTGTCATCAGGTGGGGCATTGGCGACGCGAGTGTCCCTTTAACCCTGAAAACGGAGAGCAAGAAGTAGAAGAGCAGGTCCAAGAAGACCCAGTGCAAAAAGTGACAGTCCCAAGCAGTAAGGTGGCCAAAGGGGGGACTTCGGCTCCACGGGCCCAATTCCCACAGCCACCGAAGATAACAGCTGGAGGAAAGGTCTTTAAACAAATGCCTCTGTTTATTGAGGAAGAAAAATGTTATTACATTGATCCATTGACAGGACAACGGGTGAGCAGTGAAGAGGACTGTACCCTCGGGGCAGTTCTAGAAGTGGATCAGAGAGGGCCATTTGTTGAGGCAGAAGTGGCAGGGTGTCCCACTACGTTCTTAGTGGACACTGGGGCTACTCGTTCGACTCTGAGATCAGCAGTAGTTCCAGACTTGCCAATGTCAGGGGAAACAATTCAAGTGGTAGGAGTCGCAAATAAAAGAATGACTAGTCCCTTGACAGAACCAGTGTCTGTGAAAATTGGAAACCACATGAACGAACATCAGTTTGTGGTTTGTGACTCGAGTCCGGTATGTCTGTTAGGTAGGGATTTGTTATGCAAATTGAATTGCACCATATACTGCACCCCACAAGGAGTGGAGGTACAGACTACCGACGATGATGCTACCTTTAAGGTGGCCAAGTCAAAATTCTGTGTAGAACTATATCCTACTCTGACTGTAGAAGATCTTCCACAAGACTTAAGAGATGCAGTGGCGTCAGAGGTGTGGGATTTCACAGGAGAAGATATAGGATTGATTAAAGGGGTAGAACCGGTAAAAATTCTGGTAAAACCAAATGTTGAGTTTCCAAGAACGCCTCAATACAAATTGTCCCAGGAAACGATTGCGGGAATAAAGCCTGTGATCGAGTCAATGATACAGCAGGGAATACTGAAGGAAATCGTGGGCAGTCCTTGTAACTCCCCGATTATGGGTTTGCAGAAACCTAGTGGGAAGTTTAGGATAGTTCAGGATTTACGAAAGATTAACAACATAGTCGTTTCATGTTGTCCCGTGGTACCGAATCCATCAGTAATATTGTTTCAAATACCATGTCAAGCAGAATGGTTCACAGTGATAGATCTTTGTCAGGCTTTCTTTTCAATCCCATTGGATGAAGAGAGCAGGTACCTTTTTGCGTTTAAAATGGAAGATCGCGTTTTAACATGGTGTCGAATTCCACAAGGATTCACAGACAGTCCATCCATCTTTAATCAGTTGTTGAAAAAGAATCTTGAGAATCTAGTACTGCCACAGAACTCGGTTCTGGTACAGTACATAGATGACCTACTTGTTGCGTCAGAAACAGAGGAAGCTTGTAAAGTAGATTCAATTGCCTTACTGAATCATTTAGCTGAAAATGGACATAAGGTATCTCCGAGCAAGTTACAGTATTGTCTGACAGAAGTACAGTATCTAGGGCACAGGTTAGAAAAAGGGAAACGTAAGGTGTCCCCAGAGAGGATTGAGGCGATAATGAAAATGAATGCGCCTACAACACAGAGAGAAGTTAGAATGTTCTTAGGAATGGTGGGTTACTGCCGACAGTGGATAGTTAACTTTTCACTGAAAGCAAAACCCTTACAGAAACTGACGCACAAGGAGGTGAGTGATCCGGTACCATGGGATGAAGAATGTCTGGTGGCGTTTTTACAGCTGAGAGACGATTTATGTCGTGCTCCGGCTCTGGGAATGCCAGATTATGAAAAGTCGTTTTCACTCTATTGCTGTGAGAGAGAGGGATGTGCTTTGTCAGTCTTGGCACAGACCCACGGTAATGCCCGTAGACCAGTTGCATACTTTTCGGCTACATTAGATCCAGTAGCCGCAGCGTTGCCCGGATGTCTTAAATCCGTTGCTGCAACGGGTGTCAGCATTGAAAGGAGCGAGAGTATTGTGATGGGACATCCAGTAGTGGTGTATGTACCGCATTCAGTTGAATTGTTAATGACCAGGACGAAGACGCAGCATCTGACCAATAGCAGGCTCACGCGTTATGAGCAAGTTATACTTGCCGCAGAAAACGTGACTCTCAGGAGATGCTCTGTCTTGAATCCTGCTACTTTGATGCCATTACCTACTGTAATAGAAGGCGAAGGATGTGAAGACCACGATTGCCTTGATGTGACTGAACTATGCACGAAACCCAGACCAGATATAGTGGATGAGCCATTGTCTGACCCCGATGAAATTTACTTTGTTGATGGCTCATGTTTAAGAGACGATACTGGTCGGTTAAGAGCAGCTTATGCTGTTTGTACCATTACTGGAGTGGTGGAAGCCGCTTGCCTGGAAGGAGTACATTCCGCACAGGTAGCAGAGATTATTGCCCTAACTCGTGCCTGCATAGCAGGAAATGGAAAGAGAGTCACCATCTACACGGACAGCCAATATGGTTTCGGTGTGGTTCATGATTTCGGGCAGTTGTGGTCTCAGAGGGGTTACATGACCTCCTCTGGTTCGCCCATTCGAAATGGAGAATTTGTGCGATTGCTGATAGAAGCATTACAAGGTCCTGTTGATATTGCAGTGGTGAAGTGTGTAGCTCATACTAAGAATACGGATTTTGTGTCACAAGGTAATAGATATGCTGATGAAGTCGCACGCTATTGTGCGGAACAAAGTTATTCTTTCTCAAAGGTGGAAATAGAAGGTGCAGAAGAAAAGACTGAATTAAGTATGATGTTAGAAACTGTAGACACTTGGGAGGATTTAAGGATAATGCAGGAGAACGCACCTGAAACAGAGAAAAAGGCATGGGAAATAGCAGGCTGTGTGCGAAGTGAAATGGATTTTTGGGTTTCAGCAGATGGGAGAGCTGTGTTACCTGAAGAATTAGCTAATCCCATGGCGAGAGAAATACATGGTCCAGTACATCTAGGAAGGGATGCTATGATGAGAGTTTTTAGGCAGACTTGGTATTGCCCGAAATTCAGAATAGCAGCAGAATCAGTATGTAAGCGATGTGTTACCTGCCAACAACTGAACGTAGGCAAACGAACACCAGTCACACTGAGTCACATTGGGAGGTCAGGGGGGCCTTTCAATAGAATGCAACTAGACTTCATCGAAATGCCAAGAGTCAATCGCCTTCGGTATGTGTTGGTGATTGTATGCGTATTTTCCAGATGGGTTGAAGCGTACCCTACACGTAGGTGCGATACTCTCACAGTGGCTAAATTGTTGCTCAGGGAGTTGATACCGCGCTTCGGGGTGCCTGCCTCTTTGGAATCGGACAGAGGAAAACATTTTAACAGCGAAATAGTGAAGATGTTGTGCTCCACACTGAATATCGATCAAAAGCTGCATTGTAGTTATCGACCAGAAGCTTCAGGAATTGTGGAACAAGTGAATGGCACTTTGAAGAATAGATTGGCTAAAGTAGTGGCATCCACATCTTTGAGTTGGCCAGATGCTCTTCCATTGGTGCTCATGAGCATGCGCAGCACACCTGATAGGAGGACAGGTCTCTCTCCCCACGAGATCCTGATGGGGAGGGCCATGAGACTTCCTACAGTTCCAACTACTGCTCTATTGAATATTACAGATGATCTGATCTTGGATTATTGTAAAGGACTGTCTGACGCCATCCATTCTGTGTCCCTTCAGGTGCATGCGGCTGAAGTTCCAGCAGCGAGGAACCTGTGTCATGACCTGAACCCAGGGGACTGGGTTCTGGTTAAAAAACACGTCCGGAAGAACTGCCTAGATGTTCGCTGGCGTGGGCCCTTTCAGGTAATCCTGATCACGAACACCGCGGTGAAGTGCGGGGGGCTGCCAAATTGGATCCATGCATCCCATACTAGAAGAGTTCCAGCACCTCTAGAAGGAACAGCTCCCATCCCAGACGAAAGCCCGGAAGTGGGAGAAGAGTCGCAAGAAGGGATTGAGGCAGCTGAGGAGGTGTCGGAAGAAGTTGGGAACGCATCGGATTCAGAAGAAGAGCGAAGGCAGGACGGCAGTGAGACAGAAGACGCAACTGAAGGAGAGAGCAGAAGTGAATACGACTCAGACTCAGATCCGTATCGGAGCGACCAAGAACCAAATGGGAGGACAAGGAATAGGAGAATAAGGCTTGGAGCTGCCACTTGGCCAACAAGAAGAAGAAGGCTAAGTTTGAGGTCGGCCCAAGAAGAAACGCTTACTCCTATATCCGAAGACTCAGATCCAGAAGAAGATATCCAGGATCAAGCCGAGGAGGGTCTTAGAAGATCAAGTAGGGTGCGAGTGCCTAGCAGAAGATACTCTACTCCCGACTGGACCTACCTCGTTGCAGATGTCTGGGAGACACAGAACAGGGAGGATCAGGGAAGTGGAACTGATCAGAACTGACCCGATCATCACAGTACAAATAAAGTTTCTACTGCCAGGAGCGGAGACCGAAAGGTTGCTGACACTCAACATCGTTCATCCTGCTCTCCTGAGTGGAATAAGAAAATTGCTTTTAGAGACAGTTGAGTTTCCAGTTTGCTGTTCACGATATCCAATATTGGAGGGAACTCTTCTTCGTTTGGAAATGCTTGAACGAGTAGTAGAATTGCTAGGAGTGCTTATTGTTGTGGACTAAAACCATACTACGAATGTCTTCAAAGGGGTGCAGATCTGGAAAAGTGAAGAAAGTGATCTTGATTAGAACGGACCCCTTTGTAATTGTGGATATAGAACTGATAGTACCAGGATTAGAAATTGAAAAAACGCTAACTCTCAATTTCGTCCGTCCACTTGTCTTGAGCGAAATAAGGAGAATAATCCTAGAAAAGGTTGACTTTCCATGGTGTGGTACGAACTGTCCAGAACCTGAGGGAATGATACTTCGGATGGACGTTTATGAAGAAGTAGTGTCACTCCTTGAGTCATACATAACTTCAGACGAAAATAAGACTTTTGAAAAGAAATTGTAAACTTGTTGCAGGATAACCTAGCGCCGAGTGGAAGAAGAAAAGTGATAGGGGTTTCATTTTAGTGGATGGAGAAGGGCTAGGGTTGTCTATTTCTACTGGACTTTGAACTGTTTTGCGGAAACAAATTGTCAAGCTTCCAAGTGTTTCAAGGAAGACATTGCAAGAGAGAAAGACTTTGTTTGAAAAGAAGAGGAAGTGAATGCTGGAAGAAAGTCGAAAACTACACTGTTTGAGAACATGGAGGCTGGCAACCCGAACCGCAGGGCAAAATGTATAGCTGTTACATTTTTAGGAGTAGTGGTTTCTCTTATAATTTTAGTGGTAACTGTTTCATTCCTAGCGGGACATGAAGGGGATGGAACCACAGTTAAGGAGGATAAGGGAGTGTCAACACCGAGAACTACCACAGTTAAGGAAAAGGGAAACATCAATGAGAAAGACAAAGCGTTGTTAGATGCAGAAGTAAAAAGGTTACACATGGATGAGTCACAGGGGAATTACAAGTCAAATGCTTATGCTAAATTGCTTTATGAATATGTTGATGCCATGGAGGTAAAGGACTGCTATGTATGTATGCAATTACCAATTTCGGTGGAGGAGGGTATCAAATACCATCATCTCCCGTTGACATATGGAATAACGTGCAGTTTATTGTTAAGTATGTTTTATGGACGAGACGGATTTGAGTATTACTTCTCGAATTTCGACTCGACATTGCCAGAGGTTCCGAATTTCAAGCATTTGAACAAATGGGACTACTACAAAAGCGAAGACAGGTTACACAAATGGTTTATTCCATGGAGAACGTTAGATACCTCACATGCTCGAAACAACAATCTGACTTGTCAAATATCAGAAGTTGAGAAAAAGTTTATAGCTCAGGTAGATACTAGATACAGAAAGCAGAAGGTATTGAAGGCATCAGGACAAGGAGAAACAGATTGGACCAAGGAAGAAAGGGCACAACAACGAAAAGGAAGTATTGGTCCAATTGCTTTGGATAAGGAAAAACGGGGGAAACTGTGCATTCACAGGAGTTACTCCTACTATGAAAACGTTTATGTAGGACAAGTCAATTGCGAACATGCTTTTCAATTGGAGTACTACTCTAAGAACTTCATGAAAGGGATGCAAGCAATACCAAATGTATATTTTGTATGTGGAAGATATGCCTATGTGAAGTTACCAGATAATTGGTACGGATCATGCTATCTGGCTGTTGTCTTCCCTAAAATATATCATGTTGAGAATTTAGACACGCCTAAGAAAGAAATATCAACTAGATGGAAGCGAGGGCTGGGTGCAGCAGAAGTAGTTGGAGATGTAATAGGTGCTGCATTCCCTTTCTTAGGATTGATAATGAATGACATTAAGATCAGGAGGTTAGCTACAGTCGTAGATAGACTGTCTGCCAGTACTGCAAGATCCTTGATGCTGATAGAAGGGGAGATGCAATCGATTAGGGCAATGGTTCTTCAGAATCGACTTGCTTTAGATGTTCTGTTAGCAAAAGAGGGAGGAGTCTGTAGGGCCTTGAAGGTTCAGGAATGTTGTACTTACATTCCAGACAATTCAAAGCCTCTAGAGAAGTATATACAAAACATCACTGCCATACACTACGAAATTGAGGACCTGGCAAAGGTAAATGTGTGGGAAAAAGTAGGCCATGGAATGGGTAAAGTTGGAAGTTGGTTTGCCAACTTAGGAAAGGGTATCGTTTGGTACATATTGAAACCCATCATCATAGTAGTGATTTGTGTAATCACTTTGTGGGGATTGGTGCGTTTGTATCAATGGTATAGAGCAAATAGGTTACAGAGAGCTATGAAGAAACAGGAAGAAGAGTTGACAGCGATGCAGGACACCCAATACAAAAGTCTGAAAGCATTAGAGAGTATGAAAAGAAGTGGTACTGTCCTGTCTTCACTTTAAAGGTTCTACATTTTTAGTGTCATGGTGATGATGACCCCTGAAGGTCATCAAAGGGGGGACTGAGAGAGCACAAGTTTGGAAAAAATGTATAAGTACGCCATATTTACAAGCACGTAGTTAGTTAACATGTACTTTGCACCAGAGTGTTTATATTTAGAAGTGAAATACACCGAGTGTCTTATATTCAGTAGTGAAATGCATAGAATGTTTAAGTAGAGTAACAATAATCATAACTGTGTGAGACTAATGTAGAAATGTTTGGGATGAATATGAAAACCTCACGTTCTCATGTTACAGGAATAATGTAAGAGTTGAATGTAACTCTAAAACCCAGTATTTTGTGTAGGCCTCATGGCAATTCACAAGCAAATCTAAACGTGCTGCTAAAATAATGTGAGACAAGGTTGACATGGTTCTTTCAAAATGTACTATTGAACTTAGGGTTAAAAGTATATGCTTTATAGATGTGTTATTTTAGAAACGTATGCTAGTTAAGAATGTTTGCTGTTTAAATCAAGTTAACGTTTTAAGAGTGCAGGAACCTGCTGCATGTAAATCAAGTAGGCCAGAGCAGATAATGTCATGTAGTTTAAATCGTCATGTGCTCGTTAGAGGAGAGGTCGTGAGGTGTCCAGTATGGAGCTCTGAGAGTGTTTTATGGCCTAAGATATGGTGAAGTCTGGAATTTGAGGCCCACTGCAGGACGAGCTGTATGCAGGTGCGAGGGTCCTAATCAGCTCGAATGAAAGGGACTTTGTTCAGTGGCGCCTTGCGCAGGCCTGTAGGAGTTTCCAGGAATTTCAGGGGGTATCAGCGCACGGAAGAAGAAGCCTGGGAACCAAGGTCAACTATCACGAGGGTCTTCAAGAGTACCATCATGGAGTTTGCCGCGGAAAGATGTACCACGTGAGGGGCGTCCCAAGGGGCGTTTCTATTGGAAATGTGATGTGGTATTAGGGAAAGTGACCCGGGAGGAGGGCAGAGCAGATGATTTTGGGAGCCTAAGGAAGCGGATGGGTAGGCAGATAGGCTGATCAGGAGAGACCCATTATCAGAGAAGAGACAAAGAGAAGTGCGTGATCTTCTTAGGAAATCACCACGGCTGACACCTAGAGGGTTAAGATCTTGTTAAGTAGGGATGTCATTTAGTGTAGTGTAGGGACAGACTAACCTTAATTTTTCTTTCTGTAATGACTTTGAGGTTGCAACTTGTATTCATTTTGGCAACGCTCATGTTGTTAGAGCTTGTACTTATTATTTTGTTCTTCAGACTCAGACTATTCAAGAAGTTCATGTTCATAGTGATACCGATATACCTTTTGAATCTCATTTTGAGAAGTTTGTATCTTCAGTTATCTTTGACTTTATATTAAATCTTTAAAACTTAATTTTGGTCAGTGGTCATTTAGAGTGGTGTAAGTTCTTAAATTGATTTTTATTGTGAGATTACCTTTTACTCAAGACAGGTACCAACGATTCAGTCGACAGGAAATGGGATTTGGTAAGATAATTAGTAACCAGTAATCCCGCGTTAGCATGTTCGTGATGCGGCATTCTGAGGATGAGTCTGGCATCGGCGTTCTGGATGGTCTGTAGTCTATGTAGTAGAGTTCTGTTGATTCCGGCGTACAGGGCGTTGCCGTAGTGCAGTCTGATGGTTATGAGTGCGTGGGGGGGATCCACTTGAAAGTTTTGCAGAGGATGCGCAGGCAGTTGAAGCTAGTGGAGGCGACGGCGTTGATCTGGCGGTTCATGGAGAGGGAAGAGTCGAGGATGATGCCGAGGTTGCATGCATGGTCAGTAGGAGTGGGTGGGTTCCCAAGGGCGGAGGGCCACCAGGTGTTGTCCCAAGCGAAGTTGCAGGATCTGAGGATGAGGATCTCGGTCTTCTCTGCGTTGAGCTTCAAGCAGCTGTCTTTCATCCAAGTTGCCAAGTTCTTCACTCCTTCCTGGAAGCAGAGTCTGCTGTCTGCGGGATTCTTCGGGAGTGAGAGGATGAGCTGGTTTAGCTGCGTAGGATATGATGCTTAGCCCATGCTGTCTGACGATGGCGGCGAGGGGGGCCATGTAGATGTTCAAGAGCGTGGGGCTGACCGCTATTGATATCGGTGGGTCCGGAGAGGAAGGGAGGGAGTCTGATCCTCTGGGTTCTGCCAGAGAGAAAGAATCGGATCCAGTCGAGGGCGGTTCCTTGTAACCCTGAGTCGTGGAGTCTGGCTGCAAGGGTGCCTTGAGAAACGCTGTTGAAAGATGCAGACAGTTCTAGAAGGATGAGGGCCGCGGTGTATCCCTGGTCGAGTAACAAGCCTATTTAATCCTAGAGTATCACAGGCTCCAAACCCAATCAGCAAATGGAAAAAGCTCTCTCATCCAATCCCGGTATAACAGTTCCCCCAACATATCAGAGGTCAGCACACTGTGACACAACTATTGTAGTATCTTGGCATCCAGCTGATTGGTTGTAAGCAACTTGGTGAAACAAGCTTTTGCCATGCATACCATATTTATAAATTAAGAGATACAATCTAAAGGAGTTCATCGTCATAAAATCGTTATTCTGTTGACAAAAAACCCAATAAAAGAACACAATAAATATAATATTGAATCATCTAAATATTGCAATCTCACAAAACCCATGACAGTAAAATACAGAGCAAGAAAATCAGTCCTGTCTAGATCTCCTAGACGTCAATGCAGCACATAAAAAAACACAACACAGTAAACGATACAAGTTGATTGGAAAGCATCTGCAGGTAAACAAGGGCAGGACGTTCTTGTGAATAGTTCAGCGATTTCAACAACGGTACTAAAACATTTTCCTGGGCCTACTAAAATAATCACAAAGCAATACAAAATGTAGGGTGTCCAGGAGAGACCTAATGTCGCAGCTGCAGGGCACCCTACTCTCTGAATGGGCCCAGCCACTTGGAGAGGCCAAAATATGGTGTATAGGGTTAAACCTAAACCAGGACAATAAAAACCTATCTCACTGGTGACGCATCTGCACTAAATATGGCTCTATACCCTGGACAGTCTTTAGAAGCATGTGACCCCGCACCAAGGGTTTCTACAGGTCGAGCTGCTCTCTTGCTAGCTGAGCCGACTCGAGGAACAATCTTTGGATACCATTCAGCTCTTGAGAGGACAAACAATGGGGACGCAGTGAAATACCTGATCTCCAAAGAGAGGCAAAAGCTGCCTTAACATACAATAGCCAAGGGATTCTATGTGCCTGGTCAAGGGCAAAGCAATCCAAGAGAATCAATTGATCGCGCTTCAGTTCCTCTCTGGACCATATCTTAATCCAGCACACTAGTGGACTAAGAGCCACTTTAAAGGTCTTGGAACTAGTAGATCACTGAGCAACAACCACAACATGGGACTTTGAAAAGTTAACAGATAAGTCCAAGCTTCCCATAAAAGAGACAAACATTTCCAGAAGTAGGTCCAGACCCCCGGCTGTGCGAGCCATGAGGACCGCATTGTCGGTATATAACAATAAGGGTAGGGGGTCTGGTTCCCATCTTCAGGCAATCAGCCTGAGCAGATAGAAGGGCAAGCTCAAGCCTGTTCACATATAGAGTGAACAAGAATCGCACGAGGATAAACCCCTGTCGTACACCTCTTCTTGTAAGAAATGAACGTGTGCGAGTTGCACCCTGTGAGAAACGCACTGAGGCAGTACTATCAGGGTGCAGATTAGCTAAGAGGGCCACAATGTTCAGATCCACCTCTGTCTCAAGAAGCAGGGCCAAGAGTTTAACACAGTTGACCCTATCAAACATGGACATAAGGGGGGTCATTACGATGTCGGGCGGATTGCCTCCGCCAGGCTGGCGGTAGCCACCAACGGCCTGGCGGAGGCAATCCGCCCGACACTGTTTCCCAAATTGCCCCCCGCCATATTAGTATGGCGGGGGGACCGCGGCGGACGGAAAGACCGTCCGCCGCTTTTCCGCCCCCGGTCGCCTTGCGACTGCGGCGGAAAGGGCATAACATGGTGGCGGTGTCCAATGGACACCGCCAGCCATATTATGATGCGTGCAAATAGGTGCCTTTTCTAAAAGCCTGTTAAGGATAATCCTCCCCATAACCTTCACTATTGCTTCTATTTATGAGGGGCACTATCTCTACTGTGGATCACGAGGGACCCATCCCATGCGGTCACATTTAAAACCTGAGTCAAAAGTGGTCCCCAAATCTCCACGTCAGAACGGAATAGGTCTGTGGGAATTCCATCCGGACCCAGGGCTTTGTTGCGGGATAACGCCAAAATCCCCCGCGTGACCCCCTCTAGGGCAAAAATCAAGGGGAGCACCCTGTCACCACTAATGTACTGTCCACACCCTCACCGCCTGCCCTCTGATTATAAACAGCTTCGAAATAGTCGACCCATTGTCGTTCGGATATATGGTGGCATATTGCCGGACCAGACAGCTTCACAGAGTACGGCCTATTTACCCCCTTCCAAAAAAGGGAACTAGCCCAACTCTCATTGGTCTGTCATAGATCCTCCCAAGCCATCTCTGGCAGATTAGATTTAAGGTTAGTATGGGCCTGCTTGTAGGCCTGCCTACAACTGGCAACAAAGTTCATACCCCTAGGTTATTGTTTGAGTGCTGCCTTCAAGTACTGAAGACACCTTGCACAATCCCTATCAAACCATTCTGAATCCTGGGTGCCCTTATGAGGGGTCAATGTTAACAGTAGGTTGACTACTACATGAGTAATCCCTAAACGAAGGCTTGCAAGATATCCCGCCAGCCGCGTCTGTGGCCAGGCAGATAGCAAACTCCTGGGCACACTTAGCAAAGAGGGAGGCTTTGAGGAGAGTGGGGTCTATTAACGCCCAATTGAGTCTTCTACCCATTTCCACCAAGGTGATTCCCCTGTCAACCCTCCCCCCCCCCCCCTCTCTCTCTGTTGCCCACCCAGGACGGTAGGAACATCAAGAGCTAAGGACATGGGATTATGATCATTAAACGGGCAAACAATCATATCAAATTTGGAAATGAGCAGGAACAGAGGAGCAGAGAGAAAGATAAAATTAATGATTGACGTGCAGTCAGTCACCTTGAAAGTGTAATGAATGTGGGGTTTAGGTGAATTTACAAGTTTGTCCTGGGCAAGAAGAAGATTCTGGGAGGCCAAAATGGCACCAAGCTCGATACCCTCCTTGGGATGGACAAATTAAAGGCCCTCCAAGTACGTACATTTTGATCTTGGAGCATTAGATGTCATGGGGTGATCACAGAGATGACAATTGAAGTCCCCCACAAGAACTAATAGTTCCTTACCCGTGCTAGTTGCCCACCGGGCATTCAGGGCAGAATTAAGAAGTGAAAGACAGGTATCCATGCCCTGGCATTATAATAATTAACTTGGGCTCTTGGGAGGGTACCCCGTACTGCAGGGCAGAAGTCCTAAAAAAAGAAGTGGGTGGACGCTGACGTCACGACAGGAAGAGTCATCACGAAAGGTGGCTTGCACCATCAGACTCATTGCCTCCCCTCGCTCACCCCTTAGATGCGATTACATCAGATAAGCCAGCGCGTGAGCAGCGTCCTGAATGAGCTCCGATCTCGCCCCAGAGAGGCCAAAGAGTGAATGTGTGGCTCCATTTGCTCCAGTTCTCGAGCTCCCGGTAAAATAAGTGGGGGGAAGCCGTCCACCCGCGTGGTACCCTGAGCCGAGCCCTGTTGTACTGAGATCGAAAACCCTTGCAACATCTGAGCTTCCGAGTGCATGTTGTGGACATACCCACTCCATTCTACTGCTTTAAAGCTAATCAGACCCACACAGCCCCCCACAGCCACTGAGGGAACTGTGGGGAAAAAATAAGTCTTATAGCCTTCCAGAAGAGAAGGCTATAAGAAGTGTGGCTCACTGGTTAGAGGAGGCAGACCTGGAAGCAGAGGTCAGCCTGGGACCAGGGTTCAATTCCCGGCTCGGCGGGATCTTGAGTCCTAAAATGTCCATGGACGCGACAATTCTCGCTCCGGTGCCTACTCGATTCATGGGTTCACACTCTGCGACTCTGGGCAATAGCTTGCTTAATCTCCACAACGGCCCCTCGCGGCGGGATGCCTGGCTTTCACCTTGCGGATACCCTTCCGGGGTTATCTCACAGGGGAATACCAGGACGGGTTCCCTAAGCAAGCGCTTAGAAACCGCTTGGTGATTTGCGCTATATAAATTCCTGTACATTTACATTCCAGGAAGAATATATTCTTTACCTCCCACGTTTCCTGAAGGCAAATTATCTGATTGCAGTTAACAAGCCGTCACCAGCGAGGGTCAGGGAACTCAGCAGAAAGTCCCACAATGTTCCAAGACAAGATGTTCCAACCCTTGGAGAGCTTTGGGGTGCCCTCTAGATGTATAGGGGAAGCAGGAATGGGGGAAGAGCCCCAAAAAGGCAGTCAGTCACATACCTCAAGACCACTCAAAGGGATAAATCTATTTGAGGTACTCAAAAGGGCGGGCTGCCAATGATCCAAGTGGATACTGCCAGAAAAACCCTCACCCTGTCCTGCCTGAGACAGGAGAGGACAATGGACCCTTTCGGGCTCATAAAAGAAACCCAAAGGAAGGGCGACTATACCAGATAAATCAGATAGGCTCCTCAAAGGTACAGAGGTGGTTTCTTTATAGGGGTTGTGATGTGCTCGCTGCTCTTACCTTGTCTTGACTGACTGTACCGAATGGGATCGCGCTGGTTCACCTGTTTATTTTATAGGGTGGGGAGTTAATTGGTTTATTAGGGGTGGGGCTTTACTTTGCAATAAAAGATTCCTGGTGTGACCAGGACGATGAACAGTCTGACCTGTGTGTTGTGGTTATTACTTCCGGCTTCTGACACTACATTTCTGGCGACGAAGGTGGGATCCTGTGGCTGTTCTCCCGCTTTGCTTCTGGTGTTGCTGTGGCGCTCCATTGGGGGCGTTGGCGTGCCATCTAGCCGTGTTGCTGTATCCCAGGAGGAGAGCGGTGTCCTTTAGACGGGTTGTTGTGCCCGGTAGAGTTCACTTGGGTCCCGTTTGCTGCCTGCGCTTCGGCTGTGTTTGGGGGGATGGCCTGTCTTACCTGACGTGCTGCGGTGGGCCGGCTGGCTCACCGCATTGACAGCACGTTTGCTGTTTCTTCCAATTCCATCAGTATGGAGCTGAGTGGCAGTGCAGAGAGTGAATTCTGAGTGTCTCGTGGCAGGAGCGCTCTGTGGATCGTGTGGAATTCAGGTTGCTGGCACCAGTGGTTTTGCCCTGATATTGTTGTGGGTAATTGTCAGCAGTGGACCACTTGTTTAAATAAAGGACCTTTGGGGGCCATCGTGGTTGCAGTGGACCAGGTCCTCAAGGGGCATTGTGGTTACCATCAAGTGGCCTGCTGAGAGTGTCAAGAGGTTGGGGCACTGTGATATATTTCTACGGGGTTCATCATGTCAACGATACCCCCAGTGGAACATTTCCTGTTGGATGGTCCTCCGTCTGCCCAGGCCCGCTGGAAGGAGTGGGTGGACCGTTTGGAGAATTACTTTGAAGCCATTAATCTGGTGGAGGAACGGAGGCGCTCGATGTTGTTGCATCTTGGAGGGGCGGCGATACCTTGTTTGGGACGGTCAGTGGTGGAAGATACTCCACATACTTATGACACCTTGAAACAAGCCCTGACTGCCCATTTTGAGCCTCTAGCGAATCCTGATTATGAACGGTTCCTGTTACGCCAGGCTAGGCAGCTGCCTGATGAATCTGTGGACATTTTCTTTGCTCGTCTACGTACTTTGGCCAGTACCTGTCGGTTGCCTGATGCTGCAGACAAAATTAGGGTCCAATTTATACAGGGTTGTTATTCTAGTAAACTTTATGAATCAATACTCCAGGTTCCAAATATGCCCATGACTGACATGTTGACTCGTGGCAGATCCAAGGAGCTTTCGAAGGTTAGAGCGGCTCATACGGATGCTGCCCTTCAACATGCCGTGAAGGCGGAACCGGTGAATGCTGTTTTAGTCAAACAGAAGACCCTGCACCGTGGTAAAGTGGAGCAACCCCGGACTTGTTATGGTTGTGGGGGTTTGTTTCCTCATAGAGGGACTTTCCCTGCGGTTGGGAAACGGTGCTCTAATTGCAATAAAGTGAACCACTTTGCAAAGGTGTGCCATTCTGCTCCTGCCTGAGGCTCTGTTCCTTCATCATCCGCCCAGGTGTACTAGGCTGCTCCATTGTTGGCGGAGGGAGATATGGATGACGATGAGGAGACTGTACATGTTCTACATGCTTTGCAACCTGGGGGTGCTGTATGGAGAGGTCTGCCCAAATGCGGTGTACTGGTGAACGGTCATTCGGTGCCAGCTTTGATCGATACAGGGGCGTCCATTAATGTGATGGCTGAGTCTATGATGATGGAACTGCCAACTATTCCTGTTTTGAGTGGGATTTCTACTAAAGTATTTGCTTTTGGAGCTCGTGAACCCCTTCCATTGGCTGGTGTTTTTATTGCTGAAGTTTCACATGGTTCTCATGTTGTGAAAACACTGGTCTATATTACAAAGAGTGGTCAAGGGATGTTGTTGAGTTGCCAGCCGGCCGAAAGATTACACTTGGTTGTTTTTGCATTGGCCATCCATCAATGGGCAGTTGAGGACTTGCTGGTTCAGTTTTCACCATTATTCAATGGCATAGGCTGTCTGAAAAACAGGATGATCAAGCTGCACATTGATGAGTCCATCCAACCCGTGGCGTTACGTCACAGGAGGGTGGCTTTTCATTTTTGGCCAAAGGTGGAGGCTGAATTGGCAAAGTTGGAGGAAGCTGATTTCATCGAAAAAGTTGAAGGCCCGACTCCATGGGTGTCACCTATAGTGATTGCTCGTAAACCTAAGCAACCTGGTGAAGTTTGTATTTGTGTGGACATGCGTTTGCCTAATCTGGCGATTAAGCGCGAGCGGCACCTCACCCCTACTATTGATGATATCGTGGTGGAAGTAAGCGGGTCTAGGTTGTTTTCCAAAATGGATCTCTGTGCTGGTTACCACCAGTTGATGCTTGACCCTGCTTCCAGAGTGATCACCACGTTTTCTACGCATGTGGGTTTATGACGATATAAACGTTTGAGCTTTGGCATTTCCAGTGCTGCGGAGGTTTTCCAGGATACGATTCGTGGGGTTTTGTCTGGACTAGATGGCGTAATATATGTCAGCGATGACATTCTGGTGCATGCCCCTACCTTGGATGGACATCTTAGCCGCCTTTAAGGGGTGTTTCAGAGGTTGTTAGATCATGAAATAACCCTACATAAGGAGAAATGTGAATTTTTGAAAACAGACATTTCGTTCTTTGGTTATCGTTTTTCACAAGATGGTGTGTCTCCTGATCCTCTAAAGGTGTGTGACATTCAGACTGCCTCTGCTCCTGTTAACGTGTCTGGTGTAAGGAGCTTTATGGGCATGGTCAACTACTGCGGCCGCTTCATTTGTGGTTTGTCTTATTTAACGGCTCCTTTACGAGAACTCACTAAATCTAATGTTACCTGGGACTGGGGTCCAGAGCAGGAATCTGCCTTTCAAGCTACCAAACAGGCCCTATCTGCCAATACTACTCTGGTGTACTTTAACCCGTTGCTGGACTCTGAACTTTCCATGGATGCAAGTCCAGGTGGCCTGGGGGCTGTTCTTTCCCAGCGGCAGAAGAATGGTGAGTTGGCCCCAGTGGCGTATGCTAGTCGTGCTTTGACTACCACTGAACAGCGATATTCTCACATCGAGAAGGAAGCCATTGCAGTACATTGGGGATGCCGTCATTTTCATTTATATTTGTATGGCCAGGCTTTTGTTGTGTATACTGACCATAAGCCCCTCATTCCTTTGTTTATGGGTTCATCTTCTAAACCCCCTCCCCGTATTGAAAAGTGGATTTTACAGCTACAGGATTACTGTTTTACGGTAGTCTTTCGTCCTGGGGTTTTGAATCCAGCTGATTACCTTTCCCGGCATTTTCGTCCTGCTACTGTTGCCGAGGAAAATGACGCCGAGGACATTGAGGAGTATGTGCGACTGGTGGTGGAGCGTTCCAGGCCTCTCCCTATTTCTATGGAGGAGATTGTGGATTCCACGGCTCAGGATGCGTGTCTTCAACTCTGCCTGTCCGCTGTTGGTACTGGGAAGTGGAACGAGATCATGATTTCCGCCAAGAGCCATACTGAGGATGCTAGATCTACCTTGGCTTCTCTCTTTCAGGTGCGGGATGAATTGGCTTGTTCTCCGGAGGGGTGTCTCATGAGAGGTCCACGGTTGGTGATTCCTGCCTGTCTTCAACAGCGTGTGGTGGATTTGGCTCACTTGGTGCATCAAGGGGTCGTGAAGACCAAGTCCCGTTTAAGATCTAAGGTATGGTTTCCCGGATTGGATGCTCTGGTGGAAAATACAGTGTTCGGTTGTGCGCTGTGTCAGGCCGCTGGGGGTGGGGATGCCTCGGAGAGGTAGTTCTTGACTGGTTTTCTTCCTTTCTCCACAACCGCTCGCAAATAATAAAACTGAAGAACTTCACCTCCGAAACACAGCAAGTCAATAAGGGTGTCCCCCAAGGATCAGTACTTTCTCCTCAGCTCTTCAACATCTATATGGAACCGCTCGCCAAACTACTCAGGAATGCCAACATCCTCTTCCACCTCTACGCGGATGACACGCAGATCTACCTGGAAACCTCTTCACCCAACGACATCCATAGACTAAATGCTGTCTTAAAAGATGTTCAAGATTGGCTGACAAAAAACCACCTGAAACTCAATCCCGACAAGACCGAAACCCTTCTCATATCAAACAAAGAAGACAACCCTCAAGTCATGGAGTGGCTGAAGTCGATCGATGCTCTTAAAGGTTCTCTCACGCCAACGGACTCCGTCAAATCTCTGGGCTTCACCCTAGACCCCAAACTCACCTTGACAAACCACATCAAGAACTCGGCAAAAAGTGCTTTCTTCAACCTCAGACTGCTGAACAAAATCAAACCTTTCATTCCTAACAAGGATCTTAAACTAGCTACACAATCTTTAGTCCTATCTAGACTGGACTATGGGAATTCAATCCTTACAGGTATCCCCAAATCACACTTGGCGCCACTAAAAACAACACTACATGCGGCAGCAAGAATGATCACAGGATGCAAAAAATTCGACCACATCTCTCCAGCACTCAAAGAACTTGAATGGCTTCCGGTGGAAATGCGTAGCTCCTTCAGAACGGCCTGCCTAACCCACAAAGCCCTCCACACCGGTAAACCTGAATACCTGGCAACCAAGCTCAAAAAAGCAGGCCAAAGCAGATATTTGAGAAGCTCCAACTCCCTGCTGCTCATCCTTCCAAAAACCAGAAAGAAGAAAACTGCGGACTGCTCCTTCACTGGAAATGCCCCCAAAATATGGAACTCTATCCCTCCACATATCAGAACTCTACCGTCCTATGCGGAATTCAAGAACCAACTCAAATCCTTGTTCCTCTTCCGCTCCCTAGGTCCCAGATAACCAGGATCTCCCACTGAACTATGTGTTAGCTATGTATCCTTACACCAAAAGTCCCACTGTTACGCACTTTCCCTCCCCCAATACTGGACTGCCTCTACTTGTTACATGTCTTGTTGTTCACCCTGTCACGCCTGTTACTGTAAAGCGCTCTGCTACCTTCGGGTCTTGTCAGCGCTATAGAAAACTTCTAAATAATAAATAATATTAATAATGCTCCGGTTCCCATCATTACAGATGGCATCACCTCCTTCCCGTGGCAGAGCGCAAGTGCTGACTTTGGATGTTTACCTGATGGGCAGCACATGCTGGTGGTGATTGACGACTTTTCTAAATATCCTGAAGTAGAAATAATGGACACCACCACAGCATGTCGCACTATACCGCCGTTTGATAAGATCATAGCGACACATGGTTTGATTTCTGAATTGCGTACTGATAACGGACCTCCTTTTTCCAGTCATGAATTTTCGACATATCTGCAAACTAGGGGTATTGTACATTGTAAAGTCACCCCTTTATGGCCTCAGGCCAATGGAGAAGCAGAACGCTTTATGCGTACCCTTAACAAGGCTATCAGGATTGCCGTCACAGACTGTCAGGATCTGGACTGTGCTATTTTTATGTTCTTGAAGGAATATCGGATGACTCCTCATTCCATCACGAAAGTCAGTCCAATATCCCTCTGCATGAACCATCCTATAAGTGATTTTGTGCCCCAAATGAAGGTGGTTCCTGCAAGCTATGCAGTTGTGGCTGAGGAGCTGAAGAATCGGCGAGTGATGAATGATAAAGTGGCATTTAGACGTGGGGCTAAGACCTGGACTTTCGTGGTTGGTGATATTGTAATGGTGAGGAACCGGCACCGTAAGGAGAAGTTCAGTTTACCTTTTGAGCCTGAGCCCTGGATTGTGCAATCTGTTCATGGGACAAAAGTGACTGCTGTGAGGGATGGGTTGGTTGTTTCGCAGAATGTATCTTTCTTTAAATCTTATCGAGCTCCTGTTTGTGTTCAAAGTTATGGACATGTGGTACCATCTGATGGTGACTCTGTGGTTACAGATGACGAATTAGATGATACATGTTCGGGTTTTCCTTTTGTTCCACTGGCGGAAAACGCGGAATCTGGACAGCATGGTGCATTTCCATCTATGTCACCATCCGGTGTGGAGTCCGAGCCTGTTCCTATGTCTCCCCCTATTGAACGCTTGATACCCGAATCTGATTTCCATCATGGGGGTATGGGGAGGTATCAGTTACGGTCATGTCCTGCTCTTTCTACACGTTTGAAGAATTATGTAACATGTTTGAGATGAATTTGTGTTTGTTTTTGTTTTTCATTTTTTTTTTAATTTGTAGAGGAATGTGATGTGCTCGCTGCTCTTACCTTGTCTTGACTGACGGCACCTAAAGGGATCGCGCTTGTTTACCTGTTTATTTTATAGGGTGCGGAGTTAATTGGTTTATTAGGGGTGGGGCTTTACTTTGCAATAAAAGACTCCTGGTGTGACCAGGACGATGAACAGTCTGACCTGTGTGTTGTGGTTATTACTTCCGGCTTCCGACACTACAGGGGTGTGAGGGCATTCCCTCCTTGTTTGTTTTGTTGCCCTGTTGCCCACGGGTCCCATATTAAATGTTTACTTTATGTGCGGCATGGCCCGGGAAAAGTTTACGGGACAGTGACTAAAGGCAGTCCGATGTGGGTGGGGAGGATCCTGCTTGAGTGAGTGACAGTGAACGCCGGGCCTCCTTGCATGCATGTTGGGTTGGACGGGTGCCTGCTCCAACCAACCTGACATGCGCACTTGCACCCTCGCCTACCTTCTCAATTTAGGAGCCCGGGGATTGCTGTCACTGCCCCCAAGGCTCCTAAGGAGCGCTGGCAGTGCCTGACCAAGCCAATCCTCACGCTGCTCTCTAACATAAGCAGCAAGTTAGCAACATGAGGATTGGCTCATGGGTCGTGCGGATGAAGACAGGGACTGGAGAGCCGAGCTGGGCTGGTGGTCACAATGCACGTGGCTCAGTTGGAGGTTCTCTGAAAGGCTGGGACCAGCAGTGAGTGTTTTACCAGCAGCAGGAGTCTGGGGCTAAGCAGAAGCCTCTTCCCCAGCAGCGGGGTGCTGAGCCACCATGCCTTTTCTTGCTCTGCTAGGCTGTCTCCCATTCCCTCTAGTGGAGCCCTCCTCCCACCTTGTTGTCTCATGGTCAGCGGAGGAGTACAGAGCAGCAGGATGCCCGAAAGCGACACGGTCAATGCAGTGGACCGGACCTACTCGGACCGCGAGAGGCACCAGCGACCCAAGAGCAGAGTAAGCAGCGGAGCCGGGATTTATGCTCACTTGTGCGGGAAAAGCCGCGAGCGGCATCGACGTTGCTAAGAGGTTTTAATGTGGTATGTTTTCCACTACATCAAGAATTCTCAAATGCAAACTGGGGGACTTATTTACAAGCCTCTTCTGCCACCCGTACGTCACTTTTCCCATGTTAAAGATGACACAAAAGTTGCGCCAGGGTCTTGTAAATAAGCCCCTGGGAATTTAGCAGTAAAAAAAAAATCCACAGTAGGCTTATTTTTTCGAGGCCACATTCTCACCAGGTTATATGAATCCCTTGTTCCCAGACGACTACAAAATATTTTATGGAAGGAAGTAATTTGTTAGATTCAATAACTAGTGTCTAAACTTTTTGTTAATAAAAAATATCAGTCAAGTTTCCTGTAATTCTAGGGCTTGGCTGTTTTTGTTTTCCCCACAAGCATTTGTGATCGGCTTATTGAAAGGTAACTAACTCAGGCAACAGGAGGGACCATGATGTGGTGCGATACAATGCTCTACGCCAGGGGCGTAACACAGGCCTCCCCAGCCCCCATGATGCGGGGGGGGGCCCAAGCTGCAGGGGACCCCCTCAGCACAGTATTGAGGCCCAATAGCTCTGGATTAAATCCGGAGAGGGGCCCCTCCGTGTACGTAGCAGAGGGGCTCCCTCAATTTTCGTTACGCCACTGCTCTGCGCGAGCCACAAAATGGGTAGGCCTGGGCGGTAAATTCCATTCCACTCGCGGAATTAGCGGAATTTGGGTAATTTCACGTTCCGCGGAGAACGCGGAATTGCCAAAAATTCCGCAAATCGCGGCTTCCTGAATTTTTTGCTTGTTCGCGCTCTCAAAAAGCATGTTCATGAGATATTTCCTCCCGAGCACACAAACAGCGTTCGCGAACAGGAAAAAAGCATCGCGAAAGGGCGGAACAAGCAATTCTGCATGTTAGAGGAACTTTAGAGTGCTCGCAGAGATTTTTTACCGTTTTGCGTAGCTTTGCGTAGCATGACTACGCAAAATCCGCCCACCCATTAAGGTGGGACAAGCGTAAGCAGAAGTAGCCCACGCCCTCCTCGAAGTGCTATTGGGTTCGCCGTGATGTGTGTTCGCCAGTTATTTAAACTCAACTAGACCTCAAAGGTGAGACCTCTGAATGGCGTAAACAACCTGCACTTACACTACTTTCTGGCCTCTGGACAAAAGATGACGTAATTGCATTGGCTTGTGGGATTGAACGGCTGCTCATCTTTGTTTGGGCTGTGTTTCCATGGCAACCTGCTCGCTTTCTATTAATTAGTCAGTTTATTTCCGGCATATTTCTGATACTTCCTTTTCTTTTTTTAACCACTGGTAATTAATTTCAGGTTGTCAAGAAGAAACTTGCAGAGACCAGGAATGAAGACGTGAGCTGTCTTTTGAAAATACACTACAGTACAGCCCACACTTCTTGTGCTGGACTTGCAGCTAGAGTCTGCCATTAATAATAATGCTCTCTTAATTTCATCTTGCTTTTCAGCGTAGAGGTGGTATTCCGTTTTTATAAATGGAGGCATGCACATGTACACTTGTTAAGAAGTGACCCTATGAATCTAGTTCTAATCTCCTAGTATGAAGGCTGGCTTGTTATTCCCCCAGTGTAACATATCATTCGTGGCAAATCAATATTATATGTTATGTTAACGGGATTTGTTTAGCGCATTACTGCCCAGAGGCGTTTAATACTATGTCCCGGAGGCGAAATGTGAAATATGTTCTGAACATCGCGCTCCATGCTGTACACACTGCCCAAAGAGAAATCTAGACTATGGTTACACACACTACCCCTAATGATGGATAACATTTAAAAATACATCACAGGACTTAAACATGTTTCCAGGGGACACAGTGAATATTCCTTACATTGTAGACTGGATTTCGTAGTTTGGTTATTTTAATGTATGAAATAAATTGTTGCTTTGTGGTTTTATGAATGGCTGAGCTGGTGCAGCTTAACCCGTTCGCTGCTTCTGTCGGCCAACGACCGTCTCGAGCAATACCTGGCTAGTGCTGCGCACGTCCGTTGGCCGACATGGTCCCGCCCACTGTTTAAAACCGCCGCACCGCAGCGGAATTTTCGCTGCCGTAAGGGGTTAATGCCGAGTGCCTATTTTTAGGCACCTGCAGAGGCCAAAGTGAATTCATCCAACCCAATATTTCTCCAAGTTAGAGCTTGACTTTGAGAAAGTACAGGTCCGACACCTGAGCAAGGTTCTGCTCTGAGCCATTGCCCGTGTTGATAATATGGCTCTTGATGTGTAAATGTGTGAGGTCACTGTGGCTGACATTATTCTATAATGCTAAAATTCTTTCATAGGTGGGAAATGGGACTACTGAAAACTTCTTCACTAGTGCTAAATGGTTGCAGTTCCAAATTGCAAAAAATTCCCTTAAAATCTTGTTGAAAAACATTTTTTAGGCAGACTACCCAGGCTGGGTTCGGGTGGGGTTCATGGATAGCTATGTGTTCTTTGTATGTGGTGAGGAGGCAGTTTGGGGCGAAGAGCTGTGTCCCACCAGCTTTGGAGGTTAGGATGAATTTATTTGGTTGTGACCCAGGGGCATTTACTGTGCCCTGTACGATGAGGGTAACGTCCTTTGTGGAGTTGTTGGGTCTCTCCCGGCCTCTTGTGTGTTGTAGTTTGTGGTAGTGACCTTTCCTATGTGCAGACATCTCTAAGTGAGCCGTGGTGTCCCTCTATTCATATAGTGTGTTGTACTTTGGTGGTATCTTGTCTTCTGGGAGGTAGAGGAGGTCTGTCAAGACCAGGTGTCACCCTTTTATGACTTATGACTTCTTTTACTGAGGCAGGATTTTGTGATGTGATGTGTCTGCTAGCACTTAGGTGTGTTTCTCTTTTCTTGAGTGGTAATGAACACTGGTGAAGCGGCAGGTCTGAGTAAGATCTGGTGTCCCTTTGGGGCCTCTAGGGCTGACTGAGAGTTTGGTGAACATGTACTCCGCTGCAATGTTGACAGAGTATCCTGTCCCCCAAACTCAAGGCCCACCCATCTGATTTAGAGAAAGGCAGACTGCAAACATTATGCAGGTGGAGAAAAATGCATTACATTGTTATAAAACTTACTCCGGAGGAGTAGGGACTATCAGACCATCCGCCCTATTTAGAATGAATGCTCAGATGTTTTTTCTTTTTACTACCATCACCTGGTATTGATGAGGGATAGTAAAAAAAAAATTACCCACAGATCATGGAAGAAAACATATGTGTCTGGCAAACTTTTCATACGTTGATAGGAACTGCCATGACAATGGTTCCTGCCAATGTATAGATATGTCCCTGGAGCTGGCAAGCAGAATATAGGAGAGGGGGTGGACCTAAAATCCACCACCATGTCCGTCACTGGCACAGTGGGGGGGGTGGATTATAGTTTGGAACGCTACTCCAAGTGATTGCCAGCGGTAGGCTTTCGTCCTCTCACCTTCTAGGTTTTTGACTGCAAGTGTTATGCCTGCACACCTGAGACTGGCGCAGCCTTCCTTGCCTATTACTGCTAATGTTTGTGAATTCTAAAAGTAGTAAGTGTGCACCTATTCATGGATCACTTCTATAGGTTCAAATGTGCTACTTTTTAGGTCTCGCCTAGCGTTGCAGTGCACATGCACTGCTCGCTCTGCGAGACATATTCTGGTAGAGGAGATTTCAGAACGGGACTTGAAGCCCCGGCCATCATTTTCATTGGCTGGCCTCATCGTTTATGCTAAACTGTGAACTCCGATTGAATATGAGGCTTCTTTGTTACCGCCCTATCTCCTTTTTGGACGGCCCAACTGGACTGGATCGCTAGCTTGACGGCTGTCGTGATGCTATTTCTTATCTAAAGGAGGCGAGGAGTGACGGATCATATTTCTGAAGTCTTGTTTTCCCTTTAGCGTTATGTGTTGATTTGCCCTGGCCAATAGGACAGCAGTGGCGCGCTTGTTTATTTAATTACCTGGTGCAGCTCGTCACGGGGAGCCGCGCGGACCGGGAGCAGCTGCAGCGGATCGAGTCCGGTATTGTTTTCCCATTAGCGTTATGTGTTATTTTGCCCTGGCCATTAGGACAGCAGTGGTGCGCTTGTTAAATTAATTACCTGGTGCCGCTCATCATGGAGAGACGCTCAGACCGGGATCCGCTGCAGCAGATCGAGTCCGGTATCTCGGAGATGGCTGTCAGCGCGACACAGACAGGTAGAGATTAACAAGACTATCACTTCACCACCCCCTCCCCATCTCCCTGTGTTACACCATGCCTCCCCCCGGCACGTCTCTCTCTAATGCGGTGACTTCATTCATCTCTGAACTGAATCTGTTCACATTTGCAAATGAAGACGCCGTCATTTCGGTTTAATTTGAAATTGCTTATTTACTGTCACTGCGGCCTCAATTAATTATGTTTTCAGGGAAAGGCTCCCAACCCCAGAATTTTAATCAGGGGTCTGTGATGACAGACTCGCAAAGGCCGGAAAGTTCACTTCTAATTTCTGTCTAGATGAGTTTTCCAGTGCTGCTATTTTCGGCGCGTTTTCGCAAATTCTGCCACCGAGGGGGTCAAGAGAGCCCATAATTACTGTGGCTAATCCGATGCCTGACA
This sequence comes from Lissotriton helveticus, assembly GCF_964261635.1. Taxonomy (NCBI): domain Eukaryota; kingdom Metazoa; phylum Chordata; class Amphibia; order Caudata; family Salamandridae; genus Lissotriton; species Lissotriton helveticus. Next base: position 49,350,701 of record NC_136072.1, on the reverse strand, counting down.
CCCGACACTGTCATAGGCCCCATGATGGTCCTGCTTTCCTTCGCCTCCTCGGTACGTCAAGACTAGGCCCTGCCGCTTGTCATGAGCATGGTGCGTTTTAGGAGGGGGTGTGAAGGGGGTGTAAAGAGCGCACTTTGAGACTAGGCTCCCATGGTGGTAGGGTTCAAAGTGTCTTTCATTTCTGAGACCACCTCAGCTCTGTACCTCACAGCCTTACCCTTATAGAGATGAGGAAACGTTAAAACGGGGGTTACTGGCAGGAGGGGCGAGGTTGGTATCGTTGAGGGCCTTTCAGCAGGGCAGAGTTGCCATTCTGGCATTTGGATGTAGGCTGCATGCAAGGGGCTGCTTTCAGGGCCAGGCAAAGGCTTGAAAGTGCTGAAACATAGTTTTCAATTTAGTGCTGTAATTTGCACTGAATGAACTTTTTTTTCCTTTGGTGGTGGTGGATGAGGTAGGGCAATCCTCATGGCCCAGCCAGGATGGACGACCTGGCTTTGCTCGCTGGTGCGCTGCAGTATGGGGCTGATTCGAACATGCTTGCCAGGGCTAGGAGGTTACTAGCCCTGTCCTGCTACTCTATGGGCCTGGATGATCTCAGTGTAATGAATGACAAGTGAACCACGTCGAGGCCCTCACGATCTTTTATGGTTCGTTGTATGTCACAATATTGCAGTCAAACTATAAACCTAAAGGTACATTGTGGCCATATAATAGCCAGCCATCAGTATGGTTGATTTTTGAGTGTGATATTTTAGTACAACACCTTGTGGTTAGGTGACTACTGTTGCGGACATTTCTTTTAATATTTTTCTTATTTCTGTTCGGCCGATTTCACTCTGGCCTTAAAAAAATTGCCTATCTAACCGAACACTCTGGACACCTAACATTACATGCAAGGTAGCATTCCCTAAAGCATATGCCATGAATACTCATAAAAAGTAATGTCAAACAAAACATTACACACCCATCTGATTCTGGAGAATGCCACTTTTCTGACTAAGCAACTAATCTCACCAGAAAACCCACTGGTAAATGAGTTCCCCAGTCCCCTTTCTGCGTGAAAGGGATCGTGCTATGAAAGATTGAGCAGCACCAGCAGGGTGTATGTCTTCCCTATGCGCTATTAGTATTGTAAATAACAATGCCATGTATTTATGTTTTAAAACCCGAAATATAAATCGAAGGCATTGTAATTTACAATGCCAATAGCAAAAACTCGTGTGAATGCGAGACCTATTGCATTGCAAATGCTTGTTGATAAAGCAGTCATTATACAGTTAGCTTCATGCTCCCAGAAATGGCCAAATTAAAAACCTCTTAGTGACATCAAGACCACATGAAAACTTATGCAACATAGGACACCGGACTCAGTGCCATCAGACTCAACTACCAAGTCAAGAATGCCTTTATCTTTAGAGAGTTACACCCCAAACCCCCCCCCCCCCCCACCACCACCACCAAAACTACATCCCTGGTGACCGTTGTGCGATCCCTGAACTCACAGTGCTTCTCTGTCCTAAGAAAGGTCCTAACAAGGCCCAACTTTGATCTCAAGCCTCACCGCTTCTAGAGAAACCCAACACAGGTGCATGCGGAAAATGAACATACAGACTAAATTGCAGTTGTGTCACCACTAGACTTCGAACCTCTCGGCACTTTACTCAGAATAATCCATTGCTGTACTCTGAAGCACCTTTGTGGTGGCACAAAGCCACCATTTAGAAAAAACAAGAGATATGTAAAAATAACAATATGCAAATCATTTACCCCAGTGGTGGTTTTCTTATGATTGTTGTCAAAGATATGCTTCATCACAGACCTTACATATTGACACACTCATTCTTGCTAAGCTTTTAATCCAGACTCAAACAAGAGACAGTGAGCAGATGTATCTGTGGTAGAGCGATGTTCCTGTCCCTTTTAATTAATGCTGAAATTTGAGCTCCACAGGAAAGCTCTTTTTGCCCAGCTCAAAACTTTGGCCTCCTTTCAACGCTGCAGTGAATGTTACAAAAAAGTTACTTACCTTTGGTAATAATATTTCTGGTGGACACCACCATATCCTCCTGTATATTCATGCTCCATTGCTCCATGCCCCAGCAATAAGCCCAGGCGTAGTGGGCGTAGCGGGGCTACGTGGAGGGCTATGCCACCCGCTTCCCACTCGCCCTATTAACAATAACTTACAACTTTTAAAAAACGACTTTAAAGTAAATAAAAACACTGTACCTTAGCTGCGACGTCCCCGGGCTGCCCTCCTACTCTTCATCGCATTCTCTATAAAAACTGCACGTGCGCCCGCGCATTCACTTTTTTCGTGAGAAATTCTCATACGTGGGCCCACGCGCATGCGCAGTTTCCCCAAGACGGCGAAGAAGAGGAGGAGAGCAGCCCTGGGATGCCGTAGCCACGGTCAGTTGTTTTTATTTAATTTAAAAGTCATTTTATTTAAGTTTTAAGCAATTGTTAATAGGGGGGTGGGAGGCGGGGACTGGCCAACTCCACTCTGTCGCGTAGTGTGTGGGGATTTGCCTACAACGCGTTCTCCACGAAACGCGGAGTGGGCAAATCTCCGCACACTCTGCGGGCAGAGAGGAGGTCTCCACCTAGGGTTAGATCTGACCTCTTCCACCCAGCAAATGTGGAAATCCGGAGACAAAGCAACACCAGTCTTTCTGGCGTCAGTTCCAGTTCCGCGCCTCAAGTTTCAAGTGTCTTTTCATTCAAGCGTGAGTTAATTAAAACCTTTGCACTAAAGTACATTCATTAAAAACTTTTAAAAGATTGGAAACATTGTGAAAAATATCGTACACATATAAGTGTAAACAGGTGCAATTGTGCAAAATAGCGTCAATTTAAAATACTTGATAATCATTGATAATTGACACGGGCGGAGGCTGTGGGGCTTCTCTCCATCTGCTTCACTTCAGCTTTTGACAGTTCAGATGTTTGCTCCTACGTTTCAGAGTTTCAATCATGTAGCAGGTGCTTTAAAAAGATGTATTGTCGGATCCACTTTACATCTGTATGTGGTGTCTCAGCTCCACCAATGACCATCCATCAGAGAATGGGAGGCCAAGGTATTTTTAACCAAGGCCTGTAGGGGCACAGCAGGGTGGCCCTTAACCCCTTTAACTTTGTCTCTTGAAAACTGATGAACTTTCAAGAGGTTTTGACACAAAAAAGTACAAAAGACACAAAAGGATGGAAAGGTCTTCCTAAAGCAACCTGAAACCTTTACAGAGACTCGAAGCCGCTTCCTGACACTGGTCTCTTGCTTGTCATTGAAGCCGGTTCCAGTATTAGAAAAGTTGAAGCTGAAGTTCTAGGCTACAATTGCTGTGACCTCCCAACTGGCCATGTTGGGCACATTTAGGGCATCCCCTCTACCCACTACACCCCTCACCAAGACCCCTCGCCAAGAGTGGGCCCATTCTTGGGGGTCTGGCAACTCCGGGTGTTCTCGTTTCCAGAGATTCACATACGTGCAAAGGTACCGAGCCCCATACCTTCACTACCACCTGGGGCACCGGCTCTGGCACTGTCTCCGGCACTACCCGTTGATCTAAATTCAACGTTCTTTCCTTCCTGAGAGTTGACATACCTAAACCAAATGGTGTCAGACAAGGTTATGTCTGAAAAAAAAACACTCAGGGTAGATATCTTGCTTCAGTCAAAGTTAATTTGGGAATATCAAATTTTCACTCAAAACAGAAAAGCCAAGGGGAAACATCTGTTTTGGACTGCCAGTCGCTAACATCTTGGCACGCCCACTTTGCATGTCATTAGTGATAAATATCACTGACATGCAAAGTGGGGCCCAAGATGGTCGCTATCTCCTACGAGCTGTCGCTAACTGGTGTTAGCGACAGCTAGGTAATAGGGAGATAATTTTATCTCCGCTTTCTTGACTTTTAAAGCCAAAAAAGCGGAGATAAACCCCCTTCATAATATGCCCCTTTGTTCTTAAAGGCATTATCGGCCCCATCATATGTAATGGTAACAATGATGTCACCCGTAGCATTATGTGTGACTTTCCCACAATCCAACAAGTACAATAAAAGTATTGAATCTGCTTAAGAAAACTAGTCTAGCAAGAATAGTAAGTGTCAAAGTGGGCAACTGTCATCCTCCCTGTGCAAAAATACAGATCATTATGGGCTGAGGCCAAAATCAAGTTGGCCTTTGGTCCAGCGGTGACTTCTGCCAGCTAAGTCACTTCTAATTGTAATTTTAATTGTTATTGCATTTATATAGAGCTTAGTACCCCTGACGAGGCGTCAAAGTGTTTTTTGTCGAGTAGCACGCTACTCTGAAAACCATAAAGGATTAGGGGTGAATTAGTACAGTGAAAATATGAAAGTAATTTGAGTGGTGGATATGTTAGTCAGTTATTTGGATTGAGAAGAATAGCGGAGGGTTAGAAGAGGAAAAAAATGTTTGGATTTATATAGCACTTGGTTTGTTGAAGCTATTTTTCAGCGAGTAGCACGCTACTTCGGAACCCATAAATGATTATTGGTGAATTAGTATAGTGAAAATATGAAAGTAATTTCAGTGATGGATATGTTAGGCCATTATTTGGATTGAGAAGGGAAAAGGGTCTGCATTTATATATCGCTTGCTGCCCCTGATGGGGTGTTCAAGTGCTTGTTGGCGAGTAGCATGCTACTCTGGAACCTATACAGTGTTAGTGGTGTAGTAGTATTGTGAAATACGAAAGTAATTTGAGTGGTGGATAGGCTGGTCAGTTATTTGGACTGAGAAAGATAGCAAAGGGGTAGAAGAGGTAATAAACAACACAGGGGTTTCTCAAGGACCCAAGACTGTCAGTTTGTCTTCCAGAGTATGCCATCTGTGCAGCTGGGAAGTTACTGCCTAGAGACCAGGCAGTAGCGTTGATGGCTAGGGATTGGCTGCCTAGAAATGAGCAGCCAATGAGAAGGATTGCTTCGGGCTCTCGCTCTTTGGTACTCAATTTACAGTTCACACAGATCACTGAGCTCTGAAGGGGTTGATGGCAGTGAAATGGGAGTTCTACAAATTACTTGGGGGCCATTTGTTGCCAGGCCTAGGCTGTGGTTGTCACACTGCCACCCGCACATAAAAATACTGATGGGGCTTGGCTCTTTGTGATTAAAAGAGAAGACCGACAAGGGCGAAGCAGTACTAAATTTGTAAAATAATAAGTGTCAGGGCTCTGTCAAGAGGCCACTGCAGCTTGCAACACACCTTGCCCCTGCCATGCTGCCAATGATAGTAACAATACAACTACTAACCATCACACTCCTACAAGTTTGACAATTCAGACTATTGCAGGCCCCCCCGGTGCTATAAAATTGGCTTGGGCAGCAGAAAATAGATTTTTTTTAAATATATTGAATTAATAATTAAAGATTGCTGTGATCACCTCTGAATTAGCCAGACAGCGCCACCTTGTGGCAGACTGTAGCAAGTGCTGGTGCTGACAGTAAACTGCTGGTGTTGAGCACCGGCAACCCCCAGCTCAAATTAAGCACTGGCGAACCACAAACATCTTGTGTGGGTTATGTGGTAATCAATGCATTGCTGCTGATCCTCAGAGATGCTAGTGTTTTTTCCAGAAAACACAGATTCTGAACATGATCATGTTCTGGGCCTTCAGGTGTGCCCAACCTTCCATCCTTTTATTTTGTGATTGCTCCAGAATTTTAGGAAAAAATACAAGGCTGAATTAGTTTTAACAAATTTCAAAATGAGAGAAGCGTAGACTCTAAAAGAACTGGGCAGCAGAGAAAGCCTTTTTGGAGTTAAAATCTTATTGCTAAAACATTCAATCTGACTATTATCTGGAAGATCTGGAGGGAAGAGAGACTGTTGTGCCTTATGAATGGGAAGGTGTAGGTAATGCCTCTATGAAAAGACTATCCAAGTCTTAAATGACTTCAGAGGCTGCCAATGTCCAGGGAATTCCACTCTGAGCATCCATGAAGAGTCCAGAAGTTATCTCTTCAGGGGGAAGGGGTTTTATGTGCCTCCTCTCAGAGAGGAAAAATGCAGCTCCCAGCAGGCCTTTGGACCAAAATGGAGCTCAGAAGCTAGAAAATGCATCAAGGGCTCCTGAAGTCCTGACTCCAAACCAGAGCTCTCCACCAGACCCTGTAAGAGCTGGAAGAATACAGGAGGAGGCGGTCTGCAGACAAGGTTGGTAAAATGCAATTACAGGCAGCCATATCAGAGTCTAGTGTCCAGTGCGCATCGCTTACCAAAGGCCATCAGTTAGAAAGAAGTGAAGGGAAAGTCTTTGGGTACCAGTGATAACGCTGAACATTCCAGTTATAGGGTCTGTTGAAGACTCTATCCTCTGCTATGTACAAAATGACCATGCTCCTCTGCAAGACGGCTAGGTTTCGACCCAAAGTCTTGGTCTGCAAAGGGCTTCCACAGGCCCTTATTGGCTCTTTGAGACCCTACTGGTCAGACGTAAAAGTTATTCATGTCCTTTTTTTTTGCATTTGTGCCTTTATGAGCTTAGTGAAAATTATACCACCTCAGATTTTACACTTGTATTCACTACCACTTTGGAGCTGGTGGTAAAAGCAGCACAAAATGCAGAAAAATCGGAAATAATGTAGATGGATATACACGCTTTATGCACCGATCATTTCTAATGTTGCACCAATTTCAGTATCAATCAAAAAAAAGACACATAAAAAACACACCCAACATAGAAAACACTTCTTTGTACACAGTGATGTACACGAGGCTCTTCTTCCTTTCAACGCAGTTTCAACCCACCATTAATTTAACCGCGGCCTTTAATGCAGTTTTCTGGGGAAACAGCATTTACAATGCAACTTTTACCACGCATTACCTTTACCACGCAACTTTTACAATGCAAATTGTTACAACGACTTGCGCTGGGGGGGCGCTCTAGGACAGGTAATAGTTTAATTTACTATCCCAAACCTTCCCTACTATCCACGGGGACTGGAGTTGGAATAGTAAATTAAACTATTCACTATCCAGCGCCCCCCAACGCAAGTCGTTGTAACGACTTGCGTTGTAAAAGTTGCGTGGTAAAGTCATGCGTTGAAAAAGTATGCGTTGTAACGACATACATCCATTTTTCTGTGAGTCTCATATACCACTTTCCCATTGGCCAGTTGCGCCTGTCGTATCCCACTTGGGGTATTGTTTCCTTTTCTGTACTTTGGTGTCCTGCCTGCCAAGTTACCTGATAATGTGATGTAGTGTCAAGGCCATGGGGTTCCCTGCAGGGCCTTAACCACACCGGCACTTGGTGGGATCATTTATGGATCTATTCAGTTTACAATAGGCATGGGGTGGGCATAACTGGCGTAATTCTCTCTAGCGTAATTACCAGAAAATGACTCATAATTATGTGTAATTGTGTGAGAAGTGTAATCCAGCATTTAGGGGTATTTTCTTAGTACAAAAGTAACCTTTGCATCCAAATACATTAAATACTACAGGACACGTACAGCACTTGCCGACAGCCACTCGCTCTATTATTTCATTGTTCCTGTGGTAGGAATTTCGTCCCCAAATTACTCTTACTTACTCAAGTTGGCGTAATTGCATATTTCAGTAATATCACATCACAAGAGTAATGCGTAATTACTGAAATTACTCCGATAAATCTGGCATAACAAAAATTTCTCCCTGGCTTACAGTAAACTCTCTCCCAATCTACTGACGTTTCGGAGTTTTTTCATTCTTCTGGGGCTTCACCAGAAGCACCAGCGATGGTGTTGATCAATACATTCACATAATTTTATTAGAAGCTTCTTTGACTGAGCACAGAGCTCTTGAATCTTTAGTTAATTTGTGCTATGCCACCACCGCTTACAGAGTTTAGTCTCGAGCTTGGCTGTGCTATGAAAGTGTGAGCCAGGGAAGCCTTAGTAGGCATGGCCCTTCTCTGTCCACAAATTGCCATGCCCATGTCTAATGGGAGCTCTTGCAGAGCGTGCTAAACCTTTACACCTTTTCTCACTAATACCAGGTCATCATGCTTCTTCCAACCATGCTCTCTTTGCTCAGCCATTTTGCCAATTTCTGGGCCACAAACTCTAGTGGAATTCTAGAGAAATGCACTTTCCTACTGTTTAACCGTACCAGTTTAGTTCACTTTTCTTAGGTGGTACCAATATGATGGGTCGTTTTATCTGTTTTAGGGCATGTTTTGTCACTTTGTATTGCTTTGATGTATAAAAGACCAATGCAGTCTTGGCTGGGGTTCAGTGCGCTAGAGACCAAAGCCAACAGTGGCCAAGGAACACTTGATCATATCAGTAGCCATGTTGTAAAGAACAAGGGGTCCCTTAGCAGAAATTAACACACAAAGGTAAAAATAGAAGAGTGACAAAAGGCATATAAAATTACAGTCACATCTCTAAAGAACACAGCACTACTGCACCCACTTATCAATTACATATAGTCAGAAGGCTCAGAGTGATTAGGTCGACAACGTTTCAATCCACCCAAATTTAGGGATCATTATCAGGACAATACGATGTTTGCCTGGAGCCATAAACATAAGTGAGAAAATTTGCTGAATATGAAAACCTGTAAACGCGGAGGCAAAATAAGAGGAAGAGGGGAAAAAAGGGAGAAAAAAACACATTTTTAAATTGCAGAAAGCTGTTCAGTCTTCAGTAAGTGAGGTTTCATGCAACTAATCCTCCATGCTGAGGTCACTATGAATTATCTTCCAACTAGCGACTATAATTGAATGAAAGGGCTAAAATCGCGGTCGCTATGGTAGTTGCGATAGTGGTTCTTGCATCAACATTTACCATGGTGATAGGCGGGAGCAGAAGGGACTACGGTGCATCTAGTGATAACAGATGCGGGGTGCTTTCTGCAAAAATAAAAACACCAAAGACCATTTAGTAAGAGCCTGTCTCCCAGCCCCCAGACCTAACTGAACATTAAATCAATTTTAAGTTATGACACCCCTGGTTGGCCACTGGAATCACGGGACATGCAGTGTGTGTGAGTTCATTATTAAAATGAAGGCATTTGTGTATAAAAATGTTATGTATCTCCTTCTCTCCTCTCTCAATGTATTGAGACTGAACTATTTTGTCTGATGCCCGATGGAGCTACCTGGTTTAGCTATAGGGGAGATGGGCTGTGGATTCCCTCCTTGGTCGTCACCTACCCAGTCGGTCTTTAGACAGACTTCCTTTCGTCTCTCCTTGTTGTCTCTTCCCTTATCCTCCCTTTCTCACCTCCCCTGCCCCCTCCACTTCTTTTCTCTCTCCTTTCTCTCCTCTCCTAATTGTATTGCCTATTTTTTGATGTATTGTGTAATTGTTGAACTTTTTCTGTTACATTGTTGATTCTCATGTAAAGCGCTCTGATACCTTCGGGTCTAGCCAGCGCTATATAAAACTCTTTAAATAAATAAATAAAGATTGCATTGACTCATGTTTCTAACTGTAACACTGCTATTTTAATTTATGTGGGAGTAGGATGTGGCCTAACGGCTATGGGGATCGACCTAAAATCTGAGGGAACCAGGTTCGAGTCTCGGCAGGGACGTGCAACATCCTGTTATTCTGGGCAAATCACTTAATCTCCCAGTGCCTAACAAAAATGAATGTATCCTCATCTAACGCAACTGGTGCTCGTGTAATGTGATCTGATACCCGATACCTTCGGGTCAAATTTGCACTATATAAAATGACGTAAAATAAAATAAAAATAAAATGTGATAACCTGCCCTTGTGATCTGGTGTTCATTGGCCAAACGTCGTGATTAACAAGGACCCCCTGGGTAATGCTCTATTAGACTCCTAGGGCAGGGTAAACAACCTGTGTGCAGAAATGCCTAGGCAGTCAAGGAAATTTCAAATAAAATAAACAAGTGGGAAACCAAATCAGGGACAATTAAAAAGCTTTTTAATTGTCCCTGATTTGGTTTCCCACTTGTTTATTTTATTTGAAATTTCCTTGACTGCCTAGGCATTTCCGCACACAGGTTCATTGGCCAAACAACACAGAAAGTAAGGATACAAATATACCATCATGGGAGTCGTCTGAGATACAAGTTAACCAGTGCACCATTGGAAGAACACTTTGAAGCGCTAGGCCACACAGAGAACGATCTTGGTTGGCAAGTGATTGACATTGTAAAGGCCCCGGAACGCGGTAGTGATCTAATAACTTTGACCCTTCTGATGAGATATAATTGATAAGTGGGTACAGTAGTGCTGTGTTCTGTAGAGTTGTGGCTCTAATTTTATATATTTTTGTCACTCTTCTTTTTTTTTTGCCTGTGTGTGTTACTGTCCCCGAAAAGCCATTCTAGCATGAGCACTTCTCGACTGATCCCACCATATGGGCTGGTCGCCCAAGTATGCCTGAGATTTATTGTGTCTACCTATAGGGCATCTTGTCAGGCTATGCTACTGTACTGCCTCTATAGCTTGAGTGTAAGTATATTTTCTAAACAAATTCTTTGAAATGAACTATTACCTTAATACACTGTCATCAACAAGTCAATTTCTACCACATATTTATTTATTTATTTAAAGAGTTTTATATAGCGCTGGCTAGACCCGTAGGAATCAGAGCGCTTTACATTAGGATCAACAATGTTACAACAATGATAACAATTACACGTTACATTAAATATATGCGACACCTTAAAGAGGGAGAGACAAAATAGAGCGGAAAGGGGGAGAGGGGGAAGTGAGAAGGGAGAAGAAGAGGGGGTGGAGGTATGAGAGATGAAGGGAAAGTCTGCCCATTGATCGACTAGGTGGGTGATGGCCGAGGAGGGAATCCACAGCCAATCATCCCTATAGCTCTCACCGTAGCTCCAATGGTCATCGGTCACATAGATAGATAGAAAGATAGGAGACAAGGAAAAAGCAGAGTTACAGAAAATGATGAGGGGGGAATGGGCGAAACAGGGAGACGGGGAGGAAACTGTGCCCAAAGTCCGGCTGGGCAGGTGACGGTCAAGGTGGTGAACCAAGGCCGATCTCCTAGATAGCTGAACAGAGCAGCTCCACCGGGCTTCGGACATAGGTGGAAACATTCTGTTTTTTTATGGTTAGTTGAGTGTATGAAAAGTTGAGGGAGTTGTTGGGTGTGATGGGCAGATGGTATTTATTCCCTTATGTGTGAAGAATAGTATTTTTTTTTGTATAGCATGTAACATCACTTATTTCCGAGTTTCTTAAAGCTGTACACAACATGTTCTACTATTACCTAATGTAATAGAAGCTCAATTTATTGCCCCAAGAAACTGAAAGAGCTGAGTTTTCTCCACTAAAATTTGAATTTAGGACATACAGACCCCACTAAAAATCACCCGCAAGATCTGAACTTGGTAAGCCACGTTATTACTGCTGACTGTATTCTGGGTCCGAATCACGAAGGTAAACTTGGACCTGAAGTCTCAGTTTAGACCTAAAGTCTGAGGGCCCGTTTCACAAAGGTAACTTTAGTCTTCAGGTCTAAGTTTACCTTTGTGAATTGGGCCCTTAGACTTCAGGTCGAATGTTAGACATCAGGTCTAAGTTTACCTTTGTGAATTGGGCCCTTAGACTTCAGGTCGAATGTTAGACTTCGGATCTAAGTTTACCTTTATAAATTGGGCCCTTAGACTTCAGGTCGACAGTTAGACTTGAGGCACAAGTTAACCTTTGTGATTTGCATCCTTAGAGTTCAGGTCGAAAGTTAGACTTCAGGTCAAAGTTTACCTTTGTGAGTTGAGCCCTTAGGCTTCAGGTTGAAAGTTAGACTTCAGGTTTAAGTTTACCTTTGTGAATTGGGCCCTTAGACTGCAGGTCGAAAGTTAGACTTCAGGTCTAAGTTCACCTTTGTGAATTAGGCCCATAGACTGCAGGTCGAAAGTTAGACTTCAGATCTAAGTTTACTTTTGTGAATTGGGCCCTTAGGCTTTAAGTCGAAAGTTAGACTTCAGGTCTAAGTTAACCTTTGTGAATTGGGCCCTTAGAGTTCAGGTCGAAAGTTAGACTTCAGGTCGAAGTTTACCTTTGTGAATTGGGCCCTTAGACTGTAGGTCGAAAGTTAGACTTCAGGTCTAAGTTAACCTTTGTGAATTGGGCCCTTAGACTTGGGGTAGACAGTTAGAATTCAGGCATAAGTTAACCTATGTGAATTGGGCCCTTAGACTTCAGGTCGAAAGTTAGACTTTAGGCATAAGTTAACGTATGTGAATTGGGCCCTTAGACTTCAGGTCGAATGTTAGACTTCAGGCCTAAGTTAACCTATGTGAATTGGGCCTCTAGACTACAGGTCAAATTTTAGACTTCGGATCTAAGTTTACCTTTGTGAATTGGGCCCTTAGACTTCAGGTCAAATGTTAGACTTCGGATCTAAGTTTACCTTTGTGAATTGGGCCCTTAGACTTCAGGTCGAATGTTAGACTTCGGATCTAAGTTTACCTTTGTGAATTGGGCACTTAGACTTCAGGTCGAAAGTTAGACTTTAGGCATAAGTTAACGTATGTGAATTGGGCCCTTAGACTTCAGGTCGAAAGTTAGACTTCAGGTCTAAGTTTACCTTTGTGAATTGGGCCCTCAGGCTTCAGGTCGAAAGTTAGACTTCAGGTCTAAGTTCACCTTTGTGAATTGGGCCCATAGACTGCAGGTCGAAAGTTAGACTTCAGGTCTAAGTTTACCTTTGTGAATTGGGCCCATAAAATTCAGGTCGAAAGTTAGACTTCAGGTCTAAGTTTACCTTTGTGAATTGGGCCCATAGACTGCAGGTCGAAAGTTAGAGTTCAGGTCTAAGTTTACCTTTGTGAATTGGGCCCATAGACTGCAGGTCGAAATTTAGACTTTAGGTCGAAGTTTACCTTTGTGAATTGGGCCCTTAGACTTCAGGTCGAAAGTTAGACTTCAGGTCTAAGTTTACCTTTGTGAATTGGGCCCATAAAATTCAGGTCGAAAGTTAGACTTCAGGTCTAAGTTTACCTTTGTGAATTGGGCCCATAGACTGCAGGTCGAAAGTTAGAGTTCAGGTCTAAGTTTACCTTTGTGAATTGGGCCCATAGACTGTAGGTTTGAAGTAAACTTCAGGTCTAAATTTACCTTTGTGTTGTATGAGTGAGTGATATTTGAAAACATCTTCCCCACAGAGAGAATAGAAGGAAAGGAAAAAAGACAGCAATCAATTTGCATTAGCTTGGACGATTTCTGCATTGCATTAGCTATACATATTTATGCAAGTGAAAATGCAATATACAAAGTTTTCCAGTAGTGCATCTAAACACCTGTGGCTTTTGCAGGCTTTGAGGGATACATCTACTAATTTTAGAAATCCATGAAAGTTGAAAATCTGTACAAAGGTGAGGTTGAAGACTTGAGTGCTCAGCAGTGGCGGCAACCACAAAACTCATGTGAGGGGCAGGGGGTGCAGGGGGAACTGGGGATTAGGGAAACAATAATAATGAAAAAGAAATGTACCTGTCCTGCCATCGATGCAGCTGGCCGCCTCGGTGCTCCTGATGGTGTACCAGCAGTCCCTGGGACACCAGCACAGGCTCCCCACCCAATCCAAGTGCTCCTCTCAATAGCCTGAGAGCAGCGCCAGGATTGGTCTGAGTGCCTGGTTTGCTGCTCAAACAGTGCCTGGGAGTTTGTGCTGTTTCTCCAACCGGCTGTGCAACACAGCTGGGTTCGAGAACCCTAAGTGTGCATGTCAGTTTGGCCAGCCTAAGACTGCCGGCCAAACCGGCATGCGTACTTTACAGTGCACCTACCATCCCTCCTCCCTGCCATGGCCGGCTTCGCTCCGCCCAAGACTCCCTGTTTCAGTCAGTCAGCAGAAAAAAATGATAATATTGTTTTATTATTACTTTATTTTTTGCTGACTGAATCAGTGGGGCCATGCTCCTCCCCCATTAAGGAGGAGCCGCCCCTGGTGCTCAGAATAGCAAATGTTACGTTTCAACTTAAAAAATATAATATAGAGAAACAAGCATTTATCAAACAAAAACGATGAATACACAAATGATGACATATTTTGTTTAATTCACAAACAATTATAAAACAATCTAAACTTTCATTTTAATAGGAAGTTTTAGGTGTTCTTAATTCAGCTGAGGCCACTCATTGTCCATACTCTAGTCTCTTTGATGCATTTGCGCTGCTCCCACAAATCAATTTGAAGACACCAACTTAATTTTCAGCTTCCAATTACAAATTCCTCACATTTACTTAACGTTTTATATTTTTAATTTTGCTTCTTTATTTACATACAATTTAATAATGTGTTAATATTTAATCTTCAGAACAGTTGCAGAACCCTTGAGTAGGCATTGTGGACCCCCTGGGGTTCTCGGACGACAGGCTAAAAACCACTGGACTAATGCAATTATTCTAGTTATCTGTGTGTTTTTTTTTTTTGTTTTTTTTAAAGTTTTATTGAAATCAAACAACAACAAGAAAACAATACACACAAGGCAATGAGGAATCAACGGTACAGTCTTGGGTCCATGCGGAGGCAGCTGCAGCAATACTGTATACAATACATTTACATAGTCTGACTCAGGGGGGGGGCAGCGAGGAAACCAAAGGCAAACATTATGACAAATATGGGGAATGTCAATCAGGGGGACACAACGTCGTCAAGCGACAAGTCTTGAGGGGGAGTGCATACGTCCCCGCGATATGCGTTCCATTGCGACCAGATTCTGCCCCACTTCTTGGGCCTGCCACGAGACACATACACAGTCTTTTCACGAAACATACACCAATCAACATTCTCTGCCCATGCTGTAACAGTCGGAGGCTTACTGGCACCCCAGAGCTGTGCGATGTCTCTTTTGGCAATCATATTTCCGAGGGAGGCCCAGGTGGTCTGGGCCACGGTGTAATCGGTTGGCTCCCAGACGTTTAATAAGCAGCGTCTGGCTTCGGGTAATAGGACCACCCCAGTGACCTTCCCCATGACGTCATGTACACGGGACCAAAACTCGACCACCTCCGGGCATTCCCACAAAATGTGAAGAAAGGTACCAGGCATACCGCAGCCACGCTTACACAAGTCATCGGAAGCGTATCCCATGCGCACCAAACTCGGGCCAGTAACATACACCCGGTGGAGGATCTTGAGCTGAACAAACCTAAGGCGTGCGGGTATGGCAACCTCTTTTGGAGAGGACACAGCGGACTGCCAGTCCTCATCGTCGAGTTCCAGACCATCCGCGATCCATAACGCCCTGAGGTGCACCAACTGGTCCGCCCTATTGTAAATCAGTTTTTTGTAGATTAATGAGATAGTACTATCAGGGACATGTCCGTCCAGGATACGATCCTCTAGGGGTGAAGACTCAGGAATGTCCGTGCCAACCGGAAAAAGCGACAGGAGGGCATGTCGGACCTGAGCGTACCGGAAGAACTCTCTATCACTTAGTTCGAACTCCACCTTAAGCGTCTCAAAAGACTTAACGTTACCCTTAGCCCAAAGATCCCCCACCTTAGCAATTCCAATCATATCCCATTTATCAAAACCTTTCGTACACCAAAGATTACCCAAACACGCAGAATCATACAGAGGAGTTGCACACGAGAATAGTTATCTGTGTTTGATCTCATAGCCATGGTTCAAATCTCAGCAGGTCCACTCAGCCTTTCATCAGGTAAAATGAGGACCATTCAGTTGAGTGACAATAAACAACCAATATCTCCCAATAAGTCAAAGCGTCTGCTCATGGATGAAGGTGCACTTTACACATACACCTGTTACGTTATTTTTGTCTTCGATAATAAGAGTTGTCGTTGGTACTGTCAGCTCATGCGAACAGATATGCGTCTTTATTTCTGGAATGTCTTGTTGTATTGGCCGGATCTCATAATTCGATCTGGATCCGTAGTATCGGGATCAGTCAACAGTAAAAGCTACTTTAACCCCTTGGCTGTGGCGGTAATTCCACTGTGGCGCTGACGGGGAGGGGGGGAAGCACGGCGCCGCCATGCTCGTGACATAACCACGCCGTCATGAGCCACGGGCGAGCTGTGGTCATGACGGCGTGGTCCCATCACGACTCCGCCCACTCACTAATCGCCCGTACAGGCGTGGAATCAGTGCTGCATGGGCGGAGCGTCCGCAGCATGACGGAACCACGCTGTCATGAGCACACGCCGCCCGTGGCTCATGACGCCGTGGTTCCGTCATGAGCGGGGAAGGGGTTAATTTCTCATTGATAAATTGTGCAGCGCTTGATGTCAGCCCATAATGTACCATTGAGTGTAGCTATCATTGTCATTACAAGAGTTAACAACTTCCAACAAAATTGAAAATGCCGCCTATATGTTTACCGCTGACAAATTTTAATACCGCCAAACAGCTCCCATGATCGCAAGGGGAAAAGCCATGGTGTTGGCTGATGTGTTGGATGGATTGGGCTAACTGGCCCCCATTCCACCAGGATACAAGGTTTATAGACCTGGCCTTTCCCTTAATAAACCAATAGTGTCTGGGACTTGTACTCTTGATCCGCCTCACTTAAGTAGTTGACCAGCGCACCAGATAACGATTAATAATTAGAGAAAAACCCACGTTGCAGTCTTAGTTTTGGGGTAACATGGAGCCATCAGGTAACCCTAAATAAAGATGATATTTGCATGTTTAATCTGACCCAAAAACCATGACTATGTGTAAGGATAATGCGCTATCTAGCAGGTCGCCCACCGCCCAAGGGATCATATGGAAAGTGTGTGGAGTGGTGAGCGGGGTACCCCGAAGCTTGACTCAGAGACCGCGGTTCTGTCTTTGGAAACACAGGCCTGGACTTGAAGCAGTGCATGAAGCCTGTTGTAGGGTCTAAGATGACCAGCTGACCTAGGCAGGTCTGGGTTAGTAGAGTGCTGGGAAATCAAAAAACCAACCCAACTGCCTGAAAACTGTTTGTCTGGTATGGCAGAAGATCTCAACCATAGAAACGGGACATAAATCGCCACATCCACAAGGGGCTACAACTAGTGTGCATGTAAAAGTCCACATTTGTAAAGCGCACAATCACCCGTAAGGGTCTCTAGGCGCTGGGGGCCGTCAGGAAGATTAAGCGAGCTATTGCCCAGAGTCACATGGTGCTGGGCTAACCTGCCGCCGGAGCCGGGGATCGAACCGTGGTCCCCAGATTCCAGCGTCAGTCACCCTGGTCGCAGCGCCACACCTCTTCCTTGTAAAGACGCTTGTATGTAGAGTAGTGAGATCCGACTTTCATATGATCAGGGTGAGTATCATCAATTTATTTTATGCCTCCATCATACAAAAATATATATATAGCAGTGTACATCAGCTAATCGTAAAATAAATTTCAATCATATCAATAAAATTCATACATATGAAAAAGAACACATGTTTTCCAGCAGTTGGGTTGCTTTTTTGATTTTGTACTCTTATTCCCTTGAACCCCTGCCTATGAATCAGTTATGAGGCCCCCTTTCAGTGTGATTTTTGTTTTAATTGCCAGCCCTAGTAGAGTGCTGGGCCAGTAAACACAGAGTAAAGCCCATACAACAGGACACAAGAGGTCCATGTGTGACACTTTCAGTCATTCTTTGTCACGGGTGTATCTTAGTCAGTGGGGTTTGGGGTGTGAATCTCAAATTTCCCAATTATAAACAGTATGCTGAAGGGTGGAGGGATGGCCATGGTTTGGGATACTAAGGGGCCGATTGACAGAACTAACTTAAGACAAAATCCTAAACTTACTACTTTTGGTATTCACAGAAGTTAGGATTTTGTCTTAAGTTTGTCTTAAGACAGACTTAAGACAAACTTAAGACAGACTTAAGTTAGGATTTTGTCTTAAGTTTGTCTTAAGACAGACTTAAGACAGACTTAAGTTAGGATTTTGTCTTAAGTCTGTCCTAAGTCTGTCTTAAGACAAATTTAAGACAAAATCCTAACTTCTGTGAATACCAAAAGTAGTAAGTTTAGGATTTTGTCTTAAGTTAGTTCTGTGAATCGGGCCCACTGTTTCTATGAGGAACAAGTTCAATACTGATTTGTGTTAGGTAGGCCTCTGTCTAAGCTCCTGATTTAAAAAAAGTAAAACCTTTTAGTCAAATGAAGAAGATGAGAAAAAACAATAAAGGCATAGGAGACCAGACTCAGAAACCCCAGACCCAGCTCTCAAGCAAAAAATGCATATATTTGGGGGGCGTCACACCCCATGCACCCCCTGAAGCTACGCCCCCGTTCCGGGTTCTGAGTCTAAAGTGCTTGGCGTTGTAGGACTTGTAGTTTCACTTCTAACATTCAAAGTACTATGATCACAAAAACCCCAGCACACAAAGTAGTGTTGACTAAAAAGTCAGCACTGGCTTCAGGTACCATGCTTGGCATGAGTCCACTAGGCAGCCATGATGTTTGCCTATGTCTTGCTGTTACCACTAGGCCACTGAGTTGTGATTTAACACCCAATGTGCCATGAGTGTGAAATTGTGGGATTATTCACCAGTTGACTGTGCCAGGAAAAGCCACACAGCTGCTGACTCACCCAAATGTTATCAGAGTACTCCATGTCACCATGGAAACACACCTCATATTCTGTGCTTTAATTGACATCAAACTGCCTGCTGGGGCATGTAGTGTTGATGTTCACCAATGAAACCATTTGGGTGAAACTACATACCGGCCAACTCACACTGCGCCACCGTGTGACACACGATATCGGCTCCCATCACAGGGTCTCCTAGTGAGGAGCCGAAATCACAGGGTGGCAGAGAAAATGAGCTGAAAACCACGATAAATAGTGGCTGTCCAGCTTGTTTTTCCAAGGCTTTGAACTGCCGACGTCCATTAATATATATATATATATATATGTATTATATAATTGTCCAAGTCTAATCGCTGTTAAAATGTAATCCTGTGTGAATTTACTATTTGTATATATAGAACTCTAACCACTAGTATATGTCCTAGACCTTTGTACTTACTACCATTCCTATGTGATTTTAGAGTTTATGTTTGTATCTTTCCTTGAGTGACTTTACAACTTGTACATGTGAATTTTCTTTCCTGTTTATATCTCTTCTTTGAGTGACTTTAAACCTTGTACATTTGCACTTTTTTTCTGTGTGTATCTCTTATGTAACTCTTGTAATCCAAAGTCCTTATGTATCGCAACTGGTTCTTTTGTAAAGCGCTCTGACACCTTCGGGTAATATTCGCGCTATAGAAAATCGCATTAAATAAATAAATAGATTAAGGGGTGTTGAAACACCCCAGGGTGTTGGCACGAGCCTCAGCAAACTTTCTGTTTTTTTTGGGAGGGGGGGTCTAGGGGGCGGGTTGAGGTTCAAACTTGCGTGCCTCTCAGGTACTTCTAGGCAGGAGGCACTGCTCCATCCGAGGCCCCGACCTCTTGCCACATGGTGAGATTGTTCTTCGAGCTGGATGTTATGAAACTATCAGAGTACAAGGGTTTGTGAAAGGAACTCAGGGGACTAAAGCTGCATGGATGTCCTTCAGCCTCTCCTGGCTTTTAGCCAATACCACACTGCATTCTGGGACTTGAAGTTTTTTAGTTAAAAAGATCAACTATCTGATCATTAATATTGGCTGCAAAATGTTGTACACTATTAATCAAGGGCTGAGTAAAGATGACACACCTGCCATGTGGTCACTCGAGGAAGTTATCTTGGCTTTTACATTTTTCTACCACCCAAAGATCAGTTTCAGCAAGCACCTTTTTGAAAGTCAGGCCCCGGGGTGGCCTAGAGGCCCGGGTGTGAGTTCCCCTCCCTGCTTCCCAACAATTCCCCTTTGAGTTTCCGCAGAAAGGGAGTTTCCTGTCCTGTAGCCCCTGGCGCCTCGTGCTGAAATGCGCTGTAAACAAAATCTGTTGTGCGGCAGAAACAGGACGAACAAGTCCTGGGAAGCAAAGTGTCTTTCGATGTGCAGATCAGTGCACCTGCGAAATGTAGCGCCTCGAACACGCCGCTTTAAGCTACTGAGCTACACCGTAGGAGACACAGGACGAGCAGGCTCACTCGTCACACAACAGAGCTGTGCTGAAGTGACAAAGATTTATAGGTCTGAGTCTTGTACAAGACAGCAGAATTATCTCTCAAGATGCACAGAGCTGAGAGTAGTGCTAAATAATGTTTTGCAAACCTTACAGGCAGAGTCCTCAGACAGCACCTGCATCCTTCAGTGACACATGCAAGCTTTGCTTTTGCACACACCGACAGGCATTTGTCTCTGACCGAAGACCAGTCTCTAAGGTCACGTGGGCTCGACAGGTTCACATCTCATGAGGAGGAAGTTTGCTTCATGTCTCAGCCCATATAACAGTGAATCTCAAACCCAAGCAGAAGTCTGATTCTCAGAAGGAAAGCTTTCTCTAAGTTTACACAACTTTGACAACTGAGGCTTTAGACTAGGCCTCGGCGGTAAACTCTGCGCCGTTCGCTGGGTTTACGCGTTTTCACCCTCTCCACGCAGCACACATAGGGGTCGATTATGATTGCGGTGAATCCGCATCCTCTGGGCCGGTGGAAGCCACCGCCGGCCCGGAGGATGCGGATTCACCGCCGCGGTCAGAGAAAACACCCACCGCCAGATCAGGATGGCGGTGGGAACAGCGGCGAACGGCAGGTCCATCCGCCGCTGATCCGCGGGGTGTTGACCGCTATTTGGTGGCGGTGTCTGCAAGACACCGTCAGCCAAATTAGGATGTGTGTGTAAACATGTTTTTCAGCGGCAGACTTTCCACCGTGGAAAAGCATGTGGACCTTTGCTTCTGGGGGCCCCTTGCGGGCCCCCAGGGTGAAGGGGGGGTGGGAGTGCACACTATGGTACTCCCCTGCATTTGCATGCACAAAGCGGCAGGCACCGCGCGGTGAAGCAGCACTCGCCGCAATGTTAAAGATACGGGATGTGACCGCCAGGGTGGTGGTCACATCCTAATTGGTATGGAGGGAACGCCGCTGCCTCTGCGGACGGTCCCTCCACCTCGGGGGTGGCATCATAATCGACCACAGAGTTCTGAAAAACGTAGGTCCGTGAAACGGAGCAGTGTTTTTCTTGGCTCGCAAACGTTAAGTTGCCGAGCGAGAGTGAGGAAAATTCAATGCTAGACCACCACCCAGCGACATTTTTCAACGCGGGTGGTCGCGGATGGTCGTGACCGCTCGTGTTGAGAAATCATCTGTTCATGTTGAGGAAGCTGCTGCTCAAGTAGCAGAAAAAGCAGCGCCCTCTTCTGCTCCGCACGGTGCCATTGGCTCTGATTTTCCAGCACACTTAGTGCTAAAAATCAGTGTGAACAGTACGACCTAACGCACTCCACCGCTTGCGGAACTCAGCGTATCATGGTGGAGTTTTTTGGTCACTACATGGTATCCCGCGAACTCCGCCCAGGCCTACTATAGATTGCAGAACTTTTTTTGTCAAATGTTCCTATCGCACTAATTAATAAATATTACTTAGATTGTATTGTACGGTATTTATATAGCATTTAAAACCCCATACGAGGCACTGAACAACTTTACGCTGGGCAGCACGCTGCTCCGGGAACCCAATGTTAGTGGTCAGTGTTTATTGGTTACATCTGGTTACTTGAATTTATTGTATGCTCTCAAGGAAGTCAATCCATGCATTTCCATAAGTTTCCTTATGTTGGAAGATGGAATTGATAGGATTTAGGTAAGATCATTAGTAGAGGTGTGTGAGTTCATGCAGATGGTTGGTTGGATTAATAAAAGAACTAGAGAGATGCAGGGGTATCACTTACAAAGGAGTTTGTTATGATTTTTGAAAAGAGGTGCGGGCAATTTGTAGAAATGCAATAATAGAGATAAAGCATAAAAAATGGTGTAAAAGATTTTACACAGTGTCCGATACGCGCAGCATCCAATTTCGCTCCGTATTCGGCATAGCTAAGGGGTTATGTTATGTTAAGCGATTTTGTAAATCGCTTGCTTGCCCTTGGCACTAGCTCAAAGAAAGAAAAAGCAGAAAGTCAGAAAACAGTTAATGTGTGGCAAAAAACCAAGTTTTTAGCACCTTTCTAAAAGCCAGGAGATTAGGGAGGGCTTTAATATATAGAGGAAGGGCACTCCAAGCCTTAGAGGCTCCAAACACGAATGGCCTCATTTATGAAAAGTGACGCATCGCTGCGTGAAAACAGCGATGCGTCACTTTTCATGGTGCCCTCCTTGCGACATGCAGGATGCGTCATATTTACAGTATGACGCATCGTGTCGCAAGGATTTACAGATACGTCAGTATTTCTGACGTATCTGTAGGTGCAAAAGTGACGCATTGCTGGAGTGTGTCACAAAAGTGACGCAACTTCAGCAATGGGTCATATAATATGGGCAAGTCCCATTTCAATGTGCCTGCGTCAGTCTTACGCCTGCTGCGAGGCAGGCGTAAGATATCGATGCATTTGCATCTTAGAAGTGACGCAGTGAAATCACATAGATTTCACTGCGTCACTTATATGAGGTTTACTTGCTTCAGAACGCCCCCCGCATACATTATACCTGGCACAGGTATAATGTGGCGCATGGGTTTACAAAGTGACGCATCTACCAAGATGCGTCACTTTGTAAATATGATGCAACATGGTGCATTTTTTACGCCGCCACAGTGTCACAAAAAGTGACGCACCGCCGGCGCAAAAGTGACGCAAAGGCTCATAAATAAGCCCCGAAGTTTCTACCTCCCCAGTTTGCATATCTAAATCTGGGAACTGTCAACAATTTGGCAGATGCAGAGCGCAGAGATCGACTTGGTAAATATCAAGTAAAGCTCTTTCTCACAACGCCAGGGCCTGGTGTTATGATTGGATATGCAGTTTGAAATTCAACTCGGAGTTTAAAGCCCCATCATACGGGTGAGTCTATGGCTAGATTGTTGTAATTGATTACAGATTTTGATGCACCTCAGCATTTACCAGTTCATTTGTGTTACACATTTCTGTAACAGGATTTGAGTACTCGTAATCCCGTAATCTTATAATTTGGTAACTCTTCCGAACAATTGCACTTTATCCGAACTTTTAATTTTCACGAACAATGGTTCCTTTTTAATTCCTATTTTATTGTAATGCAATGGTTTTAATTAACTTATGCAAATACATTTCAACTTTCAACTTTCCATAATGCATGCATTTTAAATGTAATAAGATGGTTTGTTAACAGTTAGAATATCAATATAATATACACTTGTATTTTAATTCCTTTGGGATTTATTTCCTTGATCACCACCTTCATTGCCGAAACAATTTTCGACGTGATCAGGTACAGGTATAGCTATTGTCGGAAGTATTTATGCATGCATTTGCATGCACGGCCCAGTCTAATCGTTGTCTTCCTATACTTCCTAGGCAAAGCGTTGAGGATGTATTCTACTCTTATATCCCATGCATAAGCTACAATTTGGTGGTATGCTTGACATGAAATCGACATCAGTCTTATGCATTTCAGGTATGCGGTCACTATTAATGTGTTTTATGGTGTATTTAACACTTATGGATGAGGTCTGGCTTCATTCCATCCTCCACATTAGTAAGTTTCATGACTCACCACTATGTCGGCATAGACTGACCAATGTACCTCGTACGTTTCCAAGGATATCAGTTTCAGCCATAGTGTTTTTTCTTGGTTTATGGCACCGTTGAGCTCTGATTCTTAGTGTATTTCTGGAATGCACCGATTAGTTGTTTATTAATGCAAACGTTTTTGAGTTTGTTGATTTCACTTCTAGGTTTTGGTACCTTTGTCTTCCAAGTCCTGAGGAGGCCTAGAACAGATATAGGCTGAAACGTGTCGACTTTTGCTTAAGAGGAACCACATAAGATATAGGGGTCTATTACTATGTCGGGCGGATCGCCACTGCCATGCCGCCTACCTCCCATTTCCCTGCCATACTATGATAGCGGGGGGTAACGCGGTGGATGGGAAGACCGTCCGCCGCTTTTCCGCCCGGTCGACCAGTCGATCGGGCGGGAAAGGTTGAATAAAGTTGCGGTGTCTGCTAAACACCACCATCCATATTACAATGGCTGCGGGAACCAGCCTTTTGGCATGCAGTTTTTGCAGTTGGGGGGCCGTTGCGCGCCCCCAGGATGATGGGGGGGAGGTGGGGGGGCACATGGGTGTACCTATGGTACCCCCCTACATTTGCATGCACAACGTGGCCGGCACCGCGCGGTGCCGGCCACGTTGTGCATGCAAATGCACAGATGCCTTTTTTGCATTGCGGCGGGTGCTGCTGATAGCACAGCCTGCCGCAATGCAAAATATGTGGAATGCGCCCGCCAGTGTAGCGGGCACATCCTAATTATAAATGCGGGGCTGCCACACACATAGGGGCAGTCTCATCTCCCGTTGCGATGGCGGGCGGACAAAATAGACCCCATAGTGATAGATAATTAGCATAGTCATTAGGAGCTAAGCAAAAGAGCAGGAGCTCCGGACTCCCCTGGCTTGGTGGCTACCTGTCGATGGATTAAAAGCTGCACGTACCATGTAATCGCCTTCGACTAAGCAAAAAGGGAGCTAAAAGGAACAAAAGGACAATGTGTTCCCTTGCACCATGCGGACTATTGGAACAGGTTCCATGTCGAAGGCATACAATATGGTGTATATAGTAGGATGTTTAATTGTACTTATTTTTGTGATTTTATGTTGTGTTTCAGAGATTGGAATTAATAACTCATAGTGTATTTGGATGCATCGACAGGTATTCATAATAACATATGAGATTACTAAGGTGTGATTACATTTATTACCCAGTGAAAATTATCTGTTTAACTGTGGATCAAAGATGTTGTGCTTGTATTTGTTCCTACAGGTACACCCTTTTATGCTTAATCTCCATTATGGAACTTCTTAGTTTCAGTGCCCAAGGTATGTGGGGTGAAAGGGGCATACACCCCTTTTCTTTTTTTTGTGCATGACGGAGATTAAGGCAAACACACATGACAGAGTAGGCTGTGCTCCCAGAAAGGATGAGTGTAGGGGTGGGAAGTAGGAACATGTAATTGAAAGAAAAAAAGAGAAGCGAAAACCAGGAGTTTTAACTCACGGTCATTTCTTTGCAAGGTATAGCAATGACTGGACAGATATTGGGAAATACCAAGAGATTTATGCAGCATTTGAAAGAAGCTGTAACCTCTTGATCGTAATAATGTGAGAAAATCGAAGGGTAAATAATGCAAACATTGACATTCTGCACGTATTAAAGCAGATTTCTTTTGATGTCCGCCAATAAACTTTGGTTTAAAGAATTAAAAGGATCCCTTTAGATGCCCCTGGTTTTGCATGGCGTAACACGGGGGCGGGGCTGCGGGGGGGGGGGGGGGGGGGGGAGAAGGTACTTCCCAGACAATGCATTGCCTGCATTCCTGTGGGCGGGGAGGGGTGATCCAGACAGGGAATGTGGAAGGGGTGGAGACAGGACTACCCTCAGATATTTCTTGTGGATTAGTTCTTCCTGAACACTGCCCTTTGGCTGATGGTAGGGGTGAGGCTGTAATTCTTGTTTTCAAGGTGCAGAAATTTGTTGTGCCGGCCCCATCCTTGTCTGTTTCCATCTGCTGTGTCAGGAAGGTTGGAGTGAAGAGATTTCACATCTCCTTGTGCCTCTGTTGTGGGTGATCCTGCTTGGAAAAACAACAATTGATGGACAGAATGCAGAACAATGCCGTACATTCACCCCAGTACAAAGATCTGTGCCTAAATCCATCGTTGTTTTGCTCACCATGCCATTCCAGTTCAGACATGGCCATAGGCAAATCAGTCTTGACCCTGTGCCTCCTGGGAACAGTCCAGCCCGAACAGCCAAGCCAGGTCTTCCCTGGACTGGAAACAAGCTTTCACCCCTCATCAGCATAGACTAGTTTACTGTTTCATTTTAGGGCCCGGCAGGATGAAACAAGCTTTCGGGAAAAGCTTACAACTCATTTCTTTAGGACATAATGAATTTTCTCCTCCTGAGATTACCTGTTGAATCAACGCTGGGTCTTTTTTAGATTATCTGTTGAATCATTGCTGGGAACCTCTTTGGGTAGCTGCATGCTATAGAAGCCTTTTCATTAATTAATTCATTCATTCAGTCGTTCGTTCATTCATTCGAGCAGCTGGTGTGCAGCGGGCCATGGTGCATGTAAAGAAAGCGGGCCACCGCTGACCATTGGTTAGATACTAAAATACAGCAATGAGGGTTTAGTGAGCCCCACTAGCCTCTGGGGTACGGTGCCACTGCACCTGCTGCACCCCTGACACGCCCTTTCTGGAGCTTACATAGTGCCTTAACGCTCACCCTAAAGGCGCTATTTCTCATTGTCCGTCCGAGTCTCTGATTTCCTCAGCTCTCTTTGCTCTCCTCTTCCTCTCCACACACTCTCCCTGTCTCTCACACACTCTAGAGCAGATTTATGAGCCCCGTGCACCACATTTGCGCCGCGTTGCATCACTTTTGTGACGCGGCGGCGGCGTAAACATGCGCCATGTTGTGCCCTATTTACAACGTGATGCACCTAGGGAGATGTGTCACGTTGTAAAGCCATGCGCCACATGAAACCTGCGTCAGGTTTCATGTGGGCGTTCTGGTGCAGGGTGGGCGTTACATCACAGGAACGCCTCGGAAAAGTGCCTAAGTGAAATATACAAGATTTCACTCAGTCACTTTTCCGACACTGCTGCGTCAAAACCTTGCACTTGCTTGAAGCAGGAGTACGGCGTGACGCACCATGTTGAGGATAGGCCAGGTTGTAACAGTGCTGGAGTTGGCTCACGCCCACGACACAACTCCAGCAATGTGCCAACCTTACGCAGCCAGATGCGACACGCATCTGTTTATCCTTGCGGCGCATCTGTGGTCACGCACGGGTAAACTTGCATCACGCATCTTTCCTGGCGCATGCCTGCTGATTTGCAGGGAAACGTAAATCTGCCCCAGAGTGTTTTCTCTTGTATTGTTCTCTTTTTCTTTCCGTCTCATGGACTCCACCATTCTGAAACGGGGTGTGGGGGGCGGAGGCTTCTTGGCTGCTACAAAGTCCTCAAAATTACGACCCTGGTTAGAAGAACTTTTGCAAAGCTCATAAAATGAGGCTGGCGTGTTTGTTTTATTAATCAGTGGCGGGATGAGGCCGCCATGGCAAGGACGCATTTCCTCAGCGGCGGCGCAGCCCGAGGCTCCGAGGTTGGACAATAAACCCCAGTAAGTAAATATCAATCTTACACTGTGTATCCTGTCCCTGCCGGAGGTAGCGCATTTTTTGTCTGTGTGTGTGCATCCCTGCGTTGGGTGCGCACACTTGTATGTGCCAGAAAAGGGGGTGGTGATGAACAGAGTGTCTGAATTAAGCAGACCACTCTTACCCAGTCCAACGATCAGGGCTTGATCCATCACCGTTATTTAGCTCACTGCCCCATCCCAGCTCAGAACCTGGCTATATGCAAATTAGTCTGTCCCTGGCCCAGTGCATCATGGGAACAGGGCAGACCAAACTACCAAGCCAATTCTTCACCAGAAAGGAGACAAGCTACCGGGGACCGGTTTCTGGCATTTCAGCCTCGTCGGCCCGGCTTGCTTGAATCCTGATGGAGCAGTGAGCAAGGGACTCATGTCTGAGTATACCCTGCCACACCTATAGTGGCCAAAAACGATTCAGAAAAGGGGGTGGTGATGAACAGAGTGTCTGAATTAAGCAGACTACTCTTACCCAGTCCAACGATCAGGGCTTGATCCATCACCGTTATTTAGCTCACTGCCCCATCCCAGCTCAGAACCTGGCTATATGCAAATTAGTCTGTCCCTGGCCCAGTGCATCATGGGAACAGGGCAGACCAAACTACCAAGCCAATTCTTCACCAGAAAGGAGACAAGCTACCGGGGACCGGTTTCTGGCATTTCAGCCTCGTCGGCCCGGCTTGCTTGAATCCTGATGGAGCAGTGAGCAAGGGACTCATGTCTGAGTATACCCTGCCACACCTATAGTGGCCAAAAACGATTCAGAAAAGGGGGTGGTGATGAACAGAGTGTCTGAATTAAGCAGACCACTCTTACCCAGTCCATCGATCAGGGCTTGATCCATCACCGTTATTTAGCTCACTGCCCCATCCCAGCTCAGAACCTGGCTATATGCAAATTAGTCTGTCCCTGGCCCAGTGCATCATGGGAACAGGGCAGACCAAACTACCAAGCCAATTCTTCACCAGAAAGGAGACAAGCTACCGGGGACCGGTTTCTGGCATTTCAGCCTCGTCGGCCCGGCTTGCTTGAATCCTGATGGAGCAGTGAGCAAGGGACTCATGTCTGAGTATACCCTGCCACACCTATAGTGGCCAAAAACGATTCAGAAAAGGGGCTGGTGATGAACAGAGTGTCTGAATTAAGCAGACCACTCTTACCCAGTCCAACGATCAGGGCTTGATCCATCACCGTTATTTAGCTCACTGCCCCATCCCAGCTCAGAACCTGGCTATATGCAAATTAGTCTGTCCCTGGCCCAGTGCATCATGGGAACAGGGCAGACCAAACTACCAAGCCAATTCTTCACCAGAAAGGAGACAAGCTACCGGGGATCGGTTTCTGGCATTTCAGCCTCGTCGGCCCGGCTTGCTTGAATCCTGATGGAGCAGTGAGCAAGGGACTCATGTCTGAGTATACCCTGCCACACCTATAGTGGCCAAAAACGATTCAGAAAAGGGGGTGGTGATGAACAGAGTGTCTGAATTAAGCAGACCACTCTTACCCAGTCCAACGATCAGGGCTTGATCCATCACCGTTATTTAGCTCACTGCCCCATCCCAGCTCAGAACCTGGCTATATGCAAATTAGTCTGTCCCTGGCCCAGTGCATCATGGGAACAGGGCAGACCAAACTACCAAGCCAATTCTTCACCAGAAAGGAGACAAGCTACCGGGGACCGGTTTCAGGCATTTCAGCCTCGTCGGCCCGGCTTGCTTGAATCCTGATGGAGCAGTGAGCAAGGGACTCATGTCTGAGTATACCCTGCCACACCTATAGTGGCCAAAAATGATTCAGAAAAGGGTTGGTGATGAACAGAGTGTCTGAATTAAGCAGACCACTCTTACCCAGTCCAACGATCAGGGCTTGATCCATCACCGTTATTTAGCTCACTGCCCCATCCCAGCTCAGAACCTGGCTATATGCAAATTAGTCTGTCCCTGGCCCAGTGCATCATGGGAACAGGACAGACCAAACTACCAAGCCAATTCTTCACCAGAAAGGAGACAAGCTACCGGGGACCGGTTTCTGGCATTTCAGCCTCGTCGGCCCGGCTTGCTTGAATCCTGATGGAGCAGTGAGCAAGGGACTCATGTCTGAGTATACCCTGCCACACCTATAGTGGCCAAAAACTATTCAGAAAAGGGGGTGGTGATGAACAGAGTGTCTGAATTAAGCAGACCACTCTTACCCAGTCCAACGATCAGGGCTTGATCCATCACCGTTATTTAGCTCACTGCCCCATCCCAGCTCAGAACCTGGCTATATGCAAATTAGTCTGTCCCTGGCCCAGTGCATCATGGGAACAGGGCAGACCAAACTACCAAGCCAATTCTTCACCAGAAAGGAGACAAGCTACCGGGGACCGGTTTCTGGCATTTCAGCCTCGTCGGCCCGGCTTGCTTGAATCCTGATGGAGCAGTGAGCAAGGGACTCATGTCTGAGTATACCCTGCCACACCTATAGTGGCCAAAAACGATTCAGAAAAGGGGGTGGTGATGAACAGAGTGTCTGAATTAAGCAGACCACTCTTACCCAGTCCAACGATCAGGGCTTGATCCATCACCGTTATTTAGCTCACTGCCCCATCCCAGCTCAGAACCTGGCTATATGCAAATTAGTCTGTCCCTGGCCCAGTGCATCATGGGAACAGGGCAGACCAAACTACAAAGCCAATTCTTCACCAGAAAGGAGACAAGCTACCGGGGACAGGTTTCTGGCATTTCAGCCTCGTCGGCCCGGCTTGCTTGAATCCTGATGGAGCAGTGAGCAAGGGACTCATGTCTGAGTATACCCTGCCACACCTATAGTGGCCAAAAACGATTCAGAAAAGGGGGTGGTGATGAACAGAGTGTCTGAATTAAGCAGACCACTCTTACCCAGTCCAACGATCAGGGCTTGATCCATCACCGTTATTTAGCTCACTGCCCCATCCCAGCTCAGAACCTGGCTATATGCAAATTAGTCTGTCCCTGGCCCAGTGCATCATGGGAACAGGGCAGACCAAACTACCAAGCCAATTCTTCACCAGAAAGGAGACAAGCTACCGGGGACCGGTTTCTGGCAATTCAGCCTCGTCGGCCCGGCTTGCTTGAATCCTGATGGAGCAGTGAGCAAGGGACTCATGTCTGAGTATACCCTGCCACACCTATAGTGGCCAAAAACGATTCAGAAAAGGGGGTGGTGATGAACAGAGTGTCTGAATTAAGCAGACCACTCTTACCCAGTCCAACGATCAGGGCTTGATCCATCACCGTTATTTAGCTCACTGCCCCATCCCAGCTCAGAACCTGGCTATATGCAAATTAGTCTGTCCCTGGCCCAGTGCATCATGGGAACAGGGCAGACCAAACTACCAAGCCAATTCTTCACCAGAAAGGAGACAAGCTACCGGGGACCGGTTTCTGGCATTTCAGCCTCGTCGGCCCGGCTTGCTTGAATCCTGATGGAGCAGTGAGCAAGGGACTCATGTCTGAGTATACCCTGCCACACCTATAGTGGCCAAAAACGATTCAGAAAAGGGGGTGGTGATGAACAGAGTGTCTGAATTAAGCAGACCACTCTTACCCAGTCCAACGATCAGGGCTTGATCCATCACCGTTATTTAGCTCACTGCCCCATCCCAGCTCAGAACCTGGCTATATGCAAATTAGTCTGTCCCTGGCCCAGTGCATCATGGGAACAGGGCAGACCAAACTACCAAGCCAATTCTTCACCAGAAAGGAGACAAGCTACCGGGGACCGGTTTCTGGCATTTCAGCCTCGTCGGCCCGGCTTGCTTGAATCCTGATGGAGCAGTGAGCAAGGGACTCATGTCTGAGTATACCCTGCCACACCTATAGTGGCCAAAAACGATTCAGAAAAGGGGGTGGTGATGAACAGAGTGTCTGAATTAAGCAGACCACTCTTACCCAGTCCAACGATCAGGGCTTGATCCATCACCGTTATTTTGCTCACTGCCCCATCCCAGCTCAGAACCTGGCTATATGCAAATTAGTCTGTCCCTGGCCCAGTGCATCATGGGAACAGGGCAGACCAAACTACCAAGCCAATTCTTCACCAGAAAGGAGACAAGCTACCGGGGACCATTGCACCATCAGGATTCAAGCAAGCCGGGCCGACGACGCCTGAAATGGCAGAAACCGGTCCCCTGAAGCTTGTTTCCTTCCCAGTACAAGAATTGGCTTGGTAGTTTGGTTTGCCCTGTTCCCATCATGCACTGGGACAGGAACAGACTAATTTGCATATAGCCAAGTTCTGAGCTGGGATGGTGCAGTGAGCTAAAAAACGGTTATGGATCAAGCCCTGATCTTTGGACTGGGTAAGAGTGGTCTGCTTAATTCAGGCACTCTGTTCATCACCACCCCCTTTTCTGAATCATTTTGTCCACCATAAGCGTGGAAGGGTATACTCATATGTGAGTCCCTTGCTCATTGCACCATCAGGATTCAAGCAAGCCGGGCCGACGACGCCTGAAATGGCAGAAACCGGTCCCCGGAAGCTTGTTTCCTTCCCAGTACAAGAATTGGCTTGGTAGTTTGGTTTGCCCTGTTCCCATCATGCACTGCGACAGGAACAGACTAATTTGCATATAGCCAAGTTCTGAGCTGGGATGGTGCAGTGAGCTAAAAAACGGTGATGGATCAAGCCCTGATCTTTGGACTGGGTAAGAGTGGTCTGCTTAATTCAGGCACTCTGTTCATCACCACCCCCTTTTCTGAATCATTTTGTCCACCATAAGCGTGGAAGGGTATACTCAGATGTGAGTCCCTTGCTCATTGCACCATCAGGATTCAAGCAAGCCGGGCCGACGACGCCTGAAATGGCAGAAACCGGTCCCCGGAATCTTGTTTCCTTCCCAGTACAAGAATTGTCTTGGTAGTTTGGTTTGCCCTGTTCCCATCATGCACTGCGACAGGAACAGACTAATTTGCATATAGCCAAGTTCTGAGCTGGGATGGTGCAGTGAGCTAAAAAACGGTGATGGATCAAGCCCTGATCTTTGGACTGGGTAAGAGTGGTCTGCTTAATTCAGTCACTCTGTTCATCACCACCCCCTTTTCTGAATCATTTTGTCCACCATAAGCGTGGAAGGGTATACTCAGATGTGAGTCCCTTGCTCATTGCACCATCAGAATTCAAGCAAGCCGGGCCGACGACGCCTGAAATGGCAGAAACCGGTCCCCGGAAGCTTGTTTCCTTCCCAGTACAAGAATTGGCTTGGTAGTTTGGTTTGCCCTGTTCCCATCATGCACTGGGACAGGAACAGACTAATTTGCATATAGCCAAGTTCTGAGCTGGGATGGTGCAGTGAGCTAAAAAACGGTTATGGATCAAGCCCTGATCTTTGGACTGGGTAAGAGTGGTCTGCTTAATTCAGGCACTCTGTTCATCACCACCCCCTTTTCTGAATCATTTTGTCCACCATAAGCGTGGAAGGGTATACTCAGATGTGAGTCCCTTGCTCATTGCACCATCAGGATTCAAGCAAGCCGGGCCGACGACGCCTGAAATGGCAGAAACCAGTCCCCGGAAGCTTGTTTCCTTCCCAGTACAAGAATTGGCTTGGTAGTTTGGTTTGCCCTGTTCCCATCATGCACTGGGACAGGAACAGACTAATTTGCATATAGCCAAGTTCTGAGCTGGGATGGTGCAGTGAGCTAAAAAACGGTGATGGATCAAGCCCTGATCTTTGGACTGGGTAAGAGTGGTCTGCTTAATTCAGGCACTCTGTTTATCACCACACCCTTTTCTGAATCATTTTGTCCACCATAAGCGTGGAAGGGTATACTCAGATGTGAGTCCCTTGCTCATTGCACCATCAGGATTCAAGCAAGCCGGGCCGACGACGCCTGAAATGGCAGAAACCGGTCCCCGGAAGCTTGTTTCCTTCCCAGTACAAGAATTGGCTTGGTAGTTTGGTTTGCCCTGTTCCCATCATGCACTGGGACAGGAACAGACTAATTTGCATATAGCCAAGTTCTGAGCTGGGATGGTGCAGTGAGCTAAAAAACGGTGATGGATCAAGCCCTGATCTTTGGACTGGGTAAGAGTGGTCTGCTTAATTCAGGCACTCTGTTCATCACCACCCCCTTTTCTGAATCATTTTGTCCACCATAAGCGTGGAAGGGTATACTCAGATGTGAGCCCCTTGCTCATTGCACCATCAGGATTCAAGCAAGCCGGGCCCACGATGCCTGAAATGGCAGAAACCGGTCCCCGGAAGCTTGTTTCCTTCCCAGTACAAGAATTGGCTTGGTAGTTTGGTTTGCCCTGTTCCCATCATGCACTGGGACAGGAACAGACTAATTTGCATATAGCCAAGTTCTGAGCTGGGATGGTGCAGTGAGCTAAAAAACGGTGATGGATCAAGCCCTGATCTTTGGACTGGGTAAGAGTGGTCTGCTTAATTCAGGCACTCTGTTCATCACCACCCCCTTTTCTGAATCATTTTGTCCACCATAAGCGTGGAAGGGTATACTCAGATGTGAGTCCCTTGCTCATTGCACCATCAGGATTCAAGCAAGCCGGGCCGATGACGCCTGAAATGGCAGAAACCGGTCCCCGGAAGCTTGTTTCCTTCCCAGTACAAGAATTGGCTTGGTAGTTTGGTTTGCCCTGTTCCCATCATGCACTGGGACAGGAACAGACTAATTTGCATATAGCCAAGTTCTGAGCTGGGATGGTTCAGTGAGCTAAAAAACGGTGATGGATCAAGCCCTGATCTTTGGACTGGGTAAGAGTGGTCTGCTTAATTCAGGCACTCTGTTCATCACCACCCCCTTTTCTGAATCATTTTGTCCACCATAAGCGTGGAAGGGTATACTCAGATGTGAGTCCCTTGCTCATTGCACCATCAGGATTCAAGCAAGCCGGGCCGACGACGCCTGAAATGGCAGAAACCGGTCCCCGGAAGCTTGTTTCCTTCCCAGTACAAGAATTGGCTTGGTAGTTTGGTTTGCCCTGTTCCCATCATGCACTGGGACAGGAACAGACTAATTTGCATATAGCCAAGTTCTGAGCTGGGATGGTGCAGTGAGCTAAAAAACGGTGATGGATCAAGCCCTGATCTTTGGACTGGGTAAGAGTGGTCTGCTTAATTCAGGCACTCTGTTCATCACCACCCCCTTTTCTGAATCATTTTGTCCACCATAAGCGTGGAAGGGTATACTCAGATGTGAGTCCCTTGCTCATTGCACCATCAGGATTCAAGCAAGCCGGGCCGACGACGCCTGAAATGGCAGAAACCGGTCCCCGGAAGCTTGTTTCCTTCCCAGTACAAGAATTGGCTTGGTAGTTTGGTTTGCCCTGTTCCCATCATGCACTGGGACAGGAACAGACTAATTTGCATATAGCCAAGTTCTGAGCTGGGATGGTGCAGTGAGCTAAAAAACGGTGATGGATCAAGCCCTGATCTTTGGACTGGGTAAGAGTGGTCTGCTTAATTCAGGCACTCTGTTCATCACCACCCCCTTTTCTGAATCATTTTGTCCACCATAAGCGTGGAAGGGTATACTCAGATGTGAGTCCCTTGCTCATTGCACCATCAGGATTCAAGCAAGCCGGGCCGACGACGCCTGAAATGGCAGAAACCGGTCCCCGGAAGCTTGTTTCCTTCCCAGTACAAGAATTGGCTTGGTAGTTTGGTTTGCCCTGTTCCCATCATGCACTGCGACAGGAACAGACTAATTTGCATATAGCCAAGTTCTGAGCTGGGATGGTGCAGTGAGCTAAAAAACGGTGATGGATCAAGCCCTGATCTTTGGACTGGGTAAGAGTGGTCTGCTTAATTCAGGCACTCTGTTCATCACCACCCCCTTTTCTGAATCATTTTGTCCACCATAAGCGTGGAAGGGTATACTCAGATGTGAGTCCCTTGCTCATTGCACCATCAGGATTCAAGCAAGCCGGGCCGACGACGCCTGAAATGGCAGAAACCGATCCCCGGAAGCTTGTTTCCTTCCCAGTACAAGGATTGGCTTGGTAGTTTGGTTTGCCCTGTTCCCATCATGCACTGGGACAGGAACAGACTAATTTGCATATAGCCAAGTTCTGAGCTGGGATGGTGCAGTGAGCTAAAAAACGGTGATGGATCAAGCCCTGATCTTTGGACTGGTTAAGAGTGGTCTGCTTAATTCAGGCACTCTGTTCATCACCACCCCCTTTTCTGAATCATTTTGTCCACCATAAGCGTGGAAGGGTATACTCAGATGTGAGTCCCTTGCTCATTGCACCATCAGGATTCAAGCAAGCCGGGCCGACGACGCCTGAAATGGCAGAAACCGGTCCCCGGAAGCTTGTTTCCTTCCCAGTACAAGAATTGGCTTGGTAGTTTGGTTTGCCCTGTTCCCATCATGCACTGGGACAGGAACAGACTAATTTGCATATAGCCAAGTTCTGAGCTGGGATGGTGCAGTGAGCTAAAAAACGGTGATGGATCAAGCCCTGATCTTTGGACTGGTTAAGAGTGGTCTGCTTAATTCAGGCACTCTGTTCATCACCACCCCCTTTTCTGAATCATTTTGTCCACCATAAGCGTGGAAGGGTATACTCAGATGTGAGTCCCTTGCTCATTGCACCATCAGGATTCAAGCAAGCCGGGCCGACGACGCCTGAAATGGCAGAAACCGGTCCCCGGAAGCTTGTTTCCTTCCCAGTACAAGAATTGGCTTGGTAGTTTGGTTTGCCCTGTTCCCATCATGCACTGGGACAGGAACAGACTAATTTGCATATAGCCAAGTTCTGAGCTGGGATGGTGCAGTGAGCTAAAAATCGGTGATGGATCAAGCCCTGATCTTTGGACTGGGTAAGAGTGGTCTGCTTAATTCAGGCACTCTGTTCATCACCACCCCCTTTTCTGAATCATTTTGTCCACCATAAGCGTGGAAGGGTATACTCAGATGTGAGTCCCTTGCTCATTGCACCATCAGGATTCAAGCAAGCCGGGTCGACGACGCCTGAAATGGCAGAAACCGGTCCCCGGAAGCTTGTTTCCTTCCCAGTACAAGAATTGGCTTGGTAGTTTGGTTTGCCCTGTTCCCATCATGCACTGCGACAGGAACAGACTAATTTGCATATAGCCAAGTTCTGAGCTGGGATGGTGCAGTGAGCTAAAAAACGGTGATGGATCAAGCCCTGATCTTTGGACTGGGTAAGAGTGGTCTGCTTAATTCAGGCACTCTGTTCATCACCACCCCCTTTTCTGAATCATTTTGTCCACCATAAGCGTGGAAGGGTATACTCAGATGTGAGTCCCTTGCTCATTGCACCATCAGGATTCAAGCAAGCCGGGCCGACGACGCCTGAAATGGCAGAAACCGATCCCCGGAAGCTTGTTTCCTTCCCAGTACAAGGATTGGCTTGGTAGTTTGGTTTGCCCTGTTCCCATCATGCACTGGGACAGGAACAGACTAATTTGCATATAGCCAAGTTCTGAGCTGGGATGGTGCAGTGAGCTAAAAAACGGTGATGGATCAAGCCCTGATCTTTGGACTGGTTAAGAGTGGTCTGCTTAATTCAGGCACTCTGTTCATCACCACCCCCTTTTCTGAATCATTTTGTCCACCATAAGCGTGGAAGGGTATACTCAGATGTGAGTCCCTTGCTCATTGCACCATCAGGATTCAAGCAAGCCGGGCCGACGACGCCTGAAATGGCAGAAACCGGTCCCCGGAAGCTTGTTTCCTTCCCAGTACAAGAATTGGCTTGGTAGTTTGGTTTGCCCTGTTCCCATCATGCACTGGGACAGGAACAGACTAATTTGCATATAGCCAAGTTCTGAGCTGGGATGGTGCAGTGAGCTAAAAATCGGTGATGGATCAAGCCCTGATCTTTGGACTGGGTAAGAGTGGTCTGCTTAATTCAGGCACTCTGTTCATCACCACCCCCTTTTCTGAATCATTTTGTCCACCATAAGCGTGGAAGGGTATACTCAGATGTGAGTCCCTTGCTCATTGCACCATCAGGATTCAAGCAAGCCGGGTCGACGACGCCTGAAATGGCAGAAACCGGTCCCCGGAAGCTTGTTTCCTTCCCAGTACAAGAATTGGCTAGGTAGTTTGGTTTGCCCTGTTCCCATCATGCACTGGGACAGGAACAGACTAATTTGCATATAGCCAAGTTCTGAGCTGGGATGGTGCAGTGAGCTAAAAAACGGTGATAGATCAAGCCCTGATGTTTGGACTGGGTAAGAGTGGTCTGCTTAATTCAGGCACTCTGTTCATCACCACCCCCTTTTCTGAATCACTTGTATGTGCCTGCGCACAGGTGTGCATGTCAGGGCCGGCTTTCAGGCAATGCGACTGGAGCGGCCGCACCGGGTGCTGACCTGTGGAGGGGGTGCTGACCTTAGGGGGGCGCTGTTTTTAATAATAACGTTTGACCAGGGCCGGACTGGCCATAGCAGGCACTGGGCGTTTCCCCAGTAGTCTGCCATGTGGGGGCCGGTTTTTGTGCCCCTGGGGGGCCGTTTTTTTGTTACCGGTGGCCCGCAATATCTGCGCCCTGTAACAAAATCGGCCAAAACAGTCCCTTGCAAACAGCTCGGCCGCAGAACCCTGCCCCCCAGAGGTGCCGGCAGAGCAGTTTGCCAGGGCCGGTTTCGGTTTCCAGTCCGGCCCTGCGTATGACCGGAGAGATGAAGGGCACTTTTGCTTGGTGGTAATGAGAGAATCCAAGGAGGCGGTCATGGGACATGGGGTGCCAAAAATGATTGTCGCACCGGGCACCACCAGCGCTAAAGCCAGTCCTGGTGTATGTTTGACTCTTCTTGAAGCAGACCTTGGCCTCAAGCACGTGGGCACCCAAGAAATGCCCTGATTTTATTAAAAGCAGAGGCCCTCTTTACGCGTATCACGTCTTCATTACAAGTTGTACGGGAAGGCCGCTTTTTTCATCAGTGAAAACCTGCCGAGCTGGTAGGTCGGAATGTGTTGAAAAAGTGGGAATTGGAGTGGAAACACGGACCCTCAAAATTATTCCCCATTCCTGACACTGCAATTTGTAATCAGGAGAACAATTCTGCGCACTGCAATGACTGATCCACTCAGTTCTTAAGGGTAGTCACACTTGGGGGGGCACTGCAAACAAAAAGGGATGTATGTGCATAATAGCACATGAGGTTTTTTCATGTGTGTGTCTGATGAGGGATTATACAGTGTGAGTCCCAGAATCCCTGCAGTAACAGGGACTTTTTTTTTTTACAGACTTTTATATAGCGCAAACTTGACCCGGTATCGGGTATCAGAGTGCTTTACATAGCACCAGTTGTGTTACATGAGGACACATTCATTTTTGTTAGGCACGGGGAGATTAAGTGATTTGCCCAGAATCACAGGATGTTCAGCGTCATTTCCAAGACTCAAACCTGGTTCCACAGAGTCTAGGTTGACCGCCCTAGCCGTGGCCAACTCCTCTCCCCTATAAGTTATATGAAGGAAGGAGACATTTAATCATAGAAAGACAGAAGTTAGATGAAAGAAGGTAAACTGGGGTCTGACATTCAACAGCGGCCGTTGTGAAATGTGGACAGGCCACTCCCCCAACTCCTCTATAGCAGGAGTGGAGGCGCATGGTTGGTTGACGGAGCCACATATGTGATTACCACACCTGCCGGTTCCACGCGGTCTTAGCCATGCAACTATTAACCACTATGCATTGCTAAGGCATGTATGGCAATGGTCCCTGCCCTAAGCTCTAAAACTACCCCCCTCCCTCCTGAAAACCACCCCCTCCCCCACGAGCGATAAAAACTTTCCTCCCCCCAGCCCTAAAAAGAATCCTGATCCCTGCCCCCTGCCATGGCCCTTGAAACAGCTCCCCAGGCCCCCACCCTGAGACCTGAAACAACCCCCTCCCTCCTGAAAACCGACCCCTCCCCCACGAGCACTAAAAACATCCCGCCCCCAGCCCTAAAAAGTATCCCGATCTCTGCCCCCGCCCTGACCCTTGAAACGGCCCCCCATGCCCCCACCCTGAGACCTAAAACGACCCCCTCCCTCCTGAAAACAAACCTGAACCTCAAAAACAACACCAACCCTCCCCATACCCCAAAAACTACCCGAGCCCTAAAAATTGCCAGACCCCAAGCCCTAAAAACTACCCAACCCCCCCTGAGCCCTAAAAACTACCCAGACCCCCAAGCCCTCAAAACTATCCGACACCACTGCCCTGAAAACTACCCCCAACCCTTACCTCACCGCGTTCCTCCGGATCCTTCCTCTTCCTTCTTCTTCAGCCCGCCCATTCCAGCAGCCAGACCGTGCACTGCCATAACCAATCATATGCCTGGTTAAGGCAAGCATGGTTGGGCTGGCGTTGTTGGGACGCGCGTGGCTGAGCCCGAGTCGTTCCCACCGTTTCCCATTTTCTGTCTTACACTGGTTTTGTAATGCAAGGAATGCTGAGAGAAAGTGCTAAGACTTAGCAGGCGGAGGCAGAAAGAAGCACGGCTCTGTCAAGGAGGCAAAGACATGAGCCAATGGTTGAACGTCATGAACGTCTTGATAATTCCATGTCAACCCATTTCATACAAAAGTGAAGTACAAGTGATTTAAGCGATCACAGGGATATAAAAGGCGCCAAATGAAGCGCAGCTTTACAATCGGCTTTATTCTTCCATTCAGTATTCTAGACCAGTGGTTCCCAAACTTTTGACTCCTGAGGACCCCCACTGAATCACTACTGGAAGCCGGGGACCCCCAAGCAATTTGTACAATTTTAATTTCTTTTTGAAAACGCCTTTTGAAGCAGAGGCACTTTCAAGAGGGAGGCAGCCTGAATTGGGTCTATTGGCATGGACATGTATGCATACAGCAGTGTATTATTTAGTGGTACCCAAGGGCTTGTGGAAAGTCAGCAATCAGACAGCAGCATGAGAATCCTACTGCTGATCCTGGTTGCATCTATTTTTACCTGCCTGCCAAGTAATGGTAACCTATACACATGTGCCTTTCAACGTTTTATTGCTTTTACCTGTATTTTCATTGTTGTGTTTGTGACTGCTGTTGTCTGTCTTCCCCCTCTGCCTGTATGTGGTCCATGCCCATTTTGCTTTCCTCTGTTCCCCTCGCTGTCCCCGTGCTCTCTCTGCCCGGGGACTTTCCTTCTGTACCCCTCGCTGCCCAGTGTCTCTGACCAGTTTTCCCTTCTGTTCCCCTTGCTGCCCCCGTGCCTCTCTGTCCGTTCTGCCTTCTGTTCTTAGCTGCCCCTATATTTCTGTATTCTGTATTTTGCCTCTGTGCTATCCGTTTTTTGTGCCCGTCTGCCCTCTGTGCCACTCGTTTTTCCCTCGTTTTTGTGCCCCTTTTGCCTTCTGTTCCACTAATTTTTCCCTCGTTTTTTGTGCCTTTCTGCCCTCTGTTCCACTCGTTTTTGTGCCTTTCTGCTCTCTGTTCCACTCATTTTTTGTGCCTTTCTTCCCTCTGTTCCACTCGTTTCCCCTCGTTTTTTGTGCCTTTCTGCCCTCTGTTCCACTCGTTTTTTGTGCCTTTCTGCCCTCTGTTCCACTTGTTTTCCCCTCATTTTTGTGCCTTTCTGCTCTCTGTTCCACTCATTTTTTGTGCCTTTCTGCCCTCTGTTCCACTTGTTTTTTTTCCTTTCTGCCCTCTGTTCCACTCGTTTTTCCCTCGTTTTTTGTGCCTTTCTGCATTCTGTTCCACTCGTTTTTTGTGCCTTTCTGCCCGCTGTTCCACTTGTTTTTCCCTCGTTTTTGTGCCTTTCTGCCCTTTGTTCCACTCATTTTTTGTGCCTTTCTGCCCTCTTTTCCACTTGTTTTTTGTTCCTTTCTGCCCTCTATTCCACTCGTTTTTCTGTCGTTTTTTGTGCCCTTCTGCCCTATGTTACACTCGTTTTTTGTGCCTTTCTGCCCTCTGTTCCACTCGTTTTCCCCTCGTTTTTTGTGCCCTTCTGCCCTCTGTTCCACTCGTTTTTTGTGCCTTTCTGCCCTCTGTTCCACTTGTTTTT
The DNA here is from genome assembly GCF_964261635.1 of Lissotriton helveticus. NCBI lineage: Eukaryota > Metazoa > Chordata > Amphibia > Caudata > Salamandridae > Lissotriton > Lissotriton helveticus. The sequence goes on along the minus strand of NC_136072.1, from coordinate 49,309,523 downwards.
CCCTTGCTTTTTGTGCCCTTCTGCCCTCTGTTCCACTCATTTTTTGGGCCCTTCTGCCTTCTGTGCCACTAGTTTTTCCTTGTTTTTGTGCCCCTTTTGTCTTCTGTTCTGCTCGTTTCCCCAGCCGCTGTGCCCCCTGCGGTCCCGCCCCCTGACTGCCCACTGCCAATTCGCTGCCCCCGCCTCCCGATTGTATTGTTGTGGTCTTGACGCCCCTGCACCAACATTCACAGCTCTTGTGTGCTGTGAGAACGCATGGGCGTTTCATTTTTCACTATGACGACCCTGGGAATGTCTCACGGACCCCTGGGGGTCAGCGGACCACAGTTTGGGAAACGCTGTTCTAGACCCTTCCCTCTTCTATCTCTCCACTTTTCCTTTTCAATCCAAATAACAGACTTACCTATCCACCACTCAAATGACTTTCATATTTCACTATACTAATTCAACACTAATCCTTTATGGGTACCGGAGTAAAGTGCTACTTGCAAAAGAAGCCCTTTGATGCCTTGTCAGGGGTAGTAAGCGCTATATAAATGCAATTACAGTACAATACAATACAATAGCAGGTGATTGTTTTGTGGCCAGCACTTTGACATCAGCCATAGGAAAGACCCGGATACTGAAAGAAAACCCAAAGAAGGAAATAAATCTGTGGCTTTTTCTAGGTAAACCTTTCTAAAAAATCCAAGTTGTTCTAAGAGATTTTATGTCCAATAAACATTCAGGAGAGTTTAGAGTGATTCATCACCCTAAATATCGAAGGATAAAATAGGAAAAGATGAAGTACGTATAGATTTTCTATACCTCACTCCACATATATGTACCTTATTTATATATCTCTTCAAGATACAAAGATGTGAAGTTAAGATTAGTCAATATATACTTCCCTCTGTTCGCTTACCTTTTAATATGTTGTCCATGATATTAGCGTGCCAAAAAATTCTTGTACTCGTTATTCAAGAGTGCAGTCATGTATGGATGGTCTTACAGCGGCAGGAAAGTTGGATAATGAGAGAGGAACGGTTGCCTAGCTTTCATGATGTTGCTGGTTCACTTGGACCACTACCTTTGGCAGTTGTTTACCTGAGGATTTTCCATTCCCCTACGAGGAGTTCTAGTATTTCAACAAGTTCCCAGAATTGTGCTGCAAAAAAGTAAGTGGTTTCCAAGGGCTATTCAATTATTTGCTCAAATGTTGGCTTGTGAGCAGGAGCTGCAGTGATGAATGCAGTAGAATCAAAACTCTCTGTGCCCTCAATGCCCAAAAATGTAAGGGGCCTACCAAGTGCTTGATTTGTAAAAAAGTGCCAGGGCTCTCGTAAGGAGGCCACTGCAGCTTGCACCACATATTGCCAGGGCCGGACTGGCTACCGGGCAGTTTGGAATGCTGCTGAGCTGGGGGCTGATTTTGTTCATGGAGACCTGCGTGTGCTAAACGAAATTCGTTTTGCTTTGATTATTTCGAAGCACGCGCAGGTCTCCATGAACGAAATCAGCCCGACCATAGTGAAATCAGCCCGCAGCTCGGCAGCATTCCAAACTGCCCGGTAGTCAGTCCGGCCCTGCATATTGCCTCTGGCATGCTACCAATCAGGCGCGCAACACCCATTGGAATCAAAGGGCTTCAGCCCCCCCCGTCGTGTGTGGCAGCCCGGGCTCAGACGGCTCCCGGGCACACACACAGCCGCACCCGAGCTCTTCACATGTCTTTAAAAGACCGTGTGCATGTTAAAGAGGCGTTGTTGATGTTTCACCCCTTCTAAGAGCCCCTGCAGCTCCACTCCACCTACTGCTTAAAATGTTTTCAGCCCCCCCTGAAATTTTTTCTTAGCCCCCCCGAAATGTGGCTCTAGTTGCGCCTCTGCTACCTAGTAACAACACACCTACTAACCATCACACTCTTACAAGTGTGACAATTCAGACTATTCCAGGCACCCAAAGCTATAAGAATGGTTTAGACGGCAGGTAATAATGAGTTTTAATGTATATTGAATTAATAATTAACTGTTGTTGTGGTCATCTGCAAATTAGCTGGACAGCGCCACTTGTGGCAGACTTTCATAAGCGTCGTTTTTGACAATTAAGTGCCGGCGCCGAGCACTTAATCCACCGGCTCAAATTAAGCTCTGGGCCTACCACCTAATTGTCCTTTTTCTGATTGAAATCCATACAGTCAAATAGGAATCTAGGGTGTCATTTCAAAAGGAGTTTGTAGACACAAAGCCTGAGAATAACTTTTTGGGATGCATAAATCCCCTTTTGAGAGTCAGTGAAGCCTTTCCCGTTCGCAAAAGGAATTTCTGAGTTTGGGTAGAACCTGATTCGCATAGGAGAAGCTGCTCTTGGGAAACTTTGCTGTTTCTTTGAAAGCAGGACCTGTCATTTATGGGAGAGCGGGTAGTTAAAAAACTAAATACATTCTCCAATCAGGAAGGAGATTGCAGGGGTGGAGATTTGCTGCAACCTGCAGGCACCATCCCATGTATTTATAGCCAATCTCAGTGGTTCGTAAATAGTCACTTGCCTGAATAATATTCATCAGGCAGGTCATTTGCGATCTGTTCAAATGGCCAATTTGCGATGTAGCCTTTTTGTTATAGGTAGGCCTGGGCGTAAATTTCGTTCCGCTTGCAAAATTTGCGATATTTTGAGATTTTCATGTTCTGCGGAGAGCGCAAAAATGTAAAAACGTTCACAATCTGCCGCAAACTGAAGTATTTTCTTGTTCGCGCTTTAAAAATGCGTTCTCGCACGCACGGTAGCAACTTACCGGGTCCCTGCGTTCACCGGCGAGTTTTCCTATCCGTTCGCGTGCGCCACAAGATGTTGGATTGTTGGTAGCCGGTCGCGCTATCCCACGAGAGTTTGCGATAGCGAACATGTCAATCGATCCGGAACAGGAAATAAGCATCGGGCGCAAGATGGCCGTGCCCATTAGCGACCGCATGGGCAAGTTAGAGATAAATTTCCCCGCAAGCACGCAAAAACACATCGCGAACGGGCGGGAAAAGCAATCTCTGTATCTTTGCGAAAGTTCCGCGTGCTCCTGGAGATTTTGAGCAATTTCGCGATAATTTGCGAGTCAATTTTGCTAATTCCGCCCACCCCTAGTTATAGGTCACATTGCAAAAGGACGGACTGGTCGCACAAAGTCGGTGCACAGTTTGCACCAACTGTGACCAGCTGTTGTTTATGGAGAATGTGGTGGCTTTCAGTTCAGGAGTGACATTTTACATTTTAGCCCAAAAATGCATTCCAACCAGTGGTTAATTTGTTAAAAACAAAAAGTGCCGGGGCACTCATCAGTGGGCAGCTTGCACCAGCCCTTTTCTCCTGTTAGCGCCTCCTAAAACAGAACCAACTACTAACCATGAAAGTAGGGAGAAGATGTGGTGTGGTAGGGAGAGGATTGGCTAGAACTGCTTACTTCGGACTATGTTCAAGTCTCGGCATCAGCTCAACATCCTGTGATTCTGGGCAAATCACTTAATCTCTTTATGCAGACTATAAATGAATGTGAATGTGTTGAGCACCGGAAACCATCAGCTCAAATTAAGCACTGACTCCAACAACTGCAGTCCCCCTAGGGTAAACCACTTGTGTAAAGAAGACGATACCCTTGGGAAGGGTTTTCATTAAGGTGCATAGCAGAGCGACAGAGGGATTGTGCTGTGGTTCACATTTCACACGTCTCATGGAGGGCGTGTAACAAGACCTGGAAGTGAGTACTCTAAGGAAATGATACTGACATGCTTACAAAAGAATGCAGCCTTCAAAGAAAAGTGTGATCAAGCCTGTAAAACCAATGAGTTTTGGGTTCCCAAATTAGAAGATCTGGCAAGGAGATCAGTAGCTCCTTAAATGCTGGGTATGTATGTGGTAGGCAACGGCGACCACCTCCCTTCAGGTCATTGCTGTTTTCAGCCCTGGATTTTTGTGTGATAGCCTAATGCATTCTGGGTGTTGTGGTCTTGTTTTGCATCCATTCAACTAACTGCATTCACACAACATAAAATGATGATTTGTAGGATGAAAGTTGAGGACTAGAGACGGTGTCCGTGATTACCTGGGGTGAAGTGGGCACTGAGATACTGAGAAGTCCTGCGACTGGCTGCCAGTCGACCACAGGTGTGAATTAAAAATTACAAATACTTACCTTCTCTGGTGATTTCATAAGAGCAATTAGAACATTGGAATGTTGGGAGATCCATTGCAGACACTGGAGTGGCACAGGGCCAAAAAGGCTGGTATAGGTGGGAGACTCCAGCATTCCAATGTTTGTCTTTCTATTTCTCTCATTTTAATTTAGAACGTTCTATCCTCAGGTGGTGGAATGCTCTGCTAGCCTATTGCCCTTCTGCCTCGGGTTGTACCGGTTGTTAAAGGCCCTCTCTCTTGTTATAGGCCCTCGCTGGCGGCTCAGGCTTATAACTCAGTTTAATGGCCTTTAGGAGTCGGTGTAGCCCTCGACAGCAAGCTATAAGTCTATAAAGACCACAAGAACTAGCTCTTCGGATGACCCCAGCACTCAACGGAGCCGCCACCCCCCCCCATCGCCTTGAGACACTAACTGGTGAGTAGTTGCACTATACAAACCCCTGATTGATTGAATGATGATGAAACACGTATCCTGCAGGTAGGCTAACAGTTTTTGTGTTTGTAACAAAGGCCGGGCAGATTTAGGGTTTTGTGGTGAAAATGAAGATGATCACACATGACATAACGAAGAGTGTGCTTCAAGAAGGAAAGATGGCTATCTCGACATCAGTACTGGAGTGAATAGTCGGGTCCCTGCCACTTGAAAGCACGACACACTTCGAGTGTCACCTTTTCGTGAGGCACTATTGATCAGTGAATAACCCTGGGCATAGTTCGCTAAGTAGCGCTACACGTAGCTACGCGAAGTGCACTTCGCACTATGCGAGCTACGCGTAGCACTACGCGAACTGCGTAGTGCGCTGTTCATGATGATTGCACAGTGCCGGATGCTTTTCTGCACTGTGCAATCATTGAAAACGGCATCTTGCACAGTGCAAGCTGTATTTTACTGCCGCTCAAATAGATTTTTACTCGAGCAGCAGCTGTCTCAACGCGAACTGGTGGTTTCTCATCGCGAGCATACGCGACCACTCGCATTGAGAAACCTGACCTCCCCGCATTGAGAAGCTCGCTGGGAGGTTTATTTTCCACGCTCGCGATCGGCAACTTGATGTTGCTGATCGCGAACGGGGAAAAAGTCTCGCAGGAATGTCATTTTGCTTGCTCGCGGTCGCCAACTTGACGTTGAGGACTGCGAGCAAGCAAAAAATGACCGCTGCACTATGCTATGCGTGTTTGCACTGTGCTGCGTGCAATTCGCGAAGTAGCGCAAACTTCGCAAACTACGTGAGCGTAGCTTAGTACTTTGCCCATGCTTATCAGTGAACTCGCAGTGGTCAGGACAAGCGGTGATGACAGCGGGGTGATAAAATTCAAGGGTGTTTCGTAGAAGATGGCAAGATGGGCATCAAGTTTTCTGAATCTAAAAACAATCCACCAGGGAAGGGTGAGTCAGTGGGGCTGACAGCTGATGCGAGGCGAATACCGTGCGCCGTAGCGGTCATTAATATTTCTCCGGATGTGCGGTTATGTGGCAGGATAGAACTATTTTTGCAAAAGGATGGGTCTCCATGAAAAGTGTATCAATTCAGTATAATAAAAAGGTTGCACTCTGTGGTTTGAGACATGGGCAGGATTGTACATACTCATTTTAGGTCTGACTTAATGACAGATTTAGCTGTTTTGCCGACCTCATGTGTTCCAAAAAATTCACAATAAAAAAAGAAACATATCCAAACATAAATGTGCCATTGGTCAGCTCTTGTCATCCTTTGGTCTATTCAAGTGACAATTGTGTGTTATTTCAGCCCATCACAGCACCATGCATGCAGCAAAAGGTCCGCCCACTTCTGCCATTGGTAGTATTCCAATATGAGAGACAACAATTTTCCTAATCACATATGCACATCCCCCGGAAAAGTGATGTACTTCACTGCCCGACCGGGCGTGCTTACGGTGCTAGGCCACGCTTTTATTTGTATAATTTTGCCATTTTTAAATAAAAAAATTCATATATTTGCAAAAACTAAATAAATAAAAAACATTATTGCATGCTTACCAAGGACAGACCTATTGGCTTAGCCAATGCTTCTTTATTCATTTACAAGGACAACAGCCACAGAAGGGGCAGCAGAAGGTTTTCCTAAAAGATGGGCAGTGATACATTATGGTAGCCCATATATAAGGGAGTTTTGAGAAGGAGGGTCTAAAGATGCTCAGACACAGCTGGTGGTGCACCAATGCAGATTGATAGGCAGGGTATGTTCATCCAAGAAGATAATATACAAGTGTCAAAGGGAGGGGGGGTGACAAAAGGGACAGCCCCCACCAAAGGTTCTACCTCTTGGGTTACCTTCTCCGGTGCCTCAAATGTCAGTGGTAGAGTGGGCTAAAGAACGGTGATGGATTAAACCCAGATCTGTTGACTGGGTGTGAGTGTTTGATTGGTTCAGATGCTCCGTCCACCCCCCCCCCTTTTGTACCGCTTTGTTCATCATAAGTTGGCAGGATATGCTCAGACGTGAGTCCCTTGCTCACTTTGCCACTGGAATGCCAGAAACCGGTCCTCGGAAGCTTGTTTCCGGTCCAGGGAAGGCATGGCTTGGCAGTTCGGGCTGGACTGTTCCCATGAGGCACAGGGTCAGACTGATTTGCATATGGCCATGTCTGAACTGGGGTGGCAGAGTGGGCTAAAGAACGGTGATGGATTAAACCCAGATCTGTTGACTGGTGAAGAACCAGGGTTTAACCCAGCGGCGTCAGGGGCACGCCTAAGATCTTCGAGTTCACCTGTCTTGGTATTCAAAGACACGGAATACTTCTGGATTCCGTCAGAGACCAAGTTTATTAGCTGCAGCTAGTAACAGTGATCCTAGAAATACATCACGGTGTAAATTCTCAGGAGACTGCTCATTTTACTACGGCGAGATGTCTCCTTTTATACCCAATATTCATATTATAAATGTACACCCACTGCACAAAATTCTAGCCAATAAGATACATTTTCAAACAAAGTATCACATAGCAAAAACTCAATTTACAGTATCCCAACCCAAAAGTTAATTATTAGGAATGTCCCAAATTCAATCTCCACAAGCCGGACAAACCTATAATTGAAAGCATAACCCATGTAATGAAGAAACATAAAAAAAAGAAACAGTAACAGATGCTGAACAAGATAAGGCATGTGCAAGGAAACTAAAAAGTTAACGATGTCCTGGACATTGATTGGCAATCTCAGACAAAGATCGATCAGGGAAATTTGCTTTGCGAGATCAGTTTCAGGTGAAGAGGTCAGTTTCTTACAGTTCATTTCAGAGTCAAAAAGAAACCTAGTTAATGTATACATGAACTAAGAAGGCCAGGCCACTTTGTTCGCCAGGCTGCCTTTACCGGCCTACGTGAAGGCAACACAAAATGGTGGCTCAGAACAAAATGGAGTCAGACTCGAGAATTACCGAACCGCAGACCCTCCTTTTGCCATTATGTAGGCAATAACCTAAGCCTCATGTTAATCTGAATCTAGGTCTATATCGATATTCATTAGGTCATCAAAGTGTTGCTGTAGCATCATTTTATTATTCTCTACTTCTCTCGGGACAGATCTCCGAACACACATAGTAGCACAAAGACTACAAATGGCCGGACCACACTGGATGCAAAGACAACAAGAGAAAAGGATGGCTAAAACCATACCAAGGAATGTCAGAATCTTCCATCCCCATTTGGACAGCTGTCCCCAAAACCATCCCGTCAATGACCAGTCTCCTTCGTCTACATGGATAGGCTCAGAGATCTTATGCAACCTAGAGATGGCTTTGTACACTGTAGGGGCATTATCTGGTATGTAAACACAGCAAGTGGATCCAATCAATTTACATACACCTCCTCGATCTGCAAGTATGATGTCTAATACCATACGATTCTGCAAAGTCATAAGGCGGTCCGCTTCAAGCTCAGCTGTAAAATTACTAAGAGCACCTGCTGTCTCATTAATAGTAGCTTCAACAACGCGGACAAGCTGTCGAATATGCCTACTATTGATCATAGGACCCCAAAAGGGCAGGAAGCTCTTGAAGAAATCTCCTACTTCGTGTGCTGCAGTATCTTCCTTATTGAAGACACCTCTATCATATCTCGTTCTATGATAGTCTGAAGCAGTAGTGTATGAAGGGGTAAGCAAAAATGCCACATAACATGTTCCAGAAAAATCAGGTGGCAACCATGTGTAGGCTCTGTCATGACAAACAAAATATGTGCCTTTAGCTGGCACAAATGATGGAGAAGCCCGGGATGAATAGGTTTGAGCACACACCCTCTTACCTAGCTGAGCTTTCGGATTCCGACCAGTACCTTGCAAACAAAAATGGCCTCGGTGGGGTACAATCCAAATAGGGGGAGACCTTTTTCGTCTCTCCTTCTGTCAAGCTAGTACTATATCCAGTCACGTCCAACCAACATAAGCCTGCACCTCATCCTTAGGGATAGCATTATATGCATCAATATCTCGGATCATAGCTACTATTCCCCTTATAAAGGCACTATTGCTGGAGTTTTCTTTAAGGGAACGTAAGGGGCGTACCTAATTTGCATAGATAAACATGGTCTGTAAAGCCCACACAGACCCATTAAAAGAAAAAAGGCAAAACCAAATATGGCATACCTTTATCTGTCGTATGAGGCATAAGACCACAAACCCAACAGTTAGTGGTATTTACTACTAACTGATGCTGTTGCAACAACTGTATGAACGAGTTGTTGACAAATTCTGATCTCCTTGTTTGTTCATGTTCAGGCAACGTATAAAACTGGTGCAAAGAAACAGTAGTGAAAGAAAGCATGGGTTGGGAGGTAGGTGCAGATGTCTGTTGTGTAACATAGACAATCCAACCCACACAAGCTAATGTGATACTTAAAAACATCAAAAAGCACAATATTATAAAACATTTGCTATATATCAATGTACAAAATCTTGTCTTAAGATCTATTCTCTCAACATCTCTTTCAGTTACAACAGACTCCATCCTCTAACGTGCTGCTCGCGGCAATTTTCCTTCTTCACTCAAGTGTGCGTCCAGGCGTCCTAGATGTCCCTGGAACCGCAGACCTTTCGTCAATACGCGGGCCACCCCTTAAGTCTTATACCGCGACCCTGCAGCTTAACCCGGATGGTGGCTCAAAAAAGAAAAAGAAAAATAGTCTCTTGTCTGAAAGAGTGTAATTCACAAAAAGATTCTGATTTTATTTGTCCTTTTTAGACCTTAAGTTGTAGCGTTCTTTACCAGGCACAGTTTGATCCTGAAAGAGTGTCTCTGGATGCGTAGTATCAAATCTCAAATACGGCGGCACAGCTTCCTGCAAGACTTCATTATCCGCACGTTCTGACTGAATCCATTCCAGATGTGCATCGCTAAAAGGTACAAATCTTGGAACCCTTTCACTCTCGGAATCGGCAACACCTTCCCGGACCCACTTATCGTGAGGTAAGAGCAAAGGTATCTTCTTGCAATGGGTACCATGTACCCAGTTTTTCTTGCCGAACACCTTAATAGCAGTCCGATTTGGTAACAGGACTTGGTATGGACCGGTCCATCTTGGTTCCAAGTTCTTTGACCTCTGGAAATTCCTGGTTAGAATCCAGTCGCCAGATTGAATCGTGTGGCCTGCGTCTACAGAAACTGAAGGCAAAGTGTCATGGACCTGTTGGTGAAGAACACGCAATTTAGCAGTCAAATGATGTAAGTAGTTAACCAACATAGGGTACTCGATATCATCGTACTTCTTAGGCCTCGGCACACCCCAGACATTCGCTGGACGTCCAAAAACAATCTCATATGGGCTAAGTCCCATGTGAGAATGTACTGTCCTTCTCGTGGACAAAAGTGCCAATGGTAAGGCATCGGGCCATGTAAGACCAGAGCTCGCTTGCACCTTGGCCAACTTCAGCTTCAGAGTGCCATTATAGCACTCGACCAGGCCTGCTGACTGGGGGTGATTCGCAGCATGAAATTTCTGTTTAATACCCAGACCCGCACATACTTTCTTCATAATCTGACCCACAAATTCACTTCCATTATCACTCCATACCATCCTCGGCAAGCCATATCTGGGAAAAAATTATTTGAGCAAACCCTTGGCTATAGACAAGGCAGTATTATCCTTTAGGGGGTAGGCCTCTATCCATCTGGAAAAGGCAGAAACAACCACAAGGACATACTTCAAGTTATTGCATCTTTCCATATGAATGTAGTCTATCTGCAGCACCTCAAACGGATACGTTGGAGGGGCAAAATGACCCGCTGGAGTTGGGGTTCCCTTTCCAGGATTATGCATCAAGCAAATCATGCAGTGTTTAACCAAATTTTCAGCACACTTAGTGATTCCACCATTCTGCCATACAGGAGCCAACAACTTACATATCCCTTTTGAACTAATGTGAGCCAGCCCATGAGCCATAGTAACCACCGGGAGCATATATGCATCCGGCAACAACCATCGCCGGTGCTCTGACAACTCAACCCAACAGCCTGTCGAATCCAACATTCCCGTACTCTCTCTCCACATACTCAATTCTTTCTCAGTAGCTTCTGCCTGAATCATCTTCACACTTTCTGTTGTATCTTCACACATTCCTCCTTCCACAACCCATCTGGCAGGACCTGCAACATACATCCGACTCGTCACATATTTCGCTGTTTCTCTCGCTACTTCATCTGCAAACGCATTCCCTCGACCCACATCATCCGTAACCTTCTTATGCGCACTACACTTTACTATCGCAATTTGAGTCGGCAAAGTAAGTGGTTCAAGAAGTTCACTCACTAATTGTCCATGCTGAATTTTCGTACCATGGGAAGTAAGAAATCCTCTCTCTTTCCACAAACGACCAAAACTGTGAGCCACGCCAAATGCATATTGGCTATCAGTAAAAACATTCACTCTCTTTCCTTTTGACAACACACACGCTCTAGTCAATGCTATCAACTCCGCTGCTTGTGCTGAATTCTGTGCAATACGTGCTGTTTCAACAATCGTGTGCAAAGTTGTGACAGCATATGCTGCAGTCGTCTCTCCATTCGGAAGCTTAAAGCACGAACGATCTACCCATAGGGTACCATCAGGATTCGAAAGAGGAGTATCTTTCAGATCAACTCTACCCTTCGTTTCCTCCTCTGTCCGGAGAAAACAGTCATGCTGTTCCTGAACATCTGTCTCTCCAAAAATTGGCAACAATGTAGCTGGATTCAATGTGTTGCACCGCTTGATGTGCACATGGCTAGCCAAAAGCGTCAACTCATAACCTGCCAAACGTGCACTGGTAAGATGTTGAGTCTTTGTTCTGTTCAATAGGGTATCCACTGCATGTGGAACCATCACAATCAATGTATTATCCAATACCAAACCAGCAGACTGTCGGATAGAAACAGCCGCTGCTGCTGTAGCTCTTAGACAACGAGGCAACGCCCTAGCTACCGGATCTAAAGTGGCTGAAAAATACGCACATGGGCGCTGCTTGTCTCCAAATTGTTGTGTCAACACTGACAACGCTCAACCTTCTCTCTCGAGTACATAAAGTGTAAAAGTTTTACTATAGTCAGGGGTACCCAACACCGGAGCAGAACACAATGCATCACGCAATTCAGAAAAACTCTTCTGACATTCGTCAGACCAAGGAGTAGGGTGTGGGGTGTCCTTAAGAGTAAGTGCCAACAAAGGTTTCGCTAGCAAAGAAAAATTCGGAATCCATTGTCTACAATACGAGGTGATACCTAAAAAGGCATGCACCTCTCTCTGTGTGCATGGCACTGTCTTTTGGGCAATCGCTTGAATACGCTCTGGGGTCAATTGTCTTCCCTCCTTCGACAAGAGATGACCTAAGTAGGTCACTTCTTGTCGGCAATACTGCAACTTCGAAGGTGACACTTTATGATGAAGGTCAGACAGGTGTCGCAACAAAGAAAGAGTAACCTCTTTACAAATCTCTTCATCATCAGCAGCAACCAACAGATCATCAACATACTGGATAAGAGTAGCACCAGAAGGCAATGCAAAAGTATCAAGCTGAGTTTTCAAAGCCTGACTATAAATGGAGGGACTCTCACAATAACCTTGAGGAGCGCAATTAAACCGAAAACTGCGGCCTCCTAAAGAGAAGCCAAAAATATCCCTACTTTCCTCAGCAATCGGAATACTGAAGAAAGCGTTCTTCAGATCAATAACAGAAAACCAAGCAGTTGAGGCAGGGATCATAGTCAATAAAGCAGTAATGTCTGGGACAACAGGAAACTGTGGCACAACAATCTTATTGACGTCTCAAAGGTCGATCACAAACCGATACACAGGTGGCTGAGAAGAGTCAGTACGCTTAAGGACAGGCAGAATAGGACTATTACACACATTACCTCTTGTTTCTTCAACCACACCTTTCTCAACCAAATCATAGATAATCGCTAAAAGAGCTCTTTCGCCATCACTGGAAATTTTGTACTGAGGAATGCGAGGTAATTTAGCATTCGACTTAAGCGTAACAACGTAGGGTGGAATCTGCAAGAGACCAACATCATTAGGACCTGTAGCCCAAACTGTATCAGGGAGAGAACGCAGTTCCAGTGGAAGGTGATCCTTAGACAGATACATCGGGGAAATCACTTTCTTACCCACTGTAAGATGTACTCCCAAAGGAGAACAATGCAATGTTGCATGCAATCTTTTCAACAAGTCCAAACCCAACAAATTCTCACCACAGCCAGTCGTTAGAATAAGGGGAGCCTCCAATTCACAAGGACCAATAGAAAAGGGCAAAGGACAAGAAACCGGGTTATGAACTGGGGCACCAGAAAATCCTACCGAAACATTAGTCAAGCCAGACAAAGGTGCGCCAGGGAGTTTAGAGTGCATAATAGAACTCTTTGCTGCACCAGTATCCAAAAGAAAAGGTTCTGGCACACCTGATGTAATCACTTCAACATAAGGTCCTCTCTGGTCTACTGGAACTGACACTACTCCCTCCCTTTATCCATGGCTGTCCTAACTATCATTAAAACCAGAACTCTCACTTCCAACATAATAATCATCAATGTAGTACTGAGCGGACTGGACGGTCGGAACATTCTGTTGGTCAAAATAATTTATAGAATTCTGAGGGGAAAAGGAACGTTCATACTGGGGAAAACGTACCACGTCCCCTACCCCTAGGTACTTGTTGGTAACCACCACGACCTCTCAGACCGAACATACCATTCGCACGCTGTAGCAAGATCGGGCAACTATTCTTGAAGTGACCTTCCTCTTTACAATAAGCACACTGATTAGGGCCTAGCGGGAGTCGCGATGCAAAAGACTCAGGCTTCTGCAACAGTTTCTGAAACTGTGGGGGTTGCTGAAACTGACGCTGATTAGTGCGAGGCGGATAAGCCTGTTGCAGAAGAACTTTCGTTTTTAATTCTCTAGTCTTCTTCTCTACTTTATCCTTCTCATCTTTATCTCTATTCTCATAGTATTGTGCAGTAGCCAATATCTGGGCCAAAGAAGAAACTGCCCTTGAACTCTCAGAGTTCTTTAACTTATTAGAAAGTTCAGGAAGTAAATTAAAAACAAACTTATCTACAAACAACCTCTGACCACCTTCTGTACTCATGTCCTGACCACTATGATCAATGAATGTTTCCTCAAACCTAGTGAAGAAATCAGACACACTCTCATCTTTCTTTGTTTGCATGCTGCTGACTTGTCCCAATTCACCCGCAAAGGAGGCATCATAGTTTTCATTAAATTAATAATCCTACCAGGTAGTTCGGCAACTAAGGGTTCCGGTTTGGCACCTCTTACCTGCCGACCATCTGCAGCAGTAATATTAACCCACGTATCTCCTAACTCTGGCGCGTGATCCTCGTGACAGATCTTCGCCCACAAGGGTTGAGGAACTACATTACCCATCAACATATCTATGTCATCTAAATTCATAACACACGCATCAACTGCCTGAGACAACTCCTTGTAATAACCAGCAGGATTTTTACTGGGGTTAAGGCAAGGTCTGCTTAAGAGCCAGGACCTCAGCTCTCTTCCAAGGGACATGTACCCACACTCGCTGAAAATGAGCCGGTGCAGCCACAATACCATGAGCGGCATCAGCCACAACTGCCTCTCTCCATACAGGGGGAACCTCTCTCATAGGATACTGCTTCACTTTTCTCCTAACAGAAGGGTCAGGTTCGAACAATAACTGAGGTGGAAGTCTAGACCTAAAAGTGAGTAGTGTCTCTACCGCTTCCTCAACATCGGAACCCACTATCGTTCCTTTAGCAAATTCAGACTGAACATTAATCAATTCCAGTGGAATTGAACCCAACTCATTATCTTCCCACTCCTGACGAAGGAAGGTACACATGACATCAAAAACATACCTTTGTTTTGATGCCTCCCACTGTAGGAAGATATCCATAACCACTTGTGGACCGTGCTTGGAGGCATTCGAAACCCATCTACGAGCAAGGAGATCTAACACTGCCCTCTCTTCGGGACCAGGAAGCTGACTACGTCTCTGCTTACGTTCAGAAACAGGGGTCATATTCAGTGACCCAAAGAAAGGAGACAAAAGACTAGTGACAGTCTCAGTCATTTGTTGCAGAGCAGAAGGAGAAGAAGTTGACATGAGGACAGGAGACAAAGTGTTTTGAGGCAAGAGAGACGTAGGGACAGAAATAAGAGAAGTCGAGGATAAAGGAGTGTAAGGCAAAGGAGTTTGAGGCAAGGCTGGTGACAAAGCTGGCGGCCCTGGAGGGGGCTGCGCCGCGGGAGGAAGAACCACCTGTGAAGCAACAGATGGCTGAACAACAACAGGGGGTTGAACGACAACAAGGGGTGCAACAACTGGGGGTAATGGAGGTGCAGTAGCACCCTGCACATAAGGGGGTGCTAATCTCAGTAAATGTGACATCAAAGAATCCTTTTCAGGGTCTTCAGTCACATTTGAAAGGAGAGGTGGCAAAGCCGGGTAACATTTGTCAATGGCCATGCAATGTTGTCTATCTGACACTTCAATCGCACAATCTTCTTCATCTTCCTTAAACTGCCTAGCAGCTTGCATTACCGACATATTCCTTTCCTTCCTATCTCTCTTAGCTTGCTTAATTTCTCGCTGTGTGGATTCCTTACGCCCAAGGCGGAAATGGTCAAGCATCGCCGACCAGGCTTTCTTCTTAACTAGCGCAACCTCTAGGTTATCTAAAACATCTTATTCAAAACTACCATGTTGGGGCCATCGTAAAACACCATCTTTCTTTGTATAACGGACCCATACTTCATTAAAGGTAATGGGACCCACACCATGCTTTGAATAGAGCTCATAAGTTGGAGTTCCAACCGGAGGTATCGGACACGAATCCTCCAATCGAGAATCCTTATTACAACTACAACAAAACCATTTCCTAATTTTGCCAAAACCAGGCATCTTTAGCTCACTAGTCTTGCTTCAAACTTCAAGGGCTTATCAAAAATGATACACTCGTAAATATACGAACCCCTCGGCTTCGACTATTGCAATGGCCGAATCAAAACCAAGAAACAAAACAAAGTTGTGGAAGCGACCCACTTATACTTAACCAAAATGTCTGTCACGCCACCAGAAGACCGTCTAACGTCTCGCCTCACAAATCATCACAAGAGGGTCCAAGACAGGGCGACAGTCAGAGCAGCAGTCCTTCGCAGCCGTCGGAAAGGGGAAGCCTCGCAGAAAAAACCTTCGGTCCACGTCGACATGCAGGGGTCAATGAAGTGGCGGCCGTCCTCCAGAATTTCCTCACGGGGCTCCTCACAATCTTCGGGCTTGGACCAGTACTGCTGAAGTCGCCCCAGGTTGGGCGCCAGTTGAAGAACCGGGGTTTAACCCAGCGGCATCAGGGGCACGCCTAAGATCTTCGAGTTCACCTGTCTTGGTATTCAAAGACACGGAATACTTCTGGATGGCGTCAGAGACCAAGTTTATTAGCTGCAGCTAGTAACAGTGATCCTAGAAATACATCACGGTGTAAATTCTCAGGAGACTGCTCATTTTACTAAGACGAGATGTCTCCTTTTATACCCAATATTCACATTATAAATGTACACCCACTACACAAAATTCTAGCCAATAAGATACATTTTCAAACAAAGTATCACATTGCAAAAACTCAATTTACAGTATCCCAACCCAAAAGTTAATTATTAGGAATGTCCCAAATTCAATCTCCACAAGCCGGACAAACCTATAATTGAAAGCATAACCCATGTAATGAAGAAACATAAAAAAAGAAACAGTAACAGATGCTGAACAAGATAAGGCATGTGCAAGGAAACTAAAAAGTTAATGATGTCCTGAACATAGATTGGCAATCTCAGACAAAGATCGATCAGGGAAATTGGCTTTGCGAGGTCAGTTTCAGGTGAAGAGGTCAGTTTCTTACAGTTCATTGCAGAGTCAAAAAGAAACCTAGTTAATGTATACATGAACTAAGAAGGCCAGGCCACTTTGTTCGCCAGGCTACCTTTACAGGCCTACGTGAAGGCAACACAAAATGGTGGCACAGAACAAAATGGAGTCAGACTCGAGAATTGCCGAACCTCACTGGGTGTGAGTGTTTGATTGGTTCAGATGCTCCGTCCATCACCACCCCCTTTTCTACCGCAAATATCAGGGTTGGCAGAGGGAGGGGTGGTAGGGGAGTTATCAAATTGTCCTGTTAACCCAATGGTTTTCGAGCATGTCTTGTCTTTAAGGAAAGATATTTAATTAGCATAATTTGAACAATTTGCATTTAATGTGGGACAGGACATGCAAATGCCCTTGTGGTAAAGCCTCTATATATTGCTGCTCTCTGCAAGGGCGCTGCACTCCCACATCAACACGTGTAGTAAGACATATATGTTTCGTCACGATTTAACGCTAATATTCACATGAAACATGTACAGTCTCTTCCTTCATTTCATATGTCGTAGTAAAAGGGGTTTGTGCTTTGGGACTTATTCACAAAGGTATACGTACGCTTTTGGCGTAAGTTTACTATTTTTTTTGCTCTTCTCAAGCTATGAGTGTATTTACATTTAGTATTTTTTGTGACTGCAGAGACTGTTCTATCTTATATTGCGTGGAGTTCTCTGCAGTCATGAAGATACTTCAAGTAAAACTAGATTTGCAGTTTGTGAAGAGCAAAAGAACAGTAAACTTACACAAAACGTGAACGTTTACCTTTGTGAATAACGATCTGTATGTTAAAGGTTTTGTGTTCCTTTTACAAGAACTGGCCTCTTTTTGCCTCAGAAGCACCGGCCACTCCTAGCCTCTGAAGCCCTGGCCTCTCTTTGCCTCTGTCCCCTCTGAAGCAATGGCCTCGCTTTGCCTTTGAAGCACTGGCCTTTGTCTGTCTCAGGAACACTGGTCTTTGTCTGCCTCAGAAACACTGGCCTTTGTCTGCCTGAGAAACACTGGCCTTTTTCTGCCTCAGGAACACTAGCCTTTGTCTGCCTCAGGAACACTGGCCTTTGTCTGCCTCAGAAACACTGGCCTTTGTCTGTCTCAGAAACACTGGCCTTTGTCTGCTTCAGGAAATCTGGCCTTTGTCTGCCTCACAAGCACTGGCTTCTCTTTGTCTCTGTCGACTCTGAAGCACTGGCCTTTGTCTGCCTTTGCAGCACTGGCCTTTGTCTGCCTTTGTAGCACTGGCCTTTGTCTGCCTTTGCAGCACTGGCCTTTGTCTGCCTTTGTAACACTGGTCTTTGTCTGCCTTTGTAGCACTGGCCTTTGTCTGCCTCTGACGCACTGGCCTTTGTCTGCCTTTGTAGCACTGGCCTTTGTCTGCCTTTGTAGCACTGGCCTTTGTCTGCCTCTGACACACTGGCCTTTGTCCTTTGTAGATACATAGAACATAGACATAGAACATCTAGGACTTCTACAGTGAAATAGCTTTTGGGTGATAGTCCCTGTAAGGATATGTTAACAATACATTCTTGCATGTCCTACTTTTAAATACTATGCATTCTGCCTTATGGGCTACACGTCCTACACAGGGATGACTTTTTAATAGTTAAAATGATTTTTTTACCTTTCAAAAAGGTTTGTTTTAACAGGCTGCACTACAGTTTACACTGCAGCAGGCAAGCTACAATAGTAGATCCGAGGCCAGGTTTGTACTGCCACTGTAGTGCGTGGCAAAATAGGTGCTGGAGTCCATTGCGGGCATTTAACTTACAGATCCTAAGCACACCCTGTACCATAAAGGATACTGTGGCTCCTTTATTGTGCAGCTCATTTACAGTCTGCTCAGACCAAATGACTCGATTAAAACCCACCATAGATTGTAGAACTTGCAACAGAACACCTGTGACACTTGCTGGAAGGTTTTCATAAAATACATTATGTTATGTTATGAGAATTTGTATAGCAGGCTTATCACACAAGGGGTATCCAGTCTCTGGAGTAGGTGAGTAAGCCGATCAGGCTCTTATGTGTAAAGCCAAGTCTCCAGCTTCTTGTGGAAAATCAAGTACAGATGGGGAGATACTGATGTGGTGATGAAGGTTGTTCCAGGATTTGGCGGTGGTGTAGGAAATGGAGCGTCCTCCCGACTTGCTCCTGGAGATGTGGGGTACTTGAGTGAGGTAGAATGAGGCTGAGCGCAGTTGCCTGGTGGGTTGGTAGAAGTTGAGGTGGTGTTTGAGGTAGTCAGGACTGATATTGTGGGAGCTTTGTATGTGTGGGTAAGCAGTTTGAATTGGCATTGCTTCTGTATTGGTAGCCAGTGTAACTCTCTGAGGTTAGTTAGTTTACTTTGTAAATTTATATAGCACAGCTTATCACCCATAAGGGTATCCAGGCACTGTCCATGGGCACAGGGAGATTAAGTGATTTGCCCAGAATCACAGGATGTTGCGCCTACTCCGAAACTCAAACCCGGAACCCCAGCTCCTGAGTCAGCAGCTCTGGTGCTGTGTCACATCCTCTACCTCTGGGGCATGATGTGTGTGTTGAGAGGGAAGTTGATTCTGGCAGCATTGATCTGGAGTGTTTGTAAGAGTTTATTAGTGATGTCAGCATAGAGTGCATTGCTTTAGTCCAGTTTGCTGGTGATGAGGATCTGGGTGGCCGTGCATCTAGTGTTGGTGGGGAGCCAGTGGTAGATTTTGCAGAGCATGCAAAGGTTGAAAAACAGGATAAGGTGATGGCCGGCAGATCTGGGTCCCAGGTCTGTCGGCCACCAGGAGGAGTCCCAAGGAGAGCTGTTGTTGACGAAGATGAGGACTTCAATGTTATCACTGTTGAGCTTTAGGCAGTTCCGTTCCATCCAGTTTGCTATCTTGGACTTGCAGGTGTTGAAGCTAGGGGTGGGCGGAATTTGCGTAGTCGCGCTACACAAAGCTCCGCGAAGCGGTAAAAAATCTCCGCATTCTGCGAACATGCGGAATTGCTTGTCCGCCCGTTCGCGATGCTTTTTTCCTGTTCACGAACGCTGTTTGCGTGCTCGGGGGGGAAATATCTTGTGAACACGCATTTTGAAAGTGCGAACAAGCAAAAAATTAAGCAAAGTCGCAGATCGCGGTATTTTTGGCTATTCCGCGTTCTCCGCGGAACGCAAAATGGCCCAAATTCCCCAAATTCCGCGAGCGGAACGGAATTTACCGGCCAGGCCTAGTTGAAGCTAGTCCTGGTGGTGTGGTTGTTGTCCATGAGGATGAGCAGGGGCTTGTCTGCGCAGGATACAATGTTGAATCGGTGTGATCTTATGAAGTGAGGAAGTGATGCCATGTAGACATTGAAGAGTGTAGGGTTCAGTGATGGCCCTTGAGGGACACTGCAGATGAGGTTTTTGGGATCAGAGGTGTAGGGCAGGAATCTGATTCGCTGGGTCTGGTCAGAGAGGAAGGAGGCCAGCCAGCTCAGGGTGGGACCATGAATTCTCAAGTTGTGGAGTCTTGTGAAAAGTGTGCTGTGTGAGACGGTGTCGAATGCAGCGGAGAGGTCGAGTAATATGAGTGTAGCGGTTTCACCTTTCACCTTTCTCCATGATGGTTCATAATGGTATCAGTTGCTGCGATGAGAGTGGTTTCCATGCTGTGATTGTTGCAGAATCCCGATTGCGAGATGTCTAGTGGGTTGTGTTGTTCGAGATGGTTAGAGAGTTGTTTGTTGATAGCTTTTTCCACGACTTTGCATTGGAAGGGTAGGAGTCAGATGGGTCTGTAGTTGCTGAGCTCCCTTGGGTCAACCGTGGTTTTTTCAGGAGACCTGTGATTCCTGCAAGTTTTTCAGTTTCTGGAAAGGTTCCACTTTGGATGGAGGTGTTGATGATGATGGTGAGGTGGGATCTGATATGGGTTCCTCCAAGATTGAAGATATGGTAGAGGCAGGGGTCGGTGGGGGGCCTGGAGTGACTGTGTCTTTTGAGGTGAGGTGTTTCCAATTTGTGATCTGGGGATCCTGATTTGGTGGTGGTAGGTAGCTGGTTGATGACTTCTTGTGTCTTGTGTAGGAGGTCAAAATGGAGATAGATGTTGAGGATTTTGTTGTGGAAGAAATTGGAGAGGTTGTCGCAGAGTTCTTGTGAAGTGGGTATAGAGTTGGTGGCAGCTGAGGGGTCGGAGATTTCCTTTACAATGTTACAGTGCTCTTTGCAGTTGATGGATCTGTTTTCTAGTCTGAAAACTAGGGCTGATATTTTTGCCTCATTGAGTTTGGTGTGGTATTTCCTGAGTATGAACTTATACGAGTTTCTTGCAGTGGTGACTTACCTGGTTCTCGATTTACCTCCATCTGTTTGCGAAGTTGTTTGGAGTTGCTTGGGTGCACCAACTGGCTTGTGTGTTGGTACTAAATTGTATTGTGGTTTTTAGGAGGGATAGGGTGTCTGCGCTGGTAGTGATCCATTGTTGAATGTTTTGATGTCAGCATGCAGGTCATCAATGAGGTGAGGTTGGTGGGCAGTGAGGGGTTTGGTCAAGTCTGTGTCCTTTATCTTGTTCCAGCTATGTCTGAGTTTGTAAGTAGTCCTGGCAGAGGGGAGTTTAAGTGTGGCGATGGATTAGTGGACGATGGAGATGTCTGTTTTTTTGTACTAGAGCATGGGTAGGAAGGCTGCACAAAAGCCTGGAACCCATTTTCTGACTTAGCCAGAACATTTGAACATCCTTTAATCCCTTCTAATTTTAGTTTATGTTTTTTCATCCTGCTCTCTTCTTTGCCTGGTTTCATTAGAGCATGGCACTATCCACTTTTCTCAGTGTCCTTGGTGAATTCTTGATTACTTTTTCACTTAAAGTACATGGAGTATCATCAATTGACTATGTTAAAGTTTTTAAAATGTTCCACGCGGACCACTTGACCATGTGACCATGTATGCCTCCATGCAAAATCATACAATTGACCAGGATCGATCAGTTGTTTGGTGACACGCGAACCTACTGCTCTCCAAGCAAGGTTAATGCAGTCATTTTCTCTCTAAGGACCTGGTTTTGAGTGACTTTCATGTTTACCTTTACTTTGCTCTTATCATAACATTGCAAAAATCAATTCCTTCTGTCGCTGGAGGATGGACAACATACAGAGCAAAAGAGGTTACATTTAATTGATAGCAGGCTGTTTGATTTTGTCTACATTTACCTGTTCCAGCTGACGTCATGACCACATGCATGTCGACAGGTCATAATAAACACAAGAGAGAAAGGGTATTAAGTATACGGGATCTGTGGGCGCTCAAACAGTATAAACGTCAAAGTTTCTTTTACAAGGTTAGTATTTCTGGTGCTAGCAGGGAGGGGGGACCCACCAAACCCCTCAATGTAAATGTGCAAAATACACATCTAGAACATACACACAAAGTCCTGCGCACTCAAATCAAGTATAACAAACAGTGTGATAATATATTTAAATAGAAATCTGTCCAACGTCGGTTCTTGAAGTTTCATTTATATCTCCTTTTATTCGGTCATCAAATCATTGATAATTTACAGCCAGCCGACACGTGTTTCGTTGTAGGTCTGTACATACACAGAAGCTACAACTCTTCAGGGCTCACTGGCTGAATCCTTAGTATTTTTTGGGCCCGAATCCGGTGATAATTCCAACCCGGCAGGGTAAACTTATATTTGGCAAGTAACAGTATATGGCACTCCGATGTATTTAAAATGTTGCCAAGGACGCCAGAAGTCCGTACGTCTGTACAATAAATAATTACTGTTTCCAATTATCGTGATATATTATGAGTCCTTCAAACCACATGGGTACCTGTGGTATCACTCAATCTAAGGCCGAATCGCCCTCGCATCCCTGGCGTCTGCAACCCGGAAGGTCATATTGTGATTACAGATTTGAGGATGGTTCTCTTTTGGTGCCATAGCAGGATGGTCGTGGTTACAATGACTAACCCAAGTAGGTATTCACCAGGCATTATTAATAGTAGTATGTGCAGGCAGGATAAATGGTGGAGTTAGGATTGGTGTGTTCTAAGCTTTGCTCCAAACTGCATCAATATTGCCTTGATCAGCCCAAGCTTCCTAGCATTTAATTTAACATATCAATGCAGTCTGAGGTTTGTAGCCTGAGACCATTGGGACAGAACTGTATACGCGGTGTCGCAGAGTCATCTCATAACCGTATTGGTGGGAGGGCTCATGGTACGCATACTGGTTTATATGTAAAATGATCATCTGATTCCATGCCAATAAGGACACCTGCGGAGAGACCCATGGTATTTGTCGAACAACCCAGCACATTCTCAGAGGTGTAGTGATATTTCACTCCAATTGGACTAAGTTTGTTTCCGGATTAGAAGGGTTTGCATGAAGTGAAACTGGGCTGGAATATCGTATCCCTGATGCCAGGTAGATGTCAGATGGCCTTTATTACATGTAATCTCTACGCTATGAGTTTAAATCTGAGGTGCATAAATTCGTAGTGACTTACCGCACAAGATTGCAAATTGTTGATATTTTTCACTGAAGGGTAAGCAATTCTATGCTTGTTGGTTAGAGAAGGACACACATCTCCCGAAACATTTGTTGGAAAAGCAACCAGCAGGAGGAATCAATGAAGTGATGTAGAAGGGACTGATCAAAGCAGAGCTTGCAAATGCTACTTAACTTAATTAAAAGATTCTGTCGCTGAACGCAGGAAGGATCTCCTGCCCGGGGCGTGGGTGGAGCTCTCTATGTCAACAACAAGCTGACAGACTTGTTTCAGAGACCTTGCTTGATTCAACACGGGAGAACACAAGTATAACAACTTCACTGCTTTTATTAAATGTTTGCTCAGAAATGGATGCTAGAGTGGATGGTACCCCGTGTGGTGATCTTGGGTCAATTGCATCATAATATTATGTCATTGGAATGTAGAATGTCCTGTGTGGGTTTCTAGTCAAGTGATTCTATGTTAGACAGTTACTCTGGAACTGCTGCAGCTGTGGCTAATAAATACACGTCTTGAAGTATTTTTGTCTGCTGCTATTTACTACATTATACTTCATTACAATTTGGCGACGATTTAGGCACAGCAAAGAATCCACGCAGTAAGAAGCACTGCTTTTAACAAACAACAGGAAAGAAGACACTCTAATGAAGAATATATCGCAATCATAGAGAAAAAACTGGCTTTTATATTTTCATTTATATGCTGCAGTTAAGCGCTGGACTATTACTATCAGAAATTGAAAGACTTATTTTTTTAAAGATATACAGTCATCGCTTTTCATCGAGCTACGCTATATCTAAAAAAAACGTGTCTTCTAAATTGTCTCAGCGAAATTTCAGCATTAGGTGCACTTGGATCCCCTCAGAGGGGATGTATGACGTTACAACGCATACATTTACATTACGGCACATTACATTGCGGTTTTTACAACGCAAGTCGTTACGACTTGCGTTGGAGGGCGCTGGACTTAGGAGTAGTATAATTTACTATTCCAACTCCAGTCTACGTACAGTAGGGAAGGTGTTGGATAGTAAATTATACTATTCCTTGTCCTAGAGCGTCATCCAGCGCAAGTCGTTGTAACGACTTGTGTTGTAAAAACCCAGATGTAATGGCATCGCGATGTAATCCCCGCGCGGTAATTGATGTTTCCCCCCAGACTATCTCTGATACTGTGAGGTTCTTGGCCTTTCCTATGGGATCCTGGGATGATTGCTAAATGAGTTTAAGGACTTGTCAATCTTTGATTTACATTGACAACTATTGACAACTATTTGAGGACCAACCAACCCATACCCAACCTGCAAAGCAAAACTTAACCTCTGATTATATACCATATCACATGCCCATTAATAATTAGGTTACATCAAAATAGATCACTTGGATTAGTGTTTTGGTTTTCACATTGTAGAAAATAATCGTACTTACTTATATACTCGTTCTGCACTCTACAGTTGCAACTGGACTCTGTCTCCTTCAAGCTCGTTTCATGACCCTTTCTGCTTTCGGCCACTCAGACCATCATGGGTTACTTCATCTACCAGCCGCCAATCACCAGCCCATCATTCATCTTGAAGATGTTACAACCTCACCCCAGCTCCACCAACTACAAGAAGCGCATCGTCCTTGGCAACCACAATCGCCCAAGTGATACATCAACCACGACAATGAGGAAAGCTTCCTGAGTCTTTTGGGCATAACTGGCATCGCTCCGTTTTTATACGTTATACACCTGTATTAAGGTAAAGATGATTGACTTCTTCTGCGCCAGCATAACAAACAATACCTGCCACCATTCACAATGGAAAAAGGTCACAATTTAGACCTACAGACATATCACGACCTAAGTATCGACTCCTGAAAAATCCTCAAGGTAAGTGTAGATTAATTTTTATTAACTCCAAGGTGACAATATTTTGGGAGTCAATATTAGGGTCCGGATATAAATGGAGGTCAATATTTCGACCACAATATTGTCATACTACACCTCAATAACACTTTGACTGGACTGGCATGGTGTGTTCTTGACCTTGTATCTCCAAACCACTCAGTACAATTGAATTTAACAAACACTACCAAAGAATTGGCTTCACATCAACAAGACATACATGTCAGTCATATCTGTTCCCCCAGCATGGATGTTGAAGCTTTGCTTCAAGACTTCGACTTAATCCTTGAGAAGATGGCCGATGCGCCCACTCTGCTCAAGTCTCGCTCCAGATGGTTTTGGGTATTGTGGGCCCACTGAAAGCCTCAGTATCTCTGTTGGTGAACATGATGAAACATATCACCAGACAGGGAAACAAGAGTGGACACAGGAAAGGGAGTGAGAGAGAGAAAGTCTGGACTAGAACCCACTTTCCGAGATTTAGTCTGTTTCAAGGGACGGCCCCACTCTGGCGGGATGTTACGACGATTGTAAGTAGAGCCAACCAGCAGGAACACAAAGGGCATATAATAGGATATTATAATAGCTGGAGGGCAAGAACTAACCCTGGGCGAAGCACTACGCTACGCTCGCGTAGTTTGTGACGTTTGCGCAACTCCGCACTACGCGAGCTGCACGTAGCACAGTGCAAACACGCGTAGTACAGCTTAGCGTAGTGCAGCGGTCATTTTTTGCTTGTTCACGGTCCTCAGCGTCATGTTCGCGACCGCGAGCAAGCAAAATGACATCCCGGGGAGATTCTCAACGTGGGGAGGTCAGGTTTCTCATTGCGAGTGGTTGCGCATGCTCGTGACCACTCGCGATGAGAAACTACCAGTTCGCATTGAGAAAGCTGCCGCTCGAGTAAAAATCTACTCGAGCAGCAGAAAACTACAGCTCGCAAGATGCCGTTTAAAATGATTGCACAGTGCCGGATGCTTGTCCGCACTGTGCAATCATTGAAAACGCATCTTGCACAGTGCGAACATGCTACTATGTAGCTCGCGTAGTGCTACGTGAAGTTTGCGTAGTGTGAAGTGCACTTCGCGTAGCTTCGCGTAGCGCTACTTCGCGAACTACGCCCACCCTTAGCAAGAACACATACCAACTGAAACAAGGCATACCGTTTTATCAGTGGATGGTGCCATGGACATCTAAAGGATTTTGGGGACCCTGGGCCAAATGCACTGGCACCCTTGTCCAAATTCTTAATGTGTTTACATCTAATATTCAGTGTGTGTTCAATATTGTAACACAGCAGCAGCTCACTAATATTCCTGCAAATAATCTCTGTGACACCTTCCCATTTCTCATATGTGAAGTCCGGTTTTGATCTAAAAGAAACTTTTTTTACAGATGTCGCATGAAACATAAACACATTTTCCTGCTAAATGTTTGTAATTGATTTTCACGCATCATCCACATTAAAAATAAATGAAAGGAAAACAGTATTTAAAACAATCCATTTAAGAAATATTAAAAATCATCAGGAGAAGGCTCTGTGCAGCACAGAGCTGGCTCTATCAGGGAGTCTCCTGAAAGGTGGGTGCCCTGGGCCGGAGCACACTTTGCCCATGCCTAAAAACGTCTCTGGATGGTGCTATGATGAGCCAGAAGGCAACACAGATTCTGGTCTCGACACTGCTGAACACACACAGGTAAGACTCTACAAGAAATGGGACAAGGGACAGCACAACTAACAATACAAATGCAAAAAGAACAATTGATGGACAGAATGCAGAACAATGTCATACATTCACCCCAGTACAGAGATCTGGGCCAAAATCCATCATTGTTTTCCATGCCATTCCAGTTTGGACCCTGCCATATGCAAATCAGTCTTGACCCTGTGCCCCATGGGAACAGTCCAGCCTGAACTGCCAGGCTATGTCTTCCCTGGACCGGAATCAAGCATCCTAGGGCTGGTTTCTGGCTATCAGCCGTCATCAGCTAGGATAGCTTGACTCCAGTGGCATAGTGACTCCTTCCCTCCTCACATCCCTTCCCCTGTGCTCCCACGCTTCTCCCCCCAGCACTTCGAGTAAGGAATGCACATGTGCGGGCTCCCGCGCATGCGCAGTTCCCAGAAGAAGACGCCATGGAGACGGACGGAAGCCCTGGTACGCCGCTGATAAGGTAAGGTTATTTGAAATGCTATATATCATGCTTTTTAAAGTTATTTAATACTGCGGGCGGAGATGCGGGTGGCGTTCGGGAGGCCAACTTCTGTTACGCCTGAGTGTGCGGAGATTTCCCTTGTTTCTCCGCCTATATCTCGGAAGGCGGAAGGGGCAAATCTCCTCACATTCCGTGGGCGGAATGGAGTTGTCCGCCCACCCCTACACAGCAATAGTACAATGTTGGACGTATCCCACGATGCACTCACTCTGTCTAAAATTTACAGCTGGGTCAACGGCAGAACAAATGTGAAATGTAATGGCTTAGTGCAAATTTGCCGCCCTGACAGTGATGGAGTACTGTTAGTCAGCACGTTGAAGGAGGTGAGCCGCTTATGCGACGTAAAAGGGTCTGTTAGCGCAGACAGCGGATCAACCAGCCCACATCTTAATTCAGAGGGCGGGAATCCGTCAGCTCAACGGAGTACTTGTAACCGCCGCCACAGAGGTACAATGGGAGTCCTGCCAAGATCTAAATCAGGCCCTAAGTCAGAAGGTAACATTTTTGACTGGGACAAACTCCCTTGGGATATCTGGCCCACAATCCATCCCTGTCAGATTGAAATCACACCTGTGTCATGGTCTACCACTTCAAAAGATGATTATTGGCGCTGAGTTCTTTATGGCAGTATTTTTACGTTAGAAATCCATACCTCCAGTTCCCCTTATTAGATTTTTGTCATCTTGGTGGAATTTTGATTCTAATTCATTTTTGTTTTTTTATTTTTGGTGTTTTTAATTTATTACTGTTTTAGTGGGGCATACATAATTTACAAATTTCCCTAAAGTAAGTCTGTCTGTCACAGCATTAGCTACAATTGTTTTAAGCTCAGGTTAATTTAGTGACTTTTGATGTTCACCCCCACAATTCAGTGTTATTACTCCTAGAAAGGGCCAAGAGCGCACCCCAACAAATATTCACTTTCTCACAATATACATATTGTCTTTAAATGTATTGTCACATCTTTTTTCTTAGTGTGGTAAATTAGAATGTATTTAAATACTAGGGCTAGTCACAAAGGCATTTTGGTGTACATGAAGCAGAACTCCTGTAGAGATATTTTACAATATTTCACTTGCTGAAGTGAATTAACTATAAAACATCTGAAATGGGAATAAAATGTGAATATCTTTACCTAAAGCACAAACGGAAAGACCTGTGCACTCTTTGTACTTTTACTAACAGGTATTTGGACATCTTGTGGTTTATTTACAAAGGCATGTAAGAGTATGTGAAAGGTATTCCTGTGGTATTACTTCCTGTACGCATAAATTGTGGTGTGACTTGGAGACATAGGGCCGATTCACAGAACTAATTTAAGACAAAATCCTAAACGTACTACCATTTTGGTATTCACAGAAGGCACTTACTCATTTCGGTATTCACATAAGTTAGGAGTCCTAACTTTACTACTCCTAAACTGAGAAAAATCCTAACTTTAAGACTTTCGGTATTCACAGAAGACATTTAGGAGTCCTAAAGTTAGGAGTCCTAACTTATGTGAATACCGAAATGAGTAAGTGCCTTCTGTGAATACCAAAATGAGTAAGTGCCTTTTTTGAATACCAAAATGGGATTAAGTTTAGGATTTTGTCTTAAGTTAGTTCTGTGAATCGGGTAAGCATGGGCTGAAAATTCGTTCCGCTCGCGAAATGTGCGTATTTTTGGCAATTTCGCGTTCCGCAAACCGCGCGAAATTGCCAAACAATCCGCAATTCGGAAGTTTGCAAATTGTTTTGCTTGTTCGCACTTCAAAAATACAATCTAGCGCGCACTGCATTGACTTACCTTGATTCTGAGTTTGCTGAGTTGTTTTCCTCCCTAGGAACAAGATGGTCGCGCCCAAAAACTACCACATTGGTAAGTTCGTGGTAGCCGCGCTGAAAAAAAAACCAGCGAACACGCCAAAATAAAAAAATTCGCAAGTTCACACAAATTTGCAGATTTTGCGGACCGCGGATTCGCTTTCGCGCAAATTCACGGAACGCGAATTTGCAAATTTCACCCTAACTTAGAATCAGGCCCATAACCTTTTCTGTGTGCTATATAGCAAGATGGCTCATTATATATGGCATGACATGGTAGCAGAGGGGTATCAGTCTGCCACTCCTTCATATGACCTTGTGTGTGATCTGATGAGGGTCAGACATGTAGCTCATTAGTCTGTACCTAGGGGCCGATTATGATGGCGGACGGACCTGAGTCCGTCCTCCACCATAGAGTAGGAGGGACCGTCCGCAGGGGGCAGCGGCGGTCCCTCCGTGCAAATTAGGATGTGACCGCCACCCTGGCGGTCACATCCTGTATTTTTAACATTGTGGCGAGTGCTGCTTGAAGCAGCACCTGCCGCAATGTTAAAAATGTAAGTTGTGCATTTGCATGCACAAAGCGGCAGGCACCGCGCGGTGCCTGCCGTTTTGTGCATGCAAATGCAGGGGGGTACCATAGGTACCCCCCATGTGCACCCCCCACCCCCCCTTCACCCCTGGGGGCCCGCAACGGGCCCCCAAACAAAAATCCGTATGACTTTGCAAGGCGGAAATGCTGCCGTGTAAAGGCATGTTACTCCAGACATCCTAATATGGCTGGCGGTGTCTGATAGACACCGCCAGCCATGTTAGTGCTTTTCTGCCGCGGACGGGAGGCGACCGCGGCGGAAAAGCTGCGGACTGAAAACGATCCCCCAGCCATCCTAATCTGGCTTTTTCAGTCCGCGGCGGTTTTCCCGCATCCTCCGGGCCGGCGGTGGCTTCCGCCCCTTAGTTCAAAGAATGTATCCACAAAGGCTTCTATACCTCGTATTTCTACCAGTCCTCAACGTAGTTTTGGCGCGTCCAGAAAGAGACCGATGCCTACTTTTCTTAGCTTTGACTTAAAATTTAGTCTTTGTGGTCTAAAGAAAGACTCTGACTTGTGTTTCCTCTCCCCTTCTCTCCAGGGAGCACAGGAAAATAAAGTTGTATGCACTTTACAATCTGCTCTTAGCACCAGTATCACTCCATTATTACTAGATGGTGGGGTATGGTTTCCAGGCTCTCTGGGGGGAGCCTGCGGACAAAGAAATATTTTTTCCAAACTATGAGAAAAACAAGTAATGGACAAAAAAATAACATAGTAGCCCAGAATAGAAGAGCAGCAGAAACAACCTGGGATTTAGTAGCTATTATTAGAAACTGTCTAATGACAGCCCGAGGTCAGCCCTGTCCCACACATTTCAGGGCATTCCAGTTGTCCTGATGAGAAAACCATGACTCAGGATTTACTTTGGAACAAATTGCTGTACAATTGCGCCTGAAGACTTTGCCAACATGCACCTTATACTCTTCTATTTAGGTATATTGGGCCATATGTATCAAGCAAATTAGGATTTGCAAAGGCCGAAATTCGCAGAATTTCGGCCTTTGCGATTGCTAATTTGCTAAATGGTATGTACGAAACATTTTGGCAGCAAAATAAGGAATCGCAAAATTTGCCATTCCTTATTAAGGAATCGCAATTTTTGCGATTCCTTAAATGCAATGTATCAAAGAAAAATAAATTCAAACATGCCCATAAGGATTCGCAATTACCACCAACTTCTAGTTGGTGGTAAGTTGCGAATTCTTTTCAAAAAGCAATCTTTTTAAAATCCAAAGGTGCCATATGACGCTCATACATGCCCTTAGGGCATGTATGTGCGCCATATGCCCACACATGTCATTTTCAGGGGTGCAGCAGGGTGTTCTTGTGACACCCCTGCACCCTTGAAAATATTCGCAATTTGCGATTAGCAAATTGCTAATCGCAAATTTCCCCTTCATTCCTATGAGCCACCTGGCCCATAGAAATGAATGGGAAATTTGCGATTAGCAATTTGCTAATCGCAATTTAGGAATGTTAAGGCATCGCTAAAAAGAAGCGATTTCCTACATACATACCATTTTGCGATTTCTAAATAGCGATTCCTTAAAAATCGCTATTTAGGAATCGCAAAACGGTATGTTGATACATATGGCCCATTCTTTTGTAAAGTAAATTCTCTTGAAGGAGTTAGATGACATTACATATCTTCAGCTAATTTATCTGTTTCCTTATAGTTTAATCTTTGAGTTGTATTGTTACTTGTGAATGTATCTTTTGTATTGAGCCTTTGTATGTTGCGCCTTGAAGCTGATTTGATTCCTGTTATTGTCTGTACTTTATAAATGAAATATATACAAGTAAATGAGTGTGAAGTAAGGGGAAGGGGAAAAAGAAACCTTTTCCGTTACATTATTAAATTCCTCTAATGACTATTTTTGCCTGTCTATTAAAATATATGTATGCACATATTTCTTATGAGATGTGTAGATTAATCTTTAGGGAGCTTTACCTTCTTCTGGTAGAGCTCCTCCCCCATGTCAGTTGGGGAGAGGGGGTAGGCCAATGGCTAGAGCGGTTGACCTCGAAGCTGGGGAACCGGGTTTGAGTCTCAGCAGGGGCGCTTAACATCCTGTGATTCTGGGCAAATCACTTAGGGGCCGATTCACAGAACTAACTTAAGACAAAATCCTAAACTTACTACTTTTGGTATTCACAGAAGTTAGGATTTTGTCTTAAGTTTGTCTTAAGACAGACTTAAGACAGACTTAAGTTAGGATTTTGTCTTAAGTCTGTCTTAGGTCTGTCTTAAGACAAACTTAAGACAAAATCCTAACTTCTGTGAATACCAAAAGTAGTAAGTTTAGGATTTTGTCTTAAGTTAGTTCTGTGAATCGGGCCCAAAGTCTCCCTGTGCCTAACAAAATTATTGTGTCCATCTGTGACGTAACTGGTGCTCATGTAAAGCGCTCTGATACCTTCAAGTCGAGTTTGCGCCATATAAAACTCCCCCCCCCAAAAAAAATGTACTATCATGCTGCACCTCTCCCCACACCTTCTTTTTCTACTCCGCCCACTGCCTGTCTGCAGGCACTTACAATGTCAAGGAAGGCTACACTGAGGCTAGAGGGGCTGGGTGATGGCACTTGCCACCATGTTAAGGGAACAAACCCAGCCATTGCCCAGTTGAATGGTCTCCACCCAACAGACCCTGTTCTGTGAGAAGGCTGTGATGAGACTTGGCTGGGGGGGTTGGGGAAACTGACCAGGGTCATCAGATGCGGGTGAGGGTCAGAGAAGTCACCATTCCCCAGGTCTGTAGTTTTAGATTAGAGGGCTCTATGCTGGTGCAGAAATATTTTAGGGGTGGGCGGACATTTCCGTTCCGCCCAAGGATTGTGCGATAATTTGCACTTTCCTCCTTCCGCAAAGAAGGCGGAAAAACTGTGCAAATTTCCGCACAATCCAGAGCGGAACGGAAGATGGCTGCCCGCCCGCCTCTCGCTTCCCGCCCGCCTTCCTGTCCGCCTTATTAATTATATTTACAAGCTGGAAATAAAGTTACATAAAACTTACCTTATTATTGAACTGCAAACTTCCCGATCCGGCTTCTTCTTTGAAACTGTGCATGCGCAGCAGCCTGCGCATGGGCATTCCTGGCGAGGAATGCACAGGCTCACGCGCATGCGCAGTTTCAAAGAAGAAGCCGGATCGGGAACGTTGCGGCGCAATAATAAGGTACATTTTATTTAACTTTATTTCCAGCTTTAAATATAATTAATAACGCAGGCGGGAAGGCGGGCGGGAAGCAGAAGGCGGGAGGCGGGTGGGCTCTGCGGAATGGATATATCGCGGAGAGGCACGGAGATTTGTTCAATCTCCATGCCTCTCTGCAATAGTCCATTCCGCAAATTCCTCCCACCCCTAAAATATTTAAACATATAGACATTAACCCCTTAACTGCTGCAGTTCCCTGTCCACCTCCATCCCCCACACCCTCTTCCCCTGTGCCAAATCATTGTTTTGATGTTTAGGACACTTCAAGTCTTTATAACTTTTCTCCGGCAAAGGGTATCCAGAACAAACTTGCATCTATTCGCACAAATGCTGGGGATTCTAAATATATGCCGGGTTTGTGAATTTCCCTAGGGGCAGAAAGTAGCCAAAATGTTTGTTTTGGAAAAATGAAAAAAGTGCTGAGCAATAAAGCATGTGTTTGTTTTCTGAAAACGACATCAACAAAAGGTTTGCTGTGCTAAGATCACCATCTTCCCAGCTTTCAGGAACAAGCAGAATTGTAAAACATATATTTTACCACAGATGTTGCAGTTTTCTAAATAGTAGTTTATTTTTTTCAATTTCTGTGGTTTCCACCTACTTGCAATTTTTGCTGAAACAGGTGCAAAACCTATGGGTGATCCTGGAAAGCCATACAATTATGAAAAGTAGATACATTTTGCAAATTAGCATGGGGTCGTTTGTGTAGACTGTTCATCATTTTCCCAACAAAATTAATCATTGAATTAAAACATTTGTTATTAAAAATCGGAAAATATAGAAATAGGTGAAAACGTTGTCATCTGTAGGTTTTTGCCCAGATGGCCAATTTTCAAAAGTAATATACCTTTACAGCTGTTGGATCTTTCTGGTTGCTTGGATATATAATGGTTGTAGGTTGTGCAAAAACAAGGGATACCCAGAGCCAACAACTGAGCTGCAGCTTATAATGATTCTTCATCGTGTAACGACCATACAGCAATTCATATGGTAAAATCAAATGAATGAAAAATGGGTAAGAAGGGAACATATGAATTTTTTAATGTGTACAAGATTCTGTGTTTAGGAGATTTGTTATTTGCATAACTTTAAATTAGGGGTTTTCCATACAGTCATGAGATTCAGAGGGAATTTTGCAAAATGTGCTTCTTTTTCACACTGGTTTACTTTTAGAATCCAAAAATGAGGGGGAAATCAAATTGATATATTCAATTAATAATAACAAATGTTCTACCATTGTGGATTCCCACAGTTCTATTGATAAAAACGGATGTATGACGGTACGATGTGTACCGTCACAACGCGTGCTTTTACAACGCGTCTTTTACAACGCAAGTCGTAACCACGAATTGCGTTGGCGGCGCGGATAGTAAATAGTATAATTTACTATTCTAACACCAGTCCCCGTGGATACTAGGGAAGGTGTTGGAATAGTAAATTTACTATTCTTTATCCTCTAGCGCCCTCTAACGCAGGTCGTGGTTACGACTTGCGTTGTAAAGGACGCGTTCTAAAAGTACTGCGGGGTAACATCCGCGTTGAAAAGGATGTTCCCCGATAAAAACAGCACATCAACTGTGTGGCTGGGACTATTGTCAATAACATGAAAGGTTTCAACTCTCAACCTGAGACATCAAAACTTTTGTCTTGTATATTGAACCATTTTTATGATGTGGGTAGCTGTGGTATATGGGCCTAGGATTGGTGGACACCCTGGAAAACTCTGGGAAACATTTTCCAAAAAAACTAGAGACCCCGGGGAGCCAAAGTTGGTGTAACTTGCGTGGATCCCACAATGTTTTCTTTGCCGTAATGCCCTGTAAACTTCAACTTGCTTTCTATCTAAATCCTGTCATTTGCAGTGCATTAAGGGTTAGAAAACAAGGTGAGATCCATGCAAGTCAGGATGCCCAGCATTCGCCTGAGTCTCCAGTTATCAGAAATGCCTTGTGTTCATCACGTACCCTGGTTGCCGGCCTGCTCAGAGCAACAATAATGTGGTGCTTCATAGGCCGGTGAGTAGATAAGGAGCTGAGGGGGCAGAAAAACTGGCAGTTTTACGAATAGAACAGTGGCCTGATGTCAGGATGGTCCACCCACCCACTCCTTTTTTAGGTCTCGGCTAGCGTAGGCTGCGCTTGCGCAGTCTCGCTGGCTAGATTTGATGTTTCTTAGTATGGGGTTTAAACCCGGCCCTCTTCTCCATTGGCTGGCTTCCTAAACGGAGGCCAGCCATTGGAGAAGAGGTTTGTCTTTTTATTGAAGTCCCATCTTTTTCGGATTGGGGTGTGTGTTTTTTCGATTCTTTCTCTCTGTGACGTCTTCAGTCAATCAAAAAAACACGCCCCTCAGTCTGAAAAGGACGGTGCTTAGTCCGTTCGTGTTTATGCTAAATGTTACAAGGCAGCGGCCGTAAAGGCTATTGAGGTGTGCCCTTTAATGTTTGTAGCAGTATGACTCACTCGCCAAAATGCACTTAGGGCCCCCCATCTGGTCATGACGCCGCCATTTCAACGCTCCCTTCAGACTCCTTCCCGCCCACGCAGAGCAGTCCGGGGACCCGCCCCCGCTCGCACGGAGTGTCACGCAGCTTCCCCTCTCCGTCACCCCCTAGCCGGCACTCCACGGCCCCTCATTGGCTCGCAAATCTGAGTCAGTTCTTTTGTCCGAAGGCACAGATGGGCGGGGACCTGGAAGATGGATTATTAAACGAAGGAGCGCGAGGCGGCTGCAGCACAAGCTAGCCGTATACAGTGTCTTTTCAGGACAAGGTGGACGTCTCTGCGCCTGCTCACCAAAACTTCAGCGCTCACGCGACCAATGCTCCTGCGCCCTTCTGAGGAACGTGTACTCACGCTAGGTGGACGTCTGCGCACTGAGAAGTCCTTGTGAAGGCGCGCGAACACTATGCCTGCGTACCCGAGCTCTCTCTTACCGGCAACTGAGCGGCATGGAGCAGGTTCAAGAACTGCTTTCGGACACTCCCTCCGCCTGCTTGGCTGGGGGGATCACAGCCTGTGCTGCGGGAGTGCTGCTGTACTGGGTGGCGAGGAGGTGAGGTAAAATGCATGCATGGGGAACTTCTTTACACCTATGAGGGGGCGGGGCTGGGTTGTGACATTAATTCGTAGCATGTACAGTTGAGGCAGTTCTGTCAAACCGTGTTTTTGGGGCCAGAGTGCTGGCCTTTTAAACCACTACCCGCAGTCCAGTGAGGTGTTGTAGGGGGGCAGTATAGGCGCATACAATGTATGAGGGACTCTGCACCAATGCGAGCAAACTTATTCTCCCCTTGTTATCTCCTGTCTCTACATTAGAGCATTCCAATGTGTACTCAGGTAGGGGTAAAACTACTGGGGCAAAACTGGTTTTCACAGCGAGCTACCAGTTTGTATGCGATATAGAATCGCTTTGTGTAACACGTGTGCTCAATGCATCTCTGATTTATGATGAACTTTTTGTTACATTTAACATGGAGGGGTAGAATCAAGAGTGAATATGAGCATCTGTCATCCATTGCTTATGCGTTGCTTGTGTCCGACTGTCGCGAACCGTGTTTTTTTTCTATTTTGCTTACTGAGCTCTGAACTGTCACTCATAGTACGGAGGGGATGAGTGTTGTACTGCTCACTATACATTTTAGGGCTGAGGTAGGAGTATTGTGTAGGATGGGGTTGATGTCTGTGTGTACTTCATGGTCGCACATTGTGCGCAGGGTCTTGATCTGGCTTCTCACAGGCAAAAGGCTCCTGAAGTCCTGACTCCAAACCAGAGCTCTCCACCCTACCCTGTAAGAGCTGGAAGAATACAGTACGAAGCGATCTGCAGACCACGTTGGCAAATTGCAATTAAAGGCAGCCATGTCAGAGTCTAATGTCCAGTGCGCATCGTTTGCCAAAGGCCATCAGTTAGGAAGAAGTGAAGGGAAAGTCTTTGGGTACCAGTGATAAAACTGAACATTCCAGTTATAGGGTCGGTGGAAGGCTCTATCCTCTGCTCTGTACAAAAGGACCATGCTCCTCTGCAAGACGGATAGGTTTCGACCCAAAGTCTTGGTCTGCAAAGGGCTTCCACGGGTCCTTATTGGCTCTTTGAGACCCTACTGGTCAGACGTAAAATGTATTTGTGTCCTTTTTTTGCATTTGTGCCTTTATGAGCGTAGTGAAAATTATACTACCTCAGGTTTTACACTTGTATGCACTACCACTTTGGAGCTAGTAGTAAAAGCAGCACACAATGCAGAAAAATCTGAAATAATATAGATGGATATACACTCTGCATGCACCGATCATTTCTAATTTTGCACCAATATCAGTATCAGATGAAAAAAGACACATAAAAAACACACCCAACATAGAAAACACTTCTTTGTACACAGTGATGTACACAAGGCTCTTCTTCTTTTCAACGCATTTTCAACCCACCATTGATTTAACCGCAGCCGTTAATGCATTTTATTGTAAGCCTCATATCCCACATACCCATTGGCCAGTTGCGCACGTCGTATCCCACTTGGGGTTTTGTTTCCTTTTCTGCACTTTGGTGTCCTGCCTACCAAGTTACCTAATAATGTGATGGAGTGTTAAGGTCATGGGGTTCCCTGCAGGGCCTTAACCACACTGGCACCTGGTGGGATCATTTATGGATCTATTCAGCTTACAATAGGCTAGGGGTGGGCATAACTGGCGTAATTCTCTCTAGCGTAATTACCAAAAAATGACTCATAACTATGTGTAATTGTGTGAGAAGTGTAATCCAGCATTTAGGGGTATTTTCTTAGTGCAAAAGGAACCTTTGCATCCAAATAGGCCAGAACATGCAATATATGGTAATAAAATAGCATTCCATACTTACAGGACACGTACAGCAGTTGCCGACAGTCACTCGCTCTCTTATTTCATTGTTCCTGTGGTAGGAATTTCGTCCCCAAATTACTCTTACTTACTCAAGTTGGCGTAATTGCATATTTCAGTAATATCACATCACAAGAGTAATGCGTAATTACTGAAATTACTCAGATAAATCTGACATAAGTAAAATTTCTCCCCAGCTTACAGTAAACTCTCTCCCAATCTACTGACGTTTCGGAGTTTTTTCATTCTTCTGGGGCTTCACCAGAATATATTCAAACCATTTTATTAGAAACTTCTTTGTCTGAGCACGGTGCTCTTGAATGTTTAGTTGATTTTTGCTATCCTACCACCACTTACAGAGTTTAGTCTCGAGCTTGGCTGTGCTATGAAAGTGTGAGCCAGGGAAGCCTTTGTAGGCATGGCCCTTCTCTGTCCACTAATTGCCATGCCCATGTATAATGGGAGCTCTTGCAGAGCGTGCTAAACCTTTACACCTTTTCTCGCTAATACCAGGTCATCATGTTTCTTCCAACCATGCTCTCCGTGCTCAGCCATTTTGCCAATTTTCTAGGCCACAAACTCTAGTGGAATCCTAGAGAACTGCACTTTCCTACCGTTTAACCGTACCAGTTTAGTTCACTTTTCTCAGGTGGTACCAATGTGAGGAGTCGTTTTATCTGTTTTAGGGCATGTTTTGTCACTTTGTATTGCTTTGATGTATAAAATACCAATGCAGTCTTGGCTGGGGATGAGTGCGCTAGAGACCAAAGCCAATGGTGTCCAAGGAACACTTGATCATATGAGTAGCCATGTTGTAAGAAACAAGGGGTCCCTTAGCAGAAATTAGTCAATTACGCAATACACTGGGACTATCGATATAACCCATGGAATGTTCAATCAACTTTTAAAATGCCATTTTATTAATACATAAAGTAATGCACTTATATAACACACAAAGGTAAAAATAGAAGAGTGACAAAAGGCATATAAAATTACAGTCACATCTCTAAAGAACACAGCACTACTGCACCCACTTATCAATTACATAGTCAGAAGGCTCAGAGTGATTAGGTCGACAACGTTTCGATCCACCCAAATTTAGGGATCATCATCAGGACAATACGATGTTTGTCTGGAACCATAAACATAAGTGAGAAAAATTGCTGAATATGAAAACCTATAAATGGAAGGCAAAGTAAGAGGAAGGGGGAAAAAAGGAAGATATATATATTTTTTTTAAATAGCATAAAGTTGTTCAGTCTTCAATAAGTGAGGTTTCATGCAACAAAACCTCCATGCTGAGGTCACTATGAAATATCTTCCAACTAGTGACTATAGTTGAACGAAAGGGCTAAAATCGCGGTTGTTATGGTAGTTTTGATGGTGGTTCTTGCATCAACATTTACCATGGTGATAGGCGGGAGCAGCAGGGACTACGGTGTATGTAGTGATAACAGGTGTGGGGTGCTTTATGCAAAAATAAAAACACCAAAGACCATTTAGTAAGAGCCTGTCTCCCAGCTCTAACCGATCATTTAAACACTTTTAGGGTATGACACCCCTGTTGCGCTTTACAAATGTGGACTTTACTTTTTTTTACTTTTGGTTGGCCACTGGAATCACGGGACATGCAGTGTGTGTGAGTTCATTATTAAAATGAAGGCATTTGTGTATAAAGATGTTATGTATCTCCTTCTCTCCTCTCTCAATGTATTGAGACTGAAATATTTTGTCTGATGCCTGATGGAGCTACCTGGTTTAGCTATAGGGGAGATGGGCCGTGGATTCCCTCCTTGGTCGTCACCTACCCAGTCAGTCTTTAGACAGACTTCCTTTCGTCTCTCCTTGTTGTCTCTTCCCTTATCCTCCCTTTCTCACCTCCCCTGCCCCTCCACTACTTTTCTCTCTCCTTTCTCTCCTCTCCTAATTGTACTGCCTATATTTTGATGTATTGTGTAATTGTTGAACTTTTTCTGTTACATTGTTGATTCTCATGTAAAGCGCTCTGATACCTTCGGGTCTAGCCAGCGCTATATAAAACTCTTTAATAAATAATAAAATAATCTGTATTTTAATGGCATAGACCGCATGCCGGCAATTCCACACCTACAAGCGCAAGACAAGCCAGACATGTAATAGGATTTTGCACTCATGTCGCATTGTTTTGGGTAGAGCAGAGCTTACTGGGATCCTGTTATCATGCTTGCCCTCGCAGTGATGAGTGGTGGAGAGCAGTATCCTTCCATACAGAGAGTATGAGGTTGCAGAGCTGGAATTTCTGTTTCTGAGGGGCCTGCAACCTCTTCTTTAATAAGAACGAGTTATGTTTAATGAAAAACATCAACTAACATTAATAATATTGTAGCGGTGACCAATCCGACAATATTACTTACTGGCCTTATTACACAAGATTGTCAGCAGTGAACACCTCCTGTCCACCGGGCAGTGTTATTTGCAGTAATATAAAACATAATTTAGAATGCCTTTACATGGGCAGTACTGAGTTTAACATGGGGCTAATACATTGTGACTATAGCTGCTAGGCTTCTGGCATTGGGTTAATAAAACTAGTAATACGTGTCCTACAATTCTACCTGATTTATCAGTCAAATATTAGTATTGGAAAATTAAACATTTTTTTCCAGGATACATACATATTAGTCTCAATTACATACTTTTTACTTTTGGAGTACAATATATTCATTCAGCCAACCAAAGTTTCAAACTTAGGCTGAACTGCACACGCGAGCTACTTACAGGTAGCTGGAGAGCTACCAGTAGTCATGAGCTACAGTTTGGAGAAGCCTGCTCTACACTGTACGCAGCAAGTTGCTTACAAGCCATGTGTATTGTTGATGATGTGTTTTTTTTTCTTTTCTTTTTATTTTTTGCATAAAAACTACAAACTAAATGCCACAAGGATGTGACCATCATCAACCCATCCATCATTGTATGCTTCCTCCCAGAGGACAAGCCCCGGTAGGGGCAGCTACCCACCCAAATCTCACCTCTCCGGGCCATATATGATCCAGCCACTGACAAGAGCGTGGTGCTTCCACTGATATCAGGGGACAGGGTCTGCAGTACTGATGCCATCTCTCGCCAGGGAGCTATTCGGTCATTATCAATCCTTAGTGTTGTCTCCACCTTCCCCATATTTGGTCCAACTTTTGGGAGCAGCCTCTTGCTGCGCAGACCACTCTCCAGGCCTTCATGCAGCGAGTCATCCTCGTTACCCACATTTCCTGGGTAGGAACTGCGGTCCGCAAGTCTTGGCGGCGTCTCCAGTGTCAATGCCATTTATTTATGTTTTAAAAACAAAAACATAAACAAAAATAATGTCATGAGCAATGCCAATAGCTCTAACTTTAACAAAGACGAGACCATTGCATTATAAATGCTTGTTTTTAACTATCCCTGGCATCCAGTAGGCTTTCTGGGAGCATGAGTCATTACATGTTGACCCCCATCCTTATTCTTTCGAATAAAACATTCCTAGGTGTAGTGGGTTGCCTGCCTTCGAGTGGGCAATTGAGGGAACTGCCACCACCTGAATCAGGAGGCTGCAAGACTGCTGGGACTGTGATGAGGTTGGAGCACGGTCCGAAGTCTGGGTGGGCAGACATACGGACATAGACACACTATTGGAAATGGCCCTTTCTGCAGGGTCACACCAAACGTTTTGCCATCCCCCTCCTATTTTGCTGACTTCACTTTTGCTGTCTTTAGGAATCTGTTACAGCAAACAAATGATGGACGGAATGTTGACAAATGCAAACATTCTCTCCAGTCAAAAGATCAGGGTTAAATCCATTGTTCTGTTGCCCACTACACCACCCCAGGTTGGACCCAACCATATGCAAATCACCCTGTGCCCCATGGGAACAGTCCAGACCGAACTGCCAAGCAAGGTCATCCCTGGACTGGAAACAAGCATCCTGGGACCGGTTTCAGGGTATGTCACCCTTCTTCAGCCAGGCTAGCTTGAAGCGAGTGGCACAGTGAGCAAGGGACCCACGTCTGGGCATACCCATCTCACTTAGGGCGAAAAGTGTTTCAGCAAACAAATGATGGCTGGAATGCTGACAATGCAAACATTCTTCCCCAGTCAAAAGATCTGGGTTAAATCCATCGTTCTTTTGCCCACTACACCACCCCAGTTTGGAGCCAGCCATTTGCAAATCAGTCTTGAACCTGTGCCCCATGGGAACAGTGTAGACTGAACTGCCAGGCCAGGTCCTACCTGGACCGGAAACATGCATCCTGGGACCGGTTTCAGGGTATGTTCAGTCTGGACTGTTCCCATGGGGCACATGGTCAAGACTTGAATAAACTCGTTGTGATGTGAGGGATTTGCATTGAATCGTATGCCCCACGCACACACTCTAAATATTTTCCCGTGTTTGGCACATGGTTGGCCCCAAAAACAAGATAGCGATAAGACTATTCTATTTTCTGATGTTATGATGCAAAAGTTCAACATTGTTGTATATAAATGTGTCTGTATATAAGTATTTCATGAACTGTCTATTGTGAATCGTCATAAGTATTTTTCATGTTTTGTAAGTTAATTTGAAAAATGTGTATCTCTTCACTTCTCATGCAACTAACATCTTTTTTTGTAAATATAAACAATTGCAAAGAAAGGAATGGTTTAATAAAAATTCCATTCAAACAGAAAAGATAGTGGTCTGGTTGATCCTCAAAAATAACAAGAGCATAACGTCAGACGGAGCCAGGTTCCTCTTTTTGTATTCAATTTAGTACAGCCCTACCTGGTTCTGGTCCTTTAGGCCTCTCCCACCCACTTTTTGTACTTTTAGAAAGTTGGCATTTCCTTTCTTTAACCATTCAGACCCTTCTGCCTGTGTCTGAATACACATCTCAGGTGGGTGACAGCTGGACTTTTTGCATTCCCTCCAGACAGTGACACACAAAAAGAGCGTAGATATGCCAAATGGGCCATCGTGGGCAGGATAGGAGGGAGGAGCTGACACTTACACTTGAATAGGCTGTGCCTGTCCCCACACAAAGGGGTGCCTACCCTTCTGTACTGAGTCTTGAGCCAGGGCAAGAAAGCAATGGACTCTGTTCACTTCAAAGCATCTCTTTGAAGTCTTCCCTACTTCAAAGATCCAACTTGGTATAAGTACAGGACCTCTGAAACCACCAAATCATGCACTTCTGAAACTGAGAAACCAGGAAGAAGTACTGCTGTGCTGCTAGGAGGGACTCCGACCTTCCTGAACTACCCTGCTGGGTTGACCTGCTGCCTGCTACCTCTTGCCTGGGAGTGACAAGGACTGGACCTGCATCTCTGCATCCCAGAACCAAAGTATCTTGAAGGGCTAGTTTGCTTGCCTACTGTTTCTGAAGTCTCAGGGATATCAAAACTTCACCCTGCAACCCGCAGCTGGACTGTGTCTGCTGTGATTCCTCCTCTATCAAGTGGTGCCAATCCAGTCCTGAGCCCTTGGAAGTGAGTTTTCAGTGCTGCACCCCAGAAAATAATCCATGCATCAATGACGTTGCACTGATCAGAACTTGTGCATTTCCTTTGACACCAACAAATTGCTACTTCTGCACGAACTTCAGACACTGTATCGCCGACAGCGCAACGCATTGTCCCATTTTTTACACATCTCTGACTTTGAGTGGCTCTGAATTAATGCATCGCTTTGTGCTTCATGCATTGCCTGCAGCCTAGTAGTTCAACGACCACGCATCGCCCTGATGTTCATCACATTTTGACTCTCGACACATCCTCGATGTTGTGCAGCTCTAAACGGATGCATCGCCCCCTCTGCACGATCAACAGTGATGCATCACCTCCTTTGCTCCATGCATCGTCCTCAATGTCGACGCATCCAAGGCATTGTTCAGCGGGTCAAGGCTGGTCCCTGCATCCGACCAGTGCTCCATCGCGGTCGGGCTGAACTTTTGGATTTGTTCCAGTAAAGCATGACCGGATAGCCTCAGTTAACGTTATTTGTCAATACGCTCTACAAAACAGTTTATTCTTTAAAAATAAATATCTTGACTTCTGCTTATTAGATTTTTGTTGTTTTGGTCTTGTTATACTCATTAAAATGTTCCATATTTTTCTAAATTGATGTGGAGTCCTTTTGTGGTGTTTCCACTGAGTTACCGTGTGTTGTGTGCACAAATACTTTACACATTGCCTCTTAGTTAAGCTTGACTGCTCTGTCCCAACCTACCAGAGTGTGTATCTGACTTACCCTGACTAGGATTGTGGTTTCTGCTTAGACTGGGTGCATACCTCTGCCAATCAGAACCCCAATTTCAAACACACACCGGGAACCTTTTGGAGGCCAACCTTACCCACCCCGTGGCTCCTTAAATGCATCACTGCCACCTAGAGGTACAGCCGAGTTGCGAAGAGCATTCTGATTCAGACACACCAGTGGCCTGGCACAGCGTGCAAAGACCAATCAGGCTCATGCCGTCTGTCAATGCCTATAGGAGCTTTACACGAGTATCATGTGTGCATGTACAACATGAAATCAAACCCAAGCGTAGGTGTAAATGTAGACAGCGAGAGTGTTAGGGACCTGCTCATGAAACCAGAGAACACGTCCGACATTTCTACCTTCGGTCAACCTATGGCGAAAGGAGCGAGGTAAACATGATATAGGAAACGGGACACTGCACAAGCATTGCTCTGTTTCCTAGGCAAACAATGAGATTCTCGCCTTACGCTGTTTTGTCGCGCCACTTCCTGTTCCGCTATTGGTCCACTGAATAAGAGGACGCCTTGAGATATGGAAAAGTAGAAAGTGATTGTAACACAGACAGTATCCTGAACCTGCACAAAGGAGTGAGGAAAGGAAACATGTTTTACTTGGCGGTGGGTAAGACAACAAATTTCACAGTGAGAGCCGAGCAAATAGTGTGGCTACATCCTTCGAGTTTGTGCACTAGCTGAGCCATGGTAATATTTGGCATCTAAATCATGCAACAAGCATAATGTAAAAATATCATAAAGTTAACATCAAGAGAGTATTTCGTTAACATGCCGACGCGTTTCGGCACACCGGATTTTATCACTACATTGAGGAGCATTTATTAACAGCGATAGTTTTTAAACATCATTTCTGAAAACATCTTGCACCCCCACACTGACCACAATGCCATTAGTAAAGTAAGAGGCAATCAGTTGTCATGTGCACTTTATATATGGCCTAGATTCTTATTAAGGATGGAAAAACATTATAG
This sequence comes from Lissotriton helveticus, assembly GCF_964261635.1. Taxonomy (NCBI): domain Eukaryota; kingdom Metazoa; phylum Chordata; class Amphibia; order Caudata; family Salamandridae; genus Lissotriton; species Lissotriton helveticus. The sequence continues at coordinate 49,264,678 of NC_136072.1, read as the reverse complement.
TCTGTAAAATCAAACACAAGAGCTTTTTATGCAACTCACATCATAAAGTCACTTATTTGAAGTTCCCTCCCATTGGATACTGAAGGGAATAAAAACCTAGTGAAAATAATATAATTACCCAAGATCACACAATTTGGATAAGGGTAAAGGCGGGAATCATCCCAGGGTTTCTTGTTTCATGTTGTGCAGTTCAGCCACTAAATGATTATCTTTTTCTCTCTTCTGTTTTACATCAAAGGTTAATGCTTTGTCTTGGTGCAAGAGGTTACATTAGCGTGTGGCTAAGGTGTGGACGGAAGGCAGGAGCTCTGCCCGTTTAGGGTCAGTTCTTGTGGGTTGCTCCCTATTGTGCTTGAGTTGACTCCACAGGGCATTTCCAATGGTTGGGTGTACTGCCCATTCCTATGGATTGCTCTTTGCTGGTTCCAAGAGGATTCCTCAAAACACACATCATGGCTGTTTGCATAAACCTGCTCCCGGCTGCTCATGGGTTGACTTCTCACAGCACATACTGCAGTTGTTAGTAATACCCTTTAGCAATAATAATGAAGAGTAGTTTAGATAAAGGATGCAGAATGAGTGGGCATGTTTGGAACTAGCATGTGAATCACCATGGATAGAACGGAAATTTTAATATAAATGGTTTTTAATGTATATATTAATTTGCTTGTTTTGTTTAATTGAGACATTGGTGAACCAAAATATGATATATGATGTATTAAATGTCAATTGAGAAAAAACTCTAAATGCATTTTTTATGTAATTTTTTTTAGATGAATGTGTTAGGAGACACTAAACTGTAGTTGTAAGCCTGAAGAAGGTGGTGGATCAAACTATACCATCGAAATGTGTCGCCTTGTGTTGAAAACGCACCCAAGACATACCGGGTTCTATCAGGATCAAAGAATTCTATAAAGTGATGAACCAGGGTTATTAATTTATGTTTCTTGTACTTGGTGTGCTTACTTGATTCACCAGGTTCTGAAGTCACTATTGCTTGTTATACTCTCCCAGGTTTTCTGAATGACATGTTTTTAACTTATGTGAATATTTGATGTGAATTTATGATTTAAAGGTTTTTAAATCTATTTTATATATTTTGAATCTGACAAGGATCCTGCTAATAAATACATTTTATATTATTTTTTTTTTTTCTATTTTACCTGTTGGTGATTAGACCATGTGGGTATGATAGCAGTGTATATTTGTGTGCTCAAAAGAAACCAAAAGGGATCTTGTTTCTGACAAAGTTGTTAGTTCACAGCCAATGCTGTGGGTTGCTCCTCTGCAGTGGCGTAAGAAGGGGGTGCTGTGGGTGCGGGCCGACCCAGGTGTCATCACTGAGGGGAGGTGACAAAATGTCACTGAGGGGGGTGACTAAATGGCAAAAATATGTGTAACTATTTTTTTTTATTTTTTTTTAATAATTTCAATGTTGGCGGAAGGTGACAAGAAATTTTCCGCACCGGGTACCACCTGACCTTGCTACGCCACTGCTCCTCTGGCCCTCCGGGCTGCACCGTTGTAGCACACACCATGCCTGCTTGTATAATGCCTTCCATGACCACTCCGAGGGGGGGCTCCTCACAGCATATAATGTGTGTGTTTGCATAGGCCAGGCCACTGGGAAGAGTTTGCTAATTTGTCAGAGTGTCCATGAACTTGTATACAGCAGAAGTTGTAAATTATTGTGCTATTTTTTCTATGTCTACTGTCCTACTTTATGTTTAACCTACAATACCCACAAGGGTGGATGTGTAATTAACCCGTCCATGCCTCGTCTGAGCTGCCCACACTATCTGTTGTATTTTACTACCTTGCTATAATGCCTACACTACTCCGGCCAAGTAAAACTGAAACATAACTAAACTGCTTTCAATAACCAGATGACTGCAAATATGTAATTTACTGAGCCACTCATAATAACGCTAACCTACTAAACTCTTTGGAACTGAAATATCCCTTGTCTGGCCACCCCGTGCCTGACCTGGCGATCCTCACTTTTGTATCTGGTGTAAAACTCTTACTATGGCTGCTGTGTTAAGACCAATTGGAAATAAAACTAAATTACTTGTTTTAACTGAGCTACTGGAAAATGTGTAACTGTCTACACTACTCTTACTATGGGTAGTCCACAAAACCCACTATTACTGACGGGTTAATAATTTAGGGCCAGATTTAGGAGCCTAAATACCGGTCGGTAACGGCCGATTTCGGCCGTTACCAACCGGTATTTAAGAATTGGCATGTAGGGGGCCAATTAAACCGATTCGGTAAATTTACCGAATCAGTAATTTTACCGAATCGGTAAAATACCGAATCGGTATTTTTACCAATTCGGTAACTTGCAGATGTAGGTGGGACTCTTCAGAGTCCCAAAGGCCTTACAGATTCGGTATTTTACCACCCAATCCAATTGGGTGGTAAAATACCGAATCCAGGTGTGCATGCACATGTGTGCATGCACACCTATGCCATGTGACAGACAGACATGCCCTGAGGGCATGTCTGTGTGCCACATGGCACACATGCCTGTATTCGGGGTGCTAGAGGGTGTCAAAGTGACACCCCTGCACCCTTGCTGAAATCGGTATTTACCGAATCGGTAAATACCGATTCGGTATTGCCCATTGATTCCTATGGGCTTCAAGGCCCATAGGAATCAATGGGCAATACCGAATCGGTATTTACCGATTCGGTAAATACCGATTTTTACAGATTCAGTAATTCAATTACCGAATCTACCTAAATCTCCCTCCTTCATATTTACCGATTCATAAATACCGAATCGGTAAAATTCGGTATTTATGAATCGGTAAATACGATTTTCCTACATCTGGCCCTTAATCTTTTATGAACTGCCCGGGCACTTTGTCGTAACTTACTATCCCTACCCCGCTTCAGGACCACTTAAGTGGACTACTGGAAAATGTGTAACTCATTGTACTACTCATACTCTGCCTAATCTACTAACCCCACTAGAAATGAAATGTAATCAAACTGCCCATGTCTTCTCTGATCTGCCTCTGTTCCTTGATGAACATGGCTGTACCCAGGGCGGAACTGGGAAAAGAAAAGTAGCCCTGGAAAAATGCTCAAACCAGTCCCGCTACCTCTGTCTCCTCGCGCAAGCTATCTCTTACTTTCCATCCATCCATTCTCTCTCTCTCTCTCTCTCTCTCCGATCGCTTTCTCTAAACTTCCTCCTCTCTTTCTCTCTCTGTTGAAGCCCCCTTGGGCATGCTACAGTTAACCTCGGGAGCTACAGAAAGTGACAGAGGCATCAGGGGAGGCGCTGTGCTTTTCAAAGCCGGCCTCCAAGGGCTCCAGCCTACTAGGGAAAGGCCCAGTGGAATAAAAGACCTGTCCGGTCCAGGCAGTGCAACTGCGTCAAGATTGTGATAGCAAATGCTAGGTGATCCATTGAATGACTACTTACAACAGCCAAAAAAAACAACAAAAAAACATATATATATATATATTGCAGTTCTACATAGCTTGAACTCCATCCAAAAGTGTTGGAGCTCTTTACATGAGCACCAGTTACGTTACACTAGGACATATTCATTTTTTGTAGGCACAGAGACATTAAGAGATTTGCACAGAATCATAGGATGTTGAGCTGACGCCGAGACTCGAACCCAGTTCTCCAGTTCCACAGTCGGCAGCTCTGGTTGTTACACCACATCCTCTCCCATTCTAGACTTGTAACTCCTCTATCACTCCTTCTACTCACCCCAAACCTCATTTTACTATTATGATCTCCCAAATAATCCCTCTTCTATCCCTCCATTAGAGGAATAGAAGAAGTGTGGCACCGCGGCTAGGGCGGCTGACTCTGGAATCTGGGGCTCACGATGCGATGACTCTGGGCAATAGCTCGCTTAATCTTCCCGATGGCCCCCAGCGCCTAGAGAGCCTTGCGGTGATTGTGCGCTTTACAAATGTGGATTCATTATTATTATATCATCCTTTTCAATCCAACCAACAGACTCACACCACTTGAATTAACAACTTATATTTCCCTCTACTAATCCACCACTAATCCATTTTGGGTGACCAAGTAGCGTGCTACTAGCTGAAAAGCGCTGCAACACCTTGTCAGAGGTAGTAAGCACTATATATAGTAAGCGCTATATGCATACAATTACAATATCTCTTTGAAGTATACACGCTCAACCACAATGCAAACATGGTAGTGGAAGCGGCATAATTATTTCACCATAACATGGCTGTCATAAAGTGGCAGCGACGCGCGTGCCGACGTGGAAGGCGGGTTCAGCTGCGGGCGCCCCCTGCCCACAGCCTGGCACTCGGCTCGACGTTATTGGTTTGTTCCACAACAAAGCGCGCAGCACGCGCCTAAAAGGTATTAATCTTTGATGCGGCTGGCTGGCCATGCATTAATAATGGCGGGGGCCGCTTTCTCTGCGAGCTGTGAGTGAGTGCGTGCGCGGTGCCCATCAGATGCCCGCGCCCTCTCACTGCTCGCGCAGAACACTAAAGCCGGACATTTATTATTCACACTATGAAAAGATTAAGAACACGTTGAACGCTGGCGGCTCGGGGCAGTACGCCACATCCAGGCGCACGCTGGCCACTTGAGGAGGAAATGGTGTGGAATTTGGAAAGTGTAGCCGGCGATTGCTTTAAAGTGTTCAGCGTCGACCCCGAAGCACGAGCCAGGGGCACCTTTTCCTGGCCACTGACCACGCCCCCGTTCTGCAACACCCCACCCCGGGCATGCTTGCCTCGCTGCAGCCACCTTGCAAGCGTGCCATCTGTTCACCTGTCAGTCAACCTACAGGAAGTAACCTGGGAATAACCGTGTGAGTGGAACCAGGAATGTCCCAAGAGCACACGGGGTGTCTGCCGCAGATGTTTCTGGTGACCACTTCTGCAGGGCAGTCCCTGACCAATCTGAATCCTGGTCTTGGACCACGAGCACTGACGACATTGTGCAACGACTGTCTGTACACTGCCTCGCTTCAGAGCGCTACATCCATACGTCTTCAGTGAGATGGGCAAAAACTTTTCCACTGAGGGCAGTCAACCTCCGAAGGTCGGCTAGGCCTTATTTTCCAGCTAAAGATGGAACAAAAAAAATCAAAATGAACAGACAAAAAAAAAAAATATATAAACCAAAGTTTGAAGTGGCCCAGGTCCAACCTGCATTCATCCCCTGCAAAGCCAAGACATGGGGGGTTAACGTCACCCCAGCCTCACAGGCAGAAAGACACCCCCCCCTCCCCCTGGACTCCTACAGCAATGAAAGCAAGCAATCTTTTGTTGTAAACTTTGACAGCTCTGGCGACAGCTCCGTGTGAGCTGGGTCACCTCTAAAATCGACCCGCAGCCGACCTGAGAAGTGCTGTGTCTCTTTTTAAGTCAAGCACGCAGCAGGCAAAACCCGTCTGTGGTTGTCGAAGATTTTTGAGGCATGTCTGCTCCTGGTTAGCAGCATTTTAAGTGACACTGTGAATGAGTAGCATTGATATAGCGCCTTGTCATGTGCGGAACTGACTCAAGGCGCCGTTCTACAATAGAGAGAGGTAAAATCGAATCCTGCTTTGCTTTTCTGAATATGACGCGCCACATACGACAACTAACTAATAGAACAGGAGAGCCATGCCTGGCTCACCCAGAACAGGGAAGCCAGACACGCCCCTCCAGGGCTGTCAGTCAGTATAAACTTTATTGGTGTTCACACTGCTGCGGCCTTTCACAGGGGTTTGCACTTGTATTTAGAGTTTGACCCAGGGTGGCGTTATTTATAGGTTATGATGCACCTGGAGTGTGGAACAAAAACCTCAGAAGCTGGGCATTGGTGTTCGTTTCCTCTGCAGAGACATTGTGTCCAGGGAAACTATGCTAAAACCTGCAGAAACAAAAACTGCATACATTTCTCCAGGTGGTGGGCTGGTTTACAGGGAAAATTGGCTTCCTATGAAGTGAAAATAATATTGCCATGTAGAGAAAAACGTTGTTCAGGTGAAGGCAAAGATAGACCAGGAAATGTCGCAAAGGACGAAAATAAAGTATTTTAAAGGTTAGAAAAATGCCTATAAGAAAAAAAAAAAAAAGAGAGAGATAAATGCATATCTCTAGTAACAGCCCCCAGATTATAAAAAAAAGTTCAGTTCAAGTTCTACTCTGTGTGGAAGAATCTAAAAAAAGCCAGGTATTTTAAATGTGAGTATGAGTCTCTAAGCACTTTTAAGTGGGATGCAGATGTGGTTGAGAAGAGAGACGAATATCTTCTAGGGTTCTAGGAGATTAAGCGTGTTAGGGCGATTGTCCATGATTGTTGCTGATTTTAACAATTCATGTTGTAGAAGTCGCTGTTGTTACTGGTTATGCAGAGTTCTCCTGACTACTGAGTATCTTTGTACTGAGACCTATGCTTGGATGCAAATAACAAAGACCAACAAACTAAACTGTAAGGGGCCCATTACGATGTGGCCCGGAAAGGCTCCGACCAATGGTTTACTTTCGGACCACCGCTTTACAATGCTGGCGGTTGGAAACTAAACTGGCCAGTCTTTCCGCTGGCTTCTGACGGGCATTTGGAACCGACTGGTAATCCCAAAGGGCGGGCCTTTCCGCCCTTGGGATTACGATGCTCGATTTCCGACATGGTTTCCATGCCGGCCTGTCTGAAATGAAAGCCATGTCAGAAAGCATGTTTGGGGGCCCCCAGCAGTGCCCCATTGCACTTGCAGCCTCCGGTTGGGGCACGAGGGGGCCACCTATGGTGCTCTCTGTTGATCCCTGCACCATGTGACAGGCACCTTGAGCTGCCCGCCACGCGATGAACGGATGAACAATACGTTCCATTTCTCAATGGGAGCTTGTGTTACAGTGGGCGGGACCGCGAACCAGAGGTCGGGCGGTCCAAGGACCAAAACAGTGTCGGGCGGACTTAAGTTCGCTCAACATCGTAATTAGGCCCCTAATGTTAATAATGTGAATGTATCGCACTTCTTAGATTTCACAAATACCTTTTCTAATGCGTTATTGCCAATGTTCTAGGATAAGGGTGCTCTGCAAAAACATAAATATCTTAACACTTGTTGATTTCAGTGATATTCTGTAAAGGGAAGACAACTCTGCCTCTCAATTTCCCAACTATTCAATTCTGTTTTTTATGCAATATTTTTTAGTACCTTGAGTCTAACTAAATGACTACTGTGTGAACTATGTATCTGTGACTGTGAATTTTGCATTACGTCACTCTACAAGTTTCTTCCACAGGACAACTCTACAGCCAACATATTTTAGTATTGAGAGCAGTGATGCCCCACCAACATTACTTGTCACACACAGTCCCTGGCACCATCACATGCACAATATGTTTCCATATCAGAGCTGATAAGTATATGCCCCTTCACGGATCATTCAAATCATATGGTTTGGGCAGAAGGTAATGCGCAGGATGGTTGTTGATACCACGAGCATCGCCTTGACTGTTCGATTTTCCACAATTTTCAGAGTTTTGTTCCAGTTATTAAGAAGAAGGTAGTTAACTTGGCATTTATACAGATCACCTTACTGTTAGCAAAATGGAGAAATGCACTTTTGCGGATTCAATAAAATACAGATTTGGTCACATTATTGGAGATCGGCCACTGAAGAGGTGGCTATTGATGGACACAAATATATTGACAATGTCAGGCATAGTGTCCAGTTTTGTTTGCAATCTATGACTAGTGACTCTGACTGAATGTTATTTTGTATGAATAGTTTTGTTATTGTGTTAACCTATCGTGTTGATATGAAAGTGTATATTGCTAATTGGAAAGCAGGGTCATTGATTGCCACCCATGCAGTGCTTAATTTAGGATGGTGGTTGCAGGTGGGGCCCACCAGCACTCATTTTTGGAGACCAGCACTTACTTTTCCTCATCAGACTTTGACCCAGAGCAAGAGATAGAAAAAAAGAAAAAGAGGAAAGAAGGAAGAAGAGAAAGATGGGACAAACCTGACAAATGGAAGAAAGCAGTGATGAAAAGAACCAGTAAGAATGAAATAAAGGGGAAAGAAGTGACCACTTCTATCATCGTCCCCATCTTTAAACAAGCATTTACAATGCAAAGGTTTCGCCTTTGGAAAAGTTTGAGCTATTGGCATTGTAAATGACAACATTTGTATTTATGTGTTGGTTTTGAAAACAGATAAATAAATGGCATTGTCTTTTACATTGCTAATAGCTCTAACTTTTCCAAAGGCGAAACCGTTGCATTGTAAATGCTCAACCCACGTGGAAGTGGTCAGATGTTGCATGGTGGGCCCTAGTGTGTCTCAACACTCTCTTGTGGCGCACGGATGGTTGGGGCCACAGATGCCAGTTGAACCTCCAAATGCAGGCAGAAATGAGCTGCCTGCAGAGGAGGAGGCCTAATGGTGTGGCTGGGACATTGGTGCAAGAGACTATGTTAGTCAGGGTCCCTGGTCAGGCTGCTCACTTGCACTTTCTTGTCATTGTCATGTCTGCTAATTCATCTTGGCTGGTCCTAGTGTGATGACAGCTACACAGTCTCAGAAGGACTGATACGTCGGTCGTAGGATGTTCTTTTCTCTCTGGGGTGCTTCCAGGGCAAACAAGCAGGCAAGCATTGAGGTGAGAGGCAGAAACTCTCCTCCCAGCTGGAGAGGACCAAGCAGCACACAGCTGAGCGCCACCTCCAACAAGCACTAGTCAGGCCCACACAGACCTTCACATTGTTTCTCTTCTGTACTGGCTGCCCTTCAGTTCAGGATGCTGACCACCCATTCTGCTTCCAGCGAATGAGAAGCTTTGAAAATCCAAGTGCGCAATGCCTTAGGAAAAGTGATTTATGCACTTTCCCAAGTCAACATGGGTGATTTTGACTTAGTGGCAAGACCTGTGTATTCCACCCAAAGTAAGACAGTCATGACTATCCTTTGAGTAGGGAACCATCATTCTGGAGTCGTGTATACCTCGACTGGCTATCATAGCCGTACCTTATCGCATCATTACAGAGCAAATGATCACAGTGATGGAATAGCATAAAGAGATAGGGAGAGAGATAAAATACAATGAGGGAGCAGTCCAAAGAGACTAGGCTAGAATGAAAATTTAAAGAAGCGGTCAGTGTAAAGCGAAAAGTTCAGGACTTGGAGGTTGATGCAACAGAATAGTGTAAAGAGACAGAGTGAGGATAGAGCGAGATTGCAATGACGGAAGGAGACAGTCACGGTAGAAATTGCAGCAAGGGAATAGGATCAAGAGTCGACAATGGTAGGACAGTGGTAGCACTGAGGGAGCTATATTAAGATACAGGCGAGGGTGGAGGTTGCAGTGAGGGAGCTGTAAAAAGAGACAGGTGGAACATGGGTATTGCAGCGAGGGAGCTGTATAAAGAGACAGATGGAACATGGGTATTTCAGTGAGGGAGCTGTATAAAGAGACAGGTGGAACATGGGTATTGCAGCGAGGGAGTTGTATAAAGAGGCAGGTGAAGGATGGAAATTGCAGTGAGGGAGCTGTATAAAGAGACAGAATGAGGATTGTGGTTGAAGTGGGGTAACTAGTTTAAAGAGACGAGGCAGGCTAGAGATAGTGAGGGAATTGTGCACTAATACTGGTTGAGGTTGGCGATTAGTGTGAGGGATTGAAAAAAGAGACCGTGAGAGGGAATTATAACGAAGGAACAGAAGACAAGGTGAGAATGGGGATACACTTGTAAAAGTGGAGTATTAAAACCAAGGAACGAAATGATACTGAGTGAATATGAATAATCCAGTGACGAAATAGAACGGAAAATGAGGAACAGGATAGCCAAAGAGTTAGTAAGACAAACATGCTGCGAGAGATGAAAAGATAGCGGGGCATTGAAAGACGCACCGAGCTAAAAGGACAGACTGTGGATTAGGAAAATTAAAAACTGCTGAAAGATGAACATCGAAAATAGACATTATTGTCTATAAAAACGTATGCACCCGCACTCACCGACTGTCTTCTGGCGGGCGGGGCTCTCCTCCTCACACAGGAGCCTTGCTCCCTGCAGCACTCCTCCGGCGGTCGCTTTGGGGCCGCGGGCGGGGTTCCTCTCCTCCTGGGCTCTCCTAGATGCAGCAGGGCTCCCTCGCATCACGGGAGCCCTGCAAACCGTCCGCCATGCTTCTTCTTTCTTCCCCCCGGGCTGCGGGGGCGGGCACTTCCGGCCGGCCGCGCTGGGATTGGCCGGCCGGCCGGCCGGCCAACCACTTCCGGGTCGCTGCGGGCAGCGCAGCGGCCCTTCTCCTGCATCTATCCACCCGGAGTCCAGTGGCGCGGTTCAAGCGCCTCTTCTATTTTCTCCTGCACGCTGTATTTTTTCTTTAATATTTTAACACCCGTTCAGCGGCTACTGCCGGCCTGCGCTTCAAACATTTCTGGTGCATGTTGCGTGTCAATAGTTCAACATTCCGTTGCCCAACAATTGCCAGCAGGTGTGCCTCAAACGGGCGGTGTTGTCTATGCTGCTATTGTGATTCTGCACAGAGCCTTTCAGCCTCAGATATGCGGCCAATCCTGTTCTTCCGTTGTAGCGATGGCTCGGCGTGACCTGTCTGTGCCGAACTCAGGCCGGCGTGTTCTTATGTGACGTTTTAACTGTGTATGCGGAATGCTTTTAGACTGTACGTCTGTTTGTTAAGGTTCTTATTAATCGTACGAAAAACTGCTATACCACACTATACAGAGACAGGCTGCGCTATCTCTTGAGCGGCACGCATCTACAGAGACAGGCTGCATTGTGCCTCTGTGCCCTGCTCCCGCAGTGACATTGTGTGTTGCCTGTATACCATGAGTCTGCAGTGTCAGCTCCAAGGTACCCTCGCGCGTGACTGTGCACTTTACAATAAGCATGACACACCTATGCGGTGCCGGTTATACCCTGTGCCCAAAGGGACAGGCTCTGCCGTCTCTAATTGACGATGTACCTGAAGTGCAGAAACGGTGCTGTGTCTTGCATAGGCAGGGCTCCTGGGATTATGCGGCAAAGGATAGCCACATTATGTGGCAGGGTTGCCTAAATTATGCGCAAGCAGTGGTTATTATGCGGCGTAACGCAGCGCATTTGGGATCGCATTACTTTATCATGGTGTTATGTTTACACTTCCTAAGGCTGTCTGGGTAAAGGTTCCCCTCACGAGTACCAGTTTATCTCCCAAATACAGCAATTACCCCCAGAAAAGTGACCAGCCAATCCTTGCATAGGGCCCCCCGCTGCGCGGCTACACGTCACTGCGCGTTTGGTAACTTTTGATCCGTTTGAGCTACAATTTGTTTAAAGTTAAAATCTGCATTATATGCAGCAGGTGATGGACAATCCGGCAAATTAATAATCATGCGAAAAATACCGTGTACAAGTGCATAATTCCAGTGGCACCGAGTACTGCTCGACCCTGCTATTTCTACGGAGCCTTTTTGCCACAGTGCCAGGCTGTGCTGTGTCTTGTGCGCCCAGTGACCACCGACCCCCCCCCCCCAATCGAAGACATCAGCAGCTTCAGGAAGACGCGAGATGGGTAGGAGGGGGAAGTGTGATGTACCCCGGGTTGTGTACAGAGGCCGGAGAGCAAGTGGGCCGGCTGGTAGGGCTGGGGGGGGCGTGTGTGTGTGGGGGGGTGGGGGGGCGCTTTCTGCAGGTGCAGCCTGGCTCTTGTCCCGAGGGTGGTTCGGAACCCCTGTGGCGCTCATCTCAGGGTGATAATTAACCCACGGGGGACGTGCGAACGGAGCAAGGCCAATCAAACCCATTGTGAGTGAGTGTGAAAAGCCATCACCGGCCGCAGCAGACAAAGGGGGGCCCCGCCCAGAAAACACACCAGGGAACCGGGCACCACCAGCCCGGGCTACCCCCCCCCCACACACACACACACACAGCACGGCGAACATCCCACACAAGGCGGAGGCAGACCCGCGCAAACTGTGGGGCTTAATCCCCACAGAGACCCCACCCCCTACGGGGAGCCCCTCTCCTGACCTGAGACACGGCCCCCCAATCACAGGGCCCCAAGACGGGCCTCCACTGTAAAGGCAACACAGCCGGGGGAAACACTACCACCACTCCTTTTTCAGCCGCAGAGCGTGTCACAGCCCCCCGTGCGCCGTGTGAAATCCACCCACCGCCCCGTGCACGCTCGAGCGCACTGAACTAACCAGACAAGCTCCGAGGCACTATAGACCGGAGCACTTTACAGGACTTTCCTAACAGTGATAACATAAGCACTTTACAAGCCCACCATACAGTGTACCACCAAGCACTTTACAAGCCCCCCCCACAGCGTACCTTCAATCACTTTACAAGCTATTCAAACACACTGCACGCCAAAGCACTTCACACGCCACTCACACAGACTGCACCCTAAAGCACTTTACAAGCCCCTCGCACACTGTGCCCAGAGCACTTTGCAAGACACTCACACACAGCAACCTAGAACACTTTAAAAGCCCCCCTTGCACTGTACAACCAAGCACTTTACGTGCCCCCGTGCAGGGTACCACCAAGCACTTTACAAGACTCTCACACACACTGTGCCTAGATGCAGCAGGGCTCCCTCGCATCACGGGAGCCCTGCAAACCGGCCGCCATGCTTCTTCTTTCTTCCCCCCGGGCTGCGGGGGCGGGCACTTCCGGCCGGCCGGCCGCGCTGGGATTGGCCGGCCGGCCAACCACTTCCGGGTCGCTGCGGGCAGCGCAGCGGCCCTTCTCCTTAGGTAGGCAGGCGGGGGCTGATTTTTACGGGCAAATGCCGGGTGGGCACCGGCTCTAGATAAACATCAATCGGGGCGGGAGTGGACACGGACGGCGGGAGGGGGCGGGAGTGGACACGGACGGCGGGAGGGGGCGGGAGAGGACACGGACGGCGGGAGGGGGCGGGAGAGGACACGGACGGCGGGAAACGTGCACAGGACAGCGAGGGGGGGCGGAAATGGACAGCGCAACAGTGAAAGGGGAGGGAACAGAAAAAACGTAACTCCGCCCTGGGAAAAAATCTCGGGAACGCCCCCGAATCTGGTCCGGCCTTGACGGACAGATCTCTGTTCCAATGGCTAGCCTCCATTTATGGAGCTAGCCAATGGGACAGGGGGGCGTATTCCATTCTCCTTACTGGAAATCAAGAGATTTCTCTGGAGGCGGAGCTAAGAGCTCCGCCCTCCAGCGAAACCTAAAAAGGCCAGCGGAACGACCCAAGTTGTTATAGGCCAATTTCCCTCCTGGACTCTGCGATTAAAATCCTAGGCAGAGTCCTACTATATAAACTACAAGATAACATCGAAAGGGGTGGGGGCCTAACAAACATCCAATATGGCTTCAGAGCAAAGAGAGGTATGATGGACCAGTGCGCTAATCTGCACTTGATACTTTCCAAGTACACAGTTGCCAAGGAGGGGCCCCTGTTTCTTGCGTTCATGGACCTCTCCTCGGCTTTTGATCTTGTCAACAGATCAAAGTTGTGGAGGGTTCTACTGCAGATGGGGGTGGACAAGCCACTTATCTACTTTTTGGCTTCCTTACACCAGGATCTATTCGCCCAAATAAGGGTTACGAAGGAAGGGAGATGCACAAGCCACTTTAAATCACTAAGAGGAGTTCGTCAGGGGTGCATCCTGGCCCCCCTCCTCTTTACCATCTATATAAACGGCCTGAGCAAACATCTTGAGGCATTGGAGGGGGATGTCCCGCGTATAGGAGAAGCAAAGATCCCGGCTCTCCTATACGCAGATGATGCTGTACTAATAGCGCGCACAGGGGTAGGCCTACAGCGTTTGCTTGATTCTTTTGGTACCTTTATGGACCAGCTGGACCTTAAGATCAATGCAAATAAATCTCACACTATGGTGGTGGGTTCACACAGGAAAAAGAGGAAGTTCATGTCCTTTTCTTGTAAAGGAGAAGCTGTGTCAAGGGTGGGTGTTTTTCCTTACCTTGGAGTTATGTTTGATGAGGCGGGCACATGGGGCCCACAAATAAAGGCCAAAAGTCTAGCCTTGGTGAGAGCCAGCTCGGCCGTGCTGAGTTTTTCTAAAAGGTTGGGTGCTAGACCTATGGATGCCCTCTTAAAAATCTATGACTCCAAATGCATCTCCATAGTTATGTATGGTGCCCCGCTTTGGGGTTATGTTTCACAAGATCAGATACAAAAAGCGGAAAATAAATTTCTGAGACGCTTGTTATCTACCCCTCAGTCCACACCAACATTTTCAATTCATGGGGAAGCGGGACTTGATTATGTTACTGACAGGATCAAATTTAGCTCCACTTTTATTCTGGCTAAGGACGTGGCTGAATGACGAGCTGACACTTAATCATTCCATCTTGACTGATGTCATGACTTTAGATCACGCCATGAAAATTCCTTGGCTAGAATATATTAGATACACCTTTGCGCAACTAGGGCGCCCGGATTTTTTTAATGCCCCGTCCAGCATTAGACGGGAGGATGTGACATGGACAAAAAAGAACTTTCTGTCCATGGCAAGAGCAACCCGGGAAGAGCAGGAATTGGTGAAGCCATTGATGAGACAACATTACCTGTTATTAAGTTCACCTTCCCTTGAACCCTACCTAAGAGTTGTGACCAAGCCGTTCCATAGGCTTTTATTAATTAAATTTAGATTCAACTTGATACATCGCACCTTAGGTACTTTTCACTCATGGTGTAAACCGGAAAATGGTCCCCCATGTGGGTGTGACGAATTCTCCCCACAGGACCCTATGCATTTTATCATTTTTTGCAGCTTGTACATGGTACCTAGGAAGAAGTACTTAGTACCCTTACTAAGGGAGGCAGGTTTTATCCAGGTTAGGCCTGGCTTTGTTCACTTACAGTCTTTATGTAGCATTCGTGTCATTTTTTGTGTAGCCAGTTTTTTAGTTGCGGCTCATAGAATCAAAACAAAAAATGTTCACTAAATTATTCTGTATTGTAAAAGCTCGTACCTATATACATTATCCATTAGATGCTTTGATTTGTACTTGTTTTTAATATGACGTACAATGATTTCCGATGACTGCATATCTGTATCAAATAAGTGTTCTTTTTATTGTATTGTATATATATGTTATTTATGCTTTTATGATTTTAAAAGAATCGAATAAAGTGTATCTTGACTGACAAAAAAAGTGACTGGTGGTGGATGAAAGAGGCATGAGGTGGAATCGAGTCTACATGGCATTGGTATCCGGTACGCTGACATTCAGTAGTGCCGGTCGCAATCTTCTGAGAAAAACATTCGTCACCAGCACTTATTTTTTTACAAGACAATCACTGCAACCATGTGACTTATTCTAGTAACACAGGCTGTACTGTTTTTGTTTGAATTAATACAAGATAGAACATTATAAACAATACACCGGTCAGTTCTAACACCCACAACTTACTAGCATGACTTGCTTCTAAACAATATCAACAACCACTGAATACAGCCACAGCAGTATAATGTGACCGCAGTCCACGAGTAGTCTAGAACTGGAAAGGCACCCCGATTTCAAGAGTGCTACGAGACTTTCCAAGTGGTAGCAAATAACAAAATAAGGCACGTTAACATACAATATTAGCCAATATTCTTAGTTAGCTGACCATGCTTCTTATTAGAGTTATTAGTAGTGCTTCTCGGATGACTGACTTTTTAAAGATCGCAAAGTCAGAAACATTCTTGAAGACGCTATCTATAGGATCCAACATGAGTTTAAAAAAAACAAAGGTTCTATCGGAACGGTCTATAGAACAATGTTGTCATCATCTATACTCCACATTGGGACAAAATGATTTCTAATGTTTCTAGGTAGAGGTAAACCTGGACACACTATATTTTGTGTATAGGAATGTGACTAATTGTCATTCCAATATCACCAAGACATGTTAGGTATGTTCCTTCATATGTATGAAAATGTACTATTAAGAACAATAATAAGTTTAAAACTAGGGGGAAATTGGATTTTGCGTTAACATGTATAGACTGGACAAGTTTCTAAAATGGATTTTGTTTCTCTTTATATGTTCTGTGATGGATTTTGATTAGTGGGAGACATCAATTTCTTTCCTGAAGAAGGTGGTTTGGAACATTAAGAACCCACCGAAACACGTCAATGCTGAAATGTTCTAACACTAAATCGACTCAACATTGCTTAAAATAAGAGAACTTTTTATACATTGCTGTGGTTTAATCAATGATTTATTGTTCGATTAGTGTGTCTTAAATGACAAAAATGAATGTCTAGGGTATTCTCCCTCTTTGTGAAAATAAACTAGGTTCTTCAATTAGTACATGAAATTATTTTGGTGTGTCTTTGAAGTCTCACATAGGATTGAAAGAATACAGGACCCTATGTATAGCATATTTTGCACATATTTATTGCTATATTGAATGTGTTTTAAAGAATTCTTCCCGTTTATAGAATAAAAACGTTGTCATTTTATACTACTCATACCGTTTCAGAGTACTACTTGGTGATATTGGTTTTAATGGGATGAATGGCTGTGTTGTTTTTAACCAGTTCAGTTTTGTATTCAAGGGTTGATATCCTTTTATATCCAAAGGGAAACCTTTGATTTTGACTGCTGGCAAGAGTGTAAGTAGACAGTGGGCTTTGTTAAAAAGGGATTTGAAATCTGTGAAACCTGAATGTACCTTGGAAGTGTCGTCATTGAGAGCCTGGGATCATTCTTGTGCAGGTAGGAAGGAGCAAGGGGAACCAGGTTGTTGGTGGCTTGAATGGCTTATAGGAGAATCTGTTAAACCCTTTGAATTGGACTTTCTTCTTTCTATGGACAAACTAGTGAGGGTGGAATTAATCCTACAATAGTGTCTCACACAATTAGAATATGGGCAAAATTAGAAATATCAAAAAAATACGCTTTCACAAATTCCAGAAAAAAATCCAGCATAAATATAAAACATCCTAAGAACAATCGCAGAAAACTACGGACAATTTCAGTCTCACAAATAATGAAAGTGCTCTGTACATTATATGAACAATTAGTCATGTAGAGAGTTGTCTGACAGGGCAAACATCCGGTATATCCTTGGCTGTATTACAACCCTGATAATGAATAGAAAGAAACCTCTTTGCCAATCTAGGTCACAAACGTCCATCGCCTAAACCAGATATTTAATCAAAAGTTGCTCACAGCAAAGACAATAGGATTGGATAATTAATGTATAATTTTCATACTGCTGGAAAGGCTTCTGAAAAATTAAGAATGGAAACACAACACAGTGTATATTCAATGTAATATTCACACCAAGTTCACAAACGAAAAATTTGAAAATGTCGTTGTGGCTTCTCAGTTGTTCAATCTTGATAGGACCAATAGGGTGCCAGCAACACATCTTCTAATCATTTCTCCTCCATTACATGGACCTTCTCAACACTTAATGTAGGGACATTTTTGGAGGAACTCATAGCAGCACAGTGGATTTCAATTTGAGTTTATCTCAGTAGAAAATTGTTTTCAGACATTATTAGTACCTAGTTTAAATGTGTCTAAAACAACGAACCCGGCATTGTATATTATTTGATGATGAACGTTAAAAAGTTGCAAAGGGTTCTTAAAAGCTACAATCGATTACACCAATATGATTCTTGGTGTCAATTTGAAAAGATCTCAATTTTTAGTAATTCTACTCTTTATGATTTTAGAATGATCAGATGTCATTATGTACAAATGAAAAAAGTTATTGTCTGTTTGTATCTGTTGTGGTTATAGAGTGAAGAATATTCACACAAGTGACTGTCTGTTTTAGTTGCCTCCCCATGAGTCACATTTTTAGTAAAGTGGGTATCAAGGTATTCAGGTAAGAAGATTGTTTACACAATGTAACATTTTTATTATGCACATGCATGTCCAGATCTTTTACATCTTACTCTGGAGTATCCCCTTCTCATTCAATTATTATTTTAGCTACATATATTATAAATGTATTGAATATAAAACTATAATTCAAAATGTGAAATTTGAATACAATAGTTTTCAGCTCATCTAAACTTTTAAACCGTAACAAGCCACTACTTATTTCTCCTCTAAGGCACATTTTCATGTTTTAGTAATTGCCTTATTCATGGTCACAATTTTAGTCATGTATCAAACTTTAGTGTCACTTTCATGTTCCCATTTAAATATCTCTATTTGATCATTTGTATAATCCCATAATTAAACATACACTCACTAGTATCATTCAAGAGCGCAATTATTTTTAGTTTAACACACAACTCATGTTTTTCGTACACTACTCTTTAAACAAATTTACCCTTGCAACTCCACACCTTTCTTATTACTACATATCAAATAAATAACACAGTGTCGGCCAGACCGTATCTGAGGTGGTGAGGGGTGGGGGATAGGGGGTAAGGAGGTATAATTGTGAAAAAAAAGAAAATCACTTACCTCCTCGCCGCTCTGCCCCACGTCGTCTCTCTTCCGCCGAACAGGAAGCAGCCAGGCTGCAATACAGTGTTGTGATTGGCTCCCCTAAACCAACCACAAAGCTGCAATGCAGCACTGTAATTGGTCTGAGCGCCATGGTTCGGCGCTCAGGCGTAGACAGGGGGGCCTGGGCATGTTCTCCATGCAGGCTGTAATGCAGCCAGCATGGAGAACATGTTAAAGTGCGCATGACGGCTTGGCTGGCCCGGGAAGGCCGGCCAAAGCATCATCCGCACTTTAATGAGCCCACCACTCCTCCCCTGCTCTGTTAGAGGAGCAGCCCCGCCAGCATGCCGCCGCAGAAGGGACGAATAAAGTGATATTATTATCATTTTAATTTTCCTTTATTTAATGCTGCACAGCAGCAGTGAGGCAATGCTCTTCCGCCTTAGTGGAGGAGCCGCCACTGGAATAACAGTGTCATGTATGCATCTTGAACACAAAGGTTTTGCATTCAATGCAATATTCCTTATGTACTTAACATAATCAAGACAAGACTCTCTACAAAGTAGTGTGACAGCCATTTTAAGTACTCCGGGGTACCAGGACTCTAAATACAAAGAGCTCTGGTGAGAGGCATGCAAGAATCTACCACTGTGGCAGGCATCTAAAATAGCAAACATTTTAACTATCTGTAATTATGATGGCCATAGCAGAGACCTCGAAATTAAATTGAGAAAATTTCAAGTTTGCAACTATAGTAGCTTTTTCAATGACATAACAAAATATATTAGCAGAGGCAAAGCAAATATTCTTGGAAGAGAAAGTGAGCGCATTCAATTTCTTGGGCTGAACCATTTCGATGATACATTTAGCTCATCTACCAATATAAGAATCAATATAATGTACAAGGAAAGTGGACAGAAGTATTTGGAATTGTTACCTCTGATGATTTAACTTAAACATCTATAAAAAAAAGTAGGCATGTGCCAAATAAAACAGTGAATTGTCTCAGAAGATAAACAATTTTACCAGAACCAACTAAAATGAGTATAATATTAGGAAAAATTACTGTGAAATCCAAGCTTGTGAATTTGAGATGTAAATGTCTTTATGTGAAAATGCAATGACATCCAAAGTGTCAACACATTTCAGACCTGGCCTACTTTTTCATGTAGACTTTAATGTAAACATATCAAAGAAAGTTATCAAATGTGTCTGATTTGATGCTTATCATGGTCCAGCTGTAAGTATGTGAGAAATGTAAGGAGTCCAAACTAGGGTCTGAGTGACTGTGCATGTGGGTTTCCTCTTCGATAGGTCCTATCCTGATCTGAAGGTGTTGCTTGATAAAAACACGCAAAGAGACTACCTCAGCCATTCCTCAGGACACCTTTCCCCACTGGACAATATTATAAAATAAATTATTATAAAATAAAATTTGAGATGGTTGATTTGTCAAGTCTGCCACACAGAAGAAGTCTCAGGCCAAGGATTCCTGAGGAATAGAGACAAATGGACCGGGATGAAGAAAAATATTCCATAGATTCAGAAGACGACAGATTAGTAGAAGGGATTCATTACCTCCTCGTCCTGTCTTCCTCGCCACAGTAATATACATATGAGCCTCCGGCTCCACACAGAACTCCAAGTAAATTAAAAAGAGCAGCGTTCTAGTCTCCCCTCCCTCCTCCAATATGGCCCCAGAGGCTTCCTCCAATCACATAAAAGGACACATAACAAGCAGCCCAGCCTGTTCTTTTTTTCTGCACTTCTCCGAGTGCTGTGTCTTCCCTGCTGGTCAGGTGAGTGGGGCTGGGTTCCTGCTTTAGCAGTTCCCTGTGTCCTGTGGTATCTAGTTGGGGGACGTTAGTTTTGCTGGGTGTGCTGGCTACTGTTCATGTTTATTGTGGTAGTTTCATGTGCTTCGTTTTTTTTTTTAAAGTTTTGTCTCCCCCTTCTATTGCCTTGCTGCCTCGTGTCCTGCTTCAGCGGACTGGAGTGGTTTTCTATTTGCGGCGTGTTTGTTTTTTCAGGACGCCTTGGGTCCTGTTTGCCGTTTTTGTATTTCTTGCCTTTCCCGACCGCGCGTCCTGCTGAGCGGACGTTGCGCGGCCGGGTGCGGGATCTCTTGGAGCCGGAGGCTTCTTTATATGTTCCCTTACCTTCGGACTCGTACCGGAGTGGTTTCCTGCCTCGTGGTGTCTCTGCGCGGCTGGAGACGCCTTCACGGGTTGCCGCGATGCGGTCTGTGCCTCATTTTTTTTCCTCTCCCGTTTGGGTGCGCGCGGTTCTTCCGGCTGCATTTCTAGCCTTCGGCTGGGTTCCAGGTGGGATTGGTTTGGTTGCTTAGCAACCTCGGGTCCTATTTTAACGGGCTGTTCGGTGGTTTGCCTGTGTTTGTGTTTTCTTTCACTCACATGGCTGGCTGTCATGGATCTTTCATCTGGTATTTTGGCTCCTGATTCTTTGGACGTGGCTTCCAGTTCGGGGGTGCAAGTTCCTTCCATGGAGGTTTTGCAGCGGATGATAAATTCTGCTGTTTCTGCTGCTTTGCAGGGTCATGTCCCTGTCCCTCCTCCTAAAATGGCGAGGGTTGATGGCGCTGCTGCGGATGCTGATACTGAGAATGAGGAGGAGGTTGATGTCAGGGGTCGCTTTGTGCAGGGTGCCGACCTGAAGGAGGTGCTGGGTCACATTCGCGAAAACTTAGTGTTCCCTGCTTCTGTGGTGCCTCTGGAGGACGATCTGTTTTCGCAGTATCATCGTCCTGAGCCGGATTCTTTGCCTCTCCATTCCTCTGTCTTGAAGATACTGGAGAATGAATGGAAGGATGTGGACAAAGGTTCCTTTCCTCGTTTCTTGGGTAAGAGGTACCCTCTTCTGGATTTTGCGGTCAAATTCCCTGCCTCCGTGAAGGTTGACTCTTTGTTGGCGAGCATGTCTTCACATGGGTCTGTTGTCTCGGAGGACTCTTCTCCTGCTGACCCGGTTGACCGCAAGGTGGATTGTGCTGTGAAGCGCACTTTTGCAGCTGCTAATTTTTCTATCAGGGCTGCGGCCTATTCCTCTTACACTATCCAGTCCTTACTAAAGGATTTTCAGTCTCTGTCGGAGTTGTTGGACCAGGGGGAGGATGTTTCTTCTACCCTGGCGATGATGGAGCAGCAGGTTCGTCTGCTGTCCGATGTCTCCTTTGATTCGCTGGGGGCTGCTGCTTCTGCGGCCGGATCCTCTGTGGCTGCGAGGCGTCAGTTGTGGCTCCGCTCCTGGAAGGCTGATGCTGCCCAGAAAAACTTGCTTATGAAAATCCCTTTCTCGGGGGTTAGACTTTTTGGTTCCTCTCTTGACGACATGGTGAAGAAGACGGCGGAGGACCGTAAACTGCTTGCTCCTGACCGTCCTGGCAGGTTCCGTGCCTTTGGTTCTCAGCGGTCTTTTGGTTCCTCGAAGAGGGGTCGGGCGGGTCAGCCCTTTCGTGGTCGGGGCCGTGGCCGGGGTGCTCCCTCCTTTGATAAATCCCGGTTCTCCGGAGCTTCTGCCTCCTCCGCTCCCGCTTCCAAATCATGACTGGATCGCTCCTGGTGTGGGTCCGGTTGGGGGTCGGCTCACTTGCTTCCTGGACTCTTGGCGAGAGACTGTGTCGGACCGATGGGTGCTTCAGGTGATCTCGGAGGGTTTGCGCATTGGATTTGCCCGGACACCCCCAGACTGTTTCAGGGCCACTCCTTGTCCGAGAGATCCTGTGAAACGATTG
Organism: Lissotriton helveticus; assembly: GCF_964261635.1. Lineage (NCBI taxonomy): Eukaryota > Metazoa > Chordata > Amphibia > Caudata > Salamandridae > Lissotriton > Lissotriton helveticus. The sequence continues at coordinate 49,242,540 of NC_136072.1, read as the reverse complement.
GCGCTTTTGGACGGCATTGCGTCCCTGTTGGTCAAGAAGGCGATCGTTCCTGTGCCCAGCGATCAGTTGGGGCAAGGGGTGTATTCGATACTTTTCCTAGTGTCCAAGCGCACCGGGGATCTTCGGCCGGTGATGGATCTGAAGTGGGTGAATACTTTCATCCCTCACCAGGGGTTCAAGATGGTTTCCCTGCCTTTGATCCTTCCTCTGATCGCTCAGGGGGATTTCCTTACATCAATCGACCTGAGGGATGCTTACCTTCATGTTCCTCTTCATCCGGACTTTCAGAAGTTTTTCCGGTTTTGTGTGCAGGGTCGTCATTACCAATTCCAGGTATTGCCTTTTGGGCTCTGCTCTGCTCCCCGGATCTTTACTAAGGTTCTGGCTCCTCTTATTGGACATTTGCATGGAGAGGGTGTTAGTGTTTTTCCTTATCTGGACGACATTCTAATTTCTGCTTCTTCTCTTCCTAAGGCGGAGTTGCATGTCCAGAAGGTGTGCCATGTCCTCACGCATCATGGGTTCCTCGTGAATGTGCCGAAGTCCTCCCTGGTTCCTGCTCAAGAATTGACTTTCATTGGGGCTCTGTTCATGACTCGGTTGGGGATGGTGTTCCTGCCCCCTCCCCGTGTTTTGTCCCTGATATCTGCTGTTCGTTCCCTGTTGGTGGGGGTTTCTCATCCTGTGAGCCTGTGGTTACGAGTTCAGGGTCTGATGTCGGCTTCATTGTTGACGGTGCCATGGGCTCGCCTCCATATGTACCCGGTGGTGTCCCACATTTTATCGCATTGGGACCCCTGTTCCCTCGATATGGATGTTCTGGTTCCTATGTCGGAGGAGGTTCGGGTGGTCCTGGGTTGGTGGTTGGACGAGGGTCATCTGTCCAAGGGCCGCCCTTTTCTGATTGTTCCCACCCGCGTGGTCACTACCGATGCCAGCCTGCTGGGATGGGGTGCTACTCTGGGGGTTTCGACGACTCAAGGGATTTGGCCTCAGTCGGTTTTGTCATGTTCCTCCAACTACAAGGAACTGAAGGCCGTCCTTCTGGGTCTGTTGGAATTCTCGGATCTTGTTCGGGGTCACCACGTGCAGATCCGGACGGACAATCAGGTTGTGATGTCTTATGTGAACCATCAAGGGGGGTGCAAGGTGCGCTCCCTCAGTTGCCTGGCTCGTCGGATTGGTTCTTGGTCGGAGGTGCATCTGGAGTCCCTGTCTGCCATCTACCTGCCGGGTGCGGAGAACACTGTGGCGGATTGTCTGAGCCGGGTGTTTCCTTCCATGGGTTCCTTGTCTCTCACGAAGTGGGTGTTCAGGAGGTTGCAGATGATGTTTGGTTGTCCGATTGTGGACCTGTTTGCGTCCCAGGACAATGCCCAGACCCGTTGTTTTTGCACGATTATGCCTTGCCGGGACGCCTGGAGGGTGGACGCCCTTTCGTTCCCTTGGCCGGAAGGTCTGCTGTATGCGTTTCCCCCTGTTCCCCTGCTTCCAGCGGTGTTACAGAAGATCAAGAGGGAGGGGTCGCTGGTGCTTCTGATTGCGCCTTGTTGGAAGCGTCGCCCTTGGTTTCCCCTTCTGAGGGAATTGGCTGTGTCTCCAGGTTGGCCCTTGCCGTTCGTGCCGTATCCTCTGATGGGTCCTCTTCTTCCTCTGCCTGTGTTCCGTTCCCTGGGTCTGCGGGCCTGGCTCTTGAGAGGGAGTCTCTGATGCGTGAAGGTTGTTCGGTGGCTGTGGCTGGTGTCATTCAACAGTCCCGGAGGCCTTCTACGCTTAAGTCTTACGCCAAGCATTGGGATCATTTTGCTTCTTGGTGTGTTGCTCGTGGGCTGACGTTGGATGCTTTGGATCCGGCTCGCATTCTGGACTTTCTGAACGATGGGTTTGTGTTGGGATTGGCCATTTCAACCCTTCGGGCTCAGTGGGCCGCCATTCGGGCATTTCATGTACTGCCTTTGGTTTCCATTTCTCCGTTGGTTGCTCGGCTTTTTAAGTCTCTTTCTTTCCAGCGGCCACGTCCTATCATGTGTCCTCCTCCTTGGGACCTTCCTTTGGTTTTGCGTTCCTTGCAGTTGGCTCCTTTCGAGCCTTTGGAGTCTGTGGACCTGAAGTTTTTGACTCTCAAGGTGGTGTTTCTGGTGGCGATTGCCTCTGCCAGGCGTATGGGGGAGTTGGGTGCTTTCCTTCGTTCTGCCCCGTTTTTGTTGGTTTTGGCGGACCGGGTGGTCTTGCGCCCTCATCCCACTTTTGTTCCTAAAGTGGATTCTTTTTTTCACCGGTCTGCCGAGGTGGTTCTTCCGGTTCTGTGTCCTGATCCCTCCTCGGCTGAGGAGTCACTTTTGCACCTCTTAGATGTTAGGCGTGCCTTGCTGATTTACATTTCTCGCACTTCTCCCTTCTGTAAGGTTGACTGCTTGTTTGTGAATTATGGTTTGTCGCGTCAGGGTATGAAGCCCTCCCTGTCCACGATCAGTCGGTGGATCAAGGAAGCCATTCTCTTGGCTTATGCTTCGGTATCTGAGGTTCCATCCCTTCCTGTTCAGGGTCGTTCCACCAGGTCGGTGGCTGTTTCCTGGGCTTCTTTCAAAGGGGTGTCTATGGAGGATGTTTGTAGGGCTGCTACGTGGTCCTCTCCGCATACCTTTATGTCCCATTACCGCCTCCAGATTGGGGGTGGGGGTTCTGTTTCGTTTGCCTCCTCTGTTTTGACTGCTGGGGTGCCTTAAGAGGTTGTCCATTTTTTGGGTTGTTATGCCTCTGTATATTAAAATATGTTTTCGCTGCACTGATGGTGTGGTCTGTTTTCCTTACATGAAGCTGATTGCTTTGGTATCGGCTCATATGTATATTACTGTGGCGAGGAAGACAGGACGAGGAGGTAATGCCCCGGTTACTTACCGGTAATCTTCATTACTCCGAGTCCATGTCTTCCTCGCCACAGTATAGTTTCCCTTCCCTCCCGGCCCTGGTGGTGGCTTCATGTCTGCGGCTTGGTTTTTTCAGGCTGGGCTGCTTGTTATGTGTCCTTTTATGTGATTGGAGGAAGCCTCTGGGGCCATATTGGAGGAGGGAGGGGAGACTAGAACGCTGCTCTTTTTAATTTACTTGGAGTTCTGTGTGGAGCCGGAGGCTCATATGTATATTACTGTGGCGAGGAAGACATGGACTCGGAGTAATGAAGATTACCGGTAAGTAACCGGGGCATTCTTTGATACTGTAAGGTATTTCCTTCGATAATCGAGGATATGTCAGAAGTATGTGATTTTTTAAGAAGGTAAAACAGCGAAAGCTGTGCACTACTCTCTTGTGGCAACACAACGATATTACATTGGAATTCACCATTCAGCAATCCACTAAATTATGTTACCCTAGTACAATTCAGCGTCAGGTTCTGCACTACCCTTAAGCACAAGATAAGACAGAATTGACATTTATTTTCCATCTCTCGAAGTTCTCACCAGTGTCACTTATATTGCGCTAGGTGATCCAGCTGGGCCCCGATGATGAAGCATGGCACCTACTAGGTAGATGGGTGAGGGTTTCCTAAAACTACTTGCAGTTGTTTGCGCTCCTCTCTTTGAAGGTTTTGGCCAGGACCGTGGACCTGAAAATCTCAAGAAGGACTGGTCCATTTTGTTTGTTCATGTACTACTTACGGAAGAGGACAAGTTAACTTTTTCCTTACTCTCTAGTTGTTTCTATATACTTATATTAGAGCATCACAGACGGAAGAAGGGGGATAAGATAGAAGGGAAAACTGAAACACAATACTCCACGCTCTGCGGCATTACTTCAGGGGTCAAGGTAGGCTGAAGGTTGCAGCGGAACTCTACAAGAAAAAAGAGGCACCTTAAGTAACTTGTCATTGGAACACTGTACATAAGTTGCTTGGGGGGAATTATATATACAAAAGCAATATCACAGTATAATCAGCTCTCTATGTTTTGGAAGGATACTCGTAATCCTTGAAAGGTAGGGTGTCTATGTGTGTGTGTGTTGTGGGGTTATCAGCATTGCTTTTAGTGCCCGAGGTATGGTTTGCAAGGCTTTTGTGCATGTTATAAACAGTGCTTTAAATCATAACTTGCAAGGTTTTTTTTTTAATTCATAGCTATAACTGACGTGTCACTGTGTTTTTAGGTGAGTTTATGAGGGTTTTTAAACACATGTTGAGGTACCAGAACTTTACTTTAACCCGTTGGGTGCTGGTGACGGAACCACTCCATCACCAGCCTCGGATGGGCTGTGCTAATGACGGAGTGGTTCCGTCACAGTCCCGCCGCCACGCCATCGCGGCAGCGATTTCGCGCCTGCGCTGAGCGTTCCATTGAGCGGGCGGGGCCATGACGGAACCACTCCGTAACAAGCACAGCGCGCCCGAGGCTCGTGACGGAGTGGTTCCGTCACGAGCATGGGGGCGCCGCGCAGCCCTCCTCCCACCTAGTTCTGCGGCGGAATTACCGCCGCAGCCAAGGGGTTAAACTTTTTTTTTTTTGTGAAACTGTGTTTAAAAAAAAAAAAGAATATACCACATTAAAGAGTTCCCTGCACCCAACCCTCAGCAGGTGGCCAACCCTTGTTGGGCACTGCCTTTAGCCGTGCTCAGCGAGGTCCAAGTCTTATCGTAGACGCCAATCAAAAATGGGATTCAAATGTATTACTTTATTGGTTGAAATGAAAGAAAGGGGAGCATGAAAAAACAAACTACAAGCCCATGTGCGTTTGTTTACTTTTCACTTTTGGCACTACTAGCCTTGGATGCAGGTGCAAAACGGAAAGTGAGATGGAGACAAAGAACAAAAGAGTACAAAAGAGAGAAAAGAAAAAAAATGTAATTTGCATAACCTACTGAACACAAAAAAATGAAAAGGAACTTAATATTATCTAACTCAGGGGTAATGGCATTCCTTTTTTGGAGTAGGCAAGGGAGGATGTTTCATGGTGTAAGGCATGGAGGCATGGTGAAGAGGGGAATATCCGGAAGCAGCTCTTTAGATGAGTTTGTGTAATGGGTGGTTACCCACAAGAACATGCAATTTACATCTGTCCATATTGCTTTCTTGCCCTATTCTGGTCACTCAACTTCTCTGTCTTTTATTATCAGACATAATTGGCATTTTTACAGCTTCTATTTGCCCTGTAGAAAAGCATTTGTAGCTATGCAGACCAGTCTTATTTTGACTGTATTGAGTAGGGGACCATGCTTTGACTGTTGAGTTAAATTTGAGTCTTATAGTACACCACATTTGTAATCTCAGGCATCCTGGATAAGGGTGACCCTGCTACACTGATGCTTTCTTTCACATTTTGGCCACTTTTGATAGCCAATAGGCTGTTGTGATTTGAGACACTGGTTGGGTGTCAGGATGGCTGATTAATTCAGCTTTTTTCTAGGGTGCAGGGAGAATAAGGTCACAGTACTGGATGTTTCTTGCATGCCTTCTGCTTGGTGCATTCCAAAGGATTCCTGCATTTTCCCTGCTCTGTTTTATATCATATCAAATGTCATGGCTTTAATATCTCTTTATATATATCTACGCTGTTGTTGTGCAAGTCTACTACTATCGCATACTTTTAGAATACTTGTGGCGCTCCATCTCAAAGTTGTTCAGAACTGTTATTATCAGAGACATTATTTGGGCAAAACAAGGATCTGGCGAGCCTCTATTGATTGGAACATCCAAGATGTCTAAATGAACTCCATGGTACCCAGAACCCTGGTGCATGAGCCGTGGTTAATCTACCTGTAAAGAAGCACATCACCCCATGACTCACTTAGTTGTCTTCTCAAACCAGCATCAATTGCAAGGCTCTCACACTGACCAATAAGTTAATTTATGGTACACCTCCTGGCTATTTAAAAGAGGTCATTGTTCACCCCTACGCCCTCTCCGCGGTCCGAGGGCTAACTTCTTTTAGCAGATGGTCAATCTTTTGTCATGGTGTTGTATACTTAGTGCACCTTCGTCTGAAAAAAATGAAAAACAATTCAAATAAAAAAAGCAGCTAAGGACATAAGAACTTTGTCTCAAGTTTAAAAAAATTCTCAAGCACCTTAGCTTGTACCGAGACTAAAATATAGCTAGATTGATCTTGCGTTTCATGAAGTTCTCAGAACACAAAAATAATATAACCATTACAAAAAGGCGGATTTGCTATATCCGATCTGCACAACGAAACTTGTCTCTTTCCTATACAAGACCAACAACATATGACTATATATGTTGACCAACTATTGAGTGCAGCCTTGATGTGAAATGCTTATCCTCCTTAAAAATAATATAGCAATCCCAGAGAAGATGCATATTACACTCTTGTTCTGCATGTCAGTTCTTTATAGATGTCCTTTTCACTCGATCTTTGGAAATTAAGCCCTCTTATAGTTAGGGAGGCAATGAATGTTTTTTGTGGGGACTTGAACAAGATTACCATCACACCCATCTCCATGATGGTCATAATATTTCTAAGGAAACACATCTATATAGAGGCTTGAACATGCTTATAAGCACATGCTATCACTGTTTGAATTTGAACATCCTTATCTTCGCACACTCTCTGTGTGGAACTTGAACATTATCTTTGATCACTTTTTCAGTGGGCCTTGATAATGATTATCTTCACTCACTATCTCTGTGGGGACCAGATGATTGAAATAATTAACACACTATCTTTGTGGGCATTTGAACATCATTATTTTCACATACTATCTTTGTGGCGGCAGGAGCATTGTTTTTTCACACTATTTCAGTGGGGGGATGAACAAGATTTGCTTCACATTCTATTTCTCTGGGGACATGAAGATACCCAAATCACACACTATCTCTGTGGGGATTTAATCATTTCTGTAGTCACATACTACCTTTGTAGGGGTGCGCACATCACTGTAATAACACACTATCTTTGGGGGAACTATAACATCCCTAATTACTAGGCCTGGGCGGTAAATTCCGTTCCGCAAGTGGAATTTGCAGAATTTGGGTAATTTTGCGTTCCACTGAGACTGCTGAGTTGCCAAAAATTCCGTAATCCACGGCTTCACATTTTTTTTTCGCGTGTTCGCGCTTTCAAAATGCGTGTTCGAAGCATTGCGAACGGGCGGAATAAGCCATTGTTATGTTATGTTAACCACTATTTATAGTGCGCACGGCTACTCGGAAGTGTCCCGGTGCGAAAGCCAAATGGTGGAGAGGGATGAGGGCTGACCCGGCTACGAGATTACTTAAATAACAGGGTTTTTAACTGTTTTTTTAACAACCTGAGGTCCTCAATAATTCTTGATTCAAAGGTCAGGGCATTCCAAGCCATGGCCGCTCTAACAGAAAGGGAGCTGCTGCCCAATCTAGTCAGGCATTCCGCAGAACTCTGCGTGCTCGCGAAGATTTTTTACAGTTTCGCGGAGCTCTGCGTAGCGCGGCTACGCAAATTCCGCCCACCCTTAAAAATTACACACAATCTCTGTTTGGACTTCAACATCATGATCTTCACACTCTCTGTGTGGGGACTTGAGCATTTACTTTACACACCTTTTTTGTGGAGATTTGAACACAAGCATCTACTCACACTATCTCTGTGAGGACTTGAACATCCCAATAATCACACACTATCTTTGTGGGCACTGATGCTACGTGGTCACATACTATCTCTGTGAGCATTATCACACATCAGTCAAAGGAAGTGAACACATATAACCTCTCTGGGCATCTTCACACACAATTGCTTCTCAGATATTAACATTACATGCACTCCTAGAGAGATGTAGTCTAATAGCTACTTTGACACTAATGCAAGAAAAATTCAAACTCTGGGTTCCACTTGACCATAACTCTTGATTCCATCTATTAAGTTCTTTACACCTTAGTTCCTTTATCACCTATAATTTTGAGTACTAATCAAACAGTACAATACAGTTTTACGTGCCTTTCCATAATCATTATATATTATGTTTTCTGCCACATTAGCATAATCCATAATTGATATACCCCTAGGATATGTGCAGCAATTTATACATGAATAGATTGTGATGTTATTTGCATATATTGTCAACAAAATAAATATATCGTCATCTACCTTTGTTTGTTTTCAATTACAAATGGTAATTATAAGTTCTCACAAGGAAGTAGCACACGTTAAAGTCCCCACAAGGATAGTTCAGTGCACAAGATGAAAGAACAATATGTTTGCAAATATGTAGCAGGATGCTTTTTCTTAACATTTTTTTCTGTTATTAGTATATTTTAAAAACAATGGGAAAGGTTGGTCCACACAAGGTAGGTATTCAACCACAGTCTCCACAAGGATAGTAACACTTGTCGTGTGTGTGTGTTTGTTTTTATATATATTTATACATTTATATAAAGTTATGGTTACAAATGAAAACCAAAGACAGAAATTACCAAGTTATGTTTAGGAACACAATCCATAACTCACCCAGCAGTCACACTTTTGATGAACAGGTGAAAATTCAAATGTTTTAAATAATCGGCCAGATCACAATACACTTACCGCATTGACAAAGAGGACTATGAATGGAGTATCCTTAGTATGATTTATTATATGTTGTTGTTTAATTACATTTCACTATGAGGCGTTTTTATTTATTGGTATAAATATTGTGAGGTCATCAGCATTGCATTTGATATTCAAGTTATGATTTGCAAGGCTGTTGTGCTTGTTATGAATAGTGCTTCAAACCATAATGTGCACATTTGTTTTTTAATTTGGAAACGTAACTGTGGTTTTAGGTGAATTTTTGAGTTCTTTTTAAACATATGTTAAGGTGTTATAAGCATTGCTAACCTAATCTTTACTTTTACCTTTGGGTTTTTCAGTGAAACCCTTTTTAAGAACATACCACGTTATAGGATTTCTTTCAACCAACCCTCAACAGTTGGCCAACCCTTGATGGGCACTGCCTTTAACTGTGCTCAGCGAGGTCCTAGCCATATTGTACGCAATAATAAAAACGGGGATGGAGATTTATTACTTTACTGGTTCTAGTGAAAGAAAGGGGAGCATGAGAAAACTACAGACCCATGTTTAAGTTTGCATACATTTCACTTTTGATAATATTAGCCTTTGATGCAGGTGCAAAATGTTAGGTGAAATTGAGACAAGTACAAACGAGAACAACAGAAAAAAACAGTAATGGCTATAACCTACAGAACAGAAAGCCCAAAACGAAAAGGAACTTAATATTATCTAACTCAAGGGGTGATGGCATTCTTTTTTGAGGAGTTGGTAAGGGAGGATGTTTCAAGATATAAGGCATGGAGGCATGGTGGAAAGGTACATATTCCAGATCAGTTCTTTAGATGAGTTTGTACAAATGGATGCTTACCTGCAAGAACATAAAATTTACATCCCTCCACATTGCTTTCTTTCCCTGTTCTGCTCACTTGACTTCTCTGTTTCTTTATTAACAGACAGAATTGGTATTTTTTTACTAAGGGCGGGCGGAATTTTTCATTCTGCCTGTGTACTGGGGGAGTTTTGGTCAATCTGCATTACTCTTTAATGCTGAGTTCGGGCCAAATTTCGCCATTCGCCAAGTGGCGGAAATTCTCTCCCAAGAGGCTCCAGAAATGCGAGTGAGATTAGGCATCCCCTAGTGTGATTTTCTAATGCGAACGGTCATGCCAGAGGGCTGACGCTCAAATAGATTTACTGCTGCTCAAGTAGATTTTCTACTCGAGTAGTAGCAAAATCAACTCGAATGACTGCGACTCTTGCGATCACATGGTGCCTTTTGTGCTGATTTTGCAGCACATCTAGCTCTACCTGCACTAAATTGCAACACGAGCTGCACATATTCTACCCATTGGCAGAACTCCTCGGAATCTCACAGAGGTTTTATGTAACTGTGGTATTCTGAAAAGTGAAACTCTGTGAGTTCCTCCCACCCCTACTTTTTAGGGCTTGCAAGCGAAGCGAAAAGCCCTTTTGTAGGGGTTTAAAAAATGGACCTGGAAATTCCACACAGCTCGTGCGTGTTATTTCCTAGGTCCATTTCGATTGGGCTTTGCGTGCGTGCTGTTTTTTAACAGAACACGCAATAGGCCATAGGCGGTCGCGTAGCTCCGCCTATGGCCTATTGGTGTCTGTTACGCGCACCAAAGCCCTTATGTCTTCAATTATCGCGGCCAGTTACAACTTCTCTTTGCCCTGGAGAACAGCATTTGTAGCTATGCAGGACATTATTTATCTGACTGTAATGAAATTTCACAAATAGAGATTCGTGCTTTGACTGTGGAGCTAAACTAGAGCTTTAGAGAAAATCAAATCGGTAATCTCAGACATCATCGATGAAGGTAATGCTGCTACACTGCTACTGCTAAACATTTAGGCCACTTTTGACATCCAAAATCACACCAGGTTGCTGTTGGGAATTGAAGAGCTGGTTGGGTGTCAGGATAACAGATTAGGGTAACCCTTTTCTAGGGTGCAGGACAAATAAGGTCACAGTGCTGAATGTCTCTTGCCTGCCCTCTACTTGGTGCATTCCAAAGGCGTCCTGCATTTTCCTTGCTCTGTTTTATATCTATGTCTAGATCTATGCAATTTCCTTGCTTTAACATCTCTCTCTATATATCTATGCTGTTGCTGTGTAAATCTACTATTAACATATACTTTTAAAATATATGTGGCCCTGCAACTGAAAGTCATTATTTGTGTGAAGCAAGACTCTGGGCAAGCCTCTATTGTTTGGAACATCCAAAATAAATCTCCATGGTATCCAGGACCCTGGTGCATGAGCTGTGGTTAATCTACCATTTAGGAAGCACATCACCCCATAACTCACTTAGTTGCCTTCCGAAACCAGGGTCAATTGCAAGGCTCTTACACTGACCAATAGGCTAATTTATGGTGTGCCTCCTGACTATTTAAAAGAGGTCATTGTTCACAACTACTCTCTCTCTCTGCAGTCCTAAGGCTAACTTTTTTTTGGCAGATGGTTAATCTTCTGTCATGGAGTCGTATACTTGGTGCATGTTCTGCTGCAAAGAATGAAAAACAGTTTAAATTAAAAAAGCAGCTAAGAACATGAGAACTTTGACTCAAGTTTTTTTTTTTAAATCCTCAAGCTTCTTGGCTTAAATCCAGATTAAGATATAGGTTGATTGATCTTGATTTTCTTGAAGTTCTCACAACACAAGTAATATACAAATCCTAGACAAGATGCTTGTTACACTCTTGTTCTGCGAGTCAGTTCTTTACGGATGTCCTTCCCCCTCCATCTTTGGACACTAAGCCCTCCTATAGTTAGGACTGAGACAATAGTGCTACTTGTCTAGCCCTTTTTGTCCTTTTCTTTATCAGTTTTCAGTATGTGAGTGTCTTGTCATTCTTGCGTAGGTTTGTATACCCTATATACATTTTGTCATGGTGCTCATGAAATGTTTGCCCCAAGTTGGCAGGGTATGCCCAGACTTGGGTCCCTTGCTCACTTTGCCACTGGATTCAAGCTATCCTGGCTGATGAGGGGTGAACCCCCGAAACCGGTCCTAGGATGCTTGTTTCCGGTCCAGGGAGGACCTGGCTTGGCAGTTTTGGCTGTACTGTTCCCATGAGGCACAGGGTCAGACTGATTTGCATCTGGCCATGTATGAACTGGGTTGGCAGAGTGGGCTAAAGAACGGTGATGGTTTAAACCCAGATCTGTGACTGGGGTGAGTGTCTGAAAAGTTTCAGGGCTCCATCCATCATCTCCTTTGAAATGTCCACATCTCCTGTTACATTGCAGGGCTTTCTTCATAGTGAAGGCCATTGCTTGACGACAAGTTGAAGTTGACGCACCCTTGTCTTAAATTCTTACATTAAGAAAGCAGTCATTTCGATTCAATTTCTTTTTTCTGGTCACTTACAAGGTAGTTTCACCTGCCTTTCTTGTTTCTGTCTCTCTTGTGAGTAATTTCACTACCATCGTCCTTATGTTGTGATGTGTGGTGTACATGGCATCATGTAGATCTGTAGAAAAGTAGTACAGTTCAATGAAGTTTAAAATGAAAGGAAAGGACAGCACATTTTCCAAATGCAGAAATAACAAGTATTTCATAAATGTAAGTCCCCATGAAGAAAGAAAATGATGGTATCGCAAGGATTTTAAAATAAAAATCCTTTGCAGATTGTGCCAATTGACAAGGACGATCCACGGGAAGTAATGCAAGCATGAGAACACGGACATTGCGATCAGGCCTGGGTGAAATTTCAATTACACTGGAGTAATCAGAGCATTTTCATGAATTCTATGTTACTCTTTGACACGGAATAAGCACTAATAACGCAATTACCCCGGGTCGCATGATTAAGAGCAATTTGGGGAATAAAAATCCTACTGCGGAGCCCATTTAGCCGGCACGAGGGTCTGCCTGTGCTGCTATTTGTGTTCTATTGAATTCAGTGCTATTTTTGTAGCACTAAATGCGTCCTTGTGCCAATTGTGGACGCGAGGGGTATGTTTGCACCAAGAAAAAAGCGCTACATGCAGAATTACTCTTTTGGCGTAGTTACGCATAATCTTTTTGGGCAATTCTGCATGATTACACTACAGAGAATTACAGACATTATACCCACCCCTAATTGAGGTCAATTACCATATTAGGACCTGATTACGATCTTGGCTGATGGGATACTCCGTCACAAAGGTGATGGGGACCCCATCTCCCATATCACAAGTTGCAAAGATTTAATGGAAATGTAGTAAAGCGGATGGGATATCCGTCACGTTTGTGATGGAGTAACCCTGCCTGCCAAGATCGTAGTTAGGCCCTTAGTCATGCTTACATTTTTCAATTGAACATGAAACCTGGAAAATCAGAACTAATCTCCAAGTTGGAGTGTTCGCGTTGTTTACATGCAACAAGATTGTGATGATCTCTGTGTTTTCAAGGTTGTATGACTAACTCAGTCAATGGGGTTGTATGCTGTTAAGAGTTCCAGAGAATTAATAGCCGGCCCTTTTTAGGTCTTGGCTAGACATCTGTAACAGTCAGAACATTCACATTACCAATACAGTACAGCATACATACATACTGAAAGTGGGATTTTGATTAGGTCCCTTTAGTCATTGCATGTTGGCATTTTTCTACAAGTTGCATTGGCTGGTGGGCTATCCTTAAAGCCGAGGAATTTTGCTGAATATTACCTGTCCTCTGTGTAGGCCCCTCGCCTCCCACTGTTCTGCCCAAAGACCGCTTCAATTGTCTCTGTCTTTCTGCTGTTCCATCCCCAGTGGTGCAGAATGTGTACCTGCAGCCATTAGCTACGTGCCAGTGCCTTGTGCCAAAACCATCTCTGTGGCAAAAAAAGGAAGTATTTGCAAAGCCAATAGATCAGTGCCGAGGAGCACAGGAGAGAACTATTGGCTCTGTCAATGTTGTTTGCTTCTGATGCCAAATGCATTATCTTTTTTTGCTGGAAACTTTTTATTGATATATAAGAAGAAACAAAACAATTATTCCAGCATATGATGACATCTGTTTAATATTAGTGGGATAATTAAAAAAATCCCTGTTACTTATCAAGAACAAAAGATTTGCATATGGGGGAGATTTTAGCTACATCGAAAACCATTTGGTTTAAAGATTATATTTGACTAGGAGATGAATGAAAAAGTGCCCCAGAGATGTAATGGATGTTTTGCACCCACTGGTTACTTTGATATTACTGAAGTGACCACCGGTGCTTGTGCAGCCCCATCTGCAATACCAAGGCATGATTTTAGAAGTAAATGCTATCAAGGAATCATGTAGTGGAACCTATAGCATATTCTTTAGTGTCTTGTGCAGACGGTTTGACTAGAACACCCAAGCGATGTCATGCCTGGTAGAGCAATATCCTATATTTGAAATTCTCTCTAATTAATATTGATCTTTTACTTGCATGGCTTTATCCTAAAACAATTGAACAATGCATGCACCAGGATGCCTGTGGTGGGTCATTGATGACAGCAAGTATCAGAGTCTGAAAAGCCACCGTTTTTTAACCACTTTATTTATATGTTTTAGCTTGCTCTTCCAAGGTACATTTCAATTTGCAGACTACATGTTTGGTAGTCAAGAGTTTTTAAGGGGTTTCCGGTGAATATTACAGCGTAAAATATAATATATCTAGAATGACTAACTTAGGTAGCCTTTTTTGAGTGGAAGAAGGATTTGAGGACATTCAATTCAAACTATAATATCAATATCTAAATTCAGAACTAGTTCTGGGATCCAGTGTTTTTTTTTTTTTTAAGGGAGCAGGGCAGGAATTGGTATTGATTTTGTACTTGTAGACGATGTGTAGCGTTTGATGCCAAGGAGTGTTGGGAGTTACACTAGGTCCTGTGTTGGTTATCAGAAGGAACGTTTTGGGTTCAGAAAACTGCACAATTCAATACAGAGTTTCAACTACAATTTAGCAAATGATAGGGCTTGGTTTGAATATAAAAAGACATAAATAAACAGTGCACTGGCCTTTATTAAAGAGTTTAAGTTAGTTACAGAGGATCCATCTATTTTTATCCTTCTATTTCTCCCGAGTGGAATGTTGTAATATGCTTGAATTGAGTCTTCAATGCATTATCTATGATTATTAGGGCTTCCACGTCATGTACAATCTTTGAGGTAGAGTGTAATTATTTATGTTCGGATAATAAAAAGGAGTACGTGATTTTATTAGGCCTCCCTCTGTAGCTGGCCTGACTGTACAGATCTTACAGCAGATATTTTTCTTAACTACAAAATATTTTGGTCACTCAGAATAAAGCTTGTTAGTAGGTTACGAGTCTCATACCCCTGGACACCATGTACAGCTTGAATTTTTCATTATCTTATGAGGCTCTTAAATTGGCCATACAAATGCACTATTTAGACAATCTATGATCCTAAACAAAATGTTGGGACTCTCTGTGGAAGCATGGGAGACATCTTTTTTTGTGTGAATTTGATCCTTCCCTATCATGTTAAAGATGTGGCTGACCATGTTTCAATCATGCCTGTATTTTTTTTCATTTTGTTTTCAGCATTGATGTTTTTGCTTTCCTCCATGTCAATGAAGGCAAGCCATAAATATTTGAGAAAAACATTTTGCCACTTTTGTACACTGTGTGCTTAACTACTGAACTCATGCATTGTATGTTTAAACCACAGGTACTTTTAGAAATGAATTCTAAGAATTGCAAAATCACGCAGGTTTCAATTTGGGCGGGAGGAACAATTAGAGGCTTCTTACACGCCAAAACCTGTTTGGATAGGAGAAACAGCCAGTTTTTGCCAAAAAACTGAAATGGGGAAATGTGGCTTATTGGCGACTCTTTGTGATACATGAGAATCTGAAGCAAGAAGCAGCCCCTGTTGAACAGTACCAGGGCTTAATGTCAGCTCATGCAGCATTTAGATGACCCATCTTCCTTGGGGTCCCATTCCACCTAAGATCTCTGCATTTTTGTGAGGTATGAGAGTCCTAGGGACCCCCCACCACATTCTGCAGGGGGCCCTCATCATTTTACACTATGCCACAGAACAGTATCAGGCAGATTTCCATGAACCAAGCTCAAGTTAAATGAGAGGGTGTCTCGCCTGGGGATAATGAAAGGCACTGTGCCATAAAACTAGGCCTGGGTGAAAATTGCACTATTCAGAGTAACTGGAGTAATTAGGAATTACTGTTGGTTCAAAATTACTGATATTATGCTATCACACCAGCTTCAGTAACTAAGAAAAATTATGGGCAAAAATCCTACTGCAGGAGCAAAGAAACCAAAACTAAGAGAGACAAGTGGATGTTGGCTACTGCTGTTCTTGTCCCATTGGGTGTTGTTTTCTTAGAGAAACATGCAACTTTGGGCCCATTTTGGATGCAAGGGTGCATTTTGAACTAAGAAAATAGCCCCAAATGCTCAATTACACTTCTCACACAATTATGCATATTTATAAGTAATTTTGTGGCAATTACAAGTGATTACGCTAGAGAGAATTGCACCAGCAAAGCAAGGCCCATCCCTACAAAAAAAACATACACAGGCTGCTACTTACAGCTGCATTCATCCTCTCTCTAGACAAGTAGAAGCACTAGCAAGGAGACCCTAGATCACAGGATCTGAATAGAGAACAATATTCTATCTTAGTGAGGCATGCCAGCATACATCTGTGGAAGAAGACCAACAAATCAACCCAGAAAATGTGTAAACTACAGCACAAATTTGGCTCAGATAACATGTTATGAAAAAAGTTGAAAGACTGTTTTGGAGCCAGGGGCCTTATTTATGAAAAGTGACGCATCGCTGCGTGAAAACAGCGATGCGTCACTTTTCACTGCGCACTCCTTGCGACACCAATGATGCGTCATATTTAATGTATGTCGCATCATGTCGCAAGGAGTTATAGATACGTCAGTATTTCTGACGTATCTGTAAGCGCAAAAGTCACCCATTGCTGGGGTGTGTCACAAAAGTGACGCAACTCCAGCAATGCGTCCTTTCACATGGGGAAAGCCCCATGTGAAAGGGCTTGTGCCAGTCTTACGCCTGCTGTGAGGCAGGCGTAAGATTTTGACGCAACAGCGTCCTAAAAAAATATCATAGATTTCACTGCGTCACTATTACGAGGCTTTTTGCGGGGGAACGCCCACTCTGCATACATTATACCTGACGCAGGTATAATGTGGCGCAGGGGGTTAAAAAGTGACGCATCTACCTAGATGCGTCACTTTTTAAATATGGCGCAACAAGGCGCATTTTTTACGCCGCTGGTGCGTCACAAAAAGTGACGCACCGGCGGCGCAAAACTGACGCAAGGCCTCATAAATGAGGCCCCAGGTATTTCACCGTTTGTGTTGTGGAGGTTAGTAGTGTTACGGAGAATGCAGTTTGACTGTATGCAATAAAAAATTCCCAACAGAGAGTAGTTTGGTAATATGCTCTAAGAGGTGTGAAGATTATGAAGTGGTTCGGGCACAATGGAAAGCTTGTTCTTTGTTCATAGCATAGAAATCCTGCCCATTTGCGTAGATGAGTTGACAATAAGGTGTGGTTGATGAAGGCCCTCCTGTCATACAGAAAATTCCATTGCCAATGTAATAAATCTAAATGGTGAACCTCTGAGTTGCTGGTGTCTGTATGGAGCATAATTCAGTATATAATTAATAAAAATGACACGTCACCCATACTGACATGCCTATGTTAGTTATAGGACACCTTGGTGCCCCTATGAAAGCATATACAAAGTTTATTGTGTAGTTTACTTAAAAGCAAGACAATATAAAATATTTAGAAGGCATATTAGGCTAAGAAAAAAGGAGAATGATGGGTCCGTGCAATGGCTGGCACTTGGTGCCCAAATGTAAAATCAAGGTCTGCAGACAGTTTTAATTAAATTTAAGGTGTTTGACTATTTAAAAACTGTTATAAGAAAGCTAGTTTCAATTTTTTATGCAAGAAGTAAAAAAATGTGTTTTTTTTTAATTTCAGTAATTTTTTATTGAAAATTATATTTACATGGTGCAGAGGATATACATGGGAGATAACTGAAAACAAGAGAAAAGACCAGGAAAAGGCACTGGGGGGGGGGGGGAGGAGGAGGGGGCGGTTAAGCAGAGACTCGCAGCTATTTGTCCATTTTCCATTCTGGCTTCTTTTGGCATTCCCCATTCCCCCTTCCAGACTGTTTTTTTTAAATCAACTGCAAAGTAAGGTGAATGCATGACAGATGTTAAAACTCAAGTGCAAGGAGGTCACACAATACTATGACTAATGTTAGAGGTGCAAGAACTAAGATGTGTCAATCCACAAGCATCTCTTTGCTTAGTTGTGTGTTTTCAAGAAGTTCCTGCACACGGCTCTAAAGAATTTGCCTATTCTTGCCAATTAAAGGGGAACCATGGTACTAAAAATCCAGTACATTGCATTGTTGCATGTTCTTATACCATGGGTTAAAAAAAGTGGCTTTAATAATGTTCGCCGAGGCTCGAGCAACATCTGGCAACTGCAAATTGTGCCCCTTTGTATGTTCCTTCTAAAACATTTTACACAACCACCCTTCTTAATACCAGTCAAGTGTGGCATTCTCTTGGTACCATACTTTTTAGGTCTCGCCTAGCGTTGCAGCGCGAATGCGCTTCCAGCACTTTGCGAGCTCTGCAGTGTACACTATACTGTGGAAGCTTCGTGGAAGCTCAGCCCACGCTCCGGCCCATGTTCTTCACTGGCTTAGGTTATACATGCTGCCTTCTGATTGGTTTTAAGCTGGATTGTCCCCCCATTACAGCCATGTCAGTCATTTGTATCCTTCCACGGCTACTGGCCCGCTGTCTGCACAGAATCTTTTCTTCCCATCCCTCCCTACCCCCCTCCCACAATCTGACACTTCTTGGGGCCCCCCGCTCCCGCCCTCACGGTCGTGCTTGTGCCTTCTTTGAGATCAAGATGCAGGCAGTTTCTGTGCCCGCCCCACAGCATACCTCGTGCTGCCTTCAGCTCTCTGGCATAACTTGCACAGTAACAAGTGACACACGAGACAAGAGGCGTTGCGTAGCAGTACTTCTTTACCTGAGTGGCTGGGCACTGCAGAGTGAGGGCTTTGCCTGGCACCGCTACCTTCATGAGTGGGCAGGCTTTCTTTGCTGGTGTGCTCGTGCCTTCTTTGAGATCAAGATGCAGGCAGTTTATGTGCCCGCCCCGCAGCATACCTCGCGCCACCTTCAGCTCTCTGGCATAACTTGCACAGTAACAAGTGACGTGCGAGACAACAGGCGTCGCGTGGCAGTGCTTCTGTACCTGAGTGGGTGGGCACTGCAGCAGGACGGCTTTGCCTGGCACCACTACCTTCATGAGTGGGCGGGCTTTCTTTACTGGCTCAAATAATAGGTACACCACAGGCCTGGTAACTCTAGGTTGCCTTTTCATGTCAGTGGTTTCAGGACTCCTGAAACCATAGACATGGAAAGGTGGTAGAGTCAGCTGCAACGCTCTGTCACCCCCAAAAGCCTTATTGTATATTCGATAGGGAGGGCAGGGTGCAGGCCACGGTTGTAGTGCGCTGGCCGTGTTGGTTTTGGCTGGGCCACGGTGACAGAGTATCAGTGAGACCAGAAGAGAGAGGGCGGGAGCTGAGGGTGTTTGGGTCCCATTAGGAGCGCTTTAATTATAACATCGCCTTATGTGAGATTTGTTTGCGATTTCAACTTCTGCTGTAGGTCGTGTGCATTATCTAACAAACAAAGATAGAATATCACTTTCTCTACACTTCATTTAGCCAAGTGTACGTTTATTTAGCGCCTTGAAGTGTCAGTGTACCTACCGGCCAAGCTGGTGCTTTACAAAATAATGCTATACTCAATGGCAGGGTGTGCTGCGTGCCAAGCAAGAGGGGCATCATCAGAAGATATGTGTGTACTGGCAGTATCAAAGTATTAGGAGAAGTACGCGGTTGCTGCGCCCTCCCGTTGTCACTAGTTTACCCCCATCCTCCCTCTTGTTATCCGTGGTCACTTGTTTACCCCTGATCTCCCCCTCCCTCCCACTGTCCATTGCCACTTGTTTAAAATGTTGTCACCTGTTTACCCCCACCCTCCCTCCCTTCTGTTATCCATGGTCACTTGTTTACCCCTTCCTCACACACTCCCTCTCGTGGTCTGTGGTCACTTGTTTACCACCAATCTCCCCCTCCCTCTCACTTTCCATTGCCAGTTGTTTACCCCAACCCTCCCTTCCATGGTCACTTGTTTATTCCCACCCTCCCTCCCTCCTGTTATCCATGGTCAGTATTAGGAGAAGTACGCGGTTGCTTCTCCCTCCCGTTGTCACTAGTTTACCCCCATCCTCCCTCTTGTTATCCGTGGTCACTTGTTTACCCTCGCTCTCCCCCTCCCACCCACTGTCCATTGCCACTTGTTTACCCCACCCTCCCTACCGTTGTCACTTGTTTACCCTAGCCCTCGTGTCAGTAGTTTCTGGACTCCTGAAACCATTGACATGGAAAGGTGGCGGAGTCAGCTGCAATGCTCTGTCAACCCCAAAAGCCTTATCGTATATTCGATAGGGAGGGCTGGGTGCAGGTATCGGTTGTAGTGCGCTGCCCGTGTTGGTTTTGGCTGGGCTACGGTGATAGAGTATCAGTGAAACCGGAAGAGATGGGGTGGGAGTTGAGGGTCTTTGGTTTCCATTAGGAGCGCATTGGGTATAACGTCGCATTATATGAGATTTTGTTTGTGGTTTTAACCTCTGCTGCAGGTCATGTGCATTATCTAACCTACAAAGATAGAATATCACTTTCTCTACACTTGATTTAGCCATGTGTACGTTTATTAAGCGCCTTAAGAGTCAGTATACCTGCCAGCCTAGCTGGCGCTTTACAAAATAATGGCATACTCAATGGCAGGGTGTGCTGCGTGCAAAGCAAGAGGGGCATCGTCAGAAATGTGTGCATATTGGCAGTATCAATCAATTCCTTTAGTCGGTTTTCATGATAATACAAAAAAACATACAAGTACAGTTTAAAAACATTAGTTAAAAAAGGAGTTAGGCTTCATTCTCTACATACAATAAATAATTTAAAAGATTTCCATTCAGTGAATAAAGTACATTCATAAAATAAAAGTTGCCAAAGTTGAGAGACCGAATTCGAAGACAGCTGGCAGTATCAAAGTGTTACAAGATACCCGCGGCTGCTTCTCCCTCCCGTTGTCACTTGTTTACCCCCGCCCTCCCTCCCTCCTGTTATCCGTGGTCACTGGTTTACCCCTGATCTCCCCCTCCCTCCCACTATCCAGTGCCATTTATTTACCCCCAAACTCCCTCCCATTGTCACTTCTTTACCCCCGCCCTCTCACCCGTTATCCGTGGTCAATTGTTTACCCCTGATCCTCCCTCCCTCCCATTGTCCATTGCCACTTGTTTACCCCCACATTCCCTCCCGTTGTCACTTGTTTACCCCTGCCCTCCCTCCCGTTATCCGTGGTCACTTGCTTACACCCGATCCCCCTCCCTCCCATTGCCAATTGCCACTTGTTTACCCCCACACTCCCTCCCGTTGTCTCTGGTTTACCCCGCCCTCCCTCCCATTGTCCTTGGTCACTTCTTAACCCCTGATCTCCCCCTCCCTCCCACTGTCCATTGCCACTTGTTTCCCTTCACACTCCCTCCTGTTGTCACTTGTTTACTCCTTCCCTCCCGTTATCTGTGGTCCCTTGCTTACCCCGATCTCCCCCTCCCACTATCCATTACCATTTGTTTACCCCCACCTTCCCTCCCATTGTCACTTGTTTACCCCCGCCCTACCTCCTGTTATCCAATTTCACTTGTTTACCCCCGATCCCCCCTCCCTCCCATTGTCAATTACCACTTGTTTACCCCCACACTCTCTCCCATTGTCACTTGTTTACCCCCGCCCTCCTTCCCTCCCATTATCCGTGGTCACTTGTTTACCCCCGATTCCCCCACCCTCCCATTGTCCATTGCCACTTGTTTACCCCCACACTCCCTCCCGTTGTAACTTGTTTACCCCGCCCTCCCTCCTGCTGTCCCTGGTCACTGCTTTACCCCTGATCTCCCCCTCCCTCCCACTATCCATTACCACTTGTTTACCCCCACACTCCCTCCCATTGTCACTTGTTTACACCCGCCCTCCCGTTATCCGGGGTCACTTATTTACCCCTGATCCCCCCTGTCTCCCATTGTCCATTGCCACTTGTTTACCCCCGCCCTCCCTGCCGTGTGGGCTACATACACATATCAATACCGCTGGGACTGTGGGTAAATGGTGACTTAGTGACTACTTTTTAGGCTAGGTAGCACACACAGTCCTGCGACCATATTCAAATTTAAAGGAACATTTTGAGATAGGAATGATGATGTGTTGTCATGTCTGTTTGAACGCTTTGACAATCTTATGTACACTAAAAGCTGCAACACCACAGGGTAGTGCTTGATTGGAAGCCCTTCATACCCTGACAAGGCCTTGCAGCACAGCACTTCGGGAGCTGCTACACCACAGGGTAGTGCTTGGTTGGAAGCACTTCACACCCTGTTGGCATCCCTGCGTGGATTTACTGCAAGGACGACCTGGTGCATTGTTGGGTTTGGGAAGCAGCAGACTTTACCTTGTACTTCCGATGATGCTGGGGGCCTGGCATCTGCCCTGCATCCTTCCCTGTGTTGATAGTTTGAGTTGAATTCGGTTTCGGTTGGTTGGCCCTTCTTTCCCGAAGGGAGAATGTCAGTTTTATACCATCTTACTTGAGTTGGACTGACTCTTCTGGCCTTCCCTGGCTGTTCGACGGTGTGATGATGTTGGTTGAAGTTTTGCTCTTCTTTGTTTGGTTGAGCATCCTGGTTTCAGGGTGCAAAGTAACCTGACTATTGACGCCTGCTGGGGGAGCCTGGAAGACCATGACATTTTGGTAGTCTGGTGATGAGAGGCGATAGCTGCTGAAATGCGTTTTTTTAAACAAATTTTATTTGTCAAATAACATATATAGCGCGGATTACTGTACCCCAGCAACTTCTGTATAGGAAATGTACATTTTAGCTGACGTTGGCAGTTTTAATAAGCAAAATAGGACAACTGAAGAGCAATACATATGAAATAGCAACAAAAAAAGAAAAAAGAAGGCATCCACTGGCCACAAAGAAGGGAATTTCTAAACCAATACAAAATCCATGCAATTTTTCCACGTAGACACCGAGGGAGCCCTTGGAGCCTTCCAGGCACGAGCAATATCCCTCTTAGCGAAGGTAAATCCTAGTAAAATGAGATGGCGCTTGTATATGTTGCCCCCTATGTCGTCTTTAATATGTAAAAGGACCAGCTTCGGCAAGCTGCGAAGGTCTCAACCCAGTACTTCGGAGAGGCACGCCACAACCCCCCTCCAGAATCTTACTTACGCGGGGCAGTGCCAAACAGTATTAAGTAGAGTACGTTCTTCATGTTCGCATCTAAGACATATCGGGGAAGCTACCAATCCCACCCTCCAGAGCCTGACCATGGCAAAATAGACCAGGGGGAGGTATTTAAACTGGATAAGGCTCTGACTTACGGCTACGGCTGATCCCCGCAAAGAGGGGTCTCCCTGGACAACCTATTCCACCATCCAATCCTCCGCAACGCCTGCTGCCAAATTTGGAATATGAGTTTCATAACAGATGGCAATGAGTTATGTAACGGTGCAGAGTACAGTATAGTGTGTAAAGTGTGATCCCCCACACACTGCCTCTCGACCGCGTAAGCCGGGTCATTCCTGTCCCCATACCACCACTCATTGAGGACCAGCAGATGTGAGGCCATGTAATATGACATAATATCAGAGGTTGCCAGCCCGCCCACAGTATGTGGACTGGAAGCAAGTCCGCAGGGCCACCCTCGCCACTGTTAAAATGTGTTTTGGCTGCTGTCCTGTTGGTGCTTTTTTCTGTGGCCTCTGCATTTTTGGGGAAATTATTGATATCTGTTTTGCTGTTCAAGTTGGTTGGGGTTCTGCCATTCTCTTAGGCATGCCTCAGTGGCCTTGGTTTTGATTTACAGACATTGCAGGATCGGAGGGATGTTTGTTCCTCACTTCCGATGTAATTGTGGTTTGTTGTAATGTTTGGCCTGGTGTTTGTACCGATGTTAGCCTGAATAGATGGAGGACATCTTCCTGGTTCAGGCCGAACTTTTGATTCCGGCATTTCCTCTTTTGTGTTCCTCTTTTCTTTTCGTTTGTTATTGGTTCCGGTGGAACAGGTTCTGTCCTGGGGTTTGGGTTAGCCCGATTTCCAATTTTGATGTTGGTGCTTTTTGGGGTCCATCATTAATGGGCTTGAAACTTTTGGTTCTGCCTTGTTCCGTGGTGGGTGCCTGTGCTTCTTTCTATTGCTGGAGGAAGCTACTCCTCTGAGGGTGGCATGTTTGAGCTTTGGGGTACCATTTTGAGCTGAGTGCATAAGTTACTAAGCATTGAGGGGAGAGAGGCTAGTTTGTCAACTATTGGGCAGCCGCTGGATCTATTGTCTTGTAATTTTTGCTGTGTATTTTGGAGAAATGTATTTAAAGCTCCCAGTTTTCCATTAATGGCTACCACAAAGACTGCCTGAGTGTTCAGAAGGGTTAGCTGTATGTCCATTTTTTCCGATTGGTACTGGAGGTCCTCCACCAAGAGTTGTACTGTTTTAGAAAGCTTGCCCAGGCACTTTCGGAGTTTGCTTCCTCAGTTGGTCCTGCGTGCTCTATGCATGCCCTTGCCTTGTTCGTCTCCTGTTTCGCTCATGCCTCCTGGCGCTCCTGTTCTTTGGGCTCTCCAGGGTTGTTGCACATGGAATTTTCTTGTTTGTCCTGTTTGTAGGTGTGAGAAAGTGAGTTTCTGTTGCAGTACCCCCCACTTTTTGCCTGATACCTGGTGCACTGTTCCTTGGTGTGCCCTGGGACCCTGCCAATCAGGTACCCAAGGCCTGTGTTCCTTCCCTAAAACTGTACTAAAGCCTAAACCCAATTGAAATCTCTGGCCACATGTCAGCCCCTAGTAAATGGTACCCAGGGCATTGTGACCAGAAAAGACCCCTAAGGGCTGCAGCACTTATTATGCCACCCTTAGGGGCCCTGTACCCTGACACATACACACTGCCTTTGCAGGCTGAGTGTCCTGGTGCAGAACTAAACAAAGAGTCAACATGACACACATCCCTGTGTGGTACAAAAGGGGGTGGTGATGGACTGAGCATCCGAACCAATCAAACACTCACACCCAGTCAACAGATCTGGGTTTAATCCATCACCGTTCTTTAGCCCACTCTGCCATCACCACCCCCTTTTGTACACATCCCTGTCTCCCATGCCCACAAACCCACTTCCCTGGCATACATCAGCCAACCCTCTAGCTGGGTGCCCTATGCCAGTGGTGTGGGCACAGGTCTATGAGCCCTGTGCCCCTACAGTACCTAGGGCTATTCCTGGACACTGTAAGTGCAGTGATGCCATTAAGAGTATATGGTGCTGGGAGGTTGTCATTACGAACTCCACAGCACCATAATGGCTACACTGAAGGATGACAAGCTTGATATCAAACTTCTATGCACATTAAACCCACACTGATGCCAGTGTGGGATTTAATGTAAAATCTTAGAGATGCACCCTGAAACCTAAACCTACAATCCACGTCTTGTCTGAGAGGCTGCCTAGGCTGCCACACAGCAGACATGTTGATGGCCCCCTGGGTGGAGAGCTCCCGCTCTCCTGGGCCTGCAACACAATGCGCATCCTGGGACGAGGTGCTAAGCCTCCTCCACCAGGATGGGCAGGGGAAGCTTCAAAGGCATTCCGCCTTTGTGAGCTTCTCCAGACCACTTGCTGTACTCAGCAACTGGCCCCCACCAGTTCTGACCCCCACTCTGGCGGGAAATCCTACATCAGAAAGGGGGATGTGCCAGCCTGTGCCAACCCCACCCCTCAGGTGGGAGAGGCGAGGTGAAGCATGACCCCAGGCCCCGGCCATCTTGAAGATGGGGAGCCCTGCCTAATCACAGCTAGGCTCCTTCCCCCCTCCCACAGGAGAGGAGCGGGCTAGGGGGTGTACCTACCCCAGGACAGGGACCCATTGGTCCCTGCCCTTGACCTACCTGTAACACCCCTAAATTCAGTATTATGGGGCACCCTGAACCTTTTTCCACAGATCCAGATTACAAAACAAGAAAGAAGATCAAGGATCACGAAGACCTGCCGTGCAGCTGCTAAAAAGAGGAAGACACCAACTGATTTGGCCCCAGCCCTACCGGCCTGTCGACCCTCGAACCTGCTCCTGTTAAACCCTGGCATCTCCAGTGGTCAGCAACCTCAAAAACCCCGGAGGACCTGACTGTCTTGTGACTCTAACTACCTGGGTTTCCCACGAGCAGTGGTACTGCTCAAAGCAAGTAACAAGCCCTGGCATCAGCCCGGAACCGCGAACCCTGCACCCACCAAGCCGGGCCTCTGCCGGAGTGAATCAAGACCCTGAGGATGTCCCCCCTGCGATTCTGACTTGGAATCCAGTGCCCAAGGACCCTCATCGGCGACCCCAATGCCTGCAACCTGAGGACAAAGGACCCCTCCGACCTCGACCAGCAGGGGGTAAGATTTCCCGACCTCAAAAGACACCCCTGCACCCGGCGCCCCACAGCCCCCTGTGCCCAACTCCTGGGTGCCTACTTATCCTCCAAGATCCCAACTTACCCCTCGAAGTGTTGGTTGCTCCAGAAGATCCTCCGTCCCCGAGCATGCAACCTTTGTTCCGTTTTCAAGATCGTCATTGAATAACATTGAGCACCCGACGGCTCAAAAGCACCCTGGACCCAGAGAGCCCCTGGCAGTGCAACCTGTACCCTATCCTACTTCCCCATTTGCCCTGAGCAAGTGACCAGGAGCCCAGCTCCCACAGCCGTGTGGCCTGCTAGCCAGCAGCCACCAAACGAAGGCCCCCCTGCCTCTCATTGAATAACAATGGGCCGAACTACCTCTGCACCCGGCCGCCCCTGTGCCGCTGACGTGTACCAACTGTACCTACCTGACCCTGGGGGACCCCTGAGTCTATGCCCAGAACCATAACTTCACCAGTTGAGTACTCACCTGAAAACCGATGACTCACTTTCCTGCTATAGGATAACATTGATTGGTTTTACTCGAAAAATCTTCTGAGTGTGAAGTTTTGAAACTTTAAAATATTTATCTAAAATCAGCTGAATAACTAATTCAGAAGTACTCGCCTGTGATCAGGAGAGAAGCCAGTACTGTACCTTTTAGCCAAGTACTGAACCGCAAAAGTAATCATAACCGTGTTTACTAGTATCCTGAATTTTCTCCATAGGAATCCACTGTCTGCTTTTCTATGAAATGTCTTCTACTTTTGAAAACTTGAAATATTTCTTAAAAATCATACCTACTACTGAAACGTAATTACTTACCTGTCTTAAGTAGAGACCCCAGTGCTGGACCTAGGAGCCCAGTACTGGATTACAAAAGTAACGAGAATGTACTTTACCTGCAACCTGAATTTTCTCCCATTGGATAACATTGCTAGAATTTCACTGAAAAGTTTCTAAGTGTGAACTTTTAAAATACCTTGTTATTCTTTAAAAATCATTGCAATAACTGAAAGGTTTTACTAAACTGTTTTCAGCTTAGACCCCAGGCCTGAATCTAGGATACAGTCCTGGAGTTACAAAAGTAAATCGATAAAGTAATCAGCTGCATTTATGTAGAAAACCCCATTGAGCTCAATGTTAAATTGTGTTTAGAATTGTGTTGCCTACTGCAACCATTGTACCTATTGTGTTTACAAAGGTTATTGCCTCTTTGCAAAGTAATTACATGAGAGTACTCATAATCGAGAAAAGTATATTTTGATACCTGTTGGTTCTAAAAATAAAACAACTATATCTTTGGATATAAAAACTATTGGCCTAGAGTTCAATTCTTAAGTGTGTGAAACCTTTTGCTGACTGAGTGTGTACAACAAATGCTTTACACAGTCCTCTGGTACTGCCTTACTGCTCGACCAAGCTACCACTTTAGAGAGTAAGGTCAGACTTGACTTTAACCTCTGTTATACCTCTGGAGATTGTGGACTCTATACACAGTGTACCTTACTTTGGACCAGTACATATAGAGCCACTTTCTCACAGTAGGTGACCAACATGTCCTCCCATTCTTGCATGCTGAGGTATGAGAGCTGCTCAGGGTCTTTGGGCTGATGTATTTGCGTGATCTCTGGTGTGGTTCAAAGCAGTGATGTTAGGTGATCTACTTCAATACTGTTAAGTGGTACGGTGCATTTGGTTCTTTGATAGGGGTCTGTGATGTTTTGAGTGGCGCCAGGCTTCCTAGCTCTGATATTATGGGCTCGATTATGATGCAGTTGCTGCTATCGATTGCTCTTCCAGGTGTGGGTGGCTCTGTATTCCTGCCTCTGACTCACTTGAAGGGGGAGTGGCCTGGCTTGCTCCGTGCGGTGCTATTGGGTTGCGATTACCTCAGCCATGACCGACTGGACCATATGCTTTGGTTCCTGCAGCAGGGGTGCTGCTTGGCGCTGTGGTCCTGATCCTAGAACTGCTCCAGTAGACTGAGGTGCCTCAGCTCCTAGATCATGATCTAGATCCGATTAAACGCTGCTGGGCTGAGGGCTTATTCTTCCCTGAAGCTGGCGGCCTCAGCCACTACAGGGTTCGCACTGGCTCTGGCCTCTATCTCTCCAGGTCCTGCTATTGCAGCCCTAGTTATCTGTTCGTTGTCATTTTGTGTCAGAGGTGGGGTGAGTCGTGGTTTGCTTAGCCTCTAGGACCTTTCTGTTGTGGGCCTGATGGCTGCAGGATGCAGTTTGAGGCAAAGTTGAGGCCTGGTGAGTGTGGTAGGTACAGCAGGGGTCCATCTGTCCTGTCTACAGTGCAGGCACCAGTACGGTGATGGACAAAGGCAGACTCTAGCAGGGTCGAGCGCCGCCTGGTTCACTCCTTTTTTCCTGTAACTCCAGCTAGACCAGGGTGCTGAGCAAGTGGATGGGCAGGCTAGCTCCTACACCCCTGAGGACCCCCCTGGCCCTGCTTTCTGCCCCAGCTTCACCCCTGTGCCAATCAGCCAAACAGCTGCAAGGGGGCAGCTGTGCCAGCGGGAATTCAAGAGCAGCGAGGGATGGGCTGCAGGCTGCTGTTGTGACACATGGGACAGCCCCGGCGTTACCATAGTTTTGGCCGCGGTCTGCTCGTGGCCCTGCCTCGTCCTCTGTCCACCCTCCGATTCACCTTCACTTCACTGATGCCGCCACCTCCTCCACCTCGCTTTGCTCTGCTCTCATACTACGCCCCTTGCAGCACACCGCAATGCCATAGATTCCCAAGACTATCAAAGGGAGAAAGCAGCAGCCATTGTCTTTTTTTTAATTCGAGACCAATGTCTACAAAAGAATCTAGCTCCTACGATGAAGTACTGGCTCTTTCCGGTTACATTCATGGTAAGGTGGCATCCTCAAGTAACTCCCAGAGGTGATGCTCCTCTCAGATTCCACGTGACACACTCCTTTTTCAGCTCCACTTAGAAAGGTTCTGGTTTTCTTCTCCTGTCACAGGAGGCACTCACCTGGGACATAGGATGCTGAAGGGTGAGGATTAAAGAAAGGGGCGCTGAGCTGAGGTGTCTGGTAAGCTGATGGAAGTTCAGGCGGCGGTTCAAGTAGTCTGGAGCTTGAACTGGCATATTTTCTGTCCAGAGAGCCAGTGGAGTTCTCGTAGGTAGGGGGTTATGTGGGTTAATCTAGGGAGATCTAAGACAAATCTGGCTGCGGCATTCTGTATGGTTTTTAGTCCTCATAGGTGAGCTGCGATCCCTGCATAGAGTGCGCTGCTGCAGTCCAGTCGGCTGGAGATAAGGACCTGGGTGAGAGTGCATGAGAAACTGAGAAGCAACAGGAGAGCCACTGATAGAGTGACTTTCTTCCAGTGTAAATAAAATGATACTACCTTCCACTGAAGTGCCCAGAATATGGCAGATCTTTGCATCTTAATAACTCTTTCCATCTGCTTTTAAGATCCTATTGGTGGTAAAAGGTGTCTCCTTCAAATAACAATGTGGCCTCCAACACACAACCCTGCATATATATTTACTGGCTTCCATTCAGTGAAATCCATCTGTGCAAACTCCCTCTAGTCCTATTAACCTAAATGTATTAAACATTGTTAAGTGGTATTCAACATCCTCTGAAGAATTGAATGTAGAAATCCTATGCTGCCACCAATCTAAAGAATGTTCTATGGGGCCTGGTGCAATCCGAGGATACTGGACATTATTAGTTGTGGGTACTGTTGTTTAAGTCTGATCTCTGAGGGCTAAAAGCACTGCTGAATTACAGCTGCACATCAAAACTACTCCTTTTACGCTTCTCTCGCCATGGTCATAGTAGCTGAGCAATCAAGGTATACTCAGAGTATTTAGTATATAGGGCTCTGATACTCTCATCCAGAATCACCTTATTGCTAAGTTATGCTATGCGCAAAACAAATAATGGTAGGTTTTAAAGCAATGGGGGAGACTTACCTAACAGGAAATCAGGTGTATCCATCTGTACCCCCAGTAGATACAGTTTTGCATAATGGACACAGAAAGATCATGTAGGGCAAAAGTAACATGGAGCAAAAATACCAATGTATGCAGATCCATGTGTAGAATGTATGCTACAGTCACCACACTGTTTCCTAGTCTCACATACACCAAGCAAATATGTACCACAGAGACTATAAGGAAGCTTAGGACCCCAATAATTTGGACAATGTAGGTCAGTTTAGGTAAAAAAACAAGTTTATTGAGACAAATATGGCACAATATAGATAATACAAGAACAGGGCTGATCAGCAAGGATGTACATCAAAAGGCATGTACCTCAGTATAATCATTCAGCTGCTACAATCAACCACTTCACCGACTGAAATGGGGAGCATGGTTAGCCTCAGTGATGAGTGGGGGAAGAGACTGGTTGCAGCCTCGACCAGTAGAGTTTAAAGTCTACTGCTGAAAGTCAAAGAAAATCAACAAGCATATACAGTGAACTCAGAATGTTGAGTCCACAGGGGTAAAATATACATATACATAAGCCTAAAAAGCAGGGTAGCACATGTTTTACAGCCCATGCTAATGCATGTGTTCCCGCAGATGTTATCCAGACTTCATAAATACAAATGGCCTCAATGGTTGGGGGCTAAAAGTAAAAAAGGTCAGGTCATGTCAACGGAGCAGCAAAGCAGCCTACTGGGGAAGACAAAACAAAGCTTAAGCTTCTTTTGAACCATGCAGTGACAGGTGAGGTTGACGTACCAATGTAATCCTAGCTATGGGCCAGATTTAGGTCTCAGCGGACAGGTTACTCTGTCACAACAGTGACAGATATGTCATCGACCGAAATAAAAATCCCATAGGATAGAAGATTTATACTTCAGCTGACTGGATATCTGTCACCGTTGTGACGGAGTAACCCGTCCGCCAAGGTCTAAATCAGGCCCTATTTCTTTAGGATTGGGAATTACAGCACAGGCTGGGTTTCACCAACATACATTTTTTTCATGCCTGAAGATCTTTATGTTTTCAGCTTGTGGCATCGAGTATATATGGATGAAAACAGCTGCCATAGTATCCCGGGCTCAGGCTGCAAATTAAGATCACAACTGGCAAGAAGCCCATATGATTTGTGCAACCCCTTAAAGAAAAAGAGCTATGGTTCAGAGCATATTCTTGCACTTTGGAGCTTTTCCTGTGTCAGTCTATCCAGCTGGAAGCCTTCGCCACGTATAACGGGAGTTCTTTTTGTGGGATCCTTTCTGTACAACGTGGTCCTGGTTAAGTTCAACAGTGCAGGCTCCAAGACTTATTAGCATCAAATCATACTTTCACTATCAGCATTTTTCAAACTGTTGCTTTCTGCTGTAGTGATCTTTATACTGTATTGTGCATGAATGAACGCTCGTGGCTCATCTTCCAGTCAATCCTCTGCTATTTTCTCTTTCCTCCGTCAAATGTTCTGGTGAAGCACTGAGAAGCTCTCACAGGAAGACACTGAAAAAATAAAAACATTTTCTTAAAATCAAGCCAAAGGACAGTAGGAAAATAGTACAATGTTTACCCACATTCTTCGCTTTGAACATAATAGAATTGTTCCCTCCAGCTCTCTGCAATCCAACTCCACAAATAAATACATGGAGTGTGGCAATGAAGCTTGGTTGTGCCTTCGCCTGAGGACTCCAAAGAAAAATATTTACAAAAAAAAAAAAATGCATTTTCTACTGCTATTATTTTTTTTTTAAAACACAGGAACTAGCAACGGAGAAGTAGCCACTTAAATAGAGCGGGAAGAGCTTGCCATCATTACTTCTCACTATCTGAATTAATGCTTCCAAACATCCGCAATTAATAAGTCAAACTTTCCCAACTGAAAGAAAGAAAAAAAAATACGCAGACAGTTGAATTACAACTATTATCTGCTGCTTCAAAAAAACAGGACAGCCTCGCTGCATTCGTTGTTATCTAGTATAAGGCGCTACCGACAGAAACTGCACAGCACTAACGCCGTCCGACTCTAAAGCTGCAGAGCCACTCCCGGTTTTCCCTCTCACAAACCGTCAGTTTGAGAGCCAAGACTGACAGCTACATTAACCAACCAACAACCGCAAAGCGTCAATCTGGTGTTCGTTGAGAGGGCTCAGCCAATCCGAGCCGAGAAGAAGGCGTTGCCTCCATCCCTGCGAGCCCTTCTGGGCCAATGGCACTTGTGCGTTGAGGTAGACGTCATTCCTTTCATCTTCGACCCGTAGCCATGATGAGCGTGGCAAGTGCGTCTCTCGAAATTTTTGCAAACTGTCGATATTTTAACAGTTTTACGCCAGAAAAGGAGTTCAAATCCACGCTATTGCATGCCCGTGTTTCGCCACGCCTCACCCTGGCAGAGCGGAGTATTTTCCCCGTTTTGGTCGTCTGATAAACGGACATTTCCGAGGAGAGGGTACACTCGGCGCCATTTTGGCGGCTGGAACGTTCTCCACGAGTTTCGATGTCCGCCATCTCACGGGCTAAAAGTGTTTTGTAACAACCTCCACCTTCGAGACAAAAGTCGATCTTTTAAAAAACACAATCGGCTGCCTTACACGAGTTGTCATGGAAGCGAAATCGACGTTAGACGTATGCGAAGAGAATACTTGGATTTACCAAACTACTACGGAGCTGCGCAGAAAGAAGTGCTAATCCGATAAATTAATGCATGGAAAACTTCAATTTTTAAATTAAAAAAAACGCGTAGATTAGTAGTATCAACAACACTTGAGTTCGGATTGCGTGTAGGTTTCTGAGTAATTTCTCACATTTATACGGAGCTTTTAAATGCGGATCCGATTACCGAGAACAAAGTGAAAAAATAATAAATAAAACATTTTAAACGAAAATCACATTGCGCGTAGGAGACTCGCGTTACCATTAAAAACTAAATAAAACCAATCAAAAGTTTCGACGGGATCAATTCACACGAGTGAGCTTTTGTGTTTCTTGCGCTTGTTAAAAAAAAAAATAGTAAATATGTTATTCCGAGTTATTAAAAACGTGTCGAATGGTGGACGCGCAAGGAGATATATTTCTGCGAAAATAACATGGCTCCTTATCGCCGCGGAAGGATACGTCATTCCACCTCGTCCTACGCAGTTACAGATTTACGAATAAAAATCTGCGCAATTTATAATCCTTTCCAGTATTAGCACTCTGGTCACGATCTGTTTATGGCTCCTGATCGAAAACAGACCAATATCTTCAGTTTTGGCTTTATTTTCGTCTGAAAAACAGTCACATTTGCGCTGTCGTCGTCTGCGGCGGAAGGATATCATGGCAACCTGCCGATAACTGCGCAATTCCCGCTCACTTTTCGTAAACCATACCTGTGCTATATTAGGCACAACAATCGAGTGCCTCTGTATTTTCTTATCTGGGGGGAAAATAAAAGTGTCTTTTTTTTTTAACAGTCCAGTGGGAAATAGTACCGAGTTTTACATGCGCACATTTTGCGCTGCGCGGATACAGCCCGCATATATATTTAAACTGCGCAATGGCGCTTCGTTTTTTTTTCTCGGCTTTGCACACGTCCCCGCTCGGTTTTTTTTCTGCTCTGCACACGGCCCTCCGTGCTGCTTCCCCCCGCTGGCCCCCACCGCCTCGAATGTTTGCGTTGGCCTGCGCGCTGAAGACCTGACGCAAACTCCTCACGCATGCGCAGAGGCCGCTCGCCTTCCCCCTCCCCCCAAGCAGCCCCCTCCCTACCAGCTCCCCCCTCCTCCTCTCAAACGAGGAGGTGCGGGGGCTGAGGAGAGGGAGGGGGGGGTGGACGGGCGAAGGGGAGACGGGCACGCGCGCGCGCCGACTTCAGCAAGGAACCCTGGAGGAGGGAGGGAAAAGGAGCGGGCCGCTGGCTCTTCCCCCATTGTTTGACGCGCCTGCCCATCATGCACAGTCCGTAGGCGGGGTTTCTCGGTTCCGGACCAATCGGGGCTCGCCGCCCGGCAGCAGGCCCCGCCCGCCGTCTATATTAAAGGTTCTGGCGGCGCGAGCGCTCTACTGGCAGCACACAAGAAAAGCCTTCTTTCCATTGTTCCCGCACCAGCTGCTGCAACAGGCGAATTATTTTTTTCGAGCCGATCCATTTTTTTATATATATATTTGTATATATTTTATTGTAGCAGCTTCCCGTCCATCATGTCCGAAGCAGCACTGGATGCCAGCGTGGAGAAGACCACCAAGGTAAGAGTGGCGCTTGTTGGGCACTTTTGGGAGAAACTGACAGCTCCCCTCTATGCCATATTTTTGGTTGCTTTGTTAGAGCACCTGCGTCGCATCTCAGCTCCTGCCAGTTTCTTGCATGGGGACTTAACCATCATTAATGGTTATTATTTCCTTATTAACTCATTCAACCGTATCTTTGAAAAATTCGCATTTTGTGTGAAATGTTGTGCTGGCTAAACTTCAGAGTTCGTGTGTTGAGTTTTTGAGTGTGATTCATGCGGTGATGGGTAAAGGTCAAATCTTGGCACCAGAATGCCATCTCCGGACGCGGTCTGTTTTTGGGCCGGTTCGGTGCGGGTGATGGCCAGAGCTGGGCATAAGCTGTGCCAGTGCGTGCAGCGCCGCGGGGGCTCTTTGTTTACTGAGATTTGAGGCATCACTCTTGCACTGTGACCTCAGATGGTGTGATGCCCTGACCTAGGGTACGGAGGGAAGGGGGGGGCGCTAAAGTGAGAGGTGGGGGGCACTGATCTCAGCTGGAGCCCCCTCTGGGAGGCAGAGCGGACCTGACCTCAAATGATAAGCTTGCTGATTTGACCTTGTGCTTAAGGGGTTCATGGGGTTTTCGTCTGTGACCCCAAATAGTGCTAGAGCGCGCGCCCCCCATTCGATTGCTTGTGGTGTGGGCGAGGGTGGCATTTAGCTGGTTATCAAAGCATGGCGGGGTCTTTCTTATTTCTGTTGTTTATTGGGTTCCTGACAGTTCAGTGCCCTCTGCAGATATGGGTACATGTGGCCGACTTTTTTTTCTGCTGTTTTTGGGGTTACGGGGGGCGTTTCTGTTGTCTTCTTTTGGATTCAGGGCGCAGTGGTCTGTTTGGTAAAGTGGCTGTGCCGGGCAGGTGAGGGGGCACGGCGATCTAGGGCAGGAAGTGCAGTGCCCTCCCTCCGCTGCCCACCAGTGGTGCCAGGGGAGCGCCATTGTGCAGCCCACGCCTCCCTCCGAGGGAGTGCAGGCTGGCAGTGACAGGGGGGCGGATGAGTGACAGCCATCGCTGCCCTGCCCAGGGGAGAGGTCGGATCGCATCCCCTCCGGGAGGATAACGGAGGATGCAAGCAAACCTGGTCGGGGGAGGAGTGAAGGAGAATTTTTTAAAAATGGGGTTGGGGGGGGGGGGGGGGGTTAGGTTAGGGCTAGGCGCTGTCGGAAGCGGCCTCCAGGGGCCAGGATCTGTTTTATTGTTAATCAGAGCGTGGTCCCATGTAAATGTAAATAAACACAACCCTTTCCCCGCGCACACGGTGATGCCACCAATCAGGGCAAGATGGTGGGACTGTGGCGGGCCGGCTGCTGGCACAGGGCACATTGTGGGAAGTCCCTTTGTATAGGAAGCGGGGCGGCCCGTGGCTCGCGATGCACTGTGACAGGTCTTAAGAAGGGTAAAGTGAACCGTGTGATACATTGTATCCGGCCCGGCTCTGTGGGAGTGAATCGGGATACATTGTGGCGGGTCTCGATGGGTACGGAGTCTATAGGGTTCCGGTGAGGGATACATTGTAGCCGGTTCTGGTGTGCATCAAGTGAATGGGGGTTCTACGAAGGGATACATTGTATCGTGTCTCCGTTGACAGGAAGGGAATCGTGTGTTCTGTTGACGGATACATAGTGGCGGATCCTAATGTGTATGGAGTGGATCTGGATACATAGTGGCGGAACAAGTGAATGGGGTTCGGTATACATAGTATCGTTCTATCGAGGGGTACATTGTGGCTGGTTCTGGGGTGCATCAACTAATTTGTGTTCTACGTAGGGATACATAGTATCGTGTCTTCGTGTGTAAAAAGTTAATCGTGTTCTGTTGACGGATACATAGTGGCCGGTCCTGGTATACATCAAGCGAATAAGGGGGGCGTTCTATCGAGGGTTACATAGTATCGTGTCTCCCGTGTTCGGTGGAGGGATACATAGTGGCGTATCCTAGTGCGCATGGAGTGGATCGGGATACATTGTGTCGGGTCTCGCTGGGTACGGAATGAACCGGGATGACATCGGGGTCGGTCCCAGGAGGATCTAGTTCTAATGAGCGATCCTAGTAGGAAGAGGGAGGTCTTTTATCTCGGCTCGTACAAACCGTTCGTGGTTCACCGACCCCGCAGGTGTGCTCCAGGGCTCTGGACCGAGGGCGCATCCCTCGTCTGCCCAGGTGCCGGGGGGGGGGGGGGGGGTGCAGTACCCACCCCATGCCCCTGGGGCGCCTGGCACGCTCGCCCCAGGTGCGCTGGTGCCTCTACTCGGGCGCGCAGGTGAGGTGGGGGAGGGGCCGCCTCATCAATCTTTGATGCTTCTCCGACGGGGGAGGGGGGATGCCAGGTGTTCCTCATAGCCGGGGGCGTTTGCCTCTAACACCCCCTGCATTCCGCTTCGCCTCCCCCCTACAAGGAGCAGCCCCTGTCCCTCCTCTCCAGGTGCCCTCTCCACTGTCCCTCCCACCCAGCCCTGGTAGCTCCGCCCCCCGCTCGTCGCCAGGTGAAGAAAGGGAACATGGTCACGTGGGGCGGGACGGCCAATCGGATGGCGCCCTCGCTGTGGCGCCAGCTTTGAACAGATGTTGGCAGCGTGCGGAGGTGTTGCACGCACGGGCAGTCCTAACTGCGCATGCGGGCTGCGGCCCATCCCTCCAGGGCCGTCAATCAACTCATGCGCCTCCTGTATAGGCCTGTAGTGTACCCTGGGGGGTCGCAAGTTGACCCTAGATGATTGACTTGAATTAATGCCTGCTTTACACCACAGTCGCCAACGATTATACCTTTTCAAGATTACCTTTTCAAGAATTTTTGAGGCTGGTATGTGCTAGGTAACACAATATAGACGACTTAGCTGGTAGGCAGGTACAATTACCTGTCTGTCTTTCGGTCTCATTATAGTAACTCCATTCTCACAGTGCACCTAGGGACTGTTGACTACCACTGTTTTCTTATTAAATGTTAATTTTTTGTTATTTTAAATTTTTCTTTACGTTAACCGAAATATCTTTTATTCCTCCAGGATTTAAAAGTAAAGGAAAAACTAGTAGGAACAGAAGAAAAGGACAAGGCAGCAAACGGGAAGGCAGTGAGTATTTTCACCTGTTTCCTTGGGTGCTCGGGTGGTTTTCAGGGCGGGCGCCGTGGCTTCACCTGTATCCGCATCACTGCACCTGGTAGCAGGAATGGTGCCAGGTGGCATCTTTCTTTAGTCCCGCAATGCCCGTGCTTCCAATCGCTGCATAAACCTTGCACGCTCACTAGTGCCCACTTGTGCCAGCCGTGCTGCTTTTCTGATAAAACTCCCGCCAATCACTTCACTAGCAGTCGAGGGGCCCAGCAGTTAGCATGTGCATTTATTTCACACTGTTCACCCCCGCAGGGTCCAAACATCGCATGCCGGCTGGAGGTCAAGGGTGCAGCCTAACATGTTTGTAGACTAGTTGCCCACCGGTGAACAGTGCTAAGCCTATTCCCTTTTTACCCAGGAAAATGAGGAAAACGGTGAACAGGAAGCAGACGAGGTAGACGATGACGAGGAAGCTGGGGAAGAGGACGAGGAGGAAGACGAAGTAGAAGGTAAGCCTCATTTCCTCTCTTTTTAATCATTTCCTCTCCTTTTAATCTGGTTTCCACCTGGGCTCTCCTGTGTCCAAGGTCACATGTGCGACAGCGGCTCACTGCCGGAAACAGCAGGCGGTCCGTGGTGTGTTGCAGTGCCATTCAGATGAGTGCAGCAGGTGCATTGACACCGGAGCTTGGTGACCCCCCCCCCCCCCCCCTCCCTCTCAAGCTCCCCCCTTTGCAAAGGCCCGTGATGTGAACTTGCATTCACAAATCGCCTTTAACACTCATGAATCAGTCACTCTTTGGGTAACACGCTGCCCGTGTGCAGAATGGGTGAGTTGTACTTTGAATCTGTCAGTGTTGGGGTGCTGGTGTTCGGGCTGAGGCCCCTGTTCTGCATTCTGAAGTCCCCCCCGCACTCTTCCGAGCGCTGCACTCTTTGGTGCTAATGCACGTGTCATCCAGGTAATGTAGTGCAGGGGCTGTGGTGCACTCCAGCCGAGGTCCGTAATTTGGGAGCCTTTAAACGTCCCTTTAGTGAGGCCGTGGCGCCACGGGCATGTTTTGACAGTTGGGCTGTTGGGGGCCCCTCCCACCGGGCCCATCCCAGCCTCACACCCTGCCAAGCCGGCCTGGCCTTCAGTGCGGAGTGAGGCGCCGAGTGGGCGTGACCCTTTCCGAGTGCGTGGGCGGGGCCCGCGCGCCTCGGATGCTGGCTTGTGGCGGGAAGGGTTTATTCTCTTGCACACGAGGTTGTTTGGCGAGTAAATCTCTCCCTTTCCAGGGGTTGAATTGGGAAATGACTTTGCACGAATGTCCTTCTCTTCCTGGGTGAGCTTTGCCTGGCGTTGATGGTCTGTACTTTAAGCTTACACCAGGGCACGCCTGTTTAAGGGATGAGGGCGGCATATCCCCAAACCAACTATGTGGGACACATGTAACAGGCCCCTGGAACAAGGAGGCCAAATAGAAACAGGCAGCATGAACATCTGAATATGTGTGTGTGTGTGGTTGAGTGTATACAGTGCAGACTGTCACTCTGGGAGAAGCATCCTGCTGGTGTGCATGTGTCTGTGTGTGTGCATGTGTGGTATGTGTGTGTGCGCATGTGTGGTGTATATGTCTGTGCATGTGTGGTGTAATTGTGTGTGTGTGTGTGTAACTGTATGCATGCATGTGTGTGTGGGGTGTGTGTGTGCATGTGGTATGTGTGTGGGGTGAATGTGTGTGTGTTGGGTGTGTGTGTGCATGTGTGTGGGGTGCGTGCATGTGTGTGGGGTGCGTGCATCTGTGTGTGTGGTGTGTGTGTGTGCATGTAAGTGTGCTGTGTGTGTTCATGTATGTGTGGTGTGTGCATGTGTGTGCACGTGTGTGTGTGGTGTGTGTGTATGTGGGCATGTGTGTGTGGTGTGTGTGTGTATGTTGGCATGTGTGTGTATGTGGGCGTGTGTATGTGGGCATGTGTGTGTGTATGTGGGTGTGTATGTGTGTGCTGTGTGCATAGGTGTGTGTGTATGTGGGCATGTATGTGTGGTGTGTGCATGTATGTGTCGGATGTGTTTATGTATAATTTGACGTCCCTTCCGGACCTTTCTGCCCATTTCCAGAACATTCCATAAGCAGGATTTAGGGGCTAGTTTTAGTAGATACGCTTCACTCCAGTGGTCTACCATGCAACTATTTTCAGGAGGAGGCGCTTTTATGTAATCTGATTTTCCACTGAACGTTAAATGTTGGGTTTGAGCACACTTTGACCCTTTGCCCTCTGCCAACCCGAGCCATGACCTGGTGATCCCTGCGTGGATTACCCAGGATCCCCCTTCAGCAGGTTTCCAGGGAAGCCATGTTTAGGGTGACCCTAATCCAAGGCTTAAGGTGGGGAAGGCAGCACTGCATAAGGGATTAAAGTACATCTCTTCATGGCAGGACGTGTCCAAGTCCCGGGTGATGGGTCCGGCCTATATCCAGGCGGTCACCGTTCTGAAAGACCGCAC
Source organism: Lissotriton helveticus (assembly GCF_964261635.1). Lineage (NCBI taxonomy): Eukaryota > Metazoa > Chordata > Amphibia > Caudata > Salamandridae > Lissotriton > Lissotriton helveticus. The sequence continues at coordinate 49,202,738 of NC_136072.1, read as the reverse complement.
TTGTAGGAAGTCTGTCCATTTGCGGCCTGATCATTTTATTCAGAACTGCTCCGATCTGGCCTTGAGGTGTCCCGGCCTTGGGGTGTCCCGTTTGTGAACCCACCTCAACTGTGCACACGTTTCTGATGTCCATCGTTTGTCCACACCAAAACTGACAATACATCTTTTGAATTACAGGTGAAGATGAGGATGATGATGAAGACGATGAACCCACATGCAAGAGGGCGGCTGAAGATGACGAGGTGGGTCTCGTGGGTGACACGTTGTTGTGTGGTTATGGGGTAGTGTCAATCAGCTGTTCTTGCATGCAGCGCTCTGGCGACTGGCAGCAGTTCTAGTGATGAAGAGTGGGTTATGCCTGCCCCAGGGCTTGTCCTGCCATTAACTTGCCCCAAGCTGGCAGAATATTGGTGGTTTCCTGTGCCTTGCACTGATGATTGCACAGGAGATAATGTACGGTGCTCGGTCACTAGCTACAGAAAGCCTTTAGTGCAGGTCCTCGGAGGGCGTACCAAGTGTTTCTGGCTTTTTAGGGTCCTGTCTGGCAATTTTGGGCTACATTTTATGCAGTGATAAATAGCAAGGCTTTGTAAGGAGGCCACTGCAGCTTGCACCACCTATTGCCCCTGCCAGCCCTGTCAATGACCACTACTAGCCATCAAACGCCTACACGTGTCAATTCAGACTATATATATATACATTAAAATGACTAATACATGCCATCAACACTTTGGACGGCAGCTATTTAATGCATGTTCAACTATTAAGCAGCTGTGGTGCTGCTAAAAAAAAATAAAGCCAACAGCACCACCATGTGGCCGACTGTCAGACGACCCGGCGTTGACAAAAAGTGACCGGGCCCAGCACTGGAAACTACTGGCTCAAATTAAGCACTGATTTTATGGGAAGTTTACACCTTACATCTGCTGTCAAGACCTTTATGGGTTGGATTGGGGAGATCTTCAGATCAATTGGTAGTGTGAATGAAATTGATTTAGTAAATATTATAAATAGTAAGATGGAACCTACTTACCTGTAGCACTGTTGCTTCAGCTCACCTGTAGCACCGCTTCTCAGAAGCGGGTTTGCGCAGCCACAAAAGTCTGTGCTGGAGAGTGGTTGCTTGAATTATAATTCTGTTTTTTTTGTGTGACTTGAACTAAAGTCTATCCTTTTCCCACCAGGATGATGAGGTTGAACACAAGAAAAAGAAGACGGCAGATGATGACTAGGCGACCCCCTTCTTATCCTGGCTGCTGTCCTTTTCACCCTCTTCCTGTCAAAAAGTGGTCACCCTTCTTCCTCCCCCCCGAAGTAGAGCAGCGAACCCATGCCTGTCCCCTTCGAGACCCCCCTAGTCCCTTTGAGGACATGGCTTCGCCGCACGCGCACACAGACCATAGCGGGTGCAAACATTTTTACAAAAAAACGGAGCGGGAAGGGAAGTAGCGAAACTTCAAAGCTCCACTTTTCTTCTGAAAGTACTTAAAAAAAAGAATTTGTTTGTATTTTTTATTTACATTTTATATTTTTGTACATATTGTTAGGGGGTTGGGGGTCAGTCATTTTTAAGTGATCTCTAGGTGACCAAAAGTGAGCTTTGAAGTGTCTGTGTTGGGGGGCGGCAGGGTGGGCTATGAATAGGGGAGGGGGCTTTCCCTCCGCCCCTCCCGTCCCTGTTCTAGGTGTAACTATTATTCGTGGTGTGACCAGGTCGTGAGTTCTACACAAGGAAAAAATAAATCGCGGAGGGGGAGGAGGGGAAACTTGTTAAAAAATATAAAAAATAAAAAAATCTATAAAATAAAATGCAAAAAGACCCGATCTGAGCATTCCAGTAACCTTTTTGTTTGTGTACGTACCTTGATGTACCATACGTAGTTTGGGTTGTATGAGCTGGCAAGGCCAAAGATGGACTTTTTTGTTGTCGTTTTTTTAATTTTATTTGTGTATGAAGTTGCTGTTCTTTTCCTTTCTTGGCCTGTTTGATGTATGTGTGAAATGATGTCCAAACAATAAAACAGGAATTTTATTTTGCCGAGTTGTTCTAAGGCGACTGACTCAGAGCTGTTCTTTTCCTGTGTTTCATGAAAATAAATACCCTGTTCCCCTTTGTAGTTCAGGGGAGGGGGCGGGGGGTTGTGGCAGGGAGGGGTTAACTTAAGATTTCAACTCAGTAGAATGTCCTTCCCAAGTAAGTTAACCCCAAGGTTCTCTACCCATCATAAGGGGAGGCCCTCGTGAGCATCCAGTAATCTCACTGTGCCTGTAATGCTGCCCACAAAGATGCCCTCCAGATGCCAATGGATAGTACTCACACCTTCAGAGCTCCGCTTTTTTACTACGGATAAATGCCAGGCTGAGGGAGTCCAAAGTACCAGTTAATGTTCAATAAATCAAATTTGCTCTGATGCACCTGCACAGTGTGTTAGTACGTCGATGGCCTGCCGATTACGAATCTGTTAAAAGTTCTAATAAAGCACGATAAAGGTTTGAGCCAAACGCTGTGTCGATCGGCATTGGTAAACAATAGCTCTGGTGTTTTGAATAGGCCTGGTCGAATAATTCCGTTCCGCTCGCGGAATTTGCAGAATTTGGGTAATATTGCGTTCCGCGGAGAACGCAAAATTGCACAATATTCTGCGTTCCACAACTTCACGAAATGTTTTTGCGTGTTTGCGAGTTATTTCTCCCCGAGCACGCAAACAGCGATTGCGAAGAGGAAAAAAGCATCACGAACAAGTAATTCCGCGCGTTCGCGGAATTTCTGGGTTTCGTGGAGATTTTCTACAGTTTCGCAGAGATCTGCGTAACGCAATTCCGCAAATTCCGCCCATCCCTACTTTTGAAGCTGTGTTCTTGCCTTGCAAAACAAGTTCTTGGAAACCACTTACAAATGACCAACTGTGCTATCAAACTACAGACGGTCGCATTGGTAGTGTGTATATATTTAATTTGTTTTTGTTTTTGCAATAATACTTGAGAGATGGCCAACTGTGCGTTTATATGCACAGACAATAAACATGCCCATAAGTAATAAAAAAAATACCATTGCTCCGTTTTTTTCTGAAAACTGTTGAGACAGAGGTATACAATGGCTCTCAAATCCCTACTCTAGAGAGGACTACTTTCTGTGAGCGGCCATATTTTTATTCGACTGAATGGCGTCACTCGCGTAGGATAAAACTAACCCTGGGCGAAGGACTTCGCTATGCCCACAGAGTGGGCGTAGTTTTGCCTACTTCGCCCTTTGCAAAGTAGGCGTAGCAGGCAACACTCCGCCCACTCCGTGGGCGTAGCGAAGTTGCCCGACACCCGCCCTCCCCATCATACCTAATTTGTGCAAATACTAAAAGAAAAGTAAATAAAAGGCACTTATCTTGTCCGCTGCGTCCCGGGGCTCCCTCTTCTCGTTCGCGCCGCCGTCTTGGATACCAATGCGCAGCCGCCTGCGTATGCGCATTTCTCACGAGAAATGCGCATGCGCGGGCGGCCCGCATTGGTATCCAAGACGGCGGTGCGAACGAGAAGAGGGAGCCCCGGGACGCAGCGGACAAGGTAAGTGCCTTTTATTTACTTTTCTTTTAGTATTTGCACAAATTAGGTATGATGGGGAGGGGGGCAGGCGGCACGTAGTTGGGCTACGCGAAGTGTGTAGGTGGGCGTAGCTTCTCGCCCACTTTGCGTGGCTTCGCGTAGCCCCACTACACATACTACGCCCACCCTTACTATGGCTGAAGTGGGCTGGTACATTCACTCACCCCACCCAGCACTGTGTTGGTGGGTTGCTGTAACACAAATGCAATCCAATTTTTGAAGGGGGTTGCCGGAAAGAATGTGTGCAGACTTTTAGTGAAAATCAAGTGGTCTTTGCGAATGCCAGATGTTGCTCTCACATGTTGTACTGATTCCAAGTGCTATAGAAGTAGCTGCTTCAGGGCGCCACTAGGATCCGTCCCGTTAGTGTCTAGGAAGCGCTGGGCACAAGTCGGGGGAACACCAGTTGCTGAGAACCTTTCTGGAGAGCGCAGGTGCCTAGTAACACTTTTAGGTGGGAAGTCCACTCTGGTAGCAGTGCGTCACTTTACCCACTAGTAACCAGTCACGTTTAGGCAGTACCATTGGGAGACAGGGCAGCACCAGATTATGCGGCAGAGCTGACTACATTTTGCGCATAAAAAGGTAAATTATGCGGCATAATGAATTCATTATTTTGTCTTTTTTTTTACACCAGTAAATACTGTCTCAGCTAAGCTTTCACCTACTTAGTTTAGCAACTCCATATAGAAGAAAGCCCATTAAAATGACAAGGTAACGGTTACTAAAAGGGCCTTCCCCACCGCTGCGTTTTTAGTAACGTTTGAGCGAGAAACAGTTTTTTTTGTTAATCTGGGGAGAGGAGGTGGCCAAACGGCTAGGGCGCTCGACCTCGGACCTGGGGATCAGGGTCCGAGTCTCGGTAACGACGCCAAAACCTCCTGTGATTCTGGGCAAATCACTTAATCTCCCCTTGCCTAAAATGAAAGTAACTGGTAACGTAACTGGAAAAATATGTAAAGCGCTCTGATACCTGATTCGGTTCGGGTCTAGTTCGCGCTATATAAAACTCAAAAATGTTTTTTTTAAAAATCTGCAGATAGTGCAACAGATGCTGGATTATGCGGCAAAGCCATAATTATGCGACAGGTAATTTCAGTGGCCCTACCTTCAGGCTACAAAAAAGAAAACGCCGTGCCCATGATGCTGGTACACAGGGGCTACATAGAACCCAGATGGATCTTGACACTTTGGACTCGCCACACCCATGACCATGGCATGTTTGGGGTTTGGGTCTGGCTAGCACGCCTCTTGGCTCCCGGATCGTGTGCTCCCGTGACCTCCCTGCAGGCTTCGACCCACCGCACCGTGCTGCTCTCCAGGCCAACAGTGCTCGCTTCTTATGCAAAACAGCATTTATGCATGAAACAGCATATGTGAATTGCTGAGTTTATTTATTTATTTATTCAGAGTTTTATATAGCGCGAACAAGATCTTTACAGATATCAGAGCGCTTCACAGAAACAGGGGGTGACATAGCATGAGGGTGACGCGACATAATATTGGGTGCAAATATAAACTTCAGTAGCATGATCGGATAGCAGTCAAGTTCTAATAGAATGACAGTAAACAATCAGATATACGAGAATAAAAGACGATACTGAGTCTTACATCTTACAACTACGATAAAAAACAGGAGAACTTATACAATAAGTAACAGGGAGCATTACACCGCACATCAAAGTGAGGCCTGTTGGCTTCGCCAATGCTTGTTTTTTTTAAATCTCTGGGCAGACCCAGAACATGTTCTCGGGTGGGCGGACATTGAGAGCCAGCAGCTGCGTTGTGGCAGGTTCTAGAGCTGTATGCATGGACACCGGATGTGGCTGTGTACTGTATGGCGCATCAGCCACGCAACATCCGGTGTGCACGCATACAACACGCATAGGAGCATACATGACCCAAACATGCGACAGTCTCCGGTGTTGAGGTAGGCAGCACCCGAGGGTGGGCCTTTCCTAGGTCACGGCACTGGTTAAAATGCAACCAACGAGCACCGCCCAGTAACTAGGCCTGAGGGCAGGTCCCCCACCTTACACTGGGGTAGAGCAGGCTTTGGGGGCCCCCCCTTGCTGCTGAACCTCGAGCTCTTCCGGATGGCACGAGGAACGGATGTTTCACCTTCAGTGGGCTCCAGAGTGTGCTCACGGAGGTGCTGTGCGCGCACTCCTGGGTGCACGAGCACAGGTGTTATAGCACATGACCCCCCCCCCCTCCTCTTGCAGGGGTGTGGGGTACCTGGGACAGTGATATTGGTTCCATGAGTGGGGGGCGGCAGGGGACAGGGACATCTCTCCGCGAGGCGGGGTGGCTTCAGGGAGCATCTCTTGGGCCTGGATGAATTAATTTAATTTGGAATACAGTCCCCCAAAAACTGGGTGGTAATTTACTAGTTTTGCCATCCACAAAATGGCCGGTGGAGTTCCCAGGGCAGAGACATTTTGGGTCCTTCAAAATCAGTGGAAGTGAAGGGCGCATCTACTGCGCTTCAGCCTTGCACAGGTGGGGTTCCAGGCGCTGTGTGCAGGTTGAATGCTTCGCTCATGACTGGACCGTGCTTGCCACTGTCCAAGCACGTGGATACCTGGACAGAGAGATACCGACATCGGATGAGCGGCAACACTAGGGCAGTGACCCTGGACGGGGGAGAGCCAATGAGGTGAGACTCTTACCACAGGCAGGAGATGGAAGCACCACACCGGGCAGACTCAGCCAGATACCACACTGGGGCAGTGAGAGTCTGGGGATACACTGAGACTGGGGCAGTGAGAGTGGACAGACACTGACTGGGGCAGTGAGAGTCTGTGGATACACTGACACCGGGGCAGTGAGAGTGAGCATATACTGACACTGGGGCAGTGAGAGTCTGGGGATACACTGACACTGGGGCAGTGAGAGTGGGCATATACTGACACTGGGGCAGTGAGAGTGGGCATACACTGACACTGGGGCAGTGAGAGTCTGGGGATACACTGACACCGGGGCAGTGAGAGTGAGCATATACTGACACTGGGACAGTGAGAGTCTGGGGATACACTGACACTGGGGCAGTGAGAGTGGGCATATACTGACACTGGGACAGTGAGAGTCTGGGGATACACTGACACTGGGGCAGTGAGAGCGGGCATATACTGACACTGGGGCAGTGAGAGTGGGCATACACTGACACTGGGGCAGTGAGAGTCTGGGGATACACTGACACTGGGGCAGTGAGAGTGGGCATAAACCGACACTGGGGCAGTGAGAGTCTGGGGATACACTGACACTAGGGCAGTGAGAGTGGGCATACACTGACACCAGGGCAGTGAGAGTGGGCACATATTGACACCAGGGCAGTGAGAGTGGGCATACACTGACACTGACTGGGGCAGTGAGTCTGGAGATACATTGACACTGGGGCGGTGAGAGTGGGCATACACTGACAATGGGGACGTGAGAGTGGGCATATACTGACACTAGGGCAGTGAGAGTGGGCATATACTGACACTGGGGCAGCCAGAGTGGGCATATACTGCCACTAGGACAGTGAGCGTGGGCAAATACTGCCACTAGGGCACTGAGTGGGCATATACTGGTACTAGGGCACTGCAAGCGGGCATACACTGACACTAGGGCAGTGAGAGTGGGCATACACTGACACTAGGGCAGTGAGAGTGGGCACATATTGACACCAGGGCAGTGAGAGTGGGCATACACGGACACTGACTGGGGCAGTGAGTCTGGAGATACATTGACACTGGGGTAGCAAGAGTGGGCATACACTGACACTGGGGCAGTGTGAGTCTGGGGATATACTGACACTAGGGCAGTGAGAGCTGGCATATACTGACACCGGGGCAGTCATAGTGGGCATATACTGCCACTAGGACAGTGAGAGTGGGCATATACTGCCACTAGGGCACTGAGAGTGGGCATATACTGCCACTAGGGCACTGCAAGCGGGCATACACTGACACTAGGGCAGTAAGAGTGGACATACACTGACACTAGGGCAGTGAGAGTGGGCACATATTGACACCAGGGCAGTGAGAGTGGGAATACACTGACACTGACTGGGGCAGTGAGTCTGGAGATACATTGACACTGGGGTGGCGAGAGTGGGCATACACTGACACTGGGGCAGTGTGAGTCTGGGGATATACTGACACTAGGGCAGTGAGAGCTGGCATATACTGACACTAGGGCAGTGAGAGCTGGGATATACTGACACTAGGGCAGTGAGAGTCCGGGGATATACTGACACTGGAAGTGTGAGTCTGGGGATATACTGACACTAGGGCAGTGAGAGTGGGTATACACTGACACGGGGGCAGTGAGAGTCTGGACCTACTCTGATGCTGGGGCAGTGAGAGTGGGCATATACCGGCAGTGAGTGGGCATATACTGACACTGGGGCAGTGAGAGTGGGCATATACTGACACTAGGGCAGTGAGAGTGGGCATATACTGACACTAAGGCAGTAAGAGTGGGCATATACTGACACTAGGGCAGTGAGAGTGGGCAAATACCGACACTGGGGAAGTGAGAGTGGGCATATACTGACACTAGGGCAGTGAGAGTGGGCATATACTGACACTAGGGCAGTGAGAGTGGACATATACTGACACCAGGGCAGTGAGAGTGGACATACACTGACTGGGCCAGTGAGTCTGGAGATACATTGACACGGGGGCAGCGAGAGTGGGCATATACTGACACTGTGGCAGTGAGAGTGGGCATACACTGACACTAGGGCAGTGAGAGTGGGCAAATATGTACACTAGGGCAGTCAGAGTGGGCATACACTGACATTAGGGCAATGAGAGTGGGCATACACTGACACTGACTGAGGCAGTGAGTCTGGAGATACATTGACACTGGGGCGGCGAGAGTGGACATATACTGACACTGGGGCAGTGAGAGTGTGCATACACTGACACTAGGGCAGTGAGAGTGTACATATACTGACACCAGGGCAGTGAGAGAGGGCATACACTGACACTAGGGCAGTGAGAGTGGGCATACACTGACACTGGGGCAGTGAGAGTCTGTACATACACTGATGCTGGGGCAGTGAGTGGGCATACACTCGGGCAGTGAGAGTCTGGGGATATGATGACACTGGGGCAGTGAGAGTGAGCAAATACTGACACTAGGGCAGTGAGAGTGGGCATACACTGACACAGGGGCAGTGAGAGTGGGCATACACTGACATTAGGGCAGTGAGAGTGGGCATACACTGACACTGACTGGGGCAGTGAGTCTGGAGATACATTGACACGGGGGCAGCGAGAGTGGGCATATACTGACACTGGGGCAGTGAGAGTGGGCATACACTGACACTAGGGCAGTGAGAGTGGGCAAATATGTACACTAGGGAAGTCAGAGTGGGCATACACTGACATTAGGGCAGTGAGAGTGGGCATACACTGACACTGACTGGGGCAGTGAGTCTGGAGATACATTGACACTGGGGTGGCGAGAGTGGACATATACTGACACCAGGGCAGTGAGAGTGGGCATACATTGACACTGACTGGGGCAGTGAGTCTGGAGATACATTGACACTGGGGCGGCGAGAATGGGCATATACTGACACTGGGGCAGTGAGAGTGGGCATACACTGACACTAGGTCAGTGAGAGTGGGCATACACTGACACTAGGGCAGTGAGAGTGGGCATACACTGACACTGGGGCAGTGAGAGTCTGTACATACACTGATGCTGGGGCAGTGAGTGGGCATACACTCGGGCAGTGAGAGTCTGGGGATATGATGACACTGGGGCAGTGAGAGTGAGCAAATACTGACACTAGGGCAGTGAGAGTGAGCATATTCTGACACAGGGGCAGTGAGAGTGAGCATATCCTGCTACTAGGGCAGACCCTAGAGACCTCAAGAACTTGCGGCACAGCTCTCTGCTCCCGGTCAAGGTCATCGAGAAGATCGTCAACAGACAGCTAACCCGATACTTCGAAGAAAGCAGAATCCTGGACCCTTCCCAGTCAGGGTTCCGCAGCAACCACGGTACAGAAACCGCCCTCAGCGCCGCCACTGACGACATCAGGACCATGCTGGACAATGGTGAGACCGCAGCCCTCATCTTCCTAGACCTCTCCGCCGCCTTCGACACAGTCTGCCACCGCACATTACGCGCATGCCTTCAGGCTGTAGGGATCCAAGACAAAGCCCTGGAATGGACCACCTCCTTCCTCTCCGGCAGAACCCAGAGCGTCCACCTCCCCCCCTTTCCGATCCAAAGCCTCCGAGATCATCTGCAGCGTACCCCAGGGATCCTCCCACAGCCCACCACTGTTCAATATTTACATGGCGCCGCTCGCACACGTTGCCCGACAGCACAACCTCAACATAATCTCCTATGCCGTCGACACTCAATTGATCCTCTCCCTCACCAAGGACCGCATTACCGCCAAAGCCAACCTCCACGAAGGAATGAAGGCCGTCACCGACTGGATGAAGATTAGCCGACTGAAGCTGAACTCGGACAAAACGGAGGTCCTCATCCTCGGCTCCAACCCATCAGCCCGGGTCGACTCCTGGTGACCGACGGCACTGGGGGCAGCCCCGACACCCACCGACCACGCACGCTACCTGGGAATCATCCTCGACTCAGCGCTCTCCATGACCAACCAAGTGAACGCAGTCTCCTCCTCCTACTTCAACACCCTCCGCATGCTCCGCAAGATCTACAGGTGGATCCCGACAAATACAAGAAGAACAGTCATCCAGGCCCTCGTCAGCAGCAGACTCGCCTACGGAAACGCCCTCTACGCAGGAGCCCCGACCAAGCTCATCAAACGACTGCAACGCATCCAAAGCGCCTCGACACGGCTGATCCTCGATGTCTCACACCACGGCCACATCAGCCCCCACCTGAGAAACCTGCACTGGCTGCCCGTCAACAAGAGGATATCCTTCAAGCTCCTCATCCATGCACACAAGGCACTACACGAGACCGGCCCAGCCCACCTCAACAGACGACTTTCCTATTCATCCCTAACCGCCAGCTCCGCTCCGCCGACCTCGCACTCGCCACCATCCCGCGCATCCGAAGAGCAACCACTGTTGGGAGATCCTTCCCCCACCTCACCGCCAAGACCTGGAATACCCTCTTACTGAGCCTACGACAGACCCAAGACCTGCTGACCTTCAGGAGACTTCTCAAGACCTGGCTGTTCGATCAGTAGAGGCACCACCTCCCCTCCCCAGCACCTTGAGATCCTCAGGGGTATGTAGCACGCTCTACAAATAGTTGATTGATTGATAGTGGGCATATACTGACACTGGGGCAGTGAGAGTGGGCATACACTGACAGTAGGGCAGTGAGAGTGGGCATATACGGACACCAGGGCAGTGAGAATGGGCATACACTGACACTGACAGGGGCAGTGAGTTTGGAGATAGATTTACACTGGGGGGGCGGGAGTGGGCATATACTGACACTGGGGCAGTGAGAGTGGACATATACTGACACTGGGGCAGTGAGAGTGGGCATACACTGACACCAGGGCAGTGAGAGTGGGCATATACGGACACCAGGGCAGTGAGAGTGGGCATACACTGACACTGACCGGGGCAGTGAGTCTGGAGATAGATTTACACTGGGGCGGCGGGAGTGGGCATATACTGACACTGGGGCAGTGAGTGGGCATATCCTGACACTAAGGCAGTGATAGCTTGGATATACTGACACTAGGGCAGTGAGAGTCTGGGGATATACTGACGTTGGGGCAGTGTGAGTCTGGGGATATACTGACACTAGGGTAGTGCGAGTGGGCATACACTGACACTGGGGCAGTGAGAGCTTGGATATACTGACACTAGGGCAGTGAGAGTCTGGGGATATACTGACGGGGCAGTGAGAGTGGGCATATACTGACACTGGGGAAGTGAGAGTGGGCATACACTGACACTGGGGCAGTGAGAGTGGACATATACTGACACCAGGGCAGTGAGAGTCTGTACATACACTGATGCTCGGGCAGTGAGAGTCTAGAGGTACAGTGACCCTGAGTCAGTGAGTCTCCGGATGCAGTGTCTGACACTAGGACAGTGAGAGTCTGGGGATACAGTAGGAGAGCAAGAGTCGGGGATACACTGGGCCAGTGAGATCTGGGGATACACTGACAATGGGGCAGTGAGAGTCTGGCATACATTGACACTGGGGCAGTGATTCTGGGGATACACTGACACTGGGACAGTGAGAGTGGGCATACACTGCAATTGGGCAGTGAGAGTCTGCAGGTACGCTGACCCTGGGGCAGTGAGTCTCGGGGATACACTGTCACCAGGACAGTGAGAACCTGGAGATACAGTAGGACAGCAAGAGTCTGGTGAAGGAGATACACTAGGACAGCAATAGTCTTTGAATACACTGGGGCAGTGAGATCTGAGGATACACTGACAATGGGGCAGTGAGAATCTTGGGATACAGCAACACTGGGACAGTGAGAGCCTGGAGATACACTGATACTGGGGCAGTGAGCGTCTGGGGGTACACTGGCACTGGGGCAGTGAGTCTGGGGATACACTGGCACTGGGGCAGTGAGTCTGGGAATACACTGACACTGGGGCAGTGGGAGTCGGACCGGGCACTGGGGCAGTGAGTCTGGGGATGCACTGACACTGGGGCAGGGACAGTGAGAGTCTCAGAATACACTGGCACCAGGGCAGGGGCAGTGAGGCTCATGGAACACATTGACACTGGGGCAGGAGGAAACACACATTGTGTAGAGAGGGCCTCTTTTTGCATGGTTAGCACCCGTCTGATGTGATTCCAAACTGTACGCTCACTGGGCCCCTGCTACTAACCAGGCTCACCACGCCTGATCTCTTTCCCAAACACTGTATCATGATTAGGGCTCCCGGTTTTATGGTATTTATTTTTTGGACATTTCCGTCTGTATTTATCCATATTTATTTTTTGCAAATTTTATCTGTATTTATCCATATTAATTTTTTGCTAATTTTATCTGTATTTATCCATATTAATTTTTTGCAAATTTTATCTGTTTTTATCCATATTTCTTTTGGGTTTTGTGGAAAAATGAAGCTGAAATTAGTATATTTCCACATTTATTTAACTGGTAAATATGCACTCATGCTTGAATGCCTACTAGGTTTCAATGTGGTAAACCCCCACAGAAGATAAATCCGTGCACTTATAAGAAAATATGCATATTTCGGTATCAACCATGTGCATATCTACTACTGTTAAAGCCTCTTTACTAAAATTCCTTAGCCCCCTTACCTACCAATCCACACCGCTATTGACCTGATAGTCTTGGCAGAAAGTATTTAGAATTACTCAAAAAGCAACCCAATTTCCGTTTTTATCCGCAAATAAATACAGACACAAAAAGAAATGTTTTCTGTCTGTATTTATCTGTAAAAATCAGTAAAAACGGAAAACAGGGAGCCTTAATCATGATTGACACAACTCCAGCTACCCCTGCAAGTCCCTAGTAAATGGTACCCATGGTTCCTAGGGCATGGGTATTGAAGAGCGTCCTCTGGGGTTGCAGCACTGGTTGTGCCACCTCAGGGACCCCTCACCAAGGCTATGCTCTCTGCCATTACAGGCTGCGTGTCTTGGTGCAGAAAAATTTGAAGAGCCGACAAGGCACCCAGCCCTGTGTGCCATGCCTCCCATACACTGCATAAGGTATAGGTAAGTCACACAACTGCAGGCCATTAGCCCTAAGGCAGGGTGTATCTTATGTAAGGCAATATCAGCATGAGTAGATCTGCCCTTATAAAATGACGTCCAGTCCATTCTTGGATGTTGGAAGTGACCAGGGAATTATGACAAAGTTTCTCAGTGCACTCAATTCTTCGTGGATGTTTTCTTTTTGAAATAGTTTGTGGTGTGCTATAACATCTGTTGCACTGTGTCTGGCAGTGCCCTTGAATATCCAAAACTATGTGGGGCAGGAACTCGTTTCCCTTAGATGTATTGTATTGTATTGTAATTGCATTTATATAGCACTTACTACCCCTGACGAGGCGTCGGAGCGCTTTATCTGCGGGTAGCACGCTACTCCGGGATCCATAGAGGATTACTGTTGAATAGTATATGAGTCTTTTATGCATTTTGTTGATTTTTCATCGTTACTTTTATTCTTCAATTTCTTTCTTGTATAGACAACATTTTATTTTCTAGCATCTTATGTTCTCAGATGCATAAAGATTTAATTGCAGTTTCATTTACACCCTATTTTCACAAACGAGAAAGGTTCCTCGCGCGTCCCCCGCGAAAGACCCACCATTCTTTGATACCCCTGAAGAAGGGTCAAATACGACCCAAAATACATTGGGTGTAAATGAAACCACAATTAAATGTTTTTGCATCTGAGAACATAAGATGCTACAAAAGAAAAAGTTGTCTCTGCAAGAAAAAAACTGAAGAATAAAAGTAATGATGAAAAATCAACAAAATGCATAAAAGACTCATATGGAGGTTATTTGATTAACAATAAGAGGAGAAACATTTTGTTTCAATGTAAATGTGCACACATCTAAGTGACCAGGGAAGCCTTAAGCAGTACATGAGCTGGAAAGCTGTCATCACACGTTTTTATTGCTCCAGGATGACTTCACTAATTTCTAAGATGTTTTGTGCAGAATATTTTATCCTAATAAATCCTCACAGATGTCAGTGTTGGATTTATTAATAAAGTCGCACAGGAGACCTTTTTAGAGGGTCCCCTGAAAACCTACCAAGCACTGGTGTGGTCTCTGACTTGTTTTCACCAGTCTGCCACCACCAGCCATGTTTCTGACCTCATGGGGTGAGAGCCAGGACTCTCAGAGGCCAGAAACAAAACCTGCTCTGGTGCTTCACACCTCTTCTAGGATAGGATGGCCTTCCTTGGCGGGAAGCTTTAAAATCCAACCCAGGAACCTCCAGACAGCAGGGGGAACTCAAGCCCCCTTTCCTGCTCCACGTTTGGTGGGAGGCAAGGCAGGGAAATTGATTAGATTAGGAGGAGGGCCGCCACCTAGCATAACCACCCCTAGGGTGGGGCAAGGAAGGTGAACCCCTCTCCTGAAATTACATTACCTTGGGATGGTGGAGAAGCAATCTATCAGGGCTAGGGCAGTGCCCCATCCCACAGGAAGTGGCCAATAGATAGTGTAGACACTCTAAAGGTAGGTGGCCCATTGGTTACAACCTGTCTCCCCTTGTACCACCCCTAAATTCAGTATTTAGGTTCTCCCCGGGATCTGAAAATCAAATCTGATGGACAAGAGAAGACGAGGACAAAGAAGACCCGCTGCACGAGGAAAAAAAGGCGCCAATCCCTCGCTAGCTGCCTCAAGGACTCGACAATCACTGCCAGTTGTGTCATCCTGAACCTGAAAGGACTCCAAGAACCCAGAGCACCTCCAGCCTTCAGGAAATTGCCGAGAAGCTCATTTGGAGTGAAGGTATCACACCCCTGCACCCCACAGGCACGACCCCATGAAGTCCAGTTTGTCAACTTGTTGCTCCTCGATGACCTCAACGCAGCCATGAAGCAAGAAATGGTACAACAGGTCCTGCTCTCTACTATAAGGTGCCGACATTACAGTATCCCTGCTCTATTGGCCTCACTGATGTGATTTTAGTATTGTACAGGATAAAGCCATGCTCTGCTCTGTCTTCTTCCTTTGTTGTTGTGCTGTGAAGCTGATGCTTGATGCTTCGACTTGGTGTAAATTTGTATGCTAATAATGCTGAATCTTTCAAAAAAGGTTTTTAAAAAAAAAAAAAAGGTACAACAGCTTTTGAGGGTCAGATCTGTCTCTTCACCAATACCTAGTGTTCTAGACCCCAATGGTAAACGCTGAGAAGAACAATACACACCGGACTCTCAAAGCACCAGAAGCAAGCACCCATCGAGGGACAACAAGACTCCCGAGATCCACTTACTGCGTGGCCAGCTGTCCGGAGACAACCTCCCTAAGTTGCCTACTCATGTCTGCAAGGACGTCAAGATGCACGATGGTTGTCTGACTTGTTTACTCTGCACCTAACCCCACTGGCCCAGGGACTGACTAACCAGCTGTGCTCCCATGGTCCCCAAGCCCTCGTGACCTCCTCCCTACAAAGAGACCCACGGTACTTACCTGTAAGTCCACCTGTGCAGTGTCTTTTCAAGTGGCCCTCTTCGTCTTTGTGTACCAGCTTCCAATATCCTCGGAACTCTGCTCCCGGCCACACCAAGATGCTCCCCAACTTCAGTGGATACACCAACCCTGGGGCAGGAAGAAGTATACAATCTTAAATTACACTGACAAAGGGGCAGGGAAAGTGAGAGCCATGGTGTCGCAGGGTTTCTGTTCTCACACAGAACTGTGCACAGAGGAGTGGAACCTCGGCGAATTAGGGTGTCCCAAAACTCACCTTAGCAACCAACTCACCCCTTACCGAGCTAGCTACAGTGTCTCATTGGACGTATCAAACTCCCAATGTTTAGACAAACCAGAACATGAACTTACAGTACCTCAGGATACGTGGGACTCATGAACACTCTTTCGTTATATTATCATTACAAACCAGAACATGGAGTAAAGAAGACACATGTGCATTTGAAATGTTTATTTACTAATGCCGTCTTCTCAGGCGCAGTATCTTAGATAATACAAGTATACTTATTATCAGTAGCAAAATTATCAGCATAGTTACTAAGACATAAAAAGCAAATGGTGACAGCATGTTAACATACTGTAATGAATAAGAGTTAACAACACTTATATCTCACCCTCCCTAACACATATATTATATTATTAGCTAAGAAGGTCTCTTTGGGTTGTTTTAGGGCGGGCCCATACCTTAGTGTCCTAGCATGAAGGAATCACATCAGCATACACCAGCTCTCTCTGCATGTGCACCGCATCAAGTGTGTTCTATGTGCCTTGTGCAAAGCAATATCAATCCCGCCTGAAGCCAGAGTTGGCAAAGGCTGCACTTGTGTTATGACTATGAAGGCGTGGAGATCAGACCTCATAACAATTCCATATCGTGTTGTTCCTGAAACTTCAGCACTCTTCGTGCAGACATAGTTTATTAAGCAAAGCTGATATCAGAGCAATAACATATTATTCTCACATAAACCACGGCAAACTACTAGGTTGAAAGCTAAGTCAACAATTAAGTGTCGTGTGCAGAAGTTGCAAGAAAGAAAAATGGCGTTTAAACCTCAAATGTACCTATGCTAACTTAACACGATATAAGGATATACAGGAGCTATATGACACCCCCCCATGATCCGAGAACGGACTAAATAAGATAACAGAAGTGCCATCACATGAGAGCAGAACTCAACAGTAAACGAGCATGAATCGAAACTAAACTTTAAAAAGTAATGCTAAAAAATAGCCCAAATATAACGTGGCTCAAGCCAATAGGCAAGTAAAATAAAAAGTTCTTGACAAATAAGTCAATAAAATCAATGAAATGCTATTAATCAGCACGTCAATCCGAGGCAGTGTCTATGATAAAACTGTATATGAAAAATAAGCAGCAACTGCCTCTAATAGGAAATCACTGTCCTCATCCGAAAATAGTTCAGCCATCCAGTTTAAAAGATGAAAGGAACATACGTGTTCTCCCAGCACCGGATCCTCTATAACCATCAGAGGACAGCTCGGTGGGTTTTCAAGAAAACTTAGTTCCAAGAAAGTCTGTGCTGCCGACAATATATCCCAGGGACCCATTAGTCCATGCGCCACTGCTAGGGCCATAATCCTCTCGTCAGAACAAACCAACTCGTGAGCAATGATAGGACTCATCAGCTGATTAAAATCGACATCAGGAGAAACCGGTCCGCAGAGACACAAATCAATGGCCCAATGGAAATCACAGGTCAGGCAGTGAAATACAGGCTGGACACAGGTGAAGTAGGAGAATCGAAAAGATAATCCATATGCCGTGCTCAAAGTCGCCAACGGCAGTGTGCCATAATATTCAAGCATGCGGTTGCGAAACCGCGTCAGTAGCTGTTGCGCGGGGTCTTGCACAGGAAGGACATCCATATTTAAAAAGACAGAAAACCACTAGAGCGCCAGCTGCTAATGCAAGTAAAAATGGGAACTCTCCAAACAAGGATGAAAAAATAGAATGGAAGAACGCAGGGATGACTCCAAAAATCTTTTCAAATGAAGTCACGAGACCACTGCTAACAACTTTAAAAAAATGTGCAAGGCCTTTTGTGGAGGATGCGTTAAAGATAGTTCGAACCATCGCTCTGAAATGCAAAGGCAAATCAGTATTTAAAAGAGCTTGAACCTCTGTACGGGTGTTTGCAATGTGAAGCACGAAAGTTTCACGGGCCGAGCTCAAGGCCACCTCTTTCTGGGACAAAAGAGCCCTTATTCTTGCCATGCCGCTGAATTCTGCTCCCAAGGTTGGTATCTGTGGCCAGATGGAAGACTCCCTATGTTCACGTGTGGGAGGATAAAGCACATTTCTGCAGCAAATAACCCGCTCACTTACTGTTACTATGAAAGCTATACCTTTAATTAACCCACAACAGTTTTCATTATTGAGCATTAAATAACTACCATTCTCTAATAATTTAAACGTGGGGATGATAGCAGGAACTGGCGTGCCTACAGAATACGAGGTGACAGTATGACCTAGACTAAATCTGGGATCAGATCTAACAGTTTTAAAACCGTCAGTTAAATTCAAAAATCTATGTTGGCAAGAATCAGCACTACGGTGCCAAAGCAGCCAACCCTTAGGATTCATACTGGAAATGTTAAAGGATGAATTAAGTAGTAGAGTCTGTAATTCTCTAATGGACAACTGAGTAAAATTCCTCCAACCATAATATTCTTCCAACTCCGGGAAAGAAGGAGTGTTTAACTTTTTAGAAGTAGCCAATCCAAAGCAGGTGGTCTGGGAAATCGTTTCATTGAGAAACAACATATGATTCGGGATGAGACATGCACGGTGCAAAGCCTCAGTGCCTTGTACCTGCCAGGCCCTCGAACCCCAAACCGATTTAAGGTCTATTGTATCCTTCCATAACTCATAGCCTCCAGTAACTAATCGATCAAGGAAGGCCTTCGAATACAACAATTTAGTATCGGTAAGTCTAACCTTGGACATTGGCATTTTTTGAAATTTAAAATAAAAGGACTCGGGATTGGACTGGTTAAAGTCAGTAAAGTAAGTATACTTCTTTAGAAACGTTTCAGAACTCCCTTGTTGAGGTGCTGGGCAATGTTCCCACTGAGTAAAGTTAACAGTATCCCTTCTGGATGATGTTTTGTGTAAGAAGTGATTGCCATAATGTTGGTAGCAGAATAATTCACCATAATTAGCAGATTCTAAATATAAATCCTCAGCATCAAAGGCAGCATAGTATTGTAAATCAGAAAACAAACTTTCTACAGCATTAACATCCCAGTCATCAGAACGAATGTTCTGTTTCACCACATCCCCCATATTCACTCTAAGTACATTAGGAACATTAACGACTTCCGTTGGGCCATGAATCTGAAACCGAACCGCATCCCACACGATTCCATCAAGGACAGGCCATGCTGTGATGTTAACCAAAGTCAAGTCTCTTTTTAATCTGTGTGTAGAATGTGAAGATGAAAGTGGGGCCAAAGTTCCATTTAAATGACTAATGCATGTTCTTTCCTCGACATAATGTCCATTGATAATTCGAAAAAAATAAAACACAAAACCAATTGACATAAAAAGGTAAATCGAAACAAGGACCAGCCAAATGTATGTCTAAGGGGGTATCAAAAAATGTTTTTTAAACAGGCTGGCATAAACTGCAACACGAGAGGGTTTCTTTGAGGCAATAGAAACAGAGTCAAAAGAAAATCTGGATTCCGTGGCTAAACGTGCTTGCAGGTCAGGTATGGACAAATCAGTGGGGTAGGCATAGTCTGTTTCATCAACGTTAGTTCCGGGTAAATTATTTAATAAAGGACTGGAAAGAGCAGGTAATTCGATGGCCACTTCAGGTTCATTATTAGAAGCAGGGGGCATAACTGAATTTCTCACAATGGAAGGACAGGAAACAGACGGTGTCATGCTAAGAAGAATCGGCCACTCTGTGTATCTTGACATTGTCAATTGAAATAAACCTGTTTTCCTTACGACCAGGAAGTGGTGGTAAAATGACTGTTCTTGTGCCCTTCACTCCAACGACGGGAACCGGAGCTCGATAGGAAGGACCAAATTCTTTCTTGTTATCGATCTTCTCTCGAACTAGTTCTCCAACTTGGGGTAGCCAGCCAACTACCGGGATCTGCAACGCATCATCCGACGTGGAGGGCAAATGTTCCTTTGCAAGACTGTCTCTGGTCTTTTGTAGATTCTGTAAAACATTGCAATGTTCATCTGCGTCAAAGGAAGTGGCGCGAACCACATAGTCTAGACCGTCAAGGTCAGGGACGTACATCTTGATGCCAAAGAGCATTTCGTATGGGGTCCGCCCACCCAGAGACCTTCTAGGGAGATTATTAAGAGCACGCTGCACGCCATAGTGGTGAGCCAGCCACTTTCTGCCAGTGCCTATAACTCGGGCTGTCAAAGATTGCTTTAAATCACGGTTCATTCGCTCAACTACACTGTTACCCTCAGGTCTGTAGGGAGACGAAAACTTGACTTGGACCCCCATCGAAGTCATGGCATCCTTATACGCCTTAGAGGCGAAAGCCGGACCCTGATCCGAATGGAAGGTACCACAGGCAAAAATCCCAATAAAGACACGCAAATCTCTAATGACAGTCCGTGAATCAGCTCTGCGATGTGGCCAAACCCACACAAAGCGTGTGCATGAGTCAACTGCTACTAAGATGTACTTATACGCAGTATCAGATGAAAAAGGACCGCAGTGATCTAAATAAACACAACCTAGCGGTTTATTAGAAATGTACAACTGAGTCTGTGGCGGACGCGTAGCAGTCGAAGGTTTAATCTGCTGGCATATGTCACAAAGAAGGACATAATCACGCGTCTGTTTGTACAGTCCCCGCCACCAGAAACGTTGTTGTAATTGAGTTACAGTGGCCGAGACGCCCGCATGCGCAGACGCCACACCTTCATGTGCCGCTGTAATCAAGTCTGCTCTGCGATCCGAGTTGGGAATCAGCCGTTCCCCAACATCAGGAAATGTCACAAAAGGAAACTTTTCGGGACTTAAGTGGTATTTGTACTTCGAAGGGAATCCCGCAGGATGTTTACTTCCCTTCTCAGAGGCAGCAATTGCTGCCAAGATGTCGCTATCAATCTTGGTTTTTGACCTAGTAACCGCTGCAACTAAGTATGTAGATACTGCTGATTTCGCTGCCTCATCAGCAAGCGAGTTGCCAACAGCGTGAACTCCTACTCGCTGATGACCGAGAGTATGAATTACATAAACAAGCGGCAACAAAGCCTTAAGCTCTGCCACTCGAACCCAGATCATTTTATGTTTTATTGCGCTACCCTTGGAATCATGAAAATCATTTTGAATCCAAAAGAACAAGTTTTCATTGTAAGACTGGACACAGTAGTAAGAATCACTTACAATCAGAGTAGTCACACTAGGATCTGCGTATTCCAACGCTAGTAAAAGAGCACGAAGCTCAGCCAATTGTGCAGTGCAATCGCCAAGGGGCAACGTGTGTACTTCCCTCGAAATGAACTCATCGTCCAACATAGCACCAACCACAATAGCGCATGCGGAAACGTAGGCATGTTTAGAGCCATGAGCAACCTGCGCCGACCCATCAGTGTAAATGATGCAATGGAAGTCCTCCAAAGGTCGCATAGCCAGAGGAGCAGGATGAACGAACTCATACTGCAAGTACTCTTGTGACCGTAAGGAAGCGTCAAAAATGAACGTGACATCCGTGGATGTCAATGACGCAGCCCACTGAATCCACCGAGGGTGCAAAGCTTTTGAATTCGGTACACTGGCTTTTGTGACTGCCTCCAAATGAGGACAGGGTGTTACCACTAACATGCGCTTCCCCTGTGACAGAGCTCGTTCTTTAAGAATCGCCATCTGTACAGCAGTTAAAACTTTCTCCACAGCGGGAAACCGCAATTCAGCCGAAGTGTACAAGTGCGACTTGTAAGCAATAGGTACTGTGCCACCTTCATTAAAAGTCAGGTATGTGAAACCCACCGCCCCTGGAATTATTCTTATCACCAGGTTTGTGTGGTTATCACGAGTCAGTAAGTATTTAGAAGCGAGCAGATCGGCCTGCAAAGATTGCAAAATGGCCGAATGCTCAGGCAGCCAGCATGATTTTGAAAAAGTTGGTTGTATCAAAGCATACAAAGGCTTGATACGCTGGGCATATTCCGGAACATAAGATCTGCCGAAATTCAAGAAGCCCAGTAAAGACTGTAATTTTTTCAGTGTTGTAGGAGCGCGCAACTGTGCGCATTTCTCCAGGAAGTGAGGAGCCAATCCTCGACCCTCATTGTTCAGCTCATAGCCGAGGAACAACACTGTGTGTTCTGCAATGTGCGATTTGGAAAAATTAAACTTGTAACCCATATCTGCAAAGTTACAAATTATTGAATTCACCCGACACAGATGCATCCAAATATCGTCGTCTGTGAGATAAATGTCATCCACATAAGAACATGCATCCGGATCGATACTCTCCAATAGAGTGACTATTCTTGAGGTGAAGACTCCAGGACTATTTTTGTAGCCCATTGGGAGTCGCCGGAAGCGTTTTTGCACACCAGCGGACGTAAAACTTGTCCATTGGGAGCTGAAGCTATCCAGTCTGTGTGCATAAAAACCGTTGGATATGTCAAGCGTTGTCTTAAAACGCTTACGCACTAGACTATCCACTAGCGCAGAGCCGTGAGTATTCTGTACTGCACAGTTACGGCAATGCGAGTTCAAATGCCGGTAATCCAATACCAAACGATATGACCCGTCAGGCTTGGTCACAGTAAAAAGGGGATTATTCATCGGTGACACACACGTTTCAATAACTCCCTGATATTCCAATTGTTCAAGGATTTCTGCGACGGCAGCTTTGGCTTCACGCCGTATGGGATATTGAGGCTGAGGCTGCGGCTCAGACCGCAAAGGAATTTCGTGGCAAGGAGACAATTTATCCCAACCACATTGGTTGCGGTACAGAGCCGGCGCAAGAGCCCGAGCCCACTCATCTGCAAAATGCTGCGCATGCTCAGTTGAGACAGTGTGCGCGAAACTGGGAAGGATTACCTCCTCCCCTCGCAGCGCTGCGAGCACAAAAGGTGGGGGCCAGTCAGCCTCAGAAAGCAAAATGTCGTACGTAGACGAAAGGTTCTCCCAAAATACCCCTCTGACAGTACGCTGTATGTCACCTTCAATTAACAGGACAATTTCAAAAAGTCTTTCAGGGGGAGCTAGTCTTGTATCGGCTGTTTCTATCACAACGAACACTTCAGTCGCTGTCACCCTCAGTAGTGGACGGAGCGCCTCTCTGACTATGGTTATCTCCGCCGCGCTGTCCAGCAAGGTCAGAGCCCACGTCAGATTCCGAAGCCGCGTTCTCACTATCTGTGGCATATCGATGCGCCGTTAAGGCTGCGACTTTCTTTTTCGCAAACTGCGGGCTCTTTGGCGTAGAATCCTCCTGCTTCCATGCGCCTTCTGTCTGGCGGGGCTGGCCACGTCCCTGTTGGCCACCACGTCCCCGTCCGCCTCCTCCTCCACCGGTCTTCTGGGCCGATGAGTCCTGAAAGGAACGAGGAGAGCGTTGATCAGAAACCTGAAAACGATCAGGTGATTTAATCATCGCGCGATCGCGCAAATCATAAACTTTCTCAGCTGGCGCAGGGACTTGTGCTGCAGGATAAGATTCCTGCGTTTGCTGTTGCTGCTTCCCCTGTTTCTGTTTCTGAGGCCAATTTAGTTTTTTGGACTTTGGTTGTACATCTGCCGTAGCAGATTGCACTTGTGGTTGTTTCTTATCCTTTACCGCGAAGTACTTTAAACCCTTACTTGTGCGACCGATAGTTTTATAAGCGGCCACCACAATCTTCGCTAACTGGCGGGGCTTTTCGGCATCGGGTAACGCTGCCAGTGCATTAAAAACCTGGAAGTTCACAGCATCTCCCTTGATGTTGGAGAGTATGAGATCACTTACAATCTCAAAAGAACCACACAGGCGCATACCCAATTCAACCGCTGCCTCAGGACCGTGATCATCCTGAACACGTTTTATGATCGTAGGCAGTACAGCCATAGATGGGGTGCCGAAGCACCTCGCATAAACAGCCGCAAAAGTCTTACCCCAGCTTTCACAGTCAACGAGCTCGGGAGTGATATCCTTAGGTAAAGTAATCATCAACATTCTATGTTTGTCAGCAGGAGAAGAATTGGGAAACACGGCTTCCAGTTGGTCAAATTTCTCGGCCAGCCAAAAAGGAAAATCATCTTTATTATCAGGGCGTTGACCAAAAACCGAATTTACCATAACTGGATTGAGCCGTAAACCACCACGATCCGTTTGAGCGGCCGGACCCCTCGGGGGACCACCCGGGAGATGACGACGTATGTATTGCACTAGTGCTCGAATCACGGAAATAGATACAACATGTAACCTGCGAATTTCCTGAAGGGTACAAGCGCCGTGATTCGGGTGCGGGGTAAAACCACCCAACGCAGGCCAGTTAGTACCTGGAATCGAGAGTGGACCTAACCTCGCAGCGGACAAAGAGTGGGGGAGGGCGCCATCAAACCAAACTCGATGCTGCCAATGATCTATAGGTATTTCCAGTGCCCTGTACGGTGTATATTCAGCCGGGACAGCCGAGGCGGTGTAGGAGTGGAACAAACCAGAAGTTGCGTCCACAGCCGGAAACGTAACCCAAGAGTAAAACAACTCGTAAGGGAACACCGGATCTGCACACACCACAAAAATTACAGCCATCCCATCCACCGGGACTTAGTACGTCTGAAGATGGTTGCGCACCGCCACGCGACTATGCTGCGCAATGGCCACCGCCGCCATGACAACACTGGAAACAAGAAAACACAAAGAATACTTTGTAGCACAACTGGGTAGTAATTCAAAGAAACCGTTTAAGAAAGAATCAAGCTTGAATAAGACCTATTTCAAAAAATAGGTAGGTTTCACCGACACCGCGCTTTCCGGAAACGGAGGTGAAGGGGTTAAGGCACGAACGATATACTACTCGAGTGTCATGATATAAGACCACGGAAACCGTTGGGCGCCATGTCGCAGGGTTTCTGTTCTCACACAGAACTGTGCACAGAGGAGTGGAACCTCGGCGAATTAGGGTGTCCCAAAACTCACCTTAGCAACCAACTCACCCCTTACCGAGCTAGCTACAGTGTCTCATTGGACGTATAAAACTCCCAATGTTTAGACAAACCAGAACATGAACTTACAGTACCTCAGGATACGTGGGACTCATGAACACTCTTTCGTTATATTATCATTACAAACCAGAACATGGAGTAAAGAAGACACATGTGCATTTGAAATGTTTATTTACTAATGCCGTCTTCTCAGGCGCAGTATCTTAGATAATACAAGTATACTTATTATCAGTAGCAAAATTATCAGCATAGTTACTAAGACATAAAAAGCGAATGGTGACAGCATGTTAACATACTGTAATGAATAAGAGTTAACAACACTTATATCTCACCCTCCCTAACACATATATTATATTATTAGCTAAGAAGGTCTCTTTGGGTTGTTTTAGGGCGGGCCCATACCTTAGTGTCCTAGCATGAAGGAATCACATCAGCATACACCAGCTCTCTCTGCATGTGCACCGCATCAAGTGTGTTCTATGTGCCTTGTGCAAAGCAATATCAATCCCGCCTGAAGCCAGAGTTGGCAAAGGCTGCACTTGTGTTATGACTATGAAGGCGTGGAGATCAGACCTCATAACAATTCCATATCGTGTTGTTCCTGAAACTTCAGCACTCTTCGTGCAGACATAGTTTATTAAGCAAAGCTGATATCAGAGCAATAACATATTATTCTCACATAAACCACGGCAAACTACTAGGTTGAAAGCTAAGTCAACAATTAAGTGTCGTGTGCAGAAGTTGCAAGAAAGAAAAATGGCGTTTAAACCTCAAATGTACCTATGCTAACTTAACACGATATAAGGATATACAGGGGCTATATGACAATGGATGCACTGACCCTGTGGCAGGAACTGGGGGCCCGATTCACAGAACTAACTTAAGACAAAATCCTAAATTTACTACTTTTGGTATTCACAGAAGTTAAGATTTTGTCTTAAGTTTGTCTTAAAACAGACTTAAGACAGACTTAAGACAAAATCCTAACTTAAGTCTGTCTTAAGTCTGTCTTAAGACAAACTTAAGACAAAATCCTAACTTCTGTGAATACCAAAAGTAGTAAGTTTAGGATTTTGTCTTAAGTTAGTTTTGTGAATCGGGCCCAGGGACAGTGATAGTTAGGAAATACACTGACACTAGGGCAGGGATAGTGGTAATCAAGGATACACTGACACTGGGGCAGGAAAAAGTACGCAGTGGGTCTTGAATTACTGTGACACTGGGACAGGAACAGTGAAAGTCAGGGAAGACAATGAAACTGGGGCAGTGAGAGTCATGGAATACAATAACACTGGGGCAGGAAGAAGCACACAGTGTGTCAGAGGGACAGTGAGAACCAGGAAATACACTGACACCGGGGCAGGGCCAGGGACAGTCAGTTAATACACTGATACCGCGGCTGGAAGAAGCACATAGTGAGTCTGGGAATGCACTAACATTCGGGCACGGGCAGGCACAGTGTGACTCAGGGTATACACTGGGGCTGTCACAGTATAAACCAGGGAATACACTGACATTTGGGCTCGAAGAAGCACACAGTGAGTCTGGGATTAGACTGAAACTGGGCCAGGGACAGTGAGAGTCAGGGAATACACTGACCTGGGACAGTGACAGGAACTGGGATAGTCAGGGAATACACTGACACTGAGAAACTGATGACGCAGGCACACGTACCTTGAACGCAACGCGGACACCAAGCACACCGTGCCTCCTCGCTCCCTGTCCCTGGCTTAGTGCCTGACCCCAGCTCCCCCAACATGATTGCGGTAGTGACGGTGGGGACCCCAAGAATTCCTTGGTGGCCGGTGGACAACCAAGTTCGCGGCCCGACTCAAAGAGGGTGCAGAGTAGATTCAACCTAGTCCCGGCCTAGCCAGACTCGTGAAGGGCTCGGACTAGGACTAGGACTAGGTATCCAGGCATCCAGGCGGGAGAGTCCTGTATGAACCCTAAGGGAGCAGCCTGGTGGCCCGGTGTCTGAGGATCTTTGCGTGGTCCTTTTAGACCCGACAATCAGACTGCAGAGTGACTGGGGACTGAAAGGGATCGAGTGAGCGTGGTGGCCTTAGAGAGCCACCACTGAGTGCATGCCCCTGGTAAGCAGCATGGAGGTGGCCCAGACAGTCTGGGTACGGCTTGTGGAGTCCAGAAAGCCCTAGTTTACTCCCCCATGTAGTCCACCTACATTTGCCACTGACGGTCTCAAAGGGGCAGCAGGATCAGCCGGAAACAATGGAGGGAGCGTTTGGTCCTAACCTGAATTGGAAACCCTGCCTACCTGCCCAAAACAGGCGCAAGTAGCTACACAGCAGGCACTGCAGCCATCTCCAAAGGTCTCTCTTTTGCTGCACAGGGACGGGGTGGGGCCATAAAGGTGGGAAGAAGGAAGGAGGTGGACACAAGGAACAAATATTCCCCAGCAGAAGTGCCAAGGTGAGCCCTGTTGCCAATAAGACGAAGAGCAATCTACTTTAAGCTCCAGCACCCGGCCACCACCCAATAAAAAAAAGTCCCCGATATACATGGCGCTTAAAAAGAAGACTTCTCGACACCGAGGGATCGACAATGACGAGAACGAACTCATTGGGCCAACACAAACAAGGGTTACAAGAAGCCCTGCCCTGTCATTCAAGCAAGGAGAACCCCCAGTGAATGCACCCCCAACAAGGGCTCATAACACAATACTTCCAAACACCTGGTAGTCAAGTAACAATCCTGGGTAGTCCCTTGGAGGGGGTGAAGATGCGACAATACATAAAATGTTAAGGCTAGGCTCCAGCCAAAGTATTGTGGACTCCCCTTTTCTTAGCAATCCCGCCTCCAAGCGCAGATCCCGCTCATGCCCCAGGGAATGGGAAGCCCATGACCAGGCCCCACCTAGGGGAAACCAAGGGGCAAATGAGGGTACCAGCTGCATCGCCCACCAAGAAAGGGACCACGTGACACCACCCAGGAAGATCTCACCGAACCCAGAGAATACCAGGGAGACACCAAACAAGGTAAACGGTCCCCACTCCACTGAAACTCTAATTCACTGGCGAAACGAGCGAGACCCTGAAGTCCTAATTAAGGATGTAACACTATCTACCCCAAGGTCCGCTTTAACTACCTCACCAACAAACAGCCAAAAGGTCGACACCTAAGAGGCAGAATATCTTACTGCCTCCTTTTTACAAAAACTGGAATTAACAATCAAAAGAACCCTGGAAATCACCCCAAAAGTATTTGGGAATTCCGAAGAAGCAAAGGAACCTCGTAGAGAGACGGTCACTTGGCCAACTATCGAGCAGGAAGACCTTCTTATGAAAGCCCTAAGAGAAGCTCAAAACACATTAGCCAGGGCTCTGCTACGGCAGTCAACAAAAATGGAGGTTCAAATCGACCTTCTGCAATCAATGGCCCAGCGCATCGCGAACCGGGGTAATAGGTTAGAAAATACTGAAGCAAACATCCTTAGCAACCAGGCCATGAAAGCCTGTTTGTGCTCATGTGCAGCCATCATACACAAGTGATACAAAAGGGGATGATGGACGGAGCGTTTGAGCAAATCAAACACTCACCCCCAGTCAACTGATCTGGGTTTAATCCATCACCATTCTTTAGCCCACTCAGCCACCCCATTTCAGACATGGCTATATGCAAATCAGTCTGACCCTGTGCCTTATGGGAACAGTCCAGCCCGAACTGCCAAGCCATGTCTTCCATGGACCGGAAACAAGCATCCTGGGACCAGTTTCGGATTCATAATCCTCATCAGCCAGACTATCTTGAATCCAGTGGCCAAGTGAGCAAGGGACTCACGTCTGAGCATACCCTGCCACACTTAGGGCGAACAAAGCGATACAAAAGGGGATGATGGACGGAGCGTTTGAGCAAATCAAACACTCACCCCCAGTCAACTCATCTGGGTTTAATCCATCACCATTCTTTAGCCCACTCAGCCACCCCATTTCAGACATGGCTATATGCAAATCAGTCTGACCCTGTGCCTTATGGGAACAGTCCAGCCCGAACTGCCAAGCCATGTCTTCCATGGACCGGAAACAAGTATCCTGGGACCGGTTTCGGATTCATAATCCTCATCAGCTTTTTGCAATCATACACAAGTGGGCAGAGCTGCCAGAGATACTAGGGAATATGGTAGTGATATCTAGGGGCAAGGGGGAAGCATTGATAGCAACCAGTGGATTTTCCAGACCAACATTAGGGAGCAAACTCCGAACATATCTAAAAGGCAAAAGCAGCGTGCCCCAAGTCCTAAAATAAAGGTAATGAATGAAGGGCAAGGAAGCAGGGTTGGGATTGAAGTATTTGCGAGCCCACGAGTGGCCGGTACATGTGAAGGCCAAGAACTCAAAAAGAACTCAGAGGGGGCGGCAGGAGCGATGAAACTTGCTCTGGAAGAAGCCCCCCTTTCTAGGAGGGCCAAGAAGAAGCTGAAAAAACAACAAAAAAAGGTGATGAAAGCCAAAAGAAGATCAATCTTGCTGTCAACATTGCAAAGTCGTGGTCCTGTGGAGAGTGACAATCTAAGGCCATTCTATCCCATCTTTCCTGCCAAACAGCAGAAGAAGCTATAAGCACTAATGGAAGGAAACTCCTAAGGGAGTGAGGCCCAACCACGTAAAAGCAAGCTTTATTTTCTCCAGCCACTAACTAGGCCAACATTAGCCTCCGGACTTCAACAAATAACTGGCGGTACGCCCAGATAAGGCAGACATCTAACCAACCAAGTTCCGAGACGCAGCGTGGTCCAGAAGGGTGCAACACACTCTCCCAGATCGAACAGCAGATAGAAGAAAGTCTAGCGAGCACCTCAAGAGGGGAAGTCGGGCAACAGCAGCACCAAACTACTCACAACCTTACCTTAAACTCAGGCCCCCAATCCTTTTTACAAGTGAAGCACAGGAGCACAATGAATGCATCAATCCTAAAAGATACGCCTTGAATTCATGAGGTAGTGCTCAACCCCAGGTACCACATCAAGGGCCAAACAACATATTGCACAGGTACAATATCCTTTGGCTATTCAGCCACATTGCAACCCTTGCACAAATTGGTTCGGAAAATCTGGAGTGGATAGAATTCAGAGAGCTCCAAGGGGACACCCACAGTGATTCCACCCTAGTGGGATTCAGTCAACAGCGACTACAATTGGCCGTTTTAGGGGAAGCGCAAAAGTTAGCCAGCTGGGGCATGGATGCACAATCATCCGAAATACCCGTATGTTCTAATTTCCAATTACAAGGACAGGGGGGCCCCATCAATCTTGCAAGGAACAAACAATCACAGTAAAAGAGGCAGAAGCAACCAAGCACGATCAAGCACCTCTACAAACATCGGCATCACAAAGAAAGAACCAGAGTGGTGGGCAAATATGCCAGCTCGAGCAGGCGGTTACAGAGGAACCCAAGCAGCAGTTTCCATAACAATAGACAAAGATTCATCATTGTAGAGCGGAAATTGGGGGAGATCTCAGATCAACATCAACAACTAACACTAATCTCCTGGAACATTGCTGGGCTCAGGAAAATCACCAGGGACAAGAAAATAGAGGACTATCTCGTGAAGGGAGATATAGTGTGTTTCCAGGAAACCTGGGCTGTATCAACACCTTTAGTGGGCTTCTATGAATATCAAGTAGCCGCCACGAAAAGGTACATCTTTGACTGTCCATCAAGAGGACTCTCGGTCTTCCTAAATTACATCCGTAAATTTAAAACCACAGAAATAAACATCAAATCTCCTGAGCTGCAAGTTCAAATAATCAAGGGGCCCAGGTTAATTCATCATCCCTTCTGCTTGCTGTTGATAAACCGCTACATTAACCCAGTGCAAAGTCAAATGAGAGTCTTCATGGAAACCCTCATCAGCACATCAGAAGATTTATTAATTAAATTTGAACACCACCACATGGTCATTGCCGGAGTTTTCAACACAAGAGGCTTGAATATGGCGTTAGATTTGGATAGACATGGGGACAATGCTGGCCCCTTCTTTCTCTTCTTCAAAATCACAAGTTACGAACCACTCACTTCATTAAAAAAACTTGCTCCCCTTCAACCGAACTTTAAGAACGCATCCACAATTGACTACGTTTTACTTAACCCTGGGCGCAATGCTACGCTCCGCCCACGGAGTGTACGTAGTGTTGCCTACTTCGCACTTTGCAAAGTAGGTGTAGTAGGCAACACTAAGCACGCTCCGTGGACGGAGCGAAGTTGCCCGCCACCGCCCTCCCTCCCTCCTGCCCTCTTCTACATACCTAATTTCAGCTATAAAATACTTGGAAAGTATATTAACGGCACTTACCTGGTCCGCGGCGTCCCGGGGACCAGGTAAGTGCCTTTAATATACTTTTCAAGTATTTTTTAGCTGAAATTAGGTGTGTAGAAGAGGGCGAGAGGGAGGCGGGCGGCGCGTAGTGGGGCTACGCGAAGTGCGTGGGTGGGCGTAGCTTCATGCCCACTTCGCGTAGCTTCGTGTAGCCCCACTACGCATACTACGCCCACCCTTAGTGTTACTTAACGAGAAGCTGGCCAACAAGCTGGGAGACTTTGCAGTCGAAGACAGAGGAGAAAGTGATCATAGGCCACTGTGCGTCTCGCTTCAACTAGCAGTGCAATCAGCAGCTCTTCGGCATGTGCTAGAAGAACCCACACGAGACGAGCAGCACAGGGTCCTCCAAAGAATAAAATGGACGGCAAAACTAGGAACCAAACTGATGGATTAGGAGGAAAAGAGATAAGCATACCCTGGGTCAGGGACTCCTTCGAAGGCAATAAGCTGTTGGGAAGCTTTCATGGCAGACTTACTGCAGAATTTGGAGGAGGCCCACCATAAAAATAAGAGAATGAGACTAGAATAACCAGTGCAGGGGCCATGTGCCCCGAAGGGCCTAACTTAATGTAAACAAGCCCTGAGGAATACGCTCAAGGCAAAAAAGAAGGGTGGTATATCGTTGGAGGCGAGTTCTGTAGCAGCCCTAAGGACAGCATATCGGAATAAAGCATGGGAGCGTGAAAGAAAACTCATTGAAGGGAAATGGGTCAAAGTGTTTCTCCTTGTTGAAAGAAAAGAATCAGTCTAAATCATTGAGATACATTAATCAGCTTGACACTCAAAGTCCTACAAAAGAGAATGGTGTAGCTGGAGATGTGTGAGAAAAATAAGAGGAAGGACTGTATACGAAAGATTCCCCAGATGACGTGCCAACCCTAAGAGTGTCTCAGAAGTAGGCCAAGAGATTGGGCCCACAACCAATTGTGCTCAGGAAGAAGGCCCAGACACCACCCAAGGCACTTCATTCACAGAAGGCGAGGTAATCAAGAACATCAAGGCAATGAGAAACTATGGCGCTCCAGGGCCAAATGGGATTCCCGGCCTGGTATTCAAACTAGCTCAGGCATACTTAGTCCCAATACTGACTCCACTTTTTAATTACGTGTTTACGACAGCAACGATACCACAGTCATGGAAAGGATCCATCTTATTCCCCATCCATAAAAAGGGTGACCACTCAAATCCGGGTAATTACAGGCAGGTCGCTCTGCTCGATCTAGAAGCCACGACCTATGCTTGAATTTTACTGAAGTGAGGTTACGTAGTTTTTGGCCCCGCTTCGCTACAGCCGCCATTTTGTGTTTAGTCGCCATTTTATGTTGCCTCACTCAGGCAGCACGGCTAGCGCGGTAAAATGGTTTTCTGTCTTTTAGGCTGCTTCATGTTTTTCCCGTTAAATAACAACCTTTGTCCTTGTGTGCGATACCGATGTCAGGGTCTGGTCGAGTTCGCAAAGCTGTGTCTAGACTGATTAATCCATGTCTTGCTCCACTGTTTGGGTCCCACCATTCTTCTCATTCTTATCTTATTTAACTGGCCTTCACTATTCTCTTCGAGTGTTCTCTTGTTACATAGCCCTTCTTTTGAAGCATTCTACACGTGTTTTGCCACCTGCAAATTGAATTTCGGGCACTAGTGTTGATTAACCTAAGGGGAGGAGAGCACACGGGGTCTAAAAGAAGGGTGTGTTTTAGACATTTGATAGCTTGTTTTCGAACTATTCCTATTTGTCAGTTTTGTGTATATTGGGAGTTGTCATTGTAAACTTGTGTTGTATAATAGGCTGTGCGCCACGGATTGAAGTGGCAGTCTCTTGAGAACCTACCTGTGTGGTACTTCTTAGATAACTGTGCTTAGCTGTAGCTAATAAAACTACTTTTCTACGCCTAACAGCGTGTCTCGTGTCTCTGTCGGTCGAGGCAGGTGAACTCGGAGATCTTAGGCGTGCCCTGCGCCGCCTGGCCCATAAGGTCAGGTTCTCCAGAAGGACCTGGAGGAATGGGCAAACAAAAAAATCCTCCCACTCCATTAGTCAGGATTCAGGGCAAACAGTTCAACCATGGACAACATCATTGCGCTGGCTTATCTTTCCAAACGAGTGGTTAAGGCAAAACACCACCCCTGTTCTGCTGCTTCATAGATTACTTGTGCAGACGTGAGTCCCTTGCTCACTTTGCCACTGGATTCCAGCAAGCCGGGCTGAAGACGGCTGAAATGCCAGAAACCGGTCCTCGGAAGCTTTTTTCCGGTCCAGGGAAGGCATGGCTTGGCAGTTCGGTCTGGACTGTTCCCATGAGGCACAGGGTCAGACTGATTTGCATATGGCCATGTCTGAACTGGGGTGGCAGAGTGGGCTAAAGAACGGTGATGGATTAAACCCAGATCTGTTGACTGGGTGTGAGTGTTTGATTGGTTCAGATGCTCTGTCCATCACCACCCCCTTTTGTACCACTTTGGTCGTCATAAGTTGGCAGGGTATGCTCAGACGTGAGTCCCTTGCTCACTTTGCTACTGGATTCAAGCAAGCCTGGCTGAAGTCGGCTGAAATGCCAGAAACCGGTCCTAGGAAGCTTGTTTGAGGTCCAGGGAAGGCATGGCTTGTCAGTTCGGGCTGTACTGTTCCCATGAGGCACAGGGTCAGACTGATTTGCATGTGGCCATGTCTGAACTGGGGTGGCAGAGTGGGCTAAAGAACGGTGATGGATTAAACCCAGATCTGTTGACTGGGTGTGAGTGTTTGATTGGTTCAGATGCTCCGTCCATCACCACCCCCTTTTGTACCACTTTGTTCGTCATAATTTGGCAGGGTATGCTCAGACGTGAGTCCCTTGCTCACTTTGCCACTGGATTCCAGCAAGCCGGGCTGAAGACGGCTGAAATGCCAGAAACCGGTCCTCGGAAGCTTTTTTCCGGTCCAGGGAAGGCATGGCTTGGCAGTTCGGTCTGGACTGTTCCCATGAGGCACAGGGTCAGACTGATTTGCATATGGCCATGTCTGAACTGGGGTGGCAGAGTGGGCTAAAGAACGGTGATGGATTAAACCCAGATCTGTTGACTGGGTGTGAGTGTTTGATTGGATCAGATGCTCTGTCCATCACCACCCCCTTTTGTACCACTTTGGTCGTCATAAGTTGGCAGGGTATGCTCAGACGTGAGTCCCTTGTTCACTTTGCTACTGGATTCAAGCAAGCCTGGCTGAAGTCGGCTGAAATGCCAGAAACCGGTCCTAGGAAGCTTGTTTGAGGTCCAGGGAAGGCATGGCTTGTCAGTTCGGGCTGTACTGTTCCCATGAGGCACAGGGTCAGACTGATTTGCATGTGGCCATGTCTGAACTGGGGTGGCAGAGTGGGCTAAAGAACGGTGATGGATTAAACCCAGATCTGTTGACTGGGTGTGAGTGTTTGATTGGTTCAGATGCTCCGTCCATCACCACCCCCTTTTGTACCACTTTGTTCGTCATAATTTGGCAGGGTATGCTCAGACGTGAGTCCCTTGCTCACTTTGCCACTGGATTCAAGCAAGCCGGGCTGAAGACAGCTGAAATGCCAAAAACCGGTCCTCGGAAGCTTTTTTCCGGTCCAGGGAAGGCATGGCTTGGCAGTTCGGGTTGGACTGTTCCCATGAGGCACAGGGTCAGACTGATTTGAATATGGCCATGTCTGAACTGGGGTGGCAGAGTGGGCTAAAGAACGGTGATGGATTAAACCCAGATCTGTTGGCTGGGTGTGAGTGTTTGATTGGTTCAGATGCTCCGTCCATCACCACCCCCTTTTGTACCACTTTGTTCGTCATAAGTTGGCAGGGTATGCTCAGACGTGAGTCCCTTGCTCACTTTGCTACTGGATTCAAGCAAGCCTGGCTGAAGTCGGCTGAAATGCCAGAAACCGGTCCTAGGAAGCTTGTTTGCGGTCCAGGGAAGGCATGGCTTGTCAGTTCGGGCTGTACTGTTCCCATGAGGCACAGGGTCAGACTGATTTGCATGTGGCCATGTCTGAACTGGGGTGGCAGAGTGGGCTAAAGAACGGTGATGGATTAAACCCAGATCTGTTGACTGGGTGTGAGTGTTTGATTGGTTCAGATGCTCCGTCCATCACCACCCCCTTTTGTACCACTTTGTTCGTCATAATTTGGCAGGGTATGCTCAGACGTGAGTCCCTTGCTCACTTTGCCACTGGATTCAAGCAAGCCGGGCTGAAGACAGCTGAAATGCCAAAAACCGGTCCTCGGAAGCTTGTTTCCGGTACAGGGAAGGCATGGCTTGGCAGTTCGGGCTGGACTGTTCCCATGAGGCACAGGGTCAGACTGATTTGCATATGGCCATGTCTGAACTGGGGTGGCAGAGTGGGCTAAAGAACGGTGATGGATTAAACCCAGATCTGTTGACTGGGTGTGAGTGTTTGATTGGTTCAGATGCTCCGTCCATCACCACCCCCTTTTGTACCGCTTCATAGATTACAGCGCAGCCTTCGACAGGGAGGACCGAGACAGGCTTTGGGGAAACTGAGAGCCTGGGAGACCCCCTCTAAATTCCTGAAAGCGATCATATCCCTTTACGAGGGGACATGGGTTCGGCCCAAAACAATCCCCACTGCAGTAAAATCAAGAGTCAAAACCAACAATGGCCTCAAGCAAGGCTGTGTTTTGGCCCCCCAACTTTTCAATCTTTAGACCGCAGGCTTGGGGAATACCCTGAAAGTAGCCAGAGACTTGGCAAGGCAAGGCTCGCTAACCTTCAGTGTGCGGACGACACCGTAGCAATGGACCATACTAGGGCGGACCTCTAGAGAGCCGTAAATGAACTTTACAAGTACAACAAGGAAAACCGTCTGCTAGTCAACCAGAGCAAACCACGATAGTTGTATTTGGCAAATACCCACATAGAAGGCAAGCCCTTTGGCAATTGGGAGATCATCAAATAGGGACAACACCTGCCTACAACTACCATGGGGTTGGGCTCTCAGAGAGGGACATCCCGGCGACCCATATAAAACATCTAAGTGCAAAGGCCGACTGCGTAATCTTCACTTTGAAGCTACTAAGCCAACGCCAGACAAGTCCAACAGTGAAGCCAATGCTGACAGTCCTTAAGGCGAAACAAATACCGACCATTAACCACGCCACCTGGCTTTTCCGGGAGCCCTGGATAAATTGATAGCGACGACCCAGGTAAAAGCCTATAAGGCTGTGCTGCAAGCTCCAAGACAAGCCAGGAAAGCCAGGCAATGGCTGGAGCTCGGCCTTGCCTCGGCTTAGTATTACAGGGGTACTTAATTAAGTTCTACATCAGGGTCCTAAGATCTTAGGGCAACACCCTTAAACATCAATTGGAACCCTTCTTCAAGAAAATGGACCCACCCTGGCCTTTCAAGATGAACCAAGCATTTGGGAATCTGAAGAAAGAAGCAGAGAGCCTGCTCCTTTTGGAGATCCCGATATCTGGCTGGACAAATGCAGTGAAGGGGTGGGTCCGGGCCATCTTGTATGAAAAGGTTCGGACCGCAGTGCATCACAATCCAAAAACAACGATATCGGACTCGTCTTACAACCTGGGGAAAGTCCAACAATACTTAGGAGAGGGGCTTTCAGCCCAGGCTCGCAGGAATATTTTGTTCATGAGGCTCACTGCACTCAGAATTACAGACTTTAATTCAGCCTGGGCATGCAAGGGTGGTGCAGTCTCCTGCCGGTTATGTTATTAACACCAGGAATCCTGGTTGCATCTGCTGTGCTGCTGTCCTAAACTGGCCGGAGAGCATCATCAGCTGCTCCGCCCCATTTGTAGGGCTAAGGGCACGAGGACCTGCAAGGAGGCTTCGGATTGGTGTTTTTCTGATATAAAGACCCGCATCCTTGCTAGAGTGGCGAAGTTCACACACTTAATCATACTGGCACGCATAGAACCGCCACTGCCTCCATAGCCCTTTGATAGGTCACAGTAATAATTACGAAAACAGCCTGGGTGCTCCGCAATCCAATTAAATAGATGGATATCGGCCACAGAGAGCCATCAATGAGTGTTGTAGCAGCACACAACAGATGAAAATAAGATCGCCCCTTCAAACTCCAGCCCTCACGGCAAACAATGTAGGCTGTCAAGGCACCACAACAGTAATTGTATTGTAATTGCATTTATATAGCACTTACTACCCCATACGAGGCATCGAAGCGCTTTTTCGGCAGGTAGCACGCTACTCCGGGACCCATAGAGGATTAGTGTTGAATTAGTATAGTGACTTTCAAAGAACAATGGTCCTTAGGCAAAAGGGAAAATATTTGCAAAAATAAATATAGACTAGATAGAACTATATTATTTGGAAACGTGTCCAGCCGGACAGTTTTAATATCTTGATAAAAAATATTCA
The DNA here is from genome assembly GCF_964261635.1 of Lissotriton helveticus. Lineage (NCBI taxonomy): Eukaryota > Metazoa > Chordata > Amphibia > Caudata > Salamandridae > Lissotriton > Lissotriton helveticus. Next base: position 49,165,136 of record NC_136072.1, on the reverse strand, counting down.
CAAAGAAATTTACACAGAGTGTGATGGAAGTGGGACACCAGCCGATGCCCGACTAACCCACTGGACAAACATACACAACATACACGAAATGATAGGCAAGAGAAGGTCATCCGAATATCATAGATTATACATAGATGATCCACAATATACACATATGCATGAGCAATTTTTGTCAACTATGCAATTAGTGCATTTCTGGTCGACGACGTTTCGAACCATACAACATTTTGGTTCATCCTCAGGACAGACAATTATTGCCTAAAGAAGCGACAATTTGGATTTTGTGCCACTATGAAAAATTACATGTGCCATACAATAACAAACATTATTTGTGTCATACAATAACAAAAATTGTAACAGGAATTGAAAGGGGAAAAGGAGACATAAAAGGATAAAGCATATCAGTTGATTGGCCACTTGTCACAACTTTTTAGTGCTTTGACAGACTCATACCATGCCGTGCCATAGTGACAACGATGGCTTTGTGATGTGCACGCTCTCTGCATGCATTGTGCTCGAAGGTGTCTATATTTATTTTTATTTTATTTTTATTTTTGGCTTTTATAACGCGCTCTGTTACTAAAAAAATAGTATCCTGGCGCGAAAAAGGGGGAAGAAGAGGTAGAGGAAGATCCTATACATTGATGTTAAAAAGATAGGTCTTCAATCCTTTCTTGAACAGAGTAATGGAAGGAGCTGTTCTTAGCTGTTGTGGGAGGGTGTTCCATGCTCTCGCCGCTCGGACTGAGATGGATTGGCCGCCAAGCCTGCTGTATTTGAATTTTGGAACATTCATTTGGTGTAAATTAGCTGATCTAAGGGGGCGGTTAGGAACATATAGGGAAAATCTTTTTCTTAAGTACACAGGACCGGCTTGATGGACAGCTCGGAAGGCAAGGACCAGGATTTTAAATAAAATCCTGTGAGCAACCGGGAGCCAGTGTAGGGTACGGAGAGATTGACGGACACTTGAGCTTTTTGGAATGTTAAACAAAAGCCGTACAGCGGCATTTTGTATAACCTGGAGACGATGGACCAGATAAGCAGGAAGGCCGCAAAAGAGGCCATTTGCGTAATCTAATCTGGATAATATCAGGGCACGGATGACGGTCTCTTTGGCCGCTCTCGGGAGAAGTGGAAAGAACCTGCGTAAAGTTTTAAGTGTAGCAAAGCAGGTCCCGGTGAGTCTTTTTATGTGATCCTCATATTTAAGGTCATTATTAAACCAGACTCCGAGATTTTTAGCAGGGCCACCGATGGATTTGGGACAAGGTAGATCGGGTGGCCAGAGAGAGTTGCCAAAGTTGTCTGGGAAGGAGCCATAAAGCAAAATTTCAGATTTGCTTTCGTTGCATTTCAATTGGGCGAGGGCCAGCCAACGAAAGACAGATGACAAACAAGTTTGGGCTCCAGATGTATCCAGGTTGTTTTTGGGCCAAGTAAACAGGAGTTGAGTGTCGTCAGCGTAAGCCATTATTTTTGCTCCCAATTGTTCAGCAAGAAAAATAAGCAGGGTTAAATAAATATTAAAAAGCAGGGGGCTAAGAGTAGAGCCCTGCGGTACACCCGTTACAAGTTTCTTGGGGGAAGAGGCGAAGGGCGGCATCCAGACTTGTTGGAATCTGTTGTCCAAAAAGGACGTTAGCCAATCAAGAGCAGAACCTGTAATGCCTATGGCCGCTAATCTAGTAAGCAGAAGGGAGTGAGGGACAGTATCGAAGGCGGCAGAGAGGTCTAATAAAATCAGAGCCGCTCTGCCTCCTTCGTCCAGGCACTCCCGAATGGCCTCGGAAATTTCCACCAACGCCGTCTCTGTGCTATAGGCTACTCTAAAGCCTGACTGGGCTGGATGCAGAGCCTGGGAATTTTCGACAAATTTGTCTAGCTGAGTGAAGGCGACCTTTTCACATACTTTTGCTAGGGCCGGTAGCAATGATATAGGCCGGAAATTAGCAGGGATAGCAGGATCTAATCCGTTTTTTTTTATAAGTGGGAGCAGTTTAGCCTGCTTCCAGCATGTCGGGACGGTGGCAGTAAGGAAAGAGCAGTTGATAATGTGCGTTACCTCATTGCCCACTGTGTCCGCGAGGCGTGCAAGCACACTGGCAGGACACGGGTCAGAAGGGGATCCGGAGTGTAAGGAAGCAAGGATGCTGACAATGTCCGTATTTTCTACTGGGGAGAACTGGTGAAACCATTCCATGGGGGCAGGTAACACAGGGGACGGAATGGCCAGTATGGGTGAAATGTTGTTGCATACAGTAAGTAAATCATCCTGAATTTTGGTAATTTTGTCCACAAAGAAAACGGAGAGTTCTTCGCACCATTTCTCTGTGGAGGCAAGTATGGATTGGGCAGCACAGGGTGAAGTAAAACTTTTCACTATAGCAAAGATTTCTTTGCTGTTATTATTGGCGTTAGTTATGCGCCCTTCAAAATATTGGCCTTTAGCGGTTCTGATCGCCGCATAGTATTTCTTTTGTGCCGTCCTTAGGTTCTTTTTTGCCTCGGGGAGATAGGCTTGTCTCCATGTTCGTTCAAGTTTTTTGCAACCTGACTTAAGATCCCGAAGGGTGGAGGTGAACCAAGGTTTGGAAGGAGTTGTACGCAATCGGCAAACCCGACCAATCTTTGTTGATGTGGTCGAACCATCTTCTATCCAGGAATTAAATGTGCTAACGGCCAGCTCCATTTCCATAGGTAGAGTGGGGCGGGAGGCGTCGAGATGTTCAGACATTATCTCTACATTAATTTTTTGTTTGTGAACAGTTAGATCATTAGTCTTAACCGGGTATGTCAAGGGCCAAGAAAATCTGATCAGCCTGTGGTCGGACCAGGGCACAATTTCGGGGGTGGTTAAATTGATATCGAAATTAGTACAGACTAAATCAAGGACATGTCCACCTGAGTGAGTAGGAGTTTTAACCCATTGTTTAAGCTGGGCCGTGGCAAGCGCTTCACTCAGGCGAGAAGTGTCGGGGAGGTCCAGATTATCCACATGTATATTAAAATCCCCCAGAAGAAGATATCTGGAGTATCTCAGTGCCCGTGGGATTACTATGTCCTCCAAAGTGCCTAAAAATCTGCCAGCATGGCCTGGTGGTCGGTAGACCAAAGAGCCCCCTAAAGTAAAGTGCGCCCCAAGTAAAAGTGAGAAATGCAGTATCTCAGCATCCACTGGGGGGCCTTGGGGTTCTAAAGAGAAAGTCCATGAATCTCTAAATATAACTGCTAGGCCGCCACCTCTGCCTAATGGGCGGTCGGTCCTAGCAATTTTAAAGCCCCGTGGGATGGCAAATTCGACCACCGGTGCGCAAGTCTCATTTAGCCAGGTTTCAGTGACGAAGAGAAGATCCAATTGGTTGTCACTCAGGATTTCAAAAATGTCCTCAGAGTGCTTAACCAGTGATCTGGCATTAATCAGGCCAGCCCGAATGAGTAATGGGTCACCAGGGGACGAAAATGAAAAAGGGAGAGTGGGCTGATAACAAAAGCTACAAGCTTGACAGACTCGCGAGGGATCACCATCTGTTACCCATGTGTAACTGCAGGGGCAGGGAGTCGGTTTCAGTGCCATTAGGTACTCACGCGAGTAGCGAGTCCTGGTCTTGTGAGGTAACAGTGGAACACCGACAGGGAGGCTGGCGCTGGCCGCGTCTGGGACACGGACGGGCACAGACGGGCTTGCCTTTGGCGCGCCTTCGGCGCGCCCGCTGCGCCCGCCCGCTGCGCGGACGAGCATGTCCATTATTTTTATTCATAGTTGACTGGGCGGGAGGAGGGTGGGAGGGGCGATCAACTGGACCGTCGACCTTCCCTACCCAAGATGGCGGGTCCGTTCGGTGAGGCGATTCCACAGCGCCTAGCACGAAGACGCTACCTGGCGAATCAATCTCGCGACAGGTAGGGGGCAAGCAGAGCCTAAAAACTGCTGTTTAAAATATATACAATTTTTAAAATATGTCAGCTCCAAACTAGCGGGGCAGCGAGGCTACCCAGATGTACAAGTGGTCCTGTTCGTAATTCAACAGTGCTCCGTTCTAAAATCACAAGCTCTATTACAATACTCAGCAGAATGCGCACGAGAGCGCAGAGAGCCCCGGCTTTCCGCCTCAGGGTAAAGTTTAGCAAAGATATTTGCCGCAGTAAACCGACAAGTGAGGGACTTAGAGTGGATATGTTTACGCATAAACCTGAAAAAATATCGTGAACGATGTCACTATTAGAGGAATCATGCAAAAGTGGTGAGATTGAATCGTCTGAAACTGAATAATGGACCGGAGATCGTGCAGTGGAGAACAATCTCGGCTAAACGTGACAATGGGATAACGGAAACACAGGCGGTCCTTAATGACCAAGCTTACCAATGGAGCGAAGCTCAAAATTGTACTTTGCTCGAAGTTGGTATACCGTGAAGAAAGGGAAGAATCGTGAGAGATTTCCTTCCGGATTTTCAACCGAGAACAATTAGAACGCGGGAAAAGCTTACCGCGGGAATGGTACGCGGATAATGCGAAATAGATCTGTTTATGAAAGGAGGATGGTTAGGTGTGCCGGGGCATCAATTCATATCGCCTTAACAATTCACGGGCAACACACAGTTTGCTTACCGGCTGGGTCGGAGCCCTAGACGGATAATCTAAGAAAAAAACCATGAGAGGAATGAGAATAAGAGCAAGTGCAGACGCAGCTTGTCAGCGGGCAAGGGTGATACAAATAACAGCAAAAGGGCTTACCGGAGGATAATAACGCCGGTCCACAATGGGGGTCCTAGCGTGGAGAGGGGTTCTTCACGGCTCGCACTGGCGGTGTGTGCGAACGATATGGGAATAGATTCGGGTCACATGGGTGCTGGCGCCCAATCGGAATAAGCCGGGAAGGGTCGGCCATTTTGAATTGGGCAATGAAGGTGAGAGTAAAAACAAACGGCGGGTTCCAAGGGTGTTCTGGTAGGGGGCAGTGCACATCCAGTGATAATAGCGGAGTGGTTGCGATTCCAAATACATGCAAACAATGTATTTAAGGGAAATTTATATACTGGTGCATGATCACACATTGACATTTTCATAATAAGCCACAAAACAAGTTAGCAATATTTACTTCTCACGTGCTATTGAGAAAAATATAGAACACAGTTGGTAGATACAATCACTAGGGCGGAGAAAACAGTTGGCAGGTACAATCACTAGGGCGGAGGGGAGTCAGGCACTAAGTGTTATATAAAAAAAAAAACGAAGTTATCAAATTGCACTGAGGTCATGAGAAGAGGCTCTGATACAGTTGAGAGTACAATAGTCTAGATCAAAGAGGTCCAGTCCTCAGTGCAGTTCAAGCCAGTGTGCAGGCTCTTGCTCTTCAATATCCAACGCAGTTCTTCCTTATTAAGTAGCTGCTGTAGATTACCGCCACGGGTTGGAGGTTTGGTCACTGAAATGATAGTCCAGGTAAAGTCCAGTTCAGTGTGTGACAGATCCTGTAAAGTGTTGCACAAGCGGAGCATTAGGGGTCCTGCAGCGTATTCTGCTCCTGTGTTGGCACATTCGTGTGCGTACTTTCTGTGTTGTTTGCCCTATGTAAATCATAGAACATGGACAGACAATAGCATAGATCACATTTATACTGTTACAATTTGAAAACTCCCTACGAGCTTATTTAATATTCTTATGTGTGAATTCTTTACCTTCAATAGTACTGTCACACATAGAACAATTGCCACATTTCGCGTGCCCAGTGAGTCTAGCAGATAAATGAGAGAGTGGATGTAGAGGATATATTGATAGATGTATAGGATGAGAGATAGGGTAGTGCATTGGAAGGAGTAGTAGAAAGAAGTTTGAGATGAGTCAGAAGGTTGGGATAGAAGATATATTGAGCGAAGTATAGGTTGAGAAATAGGGTAGTGCATTGGAAATGCTAAATTAGAAGAAAGTGATAAATATATAGATCCATATGTACATTGAAAGTATATAGATACATAAAAGAAGTAAGTATATTTAGATTAAATATATTGATAGAGGCACAGGATGAGAAATAGGGTAGTGCATTGGATATGCTTTTTCAGGAGAAAAGTAACAGACACACAGATCCAAGTACATGCAAGGTACATAGATGCACAATGGAAGTAGGTACATGTAGACCAAAGATAATATTATTATTATAATTTGTTTTTCTTTTCTATTAACAACATAATTATTTGACATGTTTTATAAAGTAATACACAAAGATAGGTACATATCTATAGTGAAAACAAATGCTTATATACAGAGGGATATGCTGTAAATTTCGGTTTGCGTATGGTGCTTATGCGGGGAAGAGCCAAATCTTGAGTAGTTTTCTGAAGATAAGGTGGTTGTCGGTGGATCTTATGTTGGGGGGTAAAGAGTTCCATAGTTTGGCTGCTTGAACAGAGAAGGATGTGCCACCCATGTTTTTTTTCTTGTATGCGTGATTTTGAGGCGAGATGCTCCTTGAGAGCGGATGTTCCTTTGTTGAATGTGTTTGGTGATTTTATTCCTGATGAGTGGTCCCATTCCATGTATTCCTTTGTGGGTAATACAAAGCAGCTTGAACGTGGATCTTCTGGCATAAAGCAATGCCGGGCTTTCAAGGCAGGGGAGATGTAGTCTCGTGGTTTGATATGCAAGAGTAGTCTGGCAGCCGAGTTCTGAATCCGTTGTAGTCTTTTCATGGTCGTTAAAGGTGACCCGTGGTAGAGGCTATTGGCGTAATCGAGTTTGGATAGAACAAGGGAGATGGTAGCTTGGACCTTGTGTGTAAATCCCAAATGAGGGAAAATTCATCGCAGCGTTTTTATAATAGCAAAGCTTGATCTTGCTAGTTTATCCACTTGGGCATTCATCGACAGCTTGGAGTCCATTGTCATTTCGAGGTTTCTTACTTCCTTCGATACTTTAGGCAGTGATCCCAGTTCATCAGGCCATGCGGCAAGCGGGTTGTAATTTTTCCAATCGCCACACGTGAGTATTTCAGTTTTTGAAGCATTCAAATTGAGATGGCTCCAAGTCATCCACTGATCCACGGCTCTGAGACAGCTGAAAATTGGTGATTTTCCAATATCTTTAGGGCATTCCAGTTGAAGGAGTATTTGCGTGTCATCTGCATAGTTGTAGCACGTGTGGTGAAATTTATTGATCAGTACCGGTAAAGACTTCATGTAGATGTTGAAAAACATGGGCGAGATGATAGAACCTTGAGGGACCCCTGCTTTTGTGGAGTACAGTTTGGACGAGAAAGGTGGGGTATGGATGACATTAGTTCTGTTTCAAAGGTAGGACGCGATCCAGTCTAGAGCAGTTCCCTCTATGCCGGCTTCATAGAGTCTTTGTTTCAGAATGTCATGGTCAACGGTGTCAAAGGCAGCTGAGAGGTCCAAGAGGAGTAGCGCAGCAACCATTGTTGCGGTCAGCTGTATTCTTTAGGTCATCCCAGATGGCAAGGAGGGCAGATTCAGTGCCTCTCCCCGGACGGAATCCTGTTCGGAAATCTGAAAGTATGTCATTCTCTTCAATGAATTGTGACATTTGGACGAACACTGCTCTTTCTATCAGTTTGCCCAGGAAAGGTCCATTTGTAATGGATCTGTAGTTGTCAGGGTTCAGCGGGTCCAAGTTTGTTTTCTTCAGTAAAGGGTGTATGTATGACTTTTTGAGTTCTTCTGGAAATATTCCAGTAGTTAAGGAATCGTTGATGATTCTTCTTACTGGAATAGCAGCAGAGGTTGTTAAAAGAAGTGTCTTGAAAGTTTGTGGTGGACAGGTGTCAGAAGGGCGTCCGGCAGGCCTGCTTGCTTTGACCAGGTCCATAAATTCATCGTGTCAGATGTGTTGGAAGGAACGGAGAGGCTTGATTAGAGCATTCTTGGATAGTTGTTTTGTACAAGGGTTAGTGCTGGTGCTTTGTTTCTGTTTTAAGTACGAGTCCACTGTGTCTGCTTTGTCCGAGTAATGATTTGCCAGTTTGTCTGTGAAATCTTGAGTAACAGGATGAGTTCCTTCTAGGCAATTTGGTTTGCGAAATTCATTGAGTATTTTATAGATTTCTTTATTTGCACATTTAGCGTTTTGAATTCTGTCTTAATAGTACCTTTTCCTAGCTTTTTTGATAGCCGACTTATATAATCTGTTAATTTTCTGTAGGTGAAGTTTGTCTTGTTTGGTGTCTGGTTTTGCATCGGTGAGAAGGTCGTAGATGTGATGCTTGTTTTTAGAGAGGGATCGAGCATTTATTAGTAGACAGTGTAGAGAGTGGCCTTTGGTGATAGTGGGCTTTGTTTTGTAGAAGAGTGATCAGTATTGTGTGGGTGTGTAGCAGGTGTGTTTTTACTGCTGGTATTAGCTGTATTAGGATGGCAATCGTGTAGCTGTTCTGTATCGTGTTCCTCATCCAGCATTCTAAGAAGGCATTTTGATGGGTCTGCATGTGTATGTGTTGGAGATGGTGTTTCAGAGTGAGTTGGAGTGCTGTGTTGCTTTTGTGGTATAACATTGTTGGGAGGTAGACTTGGGGAAGCAAAGTTGTGAGGTGCGGCATGTTGCTTATATTTTTTGCTTGTGTTTAAAGCGAGGGATGTCGAAGATCAGGTGTGCTGTGCGGATTGCTTGTCCGCACTTTGCAATCATCGCAAACGGCACCGTGCACAGTGCAAACAGTCCCTTTGTTCCCTTTTCTGCCACTCGAGTAGATTTTTACTTGAGTGGCAGCTTTCTCAATGCGAAAAAGCAGTTTTTTATCGCAAGCGCTCACAAGCATACGCGACCACTCGCAATGAGAAACCTGACCAACCCGTGTTGAGAAATCTCACCAGGATGTTTATTTTCCACGCTCTTGCTCGCCAACTTGATATTGATAATCGCGAACAATGAAAAATCTCACTGGAGGTTGATTTTCCACGCTCGTGGTTGCCAACTTGACGTTGACAATAGCGAGCGAGAAAAAAAACACCGCTCCATGTTTTTGGAACTCCGCGAGCTCTGCATACCACATCACACCCCACCTGAAAGTCCTGCACTGGCTCCCCGTCAACAAGAGGATAAACTTCAAACTCCTCACCCACGCTCACAAGGCACTCCACACCACCGGACCAGTGAACCTCAACAGTTGACTTAACTTCTACGCCCCCACCCACCAGCTCCGTTCCACCGATCACGCCCTCGCCACAGTCCCTTGCATCCGAAGAGCGACCTCCGGCGGCAGATCATTCTCCCACCTCGCCGCAAAGACCTGGAACACCCTCCCCATCCACCTATGGCAGATCCAAGACCTGCTGACCTTCAGAAGACTCCTCAAGACCTTGCTCTTCGAGCAGTAGCAGCTCTACCTCCCCCCAGTGCCTTGAGACCCTCACAGGTGAGTAGTGCACTTTATAAATGCTATGATTGATTGAACACATAATTTTGTGGTTTCCCATCTTTCTGTAACATGCGATGTTAGTGTTTTATAAATGTGCTTTTATGATTATTTTATAATCGAATAAAGCTTAACTGACTAATTAACACTGGATCAAGAAGGATTACATTCAGGGTGTTTGCATGACACACAACAGGACACCACCAATCCATCACCCATGTGTCTGAAACATAGACCTAAATATAAATGAGACAGAAACACTGAAATTGGGACAAAAAACTCCTGTCATTGGTGCAGTGAGGTCACTGAGGTGGTGTGATGCCAGGACAGGGTACCTGGATGTGAGGTAAGAGAGTATTCAGGTTTGGGTGATGAGTTTCTGGTTTATTGTGATCAGTGGTTGCTTGACTCCCAGATTGTACCCCCTCTTGTTGCAGCGTGTATCCAAGGCAGGGCACCAGTTCTTCAGAGTTTGTGCCAGAGCTGTGGACTCCGGGAGTCTGGGGCTGAAGGGACCCCACTGCCTGGCTGAATAAAGGGTGGCACGTGAGAACGTCTTCCAATAGATGAGACCCCAAATCCAAACACAGCAAGATGCTCACCACCAGAAATATTTGAAATACCACTCCTCCAAGCCAACTAGTCCTGTTGCTGCTCATGCCACCTCCCCACTCACAAGCCCCCACAGCCAATCAGGACTCTTATTAGGCTTCTCTTCTTCCATGACTTAGGGGTCCCAAAGCCTGGGCATCGTCCACAGAGGGTGGACAATAACATGGGTATCTCCCTTTTGCTGTGAAGGCCAACCATGCGCTCTTAAAACCAATAAAAAAATGTAACCCGGAAAAAAAAAAATTAATGAAAAATGAATTCACTAACATGGGCACAGCGTGTGCACACCGCTCGGTATGATGCATTGTACCTTCGTATCCCAAGATGGCGATAGCACTGCAGTGTTTCATGCCCATAGTCCTTTGTTTGTGTTAATGTGGCATTAACAAGTGCATTCTGGTATTGTGAACTTGCTAATTTGTTTACTAAAAAAAATGCTGTTCATTATGGATATCTGCATGATTTTAAATGTATGACATAAATATGTTGAATACATTGTTGTAAGGTACCTGAGCATGTGACCAATATTGCATACCCCAATTTGCACTCAAGTCCCGTAAATGACATAGTCAGAAACACAAAAATAAGTCAATGCAGACAGGTTTTTGCCAATGATGCTTTCACATGACTTACTAGCGCTACTTTCAAAATCCGGCCGTAATAATTGCTTTCAAGTATTGCGAAGTTGTAAATTAATAATTGAGGTTCTGTGATTTCGAACCAGACTCCCTTTTGTTTGAGTTGTTCAAGACGCCATTTTTGTGTTGCCCTCACGTAGGCCGTGGAGGTAACCGAATGAACAAAGTTGCATGGGCCGCATTGTTCATGTATGCATTAACAGGCCCTTTTCTGACTTGTGAGTGAATTGCAGAGAAACTGACCTCTTCACCCGAAAGTGACTTCGCAAAACCAATTTCCCTTAAGTTTGATTCTTGTCTAAAATTGCCAATCAATGTTCAGGATATCGTTAACTTTTAGTTTCCTTGCACATATCTTATCCTAATCAGCATCTGAATTGTTTCTTTCCTTACGACTTTTCATTACATGGGTAGTGCTTTCAATTATGGGTTTGTCCGGCTTGCAAAAAATGAATTTGGGACAGTCCTAATAATTAACTTTTGGGTTGGGTTACTGTAAATTGGGTATTTGTTAATGTGATACTCAGTTAGAAAATGTGTCCTATTGGTCAGAATTTTGCGCAGTGGGTGTACATTTGTAATGAGAATATGGTGTATAAAAGGTGGTGTCTTGCTCTATGAAAATTGAACAGCTTCTTGAGTTGTACACCGTGTTGTATTGCTGAGATTACTCTTACTAGCTGCAGCTAATAAATTTTATCTCTGATGCCACCTAGAAGTATTCCGTGTCTCTGTTTGCCAAGACAGGAGAACCCGAAGACTTTGGGCGTGTCCTTAGCGCCGCTGGGTTCTAAGCAACCTGGTTCTTCAGTTGGCACCCATCGGTGGGGCGACTTCAGCGGTACCGGTCCAAGCCTGAGGATCGTGAGGAGCCACGTGAGGAAATTCTGGAGGAAGGCCGCCACTTCATTGACCCCTGCATGTCGACGTGGACCGAAGGTCTTTTCTGCGAGGCTTCCCGCTTTCCAGCGGCTACGAAGGACTGCTGCCCTGACTGTCTCCCTGTCTTGGACCCTTGATTGATCCTTTGTAAAGCGAGACGATAGACGGTCTTCTGGTGGCGTGACAGATATTCTGGTTAAGTATAAGTGGGTCGCTCCCACGACTTTGTTTTGGTTCTTGGTTTTGATTCGGTTGTTGCAATAATCGAAGTCGAGGGGCTCGTATATTTACGAGTGTATTGATAGTTGATAACCCCTTGAAGTTTGAAGCTAGATTAGTGAGCTATAAAATGCCTGGTTTTAGCAAAATTAGGAAATGGTTTAGTTGTGGTTGCAGCAGGGATTCCCGATTGGAGGATTCATGTCCGATACCTCCGGTTGGAACTCCAACTTATGAGCTCTATTCAAAACATGGAGTGGGTCCTATCACTTATAATGAAGTATGGGTCCGCTATACAAAAAAAATGGTGTTTTACGATGGCCCCAACATGGTAGTTTTGAATTAAATATTTTAGATAATCTGGAAGTTGTGCTATTTAAGAAGATTTGACTCTTTCCGCCTTTGGCGTAAGGAAGCCAAACAGCGAGAAATTAAGCAAGCAAAGAGAGATAGGAAAGATAAGAATATGTCAGTACTACAAGCTGCTAGGCAGTTTAAGGAAGATGGAGAAGAGCGTGCGAGTGAAGTCTTAGATAGACAGCATTGCATGGCTATCGATAAATGTTATCCGGCCTTGCCGCCTTCCCTTCCAAAAGTGATTGAAGATCCTGAAAAAGATCCTTTGATCTCTCATTTACTGAGATTGCCACCCCCTTATGTGCAGGGTGCTACTGCGCCTCCATTACCCCCGGTTGTTCCACCCTTTGTTGTTCAACCTCCTGCTGTTGTTCAGCCACCCGGTGCTCCACAGATGGCTTTGCCTCCTACTGCGCAACCCACTCTAGGGTCGCAAGCTTTGCTACCAGCTTTGCCTCAAACTCCTTTGCCTTCTACTTCTGCATCTTCGACTCATACTGCTCTTGTTCCTACACCTTTTTTGCCTCAAAATACTTATTCTCCTGTTCTTATGTCTGCTTCTTCTCCTTCTGCTCGAAAACGAATGACTGAGACTGTTGCTAATCTGTTGTCTCCATTGTTTCGTTCACTGAGTATGACCCCTGTTTCGGAACGAAAGCAGAGTCGTAGTCAGCTTCCTAGTTCCGAGGAATGGACAGTGTTGGATTTGTTGGCTCGTGGATGGATTTTAAATGCTTCTAGGTATAATTTGCCAGCTGTTATGGATGTTTTCTTTCAGTGGGAGCCGTCTAAGCAAAGGTATGTTTTTGATGTAATGTGTACTTTTCTCTGTCAGGAATGGGAAGATAATGAGTTGGGTCCGATTCCGCAGGAAGTGCTTGATGTTCAGTCAGAATTTGCTAAAGGGACGATAGTGGAATCTGATGTTACAGATGCCGTGGAGACGATACTTGTTTTTAGGTCCAGATTACCGCCTGAGACATTGTATGAACCTGATTCCTCTGTTAGGAGGAAAGTGAAGCAGTATCCTATGAGAGAGGTTCCCCCTGTATGGAGAGAGGAAGTTGTTGCTAATGTTAATCATGGTATTCAGGGTGTACCGGCACATTTTCAGCGAGTATGGGTACATGTCCCTTGGAAAAGAGCAGAGGTCTTGGCTCTTAAGCAGACCTTACCTGACCCCTGTAAGAATCCTGCCAGTTATTACAAGGAGTTGTCCCAGACAGTTGAAGCATGTATTATGAATTTAGCCGACATAGATATGTTAATGGGTAATGTAGTTCCTCAACCTTTGTGGGCGAATATTCTTCATGAGAATCATGCGCAAGAATTAGGAGATACGTGGGCTAATATTGTTGCTGCAGATGGTCGGCAGGTAGGAGGTGCCAAACCTGAGCCCTTAGTTGCAGAATTACCTGGTAGGATTATTAATTTGATGAAAACTATGATGCCTCCTTTGCGAGTGAATTGGGACAAGTTAGCAGCATGCAAACAAAAGAAAGACGAGAGTGTGTCTGATTTCTTCACGAGGTTTGAAGAAACGTTTATTGATCATAGTGGTCAGGACATGAGTACTGAAGGTGGTCAAAGGTTGTTCGTGGACAAATTTGTCTTTAATTTACTTCCCGAACTTTCTAATAAGTTAAAGGACTCTGAGAGTTCATGGGCTGTTTCTTCGTCGGCCCAGATATTGGCTACTGCACACTATTATGAGAATAGGGATAAAGAGGAGAAGGATAAAGCAGAGAAGAAAATGAAAGAATTGAAAACGAAAGTTCTTTTTGCAGCAAGCTTATCCGCCTCGTCAGAATCAGCCTCAGTTTCAGAAACCTCCACAGTTTCAGAGATTGTTACAGAAGCCTGAGCCTTATGCTCCGCGATTCTTTCCTGGTCCTAATCAGTGTGCTTATTGCAGAGAGGAAGGACATTTCAAGAATAGTTGCCCGGCTTTGTTACAGCGTGCGAATGGTGTATCTGGTCAGAGAGGTTGTGGTGGTTTCCAGCAAGCTCCTAGGGGTAGGGGACGTGGTGTGTTACCCCAGAATGAGCGTTCCTCTTCCCTTCAGAATTCTGCGAATTATTTTGACAGACAGAATGTTCCGAGTGGTCAGTCTGCACAGTACTATGTTGATGATTATTATGTCGAGAGTGAGAGTGCTGGTTATAATGATAGTTAGGACAGCCATGGGCAAAGAGAGGGAGTAGTGTCAGTTCCAGTAGACCAGAGTGGACCTTATGTTGAAGTGATTACATCAGGTGTGGCAGAACCTTTTCTTTTGGATACTGGTGCGATGAAGAGTTCCATTATGCACTCTAAACTTCCTGGCGCACCTTTGTCTGGCTTGACCAATGTTTCCGTAGGATTTTCTGGCGCCCCAGTTCATAATCCGGTTTCTAGTCCTTTGTCCCTTTCTATTGGTCCTTGTGAATTGGAAGCTCCCCTTATTCTAACGACTGGTTGTGGTGAGAATCTGTTGGGTTTGGACTTGCTGAAAAGACTGCATGCGACATTACATTGCTCTCCTTAGGGAGTACATCTTACCTTGGGTAAGAAAGTGATTTCTCCGATGTATTTGTCTAAAGTTTGTCTTCCACTGGAATTGCGTTCTCTTACTGATACACTTTGGGCTACAGGTCCCAATGATGTTGGTCTTTTGCAGATTCCACCCTATGTTGTTACCCTTAAGTCGAATGCTAGGCTACCTCGTATTTCCCAATATAAAATATCGAGCGATGGCGAGAGAGCTCTTTTGGCGATCATTTATGATTTGGTTGAGAAGGGTGTAATTGAGGAAACGAGAGGTAACGTGTGTAACAGTCCTGTTCTGCCTGTCAATTCAATTCAATAATCTTTATTTCGTTGATTTTGCAACATAAAAGATGTACAATAATACAATGATAAAAATACATTATACAAGGAACCAGTAATCAATACTACGCGTCATCACTTTGGAACAATCTATTATATTTTAAGATTATCACGAAGTTAATAAATAGTTTAAAATACATTGTTACAGAATTAAAAAAAACATTAAATAGAATTTATAACAGCCAAGGCATAGGATTTAAAATTAGCAAGACAAATAAAGCAAAAAAAAAAAAAAAAAAAAAAAAACTTAATCCGTGGTTTGATCAAATGCACATGGTATACTGTTTAAAATGGAAGAGACATTTTCAGTCTAATAAAATTTACAGCAAGAAGAAATCTACTAATTCCAAACACAATTACTTGGCTGGTATCCGTTTTTAAAATTCTACCAGCTTTCTTGTGAGATCTAAAGCCAATAATGCGACATAAAGGCACTATCCATTTTTTTCTAGCTTTACCGTAACTGGGACAAAAAAACAATATGTGTAAAACATCTTCCCTTATATTGTTAGAACATAAAGTGCAGTAGTCACTGTTTGTCTTCCCCCAGCTTTTCTCTATTGCCTTAGTTCTCAGTGTTCCGTATCTATATTTTAGGTACAGGGTTTTGGCCAATGGCGGCTGAACCTCATCAAGAAATCGTTCAAAACAAGCCACGTTTTTAACCATTAAAATTTTTTCGGTTAAAGGGCCATGCGTTCTAACGTACGCAGAATCATGGCTCACATAGGACCAAAAGGACAATTTAACAATTTTCTTGGAGGCCATGATTAGGGACTCCGGCTCACTCCAAAAGTGGGATAGACCTAGTTCAGATAACCAAGCTCTTACATATTTGAACCAATAAATTTGGTTACCACTATCTAGGTCCAATACTTCTTTCAACCCATTTTTGTAGTCAATCAGTTCAGGGGTTGTCCATAGTCTAACCCATAATAACAATGGTCTCAACATAGCATGATGGTCGGTGTGCTTGATGTTTAGATCTAAAAATAATGGTACCAATGGGGTATTAATGGGTACTTTTAGTAATCCCCTAATAAACTTGTTCTCCAGTGTTTCAAAGGTTTTCCTGCATACTGGTCCCCATAGTTCAGCCCCATACAAAACAGCTGATTGAACCTTGTACCTAAAAATCTCTATTGCTGGGGTAACTGCCTTGTTCACACATTTATCATATCTTTTTAATATTGGAAGACAATTTTGTTTGAACACTATTTTTGATTTTTCTAGCTGTGGTCTCCATCCCATTGACGAGTCTAATAATAGCCCTAAATATGTAAAGCTCTGTTCATAGTCGAGCTTATGACCATTTAACATTACATTTTTTTTTTAACTTTTATGCGGGTTTAGTGCCATATATTTGGTTTTTTAATGTTAATTTCTAACCCTTTTAAAGTGCAATATTGCTGGAACCTATCTAATAAAATCTGAAGGCCCCGAGGGGTTTGTGAAATGAGAATCGTATCGTCCGCAAAAAGGAGGGACGGTACACGTTCCCCTCCCAAACGAGGCGAATCATTATCACAGTTCTCCATATAAGCCGCAATATCATTGACAAAGAGGGAAAAAAGTGTAGGAGCCAGTACACAACCCTGGCGTACTCCTCTTTTTATTGGGATTGGGTCTGTAAGTTCCCCATTTGGGCCCCACCTAACCTTAGCATAGTTCTCCTGGTGCAGGCCCATCACCAGTTTTAGGAGTTCCCCAGGAAGTCCCTGCCTTTCCAAGGATTTCCAAAGTAGGTCACGAGGTATTAGGTCAAATGCTGCTCGTAAGTCCACAAAGGTCACATACAGGTGGCCTTTGCGGATGATGACATATTTCCAGTACAAGCAGCATAACCTTAATACCTGGTCTATGGTCCCAGTTTTTTCCCTGAACCCCGCCTGGTATTTTGATAAAACTAGATCTTCATCTAACCACGTGTTTATGCGATTTAATATATGCCTGGCGTATATCTTTTGGGTTATATTTAAAAGACTAATGGGGCGATAGTTAGCTGGGTCGCCTCTATCCCCCTTTTTAAAAATAGTGATAATTTCTGCTCCTTCCCAGGTGTCTGGGATTTGATCACCAGCCGCAATAGCATTGAATAAATGGTTTAAATATGGTGCCCAGACATCAGTGTTATGCAAATAAAGATCGCCTGGGATTTTATCAAGTCCGGGGGCCTTCCCTTGTTTGACTGAAGCAAGTGCTTGCTCGGTTTCGTGTAAGTCAAAGACTACCAGTGGGTATGAATTCACTGGCTGGATGGAAGTCGGTTCTCCCAGAGAAGTAACCTCAGTGATTTTAGCTGCATACAACAATGTAAAATGTTTTACTGACGTGGCCTCATCTAAAAAAACCTCTCTGGAGCCTTTCTCATGTTTGTTCCCCTTAGCCACTAATTCCCAGAAGTGCCTCTGGTCCTTAGTTTTAGCTGCTTGTAGCATGCTGAACCATAGTTCCTCGTCCCAAGAGGATTTTGCTTTTACCAATATTGTATTGTATGATTTCCTTTTGTCTTTAATTTCCTCAGGACTTTTTCTTTTGATTGCCTCAATCAAAGCGGTTTTGGCAGCACGGCATTCCTTGTTATACCAAGGTTTCCCGACTGGTTTTGCATTTACTATACCAGTCCCTTTTTTTGGTCTTTTTGTTAAAAGGTCTAACAGTTGACTAAAGAGGAACTTATGTAATTTGGTAAATTCCCCAGATTCACATCTTAATGGACAATACGATTCAAATGTATTTGCAAAAGTACAATAAATATTGGATAGGAGGTCCTCTCTCTCCAATATATATGCCCATTTGACAGCCCTTCGATTATTGATAACTATGATGTTATCTAGTGTTGGTAACTGTACTTGTGTGTCACCTCCCTCTATGTTTCCAGCCCCTTTAGTAAGTTTGTAAGAAAACTAGTTTCAAGGGGATAATGGTCACTGTCAAATCTCTCCTTGACTTTTAAATCAATTGTGTATGGCCACAGGTCAAAAGAAATGATAACATAATCTAGATTGCTTTTATAATCTCGCCTCTTGAAGGTGGGTGCTTTTGGGCTATCAGATGGCATACGCCCATTACAAGCCCTCAGACCATGGCTTGTTAGCAGCCTAGTGATCTGAAGGGCTAATGTAGTCCCAGCTACAGTTCCGTTATCAATCAGGAGAGGTATCTTATTGGCCATATCCTCATCTTCATACAAATTGACCATACCCGTGATCGGTTCATAATTACAATTCATGTCACCACATAGGATTACACTTGCATCTGGCTCTAGGGTGTCCATGAAAGTCTCCAATTTTTCAATGCATGGCGACACCTTGTGAGATGGATGAGGACTGTTATACACATTTATAAGGTTAATCACCCTTTTATCCTCAGTAGTTATTTCCAGACCAAGTATATCTAAAGAATCGGTATTTAAGATTTTTATACCGATGTTAATAGATACACTGATCCATATTAGTAGGCCTCCTGAGGCTCATCCTCTTAATGAAGGCACAGCCTCTATTTGATATGTTTTATATCCCACTCTATGGACCTGGTCCATAGCCCATGTCTCCTGTAACATACAAATGTCAAAAGTGTTCACATAATTATTCCAATCAGGGTCACATATTTTTGCGCGCACCCCCGCTATATTCCATGAAACTAATGTAACTAATGTAACATTTGACCCACAATTGCCCCCTAGTGTAGGTGAAGACGGGCTGCTATTAACCACAGCGCCAGTTGCAGTAACAATGTTTTCTGCCCTCAGGAATCTACTTCCTTCTTCCTCCTTGGCTCTATCAGTATTACAATTGATTGCACCTCCACTGTCTCCCTCCCTGTTCATTAAACTTCAGTCACATTCATCCAGACCACTGAATACATCAAACCTATTCGATATTTCCAATGGCGTGAATGGTATTAGGTGAGCCATTCTTCTGTATTCACTTGTGTAGTGTCTGGGGGGTATAGTATTCCACCCAGATAAAACAGGGGCTGGTGCTGGTTGGTACATATGAACAGGGTTTCTAGCAAGCTCCATGTTGGAAAAATGATTGTCAAAGAGGGCGTTGCTAGTTGCCAGTTGGTGTGGGAATACTATGGATCTTGGGTAAAAGTAAGTTAGAGGGCGTGGTATAATACAGTTATTCACATTACCATGTGGCCAGGACAGTATGTATTGAACTGCATTTTTGTCTCTGAAATTCACCACAACCACATCTCCCCCTATGTCCTTTGGTCTTCCACCTAACCAAGGCAAACGTCGGACATGGACTATTTCGCCATTAATATTACTGGCTATTGGTCTGTGTGAAGATAGCCAGTGCATGATTTTGTTCTTGAGTTGGAAGAAGCCTTCCCGCTTATTTCCAGATAGTTTTGGTACCCCGGTGAGTACCACCACGTAAGGTACGGCTTCTGGCGGGAGTTCAGTAGGTGTTCTCCTGCCTTGGGCTCCTCTTGTGTGTCTAGCTTCATCCGCCTCCAATCTTGGCAGTCCATTAAATGAGTTACCCAATTCCCTTACTAAATTATTATCAACAGCAATGTCCGGAATACGATTCAAGGTTGTAGCTAATCTTGGTGTTGGTATTTTAGTCTGAATTGTTTTGGAATTAGGGTGATGTTAAGTGCAGATTTAATTAGGGTGATGTTTAGGTGCAGAGTCCTTAAGCGTACTGATGCTTCTCAGCCACCTGTGTATCGGTTTGTGATCGATCTTCGAGAAGTGAATACGATTGTGGTGCCACAGTTTCCTGTTGTCCCTGATATCACTGCTTGGTTGACTCTGATTCCAGCTTCGGCAGCCTGGTTTTCAGTTATTGACCTGAAGAATGCTTTCTTCAGTATTCCAATTGCTGAGGAAAGTAGAGATATTTTTGGCTTCTCTTTAGGAGGCCGAAGCTTCCGGTTTATGAGAGTCCCCCAAGGTTATTGTGAAAGTCCCTCCATCTATAGTCAGGCGTTGAAAACTCAGCTTGATGATTTTGTATTGCCTTCTGGTGCTACTCTTATCCAGTATGTTGATGATTTGCTGGTCGCTGCTGATACCGAAGAGATTTGTAAAGAGGCTACTCTTTCTTTGTTACGACATTTGTCTGACCTTCATCATAAAGTGTCACCTTCCAAGTTACAGTATTGCCGACAAGAAGTAACCTACTTAGGTCATCTCTTGTCCAAGGAGGGAAGAAGGTTGACCCCAGAACGAATTCAAGCGATTGCGCAAATGAGTGTGCCATCCACACAGAGAGAAGTGCGTGCTTTCTTAGGTATCACCTCGTATTGTAGGCAATGGATCCCTAACTTTTCCTTGCTAGCGAACCCTCTGTTGGCGCTGACTCTTAAAGATACTCCGTATCCTCTCCCTTGGTCTGATGAATGTCAGAAAAGTTTTTCTGAATTACGTGATGCATTGTGTTCGGCTCCGGTATTGGGTACTCCTGACTACAGTAAACCTTTCACGTTGTATGTTCACGAGAGAGAAGGTTGTGCATTGACAGTGTTGACTCAACAGTTTGGAGACAAGCAACGTCCATGTGCCTATTTTTCAGCGACGTTAGATCCGGTAGCTAAAGCGTTGCCGAGCTGTTTGAGAGCTACAGCGGCAGCGGCTGTTTCTATCCGACAGTCTGCTGGTTTGGTATTGGATAATACGTTGATTGTGATGGTCCCACATGCAGTGGATACCTTATTGAATAGGACTAAGACTCAGCACCTTACTAGTGCACGTCTGTCAGGTAATGAGCTGACTCTTTTGGCTAGCCATGTACACATCAAAAGATGTAATGTGTTGAATCCAGCTACGTTGTTGCCGATTTCTTTAGAGATGGATGTTCAGGAACAGCATGATTGTGTTCTTCGGACAGAAGAGGAAACAAAGGCTAGAGTCGATCTAAAAGATACTCCTCTCAAGAATGTTGATGGTACCTTATGGGTAGATGGTTCGTGTTTCAAGCTTCCGAATGGTGGGACGACTGCGGCATATGCTGTTACAACTTTACATACAGTCGTTGAGACAGCACGCATAGCACAGAATTCTGCGCAAGCAGCAGAGTTGATTGCATTGCTTATAGCGTGTGTATTGTCAGAGAGAAAGCGAGTGAATGTCTATACTGATAGCCAGTATGCGTTTGGTGTTGCCCATAGTTTTGGACGTTTGTGGAGAGAAAGAGGATTCCTTACTTCCCATGGTATGAAAATTCAGCATGGGCAGTTAGTGAATGAACTTCTGGAATCACTTACTCTCCCAAAGCAGATCGCAATTGTGAAGTGTAGTGCGCATAAGAAAGTTGTGGACGATGTAGGTCGAGGGAATGCGTTTGCGGATGAAGTTGCGAAGGAAACGGCGAAAAACATGATGAGCCGTATGTATGTTGCAGGCCCTGCTAATTGGGTTCTGGCTGGTGGAATGTGTGAAGACAAAATAGAAAGTGTGAAGTCAATTCAGGCTGAAGCTACGAAAAAGGAAATGAGTACGTGGAGAGAAAGTACGGGTATGTTGGATTCGACGGGTTGTTGGGTTGAGTTGTCAGAACACCAGCGATGGTTGTTGCCTGATGCGTATGTGCTCCCAGTGGTTACAATGGCTCATGGAATGGCTCACATTAGCTCGAAAGGGATATGCAAGTTGTTGGCTCCAGTATGGCAGAATGCTGGAATTCCTAAATGTGCTGAGAATTTGGTGAAGCATTGTATGATTTGCTTGATGCATAATCCTGGCAAGGGAACCCCAACTCCAGCTGGTCATTTTGCTCCTCCAACGTATCCGGTTGAAGTGATACAGCTAGATTACATACACATGGAGAGATGCAATAATTTGAATTATGTCTTTGTGGTTGTTTGTGCCTTTTCCAGATGGATAGAAGCCTACCCCCTAAAGGATAATACTGCCTTGTCTACAGCCACGGTTTTGCTCAAAGAGTATTTCACTAGGTATGGTTTGCCGAGAATTGTATGGAGCGACAATGGGAGTGAATTTGTGGGCCAAGTGATGAAGAAAGTGTGTACAGGTTTGGGAATAAATCAGAAATTTCACGCTGCGAATCACCCCCAGTCAGCTGGATTTGTTGAGTGCTATAATGGCACTTTGAAGCTGAAACTAGCTAAGATACAAGCGAGCACTGGTCTTACATGGCCGGATGCTTTGCCGTTGGCTCTTTTGTCAACAAGGACGACAGTGCATTCTCATGTGGGACTTAGCCCATACGAAATAGTTTTTGGTCGTCCAGCGAATGTTTGGGGTGTGCCTCGTCCTAAGAAATACATTGAGATTGAGTACCCTATGTTGGTGGATTACTTACATGACTTGACTGATAAATTACGTGTTCTCCACCAACAGGTCTATGACAGTTTGCCGACAGCTACTGCAGATCCAGGCCATGCGATTCGGCCTGGTGATTTTGTCTTGACGAAGAATTTTCAACGAACCAAAAACTTGGAGCCGAGATGGACTGGACCACATTTGGTCCTCTTGGCCACTAGAACTGCTGTTAGAGTAGCTGGTAAAAAAAATTGGGTGCATGCCACCCATACTAAAAAAGTTCCTTTGCCTTTACCGTATGATAAGTGGGTGAAGGATGGAATAGCTGATTCCGAATGTGAAAGGATTCCTAGATTTGTACCTTTTAGTGATGCACATTTGACATGGACTCAGTCAGAACACGAGGATGATGACATTCTGCAAGCTGCTGTGCCTCCACATCTGAAACTTGATACCACGAATCCAGAAATACTTTTTAAGGACCAAACTGTGCCTGGCAAAGAGCGCTACAATCTGAGATCGAAAAAGGACACGTAAATGGACAAATAAAGATTGCATTTTTTTATGTAGTGAATTACACCTTGTCAGATCAAGAGACTTTTTTTTACTTTTTTCTTTTTCGAGTCACCACCCGACTCAGCTGCAGGGTCGCGGTACAGCCTTAAGGGGTGAGCCGCGTATTGACATAAGGTCTGTGGTTCAGGGTCGTTAGTACGATCTTGGCGCACACTTAAGTGAAGAAGGTAATAGCCGTGAGCAGCACGTTAGAGGATGAAGTCTTTTGAGTCTAACAAGGGTGTTAGGAGAGTTGATTTTAGAGCGAAAATGTGTACATCGGTCCGTAGCAAATGTTTTTTAATATTGTGTTTCTTGATGCTTTTGAATATTATATTGGGATGTGTGGGTTGGATTGTTTATGCCATACAACAGACGTTTACATCTACCTCCCAACCTACTCTTTCTTTCTCTACTGTTTCTCCACATGAATTTCATACGTTGCCTGAACATGAGCAGACACGAAGATCAGAATTTGTTAACAATTCGTTCATACAGATGTTGCATCAGCATCAGCTAGTCGTAAATACCACGAATTGTTGGGTTTGTGGTCTTATGCCACATACGACAGATAAGGGAATGCCATATTTGGTTTTGCCTTTTTTTGCCTAATGGGTCAGTATGGGCACTCCAAGCAATGTTTATCTATGCGAATGAAGCATCTCCTTTACGTTCCGTCACAGATAATTCGAGTAATAATGCCTTGATACAGGGAATAGTAGATATGATCAGAGATATTGATGCGTATAATGCTATCCCTAAAGATGAGGTACGAGCATATGTTGGTTGGAACAAGACGAGATATAGTATTAGTCTGACAGAAAAGGAGAGGCAGAAAAGGTCTCCTCCTATTTGGATTGTACCCCACCGAGTTCATTTTTGTCTGCAAGGCAATGGTCAGAATCCGAGAGCTCAGCTTAGTAAGAGTGTGTGCGTTCACACCTATGTCTATACATCTCAGAAATCTCCACCGTTCGTGCCAGCTAAAGGCAGGTATTTTGTTTGTCACGACAGAGCATATACATTGTTGCCTTCTGATTTTTCAGGCACATGTTATGTGGCATTTTTGCTTCCCCCTACATACACAGCTGCTTTCAATTACCATAAGACAAGATATGGTAGAGGTGTTATCGATGCGAAAGATACTGTCGCACAAGAAGTTGGGGACTTCTTTAAGGGTTCACTGCCCTTTTGGGGTCCTGTGGCTAATAGTAGAAATATTAGTCAGCTTACGAGAGTGGTCGAGGCCACTATAAATGAGACTGCAGGTGCCCTTAGCAATAATACAGCTGAGCTTCAAGCGGATCGGCTTATGACATTACAGAACCGCTTTGTTTTAGATATTATACTTGCAGATAGAGGTGGGGTATGTAAATTGTTCGGGTCTAGTTGCTGTGTTTTCATACCAGATAACGCCCCGACAGTGTACCAAGCCATCTTGAGGTTACATAAGTCCGCTGAGTCTATACATGTAGACGAAGGGAACTGGTCATTGATAGAATGGTTTTGGGAACTGCTGTCCAAATGGGGATGGAAGATTCTGATGTTTCTTGGTATGGCTTTAGCAATCCTTTTCTCGTGTTGCTTATGCATCCAGTGTGGTCCTGCCATTTGTAGTCTTTGTGCTGCGATCTGTGTGAGAAGACCAGTCCCGAGAGAAGTGAAGGATAATAAGATGATATTACAGCAGCACCTTGACGACCTGATGAGAATAGATATAGACCTGGATTCAGATTGAAGTGAGTTTAGGTCATTGCCTACGTAATGGCAAAAGGAGGGACTGAGGTTCCGTGATTTCGAACCAGACTCCATTTTGTTTGAGTTGTTCAAGACTCCATTTTTGTGTTGCCCTCACATAGGCCGTGGAGGTAACCGAACGAACAAAGTTGCATGGGCCTCATTGTTCATGTATGCATTAACAGGCCCTTTTCTGACTTGTGAGTGAATTGCAGAGAAATTGACCTCTTCACCTGAAACTGACCTCGCAAAACCAATTTCCCTTAATTTGATTCTTGTCTAAAATTGCCAATCAATGTTCAGGATATCGTTAACTTTTAGTTTCCTTGCACATATCTTATCCTAATCAGCATCTGAATTGTTTCTTTCTTTACGACTTTTCATTACATGGGTAGTGCTTTCAATTATGGGTTTGTCCGGTTTGCAAAAATTGAATTTGGGACAGTCCTAATAATTAACTTTTGGGTTGGGTTACTGTAAATTGGGTTTTTGTTAATGTGATACTCAGTTAGAAAATGTGTCCTATTGGTCAGAATTTTGCGCAGTGGGTGTACATTTGTAATGAGAATATGGTGTATAAAAGGTGATGCCTTGCTTTATGAAAATTGAACAGTTTCTTGAGTTGTACACCGTGTTGTATTGCTGAGATTACTGTTACTAGCTGCAGCTAATAAATTTGTTCTCTGACGCCACCTAGAAGTATTCTGTGTCTCTGTTTGCCAAGACAGGAGAACCCGAAGACTTTGGGCGTGTCCCTGGCGCCGCTGGGTTCTAAGAAAACCCGGTTCTTCATAATAAATGTTACATTTTTCAAAAAATAATAAATAAATAACCCATGTTCATCAGCTGAGCTATCTGTACCGTGTGCTTCACACATATAGCAGTACTTCACATTCTATCCTCCAACCCAGGCGACGCAAACCCACACCATCTGGCCAAACAAATACCAACAACCTCATCCGCACACCGCTCACACACGCTCCACCAACAGTCTCCATGAAACACCTCAAACTCATGCTGATCAATGCGCACTCTGCAGCCAACCACACTCCTGTCATCGCACAATTCCACCTCGAGGCAATTCTTCATCTTGGAACTTTGTTCCCACCTAATCCTTTCATGTCCTCCTTGTGAGAAGTTGGCCTGGTATATGAAGTTCATTATTCTAGTGAGCACCTTGCACCAGTCCAAACAACCCTCATGGTGATGGTTGTAAAGTCAACCTTATAGACCAGCTATCCTAGTGGTAGCATGGACAAAGCAGTCTTAGGCTACACTCAAGAGGGCAGCTGTTTTACCATATGTAACACCTTTAATACCAAGTGAAAGGACACCACACAGGTTGTATATCAAAATATATATGTATTTATTTCTAACACAATCCTCTGAACTCTTTATGAGGTCAGAGGCACCAGCACATAACAAGATAATTAATTAAAATACAATAAGTTGCACAAAATACAGTAATGCCCTAGGGGCACTTCGAACCATATACTAAAATAGTGGTATGAGAACCACGTCACGAACAAAGGATAGGCCTAGGGCCTAGAGAATCGCTGGGGCTACGCTGTACTACCAAAGGTTAGGGAGCAGGAGGCCCACGGGATGCGTGTGCAGTGTCTTTACACACACGCAAGTTGCCATAGAGTTAGAATGGGATCGAAAGAAATGGAAACTAGTTCTTTTAGGACACTTCCAGATGGACTAGGGAAAAGCTACTTGAAATTAGGACACTAGGATAGTCAATACCCACAGGAGTACTGAAATACTCGTGTTACCTCACCCACAGGAAGCGGGTGGATAGGTGTCAAAGTGTGTCGGGTTTCGTCGCTGATTCCTATGGAGCCTTGGAGAAAGATGCTGCAGGCGACCAGGAGAGAAGTGTCCGGTTGGATCCAAGGGCGGATCGAGGATGAAAAGTACCTGAAAGCAGAGGGGACAGAGTCTGGGTCACTAGCCAGTGACCAGGAAGGAACCAGGAAGGAACCAGGCGATGTCGCGAAGCAATCAGGTGATGTCGTGAAGCTTGTCTCTGCAGCCACGTGGACCAGGAGGTGTCGATGACAACCAGGATCTGGGCACGGACTGTTTCACAAAGGATCTCACTGTCGTCTTCTGGATTGGAGTCAAAAAACCTTGGCAAAGGCCACCCACGCGGAAAAGGAAGATTGCTTCTTAATCAGACCAGCAAGGTCTGATGGGCTGCTCCTTTTCAGGGGAGCAGAGGCCTGTCTGGAGCAACCAGACCAGCATTGTAAATCAAAGGTTTTGTCATCACAGAGGCCACTAGCCAACGGGCAAGTGACCGGACAGATACGTCAAGCAGGAAAATGCAGAAAGGTTCCACGCAGAACTCGTGGAGTGTGGAGGGCTGATCTTTGGTGCAGTTGGTGCTCTGGGCTGGGGCTTCTCAATCCCTGATGCACAACTTCGAGGGTGCCTCAGAAGTTGCACGGAAAGCAATTCGCTGGCTTTCCAAGATGGCCGGTTCCATGTCTTGCGTCACCTCCACGGGTCTCAGCTTTGCTGTGGCTGTGGATCGGGCTGAAGGAAGTCTGGAAGTTTGGGTCTTGTCAGGCTCTGTGCTTGGGCTCCGGCAGGAGCGTCGACAAAGCAAACCGTTGATCGCTTGATGGTGCCTGCTTGTGCAGGATGGTCACTCCTTGACCACAAGGGAGATTCTTCAGCCTTCTACGTCGAGTAGGATGTTGAAGGTCCAGAGTTTTGTTTCAGAGTTTCAGTTCAGGATAAATCCAAAGTCTCTTGACTCAGCTCATACCTTTATACCGAATTTAGGGGCTGGATTACCGGCTAGGTCACTCCTATGGGTGGGACCCAGGAAGGGGGTGGTTACACCCCTTTCCCTTTGTCTAGTTTCAGGCCAGAGCTGGGGCTGGAGTGCCCCAGCACCGGTTTGAACTGGACTATGCATGGGACACCTTGTGTGCCCCAGGCAGTGTCTCATTTCATTCAGCCCTCCCTGCCCCAATACACTATAGCCTGTCTGGGGTGGTGCTAGCACCTCCCAAGACAGGAAACTTATTGTCCAAGCCTCCCTCGCTGGAAGGGCTCCCAGCAGCACGAGGTCAGACTTGTGTCTGTGGCAGCAGCATTCATTTTGTGATGCTGAGGCTCTGGTTAACTTTAACCGGGATTAGTAGCAACAACACGTCTTTTCCCTCTAGAAGGGTGGAATGCTACCTCCTTGCCAGAACTGGCGAGGGGGTAGTATTCCAAAGCGTATGACACCTTACACAACATGTTTTGATAAAGCCAAACCAGAGTTAGCATTTAACCGCGAGGTTCATAATGCACTTAAGAGTATATGGTATGGCAATATCCTAGAACAGCTATAAGGACATGGTTCCGAAAGCTGCAGACAGGCTCAGCTCATGCTAGAGCACCATCTCACATAAAACCAAGCACTCTGCCTTCATGATTGTTAAGGTCTGCCATAGGAGTGACTTATAGGTGTATATGTGTCCAGATATAAGGTAAGATATAGGAATACTATATCTAAGCAAGGGGTGATTACACGACCTTGCCCCAGCTGAGTGATCAGCCAGTTGTGTCAGTTTGGATGGCCAGCCAGGGGTGGCAAAAGATATGCTGCAGCCCCTGGTAGGCCTTGGGTGCACCTATGCCCTGGGTACCTAGGGTACACTATACAGGGACTCATAAGAGTGACCCAATTCCCAATTGATGATGTACCTAAAGTACATGGTGTGAATTTAGAGAGAGAACAGCAGGGTTGTGGGTCTGATTAGCAGGCCCACAGCCACATCTAAGTCGAAAACCAGTGAAGCAAAAAGCAAAAAAGTGGGGTGACCATAGGAAAGCAGACCCTACTCTCCTACACTCCTCACCTCTGCGGTGTAGGAGCATCCAATGCACAATACAGTACGGAAGGGGGCCTAGCCAACATAAACTAGTCCACGGCATACCACTAGCATCCAGCTATTCATATGTCTCTTCTACTTCTTTCAAACTCGGTGTTTCAGAAAGCCTCCTTCAATCTGATCAACAGATCTCCTAGAACCATAAATATCTTTATACCAAGCTCTCTTCACCAACAATAGAAACAACACCTGTTTCTGACCCTTTCCACCTCTTCGTGGGCTTTCAATCAAACTCAAGCTTTGTTCCTTCAACAGGAAACACCTATGGCTTTCTCCGGCACGTCATGATATGGTTCATCTCCTGCCTTGTCCACCACCACCTGGTTGAAACCACAAGAACCCAGGAGTGCCACATCTCCCTTATGGAGGCGGTGATTGCCCAGGGGTTCTTCCTCTTCTGCCTCATCTTCAGCCTCCACAGGGAACCTCTCAGATTCACAGCTATCCCTCAATCTCCCATCCAACACTACCTTACAATCTCCTCATCCTATGACATTTAAAGACCCAAAACCTTCTCAGAACTAATTCAAAATTTGGTGTCAACCCTACTTAAAGCTTAACCGTACAAAGGCCACAGTTTCCTTGCTCGCCCCTAGCTCCAAACTAATTCAGATCCAATCTGGTAATCTTATCTGAGCTTCACCTTCCCAACTGACAGCTAACACAAAATCATTCAACCTAGGCACATGCCTCCCCTTAAGAATAAATTTCCAGGAAAATCAAGGCAGCATGATACCAGCTCTCCCTTTTGGAAGGAAAACCAATTTCAGAATGATAGTGCAATCTCTTGTCCTCTCGTATGTGGTTTTAGTCATTGTTCTCCTCAATGGTCTTCTCCAATGCCACTATGGGCCTGTAAAAGATGTCTTTCAAGCTGCAGTGTTTCTTATAAAAGACTTGACCACTTCACTCAAAGGCTGCCAGACTACTTTGACTTTCTTTCTAAACCTGTATCATGTTCAGGAGCAGCTCAACACCTACAGGGCTGTCAGCAACAATACTCAGACATGCCTGGGCAAGAAACAAATGACATCAGCAAGACAGAGTCACTCCTGGAGCCAGGAGACCCTCACACTGGAGACGAAGAAGTGCAGCAAAGGGAAAAACAAAGGGTAGGCGGTCTAAATCTACTCCTAGGACATCAACATAACCCAACCCTCATATAATGCAGAAAGAAACTGATGGGAGAAACCCATCCCCTCAAAGTATGAATCCATTTGTTACTTGGTCACTTATAAAATTATTGTGTATGTTACCCCTGGGCTCACACCCACTGCTCAGCCCTCAGCGGCTAGGTTTGCTGTATACAAATACCATTAAACACATACAAAAGCACACATCCAATCCTTCCTCTGATGATCACAAAGCCGGCTTTTGCTCCTGCTCTTCTCTGCTGCTGTCATTGATAGCCCATCGACAGGAGTTAGCTATTGCTTTCTCCTGCTTATGTCTTCCACTCCTGGCACTACTCCACCAGGGTCATGGGGAGCTAGTGGTGGACTGAGAAATATGTGAGAAAAGTAAAGGTGCAACTGTTTGGTCCAATTCTTAATTTGTAAACAAGTAAGTGCCAGGGCCCTTCTCAGGAGGTCACTGCAGCCTTCACAACCCATTGCTCCTGCCAGCATTGCCGATGACAATGCCAATACATCTACCAACCATCGCACCCCTACAAATGCGACAGTTCAGACTATTCTGGGCCCACAAATATAAAAGAATGATGTGGAATTCTTGGAATTTTCATTTTTAGTGTATATTTATTTTTTAAGCACTGTTGTTGTGATCATCTCAAAATTAGACAGACAGCACCGCCATGTGGTAGACTGTCATTAGTGCTGGTGTTAAGAATTAAGTGCCGATGCGGAGCACCGTAAACCACCTGCTCAAATTAAGCACTCATTTGGTCAACATTTCATAATTGGAAAAGTTATTGTCAGTGTAGAAATTGTATAATCTAGTTTGTTGCTGCATAGTCAGCTCTCTGTTCTTATGATCAACAATATTTTACCTGCTGATGTTTTTGCTGGTGAATCTGGGAACATACAAAACACAAAACAGCCTCAGGGGATGCCATTGGTAAACATATACAACAAGTACACAACCAGCCAGCTGATCATTTAAGGACATTTTTGTGTCTGGATATGTTGCTGCAACAATAACAGACTTCATGCCAATGTATTGAATTTAAGAATCTCAGTTTGCCATAAGCTTTTTATTATCATAAATAGGTTACATTGCCAAGGATATGGAACATTGTCATCACTCCTTCACACAGTCGGGTTGCAAGGGCTAGTCTCAACATCGCACCCCATCAGCCAAGATTACCTCCTCGTCCGACCTCCCCGTCACAGTCATTACCCTTTGAGCGAATGCTCTTCCCGCCAAAAAATAACCAAGTGGAAAAGGAACAACATTTCCCACCCCTCCTGGGATATCAAACCAACATCCTATCACCTGATGTAAATAGAACCTTCACATACCTGACCTCCTGGTTTGCCTTTTGTGCTCCAGGTGGGTCGCCAGGTGGAAGGTAAGCGCGATTAGTGTTTGGATATTTCACGATGACTTGCTCTAGCAGACACTCTGCCAAGTGTAAGCACTGGCAGTCGTGCAGGGCCCAGTTCTGGTCTATGATGTATGAAGTAAGTAAGTACACATTACTAGAGGTGTCCAGTTAGGTGTTTTCACAAATAGGGACATAAAATGTCCTATACCTGAGAAGATGGGCCTAGAGTGTTGGGATGGCCGAATGTATTAATGTATATTTGTAGGACCTTTTGCACCCTTATAGCCAATTTGATTTGTCCTATGGATTTGGGTCTATTATTTTTAAACCTTAAGGGAGAGTGTAGTAGGGATATCTGCACTCAAAAGAATGGAAACATAACGCATTGAATAATAATCCATCAAATATGCTCTACACTAAATGAAGTTTTATTCCAAGTTGTAGTTGTATATTTGTAGGACCTTTTGCACCCTTATAGCCAATTTGATTTGTCCTATGGATTTGGGTCTATTATTTTTAAACCTTAAGGGAGAGTGTAGTAGGGATATCTGCACTCAAAAGAATGGAAACATAACGCATTGAATAATAATCCATCAAATATGCTCTACACTAAATGAAGTTTTATTCCAAGTTGTCGACCCAAATAATTAAACATATATACGTTACCTACTACAGAGAGGACCTGCCCCTGCAAGACCTGGTGCCCCCTTAGTTATTGGTTACAGCATCCTAAAGGGGTGGGGAGGGTGTTCAATACCCACCACGCATGTCCATTAAGGTAAAGGATATTAGCTTGTGTTGGATAAATACAGGATGAGAAAAAAATATGTTTTTGTGGACATCTCACTGTTATAAGGGAGAGGCTAAAAAAACATGGCCAAATTGATAAATACCTCTGATTTTAGAGACCTCCATATTGAGGTTTTGAGGTTAGACATTATACAATAGTACTTGCTATGTCACAAGGGTAATGGATGAGTTGTTCGGGTGTTGGGAATAAAAGTGTGAAGACCTATAAATTCCCCAAGCGGTCTTCTCAATTTTGGTTTGATCATGATGGAGGTGCTATGACTTTGGCAAACTCAGAATATTATTAAATGTAAATAAAGCACAGAGCACTGGAACAATGGCTAATGCAAGTAAAGTAAAAAGAAACAATATATAAACAATGCTATAATGCAAATAAAAGACGGGATTACCTCTTGGACATCAAGATAAAGTGGATTTCTGGTGGTTTCTTTCAAGACTGTTATAGAATGGAAGTTAAGTCGACATAGAACAGAAGAAGTCTGGTTGCACTACTCGAACAAGTCCTGCACCCATAAACAGATATGCGTCTTCTTCCAGCAGACTTTGGAAATGCTGATTAGACATGAGGGAAAGTTATATTACTGGCTGAGGGATTGAAGCCGTCAACACCCATTGGACAGGATGATGAATAGAAACTGTTTGCTTGTCTCTCAATATTGATATGGGTGGGTGTGGTGCTTTAACACATTTATAACATTTGGTGATAACACAGCTGGAATGGATCAGCAGCTGGTATCTCTAGATGGCTCTGGGTCATAAAAAATATGTAAAGGAGCTTTTTGTGTATGGAAGTCATTAGCGAGTTGAAATTTAAAATAACTTTTATGAAGTAGATAAGAAAATATGTCTGCGATGAGAAATTGACCTCTGAAGAAAGAACAAGATTGAAAGTTTGGGTACATTTTTCAAGGTTTGGCAGAATGCAGAGCTATCCTTGGAGGCCTCTGGGTTTGCAGAACATGCATTGTATGTAAAATTGAGGATGAACCAAATACACTTTTTTGGTTTTTTTTAATGAAAATTAGGGCGGAAGAAATATAATTGTAATTGCAGATTATATGGGATAAAAGGAAGACAATTGAGTTTAAGTGCCGGGAATTATTTCCAAAATGGTGCTGGAGGCATTAGGAGATTTGCTCCAAGAAATATGTATATTTATTAATGTCTTCCATGGATATGATCATTTTCATTAATGCACTTCCATAACCTCTCATTGATTTTTGCATGAAAGCTGACATTAAAGTTTGGCGCTGCATTGTGAAATACACTGTCAAACCTTTTTTTTTTAAATCATCAATTGAGGGGGGAAGCTGCAGCTGTTGGGTCCTCTGCACAAATTAATGTGATATTAGAATAATCACAATACTGCATGAGTCACTAAAGTTTGCACACTAGTGAAATGCACGTTTCACTTGTCTAGTTGCTTTTTAAATTTTTTGTTGTGAGACTTCCTCTAACAAAAATAATATTTCACAACTTTTTTTCAAGAAATCCTTCCTATGAGCTTTCAGCATCCTTGATCCATTTAAGATCATAAGCTCCCAAGGCGCTCTACAATAAGGTGTTAGTATGATGGGGTTTTGAGGCATGTGTTCAATATCTACTGTAGGCTGCTTCTGGGCAAGGGAGGGGGCAGGAATCCATTTTGGTGCCATAGTAGAAGGTTTCCAATCCTTAAAATAGGTTGAGAAGGCGCAGGGCATGTGCAAGGTATCTTTGAGAGCAGTAACAGGACTAAGTGCAATAATATCATGGTCAAATCCTCGTCCCATGGGTCTTAAGTGCAATAACTGGATTAAGTGCAATATTATCATGGTCTAATCCTCATCTGCTGTGCCGTAAATGCAATAATGGGACTAAGTGCAATATTATCATGGTCTAATCCTCGTCCGATCGATCATAAGTGCAATAACGGGACTAAGTGCAATATTATCATGGTCTAATCCTCATCCGATGGGTCGTAAGTGCAATAACGGGACTAAGTGCAATATTATCATGGTCTAATCCTCGTCCCATGGGTCTTAAGTACAATAACTGGAATAAGTGCAATATTATCATGGTCTAATCCTCGTCCGATGCATCGCAAGTACAATAACGGGACTGGGTGCAATATTATCATGGTCTGAACCTCGTCCGATGGGTTGTAAGTGCAATAACGGGGCTAAGTGCAACATTATCATGGTCTAATCCTCGTCCAATGGGTCGCAAGTACAATAACGGGACTAAGTGCAATATTATCATGGTCGAATCCTCGTCTGATGGTTCGTAAGTAACCCTGGGCAAAGCACTACGCTACGCTCGCGTAGTTAGCGAAGTTTGCACTACTTCGCACTACGCAAACTGCACGTAGCACAGTGCAAACATGCGTAGCATAGCGGAGCGAAGTGCAGCAGTCCCTTTTTGCTTTCTCGCGGTCCTCAACGTCAATTTGGCGACCGCTAGCAAGCAAAATGACATCCACGCGGCCCCACCGCCCCACTACTGTTACATGCACGGACCGCGGCTGTATAGCATCAAGGAACGGTCCTATGGAGTTTACGAGTTTTTAATTGCCATGAATATAACTTGTGTACATCGGTTGCCTGGGTCTTCAATGATAAGTCTGCACTGATTTAAGTGCAAAGGTTTCGGACTGACGTTGGTGGTTCTGGTTTTTACCACTTAACTGGCGGTCCAGGAGGGGCGCCTTAGATAGCTCCGTTGGATTCAATAGGAGTTCAGTTGAGACGGAATTTTATGTTTTGGCCATGTATCATTGGGTAACCTAGTTACCTAACCAATAGGCAATTCACTCTTAGGATCTGGGGAAGCCTACTTTACCATTGGGTAAACCAATAGGCAACCAGTCATAGAACCTTGAGGGATGTCCTCCTCTACTATTTAGGAGAGAATGTGGCCTAATGGCCAGGGCGGTCGACCTCGGAGCTGGGGAACTGGGTTTGAGTCTTGGCAGGGACGCTCATCATTCTGTGATTCTGGGCAAATGACTAAATCTCCCTGTGCCTAACAAAAATGAATGTGTCCGTCTGTAACGTAACTGGTGCTCATGTAAAGCGCTCTGATACCTTCAGGTCTAATTCACGCTATGTAAAACTCCACAAAAAAAAAGCTCAGCCTTAAACCGAGAAATGGAGAAACCAGTAATAAGAACCCTAAATGCAATTAGGCTGAACAGCAGAGCAGTGGGAGCTCTCGAGTACTAGTTCTGAGTGCTCTGTGACTGGATTTAAAATCTGCATTTTAAAGATGTGCAGTATAAGTCATCATGACTGCAGCTGGTAGGAAACTGGAGAGCTGTCCTGGCTGCCTGGCCCTCTTGTTTCTCTATTCAGACGAGGCTGCAGGCCACATACTTCAAATACACACTCTGCTGCAGAACTAGGACAGTGGTAGGCCTAGTGAGCAACACTTCCACATCTACTGCAATGGAGAAAGTGAGACTATATCTGCTTCTGGTGAGTTTTGAGCAGCACTGGGTGGTGGCTGTGCAGTTGATTAACATGGTCACCTTTCACCTCCAAATACGATAGTGCAGCAAGTATTTGCATATTTTGCACCTCAAAAAATTAAACAATTGCAGTACATATTCGTCTTTTTTGCCACATTTTTACATTACTTTAATTTATTCGTTGGTTTATCATAAAATGATCAATTTCTGGTTTTTCTACCTCCTCATATCCAAAGAAGGCCTCATAACCTTGTACTATACATAACGGAGCCCATTATGATGTCGGGCGGATTGCCCCCGCCTGGCTGGCGGGGGCAATTCGCCCGACATCCATACTAATATGGCGGGGGGACCTCGGCGGACGGAAAGACCGTCCGCCGGTTTTCCGCCCCGGTTGCCTTGTGGCCGGGCGGAAAAGGAATAATATGGTGGCGGTGTCTATCAGGCACCGCCAGCCATATTATGATGGGCGTCTGTAGGTGCCTTTCAGCGATGCCGCCACGGAAAGGCATGCGGTCTTCATTCTGGGGGACCCCTGCGGGCCCCCAGAGTGAAGGAGAGGTGGGGGGTGCACACGGGGGGTACCTGTGGTACCCCCCTTCATTTGCATAAACAAAGCGGCAGGCACCGCGCGGTGCCTGCCGCTTTGTTTAAGCAAATGCATCAATGCATTTTTAGCATTGTGGTGGGCGGTGCAGAGAGCACCGCCCGCCACAATGCTAAAAATGCAGGATGTGCCCGCCACTGTGGCGGGCACATCCTAATACCCCCCACGGGACCCCTGCCCTTATGGAGGGCGGTCCCGAATTCCGACAGGATGGCGGGCGGACAAACTCCGCCCGTCATCCTAAAGAGCCCCAACATGTTCAGCCTCAGATCTCCTGTCTTCTATTGAATGAGGAGGGTCTGCACACAAGACTTGACAAGGGATTCACTCTGAATGAGGGAGGATAGAGGGAAAGGTTGTTGTTCTCATTAGCTTTCCCTACTTTTCCACCTTTAGAGTTGATCATCCAGCATGCAGAGCTTAATTTGAACCAGTGGTTTCCGTTGCTCGGCACCTGCATATTAATTGCCAACACCAGCACTTATGGCTGTCTGCCACATGGTGGCGCTGCTTGTCTAATTTACAAAATAACACAAGAAAAGTTGTTTATTATCTGAATATACATTAAAAATGGTAATACCTGCCACCCAAGCCATTCTTATGGCTTTGGGTGACTGGAATAGTGTGAGTTGTCACACTCTTAGAATCTTGATGCTTAGTAATTGTTTTGGTGCTGACACTGGCCGTGCTGGCATGGGTGGTGATGCAAGCTGCAATGGCCTTCTGACAAGGGCCCAGGCACTTATTGCTTTACAAATTAAGCACTACCATCATGTCTATAACAGCCTCTGTTGGACATGATGTGAGAGCCATGGCTGAAGGATGGAGAAGGTCACCAGAGCGGATGCTGGGACATCCATATTCTTCGCTGAGATCAGTGGAGCTTCAGCATAGATAGAATGCAAGTCAGCGTAGGAACGTGGATTTAACCCTGGGCAGTGAATTACGCTCCACTCGAGGAGTTTGCGGAGTTTCCCCGCACTCTGCATTACGCGCAGCTCGCGGAGCACCAGAAAACTCCGATTCGCGTACCGGAGTTTTTTTTCCTCGCTCGCGATAGTCAACGTCAAGTTGGCGACCGCGAGCGAGGAAAATCAACCTCCCGGCGAGATTTTTCCTCATTCACGATCGTCAACATCAAGTTGGCGAGAACAAGCGTGGAAAATAAACATCCCAGCGAAATTTCTCAACGCGGGGTGGTCAGGTTTTTCATTGTGAGTGGTTCCGTATGCTCGCAACCGCCCGCTCACGATGAGAAACTGCTTGTTCGCGTTGAGAAAGCTGCAGCTCGAGTAAAAATCTACTCGAGCGGCAGAAAAGGGAAAGGTGCAGTTCGCTATGATTGCACAGTGCGGACAAGCATCAGCACTGTGTAATCACAGCGAATGCCATTTTTCTATGGAACTCTGCTACTTGCGGAGCTCCGCGTAGGGTGGAGGAGGTTTTTTGCCACTTCGCGGAGTTCCACATAACGCAACTCCGCAAACTCTGCCCAGGCTTACGTGAATTGTAGAAACAGATAGGCTGCAGGCATAGCATGGTAAGTGCACATCTCAACATTGGTACAGAGACGTCGGACAGACTTGGATAGGTTGAGGCGCATAGGAACATGGGTGGAGTCACACACAGAAATGGGATGGTTGCAGGCTTGGCAGAACGTGGCTTCAGTCTCAGCAGTGATGCTGCAAGCCGGACAGCAGGAATGTTAGCACGTTCAAAAGGCTCTGGTATTTTCAGAGCAAAGATCTCAAGTTTCTCACAAATCCACAGTCCAAGTTTTTTATTTCAATTCTGGTACATACGTGTCTGAATGAAAAGCATTCTGATTGCCCCAGAGGTTTTACACACATTTTAAGCTTTGCGATTTACAAATATTTTGCACTGGGTTAGCGTCACAACATTGACGCAAACCAGCACAAAATGTTTTTTTCCGAATTCACTTTCCAGCGCAAAACTCAGTTTGCGCTCGAAAGTACTCAGCAAAACAGCGTGAAGAACTGCTTTGCTTAACATAGCGCCAAGAAGGCATTACATGGGTGGTACATTGGCATTCTCATGTAACCACCCATGTCTTTTGATGCAAAACCCTATCTACAAACAATTGAAGACAGGGTTTAGAACCAAAAGTTAATGCCATTTCAAAGGATGCGTTAAAAGGAGAACGGTTTTTATTTTTCCTTTCTTTTCTGACTTTGCATGCGTGCTGCACTGTGCCGCACACGTACATAGTAGGAACAGTGTTTAACTTGTCAAGGCATACTAATTTGTACAAGAAGGGTACCCTATTTCTATAAAACCTATGCTAGACTCAGGCACGCACCCTAGAGCTATGGCGCTAAGGTGTGTGCCTGGTGCACGGCAGCTGAAATCAATGCCCGCGCTAGGGAGAGTGTTGGAGAGAGCCATATCTCTGTAGATCTTACGCGTTCCTGCTCCCTCCCTTACACCCAACGCAGCGCAGCATTTTTGGCTGCTGCGTTGGGTGACAGTTTTGAAAATCTTCCCCTAGGTGTGGTCTTTTGCAGCGTGATGCACTCACCGTTGCTGGAGTTTCTTGATGTAGCACAATCAATAACTTTTGCACAGGGTTTCGGTGTGCTTCACAGGAGGCTCAAAACCACACAGTGTGAATGAGAAAATGAAAGAAAAGATTTATACAGCATGATTGAATAATGCTCAAAATATGTGACCGCACATTTTGGTGAATAGAACACGACTGGCTCTAGGGCAGAGTGACCAGCGCAACCGCATCTGGAGTTGACCTGAGGGGGTGCAGTATTACAAATAACTATTGGGTTTAAAAACCCTGCTGCAGCGGCGTTCCTGCATGTCCAGCAGTCTTCAGGCAACAATAAAAATGTCAAGATAACTCTGGTGATTAATGTTTCTGCTGGAGAGAGATAGGAGTTTTGTCGAGTGGCAGTTTTGACTCATCCGAAAGGAGTGTAGAGGGTTAATGTGCCTGCTGCGAACAACGTGAACCATGCAGATCACAGAACAAAGTGTGAGTGAATCATGAGTAGCACAATAAAAAAATGTAATGTATGTGGGGGAGGGGCTATGGTGATATGAGGGGCACTGTTGGAGGGTAGTAGTGAGGGAATCCGTGGAGAAGGAGGTCACGGGGGAGGGGCAAAAACATTGTCGCGCCGGGCGCGACCAGCACGACAGCCGGCCCTGGAATAGAAACTGCCGACAAATACAATCCTGCATGAGTTCTGTAAGAAAGCAGATTTTACGGCTTCACTTCTGAGGTCAGAGTGAAGTAGGGCAGATGTGCAGTGCAGAAGACTTGGCATCTTTGTAGTCACCCCCCTCAGCGCCTCTCTGTTGTACTCTCCTCGTGCTATGCCCTCAAAGCACGCTTCCTTCTCAGCAGTATTTTACCATCTCTCCTGCAGGGCCCGCCTCAAGTCTCCTTCCTGAGTGCAGATTCCTGGCTCACACACTCCTTCCTCTCCTCCTCATTGCCTCCTCTCTTAGCTGCCAGGCAGCCCATGTCATATGCAGTGGCGGCTGGCATGTAAGGAGGGTGGTAGGGCAGGAGGGAAAAAAGAAAAGTTATGAATAAATAAAAAAAAATATTTACACTTGCCTTCAATCGTGGCGCAACGTCCTCCTCAGTCGGGTCTTCTGTTCTCCAGGCACGTTGGCTCCAATGCGTGACCAGGAAGCTGCAGTAACCAATCCTGATGCTGCTTTCATGCAGCATGAAAGCAGCCAGGATTGGAGGGAGAGGCCTCTCTCGCCCCTTCCGAGGGCACTGGAGTCCTATGCTGTCTCTAACCCAGCTATCTAAGACAGCTGAGTTAGAGGTGTTTAACCTGCGCATGTCTGGCTGGCGGTTGCAAGATGGCCGTCCAAAAAGACATGCATGCTCTTAAATCTAAGTGCCCTGCCCATTACTGCCTTCTGCTGCTGCCTGACTGGCAGCAGCAGAAAGTCCCGCCCCTCATCCTGATGCTCGGCTCGGGCTTTTAAAAAATAAAATGGTCATTTAATAGCATTTTATTTTTCTATCCCTGGGGCATTTTGTTTGTGGGGCGACACTCCTCATCCTTAACGGAGGAGCCACCCCTGGTCATAAGATATCAGCCAGTCCTGGCTTTCTGTCTAACAGCACTTTGTAGGCTGTGATATGAGGAACTCAAAACTACAAGTCCCAGAATTGTGTTGTTGGTCTTTCTTTACTTTAAATGGCAGTCAGGGGTTATTAGGGCAGCAGTAGAACACATTTTAAAGTGCTTTCTTCTAACATTTACTGGTTAAAATATGTATAGATAATGGGAGAAAAAACTGCTTTGATGAATCTTTACATTTTTGTACCAGCAGGACATACCTTTCCTTTATTCAAACCAGTGTCAGTGCTGGAACCAACGAAAGGCGTGACGAGGGGTGCTCTTAAATTTAGCAGGTACTTTTGTAAAAAAAAGCTGGCATTTTACAAAAGTACAGATTTTGCAATATTTTTGGTGATTTAGTGATCACTACTTAAAATGCTTGGCCTACCCCGATAGGCCAGATTCAAAGATTAAAGGAGCCAATCTCACCTTGTTTACGTTAGCAGTATTAGCGCCCGGACAGCTGAAGTCCTGCAATTTTGAGCTTTCTTTGTTTGTTCTAGCCTGAAGGTCTAGACTCCCATTATCTACTTTCCTAAGTTTCCCAGGTCTATTTCTGAGTAGTTAAACTATTTTTCTTTGCATTCTGGGGCTTATGATACTGACTTTGCGATGGTATAAAAAAAAGACTACAAGTACCAGAATGCAAGGAGAAAAACTTGGAGTGGCTCAGCCACCCATGCATGGACCAAGAAAACTGGACAGCTCTGTGGTGAACAATGCCCGCCCCCCACACACACACACTTTGGGGCTGGAAGGAGATGGGTTATATGATATGCCTCTAGATGGTGGAGAAAGGGTACAGGGGAGGGTAGAAATAATGCAGATGTGGCAGGGACACCATGCTTCCCTCTGTTTTCCTGCATTGAGTCCACGAAGGAGAAGGAACAAGC
Source organism: Lissotriton helveticus (assembly GCF_964261635.1). Lineage (NCBI taxonomy): Eukaryota > Metazoa > Chordata > Amphibia > Caudata > Salamandridae > Lissotriton > Lissotriton helveticus. The sequence continues at coordinate 49,124,374 of NC_136072.1, read as the reverse complement.
ATTTACATTGAAATAGGTCTCGCATTTACGCGAGACCTATTGCATTGTAAATGGTTGGCATCACGGATAACGGGGGGAAGGGAGGGCGTGAGAAGGCACAGACAACAAGAGGGAGGGAGGGTGGATTTTGAATGCACAGACAACGGGTGGGATGGTGGGGTGTTGGTGGGGGGAGAAGGCACGGACAACGGGAGGGTGGGCAGGTGGAAGAATGAACGGACAAGAGGAGGGGCAGGGGAAGAATGTATAGCCAACGGGAGGGAGGTCAGGGGTTAAAGAAGGCAACAAGGCATGTCATGCCTGAGGAGGAGAACCTAATTAAAGAAAATACTGCTCACAGTCTAAAATATCACGTACCGTGTAACAACCAAAGTAAAGGGGCCAGTCGCTACTGTAGGTGACAAATGAAGAGGAGGCGGTACTAAGGAGGGGATACAAGCCTATTTACAAATCAGAAGCCAGCATTTAGGACAGACAATGACACAAGCCAATGGCAAATTTGGGTGGAGAGTGGGCGGGGCTTGTATTCACTTCTCCACCACAACAAGTCTCGCACAGCAGCGCATGCATGCTGACTCTGGGCGCAACCTAAAAATAAGCAAAATACAGACTTGACCTCACCTGTTTGGCCCCAATCCTTGAGCAGCATGGTTACCATTGCCTGGGGGAGGCTGCCCCTGGCTGGCATTCAGCAGCGCACACAACGTACCCATGAAATGCAAGAATGCCACTTCGGAGCTTGGCTACCTCAGCAGCCTGCCTGAGAGCTTGTGATACTGGACTCTGACTGAGGAGGCAAACCAGATGCGGGAGAGCACACGCCCCTAAACTGAGGCCCACCCAGCTCATCACCAATGCCCCCACCCTCTCAAATTTTAATAATAAATTGTCTCTTTCAATTTCAAGGAGCAGCTCCCGGCACACAGCCCAAGCAACTACTGTTTCACTAGGTCATGACAGCAGTCAAGCCATTTGACTGAGGGGACCCAAGCACTGGAAGTCCCCCGCACCGCCTGGACAACGGGGGTACCTGTTACACCCCTGTAAGGGGGACTGAGCTAGAAGTATGAGGCCCTGTTGCACAAAGACTTACACCAGTAAATCTGGCATTAGCACATTATTGTTTGTGTAGTTGAATTCCATTTTTTCTGTGTAATAAAGTACTTGTCTTTTATACAAATAGAAGCCCAGGGCTGGACATTGAGCTTACTGCACTGCTGGGGGTGGAGGGCGTGTTGTTGATTCCCAATCCTACCCCCCCCCACACTAACTTCCCTGAGAAGCCTGTGATTGCTTCCCCTCAGTACTACTGACAGTTAAGTGCAGAAAGGGTTGTATTTGGACCAGTTTGCAGAGCCATAGGAAGGCCGGCCTGAGGTTCTGTAATTCTCGAGTCTGACTCCATTTTGTTCTGTGCCACCATTTTGTGTTGCCCTCGCGTAGGCCTGTAAAGGTGACCTGGCGAACGAAGTGGCCTGGCCTTCTTAATTCATGTATACATTAACTAGGTTTCTTTTTGACTCTGAAATGAACTGTAAGTAACTGACCTCTTCACCTGAAACTGACCTCGCAAAGCCAATTTCCCTGATCGATCTTTATCTGAGATTGCCAATCAATGTTCAGGACATCGTTAACTTTTTAGTTTCCTTGCACATGCTTTATCTTGTTCAGCATCTGTTACTGTTTCTTTTTTATGTTTCTTCATTACATGGGTTATGCTTTCAATTATAGGTTTGTCCGGCTTGTGGAGATTGAATTTGGGACATTCCTAATAATTAACTTTTGGGTTGGGAAACTGTAAATTGAGTTTTTGCTATGTGATACTTTGTTTGAAAATGTATCTTATTAGTTAGAATTTTGTGCAGTGGGTGTACATTTATAATGTGAATATTGGATATAAAAGGAGACGTCTCGCCTTAGTAAAATGAGCAGTCTCCTGAGAATTTACACTGTGATGTATTTCTAGGATCACTGTTACTAGCTGCAGCTAATAAACTTGGTCTCTGACGCCATCCAGAAGTATTCCGTGTCTTTGAATACTAAGACAGGTGAACTCGAAGATCTTAGGCGTGCCCCTGACGCCGCTGGGTTAAACCCCGGTTCTTCAACTGGCGCCCAACGTTGGGCGACTTCAGCGGTACTGGTCCAAGCCCGAAGATTGTGAGGAAATTCTGGAGGACGGCCGCGACTTCATTGACCCCTGCATGTCGACGTGGACCGAAGGTTTTTTCTGCGAGGCTTCCCCTTTCCGACGGCTGCGAAGGACTGCTGCCCTGACTGTCGCCCTGTCTTGGACCCTCTTGTGATGATTTGTAAGGCGAGACGTTAGACGGTCTTCTGGTGGTGTGACAGACATTTTGGTTAAGTATAAGTGGGTCGCTCCCACAACTTTGTTTTGTTTCTTGGTTTTGATTTGGCCATTGCAATAGTCGAAGCCGAGGGGTTCGTATATTTACGAGTGTATAATTTTTGATAACCCCTTGAAGTTTGAAGCAAGACTAGCCAGCTCAAGATGCCTGGTTTTGGCAAAATTAGGAAATGGTTTTGTTGTAGTTGTAATAAGGATTCCTGATTGGAGGACTCGTGTCCGATACCTCCGGTTGGAACTCCAACTTATGAGCTCTATTCAAAGCATGGTGTGGGTCCCATTACCCTTAATGAAGTATGGGTCCGTTATACAAGGAAAGATGGTGTTTTACGATGGCCCCAACATGGTAGTTTTGAATCAGATGTTTTAGATAACCTAGAAGTTGCGCTATTTAAGAAGAAAGCCCGGCCGGCGATGTTTGACTCTTTCCGCCTTTGGCGTAAGGAAGCCAAACAGCGAGAAATTAAGCAAGCTAAGAGAGATAGGAAGGAAAGGAATATGTTGGTAATGCAAGCTGCTAGGTAGCTTAAGGAAGATGAAGAAGATCAAGAAGATCGTGTGATTGAAGTGTTAGATAGGCAACATTGTATGGCTATTGACAAATGTTACCCGGCTTTGCCACCTCCCCTTTTAAATGTGACTGAGGACCCTGAAAAGGATCCTTTGATGTCACATTTACTGAGATTACCACCCCCTTATGTGCAGGGTGCTACTGCACCTCCGTTACCTCCAGTTGTTGCACCCCTTGTTGTCGCTCAACCCCCTGTTGTTGTTCCGCCACCTGTTGCTTCACAGGTGGTTCTTCCTTCCGCGGCGCAGCCCCCTCCAGGGCCGCCAGCTTTGCCACCAGCCTTGCCTCAAACTCCTTTGCCTTACACTCCTTTATCTTCGACTTCTCTTATTTCTGTCCCTACGTCTCTCTTGCCTCAAAACACTTTGTCTCCTGTCCTCATGTCAACTTCTTCTCCTTCTGCTCGGCAACGAATGACTGAGACTGTCACTAGTCTTTTGTCTCCTTTCTTTGGGTCACTAAATATGACCCCTGTTTCTGAACGTAAGCAGAGACATAGTCAGCTTCCTGGTCCCGAAGAGCGGGCAGTGTTAAATCTCCTTGCTCGTAGATGGGTTTCGAATGATTCCAAGTACGGTCCACAAGTGATTATGGATATCTTCCTACAGTGGGAGGCGCCAAAACAAAGGTATGTTTTTGATGTCATGTGTACCTTCCTTCGTCAGGAGTGGGAAGATAATGAGTTGGGTTCAATTCCATTGGAATTGATTAATGTTCAGTCTGAATTTGCTAAAGGAACGATAGTGGGTTCTGATGTTGAGGAAGCGGTAGAGACACTACTCACTTTTAGGTCTAGACTTCCACCCCAGTCATTGTTCGAACCTGACCCTTCTGTTAGGAGAAAAGTGAAGCAGTATCCTATGAGAGAGGTTCCCCCTGTATGGAGAGAGGCAGTTGTGGCTGATGCCGCTCATGGTATTGCGGCTGCACCGGCTCATTTTCAGCGAGTGTGGGTGCATGTCCCTTGGAAGAGAGCTGAGGTCCTGGCTCTTAAGCAGACCTTGCCTGACCCCCATAAAAATCCTGCTGGTTATTACAAGGAATTGTCTCAGACAGTTGATGCATGTGTTATGAATTTAGCTGACATAGATATGTTGATGGGTAATGTAGTTCCTCAACCCTTGTGGGCGAAGATCCGTCATGAGGATCACGCGCCAGAGTTAGGAGATACATGGGTTAATATTACTGCTGCAGATGGTCGGCAGGTAGGAGGTGCCAAACCTGAACCCTTAGTTGCAGAACTACCTGGTAGAATTATTAATTTAAAGAAAACTATGATGCCTCCTTTGCGGGTGGATTGGGACAAGTTAGCAGCATGCAAACAAAAGAAAGATGAGAGTGTGTCTGATTTCTTCACTAGGTTTGAGGAAACATTTATTGATCATAGTGGTCAGGACATGAGTACAGAAGGTGGTCAGAGGTTGTTTGTAGATAAGTTTGTTTTTAATTTACTTCCTGAACTTTCTAATAAGTTAAGAGAGGTATTCCCATTTTAACTATTCCGCCTATCCGGAGGTGGTCCCAGCGGGTTGTACAACTTAATTCCCTGGCCCTGGAATTTGGTTTGAGGGCAGCGAATGGGAGGACGACCTCAGACATCTCCGGAGCCCATACTTATAATAGGCCCAATCATACGTCGAGGATAGATTATATTCTCCTCGACTTTAAGCTCTGGACGTTTGTGTATGATATGGTAGTCCTTACCTGAGCCGATAGCGACCATAACCCCCTCTCTTTGGCCCTGCTCCCCTTGTGGGGTGGGGAACAGGGAGTACACATGTTGCCAAAATCGGCTCCCACTCTGGAAGTACGGCCCTCTAACTGTGGGAGGCGCTTGAGATGGAGCAAAGTAGTTATGGATGGGGAGAGAATGATAGCCATGGAGGCTCTTTTAGTAGCTTCTCTGTCTATTCTGGATTCTTCGGCCCTGACGAACAGTGAAGTGTCGGGCCTCTTTTGCAATATAACCAAGACCTTGGCCAATCTCTTCCTACTCCCAAATAGGTCTCTCACAGTGGGTGGAGCTAACAGACCCAAGAACCAACCAGGCTGGTTCACCAAGAAATGTAGGGTGACAAAATCTGCCTTGATTTTAGCTGTTAAAGGCAAATCCCCGGTGGAGATCAGGTTCGCCAGAAAGGAGTATAAACAGACCATCTATGCAGCAAAGTAAGAATGGGAGGATAGGTACTGGACTGATTTAATGGCAGCAAGTAAAGGTAGAGATGCTAGAGGGTTCTGGAATCTGATAAGGACAAGGGATAGACCAGACTGTACCCTTATCACGTGTAACATTTCAGCCCACACATGGTACAATCACTTTCTGTCTCTCTACACCTACATGGAGGGGGTTCCCAGGCGACCACTCACAGTAGTTTTTTGCCAGTCGACCCCTCGGGAGACACATTGGGCGATCCCTTTACCCCAAGAGAGGTTGAAAGCGTAATTAAGTCGCTGATGCCCCTCAAAGCAGCTGGGCCCGATGGGATACCGGGCAATCTGTTGCGCGCCAACACGAAGGAGTAGGGAAAGCTGGTTTCATCCTTGCTAAATGCTTTCAATAATGGTGCACCTGTCCCAGAGTCCTGGAAAGGGGCTGAGGTCGTCCCAATATTTAAAAAGGGGTGCCGGGACGACCCAGCCAATTATAGGCCCATAAGCCTGATTGATTAATCGCAAAAGGTAGCGGGGAAAGTAATACTGGGAAGGGTTCTCCAGTGGATAGACGAGAATGACATCCTATCAGATCTTCAGGCCGGATTTCATTCCGGTACAGGGACTATAGAACAGGCCTTCAGACTGGTTCTTCTCTACTGGAAGGTGGTGGTGCTGGGCAAGGGCAGTCTTTATCTGGCCTTCATAGACCTGAAGACTGCCTTTGACCTAGTACCACAGGAGGGGTTATGGAGAGTCTTGTCTGAGATGGGGATGCCCTCGTATATCCTGTCCCTTTTGGTCAGGTTACATGCTGATAACTATGCACAAGTGCGGTGGGGCAAGAATGGCGAAAAACTAGCAGGATCCCAGTAGAAAGAGGTGTCCGCCAGGGTTGTGTGCTTGCCCCCACTCTGTTCTCTCTTTACGTGAACGGAGTGGTGGAGCATCTGCTAAAACATCCTGCAGATGCACCCCAAGCGCATCCCCACCTTGCTTTTTGCCGACAACACCCTCCTCATTTAAAATACCCCCGTGGGCCTGCTGAGTCTCCTTAATAGTTATCACGAGTTTTGTTCGCAAAGGGGCCTGTTAATAAACACCAACAAAACAAAGTTCCTGGTTTTGAACCCGCCCAAAAAAATGGGCCGCCCCCCGGTGCTGAATTCCGTGACTCTGGAGAGGGTGTCTGAATTTGACTATTTAGGCATCCGTCTCTCAGACTCAATGTATTGGAACTCGTACATTCAAAAGATGCTTTTAAGCCATAAAAGGGTGGGCGGCGCTTTACTCAAGGAGCAACACTCCTCCACAATTAAGCCTATTGCCCCAGTCTTGGAGATCTACAAAGCTAGACGGGTTAGTGCTGCTTTCTATGGGGCGGAACTGTGGGGCACGTGTAATCCCAAAGTGTTAGCCAGATCAGAGAGTAAATATCTGAAAGACCTGAAGGCTGTCCCGCAGAGCACCCCAACAGTACCCATACTAATGGACTTGGGTTACAGATCGATCAAGGATCAAGCCCAAATTCGCCCTTTGCTGCTCTGGGCGCGACTGTGGCGAGTGCCCGAGTTGGCCTCATATGCAGAGGCCTTAGCAGAGGTCATGTCATTGGAGGGCTGGCCCAAGATCAAGTGGCTGAGGGACGTGAAACGACTGCTCGGAGCTTTGGGTCTCGGGGATGCTTGGGAAGCAAGGACCGCCCCCCCAAAGCTGTTCTCAAGAAGCTCTATTGGAGCTGGATCCTTTGTAACTACTCCACTGATGTGAAACATTGTAAATCCACGGATGAATTTGTGAAGATGAAGGAAGTGGTGGCTTACGAACCCTATCTTGACATTATCTCCAACCCAACTGATAGAGCTTTGTATTTTAAATTCAGAGTAGGGACACTACCTGTAGGCGATTTTACTGCCCGTTGGAAACTTTCTCACCTGCGCTCCTCTTCCTGTGCGACCTGCCCATCATGTGTAGAGTCGGTCGCCCACATCTTCTTTGAATGTCCTGCAAATGTACTGCCAAGGCGGAGATTGCTCAAACCTCTATGCAGACAGTTAGGTATCCGGCAGTATAGAGAGGCGCTGCGTATTCTAAAATATGACACTCGCTCCCTGGTTGCTTGTGGTGTATCTAAGTTTTTTAAATGGGCATGGTTAATTCGTTTGAATAGGCTTTCTGTGACTATTTAATGCTTGTATTATCTGTTTTTACATGATTTTATCTGTATAAATAGAATGTAATTGTTCTTATTGATCTTAAAATTGTTGTATTTCTGCTTTTATGATATTTTTTATATCGAAATAAAGTCATTCATTCAATAAGTTAAAGGATTCTGAGAGTTCATGGGCAGTTTCTTCTTCGGCCCAGATATTGGCTACTGCACAATACTATGAGAATAAAGATAAAGATGAGAAGGATAAAGTAGAGAAGAAGACTAGAGAATTAAAAACGAAAGTTCTTCTGCAGCAGGCTTATCCGCCTCGCCCTAATCAGCGTCAGTTTCAGCAACCCCCACAGTTTCAGAAACTGTTGCAGAAGCCTGAGTCTTTTGCTTCGCGACTCACGCTAGGCCCTAATCAGTGTGCTTATTGTAAAGAGGAAGGTCACTTCAAGAATAGTTGCCCGATCTGGTTACAGCGTGCGAATGGTATGTCTGGTTTGAGAGGTCGTGGTGGTTTCAAACAAGTACCATGGGGTAGGGGACGTGGTACGTTTCCCCAGAATGAACGTTCCTTTTCCCCTCAGAATTCTATAAATTATTTTGACCAACAGAATGATCCGACCGTCCAGTCTGCTCAGTACTACACTGATGATTATTATGTTGGAAGTGAGAGTGCTGGTTTTAATGATAGTTAGGACAGCCATGGGCAAAGGGAGGGAGTAGTGTCAGTTCCAGTAGACCAGAGTGGACCTTATGTTGAAGTGATAACATCAGGTGTGGCAGAACCTTTTCTTTTGGATACTGGTGCAGCAAAGAGTTCTATCATGCACTCTAAACTCCCTGGTGCACCCTTGTCTGGCTTGACTAATGTTTCAGTAGGATTTTCTGGCGCCCCAGTTCGTAACCCAGTTTCTTTGTCCTTTGCCCCTTTCTATTGGTCCTTGTGAATTGGAGGCTCCCCTTATTTTAACGACTGGCTGTGGCGAGAATTTGTTGGGTTTGGACTTATTGAAAAGATTGCATGCGACATTATATTGTTCTCCTTTGGGATTACATCTTACGGTGGGTAAGAAAGTGATTTCCCCGATGTATCTGTCTAAGGAAGGCCTTCCACTGGAACTGCGTTCTCTCCCAGATACACTTTGGGCTACAGGTCCAAATGATGTTGGTCTCTTGCAGATTCCAACGTACGGTGTTACCCTTAAGTCGAATGCTAAATTACCTCGCATTCCTCAGTACAAAATTTCCAGTGATGGCGAAAGAGCTCTTTTAGCGATTATCTATGATTTGGTTGAGAAAGGTGTGGTTGAAGAAACGAGAGGCAATGTGTGTAATAGTCCTGTTCTACCTGTCCTTAAGCGTACTGACTCTTCTCAGCCACCTGTGTATCGGTTTGTGATCGACCTTCGAGAGGTCAATAAGATTGTTGTGCCACAGTTTCCTGTTGTCCCAGACATTACTGCTTTATTGACTATGATTCCTGCCTCAGCTGCTTGGTTTTCTGTTATTGATCTGAAAAACGCTTTCTTCAGTATTCCGATTGCTGAGGAAAGTAGGGATATTTTTGGCTTCTCTTTAGGAGGCTGCAGTTTCAGAAGAGTTTTTCTGAATTGCGTGATGCATTGTGTTCTGCTCCGGTGTTGGGTACCCCTGACTATAGTAAACCTTTTACACTTTATGTACACGAGAGAGAAGGTTGTGCGTTGTCAGTATTGACGCAAAAATTTGAAGACAAGCAGCGCCCATGTGCGTATTTTTCAGCCACTTTAGATCCGGTAGCTAGGGCATTGCCTAGTTGTCTAAGAGCAACAGCAGCAGCGGCTGTTTCTATTCGACAGTCTGCTGGTTTGGTATTTGATAATACATTGATTGTGATGGTTCCACATACAGTGGATACCCTATTGAACAGAACAAAGACTCAACATCTTACCAGTGCACGTTTGTCAGGTTATGAGTTGACGCTTTTGGCTAGCCATGTGCACATCAAGCGGTGCAACACATTGAATCCAGCTACATTGTTGCCAATTTTTGGAGAGACAGATGCTCAGGAACAGCATGACTGTTTTCTCCGGACAGAGGAGGAAACAAAGGGTGGAGTTGATCTGAAAGATACTCCTCTTTCGAATCCTGATGGTACCCTATGGGTAGATGGTTCATGCTTTAAGCTTCCGAATGGAGAGACGACTGCAGCATATGCTGTCACAACTTTGCACACGATTGTTGAAACAGCACGTATTGCACAGAATTCAGCGCATGCAGCGGAGTTGATAGCATTGACTAGAGCGTGTGTGTTGTCAAAAGGAAAGATTGTGAATGTTTTTACTGATAGCCAATATGCATTTGGCGTGGCTCACAGCTTTGGTCGTTTGTGGAAGGAGAGAGGATTTCTTACTTCCCATGGTACGAAAATTCAGCATGGACAATTAGTGAGTGAACTTCTTGAATCACTTACTTTGCCGACCCAAATTGCGATAGTAAAGTGTAGTGCGCATAAGAAGGTTACGGATGATGTGGGTCGAGGGAATGCGTCTGCAGATGAAGTAGCGAGAGAAACAGCGAAAGATGTGACGAGTCGGATGTATGTTGCAGGTCCTGCCAGATGGGTTGTGGAAGCAGGAATGTGTGAAGATACAACAGAAAGTGTGAAGATGATTCATGCGGAAGCTACTGAGAAAGAATTGAGTATGTGGAGAGAGAGTACGGGAATGTTGGATTCAACAGGCTGTTGGGTTGAGTTGTTAGAGCACTGACGATGGTTGTTGCCGGATGCATATGTGCTCCCGGTGGTTACTATGGCTCATGGGCTGGCTCACATTAGTTCAAAAGGGATATGTAAGTTGTTGGCTCCGGTATGGCAGAATGGTGCAATTCCTAAATGTGCTGAGAATTTGGTTAAACATTGCATGATTTGCTTGATGCATAATCCTGGAAAGGGAACCCCAACTCCAGTGGGTCATTTTGCTCCTCCAACGTATCCGTTTGAGGTGCTGCAGATAGACTACATTCATATGGAAAGATGCAATAATTTGAAGTATGTCCTTGTGGTTGTTTGTGCCTTTTCCAGATGGATAGAGGCCTACCCCCTAAAAGATAATACTGCCTTGTCTACAGCCAAGGTTTTGCTTAAAGAATTTTTTCCCAGATATGGTTTGCCGAGGATGGTATGGAGTGATAAAGGAAGTGAATTTGTGGGTCAGATTATGAAGAAAGTATGTGCGGATCTGGGTATTAAACAGAAATTTCACGCTGCAAATCACCCCCAGTCAGCAGGCGTGGTCGAGTGCTATAATGGCACTCTGAAGCTGAAGTTGGCCAAAGTGCAAGGGAGCTCTGGTCTTACATGGCCCGATGCCTTACCATTGACGACAGTACATTCTCGCGTGGGACTTAGCCCATACGAGATTGTTTTTGGACGCCCGGCAAATGTCTGGGGTGTGCCGAGGCCTAAGAAATACAGTGATATCGAGTACCCTATGTTGGTTAACTACTTACATGATTTGACTGCTAAATTGCGTGTTCTTCACCAACAGGTCCATGACACTTTGCCTTCAGTTTCTGTAGACGCAGGCCACACGATTCAACCTGGCGACTGGATTCTTACCAGGAATTTCCAGAGGTCAAAGAACTTGGACCAAGATGGACCGGTCCATATCAAGTCCTGTTATCAACTCGGACTGCTATTAAGGTGTTCGGCAAGAAAAACTGGGTACATGGTACCCATTGCAAGAAGATACCTTTGCCCTTACCGTACGATAAGTGGTTCCGGGAAGGTGTTGCTGATTCCGAGAGTGAAAGGGTTCCAAGATTTGTACCTTTTAGCGATGCACATATGGAATGGACTCAGTCACAACGTGCGGATAATGAAGTCTTGCAAGAAGCTGTGCCGCCGTGTTTGAGATTTGATACTACATATCCAGAGACACTCTTTCAGGATCAAACTGTGCCTGGTAAAGAACGATACAACTTAAGGTCTAAAAAGGACAAATAAAATCTGAATTTTTTTGTGAATTACACTCTTTCAGACAAGAGACTATTTTTCTTTTTCTTTTTTGAACCACCATCCGGGTTCAGCTGCAGGGTCGCGGTATAAGACTTAAGGGGTGGCCCGCGTATTGACGAAAGGTCTGCGGTTCTAGTGACGTCTAGGACGCCTGGACGCACACTTGAGTGAAGAAGGAAAATTGCCGCAAGCAGCACGTTAGAGGATGGAGTCTGTTGTAACTGAAAAAGATGTTGAGAGAATAGATCTTAAGACAAGTACATTGATATGTAGCAAATGTTTTATAATATTGTGCTTTTTGATGTTTTTAAGTATCACATTAACTTGTGTGGGTTGGATTGTCTATGTTACACAACAGACATCTGCACCCACCTCTCAACCTATGCTTTCTTTCACTACTGTTTCTTTGCACCAGCTTTTTACGTTGCCTGAACATGAACAAACAAGGAGATCAGAATTTGTCAACAACTCATACAGTTGTTGCATCAGCATCAGTTAGTAGTAAATACCACTAATTGTTGCGTTTGTGGTCTTATGCCTCATACGACAGATAAAGGTATGCCATATTTGGTTTTGCCTTTTTCTTTTAATGGGTCTGTGTGGGCTTTTCAGACCATGTTTATCAATGCAAATGAGGTACGCCCCTTACGTTCCCTTAAAGATAACTCCAGCAATAATGCCTTAATAAGGGGAAAAGTAGCTATGATCCGAGATATTGATGCATATAATACTATCCCTAAGGATGAGGTGCAGGCCTATGTTGGTTGGAACGTGACTGGATATAGTACCAGCTTGACAGAGAAGGAGAGACTAAAAAGGTCTCCCCCTATTTGGATTGTACCCCACTGAGGCCATTTTTGTCTGCAAGGTACTGGTCGGAATCCGAAAGCTCAGCTAGGTAAGAGTGTGTGTGCTCAAACCTATGTCTATTCATCCCGGACTTCTCCACCGTTTGTGCCAGCTAAAGGCACATATTTTGTTTGTCATGACAGAGCCTACACATGGCTGCCACCTGATTTTGCCGGAACATGTTATGTGGCGTTTTTGCTTCCCCCTACATACACTACTGCTTCAGAATATCATAGAACGAGATATGGTAGAGGTGTCTTCAATCAGGAAGATACTGCAGCACACGAAGTAGGAGATTCCTTCAAGGGCTTCCTGCCCTTTTATTTATTTATTTATTTAGAAGCTTGTAAAGCGCACGGCTACCTCCGGCGGAAGTGTCCCGGCGCTAAGATTACATGAGAGTCCCCATAGAGAGTAACCAAGAGTACATCCCATTAAGGGAAAGGAAATACTGAACCTGAAAATGTTGCAGACCTAATGATTAGTGAACAACCAGGTCTTAAGTTTGCGTCGAAAGGCTGGCTCGGAATCAGAGAACCTGAGATCAAGAGGAAGGCTATTCCAAAGCTTGGCAGCAGTGACGGTGAAAGATCTGCCGCCACTACGAGAAAGCCTGAATCTTGGCACCGTCAGTAGATGCAAACTGTTAGATCTCAGATGTCTAACTGAAGAAGAGATCTTAAGACGTTTTCTCAGATAGAGAGGGCCGATTCCATGGATTGCTCGGAATGTCAGGGTCAGTATTTTAAAATCAATGCGTCGGGCTATAGGAAGCCAGTGAAGCTCATCCCGGTAGGCTCTAACCGAGGTACGAGCAGGGATATTACCAATAAGCCGAGCAGCCGCGTTTTGGACAATTTGCAGGCGGTCAATTAAGTATAGGGGGGCACCTGCATATAGACTATTCGCATAGTCTAGATGAGTGGTAATGAGTGCCTGGATAACTGTTTTGCGAGATGATTGAGGGAGGTAGGGGAAAATTTTCCTGATCATCCGCAATTTGGAAAAACAAGCACCTACCACTTTATTGACTTGGACACTTCCAGACAAAGCATTGCCAAAGGTGAAGCCAAGGTTGCGAGCCGCTTGTACAGGAGAGGGGGGAGGATTCAAAACGGTAGGCCACCAAAGACTTGCAGGGGGGGGGATTTCTTGCTGAAAAAGAGAACCTCCGTTTTGTCGGTGTTGAGGGCAAGGTGATTGGCTGCCATCCAAGTGCAAATATTGCCAAGGCAGTTTCTAAAGTTGGAAAAGAGGGAGTCAGAGCGGTCTCTAAAGGAGAAAACAAGCTGAGTATCGTCAGCATAAGAGACCACCCTGACACCCCAAGACTCAACTACCTTGGCAAGAGGGGCCACATAGGCATTAAACAATAAAGGGCTCAAGGCAGAACCCTGGGGCACTCCGCACAGGAGGGGCTTATCCTCGAATTCAAAAGGGTGCAACGTAACTCTCTGAGATCGACTTGACAGAAAAGATTTAGTCCAGGCCAGCACTGTCCCTCCTACCCCTAACTGTTGTAAACGGGTGGCAAGTATATTATGGGATACAGTATCGAATGCAGCGGATAGGTCGAGGAGGACCAACATGGCCTCCTCGCCCCTATCCACTGCTTCCCTGATGATCTCAGAGACTTCTACCAGCGCCGTTTTAGTGCTGTAGCCGGTTCTGAAGCCGGACTGGGAGTCGTGTAGAAGCTGGTTTGAATCTAGATACTGCGCCAACTGTTTCTGTACCACCTTCTCCAAAATCTTGGCAGGTTTGGGCAAAAGCGATATGGGCCGATAGTTGCTAAATTGCAGGGGGTCAGCACCAGGTTTTTTCAGTATAGGAATTAGCCTGGCCTGCTTCCACACTGAAGGGAACTGACCGCGGGACAGAGAGGTATTCCAGATGGAGAGAAATGGATTTACTAGAATTGGGGCAAGAATGCCCATGACTTTGGCCGGGACTGGGTCCAGAGGGGAACCAGACTTTACGTTGTGTAACAGAGACAGCGCAAGGTCCGGGGTCAGCTCATTAAAGGAGTTGAAAGAACAGGGGATAGAACCTGAAATGTCTTCAAGGAGGTTAGGAGGTGCCGTAGCAAAGGAGTAGGAGAGTTTGACTATTTTCTCCTGGAAGTAATCCGAGAGTCCATTACACAGATCTTGAGTGGGGATACATTGGGATTTTGAAGCCGGGGGGTTTACAAAGTCTTTCACGATGGAGAAAAGAGTTTTGGAGGAGTTATGCGCCTGTTGAATGAGAGTGGAAAAGTAAGTTCTCATAGAGGAACGTTTCAATTTGTGAAAATGGTTCCGGGCCGATTTATAGGCCAATTTGGCTAGAGGGTCATAATCCTGTCTCCATTTACGTTCCAACTGTTTACACTTGCTTTTTTCCTCCCGAAGCAGGGGGGAAAACCAAGGAGCAGAGGGACGTGACCTGGAAGAGGTGAGTGGAACAAGAGGGGCAACAGAGTCAAGAGCGGCATAGAGGGTCGAATTAAATCTAGTGGTCTCTGTATCGAGATCTTCTAGCTGATTGAGTTGAAAATGTAGGTGGGCTTCCAAGGAATCACAGGTTACTTTGGCCCATTTACGACCTCTGACTCTGTTAAGGGGGGTGGGGGGGGGGGGGGGAAGGGGAAGGGGCCGTGATGGTGAATGGAATAAGAAAATGATCTGTCCAAGTCATGGGAGTCGGAGGAAAGGTGGAAATGCCAAGATGATTGGAAAAAATGAGGTCAAGTGTATGGCCTGCTATATGGGTAGGACCTATCACTAATTGGGGCAGGGTGAGTCCATGTAAAATTTCTAGCAGGGAAGAGGCTTGTGAGCAAGACGGGTTATCAATATGGAGGTTAAAATCTCCCAATACAGTAAAATGGGGGTGTTTGAGAGAAAAATCTGCAATAGAATGCGTCAAAGCATTTAGAGAGGAGGAGGTCGCAGAGGGGGGGTTGTAGACCAGTATGCCTGCACAGATAGTACTAGCGGTGTCCATGACCGTAAAATAAGCGGCTTCAATGAGGCCGAGATTGGGAATTTTAGTAAGATTAAGTTTAAAATGAGATTTAGCAATTACCGCAAGACCCCCTCCGGACTTGGAGTTGTCTCGGTTGATACCAACGAAACAATAGCCGGGGGGAGTAGCAAGGTTAATGTCTGGTTTGGAAGATTCTTTAATCCATGTTTCAGTAAGAAACAGTATGTCCCATTTGTGGGTGTCGAGTGATAACCAGATGTCGGAGGCGTGAGCCGGAAGAGATCTGCAATTGATTAATGCAGCT
The DNA here is from genome assembly GCF_964261635.1 of Lissotriton helveticus. Taxonomy (NCBI): domain Eukaryota; kingdom Metazoa; phylum Chordata; class Amphibia; order Caudata; family Salamandridae; genus Lissotriton; species Lissotriton helveticus. The sequence goes on along the minus strand of NC_136072.1, from coordinate 49,108,997 downwards.
TTTAAAATGGTCGGGGGCAGGCCTTTAACAATCACGGGTGGTAGAGGTGCTTTAGATATCATAGGGAGAGTGAAGTTACAGTGTGGGCAGGTATAAGCTGTTGATTCCAGACCATGAGGATTACAGCAAGTTAAGGGGATGCATGTGCCAGGACGAAGGAGCAATAATTGATCCGAGGTCCAAGAGGTTATAGGGGTAAGAGGGGCAGGGGTTCTGGCGCTAGGCGCGGGTCTGGCGCGGACGGGCGCAGACGGGATAGTCCCTTCTTTATATCCCTGTCCATCTAGCGGTGGGAGGAGGGTGGGAGGCGTCCAGGAGCTGGAGCGCTACCCTGCCTCCCCCAAGATGGCGGTTCCGCGTTCTCCCGGCCGGCGAGAGCGCTGTGCTCGGCTGCGCCGGGGGAGAGAGAGCAAGATCGGGCCCCTGGGACGAAGTAATCTCGTCCGGACCAACAGAGAGGTCTGTCTTTCAATAAAAGTGCTCCAGTTAAAATATTTACAATTTTTAAAAGGCAGATCAGCGTAGCGTCTGTACACAAGGTAGTAAATCACCAGGCGCACAGAAAGTAAATTCACGGCACACGCAAACTCTCAAAGGTTGACAAATTCACAGAGTAAAGAAAAATGCCCCCGGCTTCCGCCTCAGGGGATAAACAAGTAATCTAGGGTGGATGGGGGCGGAGGGTCTTAAGTAGTGAGGGAGGGCGGGAGGCGTCCAGGAGCTGGAGCGCTACCCTGCCTCCCCCAAGATGGCAGTTCCGCGTTCTCCCGGCCGGCGAGAGCGCTGTGCTCGGCTGCGCCGGGGGAGAGAGAGCAAAATCGGGCCCCTGGGACGAAGTAATCTCGTCCGGACCAACAGAGAGGTCTGTCTTTCAATAAAAGTGCTCCAGTTAAAATATTTACAAATTTTAAAAGGCAGATCAGCGTAGCGTCTGCACACACAGTAGTAAATCACCAGGCGCACAGAAAGTAAATTCACGGCACACGCACACTCTCAAAGGTTGACAAATTCACAGAGTAAAGAAAAATGCCCCCGGCTTCCGCCTCAGGGGATAAACAAGTAATCTAGGGTGGATGGGGGCGGAGGGTCTTAAGTAGTGAGGGAGGGCGGGAGGCGTCCAGGAGCTGGAGCGCTACCCTGCCTCCCCCAAGATGGCGGTTCCGCGTTCTCCCGGCCGGCGAGAGCGCTGTGCTCGGCTGCGCCGGGGGAGAGAGAACAAGATCAGTTCCGCGTTCTCCCGGCCGGCGAGAGCGCTGTGCTCGGCTGCGCCGGGGGAGAGAGAGCAAGATCGGGCCCCTGGGACGAAGTAATCTCGTCCGGACCAACAGAGAGGTCTGTCTTTTAATAAAAGTGCTCCAGTTAAAATATTTACAATTTTTAAAAGGCAGATCAGCGTAGCGTCTGTACACACAGTAGTAAATCACCAGGCGCACAGAAAGTAAATTCACGGCACACGCACACTCTCAAAGGTTGACAAATTCACAGAGTAAAGAAAAATGCCCCAGGCTTCCGCCTCTGGGGTCCTATGATCAATAGTAGGCATATTCGACAGCCTGTCCGCGTTGTTGAAGCTACTATTAATGAGACAGCAGGTGCTCTTAGTAATGCCAGCTGAGCTTCAAGCAGACCGCCTTATGACTTTGCAGAATCGTATGGTATTAGACATCATAATTGCAGATCGAGGAGGAGTATGTAAATTGATTGGATCCAGTTGCTGTGTTTACATACCAGATAATGCCCCTACAGTGCCCCTACAGTGTACCAAGCCATCTCTAGGTTGCATAAGATCTCTGAGTCTATCCATGTAGACGAAGGAGACTGGTCATTGACGGGATGGTTTTGGGGTCTGCTGTCTAAGTGGGGATGGAAGATTCTGACATTCCTTGGAATGGTTTTAGCCATCCTTTTCTCTTGTTGTCTTTGCATCCAGTGTGGTCCCGCCATTTGTAGTCTTTGTGCTACTATGTGTGTTCGGAGACCTGTCTCGAGAGAAGTAGAGAATAATAAAATGATGCTACAGCAACACTTTGATGACCTAATGAATATTGATATAGACCTAGATTCAGATTAACATGAGTCTTAGGTTATTGCCTACGTAATGGCAAAAGGAGGTTCTGAGGTTCTGTAATTCTCGAGTCTGACTCCATTTTGTTCTGTGCCACCATTTTGTGTTGCCCTTACGTAGGCCTGTAAAGGTAACCTGGCGAACGAAGTGGCCTGGCCTTCTTAGTTCATATATACATTAACTAGGTTTCTTTTTGACTCTGAAATGAACTGTAAGAAACTGACCTCTTCACCTGAAATTGACCTCGCAAAGCCAATTTCCCTGATCGATCTTTATCTGAGATTGCCAATCAATGTTCAGGACATCGTTAACTTTTTAGTTTCCTTGCACATGCTATATCTTGTTCAGCATCTGTTACTGTTTCTTTTTTATGTTTCTTCATTACATGGCTGATGCTTTCAATTATAGGTTTGTCCGGCTTGTGGAGATTGAATTTGGGACATTCCTAATAATTAACTTATGGGTTGGGAAACTGTAAATTGAGTTTTTGCTATGTGATACTTTGTTTGAAAATGTATCTTATTGGTTAGAATTTTGTGCAGTGGGTGTACATTTATAATGTGAATATTGGACATAAAAGGAGACGTCTCGCCTTAGTAAAATGAGCAGTCTCCTGAGAATTTACTCTGTGATATATTTCTAGGATCACTGTTACTAGCTGCAGCTAATAAACTTGGTCTCTGACGCCATCCAGAAGTATTCCGTGTCTTTGAATACCAAGACAGGTGAACTCGAAGATCTTAGGCGTGCCCCTGACGCCGCTGGGTTAAACCCCGGTTCTTCAGGCCCCAGGACAGCAGTGGTAAAAGGCCTCACGCCCCATAGTTGTTGCTCAGTAGACCCTGCGTCCCCATAACCTATTGAATAAGGTCTGGCTACGGCAGTGCGGCTGCCTCGCTTGTTCTAGCTCCTGTGTCTAGTGGAAGTGTCACCATCACACAATCCAGGGCTCTGTCTGTGTACAGTAAACTATGAAACTTATGAGAAGCCAGGATTTGACTGGCCAAGAGAACTCAAAAATATCTTTATCCCTTTTAAATCATGAGTTTTTTCTATGTCAAAGATTAATCAAAAGTATTTAGCATTTTTACAAAATAATGCTGTTTTCTTCCAATTCACAATAAATCCACCACATTTGGTAAAATGTTTGTATAATTTGAACATTCAATTGAAATTCAGTAATTGACCAATTCATGCCAGAATAACATTTAACTTATCAATCTGGGCAATTTCTTACAGTATTAGTTTTCTTCTTAGCAATGAACTATGGGAAAATTATTATGGCATTAATTACCATTATGAAATCTCAATTCTCAATTCAGGTAACTTATGCATGCTGTCCTAACTCTTTCATTTGTCTCACACATTTTATAGCAGCTGTCCACCTACACAGCACGCCAGTTTTTCTACATTACTCCTTTCTTGGGTTCTCTGTGGCAAGGCACTACGCTACCCTCACGTAGTTTGCGCAACTTCGCACTATGCAAACTGCACGTAGCACAGTGCGAACACGCGTAGCATAGTGCAGCGGTAATTTTTTGCTTGCTTGCGATCCTCAACGTCAAGATGGCGACCGCGAGCAAGCAAAATGACAACCTGGCGAGCCTTTTTCCTCGGTCGCGATCAGCAAAATCAAGTTGCGTTCGCGAGCGTGGAAAATAAACCTCCCGGCGAGATTCTCAAAGCGGGGAGGTCTGGTTTCTCATTGCAAGGGGTTGCGCATGCTCGTGACCGCTTGCAATGAGAAACTACCAGTCTGCGTTGAGAAAACTGCTGCTCGAGTAAAAATCTCCTCGAGCGGCAGAAAACTGCAGCTCGCACTGTGCAAGATGCCGTTTTCAATGTTTGCACAGTGCCAGATGCTTGTTCGCACTGTGCAATCATTGAAAACGGCATCTTGCACAGTGCGAACAGGGTACTACGCAGTTCATGTAGTGCTACACGTAGTTTGTGTAGTGCACTTCGTGTAGCTACGCGTAGCGTTACTTCACTAACTACGCCCAGCCCTAGTTCTGTGTCCCTAATGTGTAGTATTTCAAATCTCCCACACTCTATGGGTGGACATATTAGAACATTTACCCGGAAGTGCATGTGATGGTTACTTCCTGTCTTCAAAGGAAGTTCTATCATGTTTCTTTTTCCTATCTCGAATAAGATCAGTGTAACTTAAAGGTGTTCCCATGTCAGTCTTGTTATGCGCAATGTTTATATAGCACATTACCTTTTCAAGCTTATCTAAATTAGGCCCCGGCAAAATGTGATTTAAACTGCTCTAATCTTGTGTCAATTCTGTAATTTTGCGTTGTGACTGTCAAATGAAATGCCAGTGATTCCTAGGACAGGGTGAAATGTTTATTACGCTGGAGTAATTAGAGACATTTCAGCAATTACACATTACTTTTCTGATACGAAATTACAAAAATTATGCAATGACTCCACCTTCAGGAATTAAGAGTAATTTGGGGCAAAAATCCCACCACAGGAGCACAGGAATTAAGGGAATTTTGCAAGCCCCTGTCGCCACAGGAATATCACTTTTAATGATGTTCCTGTAGCGATAGGGGATTCGACCTGTTTACAAGGTGGCACCATCTTGGAAAAGGCAGTTAGTACAACTCACCAAAGCCACTTTCCTGAAACCCTTGGATTTGGTTTGGCACACAAAGAAGAATTCCAGCTTCTGCAGCCCGGCTGCTGCTCTTTATACCTATTGCTCTACTCGAACTGCAGCACACTTTTCTGGATTACTGTGGAAGCATCAATGAGGTCTCGGCAGCGAGGATGCTTAACCATGTGTGGAGTGTGGTACCCAGCAACATGCTGCCTGACAGCATAAGGAGTACCCTGTCATCTCCTGATCTCTTGAAGTTTATGGTAAGCTCTGATCACAGCTGTTGCCACAGATATAACTAACCCTGGGCAAAGTACTACGCTACGCTCGATTAGTTTGCGAAGTTTGCACTACTTCGCACTACGCCAATTGCATGTAGCACAGTGCAAGCAAGCGAAGCAGACATTTTTTGCTTGCTCGCGGTCCTCAATGTCAAGTTGGCGACCGCGAGGGAGAAAAATGACATTCCCGGTGAGACTTTTTCCTCGTTCGCGATCAGCAACATCATGTTGCCGTTCGCGAGTATGAAAAACAAACTTCCTGCAAGTTTCTCAACTCGGGTAGGGCAGGTTTCTCATTGCCAGTGGTTGCGTATGCTCGTGACCACTAGCGAGGAGAAACTACCAGTCCGCGTTGAGAAAGCTGCTGCTCGACTAGAAATCTACTCGAGCGGCAGAAAACGACTGCTTGCAAGATGCGGTTTGCACTGATTGCACAGTGCGGACAAGCATCCGGCACTGTGCAAACAGCATTTTGCACAGTGCACTACGCAGTTCGCGTAGCTACGCGTAGCTTGCGTAGTGCGAAGTGCATTTCGCGTAGCTACACGTAGCGCTAGTTGGCGAACTACGCCCAGGGTTAGATATAACAGTATACCCACCTCCAGATGCTTAAGGCTTATTGGGGTGCTGTTGAAAGAAATGGCAGACTATCAGGTGAGCATAAACTGATGAGGCACCTTTCCAAAGAACTCTCACTAGAACGGTAATCTTTCAAGTGGATCAGAAATTGAAAATGGCCTTAAATCTTTAGAGAATCACATGTTTCTTGAACCTTATATTCCGGTTCCTCTTGTGCTGTACAGAGGATCAGATAAAAGCCAATGATAAAGTACTGAAACACATTGCTACAGGTGAGGTGCCTAAAAACAAAGTTACTTCTAAGCGTGGTGCACTTCCAACTGAAGTGCAATGGGATTGATCTGATGAGTTATCAAAAATTGGTTAAAAAAAATGTGGTTTAATTTTAAATGGCAATGTAGTAACAGGAAGAAAATTAGAATACAGCAACACATTCTCACAGGCAGAAAAAGCATCAGAAGTTACTCTTAGTCTATCATCATATTTTTTCATTTTTGCTTTAAAATTATGTAATCATTTAGAAACACATTGCCCATGCCTCTGTAACTTATTCAAATAATCAGTATCTGCTGGAACCAAAGGATCAATATGAGGAAAAAGGACAACTATTTGGTGAATTACTATAAAAAAAAATATATATATTTTTATTGAGTTTCGTAAACCAGTAAACATGAATACACTGTACAAGATAAACCTCATACCTGAGACAGTCGATTAGTCGGCAACAACAATTAGCATATTGCACAGTAGTAGTGGTTCATCACCTCGAGTTCAGGCCAAAAAAAAGGGGGGGGGACATTATACTCTGACGTTCCGATGCTACAGCCTGGGGAACCTGCCAACCTAGTTACAACCAGTAACCATATTTGGTAAACAACTGACATGTTCAGAGATAATGTAGTGACTATAGGGCACATGCATCAAGGTAGGTGTTTGCGATTCCTTAATTGCGATTTTTAAGAAATCACAATTAAGGACTCGCAAAAGCCTATGCATGTAGTAATCGCTAAAAAAATTGCGATTCCGAAACATTCCTTAATTGCGACTCACGATTCCTTAAAAATCACAATTAAGGAATCGCAATTCAGGACTCGCAAAAGCCTATGCTTGTAGAAATCGCTAAAAAAATTGCGATTCCGAAACATTCCTTAATTGCGACTCACGATTCCTTAAAAATCACAATTAAGGAATCGCAATTCAGGACTCGCAAAAGCCTATGCATGTAGAAATCGCTAAAAAAATTGCGATTCCGAAACATTCCTTAATTGCGATTTGCTAATTGCGAGTAGCAATTAAGGAATTGCTTCCCATTCATTCCTATAGGCCTATGGGCCTACAGGAATGAATGGGAAATTGCAAGCGCAATTTGCGAGTACCACTAGGTACTCGAAAATTGCGAATGCAATTTTAAGGGTGCAAAGGTGTCAAAAGGACACCCTGTTGCACCCCTGAATTTGTGATGTGCACCCATGTTATGCACACACATGCCCCAAGGGCATGTGTGTGTGTAACATGAAACTTTGAAAAATGCACTTTAGTGCATTGTACCAAGTTTTTGCAAATTACCGACCTGTTTAATTCCTCTGTAATTTGCGACCTCAAATAGCGAATGCTTCAAAAAAAATTTGGTGCCACTGTGAGATGAGATGTAAAAGTAGAAAAAAATATTGCAATTGGTTAGTAGGAAGCCCAATTATCTCAAACTGTATTACAACAACATAGATATTTCTTCAGACTTTGATTTGTTCATTATGTTTGTCTAATTGACTGGGGATGTTAATCACAAAAATGATCTTGCTTAACTACTAGTGCCTCACAAACAGTTCTCCAAAAACATACAAGACATTGAGTACATCTGTTAAGGTTTTTTTAATGTGCAATTTTGTCTGACAACTAATTTTGAATGTTAATGAGTTTTATGATGCATTTTAGATGTATGTGATTAATTATTAACATTGTGCTTAAAACTATTTAAATCAGACATTTAAATGTGTGTTTAATAATCTATTTTAGTTGTGCCACATTTTCACAAATTCATAATTTTTATTGATATGGTTGTGGTTCTGATGTACTGTTCATTCTGCAACTGCTCATTCCCCATCTCAATTAATGTTCCCCTGCGTGGAATCTCAACTCACAGAGCACAGGACACTGTGACGTAGCTAGTTATTTTTCTCATGTATTGTGAATTGAACTCCCTTCATGTCCCAAATGTCGCTGAGGGTCCATGGTCACTTCCGATTAATCTCCTCTGTGAGCCTGGAAGAATTCATTGTGTGAATCAATTGTTTAAAAAAAAAAATCATAATGTTATACACAGTGCTTAATTTGAGCCAGTGGTTTCTGGTGCTCGGCACCAGCACTTAATTGTCAGCACCTGTATTTGTGACAGTCTGCCACAAGGTGGCATTATGTGGCTAATTTAGAGACGACCACAACAACAGGAAATTAGTAATTCAATATAATTTAAAAATGACTAATACCTGCCGCCCAGGTCATTCTTATGGCTTTGGGGCCTGGAATAGTCTGAATTGTCACACTTGTAGGAGTGTGATTGTTAGTAGTAGTGTTTTTACTATCATTGACAGCACTAATGTGTGGTGCAATCTGCAGTGGCCTCCTGACGAGACCCCTGGCACTTATTTTTTGTTTACAAATTAAGCACTGGTTATACATCTCCGAGTGGCATTGTCAGGTCAGGTGGTACCCGGTGCGGAAAATTTCTTGTCACCTCCCTGCCCCTGTACAAACTGCAGAGACAGAGTTCGGGGGCAGAAAGAAACACCCCCTCCCCTTCCTTATCCATACGCTGTCCACCATTTTGTCACCCCCTTAGTGATGAGATCCGGGGCGGCCCACACTCACCGCACCCCCCTTCCAACGCCGCTGACATCTCCAAACAGCAACACTGCAGCAGCTGCTGGAGTCTTATGTAGAACAAGGATTAGTAGCTTTGCCAGAGTTTATGACGTTTTAGTTTGTAATTTGTTCGTATTGTGATAGCGGCAACAGTATTGTGCTGAGACAATTGCTTTCCATTACTTTGCATGCTTCGAAAGTGTACAAAACCCCCTGACTTTGAGATTGAGCCAGAGACATTCCCCCCGCTACTATAGGCTGTCAGTGTCCTTGTGATTCTGAAAGAAACTTCTCTTTTAAACTAGAAATACTGTCCATTTATTCCAAGATGATCATGTCCATTTCTCTAATGATTTTGCCATTCATATGGGACTTAAAATTATTTAGATTTTTGATTATGTACTCTGCCTTTTTTTCTTCATGGCGTTTAGTTTATATTCTGTACCACCTGATTTTTGAGATTCTGTAATAAAACCCTTTATCTTTCGCTGATCTAGAACTCAGTTATTGATTGGTCCCAGTTACTTGTTCTGCTAATTTTAAGTTAGGCCAGTTGTTGAGGAGGGTGATTCCTCTTATTGCAAGATCAATGGTGTTGAAGCAGGACCACTGAAGGTCAATTTTAGGGAGCTGTGAATTTTGGGGTGCATTAAAATTTGGGGTTCGGACCTCTGCTTCCACACCTAAATCAGAAATGGCAGTATGAGGCAAATAAATAACATTAAAACACATTGGGACATTTCATTAGCTGTTGGTAAAATGGACAAAGGGCAAAAATTGATCATCTTTGAAAAACTGGATACTGCAACCAGTATAATACTCAAGCAGAAGCCACTGTAAACATCTGTATGAATCCAAAAGGCACAGAACATAACAATTTATTCTAATCACAAATGTCAGGAGCTGAGAAGTCAGAACCACTGAGAACTCCTGATATCCCCAAATCCCTTTATATAGGTATTGGGTAGATGAAATGACCATCGGTGGTACTGGGATAAAAGCGTAAGAGAAAATCAGGACTGGTCTAAACCTTTAAGTGATTTTGTCTCAAACAGTAGAGCGTCTCAGGACATTCGTAGGTAATATCTGTAACGTCAATGGATTATGTACAGACTGAAAGGTAAGCAGAATACAACCTTTGTGAATATGGAAGGAATATGAATAAGGAAGTAGAACCACAAGACCTGAAACACTAGTCAGATGGACAGAAAGAGGCATGTCCATTGTACTGGTGAAAGCCCAGAATGCTGCTGCCCGGATGCTACTGAACATTCCAAGGCGAACCCCTGTGGGAGCAGCCCTAAGGGAACTGCATTGGCTACCGGTGCAGTAGAGTAATTTTTAAAGCTCTGTGTTTCTGCCATAGGATTCTGAATGAGAAAGGACCTAGCTATCTGCAGCCCCTACTCACTCCCTACAGAGCTATCCGGAATCTTAGGTCTGCAGGCACGGCTAAGCTGACAGTGCCAAAAATTCATAAGGCACGCTTAAGAGGCAGATCCTTCAGTTTTTTAGCAGTTAAAGCCTGGAATCAGCTGCCGTTGGGGATGCAGCCCTCAGAAGTGCTGACACATGGGGTCCGATTCCGATCCGGGAAAAAAAGCGTCCGTCCGAATCGTATCCGGAGCCCTCTCCTTATGATTGGTAAACATGCCGTACGACCTGACGAGTACGATCCGGACTGGGGTATGAGGATGCGATTCATACGGTCCACGTCAGGTAAGGGCGATCCGTACGGACAACCACACAATCACATACACACCGTACGGTGCGTACACCCCATGATCACAGGGGTACTGTTCGTACCCCTGCGATCATGGGGTGTACGCCCTGTACCCCATGAACGCAGGGTGTACGCATCATACACCCTGCGATCATGGGGTACAGTGCGTACACTCCATGGTCGCAGGGGTACGAACCGTACACACCATGATCGCAGGGGTACGAACCGTACCCCTGCAGACATGGGGTGTACGCACCGTACCCAGGGGGGGAGTCCGTACCTGTTTCGAGGCGTACTCTGCTTCTCCGGACGTTTTGGGCTCCCGTAAAAAAAGCATCGTACGGTGCGTACCCGACACAAATTGTACTTGCTGGGTCGGGAAAACCTGCTTCGAACTGTACGGATGTCGCGTACAGCGGGTTCCGAGGGAGTATCGTACGGAGTTTAGAGTTGTCCATTTTTTTTTACGATTCGTACGCAGTCCTGCTCCTGGTACGATTCGTACGTGAAAAACGACCCGTACGGCTATTCGGAGTGGTTTTTCCCAAATCGAAATCGGACCCATAGAATACTCAAACATGGTTCTTTCGATCTCCTTTGGGGGATCGGTGCTAACTGTTGCTGTCTTGGATTGGGCCCCGTTTTTCTCTCAGATAGTGATGTCTTAGCGCGGGGACACTCCATTGGAATAATCATGCACTTTATAAGCTTTTAATCCAATCTAATCTAAAGGTGCTGGAATGAGTTCCAGGAGACTAGACAGGAACCATAAAACACCAATAGACAGCCAGGTCGCAACCTGAAAAAGAAAATAGTCATCAGAAAAAAACATAGGGGCTAATAAACCATAACGGGAACTCAAGAGAAATACTAACAGTGGGGAACAGGCATGGGAGAAAATTAAAAAGGTGTATGGATGGATAAGCAAGTGTGAACCACGGTGAAGCAGAGAACCACAGCAAATACACAACATATTGCCAGGACTCTGCTCCATCTTGAAGGTGCCTTGAATAATGATTTTGCAATGAAAGTCTTTAGACTAAGCTAGAAGTGAGGATGTCAAGTGAATTTGCATTGTGTGGGCTAGTGTTTTCCTAAACCCACTTTCCATTGTACTGCATTCCATACTCACCAAACCTTTCCAACCGCATAAGTGACTTGATGTCTGAGATGTTTCTGAATCCTAACAAAATTCCTCTACCACCCAAAATGCCTACACCCCAGGAATAAACTGCTGGACCCAGTTTTTGTGGGAATTATTTGTGAAACCTCTGTATCTATCTGGGGCATGAACAAAATCTCCAGGTTCCCATAGTCCTTCAGAGACATGATAAACCTTCCAAGCAATTAGGTTAGATCTTGCAACCGTGCTAGATGAAACCTGCAATCAGCTATAGCCTCGATCTCATATTCAGGTGAACCATCTATTGGCCCTAGGGAAGGTGTGTGCGAGGAATGCTTGTGGAGGTGCCCTCAAATCTTAAGACAAGCATGATTGGGTGAATGTTGTCAAAGCTTTTCATAGGTGGACTCTCATCTAACTCTGGTTGTGGGCATTATTTGGCTGCACCTTCCACCCATTGCTCAGGCCATTGCCACTCATCAATGCATGCGTGCTAGGAGTCATGCCATTAAAGATTGTGGCTGTTACCTGTGCTGCCCAGTTGTGATACCCCCATTACCAGCACAGTCAATCCTATCCCTATCAGGACACCCCAAAAGTTGTACCTAGATGTATCATCTTAATACATCAGAATTCAAAGATCTGCCGCAGGATTTAAGATCTATGAATTTACAGACCTGGAGCAGGATGCAAGGATCCTGCAGTCTACAAAAGTCAAGGGGAAGTCCGATGATGGGCTTGTCTCTTTTCTGTGTCTCTCTACTTGGGCTCAGTACTTTACCTGTGTTCTTGGTTCTAAAGTCAAGATTATCTTCAATAGATTATAAACAACAGATACCTGGTCTCGTTTTTGTCTTGCTACTATTTATTTAAGTAGACTCCGTGCCTAAACTACTTAATTCTTAGGCACTGATTTTCTTTATGCATTTATACCATATTCTTCATAAATTTCAATATTTCAACATATCCAAGTTTGACACACTACATTGAATGAAATGGTCAACACATTTTAGAACAAATAATAAACAACTTGTGCACACCCAAAGGTGTCAAATAAAATTCGAAACAATAAGGTACAAAATAATATACATAGCATTTCATGTCAACAGTACACCAGTTCTTTTCCACAAATACAGTCCTGTCTGGTGGTTGAATCACATTGTGTTAGGACTGTACTCACAAGGAATATTTACTAAAGAGAAGTTAGTTTACTTTAACCCCTCCCACGCTTGTGACGCAACCGCTCCGTCACGCCCCTCGGGTGGGCTGTGCTGGTGACGGAGCGTTTCCATCATGACCCGCTCGCCGCGCCTGCGCGGCGCTGATTTCGCACCTGCGCTGTGCGTTCTATTGAGCGGACGGGGCCATGACGGAACCGCTCCGTCACAAGCACAGCCCACCCGAGGGGCGTGATGGAGCGGTTCCGTCACAAGCGTCGGAGCGCCGCGCGGCCCCCCGCCCCTTAGCGCTGCGGCGGAATTGCCGCCGCAGCAAAAGGGTTAAGTGAGCACCACTCAGGTGCACACTATTGGTTCTTTAATCCTTTGTGAGTCCTATACCATGTACTATTTAATGGTGAGAGCCACCATGTGCTATTTAATGGTGAGAGCCGACGCGTTTCTAAACTTAGTTATGATTTGGCTGAGTTTTCATCAGGGCTGGACTATGTACCTGTCAAAGAAAAGGAAATATATTGATTGGGGGGACCTTCTATTTTCTATCAGTATTACTGAGTTTGTACCCTTTTAATGGTTACCTCTGTCTTTTGAAGATTAGTTTTCTCGTTATCTACTTGTTGAGGCGTTATCTCATAACGTCTTGTGGCTCTGAATTTTAAAAAAAAGGGGAGAGACATGAATTGTCTCAGATTAAGTGGTTCAACATTATTATTATGTATCTCCCAGATACGTTTGTACAAATGCGGCAATGAAAGACTTACTACTTCGTTGTGCTGTTCTGGTGTCAAACAAACGCGATTGTTTCTTGGTTACAAATCGTTGGGATCACGGTCGGGCAGGAATGGTTTTACCTATTGTGTGCGATAAGCGAGTTTAGTCAAGTGTGTCATTGTCACGTTTCTGCATATTAAATTAACTATTCTGCCTCAGACTTACTTGGGGGAGCCGATTGGTGGCATAATCATTGGTCTTTAAACCTTCAAATATGCTTATAACGCGAACCGCTTCTGCATTAAAACTTCGCCTGCTTCTTCGATCTGTTTAGAAAAAGTAAACAGCGTGTTGCTGATTTTGATGTCTCCCCGCCGGGCACGGGTTTTTACAAATAACTCTGCACGGTCTCACCTTCTGTTTCACTTGATGGGCGCCGCTGGTACCGTTCAAAGCGTGTCTACTATATGCTCCGTAAGCGTTCAACACCGCTCTAGGGGTCCGTGTATTTTCAAACGCCTGTTCAGGAAATGATGCGGATAATCACCTGATCAGTACTGGAGCGTGTGTGTGCGCACTGGATTATGGGACTTGTAGTCGCATTGCGTGTTATCTCGCAGGATTGAAATGTTAAAATCCAGAATGGATCTCATGATATTCAATATTCGGGGTTTTGAATGAGACGGGCTCTCATTATGACATTTTTATTAAAGAACTTAGTCAATCATGGCCGCATTACTGATTTATCTACTGAGTGTCATTATTAAAACTGAGGTGTCAGCACGGGGGACTCATCGGATTGTTTGTTGTAACTCGGACATTTCGTTCAATCCATCGGTCACACATTTGAATTTCAAAATCAGATATGCTTCTCTTTTCAGCAAGATAGTTTCTGCTGACTGTAAGGTAAATTGATTTTGAGACTTTGAGGGTGAAAACTCCGATAATGGAGTATTGTATTTTTATCAGTCATTTTTCTGTACAGAGTAGTTGTGAACTTATTATCATGTGGAAAGACCTCAACGTCCAGAAATGCCTGGCGTGTGCAACTATAAGTGATACTGAATTTTATATCAGGATGTCTCATGTTGAGCCATTCATGGAACTGGCCAAGCTGTTCCTCGGAACCGTTCCATTGACACCAGATGTCGTCAATGTAACAATACTATGTTGTTATGTGCTGTAGATAGGGATTGTTCCGGTACACGAAGCGCTCCTCATACAGGGCCACTAAGAGGCTCTTAAATCGCGCCGCCTTGACCGCGCATGCGCGAGCGAGTAGTACCTGCTCTCTCACTCGCGCGCACGCGCAGTACTAGCACCCTAATGCGCATGCGCGGTAATCGAACCCTAATGCGCATGCGCGGTAACAGCGCACTACAACGCGCATGCGCAGCCTGTCACCACCACCATGACTAGCGCTTGCGAGCGCATTGACTCAGTATCTCGAGTCTTTTTACCCTTTCCTCGCTAACACAGGTGCCAGCAATTTAACAATCTGCTTACAATATAAAAAGCTCACTCCCATGGCCATTCACTACCGGTGCAGCGAAGGAGGCAGTACAGGTCCACAGCAGGCTCTGACCAAGAACTCAGTGAGTACCATGAAGGTTCTACATTTCTGGTAAGCGTTTTTCTCCCCTACAGGTCTCTCTCTCTCTCAGAAACTGTGGCAAAACCTGTGTTTTTAATCCACAGGGTCAACCCATGCCACTTCTCAAACCATGAAGTAGCCCCTTTGACTAACTAGCGTAAGATTGAACCCTTATGTTTTCTTTTGTACCACTGTGCACTAATATGTACAATTCGTGTTTTAGCCACCCCACTATCGTAATCAAGTGCGAACCCCACCCTAATGGTACCACCAGTGCCATTACACTCTAGCCGCTCATAGCCAGCACCTACACCGCTATAGAGCCGGCAACCAACTGTATACATATTATACAGCCAAGTGACTCTAACCTTTTTCCATGTATGTTTTGTCTCTGTCCTATATGTTATATGTATAGGTGTTTTCTTGAGATGGGAATTCCCCACTCACACATAGAAAAACACTTTAGGGCGTGTATACACATAGTCTGGATATACACTCACTAGTTTTAACTGCACACACCTTCTTATCTTTTTTACCCGTCCTGAAGAAAGCCAGCATAGTAATAAGGCACTGGCTGAAACATGTTGACACTCCCCAGGATGTGGGAGGTCGTAACTCGCCTCTAACATCCAATAGCCTTATTTTTAACCGCTGACGGTGACCCAGCTATTAAAGTGTATCTGCCCTCGGGCACTGGGATCCCCGCCAAGCCGTTTTAAATTCACAATCCTTAACAGTCTTCACCGCACACACAGCGACATACCTGCTCCGCTGTCTTCAGGCGTCGAAGCACACCCGGGACACGCTAGGTGTCACTGGGTGGGCCCGATGATGAAGCATGCCACCAACTAGGTTGGTGGGTGAGGGCTTTATGAGCACACCTACCAGGTGCCACAAACCGTTGACAAAGCATACTTGAGTCCCTGATAAATTTAATACAATTTATTTTCTTTTGATTATTTAGCTAGTCCATTTTTGATTTATTGCCACTAAGAGGACAGCCATCTCTGGAGCATAAGGACACCCCATGGCGGTCCCCTTCACCTGCATGTAGAACGCATCGATGAAGCGGAAATAATTCCTCTTCAGTGCTATTCGGGCTAAATCAACCAGGTCGCCAATAGGTAGTTATAGTTAGGACCTATTATCCATAGGAAATCCGCAAAATTCTATTTGGAATAACTTTGGCGCCGATTGACGAATCTGCGTGATATTTTCCAAACATTTGGCCTGCTCTGGTCCGCTCCTATCCTAAAAGTTTCACAATGATGCATCAAGCAGGGGCCGAGAAAAAAGGGGGCTCCCAAAACATGTTTTCCCTATGCAATTTCCCATAGGGCATTTAGCCGCAGCTACAGCCCGAACTGCTGAACGGAATTACACGAAATTTAGCAAAGAGGTAGTTCCTGGTTCAGACTCGTGCCTTTTGCTTATTTGTAAGTATGGGCGAATTTTGCGAATTGGCAATCCGTGAAATTGCGTTTTTACGGATTCGCAATCCGCAAAATCAGTGAACTCTTTTGGGTTCGCAAGTGCTTCTGCCGTTTCGCAAGGGTTTTTTACCAGTTTGCGAACTTACTTGTCGGGTAGCAACGGTCGCGACCATGTTGTTTCTACGTCTGGTTCATCACAGCACCCTCTTTTTCACCACTGCCACCCTCTGGCTCACCCATGCCACCCTCTGTTTCATCACTGTAGATTATGGGGGGAAAAGCACACCTGCCCTGCCTCAACTGACATGAATGAATTAGGGGCTGATTGATTAATGTGTCACTGAATTTGAACTTCCAGTCTGGCACCTGCTTCCTTATCTGTAATTGCTTTCTGTTGCAGTCTAATTTTTTTTAGCAGGACCTTTGGCATACTTGTAGCTATTCTCTGAGCCTGCTGTGAGGGTCAGAGCAGGGTCATAGTATAGTTGCAAGTAGGCAACTGAACTCTGGAGGGGCCCCTCAGAAAGCACTAGAGGGAATGGTTACTAATGTTAAGATTGAGCTTTTGCACCTGCTGAGTGCTTTCAGTTTTGCAAAAATCGTTTTTTCTGCAATTTCGCGTGATTCGCGGGGCGCGAATTCGTGCGAGATCGATTTCGGAAGCCGCGGATTCGTGCGAATACACTATTTGTTTTTTTTGCTGCGTGTTTGTTCGCGTGATTTTGTGCGTGTTCGCAAGCCGCTTGTAGCGCAACATTTGCGAAGTTACCCTAGCGGTCGTACATTGGCGCGGCCATCTTGTTTGCGTGACGTAATTCCGTTTCCGGGCGGTATGTGTAATCTCGCAAAGTGTGCGGCTCGCTAGTACATGTTCGCGTGTGATCGCGGGGAAAATCTCGCGCGAACTTACCCACGCGGTCGTCAACAGGCGCGGCCATCTTGTTTTTCATTCATTGCTATGGATCTGGGCATGCTTTCTGTATCCTCTGTCAATCTCTGCCATCCTTTGGTTGTTTGAAGTTTTTTTTTTTTCTATTTTACTTATTATCTATCCCTCTATTTTTCTAGCTCTATATTTTTGTGTTATCTGCTACTTTGGGTTAATTTTAAACTACTTTTTTTAACTCTTTTCTTTTCTTCTTCCCTATTCTATTTCTTCTTTATTATTTACCTTCCTTTCTGCCCAGACCATGGTAAAGGGAGCCGGGAAGCAGCCCGCAAAGGGGAAGGGTCCCGCACCCCGTGCCCGGCTCCCGTGCGGGCGTTTGAGGGGGGAGCAAGTTATAGCTCGGGAGATTTTTAATGCGGAGGAGGTGGCCGCACTAGTCTTTCATGTCCCGCGCCGCCTCCCCAAGACCATCATGGGAGGCGGCAAGATCGCTACCGACTACGGGATCCGGGAGCGCTGGAAGCAGTGGTAGAAGGTGTGCCGGGCCATGTTTGAACACTCTGGGGCCCGGCACTCCTACAACCAGGCCACCCACCGCTGGACGGATCTCATGGACCGGGAACGCGACTTGCTGGACGTGCTCGGCATCGAGATCCCCAGGCTTGGTGAGTAGTAGTAGCTATTTCTAACTATTTCATCACTTCTCTGTTTTCTCCCGCTTTGTGTGTTATTATATTGCAAATTTTTGTTTTTTACCAAGAGCACTTATGCTGCCGATTACATTGTAGGTACATTATATTTCAAAATCTTATGTGCATTTCAGGTGCACTGCTCTCCTTCTCAGTAGCATTGCTACTATGCTTATTTGTTTTCTATTTTGTGTTCATTTCATTGGCCTGAGAAATGTGTATGAGTGTAGTGTAAAGAACTGCGTAATGCTAGACACTAAGGGTCAGATTTTCAATTACCGGCGCATCCCTGCAAAGTAGCAGGGATGCGCCAGTAATTGTGCGCCACGCCACCACCACCCATGGTGCGCCGTATTTACAATGCGGCGCACCATGGGCCCAAAACGTCACAGAAGCGTTACGCTTCTGTGCCGTAAAGGCGGCACATTGCTGGAGTTGCGTCACAACGATGGCGCAGCTCCAGCAATGCTCTCTGGGGTGCCCTATCTCCCCAATGCTGCGTCAAGCCGTACGTCTGCTTCAAGCAGGCGCAGGGTTTGAGTCACGCATCATTGTCCTAAAAGTGACTGATTGACATCTTGTAGATTTCCCTCAGCCACTTTTAGGATGCGTTCCTGCGCAGGAACGCCCTCCCTTGCGCCGGAACGCCCCCTGATGACGCAGGGCTTTACAACGTGATGCATCTCCCATATGCGTCCCGTTGTTAATATACGCCGCACCATGGCGCCTCTTTTGTTCTGCCGCTGCGTCACAAAAGTCATGCAACAATGGAGCAAAAGAGGCGCAAGGGGTTTGTAAATCTGCCCCTACAGACTCAAGTCCAGTCCTTCCTTTGTACAGCTGGCAATAAGAAGAAATAGTGGTGGTGGATTGATAGTTTGAGTATTTTAATGACTGGTTAATGTAGTAGGAAACGTTTTAGTGTTGTCGCTGATCTGCAATCACAATGGAGTTTGTCTGTCACTTCGCGTGCTGCGGACTGCTGCCTGCCAGTCCTAGGCGAACCTTTTTAGTAGTTTGTTTAGTGAGTTACATAACTTTCCAAGTCGACGGTCCGCAAATCAAGCAATACTAATATCGTAGTAGACCACATGAGATAGGTCAATATATCCCATTGAATAGTTGTCTATTTGCTATTTCGCCAAAAGATTTTGTTATTGTTCTTTTGAAATGTTTGATTTGGTTGACAACAATCATACATGTTTTTGGGTCTTTCTTTCTTTCATGTTGTACATCAGCTCCCCCCAGGGGCAAGAGGACATTGGAGGAGGCAGCTGCTGCTGAACAAGGCCAGGATCGGTCAGGCGAGGGCTCCTTTGCTGGCCCCGGAAAGTTTGAATTTTAATATAGACTAGAGTACCTATTTTTTCCTAGCGTTCCTCATTCGATTTTTTCTAAATCGTCTTTGATCTTCTTGTAGACTGTATCTAAATTCTTATCCTGCCTCGACTATGACTGCCTGTGGTATTGCTAGATTATTCTTATTAGTCTGTCTGTGTAGCTAACTAAGATTGAACATTTGGCAAAAGGTGTAAAACGAAACTCCCATTCTAGTCAGCAATAGCTCTATGCACTGAGTGCAGTCCTCTGGGATTGTCCATAATGTCTTTTCAAGTCTTCTAAATGTTTATGCTTTGACAATTACCAACAATAAAAAGGTGAATGACCACCAAGAAAGAATAAGATACTACTTTACTTTTGGTTTGGATAGGAGGACAATCCATACTACTACTGTTGCAGGGACAAATCTGTACAAACAGAACTATGGACACTAAATAGTGCATTGTTTATCAATTATAATAGGCGCAGGTAGACTTTCCACATACCTCAGAGATATCAGACTTTGAAGAACCCCCAATCTCCTTACTGACTAGATAGTGTGGCAGAGTCATTTAGCTCCTGAATTCATCGATTATG
Organism: Lissotriton helveticus; assembly: GCF_964261635.1. Lineage (NCBI taxonomy): Eukaryota > Metazoa > Chordata > Amphibia > Caudata > Salamandridae > Lissotriton > Lissotriton helveticus. The sequence continues at coordinate 49,089,345 of NC_136072.1, read as the reverse complement.
GATCCCCAATGACGATTATCCAACGCAGGACAAGAGTACGGAGTCAGAGTCCAGAAGTGTCAGAGGCACGGGCTCATGCATTGCAAATTGCAAAACCTTTTGGACGATTTTTTTACGGGAAGATGATGACTTCTTCGACCCAGTTACGCTCGGTGATGATGAACTTTTTCGCATTGGTGTCTCACTCTCTCCCACACTCTTAGTGTGGCTCACATATCTTGCAGGGGGTGTGCTGCTGACAGGGGTACTGGGTGTAAGTGAAGAAATGTTTGACGCTTCTTCCTCCTCGTCATCATCAGATGAAACATCAACAGATACAGTTTTTTGACTTGCAATTCGAGCTTCCTTGATCTCCTTTAGGTGCGCATGCCATTTGACAGTGTGCTGTCTGTCAAGATGACCTCTCTGGCCTCCGGTACCATAGTTGGTACCAAGCTTACCACGACTAACTCCAAGCTTACAAATGGTACAAATGGCTATGTTTTCCCTTGTTGTGCTAACACTAAAGAAGTCCCAAACTGCGGACTTCAAATGTCTGTGGGGGGCGGAGGAGGCGATACTGGTCATGCCAATGCCAGATGAAGTGGAGGATGTGTGTTGCCGAACTTTACTACGTTGTGCACTTGCAGCACTACTAGGGTAGGTGGTGGTGTACTAGTTATCTGCATTTGTGGTGGTCCCGTTGTCACGTCGCCATCATCATGCTCAGCAGCATTTCGGGATAGGGTAAAAATGTCTGTTTGCTGCATGCCCGCTGAGGCTGGAGTGATGCCTATGATGACTGCGTCGTCGTTGTGAGAGTCTTCATCAGCAGGAGTATACGCCACTTCTTCTTCAGCGTCATCATCACACTCCATAACTCTGAGACTTTCGGGGACCTTCCTTTTACGCTTAGCTACCTTTGTCAGATCATGGTGTGCCTCACTCTCAGACGGCAGTGGTAGTTCCCAACTTGGATCCATATCATCAGAAGGAAGGGGGCTTGAAGAAGATGTAGACACCATCCTTGATCTTTTACTTGCTAGGGATCTGGAAGACAATGAATGATCAGGAGGAGTGGCTTCCTCAAATGATACCTCGGCTTCAGTGTCGATTTCCTGATGTGCCCCTACTTCGGGAGGAACAACTATTGTGGGCACTTGTGCCGCTCCATGCACCTCTGCTTGCGCATCTCCTTGCGCTGCCTCTCCTTCCACATGTACTTGGGCTTGTACTACTTGCACAGGTGGTTGTTGTTGCGGCTGTGTTTGTTGAACACTCGTCAGATGAGCTACAACAACCTGTGTTGATTGAGGGATGCTGCTACTTTCTTGCGATGAGCCAACATCACTGGTCGATGGTGATTGAACAACTATACTGGCTGCCTCTGCAGCACTCAAGGGCTTGGACTTAAGTTGGCGTGGTGGTGGTGGCACTGAGCCCAATGGAGCGGGGTGCTGCTTCCAGCTTGGTACCCAGCAGACCCCGCTGCTGCTGCAGGCGTACTTTTTTTCCCAAAAAATGTGGCGGGCGGCACACCAGTCCCCTTGGTAAGTGGCGCCACTTGCTTCTTCTGCTCCTTTCTGGCAACTTTCTTGCTAGAGGAGCTACAGGGAACTTTTTATGGGGCCATCTTCTTCAGATGTCAGAACCGCAGGCCGATGTTGCACGAGTTGCAGAGTTGTCTTGTCTGTGGCCACACGTGACGTCGCGTGACGTTATGCTGCACACACCGCTGCAGGACTTCTTCCTGGCACTGGTGGTTCTCTTGTGCACCTAAAAGCAATGGAAGACAGAGGAACATCAGTTATACACCCCCAAAAATCGAAAAACACACAAAAATCAGCACAATCCCATGCCATCCATGCCCTCAATGATGTTTAAATTCAAGACACCCCACAGAAAGACTAGGCCCATGCACCACTGAGTACCCCTGGGCAAAAGGCCCCAACAACAGCCAAAAAATCGAAAAACACACAAAAATCACCACAATCCCATGCCATCCATGCCCTCAATGATGTTTAAATTCAAGACACCCCACGGAAAGACAAGGCCCATGCACCACTCACTACCCCTGGGCATAATGGATGAAAGCTAGGCAAAATGGGTGCAGGCCTGAGAACACTGCCTGCCTTCAAAATGGCCACTTGCACCCCAAGCACATGGCCAGGGCCTGCCTGTACCGGCACTCAAAATGGCCCCCACCCACATGGCCAGTCCCCATCAACCGTACACCCCAAAAAAACGAAAAACACACAAAAATCACCACAATCCAATGCCATCCATGCCCTCCATGATGTTTACATTAAAGAGAACCCACAGAAAGACTAGGCCCATGCACCACTGAGTACCCCTGGGCAAAAGGCCCCAACAACAGCCAAAAAATCGAAAAACACACACAAATCAGCACAATCCCATGCCATCCATGCCCTCAATGATGTTTGAATTCAAGAAACCCCACAGAAAGACTAGGCCCATGCACCACTCACTACCCCTGGGCGTAATGGATGAAAGCTAGGCAAAATGGGTGCAGGCCTGAGAACACTGCCTGCCTTCAAAATGGCAACTTGCACCCCAAGCACATGGCCAGGGCCTGCCTGTACCGGCACTCAAAATGGCCCCCACCCACATGGCCAGTCCCCATCAACAGTACACCCCAAAAAAACGAAAAACACAAAAAAATCACCACAATCCAATGCCATCCATGCCCTCCATGATGTTTACATTAAAGAGAACCCACAGAAAGACTAGGCCCATGCACCACTGAGTACCCCTGGGCAAAAGGCCCCAACAACAGCCAAAAAATCGAAAAACACACAAAAATCAGCACAATCCCATGCCATCCATGCCCTCAATGATGTTTAAATTCAACAAAACAGTTGTATCATGCACCCATAAATAACCCTGGTCCTACTGGATACTGTGGCTACCCGCAATATCTTTTATTTAATGTTCTGAAAAAGTTCCAAAATTGTAGTTGCAGCAACTGTAATGCCCCAAACAAACTTACTTGTGAAAGTTGATTTCTAATCCAAAAGTGATCCAAAGAAAGTCAAAAAGGCCTCAAATCCAAATATCCAGCAGCATCCATAAAAAGTAATCCTTCCAGGTCAAGATCCAAATGAAAGTGACCAGCACATGAAGAAAGCACTGGGAGGAGCCTGCTGGACAGGAACAGGAAGTTGGAGACTGTGGGGCACTCCCCCCCCCCAAAAATGGACTCCTTGCAAAAAAAGTGCAGGCAAATGTCAACCTTAGGAGTTATTCTGATAAAAATCATCATTTTTAGAAGGTTTATGCTGCTTGCTGGTGGATTCTTGTGCAAAATTGCAAATTTTGAAATTTCACGAGTGCGAGATTGTTGCTGCTCGCCGCATCTATGTGTTCGCAATTACGAACTCTCGCGATGCGTGCTGTGCAAGGTGGCGAGCCGCGATGACGTAATCGCAGTCGCCAAACTCCCACGGGATCCCGCAGCAAGATCCAAAATGGCGCAGCACACGCAAAATATGGAAAAAAACAACTCTGCAAACGCTGAATGATGGTAAGTGAACGCCGCGCGCCGCAAAATTGTATCACCAAGCAAAAAAATCCGCTGCGTGCGAATTTGCGGATTTTCGGCAAATTCGCGAGAGTTCGCGGATTGCGAATTTGCCGAAAATCCGCAAAATCCGCGAGCGGAACGGATTTTACGCCCACGCTTACTTATTTGGTGTAAATCTGTTCAGTAATTCCTGAGAAAATGACAGTTAAAATAATTCATACACCTATGGGCACGGTGGATCCGCGTATCCTAAGCGCAGCCTACGCGCACCCTGCCGTGCACGATCTGCATTTTAATTGGCTGTCAACACTCCAAATCAGGAAGTGTTGGCAGCCATCTTGTGCCTCGGTAGAACCGAGGCACAAGAAACCCCCCAAAAATGCTGCAAAACGTGAAAAGGGAGCAGGGTATACACACCCTGACCCCCTAGGCCTGCTCAGAGCAGGGTAGACACAACCTGACCCCCCAGGCCTGCTCAGGGGGTCCCACAAGGACCCCCAAGGCAAAAACATCTAACTTAATATAGGCGGGGGGCTCACGGCCCCCCCGCAGCCCCGGGGATCGCCACCCCCGGGGCTTGTTTGAAATGGGCGGGGGGCTCTCAGGCCCCCCCAGCACCGGGGACCGCAACCCCTGGTGCTTAAAAATATTTAATGAGGGGGGCTCTCAGGCCCACCCAGCCCCGGGGACCGCCACCCCCCGGGGCTTCTGAAAAATGTGGGAGGGGGCCACACGGCCCCCCCTCCTGGAGTCTTGTCTAGGCTCTGGGGACCGCCACCCCCCAGGGCCGGCTCCTGCAGTGTCCTGGGGTGCCCACCCCGGGACACTGTAATTTGCAATGACAGGGCGGGAGCCCCGCGGCTCCCACTCTGTCTTTGCAAACTGCTTTGCTTCATTGAAGCAGCCCCCCTCCATAAAAATATTAATTTAATTGGCCCTGCCCCGGGGGATGGGGTCCCCGGGGCCCAGAATTGGCCACAGGAGGGAGGCCACGGGGCCCCCTTCCCGTAAATTGTTTTAAAAAAATGTATATTTGGGGGTCAGGCCCTGGGGGATGGGGTCCCCAGGGCCCAAAAAAGTAAAAGGAAGGGGGGCACACAGCCCCCCTTTCAATTTTTTTTTTTTAAAAAAGACGTCCCTAGGCCCCGCCCCCTCACAAACACACTCTGCAAACACGCCCTGTGGCGCGTTTTAAACTGGAGAATTAATTCCCCTTCAATACTGAGGGGTCCCTGTGGGTCAACTGTCCCACCAGGTACCTCCAGTAAGCGCCACAGGGCTGCGTTGCAGAGAGGTGCTCCAGGCCATGCCCCTTTTTACACTTCTCTGCAACGCAGCCTTGTGGCGCTTACTTGAGGTACCTGGTCGGCTAGTTGGACCCCAGGGACCCCCAGGATTCCAGGGGACCTAATTCCCCAACTTAAAACGCGCCACAGGGCACGTTTGCACAGTAGTGAAGGGAGGGGGCCGGGGCCTGAGTTCACATGTGTGCAAACACGCCCTGTGGTGCGGTTTAAGTTGGGGAATTAATTCCTTGTCAATACTGAGGGTCCCTGGGGGCCAACTAGCCCACCAGGTACCTCTAGTAAGCGCCACGGAGCTGCGTTGCAGAGAGGTGTAAAAAGGGGCGTGGCTTCTGAACACATCTCTGCAACGCAGCCTCCTGGCGCATACTGGAGGGACCGGGTGGCCTAGTTGTCCCCCAGGGACCCACAGGATTGAGGAGGAATTAATTCTCTAACTTAAAATGTGCCACAGGGTGTGTTTACAGACATATCACCTTAGGCCACGCCTCCTTCCTTCACCACTGTGCAAACGCGCCATGTGGCGCGTTTTAAGTTGAGGAATTAATTCTCTTTCAATACTGAGGGCTTAATAGCCCAACAGGTATCTCCAGTATGCGCCAGGGAGCTGCATTGTAGACAGGTGTTCAGAGGCCATGCCCCTTTTTACACCTTGTTGCAACGCAGCTCTGTGGCGCTTACTGAAGGTACCTAATGGGCTAGTTTGACCCTAGGGACCCTTAGGATTAAAGGGGACTTAATCTCTTAACTTAGAACGGTGACAGGGCACGTTTACACAGTGGTGAAGACAGGGGAGGGGCCTGACGTGATGTGTACAAACACGCCCTGTGGCGCGTTTTAAGTTGGGGAAAAAATTCCACTTCAAACCTGAGGGACCATGCGGGCCAAGTAGCCTACCAGGTGCTTCCAGGAAGTGCCACTGTGCTGCTTTGCAGAGAGGTGGTGCAGGCTGTGCCCCTTTTTACACCTTTCTGCTACGCAGCTCTGTGGCGCTTACTGGATGCACTACGAATTCTGATTTACTCACCTGTTATCAGGAGAGGCCTCAGTGCAGCATCTTTGAGCCCAGTACTGATACTGAAAAGTAATTCTAACCATACTTACCAGTAACTTGAATTTCCTTCTATAGACTTTCACTTGGAAAATCTTCTAAGTGTGGAGTTTTGCAACTTTTAAATATTCACCTAAAATCATCCGAACAACGAATTTCGATTTACTCAGCTGTTATCAGGAGAGAACCCAGTGCTGCATCTTTTATCGCAGCACTGACCCTGAAAAGTGATTCTAACCATACTTACAAGTAACTTGTATTTCCTTCCATAGGAATCCATTGTCTGGTTTTCACCAGAAAAGTTTCTAAGTGTCTATTTTCACAAACTACAAATATTCCTTAAAAATCGCCTGTATGACTTAAATGCATTCTTTCAACTGTTTACAGGAGATGCACCAGTGCTGGATCCAGGATCCACCACTGAGTAAGAAAAAGTAACGATAACACTACTTACTTGCTAAGTGAATTTCTTCCCTTTTTAAAAAAAAAGAAATAAATATATTTTTATTTGCATCGAGGGGAACAGAAAAAAAAAAAAAGAAGCAATAAATGTCTACATACAATTTAGGCAAGATCAATAAATTAGCATATCCAAAGCAAGAAAATACATGAATCAAAAGTAAAGTAGAGGCCAACCACAAAAATACTAAAAACAAAATAGGAAAAATAGACTGTGATTAAGACATTATTAGTCCCCATATTCTGTCCAATTTTCATTTCATCTGCAGACCCCTTTTTACAGCAAGAGCATGCTCCATATTATATATTTCCTTTACAAGGCTCCACCACTCCATAACCGTTTGTGTTTTTTTTTAACCCAAACTCTAGCAATAACCAACCTTGCGCATGTAACTAGAATGTTCAGCAAATTACATAATGCATTGTTGCCCCCCGATAAGCCCACCAACACATCCATTGATGAAAATGCAATAGAGCTAGCAAGTCTATCAGAAACAACTTTAGTTACTCCATCCCAGAATTCAGAAAGGTGCGGGCAGGAAAAGAACATGTGAATAATAGCTCCACTTAAATCACATTTTGGGCATTTCGTACGATCACTGAAGTTATTATTTGTTGCCCATTTAAGAATCCTCTCCGGAGTATAATAAAGTTGGCATATGGTTTTAAACAACTGAAGTTTAAGACTTGATGATTGAACAGATAAGTTTAAGCTATTAAGAGACGAAGTAATCAAATCTGATGATACATTCTTTGATAGCTTTCTGCTCCATTTCTCAGCTAATTTTGTGATATCGTTAGTATTATAGCCAGAAAAAATCTTATACCCTATGCTGATCAGGGCTTTATCTGCTTCTCTATAAATACAGTTCCAAACTTCAGAATCTGAGACAGTGATAAACTCTAATTTTCTTAATAAATACTCCTTAATCTGATAGCATTTAAACCGAGCCACCTCTGGCAATTTATAACATATCTTCAATTGCTCAAATACCATGAATCCCTTGTGGTCATATAGGACACCCAATGTTTTAATGCCAGAGTCTGATATTAAACGACAAGCTGAATCCTGAAAAATTGCCGGTAAACCCGGATTACACCACAAGGGTGTTTTATTATGAAAAAGAGAAACCTTACTCTTAACCAGAATGGAGCGCCAAATATTAACTGTATCCCGTACCGTCTTAAACTTTACCCGTTTAAAGTAATTGGGGTCGTTTAGCCTATAAAGAAAATAATTTGCATCTAGTCCTAATAAAAATCTATGGAAATATAAGCATTTATCGGGGATCAGCAAGCTACGAAAATGGGTCAAAAAAGCCGACCAATAATAAAGTTTAATATCCGGCAGAGCTAGTCCTCCTTGATTAAAAGGAAGTTTAAGTGACGACACAGCCCGTCGGGCTTTCTCATACCCCCATATAAAACTACTAATAATACCCTCTAGTCTAAGAAAATCAGAATTATTTACCCGTAGGGGAATCGAACGAAAAAGATATAAGTATTTTGGTAATATTTTCATCTTCACCAAGTTTATTCGGCCAATAATACTAAGTGGTAGCTTGTGCCATTTCTTAAATAGCATAGCAGTCTCTTTTAGTAATGGTTCATAATTCAATGCCACAATTAAATCAATATTCGAGGAGATTTTTACCCCCAAATAAGTTGCTACATCACATATCCCTGAAACTGGGGCTGATGTCTGATGATTCATAATAACCTGAGTTTTGCTAGTATTAAGTCGATAACCTGAAACTAAGCCATATTTCCCTGCTTCTGCTATAATACCCTTCATAGCTTGAAACACGTTGGTAGAAAAAACTGCTACATCATCTGCATACACAGTAATATCAAGAGAATTTGAACCATTTAAAAAAGGGCAAATTAAAGCCTGACTCTGAAGTGCAATCAGAAAAGGTTCCATACCCAAAGCAAATAGCAGGGGTGACAAAGGACACCCCTGCCGTGTCCCTCTCCTGATTGAAAAAGTAGAAGAGCAATTTCCCAAGTAACATACCTTGCCCATAGGATCATCATACAGCGATTGGATCCATCTCAAGAATCGGCCTTTGATACCAAACGCCTGCAATGCAGCCCATAAAAAACCCCACCCCACTCGGTCGAATGCCTTCTCGGCATCTAATAAAATCATACCGAGTGGGGTCAGTTGGGTCCGTGCAGCATCAAAAGCAGAGATAGGCATATTAATATGTGCTGTGGTGTCTCGTTTTGGGATAAACCCATGTTGCTGAGAAGATACAAGCTGAGACATTAATGGTGCCAGCCTAGTTGCCAGTGTTTTTGCAAAGATTTTAGCATCACTATTGATGAGCGAGATTGGTCTATAGGAGCCTCTCTCCTGAGGCGGTTTGCCCTTTTAAAAAAAAAAAAAATTGGGTAAGGTTCCAAGACTTTGGTGCCTGCTCCCCATTGCCAATAGCATGAATCACTTTAATTAATAGCGGTATTAATTCCTCCATACAGTGTTTAAATAATTCCAAAGGAATAGAATCCTCACCTACAGCCTTGCCAGCTGCTAAGGAGTTGATAGCATTTCTAATTTCTGCCATTGTAATATCTGCCGCAAGTTGATCAGATTGTTCAGGCTCCATAGTCTTGACTCTATTTACCGCAATATAATTTTTAATATTATCCTCCGTGACTGCAATTTCTGGTGTATAAAGATTTTGATAAAACAATGCAAACTGTTGCAATATTAATTTGGGATCTAAAAACAATTGGTTATTATCCCCTTTAATTTCTTTGATAACATTCTGAGCTCTGTCTTCAGCCACTTTATAAGCTAAGATTTTACCAATCTTATCGCCATTTTCATATTGATCAAGTTGATATTTCTTTAATTTACTAATACTCTTTGCCCTAAGGATATTTTTTAGAGCTACTTTAAGTTTGATTCATTTGAAGTTTAACGTATCCAAATTAGTTACCCCAGTTACTAAGGCTTCGGATATTTGATGTTCAATATTTAGTATTTCTGCCAGCATTTTCTCATTTTGGCATTGGCGCTCTTTATTTTGCCGCCATATAAACTGCTGTGTGAATCCACGTATGCTTGCCTTACAGGCATCCCATACTGTCAAAGGTCGGGCAGAGTACATATTTATATCAATAAATTCCTTTATATGCGCTTTGAGTTGGTTCACAAAATTAAGATCCATAAATAAGTATCTGGGAAATGACAAAAGACGAGGAGAAGGTCTCACTGTTGTAACCTCAAATGTTAGACGGATCGGATTGTGGTCCGAGGTTACCCTTGGACAAATTGCTATAGAGCTAGTTCTAAGAATAGAATCTGATACCCATACCATATCTATTCGTGAGCATAATTTATGTGCTGCAGAATAGTAAGTGTAGCCAGCTATATTGGGGTATAAACATCTCCAAGCATCTTTAAGAAGATGGATTGCTGCAAGATCTATGATTGCAGCCCTAGTTTTCCTCATTCTCTGAAACGAGCTCTTTCTAGTGGTATCCAAATTATAATTCATGATACAATTGAAGTCTCCAAGCATAATATATTCGCCATCCCAAGCGAGTAATTCCATATTAATCTAGTCAATAATTTTTGGTTCATCTTGATTTGACGCATAAACCCCACATATTGTATATTTACAGCCTTCCAGTATTATCTGTACGATAGCCCATCTGCCCGCCTTATCAGTTAAAGTTCTACATATTTCAACCTTAAAATGTTTATGTTTTAGTATTGCAACAAAAGAGGGGACTGGGCTGTTCCTAGGGGATAGGTGCAGGTCAAAGAGTGTGGATAAAGGAGGGTGGTTAAATGGTAACCATCCACTGGGTATCCATTTTGTTGGATATAGTGGCCTCACACACCCTTGCAGGTGTCATGCTTCATCATGGGCCGTTGCTCCTCGTTGGGTGGGCGGTGCAATACCCAACGGGGCTACACCTCAAAAGAGGGGCTCTTTGGCGGAGATATTTTTCCAACTGCCCATGGGTGAAGTGTGGGTGAGGGGCCAGGGGTGGTAGTAGACGGATAGTGAAGTTAAAATAACGCAAGAGTACCAGAGGGAATTTTATTCTGATGGTCCCGTGCGTTAACTAAAAACAATAGTTAGTCTGGGAGTTATGGAAGGTTAAGTATTCCGTACTCAAGACTATACTATAAAGTGGCGGTAGTGGTCGACATGTTTCTCGCATGGGGCAAGGTTACCCGCGATTCATCAGGACCTTAAGTCTTGCTGTCTACTGTGTTTCTGATCTGCCTAAGTATCAGTATTCACATCAATAGTATGGAAAGTACCTGTTTATACAATGTTCCAAACCTGGTAGAGGAAGCAAAGGGGAGAGAACAAAGTTTAACATCTCATAAACAGATATGGTGCTGATTTCCACATATAAGTTGACCTGGTGCACTGGGTGGCATGCTAGTGTTGGTGACTACTAGCAATGACCGTGACGTTAAAACCACTAGTGAAAATCTCCTGGTAGAACTGTGATAAGTGGAATGCTCAACCAGTAAGTGGAGATAGCCCTAGTGACATTTTCAGACCATGCAGAAATTTAAAACAGGAAAAGTTGCAGCCATGCTGTTAAACTTGCAGCAAAAAACACAGTTGATGGACAGAATGTAGAACAATGTCATACATTCACCCCAGTACAAGGATCTGGGCCTAAATCCATCGTTTTTTGCACTCCACACCACCCTGGGTTAGACACTGGCTATATGCAAATCAGCTCTGACCCTGTGCCTCATGGGAACAGTCCAGTCCGAACTACCAAGCCATGTCTTTCCCAGACCGGAATCAAGCATCCAAGGACCGGTTTCTGGCTATCAGCCTTCATTCAGCCTGGATAGCTTGACTCCAGTGGTGTGGAGAGCCTGGGACTCACGTCTGAGCATACCCAGCCCACTCGGGGTCAAAATTGCAAAAAACACAGTTGATGGACAGAATGTAGAACAATGTCATACATTCACCCCAGTACAAGGATCTGGGCCTAAATCCATCGTTTTTTTGCACTCCACACCACCCTGGGTTAGACACTGGCTATATGCAAATCAGCTCTGACCCTGTGCCTCATGGGAACAGTCCAATCCGAACTACCAAGCCATGTCTTTCCCAGACCGGAATCAAGCATCCAAGGACCGGTTTCTGGCTATCAGCCTTCATTCAGCCTGGATAGCTTGACTCCAGTGGTGTGGAGAGCCTGGGACTCACGTCTGAGCATACCCAGCCCACTCGGGGTGAAAATTGCAAAAAACACAGTTGATGGACAGAATGTAGAACAATGTCATACATTCACCCCAGTACAAGGATCTGGGCCTAAATCCATCGTTTTTTTGCACTCCACACCACCCTGGATTAGACACTGGCTATATGCAAATAAGCTCTGACCCTGTGCCTCATGGGAACAGTCCAGTCCGAACTACCAAGCCATGTCTTTCCCAGACCGGAATCAAGCATCCAAGGACCGGTTTCTGGCTATCAGCCTTCATTCAGCCTGGATAGCTTGACTCCAGTGGTGTGGAGAGCCTGGGACTCACGTCTGAGCATACCCAGCCCACTCGGGGTGAAAATTGCAAAAAACACAGTTGATGGACAGAATGTAGAACAATGTCATACATTCACCCCAGTACAAGGATCTGGGCCTAAATCCATCGTTTTTTTGCACTCCACACCACCCTGGGTTAGACACTGGCTATATGCAAATCAGCTCTGACCCTGTGCCTCATGGGAACAGTCCAGTCCGAACTACCAAGCCATGTCTTTCCCAGACCGGAATCAAGCATCCAAGGACCGGTTTCTGGCTATCAGCCTTCATTCAGCCTGGATAGCTTGACTCCAGTGGTGTGGAGAGCCTCGTCTGAGCATACCCAGCCCACTCGGGGTGAAAATTGCAAAAAACATAGTTGATGGACAGAATGTAGAACAATGTCATACATTCACCCCAGTACAAGGATCTGGGCCTAAATCCATCGTTTTTTTGCACTCCACACCACCCTGGGTTAGACACTGGCTATATGCAAATCAGCTCTGACCCTGTGCCTCATGGGAACAGTCCAGTCCGAACTACCAAGCCATGTCTTTCCCAGACCGGAATCAAGCATCCAAGGACCGGTTTCTGGCTATCAGCCTTCATTCAGCCTGGATAGCTTGACTCCAGTGGTGTGGAGAGCCTGGGACTCACGTCATACCCAGCCCACTCGGGGTGAAAATTGCAAAAACACAGTTGATGGACAGAATGTAGAACAATGTCATACATTCACCCCAGTACAAGGATCTGGGCCTAAATCCATCTTTTTTTGCACTCCACACCACCCTGGGTTAGACAATGGCTATATGCAAATCAGCTCTGACCCTGTGCCTCATGGGAACAGTCCAGTCCGAACTACCAAGCCATGTCTTTCCCAGACCGGAATCAAGCATCCAAGGACCGGTTTCTGGCTATCAGCCTTCATTCAGCCTGGATAGCTTGACTCCAGTGGTGTGGAGAGCCTGGGACTCACGTCTGAGCATACCCAGCCCACTCGGGGTGAAAATTGCAAAAAACACAGTTGATGGACAGAATGTAGAACAATGTCATACATTCACCCCAGTACAAGGATCTGGGCCTAAATCCATCGTTTTTTTGCACTCCACACCACCCTGGGTTAGACACTGGCTATATGCAAATCAGCTCTGACCCTGTGCCTCATGGGAATAGTCCAGTCCGAACTATCAAGCCATGTCTTTCCCAGACCGGAATCAAGCATCCAAGGACCGGTTTCTGGCTATCAGCCTTCATTCAGCCTGGATAGCTTGACTCCAGTGGTGTGGAGAGCCTGGGACTCACGTCTGAGCATACCCAGCCCACTCGGAGTGAAAATTGCAAAAAACACAGTTGATGGACAGAATGTAGAACAATGTCATACATTCACCCCAGTACAAGGATCTAGGCCTAAATCCATCGTTTTTTTGCACTCCACACCACCCTGGGTTAGACACTGGCTATATGCAAATCAGCTCTGACCCTGTGCCTCATGGGAACAGTCCAGTCCGAACTACCAAGCCATGTCTTTCCCAGACCGGAATCAAGCATCCAAGGACCGGTTTCTGGCTATCAGCCTTCATTCAGCCTGGATAGCTTGACTCCAGTGGTGTGGAGAGCCTGGGACTCACGTCTGAGCATACCCAGCCCACTCGGGGTGAAAATTGCAAAAAACACAGTTGATGGACAGAATGTAGAACAATGTCATACATTCACCCCAGTACAAGGATCTGGGCCTAAATCCATCGTTTTTTTGCACTCCACACCACCCTGGGTTAGACACTGGCTATATGCAAATCAGCTCTGACCCTGTGCCTCATGGGAACAGTCCAGTCCGAACTACCAAGCCATGTCTTTCCCAGACCGGAATCAAGCATCCAAGGACCGGTTTCTGGCTATCAGCCTTCATTCAGCCTGGATAGCTTGACTCCAGTGGTGTGGAGAGCCTGGGACTCACGTCTGAGCATACCCAGCCCACTCGGGGTGAAAATTGCAAAAAACACAGTTGATGGACAGAATGTAGAACAATGTCATACATTCACCCCAGTACAAGGATATGGGCCTAAATCCATCGTTTTTTTTGCACTCCACACCACCCTGGGTTAGACACTGGCTATATGCAAATCAGCTCTGACCCTGTGCCTCATGGGAACAGTCCAGTCCGAACTACCAAGCCATGTCTTTCCCAGACCGGAATCAAGCATCCAAGGACCGGTTTCTGGCTATCAGCCTTCATTCAGCCTGGGTAGCTTGACTCCAGTGGTGTGGAGAGCCTGGGACTCACGTCTGAGCATACCCAGCCCACTCGGGGTGAAAATTGCAAAAAACACAGTTGATGGACAGAATGTAGAACAATGTCATACATTCACCCCAGTACAAGCATCTGGGCCTAAATCCATCGTTTTTTTTTCTCCACTCCACACCACCCTGGGTTAGACACTGGCTATATGCAAATCAGCTCTGACCCTGTGCCTCATGGGAACAGTCCAGTCCGAACTACCAAGCCATGTCTTTCCCAGACCGGAATCAAGCATCCAAGGACCAGTTTCTGGCTATCAGCCTTCATTCAGCCTGGATAGCTTGACTCCAGTGGTGTGGAGAGCCTGGGACTCACGTCTGAGCATACCCAGCCCACTCGGGGTGAAAATTGCAAAAAACACAGTTGATGGACAGAATGTAGAACAATGTCATACATTCACCCCAGTACAAGGATCTGGGCCTAAATCCATCGTTTTTTTGCACTCCACACCACCCTGGGTTAGACACTGGCTATATGCAAATCAGCTCTGACCCTGTGCCTCATGGGAACAGTCCAGTCCGAACTACCAAGCCATGTCTTTCCCAGACCGGAATCAAGCATCCAAGGACCGGTTTCTGGCTATCAGCCTTCATTCAGCCTGGATAGCTTGACTCCAGTGGTGTGGAGAGCCTGGGACTCACGTCTGAGCATACCCAGCCCACTCGGGGTGAAAATTGCAAAAAACACAGTTGATGGACAGAATGTAGAACAATGTCATACATTCACCCCAGTACAAGGATCTGGGCCTAAATCCATCGTTTTTTTGCACTCCACACCACCCTGGGTTAGACACTGGCTATATGCAAATCAGCTCTGACCCTGTGCCTCATGGGAATAGTCCAGTCCGAACTATCAAGCCATGTCTTTCCCAGACCGGAATCAAGCATCCAAGGACCGGTTTCTGGCTATCAGCCTTCATTCAGCCTGGATAGCTTGACTCCAGTGGTGTGGAGAGCCTGGGACTCACGTCTGAGCATACCCAGCCCACTCGGGGTGAAAATTGCAAAAAACACAGTTGATGGACAGAATGTAGAACAATGTCATACATTCACCCCAGTACAAGGATCTAGGCCTAAATCCATCGTTTTTTTGCACTCCACACCACCCTGGGTTAGACACTGGCTATATGCAAATCAGCTCTGACCCTGTGCCTCATGGGAACAGTCCAGTCCGAACTACCAAGCCATGTCTTTCCCAGACCGGAATCAAGCATCCAAGGACCGGTTTCTGGCTATCAGCCTTCATTCAGCCTGGATAGCTTGACTCCAGTGGTGTGGAGAGCCTGGGACTCACGTCTGAGCATGCCCAGCCCACTCAGGGTGAAAATTGCAAAAAACACAGTTGATGGACAGAATGTAGAACAATGTCATACATTCACCCCAGTACAAGGATCTGGGCCTAAATCCATCGTTTTTTTGCACTCCACACCACCCTGGGTTAGACACTGGCTATATGCAAATCAGCTCTGACCCTGTGCCTCATGGGAACAGTCCAGTCCGAACTACCAAGCCATGTCTTTCCCAGACCGGAATCAAGCATCCAAGGACCGGTTTCTGGCTATCAGCCTTCATTCAGCCTGGATAGCTTGACTCCAGTGGTGTGGAGAGCCTGGGACTCACGTCTGAGCATACCCAGCCCACTCGGGGTGAAAATTGCAAAAAACACAGTTCTGGGGCTAAATCCATCGTTTTTTTGCACTCCACACCACCCTGGGTTAGACACTGGCTATATGCAAATCAGCTCTGACCCTGTGCCTCGTGGGAACAGTCCAGTCCGAACTACCAAGCCATGTCTTTCCCAGACCGGAATCAAGCATCCAAGGACCGGTTTCTGGCTATCAGCCTTCATTCAGCCTGGATAGCTTGACTCCAGTGGTGTGGAGAGCCTGGGACTCACGTCTGAGCATACCCAGCCCACTCGGGGTGAAAATTGCAAAAAACACAGTTGATGGACAGAATGTAGAACAATGTCATACATTCACCCCAGTACAAGGATCTGGGCCTAATTCCATCGTTTTTTTGCACTCCACACCACCCTGGGTTAGACACTGGCTATATGCAAATCAGCTCTGACCCTGTGCCTCATGGGAACAGTCCAGTCCGAACTACCAAGCCATGTCTTTCCCAGACCGGAATCAAGCATCCAAGGACCGGTTTCTGGCTATCAGCCTTCATTCAGCCTGGATAGCTTGACTCCAGTGGTGTGGAGAGCCTGGGACTCACGTCTGAGCATACCCAGCCCACTCGGGGTGAAAATAGCAAAAAACACAGTTGATGGACAGAATGTAGAACAATGTCATACATTCACCCCAGTACAAGGATCTGGGCCTAAATCCATCGTTTTTTTGCACTCCACACCACCCTGGGTTAGACACTGGCTATATGCAAATCAGCTCTGACCCTGTGCCTCATGGGAGCAGTCCAGTCCGAACTACCAAGCCATGTCTTTCCCAGACCGGAATCAAGCATCCAAGGACCGGTTTCTGGCTATCAGCCTTCATTCAGCCTGGATAGCTTGACTCCAGTGGTGTGGAGAGCCTGGGACTCACGTCTGAGCATACCCAGCCAACTCGGGGTGAAAATTGCAAAAAACACAGTTGATGGACAGAATGTAGAACAATGTCATACATTCACCCCAGTACAAGGATCTGGGCCTAAATCCATCGTTTTTTTGCACTCCAGACCACCCTGGGTTAGACACTGGCTATATGCAAATCAGCTCTGACCCTGTGCCTCGTGGGAATAGTCCAGTCCGAACTATCAAGCCATGTCTTTCCCAGACCGGAATCAAGCATCCAAGGACCGGTTTCTGGCTATCAGCCTTCATTCAGCCTGGATAGCTTGACTCCAGTGGTGTGGAGAGCCTGGGACTCACGTCTGAGCATACCCAGCCCACTCGGGGTGAAAATTGCAAAAAACACAGTTGATGGACAGAATGTAGAACAATGTCATACATTCACCCCAGTACAAGGATCTGGGCCTAATTCCATCGTTTTTTTGCACTCCACACCACCCTGGGTTAGACACTGGCTATATGCAAATCAGCTCTGACCCTGTGCCTCATGGGAACAGTCCAGTCCGAACTACCAAGCCATGTCTTTCCCAGACCGGAATCAAGCATTCAAGGACCGGTTTCTGGCTATCAGCCTTCATTCAGCCTGGATAGCTTGACTCCAGTGGTGTGGAGAGCCTCGTCTGAGCATACCCAGCCCACTCGGGGTGAAAATTGCAAAAAACATAGTTGATGGACAGAATGTAGAACAATGTCATACATTCACCCCAGTACAAGGATCTGGGCCTAAATCCATCGTTTTTTTGCACTCCACACCACCCTGGGTTAGACACTGGCTATATGCAAATCAGCTCTGACCCTGTGCCTCATGGGAACAGTCCAGTCCGAACTACCAAGCCATGTCTTTCCCAGACCGGAATCAAGCATCCAAGGACCGGTTTCTGGCTATCAGCCTTCATTCAGCCTGGATAGCTTGACTCCAGTGGTGTGGAGAGCCTGGGACTCACGTCATACCCAGCCCACTCGGGGTGAAAATTGCAAAAACACAGTTGATGGACAGAATGTAGAACAATGTCATACATTCACCCCAGTACAAGGATCTGGGCCTAAATCCATCTTTTTTTGCACTCCACACCACCCTGGGTTAGACACTGGCTATATGCAAATCAGCTCTGACCCTGTGCCTCATGGGAACAGTCCAGTCCGAACTACCAAGCCATGTCTTTCCCAGACCGGAATCAAGCATCCAAGGACCGGTTTCTGGCTATCAGCCTTCATTCAGCCTGGATAGCTTGACTCCAGTGGTGTGGAGAGCCTGGGACTCACGTCTGAGCATACCCAGCCCACTCGGGGTGAAAATTGCAAAAAACACAGTTGATGGACAGAATGTAGAACAATGTCATACATTCACCCCAGTACAAGGATCTGGGCCTAAATCCATCGTTTTTTTGCACTCCACACCACCCTGGGTTAGACACTGGCTATATGCAAATCAGCTCTGACCCTGTGCCTCATGGGAACAGTCCAGTCCGAACTACCAAGCCATGTCTTTCCCAGACCGGAATCAAGCATCCAAGGACCGGTTTCTGGCTATCAGCCTTCATTCAGCCTGGATAGCTTGACTCCAGTGGTGTGGAGAGCCTGGGACTCACGTCTGAGCATACCCAGCCCACTCGGGTGAAAATTGCAAAAAACACAGTTGATGGACAGAATGTAGAACAATGTCATACATTCACCCCAGTACAAGGATCTGGGCCTAAATCCATCGTTTTTTTTGCACTCCACACCACCCTGGGTTAGACACTGGCTATATGCAAATCAGCTCTGACCCTGTGCCTCATGGGAACAGTCCAGTCCGAACTACCAAGCCATGTCTTTCCCAGACCGGAATCAAGCATCCAAGGACCGGTTTCTGGCTATCAGCCTTCATTCAGCCTGGGTAGCTTGACTCCAGTGGTGTGGAGAGCCTGGGACTCACGTCTGAGCATACCCAGCCCACTCGGGGTGAAAATTGCAAAAAACACAGTTGATGGACAGAATGTAGAACAATGTCATACATTCACCCCAGTACAAGGATCTGGGCCTAAATCCATCGTTTTTTTTTTTCCACTCCACACCACCCTGGGTTAGACACTGGCTATATGCAAATCAGCTCTGACCCTGTGCCTCATGGGAACAGTCCAGTCCGAACTACCAAGCCATGTCTTTCCCAGACCGGAATCAAGCATCCAAGGACCGGTTTCTGGCTATCAGCCTTCATTCAGCCTGGATAGCTTGACTCCAGTGGTGTGGAGAGCCTGGGACTCACGTCTGAGCATACCCAGCCCACTCGGGGTGAAAATTGCAAAAAACACAGTTGATGGACAGAATGTAGAACAATGTCATACATTCACCCCAGTACAAGGATCTGGGCCTAAATCCATCGTTTTTTTGCACTCCACACCACCCTGGGTTAGACACTGGCTATATGCAAATCAGCTCTGACCCTGTGCCTCATGGGAACAGTCCAGTCCGAACTACCAAGCCATGTCTTTCCCAGACCGGAATCAAGCATCCAAGGACCGGTTTCTGGCTATCAGCCTTCATTCAGCCTGGATAGCTTGACTCCAGTGGTGTGGAGAGCCTGGGACTCACGTCTGAGCATACCCAGCCCACTCGGGGTGAAAATTGCAAAAAACACAGTTGATGGACAGAATGTAGAACAATGTCATACATTCACCCCAGTACAAGGATCTGGGCCTAAATCCATCGTTTTTTTGCACTCCACACCACCCTGGGTTAGACACTGGCTATATGCAAATCAGCTCTGACCCTGTGCCTCATGGGAATAGTCCAGTCCGAACTATCAAGCCATGTCTTTCCCAGACCGGAATCAAGCATCCAAGGACCGGTTTCTGGCTATCAGCCTTCATTCAGCCTGGATAGCTTGACTCCAGTGGTGTGGAGAGCCTGGGACTCACGTCTGAGCATACCCAGCCCACTCGGAGTGAAAATTGCAAAAAACACAGTTGATGGACAGAATGTAGAACAATGTCATACATTCACCCCAGTACAAGGATCTAGGCCTAAATCCATCGTTTTTTTGCACTCCACACCACCCTGGGTTAGACACTGGCTATATGCAAATCAGCTCTGACCCTGTGCCTCATGGGAACAGTCCAGTCCGAACTACCAAGCCATGTCTTTCCCAGACCGGAATCAAGCATCCAAGGACCGGTTTCTGGCTATCAGCCTTCATTCAGCCTGGATAGCTTGACTCCAGTGGTGTGGAGAGCCTGGGACTCACGTCTGAGCATACCCAGCCCACTCGGGGTGAAAATTGCAAAAAACACAGTTGATGGACAGAATGTAGAACAATGTCATACATTCACCCCAGTACAAGGATCTGGGCCTAAATCCATCGTTTTTTTGCACTCCACACCACCCTGGGTTAGACACTGGCTATATGCAAATCAGCTCTGACCCTGTGCCTCATGGGAACAGTCCAGTCCGAACTACCAAGCCATGTCTTTCCCAGACCGGAATCAAGCATCCAAGGACCGGTTTCTGGCTATCAGCCTTCATTCAGCCTGGATAGCTTGACTCCAGTGGTGTGGAGAGCCTGGGACTCACGTCTGAGCATACCCAGCCCACTCGGGGTGAAAATTGCAAAAAACACAGTTGATGGACAGAATGTAGAACAATGTCATACATTCACCCCAGTACAAGGATATGGGCCTAAATCCATCGTTTTTTTTGCACTCCACACCACCCTGGGTTAGACACTGGCTATATGCAAATCAGCTCTGACCCTGTGCCTCATGGGAACAGTCCAGTCCGAACTACCAAGCCATGTCTTTCCCAGACCGGAATCAAGCATCCAAGGACCGGTTTCTGGCTATCAGCCTTCATTCAGCCTGGGTAGCTTGACTCCAGTGGTGTGGAGAGCCTGGGACTCACGTCTGAGCATACCCAGCCCACTCGGGGTGAAAATTGCAAAAAACACAGTTGATGGACAGAATGTAGAACAATGTCATACATTCACCCCAGTACAAGCATCTGGGCCTAAATCCATCGTTTTTTTTTCTCCACTCCACACCACCCTGGGTTAGACACTGGCTATATGCAAATCAGCTCTGACCCTGTGCCTCATGGGAACAGTCCAGTCCGAACTACCAAGCCATGTCTTTCCCAGACCGGAATCAAGCATCCAAGGACCGGTTTCTGGCTATCAGCCTTCATTCAGCCTGGATAGCTTGACTCCAGTGGTGTGGAGAGCCTGGGACTCACGTCTGAGCATACCCAGCCCACTCGGGGTGAAAATTGCAAAAAACACAGTTGATGGACAGAATGTAGAACAATGTCATACATTCACCCCAGTACAAGGATCTGGGCCTAAATCCATCGTTTTTTTGCACTCCACACCACCCTGGGTTAGACACTGGCTATATGCAAATCAGCTCTGACCCTGTGCCTCATGGGAACAGTCCAGTCCGAACTACCAAGCCATGTCTTTCCCAGACCGGAATCAAGCATCCAAGGACCGGTTTCTGGCTATCAGCCTTCATTCAGCCTGGATAGCTTGACTCCAGTGGTGTGGAGAGCCTGGGACTCACGTCTGAGCATACCCAGCCCACTCGGGGTGAAAATTGCAAAAAACACAGTTGATGGACAGAATGTAGAACAATGTCATACATTCACCCCAGTACAAGGATCTGGGCCTAAATCCATCGTTTTTTTGCACTCCACACCACCCTGGGTTAGACACTGGCTATATGCAAATCAGCTCTGACCCTGTGCCTCATGGGAATAGTCCAGTCCGAACTATCAAGCCATGTCTTTCCCAGACCGGAATCAAGCATCCAAGGACCGGTTTCTGGCTATCAGCCTTCATTCAGCCTGGATAGCTTGACTCCAGTGGTGTGGAGAGCCTGGGACTCACGTCTGAGCATACCCAGCCCACTCGGGGTGAAAATTGCAAAAAACACAGTTGATGGACAGAATGTAGAACAATGTCATACATTCACCCCAGTACAAGGATCTAGGCCTAAATCCATCGTTTTTTTGCACTCCACACCACCCTGGGTTAGACACTGGCTATATGCAAATCAGCTCTGACCCTGTGCCTCATGGGAACAGTCCAGTCCGAACTACCAAGCCATGTCTTTCCCAGACCGGAATCAAGCATCCAAGGACCGGTTTCTGGCTATCAGCCTTCATTCAGCCTGGATAGCTTGACTCCAGTGGTGTGGAGAGCCTGGGACTCACGTCTGAGCATGCCCAGCCCACTCAGGGTGAAAATTGCAAAAAACACAGTTGATGGACAGAATGTAGAACAATGTCATACATTCACCCCAGTACAAGGATCTGGGCCTAAATCCATCGTTTTTTTGCACTCCACACCACCCTGGGTTAGACACTGGCTATATGCAAATCAGCTCTGACCCTGTGCCTCATGGGAACAGTCCAGTCCGAACTACCAAGCCATGTCTTTCCCAGACCGGAATCAAGCATCCAAGGACCGGTTTCTGGCTATCAGCCTTCATTCAGCCTGGATAGCTTGACTCCAGTGGTGTGGAGAGCCTGGGACTCACGTCTGAGCATACCCAGCCCACTCGGGGTGAAAATAGCAAAAAACACAGTTGATGGACAGAATGTAGAACAATGTCATACATTCACCCCAGTACAAGGATCTGGGCCTAAATCCATCGTTTTTTTGCACTCCACACCACCCTGGGTTAGACACTGGCTATATGCAAATCAGCTCTGACCCTGTGCCTCATGGGAGCAGTCCAGTCCGAACTACCAAGCCATGTCTTTCCCAGACCGGAATCAAGCATCCAAGGACCGGTTTCTGGCTATCAGCCTTCATTCAGCCTGGATAGCTTGACTCCAGTGGTGTGGAGAGCCTGGGACTCACGTCTGAGCATACCCAGCCAACTCGGGGTGAAAATTGCAAAAAACACAGTTGATGGACAGAATGTAGAACAATGTCATACATTCACCCCAGTACAAGGATCTGGGCCTAAATCCATCGTTTTTTTGCACTCCAGACCACCCTGGGTTAGACACTGGCTATATGCAAATCAGCTCTGACCCTGTGCCTCGTGGGAATAGTCCAGTCCGAACTATCAAGCCATGTCTTTCCCAGACCGGAATCAAGCATCCAAGGACCGGTTTCTGGCTATCAGCCTTCATTCAGCCTGGATAGCTTGACTCCAGTGGTGTGGAGAGCCTGGGACTCACGTCTGAGCATACCCAGCCCACTCGGGGTGAAAATTGCAAAAAACACAGTTGATGGACAGAATGTAGAACAATGTCATACATTCACCCCAGTACAAGGATCTGGGCCTAATTCCATCGTTTTTTTGCACTCCACACCACCCTGGGTTAGACACTGGCTATATGCAAATCAGCTCTGACCCTGTGCCTCATGGGAACAGTCCAGTCCGAACTACCAAGCCATGTCTTTCCCAGACCGGAATCAAGCATTCAAGGACCGGTTTCTGGCTATCAGCCTTCATTCAGCCTGGATAGCTTGACTCCAGTGGTGTGGAGAGCCTGGGACTCACGTCTGAGCATACCCAGCCCACTCGGGGTGAAAATTGCAAAAAACACAGTTGATGGACAGAATGTAGAACAATGTCATACATTCACCCCAGTACAAGGATCTGGGCCTAAATCCATCGTTTTTTTGCACTCCACACCACCCTGGGTTAGACACTGGCTATATGCAAATCAGCTCTGACCCTGTGCCTCATGGGAACAGTCCAGTCCGAACTACCAAGCCATGTCTTTCCCAGACCGGAATCAAGCATCCAAGGACCGGTTTCTGGCTATCAGCCTTCATTCAGCCTGGATAGCTTGACTCCAGTGGTGTGGAGAGCCTGGGACTCACGTCTGAGCATACCCAGCCCACTCGGGGTGAAAATTGCAAAAAACACAGTTGATGGACAGAATGTAGAACAATGTCATACATTCACCCCAGTACAAGGATCTGGGCCTAAATCCATCGTTTTTTTGCACTCCACACCACCCTGGGTTAGACACTGGCTATATGCAAATCAGCTCTGACCCTGTGCCTCATGGGAATAGTCCAGTCCGAACTATCAAGCCATGTCTTTCCCAGACCGGAATCAAGCATCCAAGGACCGGTTTCTGGCTATCAGCCTTCATTCAGCCTGGATAGCTTGACTCCAGTGGTGTGGAGAGCCTGGGACTCACGTCTGAGCATACCCAGCCCACTCGGGGTGAAAATTGCAAAAAACACAGTTGATGGACAGAATGTAGAACAATGTCATACATTCACCCCAGTACAAGGATCTGGGCCTAAATCCATCGTTTTTTTGCACTCCACACCACCCTGGGTTAGACACTGGCTATATGCAAATCAGCTCTGACCCTGCGCCTCATGGGAACAGTCCAGTCCGAACTACCAAGCCATGTCTTTCCCAGACCGGAATCAAGCATCCAAGGACCGGTTTCTGGCTATCAGCCTTCATTCAGCCTGGATAGCTTGACTCCAGTGGTGTGGAGAGCCTGGGACTCACGTCTGAGCATGCCCAGCCCATTCAGGGTGAAAATTGCAAAAAACACAGTTGATGGACAGAATGTAGAACAATGTCATACATTCACCCCAGTACAAGGATCTGGGCCTAAATCCAATGTTTTTTTGCACTCCACACCACCCTGGGTTAGACACTGGCTATATGCAAATCAGCTCTGACCCTGTGCCTCATGGGAACAGTCCAGTCCGAACTACCAAGCCATGTCTTTCCCAGACCGGAATCAAGCATCCAAGGACCGGTTTCTGGCTATCAGCCTTCATTCAGCCTGGATAGCTTGACTCCAGTGGTGTGGAGAGCCTGGGACTCACGTCTGAGCATACCCAGCCCACTCGGGGTGAAAATTGCAAAAAACACAGTTCTGGGGCTAAATCCATCGTTTTTTTGCACTCCACACCACCCTGGGTTAGACACTGGCTATATGCAAATCAGCTCTGACCCTGTGCCTCGTGGGAACAGTCCAGTCCGAACTACCAAGCCATGTCTTTCCCAGACCGGAATCAAGCATCCAAGGACCGGTTTCTGGCTATCAGCCTTCATTCAGCCTGGATAGCTTGACTCCAGTGGTGTGGAGAGCCTGGGACTCACGTCTGAGCATACCCAGCCCACTCGGGGTGAAAATTGCAAAAAACACAGTTGATGGACAGAATGTAGAACAATGTCATACATTCACCCCAGTACAAGGATCTGGGCCTAATTCCATCGTTTTTTTGCATTCCACACCACCCTGGGTTAGACACCGGCTATATGCAAATCAGCTCTGACCCTGTGCCTCATGGGAACAGTCCAGTCCGAACTACCAAGCCATGTCTTTCCCAGACCGGAATCAAGCATCCAAGGACCGGTTTCTGGCTATCAGCCTTCATTCAGCCTGGATAGCTTGACTCCAGTGGTGTGGAGAGCCTGGGACTCACGTCTGAGCATACCCAGCCCACTCGGGGTGAAAATTGCAAAAAACACAGTTGATGGACAGAATGTAGAACAATGTCATACATTCACCCCAGTACAAGGATCTGGGCCTAAATCCATCGTTTTTTTGCACTCCACACCACCCTGGGTTAGACACTGGCTATATGCAAATCAGCTCTGACCCTGTGCCTCATGGGAGCAGTCCAGTCCGAACTACCAAGCCATGTCTTTCCCAGACCGGAATCAAGCATCCAAGGACCGGTTTCTGGCTATCAGCCTTCATTCAGCCTGGATAGCTTGACTCCAGTGGTGTGGAGAGCCTGGGACTCACGTCTGAGCATACCCAGCCAACTCGGGGTGAAAATTGCAAAAAACACAGTTGATGGACAGAATGTAGAACAATGTCATACATTCACCCCAGTACAAGGATCTGGGGCTAAATCCATCGTTTTTTTGCACTCCACACCACCCTGGGTTAGACACTGGCTATATGCAAATCAGCTCTGACCCTGTGCCTCGTGGGAATAGTCCAGTCCGAACTATCAAGCCATGTCTTTCCCAGACCGGAATCAAGCATCCAAGGACCAGTTTCTGGCTATCAGCCTTCATTCAGCCTGGATAGCTTGACTCCAGTGGTGTGGAGAGCCTGGGACTCACGTCTGAGCATACCCAGCCCACTCGGGGTGAAAATTGCAAAAAACACAGTTGATGGACAGAATGTAGAACAATGTCATACATTCACCCCAGTACAAGGATCTGGGCCTAATTCCATCGTTTTTTTGCACTCCACACCACCCTGGGTTAGACACTGGCTATATGCAAATCAGCTCTGACCCTGTGCCTCATGGGAACAGTCCAGTCCGAACTACCAAGCCATGTCTTTCCCAGACCGGAATCAAGCATCCAAGGACCGGTTTCTGGCTATCAGCCTTCATTCAGAATGGATAGCTTGACTCCAGTGGTGTTGAGAGCCTGGGACTCACGTCTGAGCATACCCAGCCCATTCGGGGTGAAAATTGCAAAAAACACAGTTGATGGACAGAATGTAGAACAATGTCATACATTCACCCCAGTACAAGGATCTGGGCCTAAATCCATCGTTTTTTTGCACTCCACACCACCCTCGGTTAGACACTGGCTATATGCAAATCAGCTCTGACCCTGTGCCTCATGGGAAC
Source organism: Lissotriton helveticus (assembly GCF_964261635.1). Lineage (NCBI taxonomy): Eukaryota > Metazoa > Chordata > Amphibia > Caudata > Salamandridae > Lissotriton > Lissotriton helveticus. The sequence goes on along the minus strand of NC_136072.1, from coordinate 49,063,053 downwards.
AGTCCAGTCCGAACTACCAAGCCATGTCTTTCCCAGACCGGAATCAAGCATCCAAGGACCGGTTTCTGGCTATCAGCCTTCATTCAGCCTGGATAGCTTGACTCCAGTGGTGTGGAGAGCCTGGGACTCACGTCTGAGCATACCCAGCCAACTCGGGGTGAAAATTGCAAAAAACACAGTTGATGGACAGAATGTAGAACAATGTCATACATTCACCCCAGTACAAGGATCTGGGGCTAAATCCATCGTTTTTTTGCACTCCACACCACCCTGGGTTAGACACTGGCTATATGCAAATCAGCTCTGACCCTGTGCCTCGTGGGAATAGTCCAGTCCGAACTATCAAGCCATGTCTTTCCCAGACCGGAATCAAGCATCCAAGGACCGGTTTCTGGCTATCAGCCTTCATTCAGCCTGGATAGCTTGACTCCAGTGGTGTGGAGAGCCTGGGACTCACGTCTGATCATGCCCAGCCCACTCGGGGTGAAAATTGCAAAAAACACAGTTGATGGACAGAATGTAGAACAATGTCATACATTCACCCCAGTACAAGGATCTGGGCCTGAATCCATCGTTTTTTTGCACTCCACACCACCCTGGGTTAGACACTGGCTATATGCAAATCAGCTCTGACCCTGTGCCTCATGGGTACAGTCCAGTCCGAACTACCAAGCCATGTCTTTCCCAGACCGAAATCAAGCATCCAAGGACCGGTTTCTGGCTATCAGCCTTCATTCAGCCTGGATAGCTTGACTCCAGTGGTGTGGAGAGCCTGGGACTCACGTCTGAGCATACCCAGCCCACTCGGGGTGAAAATTGCAAAAAACACAGTTGATGGACAGAATGTAGAACAATGTCATACATTCACCCCAGTACAAGGATCTGGGCCTAAATCCATCGTTTTTTTGCACTCCACACCACCCTGGGTTAGACACTGGCTATATGCAAATCAGCTCTGACCCTGTGCCTCATGGGAACAGTCCAGTCCGAACTACCAAGCCATGTCTTTCCCAGACCGGAATCAAGCATCCAAGGACTGGTTTCTGGCTATCAGCCTTCATTCAGCCTGGATAGCTTGACTCCAGTGGTGTGGAGAGCCTTGGACTCACGTCTGAGCATACCCAGCCCACTCGGGGTGAAAATTGCAAAAAACACAGTTGATGGACAGAATGTAGAACAATGTCATACATTCACCCCAGTACAAGGATCTGGGCCTAAATCCATCGTTCTTTTGCACTCCACACCACCCTGGGTTAAACACTGGCTATATGCAAATCAGCTCTGACCCTGTGCCTCATGGGAACAGTCCAGTCCGAACTACCAAGCCATGTCTTTCCCAGACCGGAATCAAGCATCCAAGGACCGGTTTCTGGCTATCAGCCTTCATTCCGCCTGGATAGCTTGACTCCAGTGGTGTGGAGAGCCTGGGACTCACGTCTGAGCATACCCAGCCCACTCGGGATGAAAATTGCAAAAAACACAGTTGATGGACAGAATGTAGAACAATGTCATACATTCACCCCAGTACAAGGATCTGGGCCTAAATCCATCGTTTTTTTGCACTCCACACCACCCTGGGTTAGACACTGGCTATATGCAAATCAGCTCTGACCCTGTGCCTCATGGGAACAGTCCAGTCCGAACTACCAAGCCATGTCTTTCCCAGACCGGAATCAAGCATCCAAGGACCGGTTTCTGGCTATCAGCCTTCATTCAGCCTGGATAGCTTGACTCCAGTGGTGTGGAGAGCCTGGGACTCACGTCTGAGCATACCCAGCCCACTCGGGGTGAAAATTGCAAAAAACACAGTTGATGGACAGAATGTAGAACAATGTCATACATTCACCCCAGTACAAGGATCTGGGCCTAAATCCATCGTTTTTTTGCACTCCACACCACCCTGGGTTAGACACTGGCTATATGCAAATCAGCTCTGACCCTGTGCATCATGGGAACAGTCCAGTCCGAACTACCAAGCCATGTCTTTCCCAGACCGGAATCAAGCATCCAAGGACCGGTTTCTGGCTATCAGCCTTCATTCAGCCTGGATAGCTTGACTCCAGTGGTGTGGAGAGCCTGGGACTCACGTCTGAGCATGCCCAGCCCACTCGGGGTGAAAATTGCAAAAAACACAGTTGATGGACAGAATGTAGAACAATGTCATACATTCACCCCAGTACAAGGATCTGGGCCTAAATCCATTGCCATTGTCTAACCCAGGGTGGTGTGGAGTGGAAAAACGTATCGCCATTGTCTAACCCAGGGTGGTGTGGAGTGGAAAAACGATTTGTAGTTCGGACTGGACTGTTCCCATGGGGCACAGGGTCAGCGCTGATTTGCATATCGCCATTGTCTAACCCAGGGTGGTGTGGAGTGGAAAAACGATGGATTTGGGCCCAGATCTTTGGACTGGGGTGAATGTGTGACATTGATCCACATTCTGTCCATCATTGTTGTGTTTGCAGTTACCGCTCTAAGTGTACTGGGGATGCTCAGACGTGAGTCCCAGGCACTCCACACCACTGGAATCAAGCTAGCCGGGCTGAAGAGAGGTGTTACCTCGAAACCGGGCCGGTCCTCGGAAGCTTGTTTCCGTTCTGGGAAGGACATGGCTTTTGTAGTTCGGACTGGACTGTTCCCATGGGGCACAGGGTCAGCGCTGATTTGCATATCGCCATTGTCTAACCCAGGGTGGTGTGGAGTGGAAAAACGATGGATTTGGGCCCAGATCTTTGGACTGGGGTGAATGTGTGACATTGATCCACATTCTGTCCATCATTGTTGTGTTTGCAGTTACCGCTCTAAGTGTACTGGGGATGCTCAGACGTGAGTCCCAGGCACTCCACACCACTGGAATCAAGCTAGCCGGGCTGAAGAGAGGTGTTACCTCGAAACCGGTCCGGTCCTCGGATGCTTGTTTCCGTTCTGGGAAGGACATGGCTTTTGTAGTTCGGACTGGACTGTTCCCATGGGGCACAGGGTCAGCGCTGATTTGCATATCGCCATTGTCTAACCCAGGGTGGTGTGGAGTGGAAAAACAATGGATTTGGGCCCAGATCTTTGGACTGGGATGAATGTGTGACATTGATTCACATTCTGTCCATCATTGTTGTGTTTGCAGTTACCACTCTAAGTGTACTGGGGATGCTCAGACGTGAGTCCCAGGCACTCCACACCACTGGAATCAAGCTAGCCGGGCTGAAGAGAGGTGTTACCTCGAAACCGGGCCGGTCCTCGGATGCTTGTTTCCGTTCTGGGAAGGACATGGCTTTTGTAGTTCGGACTGGACTGTTCCCATGGGGCACAGGGTCAGCGCTGATTTGCATATCGCCATTGTCTAACCCAGGGTGGTGTGGAGTGGAAAAACGATGGATTTGGGCCCAGATCTTTGGACTGGGGTGAATGTGTGACATTGATCCACATTCTGTCCATCATTGTTGTGTTTGCAGTTACCGCTCTAAGTGTACTAGGGATGCTCAGACGTGAGTCCCAGGCACTCCACACCACTGGAATCAAGCTAGCCGGGCTGAAGAGAGGTGTTACCTCGAAACCGGTCCGGTCCTCGGATGCTTGTTTCCTTTCTGGGAAGGACATGGCTTTTGTAGTTCGGACTGGACTGTTCCCATGGGGCACAGGGTCAGCGCTGATTTGCATATTGCCATTGTCTAACCCAAGGTGGTGTGGAGTGGAAAAACGATGGATTTGGGCCCAGATCTTTGGACTGGGGTGAATGTGTGACATTGATCCACATTCTGTCCATCATTGTTGTGTTTGCAGTTACCGCTCTAAGTGTACTGGGGATGCTCAGACGTGAGTCCCAGGCACTCCACACCACTGGAATCAAGCTAGCCGGGCTGAAGAGAGGTGTTACCTCGAAACCGGGCCGGTCCTCGGATGCTTGTTTCCGTTCTGGGAAGGACATGGCTTTTGTTGTTCGGACTGGACTGTTCCCATGGGGTACAGGGTCAGCGCTGATTTGCATATCGCCATTGTCTAACCCAGGGTGGTGTGGAGTGGAAAAACGATGGATTTGGGCCCAGATCTTTGGACTGGGGTGAATGTGTGACATTGATCCACATTCTGTCCATCATTGTTGTGTTTGCAGTTACCGCTCTAAGTGTACTGGGGATGCTCAGACGTGAGTCCCAGGCACTCCACACCACTGGAATCAAGCTAGCCGGGCTGAAGAGAGGTGTTACCTCGAAAACGGGCCGGTCCTCGGATGCTTGTTTCCGTTCTGGGAAGGACATGGCTTTTGTAGTTCGGACTGGACTGTTCCCATGGGGCACAGGGTCAGCTCTGATTTGCATATCGCCATTGTCTAACCCAGGGTGGTGTGGAGTGGAAAAACTATGGATTTGGGCCCAGATCTTTGGACTGGGGTGAATGTGTGACATTGATCCACATTCTGTCCATCATAGTTGTGTTTGCAGTTACCGCTCTAAGTGTACAGGGGATGCTCAGACGTGAGTCCCAGGCACTCCACACCACTGGAATCAAGCTAGCCGGGCTGAAGAGAGGTGTTACCTCGAAACCGGGCCGGTCCTCGGATGCTTGTTTCCGTTCTGGGAAGGACATGGCTTTTGTAGTTCGGACTGGACTGTTCCCATGGGGCACAGGGTCAGCGCTGATTTGCATATCGCCATTGTCTAACCCAGGGTGGTGTGGAGTGGAAAAACGATGGATTTGGGCCCAGATCTTTGGACTGGGTGAATGTGTGACATTGATCCACATTCTGTCCATCATTGTTGTGTTTGCAGTTACCGCTCTAAGTGTACTGGGGATGCTCAGACGTGAGTCCCAGGCACTCCACACCACTGGAATCAAGCTAGGCGGGCTGAAGAGAGGTGTTACCTCGAAACCGGGCCGGTCCTCGGATGCTTGTTTCCGTTCTGGGAAGGACATGGCTTTTGTAGTTCGGACTGGACTGTTCCCATGGGGCACAGGGTCAGCGCTGATTTGCATATCGCCATTGTCTAACCCAGGGTGGTGTGGAGTGGAAAAACGATGGATTTGGGCCCAGATCTTTGGACTGGGGTGAATGTGTGACATTGATCCACATTCTGTCCATCATTGTTGTGTTTGCAGTTACCGCTCTAAGTGTAAGTGTACTGGGGATGCTCAGACGTGAGTCCGAGGCACTCCACACCACTGGAATCAAGCTAGCCGGTCTGAAGAGAGGTGTTACCTCGAAACCGGGCCGGTCCTCGGATGCTTGTTTCCGTTCTGGGAAGGACATGGCTTTTGTAGTTCGGACTGGACTGTTCCCATGGGGCACAGGGTCAGCGCTGATTTGCATATTGCCATTGTCTAACCCAGGGTGGTGTGGAGTGGAAAAACAATGGATTTGGGCCCAGATCTTTGGACTGGGGTGAATGTGTGACATTGATCCACATTCTGTCCATCATTGTTGAGTTTGCAGTTACCGCTCTAAGTGTCCTGGGGATGCTCAGACGTGAGTCCCAGGCACTCCACACCACTGGAATCAAGCTAGCCGGGCTGAAGAGAGGTGTTACCTCGAAACCGGGCCGGTCCTCGGATGCTTGTTTCCGTTCTGGTAAGGACATGGCTTTTGTAGTTCGGACTGGACTGTTCCCATGGGGCACAGGGTCAGCGCTGATTTGCATATCGCCATTGTCTAACCCAGGGTGGTGTGGAGTGGAAAAACGATGGATTTGGGCCCAGATCTTTGGACTGGGGTGAATGTGTGACATTGATCCACATTCTGTTCATCATTGTTGTGTTTGCAGTTACCGCTCTAAGTGTACTGGGGATGCTCAGACGTGAGTCCCAGGCACTCCACACCACTGGAATCAAGCTAGCCGGGCTGAAGAGAGGTGTTACCTCGAAACCGGGCCGGTCCTCGGATGCTTGTTTCCGTTCTGCGAAGGACATGGCTTTTGTAGTTCGGACTGGACTGTTCCCATGGGGCACAGGGTCAGCGCTGATTTGCATATCGCCATTGTCTAACCCAGGGTGGTGTGGAGTGGAAAAACGATGGATTTGGGCCCAGATCTTTGGACTGGGGTGAATGTGTGACATTGATCCACATTCTGTCCATCATTGTTGTGTTTGCAGTTACCGCTCTAAGTGTACTGGGGATGCTCAGACGTGAGTCCCAGGCACTCCACACCACTGGAATCAAGCTAGCCGGGCTGAAGAGAGGTGTTACCTCGAAACCGGGCCGGTCCTCGGATGCTTGTTTCCGTTCTGGGAAGGACATGGCTTTTGTAGTTCGGACTGGACTGTTCCCATGGGGCACAGGGTCAGCGCTGATTTGCATATCGCCATTGTCTAACCCAGGGTGGTGTGGAGTGGAAAAACGATGGATTTGGGCCCAGATCTTTGGACTGGGGTGAATGTGTGACATTGATCCACATTCTGTCCATCATTGTTGTGTTTGCAGTTACCGCTCTAAGTGTACTGGGGATGCTCAGACGTGAGTCCCAGGCACTCCACACCACTGGAATCAAGCTAGCCGGGCTGAAGAGAGGTGTTACCTCGAAACCGGGCCGGTCCTCGGATGCTTGTTTCCGTTCTGGGAAGGACATGGCTTTTGTAGTTCGGACTGGACTGTTCCCATGGGGCACAGGGTCAGCGCTGATTTGCATGTCGCCATTGTCTAACCCAGGGTGGTGTGGAGTGGAAAAACGATGGATTTGGGCCCAGATCTTTGGACTGGGGTGAATGTGTGACATTGATCCACATTCTGTCCATCATTGTTGTGTTTGCAGTTACCGCTCTAAGTGTACTGGGGATGCTCAGACGTGAGTCCCAGGCACTCCACACCACTGGAATCAAGCTAGCCGGGCTGAAGAGAGGTGTTACCTCGAAACCGGGCCGGTCCTCGGAAGCTTGTTTCCGTTCTGGGAAGGACATGGCTTTTGTAGTTCGGACTGGACTGTTCCCATGGGGCACAGGGTCAGCGCTGATTTGCGTATCGCCATTGTCTAACCCAGGGTGGTGTGGAGTGGAAAAACGATGGATTTGGGCCCAGATCTTTGGACTGGGGTGAATGTGTGACATTGATCCACATTCTGTCCATCATTGTTGTGTTTGCAGTTACCGCTCTAAGTGTACTGGGGATGCTCAGACGTGAGTCCCAGGCACTCCACACCACTGGAATCAAGCTAGCCGGGCTGAAGAGAGGTGTTACCTCGAAACCGGGCCGGTCCTCGGATGCTTGTTTCTGTTCTGGGAAGGACATGGCTTTTGTAGTTCGGACTGGACTGTTCCCATGGGGCACAGGGTCAGCGCTGATTTGCATATCGCCATTGTCTAACCCAGGGTGGTGTGGAGTGGAAAAACGATGGATTTGGGCCATGATCTTTGGACTGGGGTGAATGTGTGACATTGATCCACATTCTGTTCATCATTGTTGTGTTTGCAGTTACCGCTCTAAGTGTACTGGGGATGCTCAGACGTGAGTCCCAGGCACTCCACACCACTGGAATCAAGCTAGCCGGGTTGAAGAGAGGTGTTACCTCGAAACCGGGCCGGTCCTCGGATGCTTGTTTCCGTTCTGGGAAGGACATGGCTTTTGTAGTTCGGACTGGACTGTTCCCATGGGGCACAGGGTCAGCGCTGATTTGCATATCGCCATTGTCTAACCCAGGGTGGTGTGGAGTGGAAAAACGATGGATTTGGGCCCAGATCTTTGGACTGGGTTGAATGTGTGACATTGATCCACATTCTGTCCATCATTGTTGTGTTTGCAGTTAAACTTGCAGGACACCACTCACCTAAAGGTCAGTGGTAACATGTGCCAGTAGTACCTGGCGGGATAGACATCAGTGAGCTAGGCCTCTGTTGCTAAGGCTCACTAATAAAAGAAAAGAGAACAAGGGAGAAGACGAGCAGACAACATATCGTTTGCAACTCTAAGGAGTGATAGTACATATAGCATCTCGTGTCATATATCTGAAGGGGTGAGTGAGTGATGACACAAATGATGTTAATACATATTGAATTAAATGCCTATGTAAAAACGCCATGTATAATGCCCTTATTTTGTAGTAGTGGGGATAAGGTGACCACCAAAGGTGTGGTGCGTGAGCCCCACCTGGAGTTATGGCATGGTGGGTCATCCAGAGACAAGAGGATATGATGAATCGGGAATCGATCTTAATCTCGAGTTGGTTGGAAGGTGGCAGACAGAGCGCTTGTTATTAGGGGAGGTCATACTTGCTCTCAGTACCCGCTAGGTTTGCTGACAATGAGATGTCCCCTTGTCGTAACACCAATCGGCGGGTCATTTGAAACAACGCCGAGGACAATGAAGAATGCCTGACAGCAAAAAAACTCGCTCGTCGCGAAATTCACCATGGCATTACGATCACTTACTTGGGTCTCCCGTGTCTGGACAGGAACGCCTACCCTTCTCCGCCAGGACCGGAGAGCACTGTTTGGTCCGGCGGCTATGTTGTTATAGTGAGGGTTGTGGGCGGGTTGGGCGTTACCCTGGTCTGTCACGGGTCATGTGGATTTCCTTGTCAATGGGGCGGCCATTTTGAAGTGGTGCCGAAAACGAACTATCCCAATAATTGTAGTTGTTTCAATTGGGTCACAGACCTGTGGCTAAGTTATTATGTTAAAGGTTGGTGTTGGTATTGGTGTTGGGTTGGTTTATGGGGGACAAGACTGAGTTGTCTAGTTATTGTGGTTCATAAAGGGCCTCCCGGAGGTTCACATTGTTGCCCAGAGGTCATGTGATTTGAAGGGCGGATTACGCGGCCATTTTCTAGTGGTGTTTTAGTATTGCCACCCCTCGAATTGAAGCATTGAATTCAGTACACACCATAATATCATATCCCAATTGTTTAGGCAATTTTTTATCCTTATATGCTATGTGAGTCTCAGTAATAACTGGCATTTGAGGGTTATACATCCTAAGTTCTTCATACATAAGACTCCTTTTAATCCTGCCGTTTAAGCCCGCCACATTCCATACCAAACATTTTACTTGATACATTTTATAGAGTGTATTATCCTAACTATAAAGCCTCTACAATAAATCAAAACAGCCTTGTTATACCTACCATTTATATACTTTTTTAACCCCCTGATGCATTTTTTACCCCAAAGAATACCAACCCCTTCCCTACCTCTACTTAGCACCCCACAGCCCACCCCCCACCCCAAAACTACCTACAGGTCCCCCCATTGACCCAACTGCCGCTATAATGGCAGTTAAACAGCGTAGTCAACTGCCCCGAGGATCCGGGCATTCAAAAACACTCAAGCTCCAAAAAAAAAAAAAACTATTCTAAGACCGCGTATACCAACCTAAGAATACCGAATACAAGCCCATTATATCAATAACATCACCTAAGAAGCAAATAAATAATAGTTGCTTAATAGAGAACAAAATTCCCCTCGTGAAAAGTCATGGCCATCACCATTTTAAGCATTATTATAAAGAAGCAAACACTAGAATAAGAAAAAAATTAAAGCAGAGATAAAGCATTATTCTTCATCCATTTTTGTCCATTTTCCAATTAGCCAGAGCACGTTCCAGCTCATTCTCTTCCAAAAAATAATATGTGCGGCCATTCTTAACAACTTTCAACTTAGCTGGTTCTGCTTCTTGCAAGAAAGCCTGGCCCCCTAGCTCCTTAATTGGATCAATATATTGTTTCAATTTTCAGCGTCTCTCCATTGACAATTTACTTAAGTCAGACCTCACAAAAAAGGTTATTGAATCAATAGTAACTGGAGTGTTTGGTCTTGCTTTCAAAGAAATTGCCTGACGCAGCAGAAAATTTCCAATGCAGATCAGAATTGGACGGGGATATTTACTATCTTTATTCCGTCGGAAGAGTGGAAGCCTATGGGCTCGTTGTATTTGCGAGTCCCAATCCCAGTATGCTAGTTCCGGAAATGCTTTCTGAAATAAGCGGACGATAAATGTTCTAGGGTCGGATCCCTCAATCCCTTCCGCGATACCAAAAATACGTAGATTCTGCCTGCGTTGTCGGTTTTCTAAATCCTCCTGCTTTACTTGCATTTGACTCATCAGGGCCTCATGTTTATTCACAGCGATTTCAGAGCGCAGTGATTTTTCCTCTGTTAAAACCACTCTTTGCTGAAGCTCCTCCACATCCTGGGATATAGCGCTGAGTTTACAAAACATTTCCTGCAGAGAAGACTGAGTTTTGTTGCTATCTTCCCTCATTTGCTGATAATGCGATTGGGCTTCCTGTTTTTGCTTGTTTAACAGTTGTAAAATCATCTGAAATGATGACGACACCTCCCCTTGAAGGGACCAATCCACAGACGGAGGTGTATTAATTTGAGAGATATTAGTCGAGCATAAATCATTAGCATTATTAGATCCAGCAAGGTTAGGATCTTTTATTGTCCCTAGATTCACGGTTGACTCGGACGAAACCATTGCTGCTATACTAACTGCAGTTTGTAAGACAGGAGTAGAAGATGGCACATTAGGAGTTACAGCAAGTGTTAATGGAGCGAGAGATGTTGATACTGTTGATACCTCAGGAGCCGGGGATAGAGAGAGTACAGCCATTGAGGTGCCCATCAAGTCAGGCCCATCCACTAATGTCCCTGTAGGAGTAGGAATAACAATAGGAGTAGGTGTAGGTATAGATTGACCATTCTGGTTTACAGTAATTACGTCAGCCATCACCTTTACAGGGCCCTCAGCCCTAATTAAATCCATCCCCTCATTATGCTGGCTAATATCCCCTGAAGTACCAACCTCTGTAGGGCTATTTCCTGAAAATCACATGGCCATTGATTTGACGCCACCTTTAGCCTGTGCTCATTTTCTAATAGGACTGTTTTCTACTAACGCCTTTATAGTTGTGGGGTTGGGTTTATTTATAACTTTCTTGACCTTATTCTTAATCTTGCCTCTCCCCTTCTTTAGATTGTTAGCTTTAGCCTTGGCCGAGAGAGGAGGTATATTATTGCCCAAATCAGAAAAGTCATAATATTCCTCGTCAATTTCTGCACCCTCCGTAAGTTCCGAGTATTCTGCACCTGTTAGCTCCTTTGTTTCTTTCACCCCCTCTATCTCATTACTTGACTCCACTTCAGCCGCAACAACTATCACTTCAGTTATTGACGCCACTAGAGGTAGGGCTTGTTTCGCCTTCTCCGTATTAATAACTGTTATTAATACAGGTTGTATTAATATGAGTATCAGTGCCAGTAATTACCAAAGCTTGTATCTCAGTGTCAACATTCACCTTTATAGCACCATTAACATTATTCGCCGTAGCTTCCAGAACTGCCTGAACAGGATTCACCTCCTGGTCCTCCCTATTTGCTGCATTGCCGCTCTCTATTCCAGGAGCATCAGTTAATTCTGAAGCTATCGGTATATTAGCCTCCGTTAACACCAAGCTAACATTTTCATTTATCAAGTTAGTTTTATCAGCCACGTGTGCAGAGGGAAACGACTTGCCAGCAGTAAAACGTAAGCCAGCAGTTTTCTTGCCTGCAACCCAGATAGCCTCAGAAAGCACCATTTGAGGTCCCAGGGTCACTGCTGTATTTACTACATTAACTGTACTAACTGCAGGGCTAATAGTATTCCCGACTTGAACAGAGTCCATGGCGTTAGCAGTTTGTTTAGCCGCTGTCGTCCGAGTGCTTCTCCCCGGTGGTTTCGGCGCCATTGCCGTTATGCCCATTGGAAGGTTAGAGCCCCGGTGAGCCCGCAATCCCAGCCTGCTAAATACTGCCCAACCCTTCACAGTCACAGAGATAAAACCCGGCAGCCGTATAGAAGTAATAAAGTCCCTTACCCGGCTTTCAATCAGCCGGATTCGCAGCATCCGCTCGGACTTGCAACACTGCTGCTACTGCAGTAATTCTGTGATGATTCTGCGGCGTCTCACAGCAGCGAGCCACAGGTGCTATCAAACCATTCCTGGGCGGCGCTTATCGCTCTTTAGACTCAGCTCCGAATGCTCCGACCCAGAGTCTGACCGAGTGGCGTCTTCGTAAGTGATCCGGGTAAGCCGCTTTTTTGTAAATCAAAGCTTTTGTACAGTAATAGCAACCATTAGAGAAAAGTCCGGAAAATCACTAAAAAATCGGCAAGAAGAAAAGCAGCGGTCCGTGGTCCACCATCAGTAACAGCCCGGACCCTCCGACAGCACTCCTCCGCACTGGCGGTGTCAATCCGCCATCCTGGACCTCCCCATAGTATAACATTGGTGATTCTATGTGAAAACGTTTCTAAGTGTCAACTTTTAAAATACAATAATATTCCTTAAAAATCACTACTGTAACCAAAACGCTTTTACTCAACTGTTTACAGGAGATGTCCTGTGGTTAGAAAAGTAATCCATAAATTAACTTATTGCATTTAACTAGAAATTCCCATTCAGCTAAGTGTTGCATTGTGTTTGAAATTGTGTTGCCCATTGCAACAACTGTAACTACTGTACTTAAAACTCTATTGCCTATTTGCAAAGTATTTAAACTAAAGTAATTCATTCTGAGAATGTATATTATGTAATGTAATGTCTAATGTAATTATGATGTAATTTAAAAAATAAAATATCTAAAAATAAATAGTTTAAAAATTGTATTGTAAATCAGTATAAAAAAATGAATTTAAGAATTAATAAATTTAAAAGTTGTCATTTACAAAACCTTTGAAATTTACTGAAAAAACCATAGGTTTCAGACAGGTTATAGGTAGGAATTAGGATTTAAAAAACCTTTGAAATTCACTGAAAAAACCATAGGTTTCAGACATGTTATAGTTAGGAATTAGCATTTAAAAAACCTTAGCAATTCACTGAAAAAAACATACGTTTTAGGGGTGTTATTCTTAGTTGGACATTTCACTCGTACAAAACCATTGAAATTCCCCCGTTATAGTTAGTTGTACTAACTATAACTCGCGCGCCCGCAATCCACTGCTGATAATGTCACATATTACATCATTCATGACATGGTGAGTGACATCACTGATTACATCACTGATGACATCTCAAATGACATCACTGATGACATCATCCACGTGACAATCTGATACATCTTATCATACACTACTATAACCTTTCAACACTCATTATAAAATATGGAGTACCATATTTGAAGCCGTTGACACACCAATACAAGTTTGTAAAAACCCACTCAGTGATTCCTACATCTACACACACATCTAAACACTTACCTATAGATTCACTCATACATGCTAACAAAGATTAATAGAACACTATTAAATATACTTATACACCTACATCAACATTACACACCAGCACACATCCTATTCCCTTATGCAGTCATCCTACTCACTTATGCAAACAATTGATCATACTTAAATTTACTAAGCTACACACTTACACAAACACCACTTTATTTATTCATATAGATAGTAACTCATACTAAGGCCCCCATTAGGATGGCGGGCGGACTTTGCCCGCCCGCCATCCTCGTGGAAAACGGGACTGCCCACGAGCTGTGCGGCGGTCCCCCCTAGCATATCATGAAGCGCCCGCCACAGTGGCGGGCGCATCATGCATTTATAACATTGCGGCAAGCAGTTTTCACACCAGCACCCGCTGCAATGCTATGAATGCTTGTGATGCATTTGCATACACACACACGCATTGTGTATGCAAATGCAGGGGGGTACCAGAGGTACCCCCCATGTGCATCCCCCCTCGCCTTCACCATGGGGGCCCACAGGGGACCCCCAAAGTGAAGAACGCATGCCTTTCCGTGGCGGCATTGCCGTTACGGAAAGGCATCTTATCCTGGCCAGCCATATGAACCCTTTTCCGCCCCGGCCGCAAGGCGACCGGGGCGGAAAAGCGGTGGACGGTGTTTAAGTCCGCCGCGGTCCCCCCTGCCATTGTAATATGACGGGGGGAAATGGGTGGCGGCCGGTGACGGATGTTGGGCGGATCGCCACCGCCTGCATGGCGGTGGCCATCCACCCGACATCCTAATGGGCCCCTTAGTGTGTTCTAAAATCACTATTTCAAGTATACCATTATCCACACATCACTCATGCAATCACTGAGTCTTATGTATACTTATTTATATACAACAACTGTCACATACACTGCCTTTTATATTTCTAGTTTGTTGGACATGTATCATTGAGAAGTATATTTACTCATCACCACACCCATAAAGAGATTCACCCACCCAAACAACTGTTTCCACATACAGTCTTAACCTCATATACCCACTGAATCACATCTTGGGACAGTCACGCACCTCCCACCCAACCACACACACATTCATTCACTATCCCATACAAATACTCACTTAACTAATTAATAACTAATATAGACGCTCAAATAACTAGCAACCAACTTATGTAGTAGTTTACACAACAAGAAATAGAGTGATACTGGTATTCACACAGTTTAATCACTATACCATATATTTAGTGAGACACTTTAAATTCGTCACTTAGACAGTCAATCACATTGCTTCTAAATCTTCCATTCAGCCACTTATACATCCACTCAGTCTTCAATGAAGATTGCTATATATATATAATACTTATTTAAATATCTAACCAAACCACATTCACTGGATGATGTCATCAGGGACGTCATCAGTGATGTCATTTGAGATGTAATCAGTGATGTCACTGACCATGTCATGAATGATGTAATATGTGACATCATCAGCAGTTGATTGTGGGCGCGCAAGTTATAGTTAGTACAACTAACTATAACGGGGGAATTTCAATGGTTTTGTATGACTAACTATACCACCCCTAAAACCTATGTTTTTTTCAGTGAATATATATATATATATATATATATATATATATAGCACACATTATCCCTGACGAGGTGTAAAACTGCTTCAGGGGGAGTAGCAGGCTACTCCAGAACCCAAGGTAAGAGTCAAATCTGTAGCAGATTACTAATATGTTCTCCATTTTCCTTGTAGGATTAGTTGTGTTAAATGTGTGCTCTCGGGATCTCATGCATTTACTTAGTGTTTTGAATGGAGATAGACTAATTGACACAAGGACTACCACACTCTGAAAGGAACTTAAGGGGCATCATAATGAGGGGAGCTGGGAAAGGAGAAAACTAGGCCTGGGCAGAGTTCATAGAGTTTTACTCCAAAGAACTCTGCGAAGTGCAGGAAAAACTCTGCCATACTCTGTGGAATTCTGCCAGCGTCGAAGTCTGCTAAGTCGTGCTTCTTGCACTTATTTTAATACCAGGAGTTTGTCCTGCATTGTAAAACAGCACGCACGGCACTACGTGTCACACCAGAGGGCACTACGTGTCACGCCAGAGGGCACTCCTGTTTTTTGCCGCTCTGATAGACATTCTATTCCAGCAGCAGCTTCCTGAACGCGAGCGGTTGTGACCTACAGCGACCGCCCACTTTGAGAAATCTCGCCAGGAGGAGGTATAGCGGGCACTTTTTTCTTTGTGAGTGCTCGAGAGAAAAACCTCCACTCTGCGTGACTTTGCGTAGTTTGTCAGAACTCTGCGCTGAGCATGGAGTGGGCAAAAGTCCGTGGACTCCGCCAACAGAGTTAAATTCTTCGCCCAGACCTAGAGAAAACAACAAACTGAAAGGACAGATAAATGAGTATGAATTAAAGCAAATCAGAGAGACACCGCAAACTACACAACATGATGCCAGGTGTCTGTTCCATCTTGAAGTGGCCTTAAATGCTGACTTTTCACTAAAACTGTGTTGTGCGATCTAATGTTTGTGCAAACCCAATTTTTATTTCCCAATCTTTCTTGCTCTCCAAGCCCTTCCAACCCTGTGAGTGGGTTGCTGTCTTCAATGTTTTTAAATCCTGACATCAGATAGGACAATCATGAACATATCCTTGAACATGAGAAGGAAGAGTTATCCACCCAAAAGACCATCAACATAAATCCAATCTATTCACAACATACCTAGGACCAGAAATCCTCATCACATCCAAACTGCAGCTTTAATTGAAGGGGTCTTTACATGAGGATCTAATTCCATTAAATCCACCTTGTTCTTAAGTCAACTTCACTTTGTATAGGAAAGCTGAATCATGCTGAACACATGTTGAGAGAGAAGTAAAGTCTAGGAGGCACAGAGCATGCACCAACATATTTTTTAACTGGTAATATAAGTCTAAGAAATGTTCCTACATTGAAAAGTTTACAAACATTGCAAATCCCATTGATCAGTTCAGATTTCAGATGGTGTTCTAGTGCTCATCAGACTATTGAAGAACTGAAGTCTTCATTATCAGGGAATACTTACCAATAAAAAAAAGAACTTGGCACAGAAGCTGAAATATGAAAAGACATCTTTATTAAATTTAATAAGTGAGGCCACGTCACACAGAAGCCGTAGCAACTGAATGAGGTAGTCTGAGGAATACAGAAATCAGAGGCCTTTTATATGCTTAGGGTTACAAACTTCAGCATACAAGTAAGGGGCAGTCCTAGCTTTTGCAAGCATGCAAAAATACCTAACATTCCTTCCTACACAAGCCGGGACAAACCCATAATAAAAGGACCACAACCCATATCATAAACAGACCATAAAAGAAGGAACACGAAACAGATAAGAAGCAGGATAAGGGGTGTGTGTGTGCATACCAAACTCTACAATGTCCTGTGCTTTGATCCTCAATCTTGATCAGCGAAAGGTCAGCTTCAGGCAACAGGGTCAGTTCACTCAGGTCAAACAGGAGTCAGCATGAACTCGAGCTAAGGTGTACATGTCCTCAAAAGACTAGTTTCAGCCACAATCATGGCCTATGTGAGGGCAACCACAAAATGGCTGCCATACACAAAATGGAACCCACAGGTTCAGAATTCACAGAACCTCACTATATCTCCATTCAGTACAAACTATCTTCATGGCTAAAACTTCTCTTTCAAGACCTGAATAGATTCACTCAGACTTTGACAAAACATGAGATAATAAAAGACGGGATGGTCTTGTCCACCATCTTCTTGCTCTTGTTATTAGATTTTTTTTACAGAGTTTATATAGTATGAACTTGACCCGAATCGGGTATCAGAGCGCTTTACATGAGCACCAGTTGCGTTACATGTGGACATATTCATTTTTGTTAGGCACTGAGAGATTAAGTGATTTGCCCAGAGTCACAGGATGTTCAGCGTCATTGCTGAGACTCAAACCCAGTTCCCCAGATTCGAGGACCACCCTAGCCGTTAGGCCAACGCCTCTCCCTATTACATTAAAATCTCTTTCAACTTGGTTATTTCAGCAAATACGTCTCTTCATATTTTCTTTTTCCTCTGCAAATTGATTGATAAATTAATGTTTGCAAATCTAAGGAAACTTTGAATGTCCTTAACACTAGTGGATGAAGTCCAATCCAACATAGCTTAAACCTTAATTAGATACATAGAAATCAGGGGCGGCTCCACCACATGGGTGGAGGAGAGTCGCCCCACTGCTTTCTCGCACTGCGAGAAGCAGAAATATAAAATGGTATTATAAATACAATTTTATGTTTCTGCTTCTCGCACTGCAAGAAAGCAGAAGGGTTTGGTTGGGGGTTGGCGGGTGGGTGTTCCTGCTCGAGGGCAGGGTAAGTGTGGCTTGCCCACTGTTGTGGGCGCTGACTGTTTGGTCGAAAACCAGTCATGCGCACTCTTCCACTTTCTTCATGGAGAAAATGGCCTCCCCATAGGCGCTTGGCTGGGCGCCGTCCCGACCAATCACAATGCTGCCATTGCAGTATTGTGATTGGCTTAGGGGAGGGAAGCTGCCTGTGGCTGGTTCCTGTTGCAGAGAAGATGACACAGGACCAACGACAGGGGGCTGGGCTGCAAAGGTAAATTAATTTTTATTTTAAACTAAACCCCCCGTGCAACCTCCTGCCCCCCCCTCTCCCCCCCGCCGCGAGTCATGCCGGCCGCGACTGATAGATATACCAAAAGATTTCAATCTATATGGAAAGTATCCAGCTTCTTTCTTCTCAAAATCACACTTCTGTGGTTTGTAAAAAAAGTTATTTTGCTGAAGTCATGATAGAACAAAACTCACATGTCGCTGATGTTCCACAAGCCTCTTGGAAAACACTTGAATATCATCCAATTAGAACAATACAAATTGATTCGAGCCATCATAAACTATTGAATCCTTAAATTGCTGAGAAATTGCAGGAGCAGTATACAATCCAAAAGGCATTATATGAAATCCAAATGCACGAATGGGGTGTTGAAAGCCATTTTCCACTGGCTGGATTTGTTTAGACGATTCAGTTCAGAAGCACCTTGTAAATCAAGTTTAATTAAAACTCGTGCTTTATGAACTGACTTAAATGTGTCCTTTATAAGATGTAAAATAGATCCATCATTGATTATGATCTGATTTACATCAGTTTAACCCCTTCGCTGCGGGGCTAATTCCCCTTCGGTGCTGGGGGGAGGGGGGCAGCGCGTGGCGCCGCGGTGCTCGTGACGAGCTCAGCTCGTCACGCTGCACGGTGGCACTGTACTGACCCCGCCTGTTTCTGTGGAACGCTCAGCACAGCAGGGGAATTAGACCCGCATGTGAGCGCCGCAGCGGTCATGGCGAGCTCAGCTCGTCATGAGCACAACGCCACCGTGCCTCACGCAAGGTGTTAATCAATGCAACGTTGAAGATCTTTTCTTATTTGATATCGAAAGCAAAATTGGCCAAGTGTGAGGCTTTTTAACTCTCTTAAGAATATTATTCTAGTCGTCCAGACCTTAGTGATGCAATCTGTCAAAGGCTAGATGTTGAGAATGTCACCTGAGTTCCCTTCATGTTTTTTTGAGGAAAGGGTAACTCTGTCTAGTAGCCACTGTGACACTCTGTACTTAATAGTACACATGAAAGGTGTAAAATGTCTCCTTAAGAGGGTACCAGGTATGGGGAAAAATAGAGACTTCAAAATACACCTTGGCAATCTTGTAGCCCTTCAGTGAAGATTAATGCAAAAGTATTAGCAAGTAGTCATACTTCCAATGTCAATAGTGGGGGTGGGCAAAATATTCCGTCCCACCGGCGGAATTGGTGGGATTTTTGCAACTCTGTATTACTCTTGTAACGCGGAGTTCCGGCCAAATTCCGGTAATCGCTGTGTGGCAGAACTGTTTGCATCTGTCATCACGGTGGCACAATGTATACGTTTAAGGGCATGCAGCCTATCCACTATCACCGCTCATCACCACTTGTCGTTTACACTTTGTTAGCATTCTCAACTCCCTACATATCTATGAGAGAGTTCCCCTTTACTTTACTCTGTTGGTCAAGTTGGATTGAGCTACTGCTTGCTCACGTGTTGTCACATGCATGTATGTCACTTCTTAATGGGGTCACCTGCACCACCTCCCCTTTATCTATATACATACCTTGTTAATTCAGTGTTGGTAAGTGGTAACCTAGCCATTTTCACGCTTCATTTACACAGATTTTGAACATTCCCCTGATGAAGGGCCATGGAGCCCTAAATGCATTGGGACTGATGAATTGGGACTCTAACCATTATGTTATCCAATGAAAAGTTTTTCCATCGTGGAATTTACATGAAGTTCACTTATAAAGCATTGAAAAAAGAATTTACGAAAAAAGAATACATTCGATTGATGGAATACACACGTCTGAAAGTGTTTTGAATGGAATCACTCCATTAATCTGGGGATATTGCTGTGCACTGAGGGGACGTCTCCCCTGGGGGGATGCTTTTGTGATACATAGAGACGCTCGTGGACCAGTGAGTGATACCCGATCTGCACGCAGAACTTTTTGAATTTGATAAACTTCACCTTCTTAATACCGGAGTGCATGTACCACTATTGATAGAATTGTTTCTCACAATGCGGCTCCAGAATGGTAAGTTGCTAGTGCGAGTGAGATTTGGCGCCTCTAGCGCAATTTCCAGTTTCTAGGGGGACAACCGGCGAGATTTTTCAAACTCTGACATCCGCGGTCAATAGGCTGCCACTCGAGTAGAAAATCTACTCGAGTGGCAGCCAAATCAACTCCAGTAGGTTCATTCTCTGACACAGTGCGAGGTGCCATTTGTGCTGATTTTTCAGAGCGAAACGTGATTCTGTCGCTAAATTACACCGTGAGCAGCGCTTTGTGCCTATTTCTTCCCATTGGCGGAACTCCGTGGAATTTTATGTAACTCTGCGGAATTCCGCGGAGTCTTAATTCTGCAAGTTCCGCTCACCCCAAGTCAATAGGAAAGAGTCAACGAGAATATGCAGAAATAGACCCAGTTCCAACTGCTAAAAGCAACAAAAAAACATATTGGACAGAAGTAGCATCAAGGGGGTGAAGATCACAATCGTTTTTAATGTGCCACTTACCATTTCCCAATATCTTAAGGGGTGCTGAACACAAAGGTCATTACCGTGATCGGGCCAGCAAGAGGGCAAATAATCAATCTGAACACAAGTCTTATAAGGTCCTGAATGTGGCGAGGAATCATAAAGAGTCATTGCTGCCAGGAACACCTTTCAACAAGTGTGAGCCTAATGTAGGTACCCAAACGATGATGTTTTGTGGTGGCCACCAGTCAGGCGGATTGTAGTCACCTGCCCATTTGAAGCAAATCATTCAATCAATCAATCAATCATAGCATTTGTAAAGCGCACTACATACCATGAGGGTCTCAAGGTGCTAGGGGGGGGGGAGCGCTGCTACTGTTCAAAGATCCTGGTCTTGAGGAGTCTCCTGAAGGTTAGGACGTCTTCAGTCGGCCGAAGGCAGATGGGGAGGGTGTTCCATGTCTTGGCGGCGAGGTGGGAGAATGATCTGCCGCTGGCGGTCGCTCTTCAGATGCGGGGGACGGTGGCGAGAGCGCGGTCTGCGGAGCAGAGCTGGCGGGTGGGGGTGTAGAGGCTGAGTCGCCTTTTGAGGTATGCTGGTCCAGTGTCGTGGAGTGCCTTGTGTGCCTTGTGTGCGTGGGTGAGGAGCTTGAAGGTTATCCTCTTGTTGATGGGGAGCCACTGCAGGTCTCGCAGGTGATGTGATGTGACTGCGGCGGGGGATGTCAAGGATTAGGCGTGCAGAGGTGTTCTGGATGCGTTGGAGCCGTTTCAGGAGTTCGGCCGGGGCTCCTGCATAGAGTGCGTTGCGGTAGTCCAGTCTGCTGCTGACGAGGACCTGGGTTACTGTCCTTCTAGTTTAGGTGGGGATCCACTTGAAGATCCTGCGAAGCATGCGGAGGGTGTTGAAGCAGGAGGAGGAGACTACGTTGACCTGCTTCGTCATGGAGAGGGTGGAGTCGAGGATGACACCTAGGTTGCGTGCGTGGTCGGTGGGTGTGGGAGGTGCTCCCAGTGTAGTCGGCCACCAGGAGTCATCCCAGGCCGAGGGGGTGGATCGGAGGATAAGGACCTCGGTCTTGTCCGAGTTCAGCTTCGGTCGGCTGTTTCTCATCCAATCGGCGACAGCCTTCATTCCTTCGTGGAGGTTGGTTTTGGTGGTGTGGGGGTCGTTGGTGAGGGAGAGGATCAGCTGGGTGTCGTCGGCATAGGAGATGATGTTGAGGTCGTGCCAACGGGCGATATGGGCGAGCGGAGCCATGTAGACGTTGAACAATGTGGGGCTGAGGGATGAGCCTTGGGGTACACCGCAGATGATCTTGGTGGCTTTGGAGCGGAAGGGGGGGAGTTGGACGCCCTGAGTTCTGCCGGAGAGGAAGGAGGTGGTCCAGTCCAGGGCCTTTTCTTGGATTCCGTTGTCGTGGAGACATGCTCTTAGTGTGCTGCGGTGGCAGATCGTGTCGAAGGCGGCTGACAGGCCCAGGAGGATGAGGGCCGCGGTTTCTCTGTTGTCGAACAGGGTCCTGATGTCGTCGGTGGTGGTGATGAGGGCAGTTTTGGTGCTGTGGTTGCTGTGAAACCCGGACAGGGACGGGTCCAGGATGTTGTTCCCTTCGATGAAGCTGGTCAGTTGTTTGGGTCATTGTCCCACTTACCTTTTCATCTTTGTTGTGTGGGCAGGGCTAGGGATGTCATTAAACAGAAATCAATTGAACTTCTTAACCAAGAAACTATAAATACAATGGATATTTCTGCTCACTTCAGCAGTACTTTACAGATAACACAGGTATTAAAATGGCACTTAAATATACACATTAATTCCAGTCTGCTTGAATGCTAAACCAGCAGCTTATTTATATCAATCAAGATGTTGTGGACAACTGGACGCCCAAAACAATCAACCAGGAAAGTGTCTACCTAAAGATGACAAGTGCATGGGTGAACGAGGTTGGCTTTATGGAGTTGCAAGTATGTGATTCAAGCTTAATGGTGAACCACAGGAAGCTAAGGCTGCCAATTTTGCAAAGTGGCTCCACCTACCCTCTGCCTCCAGGATACCAGCTTCAAATCAGAGTGTATGTACTTCTGTGGAGGTAACCCCTAAATTTGTTTCAGGAGCAAAAGCTCATGGTGCGTATTTGAAAACGAATTCTGCAGAAAATTTAGTAGCTTTCGCTCTTCCTAGAATTATGTTTTCTCTTATTTGCATATGTTTAAAAAGGATTGTACACATCTTCACAATTTGTGTCGTGGCTTTACTGGGGTCTCAAATGGCAGATGAAGCATACATTCATAGGTAGCAATAATTATGTTTTTTTCCCTCCTTTATGTTGGTCCCAAATATATATTTTTTGCTCTGCCATGCTTACTTTTGCACACATCTCCCAGTGCCAGTTGCAGTATGACAACCTCCCCCCCTCCTGTGTGTGGGTGGATAGTCAGTGCCCCCGCTGTGCCCAAGGGCAGAAGAGGTATTTTATAGCTCCCTCCCCTGCCCAATGCCAAAGGGATTTAGTCCCTCTGCTCGCCCCAAAGCATGGGGATTGATACACTACAAAACGTTGTATTCCCACAAGAGTTTTTAGGTCGAGCCTGTCCCATTCCGCAGGAATGGATAGGATCGAATTCAAGTGCTCGATCGGCTAGTGAAACCACTGGCGTTTCTTCACAGTGCATGTGAGGTCACGTGGCCACAAAGCGGGTCACGTGACCACACAAGCACGAGCATCTCCGTAATCCGCCTGCCCCCACCAGGCTCGCATTCCCGCCCCCTCACCAGGCCGCACATCTGCCTGCCACACTTCTCCTCCCCTAATTATGTGGCCGGCCGTACTTAGTTTCCTGGCCGCTTCCCGGCCGCTCTTGTTTTTAGCTCCCCTTACCATTTGCTCCTGCCTCCGAGAGCTTCAAAGGGATCTGCTTCACACTTCACGGCCGCCGTGACTCACATTTCTCCTTCCTTCGTGCCCAGCCCCCCTCCCAGCGGTGCCTTGTTTTTCATGCTCGAATCCTTCACCCTGCTTTGGCCTGTCTTTCGTTCTTGTTCTCTCCTGTCCTCTATCTCCCACCTTTATGTTTAATCCTTTCTGCCTCTTTCTCTGT
This sequence comes from Lissotriton helveticus, assembly GCF_964261635.1. Lineage (NCBI taxonomy): Eukaryota > Metazoa > Chordata > Amphibia > Caudata > Salamandridae > Lissotriton > Lissotriton helveticus. The sequence goes on along the minus strand of NC_136072.1, from coordinate 49,039,705 downwards.
CATACAGATTTACATGCACTTCCCAGAGCAATGGAGAAAGCCAAAGCACCCCTCCCCACGCCCCTTTATGTTTCTCTTACTCCACCTATCTCTCCTTCCTCTCGCTCGCTTTTTTCCCCTCCCTCCCCTTTCTTTCTTCCTTCCTTTCGTTCTTTCGTTCTTTCTTCCTTCCTTGCTTTCTTTCTTTCGTTCTTTCTTTCATTCTTCCCTTCTTTCTTTCATTCTTCCTTCCTTTGTTCGTTTCTTCCTTCATTTCTTTCTTCCTTTCTCTCTTCTTGCTTTCTTTCTTCCTTTCTCTTTTTCTTTTTCTTTCATTCTCTCTTTCTTCCTTTCTCTCGTTTTCTTTCTTCCTTCCTGCCTTCCTTTTTTCTTTCTGTCTTCTTTCTTTCTTTCTTTCCCCCTTTATTTCTTTCTTTCTCTTCTTTCTTTCTTCCTTTCTCTTTTTCTTTTTCTTTCATTCTTTCTTTCTTCCTTTCTCTCGTTTTCTTTCTTTCTTCCTTTCTTTTTTATTTCTTTCCATCCTTCTTTCCTTCCTTCCTCTTTCTTTCTTTCTTTTTTCTTTCTTTCTTTCTTTCTTTCTTTCTTTCTTTCTTTCTTTCTTTCTTTCTTTCTTTCTTTCTTTCTTTCCTTCTTACTTTCTTTCTTTCTTTCTTTCTTTCCTCTTACCCCCCTATCTCCCCCTCTGCTTCTTTCTCTCCACCTTTCCCTTCCTGTGTCTCTCTTTCACCTCCTCTCTCTACCCCCCCTCCCGCACACACACATTTCCATCCACTCCACAGTACAATGAAGAACAGTCAATTCCCCATTTCTCACAGATTGAGGCTGCAATCATTTCATTATAAAGTGCAAAATGTCTAATTATCTTGGTGATTGCGAGGGGGAAAAACCGAGAAAGCACATAATATTGAAATGAATAGTTCAGATTCTTGAATACGGAAATAACTTGATTAGTGCTGGGGATCCGGTGTGCGTTGTCTGGCAGAGAACGAAAGACCCACAAGCGAGACCTATTGGCAATGCCAATGCTTGTTGTAAAGTGCACACAACAGCAACCGTTGTGCAATGCATTTTGAAGTGCCACCGACAAAGATAAGTGCCAGGGTGACTGACTGATTTCTCAGTGCTCTCTTCCCACAGATGGGACTTTAAACAGAGCCCCTGTCATCTTGTCAAGCCTCAATTATATATATATATATATATATATATATATATATATATATATATATATATATATATATATATATATATATATATATATATATATGTGTGTGTGTATATATATATATATATATTACCTACTGGCGGTCGCCAGTAGGTATATATAGTTAGGATTTTTTTGAATAGGGATTTCTGAAAATTCTATGTTGAATAACTTTGGCGTTGATTTACGGAATTGGCTGAAATTTCCAGGAAAATGGCACATTTTGTTTCTGAGCGTCCCCTGAAAGTTTGGGGGGGTTTCGCCAAGCGGAGGCCGAGATAAAAGGGGGGTCCCAAAACGTGTTTTTAACATTGAGTTTTCCATAGGGCGGTTGGACTCACTTTTAGCTCGAACGGCTGAATGGATTTCCACAAAACTTGGCAAAATTGTAGGGACTGGTAGCCCGATGTGCCTTTGCTATGTCTCAAGATATATGCTCCAGTGGTTTTTACGAAAATTAACTTTGAAAAATATATATTGGGCTACATTGGGCTATATATATGTTAGAGCCCAAATGTAGCCCAATGTAGCCCAATGTAGCCCAAAGATGGCCACCAGAGACAAAAAAAAACAAATGTAGCCCAAATATCAGCCAGATGTAGCCCAACTATAGCCCAGTGACAGAATGTCCCAGAGTCTAAAGAACAACTAGAGCGCTAACAGTCTTTCTTATGACAAAAGTATGGCACACCTGAAGTCATCTTGATTGGAATAAAGTGTTAACACTTAAAACATTTAATTTGCAAAGGAACAAAATGAGGGGTTTCATTTTGCCATAGAAATGTTATATATATATATATATATATATATATATATATATATATATATATATATATATATATTAACCCTGGGCGTAGTGAGCGTAGTGGGGCTTCGCGAAGCTACGCAAAGTGGGCGAGAAACTACGCCCACCTGCGCACTTCGCGTAGCCCCACTACGCACCACCCGCCTCCCTCCCGCCCTCAGTAAATACCCCCTTCAATGTTTAAATAAGTTTAAAACCACTTACCTGGTCCGCGCGCGTCCCGGGGCTCCCTCGTCTCTTTCAGTGCCCGCGTCTTGAACCCTAATGCGCATGCGCGTCCGCCCGCGCATGCGCATTTCTAGCGAGAAATGCGCATGCACGGGCGGCCACGCATGCGCATTAGGGTTCAAGACGTGCACTGAAAAAGACGAGGGAGCCCCGGGACGCGCGCGGACCAGGTAAGTGGTTTTAAACTTATTTAAACATTGAAGGGAGTATTTACTGAGGGCGGGAGGGAGGCGGGTGGCGGGCCAGCTACGCTCGTCCACGGAGCATGCGTAGTGCCGGCTACTACGCCCGCACCGCAAAATGCGTAGCAGACGGCACTACGCATGCTCCGTGGACGGAGCGTAGCTGCCCGCCCACCCCTAATATATATATATTACCTATTGGCGGTCGCCAGTAGGTATATATAGTTAGGATTTTTTTGAATAGGGATTTCTGAAAATTCTATGTTGAATAACTTTGGCGTTGATGGACGGAATTGGCTGAAATTTTCAGGAAAATGGCACATTTTGTTTCTGAGCGTCCCCTGAAAGTTTGGGGGGGTTTCGTCAAGCGGGGGCCGAGAAAAAAGGGGGGTCCCAAAACGTGTTTTTAACATTGAGTTTTCCATAGGGCGGTTGGACTCACTTTTAGCTCGAACGGCTGAATGGATTTCTATGAAACTTGGCAAAATTGTAGAAACTGTTTGCCCGATGTGCCTTTGCTAGGTCTCAAGATATGTGCTCCAGTGGATTTTGAGAAATTAACGTTCAAAAAAATATATATATCTGTGACAGCGTCCCGGTTAGCGCCCCGGTTCGCGTACCAGACGCGTAACGGAACTTCGCGAGGAGAAGCGGATTGGCTCTCCGGTGACTCTCAACATTCTAAACAGTCCGGAGCGGCCGCCATCTTGTCTCTCGGTAGGATCGAGAGACAAGAGGTGGAAATAGACGAAGGGGGAAATGAATGAAAGGGGCAAGGTAGACCCCTCCTGACCCCCTAGGATTGATGTGGGGGCTATTAAAGGGCCCTGCGGGGCAAAAAAATAAAATACATTTTTTTTCGATTTTTCGCGGTGGAAGCGCTACCCAGTACGCGAACCGGGTAGCTCACCGGTAGCGTAACGGGAGTCCGCCATCTTGTGTTTCGGGCGAATTTAGTCACAAGATGGACGATAAACAATGTTGGGAATGGGTATAAGGGGGCACGGGAGACATATCCTGACACCCTAGGTTTTCTGAGGGTGGCTGAGGAGGCCCATATATGTAAAAAAAAAAATCACATTTTCGCACGGTTAGCGCCCGGTCCGCGCACCGGGTAGCGTTCCGGAAAGCGTAACAAGGGAAAAACCAAGGGAAATAGTAAAATAATATTTTAGAGTGCTTTGAGGTAGGGTAGCTCTGAATAGAGCTGTTGTGTTGTGTGGGTGATGTAAGTACCAACATGTAGGTACCAATGAAGAGTCTAAAATTCAATGTACACCGTCCCCTCTGTAGATATTTTGTATGTTCTAATATGGGTTATTTAAATGTAAATGTGTGGAAAAGCACTTCATGCTTTAAAGCAATTGTATTTTTGAACTGATTGTTCTTTCCCCTTAGTCCTCCTCTTTGGTTTTTTTCCCCACACTCTTCTTCAGCATGATAGTTGATAAATTCGTTCCCTCAAAAAATTTGTATACATAAAAAAATTATATTAAATACATATAAAATATATTTTTCCTTTAAAAGAAGAATACATTTTACAGCTTTTGATATTTGCTATTAAAAAACCATTGAAATTCACTGAAAAAAACCATAGGTTATAGACCATATATAGTAAGGAATTAGCATTTACAAAACCTTGAAAATTCACTGAAAAAACCATAGGTTATAGACCATATATAGTTAGGAATTAGCATTTACAAAACCTTATTTTACTCACACAAAACCATTGAAATTCGCATATATAGTTAGTTGCACTAACTATATATCGCGCACCCGCAATCCACTGCTGATCATGTCACATATTACATCATTCATGACATGGTCAGTGACATCACTGATGACATCTCAAATGACATCACTGATGACATCACTGATGACAACATCCAGTGACTGTATGTTTCTGTAAAGTTAAAATATGTCTTACATATTGAAGAATGAGTGGATGTATAAGTGTCTGGATGAAGGATTTAGTAGGTGCATGACTGACTGTATGAGTGAGTGATTAAATGTGTCTCACTGAGTGCATGGGTTAGTGACTAAACTGTCTTAATTTGTGCATCATTATGTCTGTTGTTCTGTAAACTGCTGCATGTGTTGATCAGTAGCTATATGAGTAACTATATGGGTTATTGATTGGTTGCCCAAGTATTTGTATGGGAGACTGAGTGTGTGTGTGTGGGTGGCTGGGAGGTGTATGACTCTGTGCATAGATGTGTGAGCAGTTGATTCACTAGATGTATGGGTTCAAAAGTGCATGTGGAAACAGCTGTATGGGCGGTTGACTGTGTGCATGAGTGTATTGGTGAGTGAATGGATATCTCAGTGCTACATGTCAAAGTAAGTACATATGTAAAACACAGTACATGTGAGAGTTGACATATATAAATAACTGTGCATAAGAGCCAGTGAATGTGTGAGTGGCTGTATGGATCATTGTGAACTTGTATCAGGGATTGTATAAGAGAGTAAATATGTGTTAGTATATGTTTGAATAAGTAAGGTGTGTATAACTGTATAGTTGAGGAAATGGAGGTGTGATTGATTCTTTGCATGACTGACTAGGTGTGTGAGTAACTCCATGGATGAGTGACAGTCTGTGAGTGTCTGTTTACACTGAGAGTATCTAAGGTTATATTAGAGTCTGAAGAGGTTCATCGTATTATCACATGAATGATGTCATCAGTGATGTGATCAGTAATGTCAAATGAGATGTCATCAGTGATGTCATCAGTGATGTCATTTGAGATGTCATCAGTGATGTCATCAGTGATGTCATCAGTGATGGCATTTGAGATGTCATCAGTGATGTCATCAGTGATGTCATTTGAGATGTCATCAGTGATGTCATCAGTGATGTCACTGACCATGTCATGAATGATGTAATATGTGACATGATCAGCAGTGGATTGCGGGTGCGCGATATATAGTTAGTGCAACTAACTATATATGCGAATTTCAATGGTTTTGTGTGAGTAAAATAAGGTTTTGTAAATGCTAATTCCTAACTATATACGGTCTATAACCTATGGTTTTTTCAGTGAATATATATATATATATATATATATGTATTTCTATGTTTTACTAAAAATGTTATTATCTTGGGGTCAGTTGACGTACCAGCATTCCATGCCCTTGGGCAAGCTCAAACGTACCTTAGACACGAGGGAGCCTAAAATTAACATTTGCCAGTGACTCCCGGGCTAAATCTAGTCGCCACTATTCAAATAGCCTTTTCTAACATTCCAGATTTGATTGATGCTCAGTGGTTATGGTTATGTAGCGCAAGCACTGCCAAATTAATCGCTTCGGGGCGCATGCGCTGCGCTGCAGAACGGAGACGGACGCTCCTGCCATTGGTTGGTTGCGGGTAGAGTTGCTGGGCAGTAGCAATGGACGCGGGAGACTGTGGCTGCCGTCATTAGAAGCTATGAAAAGCGCCTCTTATCTGGGGTCGAAGCTCTTTACTAATGGCATTTACGTGCGGCGCTAACGTGTTTTACGCTAGCGCCCAGAAGACCATCTGTCATTGCCGAGGGTCCTTAAGAGGGGGCAGTGTTACTCTGAAAAGACACGCCCCGGTAACTTTTCAAGATAACTGCTGACTATGTTGGAACGCTCGAGGCCATAACGAGCCGGGCATTTATGTGGCTTCTGCCTATCATCCTTTCTTTATGTACCCAGGATGTAGCATTATGGCCAGAGCTGCAGACATATGAAGGGGAGGGGCAGATTTACAAGCCCCCTTGCGCCACCTTTGCGTCACTTTTAACTTGGGAAAAGAGTCGCAAAAGTGGCGTAAGGGGCTTGTAAATCTGCCCCTGGGGTCCAGTTTGAGTCTCGGCATCACATCAACATCCTGTGATTCTAGGCAAATCACTTAATATCCCCGTGCATTATAAATGTGACATATTAATGTCAAACCTTCCACATGCTAATACACTCTTTTTTCTTTTTACATTTTTAAGAGACTTTGTCGTATTTTACGTGATGTTTGTTGTATTATTTGCAAAGGAAACAATTTCAGGGCAGGGCTCGTGCGCGGCCTCTAAGATCCGAGCCAGACCCTGGGCTCGGCTCTCCCTGTTAACTCGTAGGCTCGCCCCCTTCTAGTAAACAATTTCCGTTTGAATCCATTGTGTGTAGTTGTGTAGACGGACCTGCGGGCGTGTTACAAGTGTGCGAGTCAAGGAGGGATAAAGATCTCGTGTGGACCCACATGTCAGTATCTAGCGCCACCTAGTGCTCAATGTTATGTTAGCTCTGTGAATCACACAGGCTACACAAGCGAGGGACATAAGAACAATTCCACACCACCTTCAGCCTTGTGTGTATGTGTAACCAACCTGGATTGGGGGGAAGGTGGGGGGTGCAGCAGGCCCGGCTCCAGGAATTTTTGTTTGGGTGGGCCAAGGGCGCATTTGGGTGGGCCACTGCGGGCTCGATTTGTCGCATATATGTTTGTGCAGGCCTGCTTCAGAGCCCGCCTTTATCACTTCTTAGTCTTACAAGGCCCAGTAAGACGCACTCTTTTCCAAACCTCTTTCTATATATGATCACTCTCAAAAAATGTTTTTTCCATGTAAAGTTCCTTTGATAGGAAGAGGAGGTTTCTGAGGTGGGAGTATCAGGCAAGTGACACTTAGCAGGCTCCCTTCCCTCTGTGCGAGCCTTCAGGGAGAATCCCTCTTCATTACTACCTCGACCTGACCCCAGACTCTGCCACGCACTCCCTTACAGGTTTGATTATCCACTACTCCTCTCCAGTCCACCTTATCTCACAGCTAACCTTTGGCCCCAGCCCCATATCAGGCACCATTGGGCTCCACTTTCATTTTTCGGGGTAAAAACACTAGTAAAGTCACCTTCAAACTTAAAATATTGAATGTAGCAGTAAATATAATTAGTACGCACTTTAAAGTATGTTCCACAGTAGCCCTTATGACCCGGCTGCTAAATAAATAAACAACAACAGAAAGGCCATGACAGGGCTGGCTTTAGTGCTGATGCAAAAGTCTTTTTTGGTGCCACACCAATTACCTCTTTCTCCGTAAATACCTTTACAACCACCTCCCAACAGTGCCCCTCATCTCTCCGTAGCCCCCCTCATTGACCACCTTCTCAAACTCCCTCACTGCCACCCTCCAACAAAGCCCCTCATCTCTCCGTAGCCCCTCCCCCTCATGACCTCCTCCTCAGACTCCTTCACTACCACCCCTCCTCCAGTGCCCCTCATCTCTCTGTAGGCCCTCCCCTTCATGACCTCCTCCTCAGACTCCTTCACTACCACCCTCCTCCAGCGCCACTCATCTCTCCGTAGCCCTTCCCTCAAATGCATTTCATTTGTTGTATAGCGCTACTCATATCAGTGTAGGGTGTCACAGTACTTTACATCACGCACACATTATACAGAGACAATCTATCATGCAGGTATGTAAATCAGTCTGCAGGGAATATCACATAAGCCATTGAGGATTACAAGGTGCAGGAATCACGTGTCATCCATACTAGTGGGCAGTATATTTTAAGAGGGTTTGGTCTGGGAAAAGACAACCGTAGGATTTAAAGAGTATTTCATGAGGGTTAGCTTTACTGATAAAAATGTATATCTTCCCAAAAATACTCATTTTGGCAACATTAGAATAATGAAAGACTGAGGAAGTTCTAACTATATCACAAAACAAAAAAAGCAAAGTTCTAACTCTACCGTTCATGTTTACATGCAGCTCTTTGGTGACAGTTCATTGGTCACTGTTTTATGTTAGGGTTGTAACTTCTGAACTGCAAGTAACACAAGGATCTCTGTGAAAAAGGCAGTAACCCACTGAGCTTCCACATAAAATACAGTTCATCTGCATTTAAAAACAACTAACAGACAAATTATTGTTCTCCAGCAGGATCATTAATCACCAGGGTTATCTGGGCATTTTCTATTGTCTTATTGTTGTCCTGCGTCAGCTATGATAATGATAAAAATTGTTCAAATTAAGCACACACTGACTTTATTTATTAACTGTACAATGAATTAAAATAATTAAAGTAAAAAACATAAAAGCAAACAGCTCAAAAATAACCACTGTAAAAAATATGAAGTCATCTAATAAAGTGTAGTTTCTGTGCCAAAAAGTATGTGTCCTGCTGGGCCTGTGCAGATTTAAAAAAGAAAAACAAATAGTAACACATTCTCTTACCTACTCCATAAAAAAACTTTGTGTCACAGCCTGATCTGATATGCAGCTGCAGGGGTCAGGAAAGGTGAATATGATTAAAGAATCTTTTCTCCTGCACCGCATAGAAAATGAAATATCTACACTGCTGAACAGTAGGCAAAGGTGACCATTGTCGACTTTTGCCAGTGGGGATGAATGGGTGAAAAAATAAACAAAGCCTTGTTAACATATCAATGGTCTTTTAACGACCTGTAAAGTACACGGGTGCGGCTGCGATAATCTCAAGAACTGTCTGTGTGTGCGCGCGCCAGGGAAGCTATCTCAGCCCGGGCGCACACACACACAGACACCCTTTGAGGCCAATTCCGTTGCACGCCTGCCTTCAAGCCCTCACTGCGAGGGCCAAGGCTCCAGTTTGGGTGGGCCAGGCTCATGTTTGGGTGGGCCCAGCCCACCCAGCCCACCCTCTAGAACCGGGCCTGGGGTGCAGGCTATAAAGGGAAACACAAGGTTGGAATATTTTTCCACGTTTTATTTGTTGCCAGGAGTCGACCAGGTGGAGGCTTCCCCCATTTAGGGCAGACCGAGGCTGATGATGCTAGCAGGTCCGTAGAGAACTGAAACTTGAGGTGTGGTACCCACGGCACACATTTGTGGGAGGAAAGACCATATTTGATGGCGGACATGTTTTTGTATCAGGAACCGGTTTAGAGGTTGTCTTGCGGGCACGCAGGGTACGCTGGTACTACTGGGCAGAAAGAGGGAAATGCTGAGGCACCTGGGGGCAGGGTAAACCTTAATACAATGAGTGAGGGCAGGGAAGGGCAGACTAGGCAGCCCGCCGGGTTTGGCCCCTCATGTGTGGAGGTCATGGCAAGAAAGGACATGGAAATTCTGAAGAAAATAGTGTTTAAGGGCAGAGTGCTGGAGGAGTGTAGCTGGTGTGGTGGAGCCGGAGGGCACCCAAAGTCAGGAGCTGCCGACTTTGGAGCAGGTTCGAGTCTCGGCGTCGGCTCAACATTCTGTGATCCTGGGCAAATTACTTAATCTCCCCGTACCCATCAAAAAGGAAGGTGTCCTTGTGTAATGTAACTGGTGCTCATGGAATGCGCTCTAATAACTTCGGGTCGAGTTCTCGCTATATAAAACTGCACACAAAAATGAGACACGTACTATGGACGCTCCCAACAAGACACAGGGAAGCTACTGTCACAGGGGAAGTTAAGAAGGATGCAGTCTCCTCTTATGGTAAGAAGTGGATCTGAAAAAGTGGGTTGGGCATCCAGTGGGGGCCCAGGAGCTAAATAGGGCCTTGGAGAACTTACCAAGGGAGGAGGAGGAAGCCCGCTTTCTAGTCAAAGGTTTTACCTAAAGTCTTATAGCCCATACAATGGGTCCAAAGAGGTGGCATGGACCAACATTTGAAACCAGCTAGTGATATGCTGAGATGTTAATGTAGAAGGAGTGTGACCAGGAAGGGGAGGGGGGGGGGTCTGCTCTCAGCCCCTCCATTGCTTCATTTAAAGGTGTGTTGAGTGTGGTGCCCAAAAAAGCAGACTGTTGAAATGCGCATGATTCAGCATTTGCCATTCCATGAAGAGAGTTAATTGAATGACGAAAGACGAAGAACAAGTAAATAACCATTTTTCGTGATATAAAATACTTAAAGAAACTTATTTTAAGAATTGTTTGAATCAAAATGTATGACAGTTGAAGGGTCTATTAGTATAATTTTTTATAGTTATGCACATTGCACGTTATTATAGCTTGCAAATGGAAAACAGCAAAAAAAGTATTTATACTTGTATTTCCTACTGCTAACACTGTCACTTTAGTTAAATGCTGCTATAATAGTGATTGCTGCTAATATATTGTACTTTAGTTAATACTTGTATTTTAATCACTGTGTAAACGTTTTAATATTAATATGGAATTGACTGTATTAATGCATTTTTAGATGATCATTTTAAGATGATAATAACTTTGTGCTTAGTATATGTTTGTTTATGTTGGTTGCTTTTATCTATCTTTGTTTGTAATGATTTTAATTAATCAACAAATAAAATACTATACAGTAAAAAACAAAAGCAAAAAAAAACAGTAGTTGAACAGTGGGGCTGCCTGGTGATATATGCTTCGTTAGGCCAGAGGAGCTGGGTCCACTACCTGAGGTTAAGAACCTGGGCATTTCGTTGGACAGTACGCTGTCTTAAAACAGCCAAATGACTGCAGTGGCGGGAAAATGCTTTGGAATACTGAAAATGCTAAGAAAGATTCTCTATCTCTTGTCAGAGTCAGCTAGAAAAACAGTGGTTCAGGCTTTGATTGTATCGAAGCTCGATGACTGTACATACTGTACCTGGGGGTCACACAGGGTCGGATCAAGAGACTCCAGAGAGTACAGAGTGCTGCGGCACGTCTTGTTCTGAATCTTCCTAGGTGTGCGTCGAAGGGGGAATGACCTCAAGAAGCTGCACTGACTGCTGGTTAAGCATAGTTCTTCTTTTAAAGCCTTGTGCTATTGTCACAAGACACAAAAAAAGGACCACTGTACCTCCAATATATGCTCAGGCCATATGTACCAGCCCGAAATATAAGAGTGTCTGGGGTAAGGCTGGTGTCTGTACCTAATATCAGGAGATTGCGCTTAGCTGATGCTACTTTGGCTACTTGGGTAAAGGAACAGGGTTAACCCAAAACAAGTCACTGAGACCTGGGTATTGGAAGTACTGAAAGGAAGGGGTCTCAGTGTGAGAACAAATATAATTATAAACTTTAAGGAAGATTAAACAACAATAAATGAATCCAACATTGTTTTAATTCACAATGAGGAGCAATATATCCAATATATTAACATTTTCAATGCATAAAGTAGGTTGAACGGTGCCCAACAGGGAAGGGAGGAGGTGAATTTGCCTGCCCGTTTCCCTGTCCTGAAGAAGACCCCACGGCAAGGGCTCAACTAACCCTGCGCTATCTAGAGGGTCGAAACGTCGACAACGTCCTTATAGTCAACTCCTTACCTACATTTTGACATTTATTGCATTATTGGAGTATGACATTTTTGTATATATCGGCACAGTGAATCATCCTATGTGTAATGAAATGAAAACACAACTGTAATTTTTTGATAATTCTTGTTTTTATTGTCACAATTCCTCCATCACACCATCCTCACAAATTCACCTCCTCCCTTCCCTGTTGGGCACCGTTCAACCTACTTTATGCATTGAAAATGTTAATATATTGGATATATTGCTCCTCATTGTGAATTAAAACAATGTTGGATTCATTTATTGTTGTTTAATCTTCCTTAAAGTTTATAATTATATTTGTTCTCACACTGAGACCCCTTCCTTTCAGTACTTTGGCTACTTGGCACTGAAACTATGGCACTCTCTGCCTTTGTCGATTCGTAAAATTCAGCTGGAGGGTGCATTTAGGAAGCAACTCAAAACTTGGTTCTTCAAGGGTGGGATCTAAGGAAGCTTATTGTTGCATCTGAAACTGTGGACCCGCCTTTTATACATCCAAAAGGGTTGCACAGCCTTATGCACTAGCGTTTGAATTTCATCCACTTAAACCACAGTAATCAAGTCTTTATTCATATGATGCACTTCTATATGCGCACCATATGAGTTTGGTGGAAATATGGTGTTGTTTGGTGTTGAGCAATTTGGGTTAAAAGTGTGGGGAAGAGTAATAATGACGCAAGTATAAACGTATTTCTGTTTGTTGGATGTTACACGGGCGGGAGCAGAGGGACGGATTAATTTACACTATATTTTAGTTCATCTCGTATTTATTTAAGATGATTTTTCCATGTTATCGTCATGTGATTAAATTAGTAATTGGATGTTATTATTACCACGATCTTGTGGCTGACAGACGCATATATATTTTTTACATACTACAGACACCCCTGAAGAAGGTTTAAAATAAACTGAAATGCATTGGATGTAAATATCGTAAATAGAAGAACTCGGAAATCTGTTTAATAGTTCTAGAAAAGGCTTGGCTGGGCAATTTTGGAATAAGCAACATACATAAGATTGTGAAATTCAGAGTCTTTGGCGTGATGGATTAACTATGAATAAAAGCAAGATTAACAAGAATAAAGACTTGATTACTGTGATTTAAGTGGATGAAATTCAAACACTAGTACATAAGGCTGTGCAACCCTTTCGGATATACAAAAAGCGGGTCCATATTTTTAGAAGAAATATTACAAGGGCTTGCTGGAACGGAGCATTATAAGGGTGCATGCACGCCGAACTGGATGAATTCAGAAAAGAACAAGTGAGAAATAATATGGGTGTGCTCCAGACTATTCAACACAACACAATATATTATTATTTTTAGACAATGCAGAGGGCTTACTGTGAGGATAGGAAAGTCAACTTTGTTGGGCAAAGCAGACATCAAATCGGCCTTCAAATTGCTGCCAGCTCCTCTGCAAAGATGTCCCCTTTAGACATTTGGAGACGGTGGGCAATTCGTCATTGACAGATGCTAGCAGATGGGGTACTCTACTATATCTGTCTCCTTTGAGTATTTCATCACATTCTTGAGTGCAGGTGCAAGCATGAGTGAGGGTTACTGAATGGATGATTTCTTGTTTTGGGTGAGACCTGGGACTGACCGATGGAGCCGGCTCTTGAACACATGTGAGGTGTTGGCACAGAGTGTGGTAGTATCCCTGACAGTGGGAAAGAGTGAGGGCAGAGATTCCAGATTTTAATTCTCATGGATAGCAATGGACACCGTGAGATAAGCATCGAGAGTACTTAGGGAGAAAGGGGAAGCGTTCAGAGAAGCAGTCTGAGGTTGTATCCTGAGAAGAAAGGTCACATTGATGCAGTTGCCATCCCTACTCGGGGGATGTATGACGTTACAATGCATACTTTTACAACGCACACCTTTACAACGCATTTTTACAACGCAACATCCATTACAACGCATTCCATTACAACGCATGCCATTACAACAAATTTTAAAGAACTACCTTTACAACGCATTCCATTACAACACATACTACCTTTACAACGCATACCATTACAACTCATAACATTACATTGCATGTTTGGTAAGTATTGGATAATGTAGGGGTTTAAATAACTATCCTAACTCCAGGGCGGTGCAACAGTAGGGTAAGTGTTGGATTGTGTAGGGGTAAAAATGACTATTCTAACTCCAGGGGGTGCAACAGTAGGGTAACTGTTGGATAGTGTAAGGGTACTATGCGTTGTAATGTTATGCGTTGTAATGTTATGCGTTGTAATGACATGAGTTGTAGTGGTATGCGTTGTAGTCTCATGCGTTGTAATGGTTGCGTTTTAATGGCATGCGATGTAATGGATGTTGCATTGTAAAAGTTTTGTTGTAATGGTAGTGTGTTGTAAAAGTTGTGTTGTAAAGGTTGTTTCCCCTACTCGCGCCACTGAACTTTGCAACTAGGACCATTGCCCCAGGGCTGTCCAGTTTCCAGGTGTCTGGCCCCAGCTACAGTGGGCCTGAGGGAGAATCACCATTTCACAAGGCTCAGAAAAGAGGTAAAGGAATACCTGAAGGTCTGGGACGAATTCCTGAATGATTTGAAGGGAGTGTTTATATGGAGAGGAGGGAGAGTTTCTAGCAATGCCTTGGAGGGCTACATGGATGCATCAGGCAGCTTTGGATTTGAAGTTTTTTTTGTAAGTGGCAGATGGTGTGTCGCACAATAGCACTGTAGAGAAAGGTCTATAGCTAAGTCAAATTGGCTGTAAGAACAACTTCATAGGAAAGCCCATTTAATTATATCATGCAGTTATGACCTATACATAACATATTTGGAAGCACGTAATTTGAATTAAATATCAATTTATTTTTCATATCAAAACATTATTATTATTTCATTATTACAAATAAAGTGATGAAAACACAGTACAAACTGAAACATAGACAAATTGATGGAGGCAAGGCGGTAGTGAGGACTACGCGCGTTTAGGCGTTGTCGCCTTCATCAGGTCACCGTCTTATTGTACTGAAAACAAAATAACATAGGACATAACTATTACTTAAAGGATACAAAATTGGGGCATTTTTCCTACAATGATAGATACTAAAAAACAGCTAATTAATTTCATAACAATTTACACAATATGACCACTTATGTAAGATGTGTATAATACATAGTTGCTCCATGAAATATGAACATAAGTGTTATATCAATATATATATATATATATATATATATAACCAATCCATGGTTCAGATCTGTATGGTTTTTTGACTCTTAGAAAACCACTCTAAGATGGCGCCTTTGGTATTGCTGAGGGTTTAGTCCCTTGTTGATGTTCATGACTAACCACTTGATTGGATTTAAGGTGTGTTTTTGAATCATGGGCTGTGACACCGACGAAGGCTTCTTGCCGAAACGTTTGTCTGTGCTGAATAAACTGCACGCTGAAAGTAACTCTCCTGAGTGCTGCCCTCTTCTTTTTCACGGAGAAGTTTTTTGAGCGCAATATATATATATATATATATATATATATATATATATATATAAATATACATATATATATATATATATATATATAGTGCAAAACGATCAAATTGAGCATTACAGACACAGGTGTTACAACATGCATTCAAGGCCAACATTGAATATATAGTGGTTGATGTCTTTTGTTCCTGTTACTTAATGGTATATAAAGTAATATAACTAAATTAATTAAATACAAAGGATTTGGTCGCACAATAGCTGCAGGAACTAAGAGAAAAATATATTGGAAGAACATCAATTTCTTAGAAATGTACCCACTTGGTGGCGGCCGAGAGATTTGAGGCGTGTGGAGAACAAAGGTATTGTCTTTTGCTCTGGCAGCTGGTCAATAGTGTAAATCCTTAACTAATATTCAGTGAGATGGTAGCACATATGTAGGTTGCTTAGAGCCCTGATCCTTCGTTCGTGGAAGAGTACAGAAATGAAATAGTAGATTTTCTTTCTCATTTCAAATGGAAGGCTTTCAGAAGAATGGCGTTTAGGGCAGAGAAATGAATGCCTATATTTTAGCAAGGTCATTGAAAAGATAGATACAAGGGTTGGATAAGCTAGTGGTAAGGTCATTGTCACTAAGGGTGGGTGAACATGCAGAATTTCACTCTGCGGATTTCTGCGGAGTTACATAAAAACACCATGAGATTACACGGGGATCTCCAAGTGGGTAGAATTGGCACTTCGCGCTGACTTTTAGTGCCAGGAGCCAAGTCTGTGCTGCAAAATAAGTGCAAACAGCACCACTCAACATGCCAGAGGGTGCTGCTTCTTTGCTGCCACTCTAGTAGATTTTCTATTCAAGCGGCAGCTTTCTCAGCCCGAACAGTCGCAACCCTCATGACCTCCCTTGTTGAGAAAATATCATCGCGTGCCCTCCTAGCAGACGAAAATCACGCTATGGGCTAGGGGATGCCAAGTCTCACTTGCACTTGCCAACTTACCATTGGCGAGCAGTGTGCGAGAAAAAACTTTGCAATGCAGTGGTTGGTGGAGTTTTGTCGGAACTCCGCGCTATGGTAGAGTGGGCAAAACTCTGCGAACTCCACCGGCAGAGCAGGATTTATCGCCCACCCCAAATTGTCACATGGGCGAGGCCTAATTCAGGAGGTGGCATATATTGGTCTACAAAGATACAGAGCAATGCTGGTCTAACAACTCGACAGCGGGGTTTGTGCGGTGGATATGGGAGAACAGCAAATCAAGCTCCTGACTGAGGGAGTCCGCTTTAGCAATTATAGCTAAGCTGAGGGAAAAGGGTGAGATCTGAAATGGCTTCAAGGTAAGGAAGATGTTGACTGGGTAGAGCAGATCTGTAACCACGCTAAGCATCAAGAGTGAAGGAGTTATGTTTCATATCCCGGTTCAGATCTGAAGGGGGCCTGTGAAATGTATAGCCTGATCTATTTAGGGGTCTTTGCTGCCGCTGCGAGTCCCCAGGCAGAGGCTCCTATTGACCTTGGTTTGATCCGTTCCTGCCACGGACACTAGACCCAGCCACACTTGTGGGGCAGCATTTTTATCGGAACAAGTGGGGTAAAATGAAATGAAATACCAGCATTTGTAAAGCGCCAGCTACCTCAAGAGGTGTCCCGGCGCTGGGGGCTGCTGGGTATTACGAATTTTGTGGATTCCTGCGAGTTCCGGAAGTTTTCATCACATACGTTTAAGGGAAAATGTGTGATTTCAGGCAATGTTTGAGGTTTGCAGGGCATTGTGTGTAAAACAATATCATGGGATACATGCAAGCCACCCCATCCTATATTCCCTGGGGTTCCTAGTTTTTTTAAATTTGCAGATTTTCAGGGTTTTCCTACGCGCTGGCTGAGCTAGGGCCCAAAATCCACAGCTTCCCACTGTGCAGCAAACAAGTGAGGTTTGAGTGGAAAAATGTGAAGTATCCATGTTGCGTTTTGGGCCGTTTTGTGTCGCGGGCACTAGGCCTGCCCACACAAGTGAGGTGCCATTTTTATCACAAGATTTAGGGGCATGTTGGGTGGTGTAGCTTCCCACATATTCCAGAACTTTCCATCACAGAAATTTGAGGAAAATGTGCATTTTTAGCCAAAGTTTGAGATTTTTGAGGGATTCTGGGTAAAAGAACCTGGAGAGAGCCACACAAGTCACCCCATCCTGAATTTCCCTAGGTGTCTAGTTAAAAAAATATGCAGGTTTTCTAGGTTTCCCTAGATGCCAGCTGAGCTAGGGTCCAAAATCCACAACTACCAACTGAGCAAAAAACTGGTCAGTTTTGAGTGGGAAAATGTGATGGATCGATGTTCGGTTTTTGGCTGTTTCCTGTTGTGGGCACTAAGTTTACCCACACAAGTGAGGTACCATTTTTATTGAAAGACTTAGAGGAATGCTGGGTGGATGGAAGTTTGTGGCCCCCTTCAGATTCCAGATTTTTCCATCACATAAATGTGAGGAAAATGTATTTTGAGGTTTGTAAGGGATTCTCGGTAAAACAAACTGGCGAGAGCCATGGAAGACACCCCATCCTGGATTCCCCTAAGTATCTAGTTTTCAAATATGAACAGGTTTTCTAGGTTTCCCTAGGTGCCGGCTGAGCTATGGCCCAAAATCCACAGCTACTTACTTTGAATAAAACAGGTCCGTTTTGAGTAGAAAAATCGAATCTATCCATGTTGCCTTTTGGGCCATTTTCTGTTGCAGGAACGAGGCCTTCCCCCACAATTAAGTCACCATTTGTATCGGAAGACTTAGGGAAATGCTGGATGAAAGGACGTTTGTGGCTCCCTGCAGATTCCAGAGCTTTACATCAGAAAAATGGGAGGAAAATATTTTTCCTTGGTCAAAGTTTGAGGTTTGCAAGGGATTCTAGGTAAACAACCTGGTGAGAGACATGCAAATCACCCAATCCTGGATTTCCCTAGTTGTCTAACTTTCAAAAATGTACAGGTGTGCTAGGTTTCCCAAGGTGCTGGCTAAGTTAGGGCCCATAATCCACAGCTACCCACTTTGCAAAAACAGGTCCCTTTTGACTGGAACAATGTGATTTATCCATATTGTGTTTTGGTCTTGGTCCTGTCACAGGCAAGTGTGGTACAATGTTTATCAGAAGACATATGGGAGCATAGAATAGTAGGATATTTTTTATTGCCAGTTGGAGTCTGCTGCATTTGTGCCTTTCAAATGCAAGACAGTGTATAAGAAACAAGACATTTTGAAAAATACCCTCTAAATCATATGCTCCTATGGGTGCCCAAAAATTCAGAGACGTACACATAACCACTCTTTCTAGACTCCATATCTTGTGCCCATTTAAAAAATACATAGCCTTCCATGATACCCATTTTTCACTCTGCATATATCACCATATGTATTGGTCTATGCTCAGTACACAATGAAAACCCATTCTACGGCACAGAGCAGGTGTTGGCTCTGGATATCTTGGGTTCTTGGAGAACCTACAAATCCTATATATCCCCACAAACATAAGAGTCTAGCAAAGATAATAGTACATTGCTTTTGTAATCAGCCATAGCGACACAAAGTTACAGATGATAACATTGTCACAAATGGCTGTTTTCTCCTGCCCCTATAAGAGCCAGAATAGACCAACATATCTATGTTTTTCCTACTTGGAAAACTGCAATGTTGTTCTCAGAATTCTAAGTTTCCAGTGGGGGAAAATATAGATATTTGTTGTGGGGGGGATTCCACTGGAGATTAACTGTTTTAGGAACGGTGACGTCCTGCATGGAGGCTGAACTAATGAAAGTCCAGGACAAGTAATCATTTGTGTCTGAAAAAAGTCAAAAACAGACTCTTACTGGACACTGGCATTACCATCTTGAAAGTTTTCATCCTTCAGGGGCCACCTTAGTGTCATATGAGTTCTTTATTCAATTCCCCCAAAAGACTGATAAGGAGATAACTCTGGAAGTTACTAAGATGTGACCCTGGAAGTATAGCTGTCAAGTGGTTCCATGTCATGAGTGGCACCTTCAGCCTGTCCTGGGTTTTCAAAATTTTAATGATTGAATGTATGAGACTACAATTCTAGAGTTGAAAGTGAAACTACAAGTCCCAGAATTCAACTCGCTGTTGGCTAAAAATCCAGAGATGTCTGATGGCTTCATTGATGGTATGACGCTGCTTGGCAGCTTTAAAGAGGTTTACACTGGCCATCGAAAAACATGATACGTGATGTTAATAATTTGGCAGTTAATCCATTTGCAAATCAAGAGGTTCTAAAGCTTTTCCTTCCTCTGCTGTGAGATGCGCTTCCGGCATTCTCGTTCATGTTGCTGCCCTTTGTTTCCCGGAAGTGCAGCACTCAGACGAGCCAATCAGAGTACGTTTGGGAACCTTTGACTTCCTTTCTGTTGACAAGGGCATTTAATGGGTGTTATCACCCAGCAACCAACTTTACTGCTGACCAATGGGACTGCAGACAAATGATGTATTTACAGGCAGGGCCGACTCTAGGGCGATGCACCTGGTGCCACTGCACCGGGTGCTGACTTGGGGTGGGGGCGCCATGTTTGCAAGTATATTATGGCCTTAAAAGCACCTGCTGGCGCATCTGTTGCCTCCAGAAATTTTCAGACAAGAATAAAAAGGTCAAGATAACCCAGGTGATGAATGTTCTTCCTGGAGAGAGATTGGAGGTTTGTCTAGTGGAAGTTTATTCCACTCATAAGGTAGCGCTGAGGATTAATATGCCTTCTGCACTGAATGTGTACTGTGCTTATAACGAAAATAGGTCAGTGTGTTACTGCTTTTGTCAGTGAGATCCTTTTGTTACCTGTAGTTGATAAGTTAAAATCCTAATATAGAACTGAGCTATTAACCGCCATCAAAGAGCTAGAGGTAAAGATTAGAGCGTTATGATTTTTTCCCATGTTTCATTATCCTAATGTTGCAAGAGGGGATCATTTGGGTAGAATTCAATTTTTATTATGATAGAGAACCCCCAACCATGGTTCTAAATTATGAGTCTGTGCTTCTCTAGGCCAAGCCCTCTTAAACTATACTGCGTCGCAGTATGGATGACACAACTCCTCCACAACGTAGTCCTCTGTCCTATGTAACATTTCCTATACACTGATTTTCACACGTATGATTGATTGTCTCTGTGCAATGTGTATGATGTAAAGTGCTCTGACTCCCAACACTGGTATGAGTGGCGCTATAAAACAGAAGAAAGGCATCTGAGAGTGTGGTTATGGAGGCTTGAGGGGCGATGTTAAAGTGTGGTAGTGAGGGAATCCGTGGTGGAGATGGCCACTGGGGGGCGCCAACAAACATTGTCGCACTGGGCGCCGCCAGCGCTAAAGCCAGCCCTGATTACAGGCGTTATTTTCATTCTAATGCAGGGCACGACATATTGCAACAGATTTTCACTGTGTTAATATTAATTCAATTCTGAGACAAAAGGCTAAATAAATACACTTTTATTGAAACGACATTGTAACCATGATAACAATTATGCAAAGTGAAAATCTAGTCTGTTTAATTGTTTGAAGCAATAATTTTGCTTGTTTATTGGAAGTGTAGATCTGCCAATGTAACCCTTAGGAAATGGTTTAATTTTAGCAAGTGTATTTAATTTAGATAGGTAAGGGGAGAGGTGCATCACAAACCAGCATCCATTAATATCAGTCTACCAGGGTGTCTCCAGAGGTGAAGCAGCACAATGCATTGTTTGAAAGCAGTCACTGTGGGGTCAATTTACATAGGTATGTAGGAGTATGTAAAATAGTACTCCTTCAGTGCTCTTTTATCTAATATCACATGCTTATCAGCCTCAAACATCTAAAATGGGAATATTTTAGACATGTTTATATACAATGAGTACAAATAGAAAATACTGTGCCCCTTTGTACTTTGGCTAATAAGGAGTTGGATGTTCCAGGACTTAGTCACAAAGGCAGGTAAGAGTATGTAAAAGAGTCCCCCTTCAGTACTGCTTCACATACTCTTAATGCATAATTAATGCATAATAAACAACACATAATTTTGTGAATGAGCTCCAACGCCATCTATTCAGAAATCAAACTCTCAAAGTCTCACAATGGCCGATTATCAATATATGTTGCCCAAACATAAAGAAGGTGCTTTTTAGAGCCATCATGCCACATGGTTTTTGTATTTTGTGTTATAGAGATTTGTATGCTGTGTGTTCTGCCATCAGTATGGTCTCACACCACAGTAAGAGATCGGGTACCTTAATGCCCTGCTCATAAGGACTCTATGACATAGCATTTCACACAGATTTCGGGCTCTTTGAGTTGGATAATCAGTAAGCCTGGGCGGAGTTAGCAGAGTTCCGCTATGCGGAACTCAGCAAAGTGGTAAAAAATACTCCGCCGCGCTACGCAAAGTTCCGCAAGTGGCAGAGTGCTCTTGGTCATGCCCGTTCGCGTTGATTTTCAGCGCCAGGTGTTTGCCCTATGCTGGAAAATCAATGTGAATGGCACCATGCGCAGCTCAAGAGGGCGCTGCTTCTTTTCTGTAGATTTCTGTAGACTCGAGCGGCAACTTTCTCAACACGAAAGGAAGGTTTCTCAATACGAGTGGTCGAGACCACCAGCGACCATCCGCATTGAGAAATCCGATCGCCCGTGTTGAGAAATCTCATCGGGAGGTGGATTTTCCGCACTTGCGCTCGCCAACTTGACATGGGGAGCGCGAGCAAGGAAAAAAACTCCGCTACTTGGAGCGGAGCGGAGTTTTTCAGAACTTCCCTTGCTCTGCGGAGCTCGGAGTGCAGAAAACTCTGCAAATTCTGCAAACTGAGTGGAGTTCAATGCCCGGGCTTAAAAATCAGTAGTGTGAGTATGAATAATGTGATGCTTTTGTTTGAATGTTTGGTCATATCTTTTGTGTAGTGGTTATTAGCGGTTGGATTGTGTAAATCTAGTTCATGGCATCTGAGACAACAGGTATAAATGGAAATACCTTGCTACCACTTCAAAGCATTTTGTTTGAGATTTGTAATGAACAGCTTTATCCTTTGTGGATATACTCTGGTTGGTGCTATGTGCATATATATCTACTGGTTAGCACTATATGAGTCAATCCTGGTTAGTGCTATGTGCATAAGCAACTGATTAGTATCATCATACCCGGGTTAGTACTATGCGCATAAGCACGAGTTAGTACTAAGTGCTCCTATCCTGGTTAGTTTAATGTGCCGATACACAGGTTAGTATTGTATGCTAGCTATACACATGTTAACCTTGTGAGCATATAGACTGGTTAGTACTATGTGCACACATACAAGTTGGTAGTAAGTGCGTATACAGTGCTTAGTACTCATAAACGGGCATCCCATGCTCATGCACTCGACAGTGTGTCCACATATACACGGATTAACATGGACAACCTCATACTGGACCAGTGCTATGTGTGTATATGCTGGTTACTTCAAGTTACAGGGATACACTAGTTAGTAGTAAATGTATACCAAAGGGTCAGTACTGTGTGTATGTGCACAAGTTAATTCCTTGTGCCTGTACACTAGTTAATATTATGTTTTTGTGCACTTCTTACCACTTTGTGAGTACTATAGCAATATTCACACATTACCAGGATGTGTATATCTGATGTGCAACATTATGTGCACAAGCTCTTTGCAAATAGTTCGCGCATGAATTGGGACTTTGAGTTGGGAAGTATTTACCGAGCATGGTAACCACAACACACTCCAATATTCCCCAGACACATATCACCAAGAAAACCTAGTGATATTGTCCCACTGGAAATGGCTGAAAGCAAATGTGAAGCATGGAAAGCTCTTTGTGCAAAACCCAGTGAGTGCATGTTATGCCTTATTCCAATGGTGGGACTGGGAATATGTAACAATTACCCCACCAGGTAAATACAAAACCCTATTAGTATTTATTGGGTGCGATAAGCAACAGCTATTCACAGCACCTGGCATGAGACAAGAGATAGTAGTTTGAGGAAAGAACTCAGAGAATCCGGCTCCCACCATTTGTCTCAAAGCCCAAGAATATAATCTACGGCATTCCTCAAGGGTAGTCCCTCAGCTCAACCCTCTTCAGCACCCTACATGACCACCCCTGGCCAATACAGTCATATTGCACGGACTCAAAATCATCGCCTACGCTAATGATACCCAGCTCATGCTCTCGCTGCCAGAAGACCCCTCCACCACCAGAGCCAACTTCCACAGATGTTTGACGAATATTGCCGACTCGATGAAGGACAACTGTCTCAAGCTCAACAAGGAGAAGACCGAAGTCTCATCTTTGGGAACGATACCTCAATATGGAACGACACATGGTGGCCTGTGGAACTGGGCCCACCCCCTGCTCCGACAGACCATGCCAGCATCCTCTGCATCATTCTAGACAGCAAGCTATCAATGAAGGAAATGGTTAATACAGTCTCCTCCACCTGCTTCCACACCCCACAAATGCTGCGCAAGATCTTCAGGTGGCTCCCAGTCAACACCAGAAGGACCATCACCCAGGCCATCATTACCAGCAGGCTGGTTTACAGGAACACACTCTATGTAGGAATCACAGCACGCCTCCTGAAGAGACTACAGACAATACAAAAGTCAGCCGCAAGACCCATCGTCGACCTCCCCACATGGACCCACATCACACCCCACCTCAAGAGACTACAATAGCTCCCGATCCAGAAGAGATGCCAGTTCAAGATGCTGATCTATGCATACAAAGCCCTGCACAACGAATGACCAGCATGCATCAACTAACGTCTGACCTTCCACCAACCGATCACACACCTATGATCTGCTTCCCTCTTCCTCATCGACGCCCCCAGATCCGCCGAACCAAAAGCGGAGCATGCTCTTTATCACACTTCAGGACCACCCTATCGATCTAGCAATTCAGGAAAGAACTCAAGACCTAGATGTTCAGATGAACAAACCACAGTGCAGCAGCCAGCATCTCCAGGCATCCTCAGACCCACACAGGTGGCCACACATTTGCTAATCTATGAAAATGTTTGATTGATTGATTGATTGATTGATTGAGGGTAAGGCTATTAAATTGCAGCACGTTTGAGAGGTGTGCACCTTAGTCACACCTAAGGTTTGAACACTTTGGACCATATTTTTTCCTTGTAAACATGAGGAGTCTGATTGCAAGGTTTCCCGTGCAGAGTCCAGTTGCCCCTCTTCCAGGGTTCCTTTCTCTGGTAGACTATAGATTCTCTGATGTAAAGGGACTCCCAGAAGGAAGGAGGAGGGGCCTTACCTTGCCCCACCCACAAGGATGGTCTTTGGTGATGAAACCAGGATACTTATAAGCCAGGTCAGCCACATTAAGCCCTCTTTGCCTTAGCTCTCATCTGTGACTATGCAATGCATGGACGCCAGGAACCTAATATCAACAAAAGAAGAGCGAGGAAACAAGGTCCCGTCCTTTTTTCCTTGGTTAAATACAAAACAACAATGAGGGCTGGCCCAGTAAGGAAATATAATATAACTGCATCAACAGGCAATTGTATAGAGAAAACCCATTAGGTTTTTAGAAGAACCCTCACCCACGAACCGAGTTGCTGGCATGCTTCATCATCGGGTTCCCACCTAGGATGCCGAATACATACAGGTGTGCCTCAACGCCTGATTAAAGCGCAGCAGGTGTTTTGGTAACAAGAGGGGAATAAGTGAGAATTTAAAATTGTCTCAAGGATCCCCCTCCAAGCCTGGAGAAAATTACTTTAATACTGGGGTTCTGGGACAAGGTTAAATAATGAAAAGTGGATATTTCTAAGACAAAGTCGATCTTAGATATCCTGGTGATGCTCTACATGTTTCAGCCTTGATAATATAATTTGGCCGGCTTTCTTCAGGATCAGGAGCGGTTTGAGGACACGAGGCCTCATGTAAAGTGAGCACACACGCTAAGGTGTACTTTCTATGAAGGGGTGAACCCGTTACTTACCGTTGTCACCACAAATGCTGTATATAAGCGCAAATTGTAATGTGCTGCATGGATCCTGGCAGAGGGCGGTGCCTGTAGTCGCACAAACATCAAGGTCAGCCGCCCGTGTCGGTACCTAATTTTGCCCTGACAAACGGGATCCCGGAGATCAGTATCCTATACACACTGTGGCAGAAAATGCTTTAAAAACAAATCTGGACAAACCTTTGGCACCTGCTGTCAAAATAAAACATATCTAAACTAACTTTGATGTGTGTTGAGGTGAAGTGTGACTTGCTAGCAGCTTAACTTCTAGTTCTACCCCACAGTCCCTCACATCTTGGCTGGCTAAAGGTGAAGCAGCCCTTGACCTTTTGATCCAGCTAGCCACTCCCTCTCCACAGCTGCAACAGTAGCCTGGCTCTCCCTGACAGCACAGCTGTAATCATGCCCCTGCACCGCCGGTTCGAGACCGCTGCCAGCGATCTCACCTAGCCTGAAATTTCTGGGTAATCTCTTTATTGGGTCCATAAGTGCTCCCTCTTCACTTTTGGGCTATTATATTGATTTTGGTAATTTTTGCACTTTATTTTGTGCTCTATCTTGCCTATTTTGCTGGGTACTTTGCCTCTTCCTTCGCCCCACCCTCGCCCACCTTTTCCCCAGGCTCCAGCTACCACCAGGTTTTTACTACGCCTCGCTCTACCACACTCCCTTAGATACTTCGTCCCAGACCTGCTTGCCCTGGACCCCGGATGAAACAACAATTGCTGCATCGCATCACCTCGCTCCACAGTGGGCTCTTTCTCCTGCATCCGCTGCAGGTTCACTTCCACCTCAGGGCAACAGACATCGCAGCAACGAGCGCCACACCAACACTGTTGGCCGAGACAATCCTGGAACTACTCAGCTGCCTCCTGATCAATGTAAGATTGGAGTGCAAACACACTACTGAAGTCTGGGGCATCATCTCCATCCTCGCCCCTGACGTGACCTTCATCACAGAGACCTGGCTCACCCCCTTATCGGCCCCTGACATCGCCACAGCAATACCCATCGGCTACAAGATGAAACACAGCGGCGGCACCAACAGACACAGAGGTGGCATCACCATCGTACACAAGGAGCCGGTCACCTGCACCATTACCGATGAGAAAACCATGTTGATTGCAGAACATATGGTCTTCCAGCTCCGCACCAATGACAAAACCACAATCAGAGGCACCCTTACATACAGACAGCCAGGACCGCGAAACGACTTCTGCGACGTCATTGCTGAAGCCATCACCCTACTCATCATCGAATCCAAACACTAAATCTTCCTGGGAGAGCTCAACTTTCCCCTGGATGACTCCACTGACACCATCTCCTCTGACCTCCTGGAAAGATTGGACAATGTCAGCCTAAAGCAGCTTGTCATTGATCCCACGCACAAAGCAGGACACACGCTGGACCCCATTTTCACGTCCAGCCATAGAATCAGATACAGCAATGCCTCAGAACTCACCTAGTCGGACCACTCCTTCATACATTTCACCCTTGACGGACCTACCCGCACCGCCGCCAACCACCACAGCAACCCCTACCGCAGGTGAACGAAGGTTACCCAGCAACAATGAACTGATGCGCTCAGCATCACACAGCCCAACGTCACTACCAACTTGAACCAGGCAGTAGAGAACTTCAATGTCTGGATCACCAGTGCTGCCAACTGAATCGCCCCCGCCAAACCAGCCACAATTCACAGACCTACCAAACGAGCCAGTTGGTACACTCTGAAACCCAGCACAGCGCAGCGCTGCTACAAACAACTGGAAAGTCAATGTATCACCAGAAGGAACCACACAGACCAAGTCACCTTCCAATCAGCCCTCAAAGACTACCACCGCCAGCTCAAAGCCACAGAAAAAGACGCCCTGACCCACCTGATCAAGACCAGTGCCAACCAAATCAATGAACTCTTCACTGTCGTCAAAGAGTTAATCAGCTTTTCAGCCACCAAAAACTCGATCCCCCTCTCCCAGACACACTCGGACCCACTTCAACAAGACTTCAACCATCTATAGAAACTTCGGTCACCAACCTTTCGACCTGCTCAGCATCCCATCAACCACCACCGCCGACCACCCGCTCACTGCCTGGGAACAACTCAACACACTTAATAAAACAACTGTTATGAACTCCATCCACTCAGGAGCACCCACTGGCGCGTGCCTCCATCGTCTTTTCAACCTTAGAAAAGATGAGATCAGCCACCAGTTCACCACCATCCTCAATGCCTCCATAACCACACCCACCTTTCACGACACCTGGAAGTACGTGGAGGTCTGACCCCTCCTCAAGAAACTTTTGGCAGACCCCAGCGAGCTCCAGAACTACTGTCATATCTCCCTGCTCCCATTCCTTGCCAAAGTCCTGGAGAAGGGCACCAATCTCCAACGGATGTATGACGTTATAACGCATACTTTTACTCCGCAGACCATTACAACGCGACTTTTACACCGCATACCGTTACAACGCATAGCGCCTTGGGGCGCTGGATAGTGGTAAGTATAATTTACTATTCTAACTCCAGTCCCCGTGGACCCTAGGGAAGGTGTTGGATAGTAAATTATACTTATTCCCTATCCTAGAGCGCCCCCCAGCGCAATGCGTTGTAATGGTATGCGGAGTAAAAGTCACGTTGTAATGGTAGTGCGGAGTAAAAAATGCGTTGTAACAGGTGTATACCATCTCCAACTCACCAAACATCTGGAGAGAAACAACCTACTGGACCCTTCCCAATCAGGTTTCAGAGCCAACCACAGCATTGAGACGGCCCTGATGCCAGCAACAGATGTCATCTGCACCCTATTCGATAGAGGAGATTCAGCCACCCGGATCCTGCTTAACCTCATTGTGCCTTCAACACCATCTCCCACCACGCACTCATCGATTGACTATGCCAGATTGGTATTACAGACGATGAGCTCAGATGGATGGCATCTTTTCTCACAGGATGCACCCAGAGAGTCCGCCTCCCTCCCTTCACCTCACAACCCAAGCACACCATCTGCAGCATACCCCAAGGCTCATCCCTCGGTCCAACCCTCTGCAACATTTACATGATTCCACTCTCAGACATTGTCAGATTGCACAACATCAACATCATCTCCGACGCAGATGATAGTCACGATACCCAGCTTGTCCTCTCGCTCTCAGCGGACTCCACCTTGACAAAGACCAACTTCCACAAGTTTATGAAGAACGTCTCGGTCTGGATGAAGGACAACTGCCTGAAGTTGAACACGGACAAAACTGAAGTTCTGATCTTCGGCAGACACACCGCCCTCTGGAATGACTCCTGGTGGCCGGCGGAGCTCAGACCCAGACCCTTGCTGAAAGACCACGCCCGCAACATCGACATCATCCTGGACAGCGAACTCTCCATGAAACTACAGGTCAACGCCGTATCCTCAGCCTGCTTCCACACGCTCTGCAAAGTTTTGAAGTGACTCCCCATCAGCACCAGGAAAAGGATGGTGCAGCCCCTCATCGCCAGCTGACTGGACTACGGCAACACACTCTATTCAGGCACCACCACCGTACTCATGCAAAGACTCCAGATGATCCAGAACGCAGCCGCTTGACTGATCCTCAACCAGCGCAAGAGGACCCACATCACCCAGCACCTGAAGGACCTCCACTGGCTCCCCGTCCAGAAGGGATGCCATTTCAAGCTTCTGACCCACGCCTACAAAGCTCTCCACAACCAAACATCCGTCTACATGAACCACCGCCTGCAATTCAACAGACCTCCCAGGGATCTCCACTCCGCACACCTTGCCCTCGCACAGATACCACACATCAGCCACCGCCACCCCGAAGGATGATATTTCTCCTACCTCGCCACCAAGGCCTAGAACGCCCTCCACCCTCCCTGACCCACTTCAGGAAGAGACTCAAAATCTGGCTCTTCGACTGATACCTACTGCAGGGCACCTAGAAACCCTCTTGGGTGATAAGCCGCCCTATACAAGTTCGACTTGATTGAAGTGGAGCCAACCGCTAGCCTTTGCCTTCTATCTCAACCCCTGGACTGCTCACATCAGGGCTGGGTTGGGGGTGAAGGTGGGTCTGCTGGTGGCTTTGCCTCTACCTCTACCCGGCACGCTAACATCACAGTGTCGCTTTTCACCTGCAGAGCTGTGACCAGGCTTCGTGACGGGTGTCTCTTCCTGTTAATTTGGTGTCAACCTTGTAAATTCCAGACATGCCACAATGTAAGGAATATAATGCATGTGATGTTTATCTTTTGACTTTGATGTTAGAAAAATGAAGATATTAGCTATGTTGTTGTGACGTCAAACTGTGCAAAATATGTTATCACCCCCATCTGGTCCGAATATCTTTCATGGCTTATACATCCAATGTCCATGCACACAGCCAGGGTACTGTGTGCACGTACATCTCTCACTTGTTTTACCTGATACGTCAGAGGTTTACGTCTGATGTAATAAAATGAGCTCTGGCTGCGTAATAATAAACGGCAGTCATGTGTTACATAGGCCTGGGCAATACATTCCGTTCCGCTCGCGGAATTTGCGGAATTTGGGTAATTTCGCGTTCCGTGGAGAACGTGAAACTGCCGAAAATTCTGTATTCTGCGGCTTCGCAAAATTTTTTGCTTGTTCGCGTTCTCAAATGTGTGTTTGCGAGATATTTCCCCTTCGAGAACGCAAACGATTGCAAACAGTAAAAAAGCATTGCGAACATGCAGTTCCGCTTGTTCGCAGAATTTCTGCGTGTTCGCGGAGATTTTTACAGTTTCGCAGAGATTTGCGTAACGCGATTCCGCAAATTCCGCCCACCCCTAGTGTTACACATGTGAAAGAATAACTGAACGTGCGTGCTATTGTTCGGTGCACATTTCCACTACAGAGCATATATGTGCAGAGTATACACGTGCAGAGCACATATGTGTTAGGTAGGCAAAGGCAGCATGTGCTGACGGGTGTCCTTACAGACAGATGATTGGAACTTTTGGCCCTAGTGTTCTGTGTGATCAGAGCTGCATCTCTTTGCATTCAGATGTAACAAGGTATATAGAATGCATTGCTGACAAGTGTTACGGCCTGCAGGTTGATATATGTCTAAGTTATGTGTCTGTGCTGTGTTGCTTGTATCTTACTGTAGGTTGAAGATGACAACGCCCCTTTTTATGCTACGACTCATTGACTAGACTATAGTAATAGGATCATCCGTGCTCGCCTGAGGCTCCCAAAAAACCTGAAAGACAGATTACATAAGGTCAAAATAAATTGACCATGAGAAATGAGTCTTGGAAGCTCTACAGCGGCACCTAGTGGATGCAAAGGTGAATTAAAAAAGCAAAGCGTGGAATCATCTATGAAGCTATTGAATGAAAGAGACCATACAGCAAAGGGTACAGTACACAGTCCTCTGTTTAAAACAAACACTGGCAAAGACAATCTATCTTATTTATTTATTTAAAAGGTTTTATATAGCGCTATTGGATCCAAGAGTATCAGAGCGCTTTACAAGGTACTTAACACAACATGAAAAAGAAAGTCAGTAAACTGCAAATTTTAACATAGACTAGATGAAAAAACCCTCCAAGAGCAAGAGTAGGAGGAGTGGTAGGAAGAGGGATTGTAGAAGACTGCCACGAGTAAGTGGACAGAAAGTACAATAGGAATTGGGGACCCCAAAATTAGTTACGAAGCAGCAGCATGAGGTTTTTCTAGAAAAGCGAGAGTAGGAAGGGTAGTGGAAGGGAGAGTGTAGAGGACAGCAGAGGGTAGATGGACCGATGGAACAGTAGGAATTAAGGACCCCAATATTTGTTGAGAAGCAGTAGCTTGAGGTTTTTCTTGAAAAGGGGGTAGAAAGCATTGCAGCGCAGGTCTTTGGGAAGAGAATTCCAAATAGGATGGGGCATTTCCTGAGAAAGAACATGATTGAGTCTTTTTCTTTTTGGTCTGAGGTGGGATTAGGACAAGGGCGTTGGTGCTCCTCAGAGATCTAGAACAACCTGCTTTTTGGAGTTTGTCAGAGAAGTATGAGGGGGTGTTTTGGTGAAGGGCTTTGTGAGTAATACACGCAATCTTGTAGGTGTATCTGCCTTCTATTGGGAGCCATTTGAGATTTTTGAGGACCGGAGAGATGTGTTCATAACGCTTACTGTCAGAGATCAGCCTGGCCGCCAGGTTGAGGACAGATTTAATCGGGGCAAGATGGATTTTGGGGGTGCCAGCAAGGGTGGCATTGCCATAGTCAATTCTGGAAAGGACAAGATATTGAACAATGGTTTTAAAGTCATCAATTGGAACAAAGGGTTTGATTTTTTTTAAATGATGTAGAGTGAAGAGGGCACCTTTGGCCGTGTTTTTAATATGTGGGATAAGATTGAGATTCTGGTTGACGCTGATGCCAAGGGATTTGACAGATTTGAAAGTGGTGAGAGGGCAATTGAGTGCTTTGATATCGGCAATCCAGTGTTGGATAGGCAGAGGGTAGTTTTTGGGAGCAAAAAGGATTATTTCAGTTTTTGGGGGATTTAGTTTGAAGTGGTTAAAATGGAACCAGGTTTTAATGTTGGTCAAGGCATCATTAAGATGTAGGATGTCGTTGTGTGATTTGATCTTGTAGTATAATTGCGTGTCGTCGGCATAGAGGTCATAGCTAATTTTAACTTGTTTGAGAATAGTAGTGAGGGGTTCCATGAAGAGGTTAAAAGGAGTAGGAGAGAGGATAGAGCCTTGTGGGACACACAGAGAGACAGGTAGTGGTTTGGAGAGGCAATCATTCAGTTTAATTTGTTGGGTTCTGTTATGGAGATAGGAGGTGGACCATTTGAGGACAATGCCATTTAAACTGAAGCGGTCTTTGAGAGTTTGCAGAAGGGTGAGATGGTTAACAGTATCAAATGCCACGGAGAGGTCAAGGAGGATGAGGAGGGAGGATTAGCCTCTGTCCAAAGAGCGGTGAATGTCATCGGTAATGTTGAGCATCGCGGTTTTTGTGCTGCATCTCTTTCTAAAACCAGATTGGAAAGCGTCCAGGAGATTGAATGTATCGATATGATTATCCAATTGTGACAGGACACATTTTTCAAGGGCTTTGGAAAGGAAGGGATGGTTAGAGATTGGGCGTAAGTTATTTAAGTCATTAGGGTCCGCTGTTGAGTTTTTGAGGATAGGGGTGATTTGGCCATTTTGGAGGGAAGCAGGAACACTGCCAGAAACTAGGGAGGAGTTGATAATGTTGGTCCATAGAGGGGCAATGATGTGCTTAAGTTCCTGAACTAAGTGAGCGGGAAGAGGATCATTGGTATGTGAGGAGGGTTTGAGTTTGGAGATGACGGAGAGAACATCGTATTCAGAAATAGGGCAGAATTCACATCAAGAGGCATTGTTTTTAGGTAGGAGGACAATGGGATTGGTGTCAGCCTGGGGTAGAGAGAGGGAGGATTGAAGGGGGTTGGGAGAGGTGAGGGATGTGGGCCGAGGTACCGTTGGAGTGCTAGGGGGGGGTGAGTTGGCAGAGGGGATGTGCGGGGTGTTGGGGAAGTGGAGGGGGGAAGGAGAAAGATAGTTCGACCTTGTTGACTTTGTTAGAGAAGAAGCTAGCAATCCCTTCACATCTATCGACGGTAGCTAATAGTTTTGGAGGGCCAGAGGAGGTTTGTTTTTTGACAATGTTAAACAGTTCTCTGGGACGGTTTCTAGCCTTGTCAAGATGGGAACGAAGGAAGGAGGCTTTCTCATTGAAGATGTGCTTTTTGTAGTTGGCTATGGCCTTTCTGAGGATTGTCAAGTTGGAAGAGGAAGGTTGATTCCTCCAGGCACATTCAGACTGCCTGAGGGCACGTCTTTCGTCATTTAAGTCAGAGTTGAACCACCAGTATTTGGGTGGGATGTTTTCTATTGGTTTAAGTTTAGTTGGGGCAATTTAGTCAAGGGCTTTGAGGATGGAATTGTTGTAATCGTCAGCTAGGTCAGTGGTGCTATGGGAGAGAGGGGGGAGTGACAAACGAGAATTAATTATAGAATCCAGCTCGCCAGGAGGAATGAGGTGAAGATTACAGGTTTGTTTCATTTGTAAATCGCAGCCTGAGGTTGGACGAGTAATAGAGCTATTCATGGTGAAGAGGATAAGGTGGTGGTCAGACCAGTCAGCGGGAATGATCTTGGAGAGGGAGGCCCGATCTTTGCTAGAGATAATGGCTTCAAGGGTGGCACCCTTAGAGTGAGTAGGAGATTGGCAGAGTTGGGACAAGTCACTGATGTCCATGGTCTCTTTAAGGAGGTTAGCAGCAGGGTCTTTGGTTTTATTCCTGTGAATAATATAGTCCCCAAGGAAGTGATTCCTGGAGTTGGAGAGCGACGCTTGGATGATGAGGTCAGATAGCTCCTAGGCAAAGGGGATGGGGTTACCGGGGGGGGGGGGTAGATGGTATGAAGGCGGATAGTAGGGGTACCCGGAGTGGAAAGATCAGCGCAAAGGTATTCGAAGGAGGCTGGGTCTTGGAGATGAACCTGCGCAAGTTTTAGTTCATCTTTAAAGATTATGGCAAGGCCTCCTCCAACTTGATCAATTCTATCTTTCTTAAGGATGGAATAACCAGGGGGTGGCGAGCATATCAAGGATGGAGGTGGAATGGGGGTTGAGCCAAGTTTCCGTTAGGAAAGCAATGTCGATACTTTCGCTGAGAATGGTTTCCGCTAATTCTGTAGCGTGGCATGAGGCAGATCTGCAATTGATCAGCATGCAGCTGAGGGGTAGGATGTCGGTGCATAAGGTGGAGGGACATAGGGGGATATGAAGAACCGGGTTATTTAGGACCCGGCGGCGCCAGGGGCACGCCCAAAGTCTTCGGGTTCACCTGTCTTAGAATACAGAGACACGGGACTCTTCGTGGTGACGTCAAAGATCGATTTTATTGACTGCAGCCAGTAACAAATGTCCTAGAAATTATCACCGTATGAGTTCTCAGGAGACTGCTCAAATTTACAAAGCAAGTCATCCCTTTTTATGCCAAAAATCACATTCCAGACAAATACCTAACATTTACGAACTATCCAATCACATGTATCCACACCAAAAGTATCGCATGACGGTAAAACCCACTTTTCAATTGTCCGGCCCATGATCAATCATCGGACAAACCCAACATTCTTCTTTAGACAGCCCGAACGAACACATAATAAAAGAGGCCACAACCCATATCATAAATAGACCATAAATAAAGGAGCAGACAGGTAAGAGTAGGATAAGAGGATGTGTGTAGTAAAACTTTACGATGTCCTGCACTCTGATCTTAGTCTTGATCAGCTAGCGGGCAAGAACTGGCTCAGCAAGGTCGACTTCAGGCAACGAGGTCAGTTCACTTTGGGTCATGTAAAAGTCAGCACAAACCCCAGCTGGAGGCACGGGTCTTAAAGACTTATTCAGCCGCAGTCATCGGCCTATGTGAGGGCAACCACAAAATGGCTGCCTTGCACAAAATGGAAACCACGGTTCAGAACGAAATCTTCAAATACACTGTGAATTCTTGCGTGTAACATGGCGAAAACACTCGTACTTGCCTAACTCATTAGTTACGGTTCATTGTTACCAAAATCGTAACGTAACCATGACATTTAAAACACGGGTTCAGAATTCACGGAACCTCACACCCTCCTTTTGCCCTTACATAGGCAATTACTCAGTCTATATCTGAGTCGATGTCAATTCCCATCAGATCACCAAGGGGCTGTTGAAGCATTATCTTGTTTCTCTGTGCATCTCTCGAGGCAGGCGGTCTCCTAACACACGTAGTAGCACAAAGGCCACATATGGCAGGACCGCACTGTACACAAAGACAACATGAGAAAAGAACCGCTAGAGCCGCACCAATGATCATCAGAATCTTCCATCCCCAAACGGATAACAGTCCCCAAAACCATCCAGTTAACGACCAATCTCCTTCGTCCATATGTATAGACTCTGAGATCTTATGTAACCTGGAGATGGCCTCGTATACCGTCGAAGCATTATCTGGGATAAAAATGCAGCAACTCGATTGGATCACTTACATATTCCAACTCGATCTGTGAGTATGACATCTAAAACCATACGATTCTGTAACGTCATAAGGCGATCCGCTTGAAGCTCAGCTGTCAAATTACTAAGGGCACAGGCAGTTTCGTTTATGGTGGATTCAACCACTCTCGTCAATTGCCGTAAGCCTCTACTGTTAGCCATAGGTCCCCAAAACGGTAAGAAACCCTTCAAGAAGTCTCCCACTTCCTGTCCAGCGGTATCTTCCCGACTGAAGACACCTCTAACAACTCTTGTTTTGTGGTAATCTGCAGCGGCAGTATACGTAGGAGGCAACAAGTATCCAACATAACACGTTCCTGAAAAATCAGGGGGCAACCATGTATATGCTCGGTTTTAACAAACAAAATACGTGCCCTTAGCTGCCAAAAACGGCGGGGAAGATTGAGAGGTAAAAACATACGTCTGAGTACAAACACTCTTCCCCAGCTGAGCTTTCGAATTTTTGCCATTACCTTGCAGACAAAAATGACCTCGGTGGGGTACGACCCAAATCGGAGGTGACCTCTTTCGTTTCTGCTTTTCACTCAGACTAACACTGTATCCGGTCGTGTTCTATCCAACATAAGCCGATAACTCTTCCTTGGGAATAGTCCTGTACGTATTGATATCTCTGCTCATATTCATAACTCCCTTCACCAAGGCTTGATTACTCAAGTTATCTCTCATGGAATGTAGGGGATAGACTTCCAGGGCATAAATGAACATCGTCTGAAAAGCCCATAATGACCCATTCTGACTAAATGGTAAGATCAGATAGGGAACAACTCTATCTGTAGTATGTGGCATAAGACCACACACCCAACAATTAGTAATGTTCACTACCAACTGATGTTGATGCAGTAACTGTACGAATGTGTTATGTACAAATTCTGACCTTCTAATCTGCTCGTGTTCGGGTAAGATATGAAAAGAATGCAAAGAAGTAGTAGTAGGAAAGGTCGTAGGTTGGGAAATGGGTGCAGAAGTCAATTGAGTAGAAAAAACAATCCAATCCACCAAAGTTAACGTCATGCTAAAAAACATCAGAATACATGTAATCAGAAAATATTTGCTATGCATTATTCTACATAGTTTCATCTTAAAGTTCATTTTCTCAGCAGCTCTCTCGATCCCAAAAAACTCCGGGGCATATTACCAACAACTAGCGATAATTTTTGTCTCTAACTTGTTTAGAGACAAAAATTATCGCCGCACATCGGCGATTTTTATCGCAGATAAACCTTGCTATTAGCAAGGTTTATCGCAAATGCGATAAAAAACGGCCGCAATGCATGAATATCGCTGAAAAGTCAGCGATATTCATGCATTATCGAGCAAATGCTCTTAGCCATGTTATCCACCTCCCATTGGATAACATGGTGAAGAACTGCTCAGGGCAGGTGTTAGCTTTTGGAGATATTCGCGCTTAGCGCGAATATCTCCAAAAGTTGGTAATAGGAGATAGCGATGTTAGCGACTGTTTCCAGTCGCTAACATCTTGGCACGCCCACTTTCCATGTCATTAGTGATAAATATCACTGACATGCAAAGCGGGGCCCAAGATGGTCTCTATCTCCTATTAGCTGTCACTAACTGGTGTTAGCGACAGCTTGGTAATAGGGAGATAATTTTATCTCCGCTTTCTTGGCTTTTAAAGCCAAAAAAGCGGAGATAAACCCCCTTGATAATATGCCCCTCCATCCTCTAACTGGGCTGTTCACGGCGGTTGGTTTTCTTCTGCTAAGGAGTGCTTCTGTCAGTCCAGGGAACGCCCTAAGACCAACCAGAACCGTCGACCTTGTGTCTACACGGCTGCAATCCCAAGTCTTTACACCACGACCCTACAGCTGAACCCGGATGGCGGTTGGAAAAAGGAAAAAAAGATCAAAACAGTTTTTTGGCTGAGAGAGCTTAGTTCAAAAATACATTAAAAAAAGGAATTATTTGTTCTTTATTGGTCCATTATTTCTAGGTCGTAGATTATAACGGTTTTTACCAGGCTCCGTCTGGTTTCGAAATAACAGTTCAGGCTCGGTGGTGTCCAATCTCAAAGATGAAGGCACAGCTGCTTGTAAGACATCATCATCTTCTTTCTCAGTCCCTCTCCATACCAACTCAGCGTCGCTGAACGGTGTGAACTTCGGCAACCTTTCAGTCTCGGTGTCTGCAATACCTTCGATGATCCACTGGTCGTACGGCAGAGGTAAAGGTACCCTCTTACAGTGTACACCGTGAATCCAATTTTTCTTCCCAAAAACTTTTACGGATGTTCTTGTAGATAGCAAAACTTGATGAGGGCCCGTCCAGCGGGGCTGGTCGTTCTTGGTCCGTTGAAAATTTTTCACAAGAACCCAGTCACCAGGATTGATGGTGTGACCTGGGTCCACAGAGGCTGATGGCAGGTTATCGTGAACCTGTTGATGCAAGACACGCAATTTAGCAGTCAGGTCATACAAATAGTCCACCAACACAGGATAGTCAATATCACTAAATTTTGTTGGTCTTGGCACTCCCCACACATTTGCCGGTCGACGAAAAACAATTTCATACGGACTAAGTCCGATTCGGGAATGCACTGTAGTTCTAGTTGACAAAAGTGCGAACGGCAAAGCATCGGGCCATTGGAGACCAGAACTCGCCTGAATTTTGGCTAACTTCAGCTTTAAAGTGCCATTGTAACATTCCACTAATCCAGCTGATTGGGGATGATTCGCAGCATGACATTTTTGTTTTATGCCCAAACCCTCACACACTCTCTTCATGATCTTCCCCACGGACTCACTTCCGTTATCACTCCACACCATCCTTGGCAACCCAAATCTAGGGAAATATTCTTTGAGCAAGACTTTAACTGTGGACGAGGCAGTATTATCTTTTAGGGGGTATGCCTCTACCCATCTAGAAAAGGCACAAAACAACTACAAGGACGTATTTCAAATTGTTGCATCTTTCCATGTGGATAAAATCCAATTGCTGAACCTCGAACGGATACGTCGGAGCCGCAAAGTGACCAGCTGGAGTTGAAGTTCCCTTACCAGTATTATACATCAGACACACCATACAATTCTTGACCACATTCTCCGCACATTTGGGAATCCCACCATTCTCCCACACTGGAGCCAACAACTTACAAATTCCTTTCGCACTAATGTGAGACAACCCATGTGCCATCGTAACCACCGCAAGCACATATGCATCCGGCAACATCCATCTTTGGTGTTCTGATAACTCAACCCAACAACCAGTCGAATCCAATCTACCCTTAGTTTCTCTCCACACACTCTTTTCTTTTTCAGTACCTTCAGCCTGGATTGATTTCACACTCTCAATCGTATCTTCACACATTCCAGCTGCACCAATCCATCTTGCAGGGCCTGCAACGTACATTCGACTCATCACATTTCTCGCTGTTTCTTTCGCAACTTCATCCGCAAACGCATTACCACGATTAACATCATCCGTAACCTTCCGGTGAGCACTACACTTCACAATCGCAACTTGCTTCGACAAAGTAAGTGACTCAAGAAGTTCATTCACCAACTGCCCATGCTGGATCTTAGTCCCATGCGATGTGAGAAATCCTCTTTCTTTACACAAGCGTCCAAAACTGTGTGCCACACCAAACGCGTACTGACTATCGGTATACACATTCACTCTCTTTCCCTCAGATAAAATACACGCTCTTGTTAATGCAATCAATTCTGCTGCTTGCGCCGAATTATAGCTCACTCGTGCAGTTTCAACAATCGTACATAATGTCGTCACGGCATACGCCGCAGTCGTATCGCCATTTGGAAGCTTGTAGCATGACCCATCAACCCATAGCGTACCATCAGGATCGGAAAGAGGAGTATCTTTTAAATTGACTCTCCCCTTCGTTTCCTCCTCCGTCCTAAGAAAACAATCATGCTGTTCCTGACCATCTGTGTCCACAGAAATCGGCAGCAATGTCGCTGGATTCAATACATTACACCGCTTGATGTGCACATGACTGGCCAAAAGTGTTAACTCATAGCCCGACAACCTCGCACTAGTAAGGTGCTGAGTCTTGGTTCTATTTAATAAAGTATCCACCGCATGTGGAACCATCACGACCAACGTGTTATTCATCACCAATCCAGCCGACTGTCGAATAGAAACAGCCGCTGCCGCTGTAGCTCTTAAGCAACTTGGCAACGCTCTAGCTACCGGATCTAAAGTCGACGAGAAATACACACATGGACGCTGCTTATCACCGAATTGTTGAGTCAAAACTGACAATGCACAACCCTCTCTCTCGTGGACATAGAGTATAAAAGGCTTACTGTAGTCATGAGTACCCAACACTGGAGCAGAACACAGCGTATCACGCAACTCAGAAAAACTTTTCTGACAATCGTCAGACCAAGGAAGAGGGTTCGGTATATCCTTACAAGTCAATGCCACCAGAGGTTTTGCCAACAAAGAAAAGTTCGGAATCCACTGTCTACAGTACGACGTGATACCCAGAAAAGCACGTACCTCTCTCTGCGTACTTGGCACAGTCATTTGAGCAATCGCTTGAATTCGTTCTTGGGTCAACCTTCTTCCCACCTTCGACAAGAGATGACCTAAGTAGATCACCTCTTGGCGACAATACTGCAACTTTGAAGGTGACACTTTATGATGCAAGTCAGACAAATGTCGTAACAAAGAAATAGTAGCTTCTTTACAAGTTTCCTCATCATCAGCAGCCACTAATAAATCGTCAACATACTGAATAAGAGCAGTATCAGCAGGCAACACAAGAGTATCAAGCTGAGTTTTCAAAGCCTGGCTATAAATGGAAGGACTTTCGCAATAGCCATGCGGAGCGCGCTTGAACCGGAAGCTTCGGCCTCCTAAAGAGAAGCCAAAAATATCTCTACTCTCCTCGGCAATTGGAATGCTGAAGAAAGCATTCTTCATATCTATAACCGAAAACCAGGCAGCTGAAGCAGGAATCATAGTCAGCAAAGCAGTAATGTCCGGAACAACAGGAAACTGTGGCACAACAATCTTATTAACTTCTCGAAGGTCGATCACAAACCTGTAGACAGGTGGCTGAGAAGAGTCAGTGTGCTTCAGGGCAGGCAAAACGGGACTGTTACACACATTACCTCTCGTTTCTTCAATCACACCTTTCTCAATCAAATCATAAATGATTGCTAAAAGCGCTCTTTCACCATCGCTAGAAATCCTATATTGGGGAATGCGTGGCAATTTAACATTCGCTTTAAGCGTTACAACGTAAGGTGGAATCTCCAAAAGACCCACATCATTAGGACCAGTGGCCCAAAGAGTATCAGGGAGAGAACGCAATTCCGGTGAAAGCCAATCTTTAGACAAATACATCGGAGAGATCACTTTCTTACCCAATGTAAGCTGTATTCCCGAAGGAGAACAATGTAATGTTGCATTCAACCTTTTCAACAAATCCAAACCCAAAAAATTCTCACCACAACCTGTCGTTAAAATGAGAGGTACTTCCAACTCACAAGGCCCTATAGAAAGAGACAAGGGACTAGAAACTGGATTACGAACTGGGGCGCCAGAGAATCCTACCGAGACATTCGTTAAGCCAGACAAAGGTGCGCCAGGGAGTTTAGAGTGCATGATAGAACTCTTCGCTGCACCGGTATCCAAAAGAAAAGGCGCTACCACACCTGATGTAACTACACCATAAGGCCCGCTCTGATCTACTGGAACCGACACTACTCCCTCTCTTTGTCCATGGCTGTCCTAGCAATCATGATAGTCAGCATTCTCACTCTCAACATAATAGTCATCAGCATAGTACTGAGTCGACTGACCAGACGCAATGTTCTGTTGATCAAAACAATTCATAGAATTTTGTGGGGGAAAGGAACGTTCGTTCTGAGGAAACGCACCATGTCCTCTACCCCTAGACACTTGCTGAAAACCACCACGACCTCTGGGGGCCGGTATACCACTTGCGCGCTGTCGTAAAACAGGACACTCATTTTTATAATGACCTTCCACCCTACAATACGCACACTGATTCAGGCCCAAAGGTGGTCTTGGAGGAAAATACCCAGCCTTCTGTTGCGGTCTCTGAAACGATGGAGGTTGCTGAAACTGTGGGCGTGGCTGTGACTCTTGCTGATTCGAGCGAGGCGGATACGCCTGCTGCAAAAGAACCTTTGTCTTTAAGTCTTTTGTCTTTTTCTCTACTCTGTCTTTCTCGTCCTTATCCCTATTCTCATAGTACTGTGCAGTCGCCAATATCTGGGCCGATGAGGAGACAGCCCAAGAACTCTCAGAATCTTTCAACTTATTACGCAGTTCAGGAAGTAAGTTAAAGACAAACTTATCTACGAACAATCTTTGTCCACCTTCCGTACTCATATCTTGACCACTGTGATCTATAAATGTCTCTTCAAACCTAGTGAAGAAATCAGATACACTTTCGTCCTTCTTCTGCTTACATGCTGCTAACTTGTCCCAATTTACTCGTAACGCTGGCATCATCGTTTTCATAAGATTTATAATTCTGCCAGGTAGATCTGCCACTAGAGGCTCAGGCTTAGAACCACCAACTTGTCTGGCGTCCGCAGCAGCAATATTGAGCCATGGGTCACCTAATTCAATCGCATGATCCTCATGACGAATCTTTGCCCATAGAGGTTGAGGTACTACGTTACCCAACAGCATATCTATGTCGGCTAAATTCATGATGTCAACTGTCTGGGACAATTCTTTGTAATAGCCAGCTGGATTCTTACGGGGATCAGGTAAAGACTGTTTAAGGGCCAAAACTTCTACTCTCTTCCATGGCACATGTACCCATACTCTCTGAAAATGAGGCAGAACAGGCGGATTAGCGTTTGCGTCCCCTTCTCTCCAAACTGGGGGAACCTCTCTCATTGGATACTGTCTCACTTTCCTCCTGACGGAAGGATCAGACTCAAACAATGGCTGAGACGGAAACTCGCTCCTAAACGCGAGTATCGTCGCAACTGCTTTCTCAACGCCGGGACCCACTATCGTCCCTTTCGCAAACTCAGACTGGACATTTAGCAACTCTACTGGGATTGAACCCAAATCATTATCTTCCCACTCCTCACGGAGGAAAGTACACATTACATTACATCACATATCTTTGCTTGGGTGCTTTCCACTGTAGGAAGACATCCATAACTGACTCTAAATTATACCTCGAAACATTCGAAATCCACCTGCGAACCAGGAGATCCAACACTGTCCGCTCTTCAGGACTAGGTAACTGACTACGCAGTTGTTTACGCGCAGAAACGGGGGTCATACTTGACGACACAAAGAAAGGAGACAAGAGACCAGTAACAGTTTCGGTCATCCGTTGTCGAGCAGAAGGAGAAGCCGTCATTAGGACAGGAGACAAAGTATTTTGAGGCAAAGTAGCAGAAGTCAAAGGTAAAGGAGAGTAAGGCAAAGAAGGTGCAGGCAAAACTGATAACAAAGTTTGCGGCCCCAGAGGAGGCAGGCCGTAGGAGGAAGGACCAGCTGAAGAGGAGCCGGTGGGTTAGCAGGACAAGGAGCTGGAACAACTGGAGGTGGAGGAGGTGCCATAGCGTTCTGTGCATAAGGGGTGGTAATCTCAATAGATGCGACATTAAAGGGTCCTTTTCAGGGTCCTTTGTCGCTTTCTCAAGAAGAGGTGGCAATGCTGGATAACATTTATCAATAGCTATATCATATTGCCTATCTGATACCTCAATTGCTTTATCTTCTTCGTCTTCTTTAAACTGCTTGGCAGCTTGCATTATCGACAACCCCTTTTCTCTCTTATCTCTTTTAGCTTGTTTGATTTCTCGTTGTCTGGCTTCTTTACGCCAAAGGCGAAAGGAGTCAAACATTGCCGGCCGGGCTTTCTTTCTAAACAATTTTGTTTCTAAATTATCTAAAATCTCAGTATCAAAACTACCATATTGGGGCCATCGTAAAACCCCATCTTTCCTAGTATAACGGACCTACACTTCATTAAACGTAATGGGGCCCACGCCGTGTTTAGAATAGAGTTCATAAGTCGGAGTTCCAACTGGAGGTATCGGACATGAATCCTCCAATCGGGAATCCCTGTTACAACCACAACAAAATATCCTCCTAATTTTGCTAAGACTAGGCATCTTCGCTCACTAATCTAGCTTCAAACTTCAAGGGATTATCTGCAACGATAGTCTCGCAAAAATATGAGTCCCTCGGCTTTGGAAATTGCAATACCCAAATCAAAGACCCAAAAACTAAGTATTCAAAGAACCAAAAAAAAACAAAGAACTGGGAGCGACCCACGTATACTTAACTAAGGTATCAGTCACGTTACCAGAAGACCCGTCTATCGTCTCGCCTTACAAAGCTGCACAAAGGGGGTCCAAGACAGGGCGGCAGTCAGGGCAGCGGTCCTTCGTAGCCGTCTAGAAAGCGGGAAACCTCGCAGGAAAGACCTTCAGACCACGTTTGACATACTGGGGTCGATGGAGTGGGGGCCCTTCTTCCGGAATTTCCTCACGAAGCTCCTCACAATCTTCAGGCTTGGACCGGTACCGCTTGATGTCGCCCCGCGTTGGGCGCCAACTGAAGAACCGGGTTATTTAGGACCCGGCGCCGCCAGGGGCACGCCCAAAGTCTTCGGGTTCACCTGTCTTAGAATACAGAGACACAGGACTCTTCTTGGTGACGTCAAAGATCGAATTTATTGACTGCAGCCAGTAGCAGAAGTCCTAGAAATCATCACGGTATGAGTTCTCAGGAGACTGCTCAAATTTACAAAGCAAGTCATCCCGTTTTATGCCAAAAATCACATTCCAGACAAATACCTAACATTTACGAACTGTCCAATCACATGTATCCACACCAAAAGTATCGCATGACGCTAAAACCCACTTTTCAATTGTCTGGCCCATGATCAATCATCGGACAAACCCAACATTCTTCTTTAGACAGGCCGAACGAACCCATAATAAAAGAGGCCACAACCCATATCATAAATAGACCATAAAGAAAGGAGCAGAGACAGGTAAGAGTAGGATAAGGCATATTTGTGTGTAGTAAAACTTTACGATGTCCTGCGCTCTGATTT
This sequence comes from Lissotriton helveticus, assembly GCF_964261635.1. Classification (NCBI taxonomy): domain Eukaryota; kingdom Metazoa; phylum Chordata; class Amphibia; order Caudata; family Salamandridae; genus Lissotriton; species Lissotriton helveticus. The sequence goes on along the minus strand of NC_136072.1, from coordinate 48,995,532 downwards.
TAGTCTTGATCAGCTAGCGGGCAAGAACTGGCTCAGCAAGGTCGGCTACAGGCAACCTGGTCAGTTCACTTTGGGTCATGTAAAAGTCATCGCAAACCCCAGCTGGAGGCACGGTCCTTAAAGACTTATTCATCCGCAGTCATCGGCCTATGTGAGGGCAACCGCAAAATGGCTGCCTTGCACAAAATGGAAACCATGGTTCAGAACGAAATCTTCAAACACACTGTGAATCCTTGCGTGTAACATGGCGAAAACACTCGTACTTGCCGAACTTATTAGTTACGGTTCATTGTTACCAAAATCGTAACGGAACCATGACATTTAAAACACGGGCTCAGAATTCACGGAACCTCAGATAGACGTTAGTTGTTGCGGAACCTAGGTGACGAAGGGAATAGGGGGTATCTGCTCGCTGAAGAACTGGGATGGCAGAGTGAGGGGGGATCTCAAGAGAGGTGGTGGGAGGTGGGGTATTGAGGTGATCAGGGGGTCATGGGGTCACGTGGGGATGGATGGATAAGGGAGGGTGGAGGGCAGAGTGGGCTGGAATTGTCAATCAAGGGAGAAGCAGGGGAGGTCGTGGTCAAGTTAGTTCTCAAGGACATTGGGCAGGAAGTATGAAGAGAGGGGTAGGTGGTGAGTTTTGGAGGGTCTGGAGAGGGCTGGTTGGCCAGATGGAGGGGTGTGCTGTGCGGAATATTAGTGTTAGGAACAACAGAAGGAGAGGTGAATGAGGGGGAAATGAGAGGCGCTATGAAATCTGGCGTATTGAAATTATGTGGTGGGACAGTGGGGTGGGTGAGATCCAGAGAGTAGTTCCTGGAGAGGAGAGATACATCACTTCTGAGGGAGGTGAGTTCTAAAACAAGGGTCGAGAGGTGTAGTTCAATATTAAGGAGTGATTGAGTAAGGAGTGCGGAATGTAGGTGGTCAGCTGGGTTCAGGAGGTGAGAGGTATCAACTTTTAATGGGAGAGGGTGAATGACGAGAGGGAGGGGGGGAACCTGGGGGGGATGAGAGGGGAGTAACAGAGGGGTATAGTAGTCGGAGAGAGGGGGAGAGCAGTTGGGATCCTCGTGTTTTTGGTAGTGTTGGTTGGGACATGAGAAAGAGGGAGCATGTAGGACGATGTAATGGAGATCAGGGGAGAGATAGGGGGAGTGAGAGATGGAGTTGGCTGGGAGGCAAAAGGGAGGAAGGGTGAGCCGTGGGGGTGGTGGGTGGAGAAGTTACAAGAGAAGGTAGTGGATTATGTGCAGCTGGGGGCATTGTAGTGCAGAAACAAGGAGGGGAGAGGGTTAGCGTGGCTCGTCGATCGTTAGAAGGTGATAATGGGGGAGGGTAAGATTGGGAGGCTTGTGGAGTTAAGGAAGAGTCATAAGAGGTGGGAAAAGGGAAGAAGAGTTCAGGGGTGGATCACAGGGTGAAGGGCAAACAATAAAGTCTATAGACTTGTGGGTTAGAGGGGATGCCAGAGTATGGGGGTGGAGGAGATGTATTTCAAGAGGGCTAGGAGAGTCCGGGTGAAGGAGTGCATGGGTTCATGGGAGAGGGGGCAAGGGAGAGGAGGCGGGAGGGGGGAGTTGCATGGAGAGAGTAGAAGACAGGGGGAGGGTATAGGAGGCAAAGGGGAAGTGAGAGAGTCTGAGGAGGGTGCAGATGTAGGGGAGGTAGTCAATGTTAGGGATTGAGGGAACGGGGTATCATTATTGATTATCGTATTGAGAGCAAGAATAGTCGATTTAGGTTGGGTATACAGAGGGTGGTTAGAGAAAGCGGTGGGTGTATCAGTGGGAGGAGAGAGGGGGACTTGGGGGAGCGGGGGTAGCAAGACATCAAGGTGTTGGGGGTGCTGGAGGTATGGGTTCAGGGTGGGAGTGAGGTACTGAGATTGTGGGCTAAAGTGGTGTTCAAAAATATCTAGGTGATTTTCTGATGCTTGAATAAGTATGTTTCCCGATTTGAATATTGAAATGACTATTTCAACAGGAAAGGTGGAAGAGGGGGAGGTGGAGAGTTTCGTACCGTACGGAATGTTGCGGGAGTTAGTGATAGGAAGGTGTCGGAGAAATATGTTTTTCCATTTGGAAGGGCGTTTAGTGTGCGTGTGGGAGCTATTGACTTTGCCAATGGGTTTAACTATTCTGTAAAGCTTCCCCAATGTGCACCATGCATTCGCTCACCTACAAAATGAATGATGCAGGCGGCTTATTTTCTTTTTTATTTACCAATTGTATCAGTAATTAGAAAGAGTAGGACAGAAGCATTTTCTGCTTAAGCGGGTGTGCGGAACAAATGCAAGGGCTGTGGGGGTGAAAGCAAAACAAAGGGTGCAAGTAACACAGAGGACCTGGATGGGTGAAGCAACAGGGGGAGAAGTACGCAACACAGAGAGAACAACATGGAGAGTGATGGAGAAAAGAGAAGAGAAACACACAGGCGAGAGACAGCAACAAAGAGCTGGGGGTTTGAGTAGCACACAGGGGAGAAAGGAATGCGGGGGAGAAGCACACAAGGAAAAGTGCATCATGGCGGGGGGTGGGAGAAGCACACGGGTGAGAGACAGTAACATAGAGTGCAGCGGAGGGGGCAAGGGAAGTAGAAGAGGTAGACAGGTGGAAAACATGTGCCTTCTCTTGGAGTGCTTAACCAAAACGAAAAAGGCAGTGCTTGAAAAGTAAGCAGTGGAATGACAAAAGTATTGAGGCCATGCTCCAGGGGAGGGACCAACACAAGAATGGGATGGAAAGCCCACACAAGCTATGGAATGAAAGGCAGGTAAATAAGAGTGATAGTAAAACCAACCAATGGTAAGCAGTGGATGGGTTCTAAGCCAACTGTAAGCATATGATAGCCATAGGTCATTTTGCAAACAGGCCACTTGCGCTGTCCGGTAGGCGAGATATAAATAGCTTTGGAATTTAGTAGGCAGGGACACAATTTTTAATTATGCCACTGCAATTGGCATCATTTTGATATTTTTGCCTAACCAAATGAATGCAAAAATACTAAGATTATACCACATTGCATCGTTTTGGGAATACATTTTAACACACAATGTACCTTTCAGGTAGTTTTTTTTAACATGAGCAGTATTTCTGGTTGATTTTTTTTTCCTGAGTGGGCAATTTGGTAATTTGTGAGCACAAAACTACAAATCAGAAAAGGAGCAGAGTGGTTTGAATGCGAGAGACCAGTAATCTATTCAAGTTACATTTTTGATTTGAATTTTTATCAGCATGGCCCATTTAAGCAATATTTTGAGTACAAGAAGCATTTGGCGTAATTTCGCTTAATTTAATTTCATGTAATTTTGCAGTTATGTCTTGTAACTATACCACAGCAAATTACCACAAGTGTGCACACGCTTAGAATTCAGCCCCATCTTTATCAAGCATTGGCAAAGCCAATAGGTCGTTCCTTTGGTACCTGCTGACTTTGCCAAAGTTTTTCGACCATCCTGAACATGATCGGTATAAAGCCCAATGCTTTTTTCGAATGCTGCTAGTATTGTCAAAGAAATAATTTAAAAAAAAGCAAAATGAGCTCTTTTGGTGGTCATGTGATTCTGTTGGCATGTGCATATATTACACACGTGCATGCCTACAGAAGCATGCCTCATTTTGTTTAACTTTTTATTGACCGATCTAGGGTCTTGACTTAGTGCTGCCAATCAAAAAACAAAATCATTTTAATTGCATTAAAACATTTTTGTGGAAGCTAAGCAGCAATAAAAAAAACATCTAAGTTTAAAAAAATTACACACACAGGTGAGGGGCAGGAGAGAGCGGGAGCAAGTGGAAGGTGGTGGATGGATAAATTAAAAATGACGCAGTGGAAGGACAGAGCAACAAGGAGAGGCAGCAACACAGAGTACAGTGGTGGTGGGGGGGATCTTACGGGATTGGAGGAGAAGCGCACAGTAGAGTCAACATGATGAGCGGGGTGACATTGAGGGAAGAAGCAAAAGAGGTAGAGACCTGAAAATCAGATGCCTTTAGATGGAGTGTGTAGCCAACAAGAAAAAAGAAGTTCCCCGAAAGTGAGCAGTGGAAGGACACAAGTCAGTCGGCTAAGAGGATGGTAAAGTGTTATGCTCCAGGGACGCGACAGGACAAACTCAAGATGGACAAGGAAGCCTATCCAACAAGAAGCAAGCAAATGAGAGTGACAATGCAACCAACCAATAGTAAGCAATGGGGTGCTCTGAGACCGTGTACGTTGTCGATATGCTCACAAAAGGTCTTTTGCAACCAGACTGCTTGCACTGTCTGGTAGTCTGTACCTAAAATAGCAAGAGGACATACTTCAGCATTAGAACTAATAAGTGCATGCAGCTGCTTTTTAAAAAAAAAATAAAAAGCAAGCAATTGCATTCCCCTCTTCAACTATTGCAGGAAGGCAGAGTCCACTGTTTAAAAAGGCAGGTGGCTGCAGTCTTCGAAAACAGAATTACAAATAGCAGAGAGAAGCTGCCCTCTATTTAATTATAAGAATTGGACACAGCTGCTGCCATATAAATAGAAATCAGATGGAGTATGCTTGCTAAAAATATCATAAGGTTTCAGCGACTGATTAAAAAATAATCACGAGCGGCAATTCGTCCCAAAAATAGCAAGTTGCAGACCCATCTTACAAATTGTGAGGAGATGCAATCCTCCTTTTAGAAACAAAGGATTCAGTCCTCTATTTAGAAATAGCAAGAGAACGGAATGCAGACCCTCCTTTAGAAATACCATCGGCATGATGTCTGTTCTTTAGAAAGCTCAGTTGTAGCCGCCTCCTTTTTTTATACATTTGGGGGCTTATTTATAAGCCCTTTGAACTGCAGGTGGTTCAAATTTTTTGTCGTTCCGTGCGCAGGAGCCTCCTCCATATTTTCGAGGCAGCACTAAGCCACTTTCTTGGGCTCAATCCTGCCTTGTAAATATTGTTCCATTTAACACGTTTTCTGCATCGTGACGGAACCGTTCCGTCACGAGCCTCGGGTGGGCTGTGCTGGTGACGGAACGGTTCCGTCACGGCCCCCTTGCCGCGCCTGCGTGGCGCGAATTCCGCGCCTGCGCTGACGTTCTAATGGGCGGGCGGGGCCGTGACGGAACCGTTCCGTCACAAGCACAGCTCACCCGCGGGCCGTGACGGAGCGGTTCCGTCACGAGCACGGGACCGCCGCGCGGCCCCGCCTCCCCCTTAGCGCTGCGGCAGAATAGCCACCGCAGCGAAGGGGCTAAAGGGGGCGTGCAGTGGGTGTTGATGAGGGAAACATCCTTTACCACGCGGATTTTACTCCGCGTGGCCTTTACAACGCGTCCCTTACAACGCAAGTCGTTACCACGACTTGCGCTGGAGGGCGCTAAAGGATTAAAAATAGTAAATTTACTATCCCAACACCTTCCCTAGTGTCCACGGGGACTGGTGTTAGAATAGTAAATTATACTATTCGAAATCCGCGCCCCCAATGCAAGTCGTGGTAACGACTTGCGTTGTAAGGGATGCGGTGTAACGGGATGCGTTAGGACGGTACGCGTCGTACCGTCATACATCCGTTGATGAGGGCGTTCCCTGCAACATCCATGGCTTTATGACACTATGCCCGATGTACGAGAAATCGTAACTCTGAGGCAGGGCCAAAACGTACACCTCCCCAGGGGAGGGGTAAGGGAGGCACGCTGAGGAGAAATATGTTTATTTCTCCTTGTTTTTCCATTTTCTATGTGTGCTGCAGATGTAAAAGCCTCTTGTGATTGTTTTTTTGCAGGAAGGCTTGTCTTGAGAGCTTCTGGGAAGATGCCTTGAATGAGAGAGGCATAAACAATGTTGAGTAGGGGTGAGAGTGTGCATCCAGAGAGAGGTTTGATAAAGGTCAAGTGGCTTTAAGGGACTTAAGTATGTTGGTAAGATCAGTGAACGATAGGGCTTTGAAGGTTGACAATTGTGGGTTTCTACGGGGTGGGCGTAGGACATGAAGCAAAAATGGTGTTGTCAATGTGCTGTCGGATCTTCTGTTTTTCATTTCAAGAAGAAGAGGATGATGGCATTGCATTTTTATGTGGGGTGAGTAGTAGGTGGTTATGGTAGGGGGGTTGGTGCAGTGCTCGATTCTCTTGAAAAACATTCTGCTTCTGTTGCTGGCTTCATGGAAGGTCTTATTATCGTACTTTGCTTTGGCTGATGTGATGAGCTGTCTGCATGTTGCACAAATTGTCATCTGGAGTTCTGTTTTTCTTCCATTTTTTTCCTGTCTGTGTATGGATTGCTTTTTGTCCACAATGTCTTTATACAGTGAGAGATAGGGTCAAGCATTAAGTCATATATGGAGAAGGCTTTCAAGGATCTGAAGATTTGTTCTTCTTTTTTGGGTTGCCCTTGGTTTGTTGGTAGGAGGGTGAACATAGACATAGGGATGGCAAGGTGGTTGGTCCAGTCCCAGAGTATGGGTGATTTGCACTTGTTTGTTGTTGATGTTGAGTAGACAAAATCAAGGATGTGGACTTTGGAGGATGTTGGTTGTGTTACACACTATACCGAGTTACGTGTGTCAATGAGGTTGTAGTGGATGCCTCTTGCTTTTAGCTTGTGTAAACTGAGAGGTTGAAGTCATCCATGTGAGTGGTGTGGGCATTTTGGATAGGCAAGGTGGTGAGGAGATCTGAAAATTCACCAATTAAGCCATTGTTTTGCCCGAGAGGCTTGTAGATGAGAGAAAGGTGGCGGTCTGAGTTACAGCGAGTGTGAAATGTTACGTTAGCACCTCCGTGGAGTTGAGTGTTACTTGCTTGCCTAGAATGCAGGACTAGGTGGACTTATGATTGACAGCAAGGCCTCCTCCCTTCTTATGTGAGTGGTCCTCACGATGGATGCTGTAGCCTGTAGGAAGAAAGACATCTAGGATGTGCGAGTATGTGGGGGTGAAACCTCATGGTAGGGGATGAGGTCTGCAATGTCTGGTGCTTGGAGTACCTCAGGGTAAGCATTAGTGTGCCTGAAGTGGAGTGTGAGTTCTGTAGTTTGAGGCTGTTTGGTGGTTAGGGGGATTTATACCAGGTTGTATCTATCAGTTGTGTGAATGCTGTGTGTGTGTCTAGGTTGTCAAGTTCTGGGTGTGATGCTGGGACTTGGTAATTTGAGGTGCTGGGTGAAGCACATGATTTTGTCTTGCTGTGTATGTGTCAGCAGAACAAGCGTTTAGTCCCCAGCTCCTTCCTAACCCTAATAGGCCCAAACAGGCAATGCCCTTGTGGAACCATTGCAGGAGTCTCCAAGGTGATGGAATGCCCTGACGAGTGGACTGAAGTAGGGAGAAAGCAGGAAGTGATGTCACTTTCTGTGAAGATGTAGACGGAAATCTAGTAATGTTACTTCCTGTGCAGATGGACGAGGGAAATTAATTCCTCCTTCTTGGCTTCTTTTCTAAAGATGGTTTTGGAGGAAAACCAGTGATGTAACTTCCTGTTTGGAAAAATGTGGGGAAATTAAGTCCTCTCTTTTGGCTCCTTCTTTTTAAAGATTTTTTTTTGCGTGAGGGCTTGAACAGCATGTCTCAATTCCTTTCCAGGAAAAAACTGTTTCACTTTCTACAGATGGATGATGAGAAATGAGGTCCTCTTGCCTGGTTTCTTCTTTTAAAGATGGTTTTAGCAGGAAATCAGTGATCTCACTTCCTGTGATGGGAAATGAAGTAAACACAAATTAAGTGTAAGGAAGTGCTACTCTACATGCAGAAAAGTGAGAAAATAAGCACTTTGAAGAAAGCATTAAAAGAAATTGACCAAAGAAAGACACCACCGACCCCCACAGCCATTTACCTTCAGTTTTAGGCTTTCAATGGTGCACATCTGTGAGGATCAGCACAGCTGCAGTTTCTGTTGCATTGGATCCAACAATAGGTATCAACGGTGGGGCCCCTGGAACTCATATTTTGGTTGTTTTTACCATGAAACTAGGGCTAAGTGAAGTCCATTTTGATTGACTGCACAGGGCCCAGGGCTATGCCTTTGGATTCAACTCTCATTCACAGGATGTTCTTTAGTTCCATGGTTTTATTAAGAGGAGATAAATAGGATATACCAGAGATGTCTGCCCCGCTCTAATGTGGCGCAGTAGCCCCTGGATACAGTGGTCCCTAGGGTCGTATGAAGTCACAACGTGATCAAAATGATCGCGGTACATCACAACGCATCTTTTACAACGCAAGTCGTTACCACGACTTGCGCTGTAGGGTGCTGGACTTAGGAATAGTAAGATTTACTATTCGAACTCCAGCCTCCGTACAGTAGGGAAGGTGTTTGAATAGTAAATCTACTATTCCTTAGTCTAGAGCGCCCTCCAGCGCAATTCGTGGTAACGACTTGCGTTGTAAAAGATGCGTCATAAAAGATGCGTCGTAATAGCACCGCGGTGTTTTGACCGCGTTGTGATGGATGTTTACCGTCCCTAGCCAGTCCTGAGACTTATTTATCTCATATCATGAGGCCCTATTCACAAAGGTAAATTTACACATGTAGATTTACTGACTTGTAGATGTTCTCTTGCTCTTAGGCGCACATCTACACTTTTGTGCAACTTTTCTGTACCATGACTTTTAATATTGTTTACTACCAACTCAATTAGGTGGATGAGAAAGCAACTTGTGATCATAAATTCCATGTCCAGATTCCTGCAATCAGGTTTTGTGGATTTGGTTAAAATAGAGTGCACCAACAAAGGCAGGAAATCAGCCAATATTGTGGATATTCCAGTTTTGTAAAAATATGGTCTGGGGAGGGATATGGGGAGTTTCAGGTAGATAATCTGCATAAGTAGCTGAGCACCCCCCAAACTCATACATTTGTGAGCATTCAGATACCTCTTGCAGCCAGTTGCTCACCCTGGAAATGCACAGACACTTGCTTCTGTGAAAGGCAGCTTTTTTTTCAATTTCGGAAGGGATAGGGATCACTTCCAGGTTGAGTTGGATAGTAAGTGTTTAGGGGAATGGATTTTAAGACAGGGACCACTATTGTCCACAAATTTGGCCACCTCTTACACGCTGCCTCCTCTTTGCTTTTCGTCTTGAGGTAGAAATCTTTCTACCTCAATGCAGATATTTCCTTGCCTTGCACACATTTTTGGAATTTTGCATTGGGGCCAGATTGGGAAAGGCCTCATGGCAGCCTGGAATTGCATGGCTATTCATATTTACATCATGAACACACCCATGCTGGGCACATTTTAATCAAAAGGGGCCTACAAGTCTGTAGACCAGCATTGTGTGAGTTTGGGTGCAGGGCCTGACCACAGGGATAGAAAGAAAGGCGGCAGGAGGCAGTAAAATGGGAACTGAACAGTGAGAGGTATAGTAAGGGATACAGGTCAGGGCATATGTCCTAGCATATTAAATATGATACAATTGTGGACATAGTCCCTACTAGTAAGATGCACTTTATTTCCTCTGCTTTTTATCTATAGCACTTACATTCATAGTTCTGCATCTAAGCGCTGTAAACAACAGATGTTACTTTCACCCAGTTTTGATGGTGCTCAATTTACTAACTTTCTATATGGATCTGATTAAATGCTTGCACTGTAAGCCTGCCCAGGCTTGCCCCACACTCCAAGGCTCACGTGCAAATAATGTCATCATTTTATTTTTCGATTGCCGGCTCTGAACCAGCTTGTGCAGGAAGGGGCGGGGCATGATGATGCGGAGTGCTATGTGCACTCCCTACGTATGCATATGTGTTTGACTGGCCGTCTCAGGTTGACCAAAACACGCATGCGCACTTAGGTTTCTCCAGCCTGACTGTGACTCCATGGTCTGAGCGGAGCGTCTTTCCAACCCACTAAGACCAATCCCCGTGCTGCTCTCACATGAGAGCAGCGCAGCGATTGCAGGGAGTCCATGACGTGGCCACAGGAAGGACGAGCTCGATGCGGGAGCCATCTCCCAATGAGTGTTTTCATTTTTTAAAATTATTGACTCCCGCACACTCTCCCCTCCCGTGCTCCCCCTCGCCCCCTCCTCCCACCTCACCACCTCTTTATTGTGGCTGCCACCACTGCAGAATGTAGAAACAGGGGGAAAGAGCTTTAACAAGTAGAACATAAAGGAGCTGAGCATAAATCAATAAAGTAAGAGCAAATAAATTATCATAGAATTGTCCATTTAGAAAACTCAGTGAGTAAATGAACATACTGCAGAGACCTTCACTTATCCCGCAAGCCACACTTGTGGGATACGCGAATGAAAAAATGAATAAATGAAAAAGATCAGTGGGTTAAGACACCTGCCAAAGACATTTATGTATACCACACATAGGTAAGTGAGGTGATTTAGTGCACCACCTACAATGATCTTTGTGCACCTGATTTGTGACATGTTCCAATCATGGTATAATTCACTCTCAGACTGTGTGGAACATACTTGGCCTAACCATATTAATTGCAAGTTTTCAGATTTAATGGATATGTTTCAAATGCCATGAATAATAATCTACAAGTAGGGAGGAGGAATTCTTGTCCATTCGATTCCCCAAATCAATGTTCCAAATAATCAAGTGAGAGAATGGACACTTGTAACTATGGTACAATGGGTCAGTTAGATCACCCTCATAAACGCTATGTTGATCTTGGTTGCGGTTTATATAGTTTCTCCGCCCCACATATGCGTTGCGGCATTATCATCGGGTTCTCTAAATTTGTGCTATATGCCAGCCTCAAGCCTGAGGCAACCTCTGGTACAGCGTAGTAGTGTCCAGAGATATATAGACAGACACCCCCAAAAGAAAGGTTATATAGTTTTTTTTAAAACAAGTCTTCACCCGATTAAAACTTTAATTGCCATTGGATGAGGTTTGTTATTAAGACCAAAGGGTATATTTGCAGATCGAGTTACTAGCTCTCACTATATCACTTTAAACAAAGTAAACAAAGTCAACATGTTTCTGCCCCATATCGCCCAGCCGGGTCTAAGGGGCATTCGTCAGGACAAACAATACAGAATTAAAATGCTTTACTCACACAATTTGTGAAGTGCTCAGTGGTTTTTGTATTACCACTCGGTTTCTAAATAGGTGAGGTATACCTCTAATAAAAGAAACATACAGAGAGGTTGGGGGTACAAGTTCAGCACTATTAATGAATCTCGATTTGAGACAAAAGAGGGGGCATACTTTATGCGCAGAGAATTCACAGAAGTAGCCCCTAAGGAGTCCATCGTGTTTTGCTATGTTAGGAGGTAGTATCAATAAAAACATTGTGAGTAGATGACAACTAATTCTATAATCTGGTACGATATCACGGTTTTTGTTAATCGTCATACCTACTAAAGTCAAATCACTCACTACAACTCATAGTCGCATGTGAATGATGACAATGAATGTGGAGGATGGAACTCTTCAGACACTTCAGAAGGAAGTTTAGAAGACCTGATCCCCAAAAGAGGGAGAAACAACTATCGCCATCAACGCCCACGGAGAACCAACAGATGGCAAAGACCAAATTTCACAGGACACCAAATGCCATTTTTCCAATCGTATATGGCGCAATATACAGGCTGGTTGAATCCTTACAATCAAGGAATGCACCCAATGCCCCAGATGATAAGTCAACACATGCCGGGAACAGAAAATCGGCATCAACAGCCCCCTTTTTTAGGGAGAGGCCAGAGTCAGCAAAGAGGACATCGAAAAAACCTGACGTGGCAAGACCAACAACGGAACATGATGACCCGGAGCATGTACTCAGAAAAACCAAGCACCAGCAAGACTAATCATTAATTGTGAATCTTACAGGCACTGTCCTGTCTGAAGACCAAACCAAAGTCCTAAACAAAGGGCTTGGATTCGTTCCGACTCCCTCGTTGGATACCTTCAAACTCAAGTGCGAATTGGCGGAGTTTTGTAGAACTCTGAAATTAAAAGCATACTTTGCAGGCACAGTACCCCGGGATAATGACGGAGACACAAACCTGAGAAGAAAGTCCACTTTTAACCCCCCAAGCAGCACCATTATAATAGAAATTCAAGCTTTTGAGCAAGCACTCCTGAAAGGAGTAGATGAATTGAACAATAACATCAAACAACTTTTTCAGAACTTAACCAAGAAGGAACACCTAGCCTTGGAGGAATTATGTTATAAGCTGTTTTGTAACGCGCTCAATTACTACCGGAGTATTCTGGCGCGGTATACCGCTGGGGAACCCGTCCTGGCTTTCCCTGTGGGATGGTCCCTACTGGGAGTCCCCAAGGTGAAGCCAGTCATCCCCGGCGTTGAAGGGGCCGTTGTGGAGATTAGGCAAACTAATGCCCAGAGTTGCCGAGTGGGACCCCTGGTTAGAGTAGGCACCGAGACGAGAAATATCGAGTCCGCTGACCCTGGTCCACGACCCTGCCGCATTGGGAATTGAACCCTGGTCCCGGACCGACTCCTGCTTCCGGATCTGCCACCTCTAACCAGTGAGCCACACCACTCCACAATTACAGAAAAATGACAAAATAATCATAAAGCCAGCTGACAAGGGGGGGTATAGTGATCCTAGAAAAAGAAGGATACAATCGACAATGCCTTGTCCTTCTCTCCGACACCAAATTTTACAAAAGAATCATGATAGCCCCAACGCCAAGACTACAAAATACGATTGCCATGATGATCCATGAAGCTGAAACCAATGCCTGGATTTCTAAAAAAGAAGCTGAATATTTAACTACAAAAGAACCCAAGACACCTTTCTTTTATTCTCTTCCAAAAACGCACAAAAACAGATCCCCACCACCGGGACGCCCAATAGTCTCGGGAATTGGTTCAGTATTAGAACCTTTGTCTAAATTCGCAGACCAGTTTCTAAAACCGTTGGTACAACAAACACCCACGTATCTAAAGGATACACGCGATCTTTTGAACCAACTGTCTGGAATGCGCTTTGACCCAGATACTATGTTACTCGTAGGTCTAGACGTCGAATCACTTTACACTAGTCTCCCCCAAAAAGAAACTCTACAAATGCTAGAAAACATGCTATTTATAGAGGAATGGAGTCATCGTACCCCTCGGCACTTTGTCTTAGAGTGCTGCCGACTAGCCCGGACTGAAAACTTTTTTTAATATGATGGGATTTTGTTTTTACAAAGCCATGGCACTTCCATGGGGAGTGCTTTTGCTCCATCAGTAGCAGGTCTATGCGTCAGTGAATTCTAAACCCGCCATGTACTCACTGACACAAATCCATTCGTAACCAGTATATTATACTGGAAACGATACATAGATGACATTCTAATGGTTTGGAAAATTGACAATGACCTAAACTTATTCATTGAATGGCTTAATGAGAGAGACAAATTGCTGAAATTCACCTTTACATCTGACAATACCAGCATAGACTTCTTGGATTTAACAATTTTCATTGAAAGAGGACAGATTGAAACAAAAACATACCACAAACCGACAGCTAAAAACAGTCTCCTGTCATATAACAGTTTTCATCCCAAAACACTACGGGATAATTTACCGAACAGCCAATTCCAGGGGCCCATAAGGAATTGTAGCCAGGAAAATGACTACAAATACAGGCCCAAGAACTAAATCAAAAACTGAAAAACAGGGACTACACACCTAAAACAATAGCAAAATGTCGGAAAAGAGCTAAACATCAACCAAGAGAATGTCTCCTACAAACAAACGTGAAGGAACCAATCCCGGACCTTGTGACATGTGTCACAACATATTGCCCAGCAACGTATACAGTGCAGAAAATAGTCAATAAAAACTGGCGAATTTTAACAACAGGTAAATTCAACTGGCCCAAGCCTAGATTCGCTAACAAACGAACGCGAAATCTAAAAGATATACTTGTGCACACACGACCTGCAAAACGTCGAAAAACAACACAAGTAAGAAATATTGAGATGGCCCCAGTTGTTGGCCACTACCCATGTGGCACTTGCCTGGTGTGCAAATTAACAACTATGACAAAATCCTTACAACTTACGGACTCACTGCTCTGGACACAAAGACATCACACTAATTGCAATTCTACGCATGTAATTTACATGATACTGTGCCCATGTGAAAAGAAATATATTGGCATGACTTGTAGGAAAGCAAAAACCAGGATTGGGGAGCACAAAAGTAACATCAAGCTTAAGAAGAACACAACGAAACTGTGTACTCATGTCACTGAATATGGTCACAAAGCGGAAGAACTAAGATGGACAGTGATCGAAATGCTCCATGATAAAACCTCAAATGCAGAGAGGATACTGTTTGAAAAAGAACAAAGATGGGTAGCTCTGCTAAAAACCCATCTAAATGGGCTTAATGACAACATACCATGGCATCAATTTGCATAAATCAGAAAGACAAAAACCACCACACAAAGACCCTTTCCGTGCCATGTAGTTAATAGCACATGCACTATAGACTACACTGACATCCTTATCTAGATACAGAGTTATAATGGGTTGGAACACCTCCTTTTCCACAATAACTAGTACTATGAAGACCCTGATTAGTCCTTTTTTAGTATCTATGACATAGACACTATGAGACTGGTTTATAATGCATAGACACTGATCTATGAGTGCTACAACAGTTCCGCTTAAATATGGGCAACGCCGGGTGATTGAGAATTGATCTCTCTTTTGAATTTTTAGACCACTACCCATTTTTGAAAAACACTTACCACTCTGCCAAATGATGTTACATATTCGCCCTTTAACATCGATATATGAGTAGATATAAATTTCTGAACCGCTATCCCCTAATAGAGGGAGATATGTATTTTCGAACGAAACACTAAGGAAAGTGCTTTTAGTCCCCTTTCTATCTCAATCATAGTAAAAGGAAGCAGGATACGAGACCTCCACGTCCAGGGGCAGAGCCAGCACTAGACGCGGAGCAGCCTCCACACGCGGGTGAGAATGGCGGCAGCACCAAAACAAAACGGCGTCTTAAACCACTAACTCGGTAATGTAAACGCTTGCGTGTTTCTTCTTTCAGCCTGGGTCCATTGCGTCCTTTTCCCCTGAAGACATACGGCGGTAACCTCATTAAGGTAATCATTCACACTATTCGTATAAACACAAGCGACTATGAGTTATAGTGAGTGAGCTGACAACAAAATTTGTGATTAATAAAAGCTTTAACACCGAATTTAACATCGAGCTGACATGAGAATGTATTAAAGCCCACACACCGAATCTAACATGGAACTGAGGTCATCATTCACATGCGACTATGAGTTGTAGTGAGTGATTCGACTTTAGTAGGTATGACCATTAACAAAAACCGTGATATCGTACCAGATTATAGAATTAGTTGTCATCTACTCACAATGTTTTTATTGACACTACCTCCTAACATAGCAAAACACGATGGTCTCCTTAGGGGCTACTTCTGTGAATTCTGTGCGCATAAAGTATGCCCCCTCTTTTGTCTCAAATCAAGATTCACTAATAGTGCTGAACTTGTACTATCGTACAGACACAACAGTGGTCCCTAGCAAGGAGACAATAATAACCACCATAAATATAGACCCAGTCAGTTCTATATTGTAGAAGACATGCCCAGCCGGACAGAGGTCTTCAAGTTTTATATTTCAATAAACGTTTTGCGAAACAATAATGCACCTTCAACAATTCACTTTCGTGGGGCACAAGCCTGTACCAACCCACGACAATACATAGACACAGACAACATACACAGAAGGGCTTACAAGGCAAAGTCAAAAAAGTCTCTGTAAAGTTTCAAAATTAACCAGAGAGATTCCAGTAGGTACCATTACATACTTTCATGTAGTAAATCATTGTACTGGTATATGGTACACAAGGTCGACGACGTTTCGGACCCCCTTACTAAATGCTGGGGTCCATCATCAGGACAGAACAGTAGTTGCCTTATTAAAATTTGAGCCTCTTTAGCCAAGGGGCATAAGGTTAAAGAGCTCACAGGCGAGCTTGAGTTAAAAATGATGGGACAAGATCGGTAATATAGTTAGTCATCGGTATGACTTGGTGAATCGGGATTACAAGAATAGTGTGCCAAGGTCCGGGGACGGAGCGGGCAGATTACCACAATACCGCTTGTACCTTGCGGTCCCGGAGATACTGGGAGCGCAGAGTCGCGCTTAGGTTCTGGATCCAGGGGGTGGCCGGGTTAGTCGGCTGCACCGGGTTTCCTGGTCCATTGTACCCCCAACCTCTCTGTATGTTTCTTTTATTACAGGTATACCTCACCTATTTAGAAACTGAGTGGTAATACAAAAACCACTGAGCACTTCACAAATTGTGTGAGTGAAGCATTTTAATTCTGTATTGTTTGTCCTGACGAATGCCCCTTAGATCCGGCTGGGCGATATGGGGCAGAAACATGTTGACTTTGTTTACTTTGTTTAAAGTGATATAGTGAGATCTAGTAACTCGATCTGCAAATATACCCTTTGGTCTTAATAACAAACCTCATCCAATGGCAATTAAAGTTTTAATCGGGTGAAGACTTGTTTTTAATTTCAAATTTGTTTTATTGGTTTTGAAAGCGAAAATAGGCAGCATAAAACAGTAGGCATGCAGCAGGCATATATGGCGAGCGAGACAGACAGGCACGTCTTCTCTAAAGGTCATCAAGTAAGCAGGAAAAATATGCCGATACAGAAATGCAGTGCCGATGGTGTGTTTAAGGTGCCATGCAATAAAGTCAACCGACCAGAACAAGAAGAAAAACCAAACCCCCCTCCCTCATCCCAACACCCCTTCCCCCCCCCCTCCGACCAGTATGCCGTTTGTTTGGAACCTCTGTAGTGACTTGCGCGGAGCTATCTGTTTCAGGGCATTTGAGTTTATGGAGGATCATGTGATGGTTCTGTGAGCCGTAGGATGCGAGGATATTTCGGGCATGTGATTTCGTGAAATTCTTTGGACATGAGGGACAGAAGCGGCTGCCAGACCTTCTGAAATGAGTCTGCTGTGTGTGTAAGCGTGGCGTTAATACGTTCCATGCCCAACGTGAACCATAGTTTATGCAGCCATCCAGTGTGAGTGGGTGCGTGGTTGATCCCCAGAGTGATAGGATATGTTGTGACGCTGCTTGCATGGCAATGCCCATCTGTCTACCGCGAGGGGACCTTAGAGGAAATGTAAGCGCATTGGGTAGCCCTAGGATAGTGTATGCAGGGAAGCGTGGGATGTCAGTTTCAAAGGTGGAATCAATATAATCTAGAACCGCCTTCCAGTATCCCTGAATTACGCGGCAGTCCCACAGGAGATGGGTCAAAGTACCCCTTTCACCGCAGCCCCTCCAACACAGCGCACTTCGAAGTGGATTGCTTTGATTAAGTCTGACCGGGGTGAGGTGCCAGTATATGGTCAATTTCACCGCCGCCCCTCTGGCATTAGTATTACGAGTGGTGTGTGCAGCTCTGTAGTATATACGCCCCCACTCCTTGGGTGACAATGTCCTGCCGAGTTCCGTTTCCCAGCGTTTCTGTCCCGCCGTCTTCCCCGGGCTAGCCGCGGGCGACAGCAGCTTGTAAAGGTCTGAGATAAGGTGCCGATCCGAGTCTTTCGTTACCAGCCACTTCTCGAATGGCGTCATTCGCCGGCCAACCAGAGGAGCGCATTCCGGGCTCGAAATCCAGAGTTGGAAGTACTGGAACATGTGAGGCTTGGTCACACCATAGCCTTGTACGATATCGGTGAGGGGGAGAAAGCCATCCAGGTCAAAGAAATGGCTGGCAGAACGGCAATCCGCTCCCCGCCATTGTGGAAAGGCGCGGGGGTCAGCACCCGGCGGGAATTCCGGATTATCTAGGATCGGGGTGAGTGGGGAGGGGAAAGTAGTCAGGCCTCTCCTGACCGCCACTCCGTCCCAAGTCCTCATAGTGGCGCGCGTGATGGGGGATCGGAGAAGATATCGTGGTCTGTGTTGGCGAGCAAAGAATGGGATCTTCCATAGTGACGTCCGGGCCATTGCCCTATCCTGAAATAGCCATCTCTTCTCGGACTCAGGCCTGTACCACTCCACCAAGTAGCGGAGTTGCGAGGCTTGAAAATATTGCAAGAGGTTGGGGATTCCGAGGCCCCCTTCGTCCACACCCCTGTGGGCCACTTGTTTATGCAGCCGCGTGCGTTTCTTTTCCCAAATAAACTGATGGAAAGCGGTTTGCAAGTCGGCAAGTGCGCCAGGCGGTGGCAGGGCCGGAAGGGTTTGGAAGACATACAAAATCTTAGGTAGGGCGGACATCTTCACTGCCGCTACGTGCCCTAACAAGGAGAGGGGTTGTTTCGACCAACGTGCAAGATCAGCTCGAATCTGAGAGGTGAGCGTTTTATAGTTAAGAGCCATTGTCGACTCGGTCGAACGCTTTCTCCGCGTCGATAGCGAGCAGCGCCGAGTCTGAGTTTTGGAAGTGAGTCTTATCCACGAGATGCAGTAGCCTTTTAGTATTATCGCTGCATTGGCGGTTTGGGACAAAGCCCGATTGATCCGGTTCAAGGATCCCTGGAAGGCAAGGGCCCAGACGGGCCGCTAGTACCCCTGTGAATAGTTTCAGATCTAAGTTAAGGAGCGAGATGGGGCGGAACGCAGAGCAATGGGTTGGGCTTTTGCCCGGCTTAGGCAGCACTACTATCTGTGCTGCAAGCATATACGGGGGTATGGAGCTCGGGCCCTCGAACGAGTTAAATAATCTTGTGAGTATCGGAGCCAGTATCTGGCCAAAGAGTTTATAGAAGCCTGATGAAAAGCCATCAGGTCCCGGTGATTTAAGCGGACACAGTCGGGAGATAGCGGCCAAAACCTCGTCCAGGCGGATAGGAGCATCTAAGGCCTCCGCGTTCGGTTGGGACAGCGGTGTTACAGCCGCTGACTGCAAATATGCATCGATGTCGGCAGGCGGTACCTTGTCCTCGCGGTATAGGGAAGTGTAAAATGAGCGAAAGGCACCTGCAACCTGTGCCTCTTCTGAGGGTGGTGATTTTTGAGTGTTGAGTCTTGGCCTTTAGGGCACTGGCTAGAAGGCGCCTGGTGCGGTTGCCTCCCACATAATATGTATGGCGGAGTCGGAGGGTGACGAATTCCGCTCTGTCAGTGTCAAGGCTGGCCAGTTGGGCCCTAGCGGCCTTCAGCTGTCGCCAGATTCTCGGAGCACAGGTGCGGCTGTGAACCTGTTCTAATTCAGCTACCTGTGCCGTGAGGTCCTCCCTCTTTTCTTTGCGGAGTTTGGCGTCTGCAGCCGCAATTGCGATCAGTTCCCCTCTGACCACAGCTTTCAGGGCTCCCCAAAGGGCTGTCACCGGAGTTGCGGAGCTATCATTAGTGGCGAGGTAGTCCGAGATGCATGCATGGATTTGTTTAGTAACAGCCTGCCTCTGTAATAGGGTCTCGTTAAGCCGCCACGAACCCGGGGTGCGTGAGATTCGGGGTATGTTGAGCGTCAGTTCTACCGCATCGTGGTCAGAGAGGGCCGCTGGGACAATGGAAGCATCAGTGATGCGAGTGAGTAAGTCTGAGGAACCTAAGAAGTGATCTAAACACGCGTATGTGTGGTGCACATGTGAGTAGAAAGTGAAGTGCGCTGCGTCGGGGTGTACCGCCCTCCAGAGATCCAGCAGACCCCTCTCCTGCAGCCACGACCCGCCCGCTTCAGATAGTGCTCCCGCCCTACCATAACGGTGCCCAGATCTGTCTTTGTTCGTGTCCATAACCAAGTTGAGGTCCCCCCCAATGAGCAGCTGAGAGTTAGGGGGCTGTAATGCTTCCGAGAGCGCGTTTATTAAAAAGGGTTCCTGGCCTGTGTTCGGAGCACAGATGGAGCCGATCGTCATTGTTCCATTCCCTATGAGGAAGGTAAAGGCTAGGAGGCGTGCTTTAATTTCTCCCACCGTGATCCCCTCCCGGCCCCGGAAACGCCGGGACACAAGAATGGCAACCCCTGCTTTTTTAGTTGGAAGGGAAGAAAAAAATTGCTGAGGGAAGGCCCGGGTGTGCATCCTGTGCCAGTCTTTAGGCAAGAGGTGGGTCTCCTGTAATAAGCAGACATCTGCCCCTGAATGCTCCAGGTAGGAAATGACAGCCCTCCTTTTTTTCAGATTGTTGCGGCCTTTTACATTGAGAGACAACACCTTAAGTGTATCATCCATCATGGAGTAACACGAGTTGGACACAGCGTGGCGACACTACCTGTTGTCGTGTACAGCTAGCAATGGTCAGCACATGAGATCTGTTGATGTCCCTCGGCATACTGGTTCCCTCCCACACTCCCACCCCTGTTCCCCACGCAATACTGTTCCCCTTCCCGGTTCCTGACAACTCCCCAACACCCCCTCCCCTTCCCACCCTAACCCCAACTGGAGGTCCCCAAACAAAGGTCATAGTCCCAGGCCTATCCAGAGTCAGTTCAGGCCTGTAGGTGTAGAAGGTAAAGGAGACTGTGGCAGTGGCGACCCATGTGGCCCCTCACCCCTCTCCCCCCCCACTATGAAAACATGCAGTAAGAGTGGTCCCCCGGCTAGAGCAAGTTCAGGATTTCATAGCGGTGTCTTTGACTACTGATTCGATGGCTGCGGTGTGTTCTTTGGCGATCGTCCCTGGGTCTGGGCGGAGGCGGGTTTTAGGCGTGCGGCGTCTCCTCACCTGTTGCCAGCCGTCTCTAGAGGATTGCGTCCCGTTAGCTTGGGAGGATCCCGGGGAAGGGGACCCTTCTGATGCATCGTCTGGCAGCTCAAGGCCTAGTAGGGTACAGGTGTCCTGAAGCGAACGGAGCTGATGCAGGGTTCCCTCCCATTTGAAGATCAGACGAAACGGGTGGCCCCAGGAGTATGGCACCCCTTTTTCCCTCAGAAATGTGGTGACTGCCCTGAAGTCCTTGCGCTTTTGAAGTGTTATAGCTGAGAGGTCCTGGAAAAGTTCAACAGGGCAGTCTCGGAAGCGAAGGGGCTGCGCTCTACATGCTTCCCGTAGTATTCTTTCTTTCAGGGGGAAGTCCGGGAGGAACGCCAAGATGTCCGGGGGGGCGGGGCTCGGCGGGGCAATCCCACTCGGTGCGCCCGGTCTATGCGGATGGGAAAATCAGCAAGCTCCGTGAGGATCTCACGGAAAAGGTCCTGGAGATACATCGTGACGCTATTCCCCTCTGCCTTCGATGGCACTCCCCGAATCCGTATGTTTTTCCGCCGGGAGCGGTCTTCGAGGTCCTCCGTGTGAGCTTGGAGGTCCACCTGCTGTTCCCGAAGGCGGAGGACCTCCTGTTGGAGGTGCTCCAGCTCGTCACAGCGTGCGTGGTTGGCATCTTCCACCGTCACCACTCTTTCCCCCAATCCATCTAGGTCCCGGCGCAGTTCCCTCTGTTCACTCACCAGTTCCTGTTTTAAAGTCTGAAAGTCGTCACGTAGCGTGTTGAACAGGCTTTCCAGAAACGACTTTGTGATGGAGGCGTCCTCAGTGGACTTGTTTGGAGTAACCGCCGATGTTGATGGTGACGTAGGCGTGTGGAACTTCTCGCTTTTTGTGGATGTCTTCATGAGTAGCTCATTAATCGGTCAAACTCCCTGCGTGTGGCGTTGGACATTGTGCCGTGGTCGGTCTATCTAAGCGGTGCAGGCCAACCTACGCCTCCGTTCGCCACCAGGGAGGACTATTAGCTGGCTCTCCTGTCACCCTCTCTGACCCGCTGCAGCAAGTGTTCCCGATGATGCACTGTTGCCAGGTTAGATCATTTAACGGACGTGGTGTCTCCAGCTCTTGCCGAGGTAGCTGCGGTGTAGTGCCCTGCTCTGTTGATAGGGCCCAGGACCTCCGATCAAGGTGGAGTCAGGTCGCAGTCGCAGGTGTTCCGCAGCTCACCTGTGTTCCCAGCAGATTAGGCTGACGTCATCAAGCACGGGCCTCGAGACCCCGGCCTATGGGGGCCGCTGAGGTTTTAACAGTCTTTATTCCACCCTGGCAGCGTGCTTCGAGGCGCAAGTGACAGTTGACCGCGGCAGAGCGCCACCGGGGGCTCGATTCGTGCCCCCGGAGTACCAGGGAGCAGCGCAAGCGAGAGTAAGGCACCGCCGCCGGGGCCGGCCACAGGGCTCCGTGGTACATTCTGTCTGCGCCTCCTGAGTCTGTTCACCGCCCGCCCGGTCTCCTCCAGCAGTTCCCAGTGGGCCTGGAGGGGGGGCCCAGCAATGGACAGGCGACAACTCTCTTCACGCCGGGGGCACGATCACCAGGCCCCCCGAGCACCCCCCACTCCTCACCTCGGATTGCGTAGTTGCTGCGCAGCAATCTGTCTGCGTTTTCAGGCGGTCTGTAGGCCTCTCGCAAAGGGCCCCACTCGGCCGGGCAGGGGCTCTGGCACTTCAGCCCGGGTCGGTTCTCAGATGTCCCCGGCAGTGATGCGGAGGCGAGCCCTCAGTTCCTAGGCCGCCTCCTCACTCGTGGCCGCGCCCTACAGGCCCAGGCCGGGGCCTCGAGTGGGCGCCCCGATGAAGGGCACTGTGCAGTTTCGGGAGCCTTCACAAAAGTTGGGGCAGTGCGAGTCTGGTCGTGCTCGATTTACCCAAGCTGTGCACAACGCTTTTCTCATGCTGTCCACCGGTCGGCCTCCGCCGCAGTGTAGATCCAAGCCGGGGTCTAGAGTACAGCGCTCCCGGGCCGCAGTCCGCCTCGGGTGCGCGAGTGCAGGCTCCTGTTTCTGCGACCCGCCGCGTTGCTGGAGATAGCGGCGGCCTCACGCCGGCTCCCAATGTTTCTATGCTTCGGCAGTGCGGGTCAGATTAGTTCGGGCCGCTGTGGCCCCTCTCCGCAGGCTCCGGAGTGCGTGTAGGCCCAAGCCGGGAGCTACATTTGGGGCCTGTCCGGTTCGCGGTGCACCCCAGCCGCGAGGCGTAGGCTCCTTCCAGTCGGCCCCTCTGTGCCTCGGGGGGGCCTCCGATGTCGAAGGTCTGTTCCGGTCAGCAGTTGCGGCCCCTTCGCGCAGGCCAGTCGGCCTCAGGATGGTGGCAGGTCCGACCGGCACCAGGCCCGTACCTCGGCTCGCTCCGACACCTGCTGGCGATGGCGGCGGAAGAGGGTGACTTCACCTCCGCCGGTCCGTACTCCGGGGCTTTGTGTCCGCGCCGTAGCAAGCAGGATGTGAGGGGGACAAATTGGCTATTTCAGGGCTATTGTGGGGGGTTACAGGGAATTAGGGCGAGGAGCTCCGTAATTACACCTCCGTCCCGGTCGCCATCTTGGCCACGCCCCCCTGAAGACTTGTCTTTAAAAAAAAAATATATGACCTTTCTTTTGGGGGTGTCTGTCTATATATTTCTGGACACTACTACGCTGTACCAGAGGTTGCCTCAGGCTTGAGGCTGGCATATAGCACAAATTTAGAGAACCCGATGATAATGCCACAACGCATATGTGGGGCGGAGAAACGATATAAACCGCAACCAAGATCAACATAGCGTTTATGAGGGTGATCTAACTGACCCATTGTTCCGTAGTTACAAGTGTCCATTCTCTCACTTGATTATTTGGAACATTGATTTGGGGAATCGAATGGACAAGAATTCCTCCTCCCTACTTGGTGATTATTATTATTAAGCAGCGCACAGCTGCGGGAGAATACTTTGACCACAATAGTGAGTGGTGAAGATACCTATCATAATTCACAAGGAGTAGAAAACATGGAAGATAATTGTGGATTAAGCTATACGGAGAATGTCATTAATGAGATCCTTGCCGCTACTACAAAATACTGACCTAACACAAGTTCTAGCACAAACAGACGACTGGGAAACCCTGACAGAAAAAAAGAGGGAACAGATCAGAATGGCTATCCATGGAATAGTTATGACTGAATACCTTAGATCTAAGTCAGCCCCAAGAGGCTTGTGGGTTAATAATGCCCCACGAATCTTCCTACATGATTTGGCTTTCCGACGAGACTGGTCGTCAATCTCATGGAAATGCACATTGGACTACCTAATATTGATAGTAAAAACAGCAAAAAGATTGTCGGACGCACTATTGGTGCAAATCTAAGCATGTGAAAACAAACTAAAGAAAGGAATACATATTTCGGTATATAAGAAAAAATTGGAAGAAATTAATAAAGAAATGAATGAAATACAGGAGTATATAATGCAGAATAAATTACAGAAATTGGGCAAAGATCTGAAGAGATTCAGCCAAGAAAGAATGCATCCTTACTCTAAGGAGGAGTATACAGCAGCAGACCCAGGATCTGACAATGAATCTGGAGGATGAACTCTTCAGACACTTCAGAAGGAAGTTTAGAAGATCTGACCCCTAAAAGAGGGAGAAACAACTATCGCCATCAACGCCCACGGAGGGCCAACAGTTCAGTATTAGAACCTTTGTCTAAATTCGCAGACCAGTTTCTAAAACCGTTGGTACAACAAACACCCACGTGTCTAAAGGATACCCGCGATCTTTTGAACCAACTGTCTGGAATGCGCTTTGACCCAGAGACTATGTTACTCATAGGTCTAGACGTCGAGTCACTTTACAATAGTCTCCCCCAAAAAGAAACTCTACAAATGCTAGAAAACATACTATTTATGGAGGAATGGAGTCATCGTACCCCTCTGCACTTTGTCTTAGAGTGCTGCCGACTAGCCCTGACTGAAAACTTTTTTGATTATGATGGGACTTTGTTTTTACAAAGCCATGGCACTTCCATGGGGAGTGCTTTTGCTCCATCAGTAGCAGGTCTATACGTCAGCGAATTCGAAACCCGCCATGTACTCACTGACACAAATCCATTCGTAACCAGTATATTATACTGGAAACGATACATAGATGACATTCTAATGGTTTGGAAAATTGACAATGACCTAAACTTATTCATTGAATGCTTAATGAGAGAGACAAATGGCTGAAATTCACCTTTACATCTGACAATACCAGCATAGACTTCTTGGATTTAACAATTGTCATTGAAAGAGGACAGATTGAAACAAAAACATACCACAAACCGACAGCTAAAAACAGTCTCCTGTCATATAACAGTTTTCATCCCAAACCACTATGGGATAATTTACCGTACAGCCAATTCCTGAGGCTCAAAAAGAATTGTAGCAAGGAAAATGATTACAAAATACAGGCCCAAGAACTAAGTAAAAAACTGAAAAACAGGGACTACACACCTACAACAATAGCAAAATGTCGGAAAAGAGCTAAACATCAACCAAGAGAATGTCTCCTACAAACAAACGTGAAGGAACCAATCCCGGGCCTTGTGACATGTGTCACAACATTTTGCCCAGCAACGTATGCAGTGCAGAAAATAGTCAATAAAAACTGGCGAATTTTAACAACAGGTAAATTCAACTGGCCCAAGCCTAGATTCGCTAACAAACTAACGCAAAATCTAAAAGATATACTTGTGCGATCACACGACCTGCAAAACGTCGAAAGACAACACAAGTAAGAAATATTGAGATGGCCCCAGTTGTTGGCCACTACCCATGTGGCACTTGCCTGGTGTGCAAATTAACAACTATGACAAAATCCGTACAACTTACGGACTCACTGCCCTGGACACAAAGACATCACACTAATTGCAATTCTACGAACGTAATTTACATGATACTGTGCCCTTGTGAAAAGAAATATATTGGCATGACTTGTAGGAAAGTAAAAACCAGGTTTGGGGAGCACAAAATTAACATCAAGCTAAAGAAGAACACAACGAAACTGTGTACTCATGTCACTGAATATGGTCACAAAGCGGAAGAACTAAGATGGACAGTGATCGAAATGCTCCATGATAAAACCTCGAATGCAGAGAGGATACTGTTTGAAAAAGAACAAAGATGGGTAGATCGGCTAAAAACCCATCTAGATGGGCTTAATGACAACATACCATGGCATCAATTTGCATAAATCAGAAAGACAAAAAACACCACACAAAGACCCTTTCCGTGCCATGTAGTCAATAGCACATGCACTATAGACTACACTGACATCCTTATCTAGATACAGAGTTATAATGGGTTGGAACACCTCCTTTTCCACAATAACTAGTACTATGAAGACCCTGATTAGTCCTTTTTTAGTATCTATGACATAGACACTATGAGACTGGTTTATAATGCATAGACACTGATCTATGAGTCCTACAACAGTCCCGCTTAAATCTGGGCAACGGCGGGTGATTGATAATTGATCTCTCTTTTGAATTTTTAGACCACTACCCATTTTTGAAAAACACTAGCCACTCTGCCAAATGATGTTACATAATCGCCCTTTAACATCGATATATGAGTAGATATAAATTTCTGAACCGCTGTCCCCTAATAGAGGGAGATATGTCTTTTCGAACGAAACATTTAAGGAAAGCGCTTTCAGTCCCCTTTCTATCTCAATCATAGTAAAAGGAAGCAGGATACGAGACCTCCACGTCCAGGGGCAGAGCCAGCACTAGACGCGGAGTAGCCTCCACACGCGGGTGAGAATGGCGGCAGCACCAAAACAAAACGGCATCTTAAGCCACTAACACGGTAATGTAAACGCTTGCGTGTTTCTTCTTTCAGCCTGGGACCATTGCGTCCTTTTCCCCTGAAGACATACGGCGGTAACCTCATTAAGGTAATCATTCACACTATTCGTATAAACACAAGCGACTATGAGTTATAGTGAGTGAGCCGACAACAACAAAATTGGTGATTAATAAAAGCTTTAACACCGAATTTAACATCGAGCTGACATGAGAATGTATTAAAGCCCACACACCGAATCTAACATGGAACTGAGGTCATCATTCACATGCGACTATGATTTGTAGTGAGTGATTTGACTTTAGTAGGTATGACAATTAACAAAAACCGTGATATCGTACCAGATTATAGAATTAGTTGTCATCTACTCACAATGTTTTTATTGAAACTACCTCCTAACATAACAAAACACGATGGTCTCCTTAGGGACTACTTCTGTGAATTCTCTGCGCATAAAGTATGCCCCTTCTTTTGTCTCAAATCGAGACTCACTAATAGTGCTGAACATGTACCCCCAACCTCTCTGTATGTTTCTTTTATTACAGGTATACCTCACCTATTTAGAAACCGAGTGGTAATACAAAAAACACTGAGCACTTCACAAATTGTGTGAGTAAAGCATTTTAATTCTGTATTGTTTGTCCTGACGAATGCCCCTTAGACCCGGCTGGGCGATATGGGGCAGAACCATGTTGTCTTTGTTTACTTTGTTTAAAGTGATATAGTGAGATCTAGTAACTCGATCTGCAAATATACCCTTTGGTCTTAATAACAAACCTCATCCAATGGCAATTAAAGTTTTAATCGGGTGAAGACTTGTTTTAAAAAAACAAATATAACCTTTCTTTTGGGGGTGTCTGTCTATATATTTCTGGACACTACTATGCTGTACCAGAGGTTGCCTCAGGCTAGAGGCTGGCATATAGCACAAATTTAGAGAACCCGATGATAATGCCACAACGCATATGTGGGGCGGAGAAGTGATATAAACCGCAACCAAGATCAACATAGCGTTTATGAGGGTGATCTAACTGACCCATTGTACCTTAGTTACAAGTGTCCATTCTCAAATGCCATTAACCTGTATTTAAGAAATCAATTGAAAATATTTGGATTTATCTTTTAAGTAACTATCTGGGGCACAAATGTTGTCTCCATTACCTATAAGTGAACTCATTGTTGAAAGGCCAGATAGTTTCAGCTGGAAACTCTTACAGTGAGTGGGTTTCAGGGGGTGGTGTGAACAGTGCCCTACAGAGTGCCTGCTTGTTTCTGAGAAGTGCGGTACTCTCCCATTAAACGTTTTGCATTTCTCTTGAGAAGTGTCGGTACCCTCTCAAAATAAAAAAGTGCTGGTACTCAGTACCGGACAGTACCAGCCCATTTTAAGTACTGGTTGTGAACCCCCCTGCCTACCCCCTCTTTAGTAGCTACAGGTGGGACGTAGTTCATTATGTGCCTCTTTTATCCGCAACTTGGCAGATAAAAGCCTAGAATAAATGCGAAAAGGAAAAAAGAAACATACGTTTCCTCCTCTCCTCTCGCCTTACACACCCACCCGCCATCTACGCTCGAAGGGCCAGCACCTGGGGGTTGTCCCGCGGGTAAGGAAAGTCCGGGCTGGAGGGTGCCCTTTTCGCGTTCTCGCTCCGAAGCTCTGGAACTCTCACCCTGTGAGTATCAAAAGGATGTATGACATTACAACGTATGCTTTTACCACACATGCCTTTACAGCGCAGTTTTTACAACGCATGCTGTTACAACGCATAGTGTTAAGGGGTGCTGGATAGTGAATAGTTTAATTTACTATTCCAACTCCAGTCCCTGTGGATAGTAGGGAAGGTGTTGGATAGTAAATTAAATCTATTCTCTATCCTAGAGCACCCCCCAGCGCTATGCGTTGTAATGACATGCGTTGTAATAGTTGCGTCGTAAAGGCACTGCGTGGTAAAAGTTGCGTTGAAAAGGATGTACCCCGTATCAAAAGCATCCAAAACCATGCACTATTCCATGAAGCCATCAAAACTCATCTCTTTCCTGCATAATTGGTCTTCTGTGCTTCTCTTACAGGGCCTATATCAGTTTGCAGTTTTAGGGCTTGGACGCCACTTTGTCGGGGCAGCTGCGCGCTCTACAAAACCTATAACATAACACACATAACAGTTGATAGAAATGGGAATGAAAGCTGGATGAGTGAAGGCATGAGTGGGTAAAATGATGGATAGATGAATGTATTAGTGGGTGAAAGGATGGGTGGATGAACGGATAGATGGATGAACGTGTGAAAAGATGGGTTGGTGAAAGGATGGGTGGGTAAAAGGATGGATGGATGAGTGGATGAGTCGGTGGCTGGATGGATGGATGAGTGTGTGAGAGGATATAGATAGATGGGTGGATGAAAGGGTGACAGAGTAAATGAAAATCTGCAGGTGTGGATGGATGGATGGATGGATGGATGGCAGAGTAAATGGAAATTTGAAGTTGGTGGATGCACGCATGCGTGGGTGAAGGATGAGAGAGTAAATGGAGATCTGGGAGAAAAGATGGATGGATAAATGGGTGAAAGTAAAGCAGAGTAAAGGCAACTCTGAGAGGATGGATGATAGATGGGTGAACGGATGGCAGAGTACATGGACATCTGAGAGGATAGATGAATGATGGATGGATGAATTGATGGCAAAAGCATCAATTGATGGATAAAAGGCTTTATTGATCATTGGGTTAGTCAAATGATAGATGTATGGGTGGATGGATGGATGGATGGATACATGCATAGATGATGGATGTGTGAACAGATGGATGGAATCACCAATGGATGGATAGATTGGTGAAATATTAACAGATGAATTAAAGACTGAATGGGTGAATGAATGTAAAGGTGAAATGGTGGATATCAAGTGGGTGAATGGAAGGGTGAAAGGATGAGTGGATAGATGCTTCAATGGAAGACAC
Organism: Lissotriton helveticus; assembly: GCF_964261635.1. Classification (NCBI taxonomy): domain Eukaryota; kingdom Metazoa; phylum Chordata; class Amphibia; order Caudata; family Salamandridae; genus Lissotriton; species Lissotriton helveticus. The sequence continues at coordinate 48,966,118 of NC_136072.1, read as the reverse complement.
ACCGGGACTCTTTTTTAGGGAGGTTCAGACTCGCTTGCTTGGTGCCATCAGAGCTTAACTTGTAAGTGGGGGTATTTGAATTTTCTGGCTACTTCCTTGGTGGGTTTCCAATTCTGTTGTGGACACGACTCACAACTGGGTGTCCGTGAGAGGGTATTTAGCGACCACAGCTCCACCAGCGGTAGGGAGTTTCTCTCTACCGTTAAGCGACACCCCCTTTCCAAGCCTCTACTCCTCAGATTGCCCATCCATGCTCTGTAAAACACCAGATGGCTATAGGCCCCACCCCCTAGGCAGGCCTCGCCCACTTTATGGCCCCTCTACCACCTTACAATGGGAGAATGTATTACTGTTGGAATGCCTACAGTTCCTGCACATTCTTTCATTCTCTCTAACCACTGGGTGCATAAAACAAGTTTAAAACCTTCATGTTTTTTAACAGTTTTTTTCTTTTTTTGTACATAGACAGAAATATCTAGAAAGTGTTTACGGCCTCAAACTGGGTAAGAAAGCGATCTGTAAAATCTAAAACACTAAAATACAACCATAAACATGTTCAAATGGGATATGAAAAAAAAAACATGTCTGACATAATAAACCACTTCATTTGCTCGTTGGATCCCGCTTTCTACTGTCCTTTGCTGCCACCTAGTGTCAAAGTGGAGAAACAACGCCTAAACAGTTGAGTTAATGCCACTTCCGGAGCGATAGCAGCCTAGGTTTGAGAAGTGGGAGATTTTGGAGTTCACATCTTTTTAGGCCTCGCCCACAAACTGCTTTTGCTATCTGACAAGACCTCTCGTCACCACACAGATCAATCGCACAACACAAACATGCACACACTGCAGGCATACACACAGAACAGAAAAAGAGCCAAACCTTTCAGCCTACTGTGGTTCAGCTGACTTTAACCATTGCGATACCAAAGGGGATGATGGACGGAGCGCTTGAGCAAATCAAACACTCACCCCCAGTCAACTGATCTGGGTTTAATCCATCACCGTTCTTTAGCTCACTCCACCACCCCAATTCAGACATGGCCATATGCAAATCAGTCTGACCCTGTGCCTCATGGGAACAGTCCAGACCTAACTGCCAAGCCATGTCTTCCCTGGACCGGAAACAAGCATCCTGGCACCGGTTTTGGGTTCATAACCCTCATCAGCCAGGCTATCTTGAATCCCGTGGCAAAGTGTGCAAGGGACCCACGTCTGGGCATACCCTGCCAACTTAGGGCGAACAAAGCGATACCAAAGGGGATGTACTCGCAAACAGAGCAGAGCCTGTGGAACCGCGTGCAACTTGAGCACAAAGAGGTAATGCGCAAGTGAGGGCTAAAATATGACCAACTGAGAGTAAAGTACTCGGTAGAGCGTTGCAAATGGCTAGACAGAAGATTGATTCTACTATTGTGCAACAGTCAGGGCCTGTGTACAGTCTGTTCCAGGTCCTTGAAACAGTTGAAAACGAATCACTACTATTACCCTAGAAATTTTGAGGCAGAACATTTGTCTAGAAGGCGTTTCCCTTCTCCAAACTCAAGTGAAGCCGTCCTTCCTCCTCAGTTGAGGGATTATCTCCCGGCTGGTGATAAAGTTAGAGCCCACTCCCTTGGACACCCTATGATGTAATAATTATTAAAAAACAATCCCCTAATGTCAGAGAAAACACTACTCAGTTTTGAAAGGAACTGCAAAGTGTGTTTGAAGTATGCAGAGAAAACTGGGCGGATGTGAAACATTTATTGCGATTAGTTGTTTCAGGCGAAGCAAAAGAAAGACTGTTGGAGAAGTTGACTTGGCCGAGATTTGTATCTGGCAAGGACAAAAAGCTGAGTGGAGCGAAAGGTGTATTATTGAATGTGATTGTCGGTATGTGTCTGGTGAAAACTGATTAGATTTCAAACTGTAAACAAAATAAGGGTGAAGAACCGGCTGATTACTTGGAAAAACTTAAGGATGTGTTTGAAAGGTACTCGGTGTAGCCCGTCTGACAGAGATAAGTCAAGGACCTGAAGGTGCTGCTTTAATACGGGAATTGTTACCAAAATGTTAACAAATGTTAAAAACCAATTAACTGTAACCCTGGGCGGGGTTTGCGGAGTTGCACTATGCGGTACTCTGGAAAGTGCAAATAAAAACTCTGTCGCACTACGCGGAGCCCCGGAAGCGGCGGAGTACAATAGAAAAAAGCAGTTTGCGGTGATTGCACAGTGCCGGATGCTTGCCCGCACTGTGTAATCATTGTGAACGGCACCATGTCTAGCGCAAGCTGTCCTTGCTTTCCTTTTCTGCCACACGAGTAGATATTTACTCGAGCAGCAGCTTTCTCAATGCGAACGGGCAGTTTTTCAACGCGAGCGGCCGCGATCATTTGCGATCACTCGCAATGAGAAATATGACCCCCACGCGTTGAGAATTCTCGCCGGGAGGTTGATTTTCCATGCTCGCGCTCGCCAACTTGACGTTGACAAAAACGAGTGAGGAAAAAATTCCACTCCGTGACGCAAAGCAGAGTTTTTCAGAAAACTCCGCAAACTCCGCGAGCGGAGCAGAGATCACCGCTCATAGTTAATTAATTGCCATCAGTAACAGATGACAGGCTAAGAAGTGAGCCGAGTTTGTGAAATACACTAACAAGTTCATAGTTTTGCAATAGAGAGACAAGGGGAGTGGAAGGATCATGTTTTGCAGATGGGTTGTTTGGAATTTGGAAATGGATCTGTCCCCCATGTCTAATGCACCAGTTCTACCCGATCAATCTGGATTTAATCAGATTATGCAAACCTCACATCCTGAATTTTAGGACAACCTGAGAGATTCCGACTGTGCCATGTATACCTTAATCTCAGGAAAAACAGGGCCCATAGGTAACAGGGGCATTGATGGTAAATGCACAACCTGTCATATTGACAGAGGCACAAGTCACTTGACTCTATATTTCCTTTGAATTCCCCACTTTACCTTGCTTGGGAATTTCCAACCAACAAGTTCTTCACCATGTTTCTGACCCCATGTCTATCTCCTTTGGACCAATTAGCAATACACATTTCTTTGTGCTTAGCCTAACTTTTCCAGCTAATCTGATAGGTGGAATTCTATTTTGCAAACTAAACTGCATTGTATTTTGTGCTCTGGAAGATATGTTTTCAAATATACCTTGTCAATAAGAAAATGAATTACTTACATGGTTGTGTGAGAGCACACATTGCCAAAGGGATGTGAATAAAAACTGCCATGTCTACTGACTTAACTGAATTGATTTCACAGGTACTTTCTACATACACTGTGGTCCACTAGGGCAAATGATGTGGTGTTCATATCATTGGCAGAACCAGAAACAGTGAGTAAGAAAATACCTAGAATACTTTGGTACCCAATAAAACCTGAAGCAAAGGAAGTGATCTGTATTGCAGTAGCAGATTTGATTAAGCACGGGGTCTTGGGGGCAGATTTACAAGTCCCTTGCGCCACTGGTGCGTTGCTTTTTGTGATGCACCGGCGGCGCATTTTAGTGTCCCATATTTACAAGGACAGGAAAAACCACCCTCTGTGACTTTTCCTGTTCTAGTAAATATTGCCCCTTTGCTCGCAGCACTTTGAGTGAAATGGGCATTCAATGGGTGTTGCTCTGGGTGTTCCCGCGTAACACCCATGGTACCCAACCGGGCCCAGGGTCCATAACCCCTGGCCAAAACTTATCCTACTCGTTCCAGGAACTAAGAGAGTTGGCGAAACATCACATCCAGCTGCCTCACATAGTGGTTAACCGCATTCAGTCGAACCAAATAGGTAACGCAACAGTGGACCCGACTATACCCTTGGGTCTGTCCCTTTTTGCTTCTCCCACTAGCAGCCCTACCCCTCCTAAGTCACTGAATATTCGTTTTCTCTATCTCAACACCAGGTCCTTAGTCAAACATCAGTTGGACATTTTCTTGCTGCTTTCTACCGAAAAGCCGGATGTGTTGCTGATTACTGAAACATGGTTGACCTTGGAGTCTACACCTGATATACTAGCAGCCCTCCCCTCAGACTACTATATCTTGAATGTCAACCGGCATGCAGGCAAGTTGGGCGGGGGCGTGGTGGCTATTATACATAAGAAATGTAATAGTACTTTAAGGCCCTCCCTGGAAGTGCCCGATGTGATGAATATGATAGTTTCACTAGATTCCACTGCGGGTACCATCACACTAGTGCTGATTTACCGGCCCCCTCAGTCCATGCCATCCTTCCCACTTCTGCTAAGCGAACAAATGGCCAACCTCGTGACAAATCACTCCAGGGTCTTACTCATAGGGGATTTGAACTACTGGGCCAATGATGCTCATGGCGGACCACAAGCAGTAGAACTATCTGAATTACTTTCCAACTTGAACTTAACCCAGATTCTATCATCCCCTACCCATATTAAAGGACACACACTGGACAACATTTGGTCCCAGAACCTGACAATATCGGCACCCTTAATATCTCCCTGTATATGGTCAGATCACCATCTGATTGACTTCACGCTCAGTCTCAGCAACAGGCAGAATCCTCCAAAGGTTGGGGGAGGCCTAAAAAGAAAGTGGAGAACTATGGATACACAAGAGTTCATTCACACCCTTGCCGGCTCTCTTCCTATTTTTAACCCAAATGTGGACGCAATGGAAACCACCGTCGCGGAAAGGCTGAGGTCGGCCAGTGATGAGCACGCACCTCTGATTCCATTTTCTCGTACTAGACATCATGACGCACACAAATGGTACACTGCCGAATTGAAGTCACAAAAATTATCGCTTCGACAATTAGAAAGGAAATGGAGGCATGGATATCTTATTCCAGACAGACATAAGTTTCTGTCGGCTCGTACAGAATATAAAAAAGCAATATTGACGGCTAAAGCAGCCCATTTCTCAGCAAGAATATTCAATGCGAATAATAGAACTAAGGAAATCTTCAAAATTGTTGGTGAGATCAGCAGTGACGAGAGAATACTTCCAAACCATGCCCCCACGCAAGAGATGTGTGACGTCTTAAACAATTATTTTGTGGGCAAAATTGTTACTATTAAATCAAGCATTCCTTCTCTGACTAACACAGTATGCCAGGATGATGTTTCTAGAAACCCGGTCACCATGACTTCTATTCCTGCTTTATGCCCCAAAAGCTTATCTGACTTATTTGTCCGGGTTAAGTCCGGCTCCCCGAATGACTGTTGTCCTCCTGCTATTATGAAAGATATGTTCACAGCACTGCCACTTAGCATTCATCCTTTTTTGAATGTATCTCTCAATCAGGGGGTAGTACCGCCTGCGTTTAAGGCTGCTACAATAGTTCCCCTTCTGAAAAAGCCTGGGGCAGATCCTTTAACCCCTTCTAACTATCGCCCCATATCTCTTCTTCCCTGTCTGTCTAAAATCCTGGAGGCACATGTGGCCAGATGTCTATCTAGCTTTGTGGAACAAATGGAATATCTGGAGCCAAATCAAGCGGGCTTCCCACCGGCCCATTCAACAGAGGCGGTAGTTCTGGCCATCCTGGATACTCTAAGAGCTAATTCAGACAGGGGAATCCCTCAGGCCTTGGTGCTCTTGGATTTGTCAGCAGCGTTCGACACGGTCGACCATAACATCTTGTTGAACCATGTGGAACAGGCGGGCATCCAAGGTTCTGCCCAAAACTGGCTTAAATCTTTCTTAACTAGCAGAACGCAAGCAGTGCGACTGGGCACCCTTACTGCCCCAACAGTGACCACTGCTTGTGGTGTACTACAGGGCTCGTCCCTGTCGCCATTACTGTTTAATCTTTATCTGAGGCCTCTGCTCTACTCCTTAAAGAATCGGAAGGTCACCATTTTTAACTATGCAGATGACCTTCAGTTGATCTTCCCCCTAGATGGTCCTAATGCTGCTGTGGAACTTCAAACCACCATGCTCCATATCCAACACTGGATGGACAGCAACCAATTGAAACTCAACCCGGGCAAGACGGAATTGGTGCTGCCTGGGAGGAGTAAGGACTGCTGAGGTCCACACTTTTGGCCTAGCGAACTGGGTCCCCCTCCAATTCCATTTTTGTCTGTAAAAAGCCTAGGGGTAGTAATCAATGCAGACCTCTCGCTGAAAGGACAGGTGGGCGCAGTGATCTCCTCCGGTCTTTATCAGCTTCGCAAAATCAGGAAAATTGCTCATCTGCTGACTCACTCAGCTCTGATCCAGCTGGTGATAGCATTGGTTCTCTCACGCCTGGATTTTGCCAACTCCCTTTACATCGGCTTGCTTCAGTATTTATTGAAACGGCTGCAAATGGTTCAGAACCAGGCAGCCAGACTAATATATAAACAGCCAAAATGGCACTCTGCCAGGTCTCTGTTGCTCAAGCTCCACTGGCTTCCCGCGGAGTAACGTGCGGCATTTAAGACTGGGTGCCTTGCCTTCAAGGCACTCCAAGGCAACAGTCCTAAATGTATCAAGGCCATGATAAATAAACACGTCCCCCGACGCAACCTGCGCTCATCTTATCTGCATCTTCTATCTGTTCCAACTATAAAACTCAAACAGGTTGGAGGTTGCAGATTTTCTTATTTGGCACCTACCTTCTGGAATTCTCTTCCTGTAACAATGAGAAGCTGCGACAACCTTCTTGGCTTTCGAAAGGCACTTAAGACTTGGCTGTTTGGACTAGCCTACTAATTGGGTCTGATGTAACAACTTAAGCAGGAGTAGCGCCATGAAACCCTGGGGTGACCGTGCGCTTTATAAGTAAATGATAACATAACATAACATAACATGGAACCAGACACATTTCCATATTTACGAGAAATCACAAACACGGAAATGCATCTGAATGCTATGCCCCCCTAGGGAGGAACAACGAGGAGAAATGTATTCAATTCTCCTTGTTTTTTTCCTACCACGAGGTACGCATGACATAGGGGTTTGTAGAGACCATGGTGAGGAGGAGGAAGGCAGCCCGGAGACACTGTGTATACAGGTAAGCGTATTTATTTTAAATCTTATTTCTTTTAAAAATAAAATATGTATTGGGGGTGGAGGCTCTCAGCGGAGCGGAGTTCCACTGAGTTTTTGCCCAACTTCATGGTACTCCACATAGAGCAACTCCGCCAGCTCCGCCCAGGGTTACAGGAAACCAGGAGCCAACCCCAGTACAAAGGAATACTCATATTCCCAGTTGAGGACAAAATGACACACTTACCAAACACAAAAAGCCAAAAAGAGAATGCAAAGCAAGCACTAGAAAGGCATCGAAGAGCTGTAGCTAATAGCCAGGAGCAGGACATACAGGGAAAAACCAAAGAACAAAGGGTAAGTAAATCACAAGTATTCTAGGAACATTAAGAAGCAAGAGACTGCAACTTCAAGGGAACTAGTAGAGAGTGTGAGGGAAACACTAAGAAAGGGGACATACATAATTTTCAAAATCTAGGAGACTGCACGGAAAATACAAGAGCTATGACAAACAAAGGAATAGGCAAAATGAATTAATAGCAGAAAAAGGAAGAACAAACTGGGAAAGTAGAAAGGGAGCAGCCCAGGGGCTGCACCTGATTGTAGAAAAAAAGGCAGGCATAAGACTAAAGCAGAACAATGCAGTGCTGAGAGAAACCTGCAGGGAGCTGCACTGGAACTGGACATAGGCTCTGGCTGAAGCAAGGCAGGAACTTGACAGGAAAACAGGCCCCAAGTGGTCCAGTACACAGAGGATCACACTTAAAAGCATGAACCAGGCCTGTACAAGCCTGTATTTGTGTTTCAGTACAAGACTCTTCAAAGGCGTGTGCTATTTCAATCTCTCACAAGTCCAGCAGGAGAGAATATAGTGCTGAGGATCTTCAGTGCTCTCACCATTGACAGCAAAGCACAGTGGATGCCGGGTCTCTGTGAATACTTAAGACACACACAATGACCCAGCACCAGAGTACTTATGTCGGATATATATTTCAATATATTTGTATCATAAATTACAATGTACAGCACAATATAACAACAAGTGGCTTCTCGAGGATAAACAATTTCAAAGACTTGATTGTAGATTGATTCATTCTTTATTTTTCATAATTCATTAAAACAGAACAGGATTGCTTGCCGCCAACGCGTTTCATCCCACTTGGGACTTCCTCAGGGCTTCGTTTGTAATATTGTAACACAAAATTCACGTTAGTCTTCAAATGTTCTTATTGATGTTCAAAGAAAGTATATGTTATTAGAAAAGAAATTATGTCAGCAATCAGATACAAGTTCCATTAATGCAAGCCATCGAATTATCCTCCTGGTGTATGGAGCTCATAGTATGTTTATGACCATGGTATGGTCCATTAGTGAAATTCCCGGCATGTGTAGCCCCTCGTATTCACTCCAGTCCTCCAGTCGTGCAACTGCATTCTGGGTCCAGTAGTCTATGGAAGCAAACAGGGGGTCTTCAATATGTCCATGACTAAAATGGGAAGGAAACAGAAGTCATACAGGGACTTGGAGCGAGTCTTAGTGGTGACTTACAGACTGCAGTTGGTATATATATATATATATATATATATATATATATATATATATATATATATATATATATATTGCCCCCCAGTTCGGAATTATGGAATCGTAACACTGTGGTCTCTAACTCTGCCACCATCCTTTCTTTCATCTTCACAAATGTCCAGTGGTATACTGTGGTTGAGCTCTAATCCATCCACACACATGAGGAGAGTTAGTATCTCTTCTCGTTCTTGTTCCTAGGATCCCAACTTTCATGCATCTGATTTCCTCAGTTGTTTAAAGAGTCCCCTTCAATCTTTTCTTGAGCCCCAAAGAAGGTTCTGTACACTGTGACCTTTACCTGGGAGTCCACTTAGTACAATATATTGATGAACTACTTTTGGCATCTGTTACTCTGCAAAATGGACTGGGCGGTAAATTCCGTTTCGCTCGCAGAATTTTTAGAATTTGGGTAATTTTGCGTTTCGCGGAGAACGCGAAATTACCCAACATTCTACATTTCGCGAATTCGCGAAAGTTTTGCTTGTTCGTGTTCTCAATATGCGTGTTTGCAAGATATTTTTCCCCGAGAATGCAAATAGCGATTGCGAACAATAAAAAAGCATCGCGAACAAGCAATTCCGCTTGTTTGCAGAGATTTTTCACAGTTTCGCGGAGATTTACGTAACGCGATTACGCAAATTCCGCCCACCCCTATTAATTTCCTTACTGAATGGGCAATTAAATGGCATATGGCTTCCTTCAAAGGAGAAATTGGAGTTGTGGCTTTCCCCGAGTGTGAAACCCTGGTCATGAAATCTCTGCTGGCAAGCGCCACTTGTCGTTTGAAAAAGTTGAAGCCATTCATATATTTCCCCACACTATAATAATCTCCCAGGTATGTACCTTTTTTGACATGGCTTAGTATTGCAGTAAATCCTGGGCTAAACTGAAATGGCAAAGCCTTTGCAAGATTATGTCACAAAAGACAGCCCAGAAACCTTGCAGTGATCTAATGATGCCAAAAATGAATTTCCGAAAATTAAGCAGACAAATGCTTCAGCACCTGCTTTAGGACTCTCTGAATATGCCAAACCTTTTAATAAGTATTGTAATGAATGCAATGGATTTGTACTTGGAGTGTTTGAAAAAAGCCCATAGCTTACTTATTATTCCTCAAACCCGGACTTGGTTGCAGCTGAGCTCCCACCATCTTTATAGTCTGTGGCGGCTGACAGAAATCTTGTTTAAGCATCTGGAAAATATTGTGTTGAGCTCTCCTTTAACTGCTGTCATGTCTCATTCCTTTGATTGTACAGAAACCCAACACCTCTTTATTGCCCCCTTATCCTTGTACTATACTAGACATCCTGGTTCCACCCAGCTACTCTATCATCCATCAAGATCGCGCTATCCGTCTTGGGGGAAGTATTGCTTGTATTTATCGAGCTAACCTCTCTGTAAAACAATCACTTTCCTTTCCAATATCTGGCTGTGAATATATGATGATCAATATTTCTACCAAAGACAACTCCACCTGCACTCTGCACACTTTCTATCATCCCCCAGATGATAATCTTACCTTCATCGAACAAATCATGGAGACCATATCCACCGATCTTACCCCATACAACAACCAGATTTTCCTAGGTGATTTCAGAATTCACTGGAACGACACTAAGGATCCACTAGTGAATTGCTTCAAGGCTTTCCTCCACGACCTCAACCTGACCCAAGTCTGTAATCGCCCTACTCATATAAAAGGGGCTATCTTAGTCTTAATAATAGCCATGGTAAATGACATACTATTGGATTCTATTTCACCCTGCGACTGGACCGATCATCACTGCATCACCTTTTCGATTGTTGAAGAGGCAACCATCCGCAAAGGCCAGCCGGTGAAAACTAAACATTGGATCAGAAACACCCTCAATCTCAATCCAGACATGATATCCGCCACCAGCCTTAACCTCTGGTCTCCTCTCACCGACATGGTTGATGCTCAACACCTAACTAAGCACTACTATAGCTCTAGGTCTAACATCATAGTCTCCATTGCCCCCAAACGACTAAAGAGAGTCCAGATAAGAAGAACTAATACCTGGTTTAACTGTAGCCTTAAGGAGGAATGCTGGGTCCTTTGACTTGCAGAAAGAGTGTAGAGACGGACCCCATCTCTTTCAAACCTTAAACTGTTGCGTAAAAAAAGAAGGAACTACAGTAAGTGCTACTGAAGAGCCACATCATCATTTTTCTGTCAGCATCTGGACAAAGCCTTCAGCCGTCCAAAAAAACTCATTGAACTGGTGAAACAACAAACTAATGGGAAACATAAATCCTCCAAATCGGACACCACAACCCTACCTAATTGTCAAACCTTTTCCTCCCTCTTTTTTGAGAAAATTAAGTCAATTCGCAATGAGTTCTGCATTGCTGTGAATTGCTTAACGCCTAAAACCTCGACACAATGCACCTCTAACTTATAGGAAATGAGTCCTAGTAACCTTCTCTTTAAACCTAAAAACAATGCGTCGTGGTCCATCTTTCAGGCTGACATCTCAAACTTACTGTCTTCCACTAAACTTTCCAACCACTTCGATGACCCTCTCCCCTCCAAATTCCTCAAGGAAACTTCACACCTCCTGATACCGCTATGGACTAGAATTATCAACGCCTCTCTTATGCAAGGCACCATGCCGGACTGTCTAAAAAGTGAACAAGTCACACCTATCTTAAAAAAGCCAGACTGGACCCTCTCTGATCCCAACAATTTTCACCCCATTTTGAACATCCCAACTTTAGCCAATCTCCTGGAAAAATGTGTTCATCAACAACTCTGCAATCACATTGACCAGTACAACTCCTCGACCACTGCCAACCTGGTTTCAGACTAGGTCACAGTACTGAAACCGCCATGGTCCACATTGTCGGCAATGCTTTATGCTTTCTCGATCATAATGAATCCTGTCTTTTAATCCTTCTTGACCTAACAGCTGCGTTTGACACAGTCAAACATGAAACCCTCCAATACCTCTTAGAACTACGGATGGGTCTCTCTGTTGCTGTCTTAAAATGGTTCTGCTCATTCCTACAAAACAGATCTCAATGAGTCCTAATCAATCATGACTTATCCGTTCAGACACCGGTCACTATTGGCGTTTCCCAAGGTTCTTCACTTTCCCCCACCCTGTTTAATCTTTAAATGGAACTCCTGACTGAAATCCTCAAACACTCCAACATCTCCTACCATATGCACGGTGATGATACGCAATTGTACATGAAGATTACCTCCCCTAACAACATCAGCATTCTCAATAACATCTTGAACAAAAAAAATAAACAATAAATAAAACGTGTTGTATTTATAAAAAAATAAAAAGAACCCAAAAAAACGTGTTGTATTTATGTTGACTTTAGGCGATAAGATGGCACTAGCACTAGCACTTTATTGGCATTGCAATTTGGATGTATTAGGAATTTTCCTTACTGCTGCTGTGTTCTAGGATACATCTGTACTTGCTTTATGAATGAGAACATAATTAGCTGCTCTAGTTTTAGCTCTTTGTCATTTCGTTTTATGTATTGTGAGGCTGTCTTTTTGATTATTGAGACTGGTTTTAATGATTAGGGAAAATGTTTTTTAGTATACCACGAACTTCTTGAACCTAATGCTCTGCTCAATAAAAATTATTTTAAAAAAAAATAACAAAAAAAATTACATCTTGAACAAACCTCAAAACTGGTTAACACTTAACCACCTCAAACTTAACTCCCTCAACACCGAATTCCTACTAATCTCGCCTCTCAGCCCCACCTCTAACATCAAAGACCGGCTCCCACTACTCACCGCCTTGAACTGTACCCCACATATCGTTGATTCAGCAAAATCCCTAGGGATAACACTAGACAACAACCTCTCCATGCTGAACCACATCAGCTCCACAACCAGAGCGGCCAATTTCCATCTCCATGTCTTACGAAAACTAAAGCCTTTCCTGCCCAGTGCAGATCTCAAGATGGTGGCTCAGGCTCTCATGATCTCCAAACTTGACTATGGGAATGCGACCCTCGTTGTCCTACCAAAAAAAAAAAAACTAGCACTGCTGAGGGATACCCTTAATGTGGTTGCACCGTTCATCACAGGCATAATGAAAAATGATCACATAACCCCAGCCCTCCACTCTCTGAACTGGCTACCCGACAAGTCTAGGATCCACCTAAAAAATAGCAAGGATGATGTACAAAGCCATCCACCACAACACTCCTCGCTACCTGGCTCAGAAAATGGTTCTATCCGGAAGGAATAGAGCTTCTCGTAGAACATGCTCCCAACTGCTGGAACCCGATAAATTTCACAAAAAGAAAACCTATAAGAGATATTTCTCTGGAATTGCCCCAATAATTTGGAACTCTCTTCCCCCCAGAGATCAGGATCATCCATTCATTCGCTCTTTTAAAAAACGAAGTAAACATAAGACTACCGAATAGTCTCCTTCCTATCTGAGGTGACTATCCAAGCCAATTTGATTTAATTGCTGGTGTTTTCACTATGTCTCTTTGTATTATCTTTTCATGCTGTATTTTCTACATTTTGCTCTTTGTATATTTGATGTTTTTTTATTTATTAGGTTGTACCGCCTCTGACACCAAAACTTTGGTCATGTTCGCACTTTATAAAACATCATAAATAAAATAAATAAATAAGAATGAAATGTAACTGTTGTCCGCTTTACATATCACCCTGACCTGTTCTCCAGGCCTTAACCTTGCCTCTTTAATACCCACCCATGAGGAAGGGGAACCCCATGATTGCATCCGTGTCACTGTTCATGATATAACAAAACCCACTGTTGATTTCACTGATTTGCCCATTTTTAACTGTTATTTAACATATTTTGTGGATGGATCATGGCTCAGTAATACTGATGGTGTCCTCGTTTCTGGCTATGATGTATGAACCGTTTATGAAATTGTGTAAAGATGTAATTTGTAAAATGTGAGATCTGCTCAAGTTGCTGAGCTTACTGCTCTCACCAGAGCCTGGATTTTAGCCAAGAGAAAAATTGTGGCTCTGCATACACACTCAAAGTATATGTCTGGAGAAACGTGCGGCTTTAGGCTCCTGCGGATTTAAAGGGGTTTCTTAACCCGTTAAGTGCTGCCGTCGGCCGTTGAACGTTCGGAGCACTACCTGGCTGCTGCTGCACACGTTCAACGGCCAACACAGCCCCGCCCGTTTTTTAAACGGCTGCACTGCCGCGAAATCGCGGCAGCGGCCAACGGGTTAACATTGGCTGTGACCCCTATTGAACAAGTACTGTGTATTCAAAACATTTTAAATGCCTTATAGTTACCTAAAAATTCAGTGGTGGTAAAGTGTGCCAGGCGCCAGCATCCTCACAATGCTATCTCAAACGTCGACACCCGAGCTAATTCAGCCATTAAAAATAATGCGTTGCCTAATACCACTTAAGATGCTATGCCTAAGAATGGTCCTATTCCCCGTATCATATGGATTTTAGGTGTGCTAACTACTCATATGTCTCAGTTATCATATTTATGTTTTTAGGATGGGTGCAGGCATACTCCTCTGCCTGAGTAGATGCCACTGGAGTACCATACTGGATTACAAGTGACCGCGGAGCTCACTTTGTGTCAGCAGCTGTAGTATTTACAACAAGGGGTGGTGATGGACAGAGTCTCTGAATTAAGCAGAATACTCTCACCCAGTCAAGAGATCAGGGCTAGATCCAACACCGTTTTTTAGCTCATTGCACCATCCCAGTTTCAGAACCTGGCTGTATGCAAATTAGTCTGTCCCTGGCCCAGTGCATCATGGGAACAGGGCAGACCAGACTACAAAAGCCAATTCTTACACTGGGAAGGAAACAAGCTTCCGGGGACCGGTTTCTGGCATTCCAGCCGTCTTCGGCCCGGCTTGCTTGAATCCTGATGGTGCAATGAGCAAGGGACTCACATCTGAGTATACCCTTCCACGCTTAGGGTGGACAAAAATATTTACAACAAGGGGTGGTGATGGACAGAGTCTCTGAATTAAGCAGAATACTCTCACCCAGTCAAGAGATCAGGGCTAGATCCAACACCGTTTTTTAGCTCATTGCACCATCCCAGTTTCAGAACCTGGCTGTATGCAAATTAGTCTGTCCCTGGCCCAGTGCATCATGGGAACAGGGCAGACCAGACTACAAAAGCCAATTCTTACACTGGGAAGGAAACAAGCTTCCGGGGACCGGTTTCTGGCATTCCAGCCGTCTTCGGCCCGGCTTGCTTGAATCCTGATGGTGCAATGAGCAAGGGACTCACATCTGAGTATACCCTTCCACGCTTAGGGTGGACAAAAATATTTACAACAAGGGGCGGTGATGGACAGAGTCTCTGAATTAAGCAGAATACTCTCACCCAGTCAAGAGATCAGGGCTAGATCCAACACCGTTTTTTAGCTCATTGCACCATCCCAGTTTCAGAACCTGGCTGTATGCAAATTAGTCTGTCCCTGGCCCAGTGCATCATGGGAACAGGGCAGACCAGACTACAAAAGCCAATTCTTACACTGGGAAGGAAACAAGCTTCCGGGGACCGGTTTCTGGCATTCCAGCCGTCTTCGGCCCGGCTTGCTTGAATCCTGATGGTGCAATGAGCAAGGGACTCACATCTGAGTATACCCTTCCACGCTTAGGGTGGACAAAAATATTTACAACAAGGGGTGGTGATGGACAGAGTCTCTGAATTAAGCAGAATACTCTCACCCAGTCAAGAGATCAGGGCTAGATCCAACACCGTTTTTTAGCTCATTGCACCATCCCAGTTTCAGAACCTGGCTGTATGCAAATTAGTCTGTCCCTGGCCCAGTGCATCATGGGAACAGGGCAGACCAGACTACAAAAGCCAATTCTTACACTGGGAAGGAAACAAGCTTCCGGGGACCGGTTTCTGGCATTCCAGCCGTCTTCGGCCCGGCTTGCTTGAATCCTGATGGTGCAATGAGCAAGGGACTCACATCTGAGTATACCCTTCCACGCTTAGGGTGGAGTACCATACTGGATTACAAGTGACCGCGGAGCTCACTTTGTGTCAGCAGCTGTAGTACAGGCAGTTTGCAAGACTCTAGGAATAGACCATTTTATTTGTGCATATGTAAGAGAATCAGCGAAGAATGCAGAAAGGAACAATGGTGCCCTCAAAAGTAAGATTGCTTAGATAAACTTGGAAAGTAAATTGAAATGGGCTGATGCCCTGCGACCAGCACTATGGTTCCTCAGAGCAATACCTTCATGGAAAACAACATTGAGGTTATACTAGGTGAAGCAGCAGGTCTCATACGATTCCCTTCCCCTCCTTGGCTTAAGGTGTCCTCATTTTGTTGTACCCTATGACCACAGTTTGGCCTAAAATGCACCATGTCCGAAACATGCACAAGTTGTCCAGTGGTCAGACTATTGGGCTCTGCCACGCCCTCCAAACAGACACTGAGTCTCCTTTTAATAACTGTTGATCACCGCATCTGTCTTTTATTACAGTTTGATACTGGATATTGTAAAATTAGCAAGCAACTATACATGGTACATATGCATTGTTCTGGTTGTATGCTTAAAATGCGAAAAATATCAATAAAAACGATTTAAATTAAAAAAAATGGAAAACAAAATTGAGTTCCATACGAAATAGCCATGATCCAACCCCTGATGATCTAAAGCAACACAAAGGATGTGAGAAATAATGGTGGAAGAGTATCTGTTGAAGGGTGGACACAGCAGAGGGCTTCTCAGTTTTGACATTTGACTCCGAGGTATGGGCGATTCCTTTCTGCAGCCACTGTACCGGCTGGCGGTGGAGTGAAAAGCAACAGGTAAGTATCCAAGGAAAGACACCACTGTTGAGGAGGGAAAAAGCTGAAGCAAAAAATCTCAGAAGATGTCAGCAGGGTCCCAAACTCCAGAGCAACATCAGGGGAACCTGAACTAGAAGAAAGAAGCAATATAGAGCATCAAAAACATTACTAAGAATAGCAGGAGATTTGCGACACAAAAACAATCCCCACACTCCACTTAAATACCTGGAAGTAACAAATCCTACACAGGAACTACTTTCCTCCATATTGGATTGGGTGATTCATATCCTAGAATGAGGGACATCATCTTGGATCAAATTTTAAACCCAATCCAAGTGCGTAAGTGCGTCGGTACATCAACACTGTGTGTCCCAAACTCTTTCCTACTACCGCGGAGAAGAGGCGTCCTGTGGGTATGCGACTCCTACCCTCCAGATACCACTAAGGGAAGCGGCCACTCCCGCCGAGGCCCTGCGCAACGGACTATGCACAAGCGCCAAACGGGTGGCGTGCTTTAGCCCAACAGTACTCAGTAAAACTAAGAATACAATCTAAACTCTTCTAAGCCCAAAGAAAAACTGATAATAATGATGTAGTAGAAATACCATTAACCAATAATTTCACTTGCTCCATCTTCAATTTCCAAATAAAGTATTACAAAAGATCAATGTTAATCAGTATAATTCATTAGACATAACATAACATAACTGAAAAAGAAAAAATAACTCAAGGAAAAGCTCACACAAAAGAAATACTGGTTTGGATATACCCAATCTACCCCAATGAAGTTATTAACTAAGTCCTTCTTGTACAAAACAAGCCAAAGAGAACTGGAGGAAAACAATAACATTTTTCGGTCCTCCATTGGGCTGGACAACAGGGACGGTTAAAAACGTTAACCCATGTTTCGGTCTATTGTTGCTGATACTTTTTCCACTTTCATCAGGACCATTTATATACTAGATGATGAAACAACAGACATCTTGGATCATATCTGATAGTGAAGAGGGGGTCTAGGAAAAACAACTTAAAGAGATTGAAAATCAAAACTAAAAAGATATAAACCAATTAAATATTTTAACTTAGAGACTTTGGTCTGGTCAGTCATTGGAAATATTACATTTCATAGCATTGCATGCAACGACATGTAATAATAATCAATCCCCCAAAAATCAAATACATAGAATTTCAATCCTATTGCTTGTATATACGAACCATACAGGAATCCTAACTTCACTACTCATAAATGCCCTTTGTGAATACCGAAAGTCTTTGTCTCAGTTAAACCTACGTTTTGGTCGGGCATGAAAAGCAACAGGACATGCATTTTATGTAGTACAAAGAATGTCAGTATTATATATTGATGTTAAAACAAGCTTTAAGGAAACATGATTTAGAGACTTTGGGGCAGATTTATGTTAACTGGCGCATCCCCAGGGATGCGCCAGTTAATGTGCGCCACAGTGCGCCACAGCTCCGTCACCCATGGTGCGCCGCATTTACAATGCGGCGCACCATGCGAGCGCAAGCGCGACGCAGCTCCAGCAAGGCTTGGGGGGTGCCCTATCTGACCAATGCTGCATCAAGACCTACGCCTGCTTCAAGCAGGCGCAGGCTTTTGACGCAGCATTGGCCTGAAAGTGACTGAGTGAAATCTTATAGATTTCACTCAGCCACTTTTGCGAGGCGCACCTGCCCCGGAACGCCCACCCTGCGCCGGAACGCCCACAAGCGGCGCAGGGCTTTACAACGTGACGCATCTGCCTAGATGCGTCACGTTGTAAATCGTTCGTAGGGATGCGCCACGTTTACGCCGCCTTGTGTGACGCAACAGCGGCGTAAACGTGGCGCAAGGGCCTCATAAATCTGCCCCTTTTTGTTTAGTAGATGTACTAAAAATGTGGTACCAAACACAATGAAGTAAAAGTATGAATTATCATATAAATGAACTAGAGTGAAGTAATGAGTAAATAGTCTTTTAAATTGTGGATAACAAATTTTGCTTAAGTGAACAGTGCACACTGCATTCAAGTCCATGTGCTTGTTATATGATTCACATGTGTAGATAGCACGCAGCGGTGTAGCACCACTGGATTATATAGTACATAAGAAGTTTTCTCTTTTCAGAAAATAGAAACAGGAAATTGGAGTGCATCGCTCATCCGAATATTTATTTCATGAGGATTTGCCACATATTTAGCCCTGCATTTTTAGCCACTTGCATGAGGGTGTTCCCCCCTTTCCCAGGTACTTTTGTGCAGAACCCAGTAAGCACTGTAGGACCTGGAGAGATAGCGCCCCTCTGAACGAACGTCTCTGTTCGGTTATATTTAGGCCTGGTGGCCGTCATATGAGTTATTGTAGTTGGGTCGCTGAGTTGCAGTGTTGTTAGTTGAGGGTGCCCATATCACCACTGTCCACGGGGGCATACAATTTGGTCAGTGCCACACGTCATCTACCTTTGCCCCATATTAGACTAGTGAGGAGTGTCTGGAGGTCTGCGAACAGTTGTGCAGGTAGTATTACTGGTACAGCAGAGAAAAAGTGTAGAGCCTAAGCAGGATTACCATCTTGTAGAAAGCCACTCTGCCCACCGGTGCAAGTGGAAGGGACGTCCAGACCAGGAGGAAGGATCTCACCCTTGTTATGGCTCTGCCCACGTTGCCCTCTAGGAGATCTTTTTCGGAATGATATACCCTGACAACTAAATATTCAATGGTTCTACCCAAATCTTCGTAGAAGGTCCATGACCTAAGTCAGCACCACAACATTGTTTCCCAGGTAAACTAGTACATCATGGGCATACCACAATACTCTATCCCAGTGCCCGTCAGCCTGAATTCCCCATTGCGGGGCACGCACTCTGAGTGCACATGCAAGAGGTTCCATCACCAATGTGAATGTTATCCGTGATAGTGGGCGACCTAGATGTGTGCTGCATTCTATCTCCAATGCATCTAGTATAATATGCCCTGTTTTAACCCAGGCTAGCGGTGTGTTATGGAGTAGAGCTACCCAGCAGAGGAACTTTGGTGCCTATCCCAATCATCGTCAGGATCGCCCCTAAATAATCCCAACTCAGGGTGTCAAATGCCTTCTCTATGTCCAGCGATGCTACCCAGGGGGTTGTGTCAGTGGAGTGTGCCCAGTCCATCAGCATGAATAGGTGGCATAAGTTCTGGAAAGTATTTCTCCCAGGTATAAACTTGCCGAGGCTCCTACACTTTTTCTCTGCTATACCAATAATACTAAGGGGTATCACAGAAGACAGATTTGGAAGCCCCTTTAACTGAAACCGAGATTGCGGATACGATTAAGCAAATGGCACGGAGAAAGACCCCTGGAGTGGATGGCTGGTTGGTAGAATTTTATGCCACCTTCAGATCCAAGCTTGCCCCCCACCTGCTTAAACTGTACAATGCAGCCTTCTCAAAAGAGATACTCCCACACTCCCGTCGGGAGGCAATGCTAGATGTTCTACCTAACCTAACAGAGATCCCCTGCTGTTAGGGTCATATAGACCAATCTCCTTAATGAACACTGACGATAAAATATTAGGGAAGGTGCTAGCTAACCTAATCATACCCATATTGCAATCCATAGTGCACCAAGACCAAAACACGTTGATACCCGCAGGCACGGCAGCTGTATTGCATCTAGTAATGAGTTGGTCTGAGTGGCATCTGCTCGTTATGGCGCTGTGTAGAGCTCGGCATAATAGGAGCGAAACACTGCATTAACCCCTTCGGTGATCATGACGAGCTGAGCTCGTCATGAGGCACAGTGCTCGTGTGCTCATGACGAGCTGAGCTCATTATGACCACACCCATTTCTGTTATGGTCCAGCACAGATGGGGAATATCTCAAGTAGCTAAGGTGTTAATACTTATAACCTCTTTGTGTATTGAGAATGGTGCCCAACCTATCACGGATTGCGGTAATGGGGACACTCGGGGACTCAGAACGGAGAATCTAGGCCAAAAGCCTACCTGCCTTGTCTCCATGCATGTGTTTCCAGGTTTGGTATTCTTTATTGTCTAATCTACACAATTGTTCCAATGTTGTCTGGTGTGTCAACTGTGTAACCCTGGGCGAAGAACTACGCTCCGTTCCCGGAGCTTGCAGAGTTTCGGCAACTCCGCGTTCCGCGGAGAACGCGTAGCTGTCGATTACTCCGCGATCCGGTGCGTAGCGTAGTTCTCACGCGCTGAATAACATTATCGCGTGCGCGGCAATGGCTTACCTTGGTTCTGCGTTTGCTTTTTGCCGGTCGCGTGTGCCACCATGTTTGTAAACCCTCCCGCACAATCCCGTGCGACTGTGCGAACGCGATAACGTCATTTGGATGCGCGATAGCGTCATAAGGACGCGCGAAGATGCTTGTTGGTAAGATCGAGTTGCCGAACATGTCTTGCACAACCCGAACACGTTACTTGTGACCCGGAACAGGAAATAAGGGAACGCAAGCGGGCAGGACAAACCTCTTGGGTAACTTAGCGCGCTAGCCATCCCGAGCATGCAGGCAGCGCCCCGAACACGCGCACCGCGCTCCCGAAGATGAAAAACGGCGCTCAAACGGGTCTAGCAAGCAACTACGCATGTCCGCGGAGCTACGCGTAGGTCGCGGAGTGCAAGTGCGTCTTCGCGTAGCTCCGCGGAGTGCGGCTCCGCGAACTACGCCCAGGGTTACAACTGTGCCATCTTCAATGGCCCAGTGGCCATCTGATCTTCTGGTAACCTCCGCTCGAGTCTGCGAATATCTATTTCTAGTGTGTGCAGTTCCCTGCGCAATACTACCTTAGTACCCTATACTGTCTTGAGAGCGTGCCCTGGGCCGTAAGAACATTTTAAAGGCATCACCCCACTCTATATCAGGGTCAGACGCTGTCCCCTCGTCTGTAAATTAGGAAGTGATGTGTTCAGATAGGGTGGTACAAAAAGCCTCGTCTTAAATCACGGCAGCGGGCAGGCACCACGTTTGAATACAGGGACTTGTGTGGCTCCATGTCAGCTGGAGTTGCAAAGGGCAGTGGTCTGAGGTGATGTGGCCTAGATATTGTCCTTTGATGACCCTTGCAAGAGCCTCATTGCTGCAGTATATGAGATCAATCCTGGTGTGTAAATCATGTAACCCTGAGTAGAAAGAGTGTTCCCTTTGTAGGGGATGTAGGCTACACCACGCATCTGTTATTTAAGTGTGTGTTGCCAAATGTGCTAAATGTTGGGTGAGGAGTGTTGAGGATGCCCCCGGCATCAGTGGGCGAGAGTGGTCCTTTTCAAGGTATGGTACATAATTAAAGTCCCATTTCCAGTGACTGGGAGCCAGTGCAGTGTTGAGCGGGGCCGGTCTGAGGGATGCAAAAAGCGTGCCTGATTTGTTTTGGGAGCTTTTAAAGATATAAAAGATACCAGGAGCCCATTCACGAACCCCTTCAAAACCACATATCTCCACTACGGGTCCACCCTGGTGTGCGACACCTCTAAGGGAATTCTTGGTGCCACCCAAATAAGTGTACCCCTCGCATAACGGGAATATGTGGTGCCTACCAGTGTGCCTCGCCAGCGTCTGCACATGCTCTCTAAGTCCGGTGCCGTCAGATATGTCCCTTGGATAAATGCAACCTGAACTTTGCATCTGCGTAAGTTTTGGTACACCCAATAATGCTTTGCCTAGCTCGCCAGTCCCTTACATTCCAGGTCAGTATCAGGAATTGTGTTCTAGTCCTCATGGCATGCATGTCCATTGAAAAACATTGTGCAGAGCTTGAAGTTTGTAACACTGCTTCCTTTAGACTCCCCATTGCTATCCATTACCCTCACTGTGTGTCGTGTCCTATATACAACCGTCTCCCGACACTGAATGAGAATTAAAAGATAAACTTGTAATGTAAATGTATAACAAGTGCCAGTACCTCCCGTACCAGGCTAGTACACCAACAGGCACCCTGCCTACTGCACCAAGATGCAACTAAAAAATGAACATGTATGATCTCACAGTCTGTAATGGTGTGAAGATGTGGGGCAGCGTCAGTAAAGCAGCACCAGTGAGCACCAGTGACAGTGATATGTGCTACTGCAGATACCATCCACATAAGCACTGTACCATACCTCCATCACCCCTGATTTGCTCCCTTCTGAATAAGGGCTATATCACATCCTCCGATGTCTGAGGGGTGACATTCGGGCGCCTCCCATCAGTTGATCAACCAGTGCTGATGGGCTGTCTTGTGCCTCCTCATCTAGGTTGCTTTCCATGAATCTGGTTTGGTTCAGGGTCATCGCTCTTTGTTACACCTCTGCGACCACCTGCACTCTCTCCTTAGCTCCCAGTTCCTTTGAGGGGCCCACTGTGGATTGTGTTTTTCAGGAGCTTCGGCGCCCTTGTGTTCTCCAAGTTGTGGTGGTGTTTTTACACCCCAGTGTGGTTTGGCTATTCCTTTGCGTTCTAACTAATTCCATGTGTCATAGGTAGTATTGCAGAAGGTGTATTCCCCTGAATTATTTTGAGTGTGCCCGGGAATTGCAAAGCGTACTTGATATCATGTTCGTGGAGGCACCACTTGACAGGAAGAAATCAGGATCACTGATGTTGCGCATCCAATGTGTAATCTGGGAAGGTCTTGACCTGTGCGTTCTCTAGAGCCCGTGGACCTCTGACTCGGGTGACCTGTAGGATCTGGTCTCTGTCTCTATAGTTAAAGAGGTGGGCCACCACCGGGCTCCTTGGGGGTGGGTGGAGCAGCCCAGGACTCTATGGGCTCATTCCACCGAAAAGAAAGTTGAGTGTTTTCCTTGCAGGATCGCTGTGGAGAACCATTTCTCAAGGTCGAGTTCCATATTGGGGTCTTCAACTTGTTCCGGAAGGCCTTTGATCCTGATGTTGTTTCTTCACAATCTGCCTCCTTGATTTTCGGCTCAATGCCTGAGATGGTCTACCTCATCCTGTAAGGCCTTGATGTGCATAGAAATATCTGAGACTGATGGCCTGATTGAGGCTTTTACAGTTTCTGTGTTCTCTATTCGTTCCTTTAGTTTTTGTGATCTTCCCTCAAGATGCCCATATCTATTCATGAAAGCGTTAATCTTCGGCTACACTGTAGTCCTCCACAGCTGCTAGTATTTCATTAAATCTGTTGAATGAGTGCCCAGTCTGGTCTCAAGTGCTCCCCCTGCTGGATGCTTAGTATCTCCTTCAGCCACGCTTTCTAGTGCCTTGTCCTATTTCGGGCGGACCATGATGACTCTACTGTGGTATGGTGAGGCGCCTCTGGGGGCTGTAGTGACTGGACACAGTAGTTCATGGTGCAATTATTAATCCTCGTGTGCGTCTTTTGTCCAGGTGAGGACAAGGCTGCACCCTGGCACAAAGAAGAGAGCGGTAGGGGGACAATATCACACTTTACCTCCAGGAGGGACATGGGGGGAGCAACAACCCCTGCTGTTTAAATGTAAAGCAGTGTACTCTGGAGCATCAGATTGACGGGATGGGAAGGGTGGTAAGCAGTGAGCACCTGTATGTATGTGCGCTGAGAGCTGAGTGGAAGTGCCTTCACCGCACCCTACTGGTACCCCTCATTTGGGGGGGAATACTGAGGTTTTTAGGCCCAGTACCTCATGAGAGCTGTGTGTAAGGGAGAGGTGTGGCGCCGCGGCCAGGGCGACTGACGCTGGAATCTGGGGATCAGGGTTCGATCCCCGGCTCCGGTGGCAGGTTAGCCCAGCACCATGTGACTCTGGGCAATAGCTTGCTTAATCTCCCCGACGGCCCCCAGCGCCTAGAGACCCTTACGGGTGATTGTGCGCTTTATAAATGTGGATTATTATTAGGTGTCTCTGGTGGCTTATCCACATGGGGGGCTACGAATGTCCAGTGTTCATCTGGAGAGATATGCAGCTACTCCAAGCCCCTCCACGTTTAGGCATATGGTTGCCTCCCCTCACCTGGTTGTGAGTTGCGGGGGGAGAGTTGAGTCTCGTCACAGCCCTGATGGTACGAGGTGGTCATGGCCCCAGGTGAAGCTTTGTAGGCCTTACTGGGTCAGTGCGGTCGCCATACCAGCTTCTTTCATTTGCTACCCTGCCACCAGGGCCGGCACTATTTATTTATTTATTTATTTATGCATTCTTATATAGCGCGGACTTTACCCGAAGGTGTCAGAGCGCTTCACAAAAGGAACAGAAATGGAACATAATGAGAAACATTACAACAGCATACGTTACGTTACATAAAGTAATAGTGACATTTGTGATCAAACAATATACATGAGGTATTAAAAATTGTGAGCAACCAAAATACATGAGGTAGTAAAGGTAATAATGACAATTGTAAGCAAACAAAATACATGAGGTAGTAAAAATTGTGAGCAACCAAAAATACATGAGGTAGTAAAGGTAATAGTGACAATTGTGAGCAAACAGAATACATGAGGTAGTGAAAATTGTGAGCAGCCAAACATACATGAGGTAGTAAAAAGTGCACAGGAGGAAAAAGTGACAAGTGTGCAGTTACAAGAGAGAACAAAGTATCATTTAAGGTATAATACTGCAAAAGGTGCTAGACACTCAGGCACACGAACAAGCGTTATGTAGGCAAGGTGGCACTTGTGCAAGTATCAAAGATAAAAACATGTGAGAGGTAGCAAACCGTGTGTTACAAGGGCAAAGTGGTGTGTGCATGTTACACAAGGGCACCAAACACAAGTACATGGAAAATACTCCAAAGAGGCAGACACTCCAACCCCAGGAATACCCTGGGAAAGCACTTCCATGGGCATGGAAAATATCAGTAGTGGGAAGTCTTCCTCCAAATAACAAGAGGACGTGAATTACTTTTGGAGGTGTCTCTGGAGGAGGAGAACTTTGAGGTCCCTTTTGAAAGCCTGGGAGGAGGCAGTGGTCCGGAGCTGAGGCGGGAGTGAGTTCCAGATTCTCACTGCGTTGCCTGAAAAGGATTGAGCCATTGTTCTCTCCTTCTTGAAAGTGGGAGGTTCAAGTAGAAGATTCTCCGCATTGCGTGAGGGTCTAGAGCCTCCAGAGAGTTTCAGTTTATTCGCCAGGTAGCGAGGAGAGGAGGAGTGCAAGGCTTTGTGGGTGATACAAGCGGTCTTGTAGATAGCTCTAGCCTCGAAGGGGAGCCAGCGAAGGGTGGATAACATCGGTGTGATATGATCGCTTCTTTTGGCCCCATAAATGAAGCGAGCTGCTGAATGGAAAACAGACTTAAGTGGGGACAGGTGGGATTTGGGGAGGCCAGTAAGAAGAGAATTGCAGTAGTCTAATCTGGAGAGGACCAGCGATTGCACCAGGGTTATAAGGTCCTGTTCCGGGAAGAAGCGTCTGATTCCCCAAAGAAGGCGCAGTTGGTAACGAGCAGATTTTGCAATAGAATTGATGTGGGGGGTTAGATTGAGTTTTTTGTCTAGAATAACTCCAAGGGATTTTGCGCTGTCGACAATGATGGGTTTAGTGTTAAGTAGATTCAGCTGATCCATCCATGATTGATCCGGGGGGGGGGGGGGAGAGTGAGGAGGAGAAGAGGAGGAATTCAGTTTTGGAAGGATTCAGAATCAGTTGATGAGTTGACATCCAGTTTTGGATGGAGTCCAGAGTAGAGCTTAGGAAGGAGAGATCATGGGTGGAGGCAACCTTGAGGTAGAGTTGAGTGTCGTCTGCATAGAGATGTTAGTGAATCCCGGATTTGCTTAGGAGGTTTCCCAGTGGTTCTAAGTAGAGATTGAATAATGTGGGTGCAAGTATAGAGCCTTGAGGAACACCCTGACCTACCGCCACAGGAGAAGAAAGACTGTTCGCAATTTTGATCATTTGGGATCTGTCAGAGAGGAAGGATGCAAACCATTTAAGCACAGTGCCCTCCATGCCCATTCTCTGTTGAAGGATATTGAGGAGGGTGTTGTGATTAACAGGGTCAAAGGCTGCAGAAAGGTCCAGGAGAATTAGAAGACAGGACCCCCCTGAATCGATTATCCTCAGCGCGTCATCAACCACTTGCAGTAGGGCTGTTTCAGTGCTGCAGTTTTGCATGAAGCCTGACTGACAATTGTCAAGAAGATCATTGTCCTTGATATGACGAGAGAGTTGTTTTGCTACACATCTTTCTGTGATCTTCGCAAGGAAGGGAATGTTAGTGATGGGGCGGAAGTTGTTGAGGTCCTTTGCATCAGCAGTGGGCTTTTTAAGCAGAGGGGTGACCTGCCCAGTTTTGAAGGGGACAGGAAGGGAGCCTTGCCAGAGAGAGAGGTTGATCAGAGTGGCCCAATAGGAAAGGGAATGGGTATAGAAGTCCACGGCAATGGCACTGGGGATAGGGTCAAGAGAATGGTTGGAGGGCTTTGTTTCGCGTATGCACTTGAGAAGGGCATCTTCAGATATGGGGTCAAAGCTCTGCCAGATGGCTAAGGATTTGCGCTCCTCTGGAGGTGTAGGATGAGCGACCTGATCCACAAGTGATTTCACTTTTTCATCGAAGAAAATAGCGAAATCCGCTGCTCTCTTAGTAGGATCCTCCACCTCGGAAGAAGGGGGAGAGCAGCTCGGAGACTTGACGAGCTCGAATAGTTTTTTAGGTCTATTTTTGGCAGAGTCAAGGAGGGTTTTGAAGTGCGCCGCTTTCTCAAGGAAGATATGCTTGTGGTACCTGGATCTTGCTGTGCGAAGCATGGCTAAATTGTCTGTGGAGGGCCCTTGCCTCCACTGCTTCTCCAGGAATCTTAGCTGCTTCCTTTCCTCATAAAGGGATTTGTTGAACCACGGTGCTGAGGGAGTGGGCCTCATCCTTTTGCTTTTGAGTGGAGCGACGTTATTCATTTCAGCTGCAAGAACTGTGAGGCATTGGGAGGTGAGATCGTCAACAGCTATGTTTGGGTCTAGCCTTGGAAGTGATAGCAAGGCTGATTCACAGAGGGGACCGACATCAATATTTTTGGCATCACGGAACCAAGAGATGGCCCTCTTGGGTTGGCCAAGAGTTATAGAGTGTGAAAGTTGAAGAGAAAATGGGATGAGGTGGTGGTCAGACCAATCTACATGTAATGGGGAAGAGGTAGAAAGCATGCCTGCTTTAGAAATAACAAGGTCCAGGATTGCGCCCTTAGAGTGGGTTGGTTCAATGCAGTGTTGGATAAGATCGTTTGTAGAGAGGAAGGTGGCCAGAGAGTTCGCAGAGGAGTCTTGCGAAACGCCCCAGTGGAGATTAAAGTCACCCACAAAGGTCTGATTGTCACTTTGTGTATATTGGTCGCTGATGAAGTGAGTGAGATCCTCTATAAACGAAGGGCCACTACGAGGCGGGCGGTAAATGATATGGAATCTGAGTGATGGACGGTGTTTCAATTGAAGCTCAAGAGAAAGGCATCCAAAGGTGAGGGAGGAACTGCTTGGAGAAGCCTTAAGTTGGAGGGCGTTTCTAAAGATGACTGCAACACCTCCCCCCGTGTTGTCAGTACTGTCATTCCTAAATAAGGAGTAACCTGTGGGTAATAGGAGATCACAAATAGAGTGAGAGGTATCATTGAACCATGTCTCAGTGAGAAAGAGCATGTCAAGTTTGTGAAGGGTGATGGTATCGGAGATTTCAAGTTTGTGTTTTACTGCAGATCTGCAGTTGTGAAGCATACAGCGCAGCTCTGTCAAGACTGTTTTGGTGACGGGGGCACTTGGGCTCTGAAGGGTGATTGAGATATTGTACTTATGTGGGGGTGCTCGGGAAGGTTTAGGTGGATGCTTTGATCTGACAGAGGTGATGGTCGGAATAGTGTAGATAGTGGGGTTGCTAGGGTATGTCTGTTGAAGGAGGGTGGCGTTCAAGGGCTTATGTGAATTCAAGACGTTTGCGGACGAGAGGTTGGGCTTGGCTGTATTGGGGTGAAGGGGCGAGGTGCATCTCATGGGAGGTTGAGAGGGAGTAGAGGTGCATGGATGGGTGGAAATCTTAGAGCATAAAAGTGAAATGGCAGCTGTGAGCTGGGAGATGGAGGTGATCAGAGAGCCTAGCGTATTTTCCAGTGAGAATGAGGCAGAGCACGGAAGGTTGGGTGGCTCGATTGAGACATGGGGTGGTGGTATTGGTGGTGGAAGGCAGGAAGAGGTGGGGGGACAGGAGGTAAGTTGGGGAGAGGTGGGGGGACAGGAGGTAAGTTGGGGAGAGGTGGGGGGACAGGAGGTAAGTTGGGGTGTGGGGTTCACAGGTGGAGAAAGTGCATTGGGCGTTAAAGGAGAGTTGTCATTGTTGGTGTCGCAAGAGAGGGAGGAGTTATGGACAAGTTTAGAGGGAGAAAGGTGCGGAACACGGCGGTAGGAGAGTAGGAGGGGGAGGCCTGAGTAGCGTTATGGGTATGTAGGAGGTTAGGGAGGAAGCGAGGTGCAGTAGCTGTGGAGGTCCTGACAGTTAGGAGAGGTGGCGGTGAGGGAACGGTCATCTGACCGAGTGAGGGGGATTGAAAGAGAGGGAAGTTGTGGAAGGGAAATAGTCCTGCTGGGCCCGAGGGAGGGAGATGGGAGGGGTTACTGGGAGAGGAAAGGGGGTAGTGCAGCAGTACTGGCGGAGTAGGAGGGAGGGGAGAGAAGCAGTGGGAATGTGGCGAAAACGGGATGAAAGGCGAGGGGATGAAGGGGTGGAGAGGAGGGATGGAAGGAGGGATAAGGGAAGCATAGCGAAAATTAATCGGGGGAGAGGGTTGGAGGAGAGGTGAACTAAGAAGGGGGGTGATAGGGAGAAGTATGGGGGAGGAGAAGAGATTTGAGTATTGCGATATTGCGGATGGGACGAGGAGCGTATTAGCTAATGGTAAGGCTAAAGTAATGTGGGAGGGGACATGCTGTGAGGGGGGAGGAATAGGAGATGAAGTAAGTTGGGGCGGGGAGGGAAGAGGACCGACCTGTGCTACTCGAGAGTGCAGCCAGTTAGAGTGGGGTGGGGTCGGCGGGGGAGAAAGGGAGAAATGGGTGGAGCTGGAAGGAGAGACAGGGGGAAACCCGATTGCAGAGGAGGGGAGTAAGGAGGGGAAGAGGTGGTCAAAGAGCGAGAGGCAGGTGTCTTTGCCTTGGATCATGACAGTACCGTTGTTATAGAGTGAGATAGTGAGGTAGCCATTGAAGCACTCAGAGGGGGAGATTTTTAGTTGTTTCCCATAGGGGATAGAGGAGGAGGAGGTGACGTTGAGAGAATTGTAAAAACTGTTGGACCAAGAGAGGGTGTCGCGAAGAATGAGATCGTTTTTGAGCCTCCCAAGACAACCATTGTAAAATTGATCGACAAAAAGGGAGTCTGGGAAACGTTCAATAGTGTTATGCTTCAGTCGTTTTATTGTAGCTTTAGATTGATTGGGAGGGAAAATGATTTTGTAGCAATTGGCTCCAGACTTAACTCGAGAGGTGGCCATGTTGTGTGGGTGAGGCGAGGAAGGGTGGGGGAGGGATGAGAGGGGTGTTATTGGGAAAGCGGTGGTGAGAAGAAATAAAAGGGCAAAACGGGGGCGCATAATCCAGGCGTTTATGGTGAGAAAACCGAATTAATGTACCGTCAGGGAAGTGAGGTGGGAAATTGTTGGGACCTTCCTCTAGGAGTATGAGGTGCCACCTGGCACTAGATAAAAGTTACAGGGGACATAATTGCAGATAGTCGGGACCCATCACAGAGCAGATACAGACAAAGTAGAACAGAATAAAAATGACCACCCAGAGATCGTTAGAGTACACTGAACTTAGTCCCAGCCTGCTGCTAGAACCAAATTCGGCACCAGCCGCCATGTAAGCCCAAGTTCTCACCAGACTACTATATGACCTGGGCAGCGTGGGCAGCTGCCCAGGGCATCGCACTCAGCCCACCAGCATGGGGCCACGCACTGGTGATGTGTCCTGTCGGTTCCCTGGCGATTCATTTCAAAGAAAGGTGTCACCTTTCTTTGAAATGGAGGGACCCCCCTCCCGGGGCCTCTCAGGGATGGTATCTGGATACATAAGGGAGGGAGACCCTCCCTTCAATTGAAAGGAGACCATTCAGAGACACTGCTGGAGGCCCATTGTCCATCATTTTGGCGCCCCATTAGTTTTAACTTTTAGCCCACAAGCAATTCTCACACCTATCGGACTGAAGGTGTGAGAAATGCTTGTGGGCTCAAAGTTAAAACTGTGGAAGGCGACAAAATGCTGGACAATGGGCCTCCCGCAGTGTCTGTGAATGGTCTCCTTGCAAGGGGCCACTTATCTACATTAGAGGGGCCTCGCACATTCCCTTTAAGCCCAGGGCCTCGCAAATCCTAGAACCGGCCCTGCCTGCCACTGTCCATGCTCATCCCATGCATGCAGGCAGTAGTACCGAGTCTGTTAAAGTGTGGTGTGACGGTGGGAGCCACACCACTTCAAAGGGGCCATCGCTGACGCGCCCCGTTGCCAGCAAGGGAAAAAGTCCTGGAGTGCGGTTTCGTGGCTCGCCCAGATTTCCGTAGCTGTCTCCGCTAGGCTGCTCCTGCTCCCGAAGCGCACTCTTGCCAGCAGCTGCTTTGTGTGGTCACTCTTGCCTCCGGAGGAAGGAAAGTACTTCCCCTGCCACACACCTTGTGTGCAGAAGGTCTCCTCAAGCCCCAGCCAAGGCCAGGATGCAGTAAGGATGGGTCAGGATATTTATGAAGGGGCCGAGGCCTGCAGAGCTCCACAATGTGCGACCTACACCATCGCCATCTTGGCCACGCCCCAATAGCCGAGTCTCATGCAGCATAATGGTACATCCATTCTACCTGAGCACCAGGAAAAATTTTCAGAGTAGAATGTAAGCTTCCACATGAGTCAAAAATTGCTAATCAATGAATCATGTCATGTTCACCAAGAACCATGTGAGGTCTCGCCTTTTCACAAAAGCTGTCGTAGACTCTCTCTCAAGAATATATTTGCATGATTTCTCTCAAAAAGAGACCATTAATTTGCCCATTTTTGTTCCTCATAGTGGCTTTATAGGATTTTCAAGCTACGATTAGGCTATTTGCGCACAGTCACATTTTTATAGGATTTTTAAGCTACGATCAGGCTATTTGCACATTTCCATATTAGGGGATTTATTTAAGGCATGAAGGGCTTGGAAATAGGTATTTTGATTTTGGAGCCAAGGGGCCTTACAAAGGTAAACTTAGACGTTTGGTCTAAACTTAGACCAAAGGTCTAAGGTTATGACTTTGGGAATTCACAAAGGGCATTTACGAGTACTATCTTTATGTCCACACTCGGTCGGAGATCCGGTATGGTATGGTGTAGTGTGGGATGGCATTATATAGTATGGTATGGTATTGTATGGTATAGACTCATTGTATGATGTGGTATGGTTTGCTATGGTATGGTCTTTTTATGGTATGGTATGATATGGCATGGTATTCTTATGGTATGGTATGCCATGGATTGGTATAGTATGGATTGTCATGGTATGGTATGGCCTTTCATTGTGTGGTATGAAAAGTATGCTCTATCATTGCTTAGTATATGGCATGGTATTGTATGGTATAGTATGGTTTGGCTTTTCATTGTTTTGTATGGTATGATAATGCATGACTGCTCATATGGTAAGGTATGTTATGGCCTCTTATTGTAAGGAATGGGCTGCCATTGTATGGTATGGTACGGCCTGTCAAGGCAAAGTACACAAGCAGCAAGTTATGTAGCATTCCCAAACATTGTGAAACTCATGCTCTGGCTGAGTCGAGCACCTGAGTTTGATCAGAATATACAGCCTCATGCATTAATATTGCATTTTGCGATTCCATAATTGTGAAAAATAAGGAATCGCAATTAAGGAATTTCAAAATGCAATGCATCAAAAAATCGCTAAAAAAATAGCGATTCCCAAAAATTCCTTAATTGCGATTCTCTAATTGAGAATTGCAATTAAGGAATACCACCCCATTGGAGGCCCATAGGAATGAATGGGAATGACATTCTTAATTTGCGATTCACCATTAGAAATTCACAAATTAAGGGGCGTGGTTTGGACGCCGAGAGAGATGGCGGCGCTGTGATTCCCTCTGCCCGTGCGGTGGTCGAGAATTGAATGTGGGACGGGTCTCGCTGCTTCAGCACCGCTGCAGATCGTTGAATCAGCAACCGGAATGTGAGAGGAGCACTCGGAGGGCTCGCGTGTGGAATTCTGAGGCCGGGAAGGGGTGTTTCGGCCGCCTCGAATGTTTCTCTCCGGTGGCTGCAGTGTCTGAGGCGGACGGGGAGACCGCGTGGCTCCCCAGAACGTCGGAGGATGGAACCAGGGAACCCATCTGGTATAAAAATGAGAGCTGGAAGCAGCGGTTCAAAAGAAGCACTGGAGGTAAATCGTGAGTAATACGATCGACTTTGTGTGACATTAGACCCGTGTGGAACCACTGGCGATACCCGCGATCGCAAAATGGCGGCTCCTGCTTTTTAAACGGGGAATCTCTGTACCTCTCCATCAGCAAATGAGAGACACATGATGCACGCTGCTAGCGACCGTAATGACTTACAATCTCTGCCTAATGACTTACAATCTCTGCCTAAAGTGCTGTTTATGTTCGACGCACGCTATGCGAAGAATTAATAAAGTATGAGCGTCCATCTAATCAGCGCCCACCTAATAAATAACGACTGGCGCATGTGCATTATTCAAGATAGCGGCATTATCGGTGTGTGTAGACTTCAGTGCAGAAGTAAGTTCTTACACTGGGAAGCGTCACCAAATTGAAGGCCAGGCACACGATAACAGAGACTGCCTTGATGGGTAAATGGTTGTGAGGTCGTTTCTTGGGGACTTGCAGGCTTGCGACTGTGTCCTGCGCTGCTCCTGGAGGTATATGGCTTAAGACCCAGTGGATGTTTGGTCTTACCCCTGTGTGGGTTATCATCACTACTACTTCAAGGATGCATCACAGAGCTACGCAACTCAGCCGCTCGGATCGCAATCTAAAATAAATACATCGGACGAGTTAAGTACGTGTCTCTACTCGTGCAAGGCCCTACATGCACATGGTGGATCCCATAATGGTGGCGTACAGGTAGAGCGAACATCAGCCCTGGGTAGTTCCATTAATATATGTATACTTGATTACACCTGGCTCGAAGAAGGTGCCTTTGAGAGAATCGAACGCAAGCATTACGTAGGGGACGACTGGAGGTATAGAGGGTCAGTTCATAACGACCAAGGTGTCTATGCTGTAAGCTGACATGGCAGATAACAAAGAGTTAGCGAAAAGCCTGAAGAGGCTTAAATACGACCAGTCGAATCCGAACTCACCCAAAAAGGGGGGAAAAGGCAACCCTGACCCGATAGAACTGATACTCAACAGACTTGATGAAGTGAGGGATCTGGCTAGAGCAACCAAGGAAGAAGTGGCGGCGATCAGGCAAGACAACCGTGACACCAACGCAAAGCTGGTTGAAGCAGAATCAAGGATTAGCAGACTCGAGGACATGGAGGTCAAGTCAGGCAATGCCATTAAACGCTTATGTATAGCTGCTGACCAAACAACGCGGAAACTCGCTGAGTTGGAGGACAGGAACAGGAGAGGGAACCTACGAATTTTTGGAATTCCGGAAGGTTCGGAGGATCAACACGAGAGCTGTGTGGCCTTTTTGGAATCTTGGTTCACCCAAGCAACTAACATGTCCTTTGATCGCACGTTGGAATTCGATAGGGCCCATAGAGTGACGGGCAGAATGAACAAGAATCAAAAAGGTCCTAGAGCTATTGTATGTAAGCCACTACGCTACCAGCATGTAGAACAAATTCTGAGCTTTATGCGGAAAAATAACCATATTCTGTGGAAATCTGCCAAAATTTACATTTCACAGGACTATAGTAAGGAAACGGTAGACGTAAGGAAGGCGTTCTTGGCACTCCGACCGCAGTTGAAGAAAAGGGGTTTTCAGTATGGGTTTATGGGCCCAGCAAAGTACCGCGTGATTATCTAAGGTTCTCCACACATCTTTTCAGATCCACTGAAACTGAAACATATGCTGGATGGACCTGATGACTTGGACATGGAAACGAATAACCCCGAGAACTCAGCGGAACAGGCCTCGGCCTCAGGGTATAAGTGAATGTTCTTTGCTCGCACATTCCATGCAACTTCCATATGTGTTGCCCTTTCTCCTCGTGGGAGGGGTTTGAATGTACTAGGCTCTGCATAAGTTCTCTCCTCATTTAGTATCCTTTGGGGTGATTGCACCCGTTATTGTTCTTTAGCTATGAAGAATGTCTCTATTATTGCCTATTAGCATAATGTATCCAGGTAATGTAACTCTGAATACAAGTTACCACGCCTATCTAGTGGGTGTGGGTAGGGCTAAGATGGTTCGTCATGTTGTTGTTTTGTAATTCACCCTGCGGTCCGCAAGAAGCTATGACTATCACGCTTCTTTTCTTGAAGGGGCCTCCTGGGTGTTGGTTTACCTATGTTGCCTTAATTAGCAGCCGTTCACAAGCCTGTTGTAATAGTTCCTGTTCCACAATTTTCTGAAGTATGTATACGTGCACGGGGAAGATGCAGTGTTATCGCAGTCTCTTTCCAGTCACCATGCCTGCTACATACAGTTGGGGTGGGGAGGGTGGGGGGTTGAGGGGGTTTTGGGTCGGGCTGTGTGTTATATGTTTTTTGCTTTTGTCTTTTTGTGCTTGCATAGTCTTTACTGATTTGATGCTTGGTGGTGGGACAGGTGGTGGGCTCTATTTCCACACATGTGGGTCCTATAGATCTAAGAGCGTTTCACTCTAACATGCTGCGGTTTGCACTATGTGAGAGATATAATTATAACTATGAAAACAAGACTTAATGATGTCGCATAATGCAATCAGTACCCCGATGGGAGTGTG
Source organism: Lissotriton helveticus (assembly GCF_964261635.1). Taxonomy (NCBI): domain Eukaryota; kingdom Metazoa; phylum Chordata; class Amphibia; order Caudata; family Salamandridae; genus Lissotriton; species Lissotriton helveticus. The sequence goes on along the minus strand of NC_136072.1, from coordinate 48,930,955 downwards.
TAATGTTGATCAACTGAAGATATTATCTCTTAATGTTAAAGGTCTGAACCAACCTGTCAAGAGACAGAAGATCCCAGACTACATACGGAGATTGAGAGGTGACATTGTTTTGTTACAAGAGACAAAGCTTGAGGCTAAGCAATTCTACCATCTGAGGAATAAGTTTTATAATGAGGTTGTGGGTGCAGAGGCTGTGAACAAAAAGAATGGTGTTCTGATACTTGTTGCAAAGAAATCTAAGGTGGAACTTTTGTCCTCCGAGGCGAGTGTAGACGGGAGGTGGGTCACAGCTAAACTAAGCAGGGATAAAACAGAGTTTTATGTCACGAGCATCTATGCTCCTAACACCAGTGACCTCAAATTCTGGGAAGATCTGAATAAGCATATTGAAAATATCCCTGATGATGCTGTTCACGTAGTGGCCGGGGATTTCAATCTTCCAATGGATGCAACTCTAGATAGAGATTCCCATTGTCCCTTCACAACAAATAAATCACATAAAGCATTCCTTAATTTATGTCAAAGCTTTCACCTGGTGGACACATGGAGGCTTCAGAATCCCACGGGGAGAGATTACACTTTTTACTCCTCGCCACACGATTCGTATTCTCGAATCGATTACATCCTCATTTCCCAGAACGGGGTCCCTAGAATAGAATCTACTACAATAGAACCACGTGTAATGTCTGATCACTCTTGCATCTCCTTATCCATAGCTAATGTTAAACCCTCCTCTCGTCAGACGTCCTGGCGCCTGAATGACGAAATCCTAGGAAAGGAGCAACATAGGTCCGCATTACAAGCTGCGATCTCCTCATATCTGCAGGATAACAAAGAGGGTGACACGACTGATCTTATCAGGTGGGATGCATTGAAAAGTACTATAAGGGGTGTGTGTATCAAAATAAGATCAGCAATGAACAGAGATTACCATGCCAATTTGGAGACCTTAGAGAAAGAAATTGTAACCTTGGAGAGTAAACACCTAAAGAATAGGGATGATATGTCTCTTTATGCCTTGGCGAATAAAAAATATGAATATAATAAAATAGTTAGTGAAAGAGCGGGTGTTTGGCTTGATAAGAGAAGGGGATTTATGCTATGCGATTCTAATAAAGCTGGCAAGAGTCTAGCCTCGTACCTGAAGTTTAAGGTCCAGAAGAATTCTATCAGTGTCATTAAAGATGCTTTAGGGGAATTACACTCGGAACCAGACAAAATAGCAGACGTATTCAAAGTATTTTATGAAGACCTGTATGCAAAAAACGATAATGTGGAGGAAAACAAGATTAAGCCATATTTGGATGAATGTGTTCTCCCACAGCTCTCTGCTGAGGACCAGGCCAGTCTTAACGGCCCAATTATTGCTCTAGAAATAGAAAATGCAATTAAAAAACCTGAAGACAGGGAAGGCCCCGGGTCCGGATGGCTTCACGGCAAAATTCTACAAAACCTTCCCCTCCCTCTTAGTTGAGCCCCTCTTGCGTCTATTTCAGGAAATAAATAACTCAGGCGAGGTCAAAGGCACTCTAGCAGAAGCGATCATTGCAGTACTTCCTAAGGAGGGAAAGGACCCGTCGCTCCCGAAAAACTACAGACCTATTTCGCTGATTAATATAGACTGTAAGATCTTGGCTATGATACTCTCTGCCCGCCTTCAGAAGGTCCTTCCCCAATTAGTTCATCCGTCTCAAGCAGGGTTCCTTAAAAATAGGCTATCCAGCGACAATACGAGGATTCTAGCACATGTTTTGGAGAAGGCGAAATTCCTAGATACACCCACAGCAGCTGTAACGCTGGATGCTGAAAAAGCCTTTGACAAGGTCGATTGGTCCTTCCTTGAAGCAGTCCTACATAAATTCAACCTGGGGGACACATTTTCAAGACTGGTAATGTCCTTATACTGCTGCCCCTCAGCAAGGGTTCGAGCTGGTGGTTCCTTTTCCTCCTCCTTCTGTTTAAGGCAGGGCACGAGACAGGGATGCCCCCTGTCTCCTCATTGTTTTTACTAGCGATAGAACCGTTCTTATATCATATAAGGAATAACTCTAACATAGCTGGCATTCCTTTTGGGGACTGTACGGTTAAATTAACGGCGTATGCGGATGATGTGCTGGTCTTATCAGAAAGAGCTGAGGAAGCAATACCTGCACTTATGACTGATATCGAGGAATTTTCCAAGGTCTCTGGTTACAAACTCAATAAAGATAAAACGGAAGTTAAACTCCTGAACAACATAGGGGACAAAGGTATCATTGGGGACTCTGGCCTTACCTGGCAGCCTCAATGCTTTAAGTATCTGGGGTTGTACTTTGACAAAGATCTGATTTCCACTCTGAAGATAAATGAGGAGCTGACTCTAAAGAAGATAGCTACACTGTTGGAAGGGTGGTCACCAAAATTAATCTCCTGGTGGGGCAGAGCGGAGACGCTCAAGATGATGACTACTCCGTTGGTCAATTACCTGGCCAGCATGCTCCTTATGTCGTTTTCGGACAACTTTATTGCTAGAGTAGACAAGCTGTTTGGTAGCTTCCTGTGGCGCGGCAAGAAAGCCAGGATTTCACAAAAAAAGCTGCAATTAGCAAAAGATAAAGGTGGCCTGGGTCTGCCCTCGTTCAGGAACTATCAGACAGCCTTCCTTTGTAAACAAGGTGCTCAGTGGTTGACAAAATCCCCAATCTATACACCGATATGGATCAATATTGAGGAATCATTAGTGGACCATGCTCCTCTTGCATCCTTACTCACTATGGACCTAAAACATTTACCACACTCCAAATATATAGTCATAAATACTAGACGGGCTCTACTTAGACTTGACCTCACACACAAAACAAAGCTAACATTCACTAAGTCATCTTTCATGTCCTTGTGGCGAAACCCCTATCTTAAGCATAACGTTGGTGGTCTCTTTTGGGAATCATGGTCCAGGAAGGGCATCAACTTAGCGAAGGATCTATACGATGGTAAAGATCCAATCCCGTTCTCGACCCTACAACAAAAATATGACCTTACTCCGATGGAATTTTATGATTTCTTGAAAATCAAGGCTGCACTAACCGCTCGTAACTTCTCTCCCTATACTCCATGGTTAATAACCCACCTCCCTCGACTTATGTATGCGGGTCACTTCGTCTCTAGGGTGTATAAATTGTTATTGCCTCTACCCACGAAAGCTCATAGACAGGTGGAATTGAAATGGGAAGCTGAACCGAACTCAACGGGAATTTGTTTTGATTGGGAAATGATCCATAAGGCTGCTCTTACCCATAAAGTATCTCCCATCCTATTCCAAACAAAATACATGCTTATAAACCTGGCATTCTGGACACCGGATAAACTCTTCAAATGTAAATTAAGAGATTCTCCAACATGCTGGAATTGCCAGTTGGGCTCGGGGGATCTTGCTCACATGTTATTTCATTGTCCCGCTCTAGGAGCATACTGGGGTAAAATATTTGACTGCATTTCTTACATTTTCAAGATCAAACCTGCACGGGCCTTTGTATATGTAGTCTTAGGAGCCCTTGATCCGCAGTTATCGAATGATCAGGATCGCCTGCTTTTGGATTTAATGCTTACATTGGCCTGTAAGGTGGTTCTGTGCAAATGGAAAAGTACGAATGAGGTGAACTTCAAAATCTGGCAGGAGTGGTTATCATTCCTGAGGGGTGCTAACAATCCGGCACTTCAGGCATCTACATGGAGGCCAACAAATAGGAAGCTGTGGAAATCATTAGATGCCTCTTCATTTCACTATGAGCCACCCTGATGTGATAAATGTGGATACTGTCACGTTCCCCCTGTAGCGTTTGAGAATGCGCTTGCTGTACTCCTATGGAGCTTATGCCTCTACCTCCACACACTGAGCGTTATGTATGTTTCTGTACATCGACTTTGCAAGCATTATCTTAATTTATATTCTTTGCTTTTGTGTAATTGTACATCAATAACTGAATCAATCATTTCTGTAACGGAAGAATTATTGTACTGTACTTCTTTTGGTTTCTTTTACTTCAATAAAAACGATTTGAAATAAAAATAAAAAAAAGAAATTCACAAATTAAGAATGCAATTTCAAGGGTGCAGGGGTGTCCAAAGGACACCCTGTTGCACCCCTAAAATCTGCCCATAAGTACATTTTGCACACACACATGCCCCAAGGGCATGTGTGTGCGTAAAATGAAACTTTGAAAAATGCACTTTAGTGCATTTTTCAAAGTTTTCGCAAATTACCATGAAGGTCAACTTCATGGTAACTTGCACCCCTTATTTGCGAATTCGCAAATTTTTAAAGTTTGATGCATTGCGTTTAAGGAATCTCAATTTGAGATTCCTTAAATGCAATCGCAATTTAAGAAATCGCAATTTTGCGATTTCTTAAATTGCGAAAATACCAAAAATGATAATGCATCCCAAAAATGGGAATTGCATTCGCAAACGGCCGAATTTTGCGATTCGCATCATTTGCGAATGCAATTTCCATTGATGCATGTGCCTGATAGAATATATATGATGCGCAGGAGCTGTAGCACATAAATCTGCACATTGACAAAAAGAGCACTGAAAGTGAAGTTGGGAGAAAACAAAGGGGCATATTATCAAGAAACGGAGTTAAAATTATCGCTGCTTTATTGGCAGGAAACTGCCGCTAAAGCGTTGATAATGGGCTTGATAATATGCCCTTGAGAATTCCAATAGAAGCCCAGGTTCACACCAGAACATGAGTTTCTATTGGAATTCACAAGGGCCTATTATCAAGCCCGTTATTGCCGTTTTAGCGGCAGTTTCCTGACCCTTAAAACTGCGATAATTTTAACGCCCTGCTTGATAATATGCCCCATAGAAAGTTAAATGTTGGGTTGAGGAATTTTTCCACCTCTGCTTGTGCTTGAGATGCATTGTTTACAATGTAAATATGTAGAGTTTGAAAAATTAGAGTAGGTAAACATGTTATGCAAATATCGGTCATGCAGCTGCGCTGTGCATACATTACACGAATCACCTGGATGGAAATCAGCATGAACTTGCTCAAGGGTATAAATCGCATGTGTAATCTTAATTTACACTATGCATAACTTGGGCGCTCTCTATTTTTCAGCGTCCTACGATGTGTCATGGCGCATACAACGAATGTATAGAAAAGCTCTCAAATACATGGAACTGAAAGCAATTCAAACAAAATCATTGCTGGGTTTGCATTTTGATGTGGCCACTTTTGTTTTAAAAAAAAACAGCTGCAGTTTTCATGTAGAAAAGGTGCGAATGGATTGCAAGCCGTGCAGTGGAAACAGCCACATTCCTGGATCGAAATCATCACCTTCAAAGCATTAAGGGCCTCATTTATGAGAAATGACGCATTGCTGCGTGAAAGCAGCGATGCGTTACCTCTCAGTGCGCACTCCTTGCGTCATGATTGAGGCGTCATATTTATAATATGACGCATCATGTCGCGAGGAGTTACAGATACGTCAGTATTTCTGACGTATCCGTAGGCGCAAAAGTGACGCATTGCTGGAGTGTGTCACAAAAGTGACGCAACTCCAGCAATGTGGCCTTTCACATGGGGCAAGTCCCATGTTGTTAGTACCTGTGTCAGTCTTACGCCTGCCATGAAGCAGACGTAAGATTTTGACGAATTAGCGGCCAAGAAATGGCGCAGTGATATCTTATAGATTTCACTGCGTCACTTCCATGACCCTTTCTTGCGTCAAAACGCCCCCCTTGCATACATTATACCTGGCGCAGGTATAATGTGGAGCAGGGGTTTACAAAGTGACGCATCTACCTAGATACGTCACTTTGTAAATATGGCGCAACAAGGCCCATTTTTTACCCCACTGGTGCGTCACAAAAAGTGACGGACCGGCGGTGTATAAGTGACGCACAGCCTCATAAATGAGGCCCTAAGACTTCCTAAAACTGTGGCTCTTGGACACAGCTATGCCGGGCCGGCCTATTGTTCACGGGCCTTCTCGCACATTGATAAATGTGGTTGAGACCCCTTTAACTGCCCAGCAGAGTCAGAAGAAAAGCTTGCAGGAGGCTCTCTTATGGGTAATTCAATCATACATTTTACGTTGTTTTATTAAGCATTGCTTCACATACTAGAACTGTACACCGCGGGGCAGATTTACAAGAACCTTGCGCCACTTTTGCGTCACTTTTAACATGGGAAAAGTGACTCAAAAGTGTCTCAAGGGGCTTGTAAATCTGCCCCCACAGACCTCTGTGAGCCAAGAACAATTGTAGCCGCACACAGAAAGAGCAGATTAATGCTCGGAGCCGGGGATGGCTTCAAGAAAGATGAAAAGGTTTACTATTGACCTCAAGGGCGCATCTTGAAACAAGCATTGGCAGAGCCTATAGCTCATGCCTATTAGTGCTAATGGATTGTCAATGTTTTTATCCTCGTTGCACAGCAGCGCTGCTGTGCAACATGGTTAAAAACATTGATAAAGCCAATAGCTCTTGTCGGCAAACGAGTCAGTGTTTCAGCCTTGTTGCACACCAGTGCTGCTGCGCAACATAACTGAAAACATCCACAAAGCCCTTAGCTCAGGGTGTGAGCTTGTGGAAACTTTGGGGCATATTACCAAGGAATAGCGATATTTATCGCTAAATGCGCTTAGCGCATTTTTTTTATCGCTGCCTATCGCTGGATATGTTAGCGGAGAAAACATGCTATTAGCAACGTTTTTCTCCATTGTGCTAAAATATCCAGCGATAGCGGCGAAATACGTGAATATCGCTGAGACTACAGCGATATTCACGCATTAGCGACAAAATGCTCTTAGCCATGTTATCCACCTCCCATTGGATAACATGGCTAAGAACTGGTCTGGGCAGGTGTTAGTATTTGGAGATATTCGCGCTTAGCGCGAATATTTCCATCGCTACGCCTGCCTTGCTAATAGGTGATAGCGACCTTAGCGACTGCTTTCAGTAGCTAACTGGTTGGGTACGCCCACTTTGGATGTCATCAGCGATAAACATCGCTGACATGCAAAGCGGGCCCCAAACCGCTCGCTATCGCCTAAAAGCTGTCGCTAACATCAGTTAGCCACAGCTTGCTAATAGGGCGATAGAATTATTGCCGCTTAGCGGCCAAAAACGCCCGCTAAAGCGGCGATAATTGCCTATCGCCCTGCTTGGTAATATGCCCCGAAGTTTCCGATTTTTACTTCTGCCAGGGGAATGATACTTTGTCTTTCATGATTCCACAGATATGCGAAATTGCTTTGATCACCTGGTAACATATTGCTGTAGAATGCAATAAGTAGCTGAAGCTGTCCATACTTTATTGTATTTTGCAATTTCTGTAAATAGTGCCTATTTTTTATCTGAGTGCTATTTTAACCTCATTGCTGCTGCCGTCGGCCGCTGAACGTTCGGAGGACTACCTGGCTGGTGCTGTGAACGTTCAACGGCCGACGCGGCCCTGCCCAAAATGCGGAAGTGCCGCACTGCCGCGAAATCGCGGCCGCAGCAAAAGAGCTAATGGTATTTATTGGGTTGATCGCAATAAAAAATAAACGTATTCTAAAAATAACTAAACAAATAAATACATTTTCATGACAGGTACTAGTAATTAACTAGAAGGCTTTGCACATAATGCATGACATTTTTAGGACTCACCTACGCAGTGTACATGCGCTGCATAGGAGAAGACCTCTTGAAATCGATTCGCTTTTTCGCCCAAAAATATGCGCGCTTTGCATTGCTTTCAATGGCAACGCGTGCACGTTTGGCGATTCCCTTGTGGGAGCAAGCTTTGGAGACATCTGTTTGTAATCAACTTTCAAACAGATGGTGACCCTGCTCGCTCCCGCAATGGAAACACTTTGTGTGCTCTCCGCCGCACCCCCCCACCCCTCCCACTTGTTTACCGAGCGTCAGATAACCAACGGGATTCGCCAAGAGTGAGACACATTTGTCCTTGTCTTGTTTTGTATGACTGCCCAGTTGTTTGGAAGGAGGTCACAGCTACATTCGGGGATGTGCACTGCTGCACATCCTCCCCTGACGCCTAGCATGGGAGGCCTTTACATCCACCTCCGTGGTTTTAGAAGGCAGTGTAGTCTGCGGAGGAGAAAGGGGCAGTTCTCTCATTGCTGTGTGGCAGAAGGGACTCTGCAGCGTGGCGAGGAAAGCAGACGTTCATTGCGAGCGGAAGTGTTTGTGTGTGCACGTTGGAGGCGCATGTACCATTCCCTGTGTGGGAGTGAGTTTTAAGACTGGGGTCTCTTGTGTCTGTAGGAAGCACCAGCTAGCATATGGTTAAAGCGCACGCTCTGTTTTCCTGCCTGCTGCAGGTGGCTAGTGTTTACCTCTGTCTGATTTACTCCTGCTGTTGTCTGACTCAGCCTGATGTACTTCTTCTGGTGTCTCGCTCTGCCCGATTTGGTGTCTGGATGAGTTTCTACCACATTTTGTTTTGTCCACATAGAGAATGAAAGTACACTCGTCGAATGAGTTGTGGCCAGGCACGACCCCTGGAATATGCGTGCTGGCCCCCAAATGACCCCCTCCCCAACTCACAGAGATGTGTGAGCTCCAGTTCGTCCACCCCTCCCCCACCCCCTCTCATGTCTACTGCCCCTGCCAAGCCTACCATGGCGCTCAGTGGCACAGCGCTGGGCATCCAACTCTTGCGTGGGCAGCCCTGGCACCCACACGCCGCTGTACCAGCATGAGAGCGTCTCGCGGATAGAGCCCTTGCGGCTGCTGTGCACTTGTCTGGGTGACAGCTCTGTCTGCAGCCGCTGCTCACACGCTCCTTCACGCCCCCTCCCCAGCGGCCATGACTGACAGCGGTCCTCCTCCCTCTTCGTGACAGAGCAGCCGCGGTCGGTATGGAGTACCTGCCGGGGCGGTGACGTGGGGAGGGGGAGGGGCAGGGTGGGGGTTAGTAATGTATGGATAATGGAGGTTTGCAGGTAAGTAAACATTTAAATAAATCAAACGAATTTCGTTGCGCGCACTGCATTGCATTTGGGGATGCAGTGCGAGCAACGAAATTCGTTTGATTTATTTAAATGTTTACTTACCTACAAACATCAATTATCCATACATTACTATCCCCCACCCTGCCCCTCCCCCTCCCCACGTCACCGCCCCGGTAGGTACTCCCCTACCGACCGCGGCTGTGACAGAGGTAAACAGTCTCAGCTCCCAGCACTGCATGCCGGCAGGGGGCGGCTTTCAATGGTGCAGTGGGTGCAGTGGCACCGGGGGCACAGAGACTGAAGGGGCCCTCTGCCCCAAGTGCTCTACTCTGATACCCAACGAACAGCCAAAGAGGCGTTGTTGCCTGCAATTTTCCCAATTTTACCCTTGCCGCGTCAATACTCTCCGGCTCCCCTGAGGATGACGTGTGCAAGGAATGGGCCTAATTGCAGGAAAATACTTCCAGGACTTCCTCCATGATGTCACGGTCCCTTCTTACATTCTCTAGCGAATCCATTGTGATATTAATTGTATTATTGCATTTTTCAGAGGGCATCCCTTTTTCAAGGTCAAACCCTTCCTGATGAATGTGACCGCTTCCCTAAAGACAAATTGAATATTTTTCACGGGGGACTCAGCGCTACCAAACAACACCGTTTGTTTTGTGGGAGTTGTAGTTTATTTATTTGCACTGTGTGTGTATCTGGGGTATCCAAAGCGGAAATTGCCATTTTCTAAAAAAGCAAGCACTGGCTTATGAAGTCGAATGTGGCATGGGTATCTATGCAGCTATGTGTGAGTGTGATTTGCATAAGCATTCGAGGTTGAAGAGTGTCACTGCTGAGAGTGTTTACCCTACTCTACTGTGGGAGGCACCTAACTTTAGACAGAGGACGTGCCTAAACGTGGTTCTAGGACACACACAAAAAAAAACATTTTTCTTGACATTTAAGAAATCACAGGATGTTGAAGAACTGTGAATTTTAAGACCTCTGTGCTTTATTTCAAGAAAGATGAGATAATGACAGACCGCCAAAGGCAAACCGTCAGGAAGACAATGTGTTTTCATTCTATCTACACAAAATACGGACATGTGCCACCCTACATTATCAAGTTCAATCCCAGCTGTCAGGTAGCCCCCTTTCACAGGTGTGATCTTTGACAAGTGGTGTTTATCTGCCAAAAGCATCAAGCTTGCTGAGACTTGTAGGGCCATGCCTGAACCGAAAACAGGAAGGATCTAAGTCCCAGCATGCTTAGCGCAGTTGGCTGGAAGAGAACTGGCTGGAAGTCGCCCTCATGACAAGGCAAAACCAAAGGGGATGATGGACTGAGTGTTGAACATTGCAAGCACTAAACCCCAGTCAACTGTTCTGGGTTTCATCCATCATCATTCTTTAGCTCACTCCGCCGCCCCAGTTCAGACATGGCCATATGCAAATTATTCTGACCCTGTGCCTAATGGGAACAGTCCAGCCCGAACTGTCAAGCCATGTCTTCCCTGGACCGGAAACAAGCATCCTGGGACCGGTTTCTGGCTAATCAGCCATCATCAGCCAGGCTAGCTTGACTCTATTGGCAAAGTGAGCAAGTCTCTAAGTATAAATTTAATTTAAATCATATTGGCTTTCATCAAACATACTTGGGGTTTTCAGAGGATACAAATGCAAGAACTGACCCAAGCTAACCTCTTTCTTTTGCCAAGTGAAGGATCTAGTTTCACCGCCGAGGGCGTATTCAAGAGATATGATTAAGCTAACAAGGCATTTCATTTTCCACCATAAATCCACGTTTTCTTATTGTACAGTGCAAGAGTCTTTGCACATTTTATGACTGTCTTTCTTTTTTTCCCAACACAAACAATAGAGAACCGGACACATTACATAGTGAAACTGGGCAAAGCCATAAATTCTGTAACCTCACTCCGACAACCCCCTCATGCTGAGGTCATTACATCATTGTTGCAAATTTATAAGACTCAATGCTTACCTACAGGTACCTATGGTGCCGAGGTGTGGGGCTATACGAACTGTACCAACATACAAACGATGGAGAATAGGTTCTGTAGAAAGATCTTGGGGGGGGGTTATTTCTGCCCCAACCTTTGTGTGTCACCGAGAACTGAGCCTTAAGAATACAGAGGACTTTATAAAATCTAGACCCGCCCTGTTCTGGCTGAAAATAAGGACGAATCCATCTGCGTCATTGACCCGTGACATCATTATGGATTGTCTAAAAAGTGAACGGGCCAGTTATATACCATGGCTCGGGCGGTGGAAAAAAGTCTAATGAGTGTGGAGCAGGGCCACTTATTTACATCTCCCCACACAATAGATCGTACACACAAGAACTTGGTAAAAAACGCCCTGTATAATCTGTATAACAACGAAAGGGAAAAGAAAGAGTTCGTAAGACCTGCCAGTTTAAAGTACATAGCCATCTTGGTATCTAGCGACAGGCCTTATGACCTACCTCAGGGCTACTTGTATAGAAAGATGAGTAAATGGAACAAGAGCCTGCTGTTTCGGTTTAGGGACGGGAGCATTAAAAATCTATTATGCTTTCCAATGGGTTTTAATAGAAATTTAGAAAACCTAAACTGCCCCTGTAACTGTGGTGGGAAACAAGACCTTTTACATTTTTTGTTCTTCTGCGGCTTTTATGAAAAATACACTAAACATCTCTTAATGCCATACCTTCCCAAGACAGCCCAGTTGGATTTTAACCTAGCCTTTGATGATTTACTAAGGCTAGGCACTGACGAGGTGATTTTCAGAGTCAGTTGTTTTCTTAGAAATGCTGTTCGCTCAAGAGTATCATTGAATATGACGTGAAAAGTTTCTGTTTTATAACTGCCTAGTTTGCACATTGCTTATTTGCACAAATAGCTGCTTTTGCCCTTTGCACATATTACTGACATTTCTGCAGTGTTTTTAATCCTTGTATATACTATTGTGAGCCTTAAAATTACTGTTGGACCCATCTATGCAAATTATTTATACCTTTTTAACATATATTACGATGAATTATGTGATTTTATTATGTGCCTTTTTGATTGTGATATTATGTGTTGTGGATGATGATGTGATTTTATGTACTTTTATGGATGCTCCTACATCCGAATAAAGATCTTTGACTTGACTTGACTTGACATAGTGGAACCAAGGAGTTTGGGGGTCCAAAGTAGGCCAAGAACTTGGGAACATGACTGATATGTATGGTAATCGCCAACTAAAATACTTCCATTTAGGTTCAGCGTACGTACATTTCTTGTGAGTGGATATCCTGAAAGTTTGTCATGGATCTGGCACCAGTGCTTCATTTGAGCCGGTGCTCGGCACTGCATGGCTAAACACTTATAAGGTCCAAAAGGCGAGACCTATTGGCTAAGCCAATGCTTGTTGTAATTTCTGGCCGAGAACAAATTAAATAATTGCAGTTATCTAGTCACCCAGCAGGTGGCAGTAAAACCGCATGAATGAAAACATCCTTGAATTCGTGCATTCACAAGAAGTCTGAGATGGAAAGGTGAACAAACAACATGTGTCGTTTTCATGCAATCATCAGGATTTGGAACAACTTCCAATGCTTTTTCAGTTTAGGGAATCACAATGCATCAACAGTCCATAAACCAGCCACCTCTCCTATCACTTGTTGACTTTACGCTTGTCTTTGACCCTGTACTGCCCTCTGCTGCCTTTTGGCTAGCTTCATGTTACATAAATACCACACACATACATAAGTACGTACACTTTGCCTTCAACCCCATCTGACATTCCTTAGCCATATTTAGATCTAAGGGGCATATCCTCAAGCCCCTGAGATAAAATTATCGCCGCTTTAGCGTCCGTTTTCGGATGGAAAGCGGCAATAATTTTAACGCTTTATCAGCAAGGTCACGCTATTGTGTGAATACTTGCATGATCGCCCTTTTCCCCAACGCCCATCTTTGCATCTCTAATGAGATGAAAAGTGGGCGTTCCTGCCCTGACATAACTGGAGAAATGTCACTAAGCGACATTTCTCCAATCATCAATGGGCACGCTGACCTGCAGAGCGACAAGTAAAGAAGCGATAACCTCTGTTATCGCTACTTTCCTTACGCCTGCTTCAAAACGGACTTAGCCATGATATCGCATGTAAGGTGGATATCATGGCTAAGGATGCCTCACCCTATCATCAAGCTTTCGCCAAACCTTGTGCGATTATCGCTGTATTTCCAGCAATAATCGCACAATTGGCAGCTTGCGCTCTGAATTTTATCGCTTTGGATATAAGAGTTGCTGATAGCACGCTATCTCCGCGATAAAATTCAGAGTTGGCCGGCGATAATTATCCTCGCGCTAAGAGCGCTGAGCGATAATTATTGCATGGCCTTGATGATATGCCCCTAATATCTTTATTCTGACAGTGCCGATTTACTTGATCCCATTTTTTTCTAGTGCCTTCCGTGGCTGCCTTACTGCTTTTTCAGTGATCTCTTAGGGGCAGATGTATCAAAGGATTTCACCCATTCTATGTCTATAGCAAAATGTTTTAGTACATATGGCCCTTAGGTTCAAACTTGCATTCTTTACTTGCCTTAACCATTCACCGCGTGCATGCTCAACTAATTGTGAATAATTGGGATTCTAAGATGCTGCTGTTTCAACCTACCTCTATGAATGAAGTTTTGCTTCGCTCTTGAGCGTATAGTGCTCTGATGACCCATCCTTTTATTGGCAAATTGAATTATTATAAGATGTTATAATGTGGTGCTTGTGTTCTGTTTTGCTGAACATCTATTCATACTGCAGGTCTCCTGTTTACACTTCACATTGTACAGAGCAGTAAAACCTATCCCAGGTGCAGTTTGAGCTATATAGAATGATATAGAAATAACATAAGTAATCATAACTACTGTGAAATAATGTAGAGGTGAAACATAGGAATGCAGATTGTATTTTTTAACCAGTGTGTTTACAGTGATTTCTCTTGGGCTGTCGTGTGTTCACCAGGCAACATGTTGTGAAAATGTAATCAAAATCTGTCAGGAACTGGAGACATCTTGACTCTTCACTTAAAGTCTTGCCTAGAGATAACTTTAGCTATCTCTTCAGCCTCATGTTGTCAAAAACAAATAGTAAATACAAAAATATGTAAATAGAAACCTACAGAGAGGGGTTGAGGGTCTGCCTTCTATGTCCATTGGTCTGCTCAACTGTCATTCACATTTTGCTTCCACCTACTACAGCATGCAGCATGAGACAATGGGCTAGCCTACTTTAGCTCTCTTGCACTGTGAGTGACAGCATTTTTCCCGATTGCATGTGCACAAACACCTAAAAATAAGGGGACTTCGGTGTTGGGTCGGGTTGGCCCATACATTACTTTTCCAATGATTGTTCTTTCCATTTTTATCTATTTTTATCGCTTTTTTGGTAATCCTTCTGTGTCTAAACTAAGTTTCCGGGATACATTATTTCAAAGCAAATAGTACTTATTCTTTGCACTAGTAAGACTCATATGCACATTTAATATGCAATTAAAATAAAAGGGGTTCTTTCTCGATGCTAAGTGCACCTGTATGCTTGGAAGCACACAGTCTGTTCTATTAAAATTATATGCCATGGTAAATTTATTTTTTCAATGTAAATATTTTCATTCAATGCATATAGCTGCCACCTCTATGCATTTTGTTTAACATTTTTGGGTATGCATGCAATATATTTTTTTAGAAATCTCACCAACTTTCATGAAAAAACTTTCATGAAAACATGCAAACAATAACTGCTGCACGGTCCTTCACCGAAAACGCACCCAAAATCTGGAACGCCATCCCAGTCGGTATCAGGACTCTCCTGTCCTTCACAAAATTCAAAAAACAACTTAAAGTCCTTTTCCTCAACCGCTCCCCGCCGAATGGATAGCCACCATCAAAACGCTATACCCTGCTTGTCGTCTCTTCCTGACATTGTTGCTCTAAGACTTACCTCCTCCCTGCTATTCGACACCCAGCTGCTCCTCCCCCTCCTTAATTGGTTCAACCCCAAGACAACGTGCACTCTATGAGGTTATCTCAGGACTCACATACTACCTCAATGCTGCTCGGCACACTTTGACCGCCGAACTTATATGCTGAATACTGCTTATTGTATAAATCTTGCTCAAATACTGTTGTGAAGTGCTCCGATACCCTCGGGTCAGGCTAGCGCTATATAAAACTCCTTAATAAATAAATAAATAAATAAATAAATAAATAAATATTGGCTTTCCAAAAACGTGTTTTTGGGACCCACTTCTATCCCTGGGCTCAAGGCACTTGTAGGAACTTAGGAAGTGTGGAATTGCTATAATAAAATATTGGTTGCAAAAATATGTTGCAAATAGCACACTGACTTTTGGTGACCAATGTTTCATTTTGTGATAAGATATATATACTATTTGGTCACAAAATCTCCAATCAAGGGGGGAGGTGTCACACAGACCAACCTGCTTAATGAATATTAATTTGGCATGCTGTTATTTGTGACCCTTGTGATTGACTGCAAATACAGTAATGGTGGCCTGCATGGGCCATTGACCATCAGCCCAGCATTTTTATTTCCAAACAGAACTTTTTCTCTTTTAAAGCGGTCTGTGTTCCTTAAAGGTACTAACCCTGGGCGTAGTAGCGCTACGCGAACTGCATAGTGCGCTCTTCGCGATGATCGCACAGTGCCGGATGCTTGTCTGCACTGGGCATTCATTGAAAACGGCATCTTGCACAGCGCGGGCTGTCGCTCGAGTAGATTTTTACTCGATTGGCAGCTTTCTCAACGCGGACTTGTAGTTTCTCATCGCGAGTGGCCGCGAGCATACGCGACCACTCGCAATGAGAAACCTGGCCTCCCCGCTTTGAGAATCTCTCTGGGAGGTTTATTTTCCACACTCGCGACCGGCAACTTGATGTTGCTGATCGCGAACGAGGAAAAAGTATCGCAGGGATGTCATTTTGATTGCTCGCGGTCGCCAACTTGACATTGAGGACTGCGAGCAAGCAAAAAATGACCGCGATGCTATGCTATGCTACGCGTGTTTGCACTGTGCTACTTGCAATTCGCGTAGTGCGAAGTAGCGCAAACTACGCGAGCGTAGCATAGTGCTTCGCCCAGGCTTAAAGGAACCAGTGCTGATTTAAAAAACAAACAAAAAAAAAACAAACATAAATCATGTTTGGAAATACATCGGAGTAGAGATAGGGGTGTGCTGGATCACCCTGCATGATTCCTAAAGAGGAACTGTCCAATGGGGGCAGTTTCTCCTTTGCTTATCAGGTACCACTGTCTTACAATTGTCTGTAGCTGTTTATGACAGCAATTGCCGTCACAAACCATTGACACATATAGCCAGGCTCGCACAGCCCATAGAGCTCAAACGGCTTCAGCCCCTGCCATCGTGTGTGTCAGCCCGGACGGAGAGCTTCCCCCACACACAGGCAGTTCTTGGAGCCCCTGCATCTCCACTCTGCCTATTCCTTAAAGTTGCACATTGCTTTTTCTGCCACCGTGTGAGATGCATATCCTGAAAAGTAACCTTCGGCTTTGTGTTTTGCAGTTTTCTGCAGCTCGAACTCCACCCGGAGGTATTGAGGCACTTTGCATGAGCACCAGTTACATTATACAAGGACATATTGCTGGAAATATGGCTCTACATTGCTGGAAGTATTAGCCCCCGACGAAATTTGCCTCTAGTTGTGCCCCTGCATACGGCAAATTCTAGTTGGCGGGGGAACGCTACATCCACACTACTTCCTGTTTGCAATTAGGTATGGTCAGTAATCCAATTTCGAAGATCACAAACACGTTTTTGACTGACAACATGAGTCTAGCACATACCAAAAGCCCTTTTTGCTGTCGCACACCTAGCGATTTAGCGAACTGCTGGATTTGCGACTGCAAAATGGCTTGGGCCCACATGCATCATTGTGTCTTTTTGCATTTCTTAATTTGCGAAAAATAAGGAATCGCAAATTAAGAAATGCAAAATGATATGCATCAATATTTTCGGTATTCTTGTGGGATTCGGTAAAAATCACATTTTTTACCGAATCCCAAAGAAATACCGATTTCTTAACTTAATTTTCGCAATTTCCATTGATTCCTATGGGCCAAAAGGCCCATAGGAGTCAATGGAAATTGCGAGTGGCACTTAGAAAATTTCATGGGTGCAGGGGGGGGTCCAAAGGACCCCCCCATGCACCCCTGAAATGTACTTTTCAGCATAAGTTACATACACACATGTCCTAAGGACATGTGTGTGTGTAACTTTACAGTTTAAAAAATGCATTTTTGTGCATATTTAATCAATTTCGCAATTTACCACGAAGTTGAACTTCGTGGTAATTTGCACTTCCAATTTTAAAACAAGCATTTGCAATGCAATAGGTCTCGCATTAGGCACAGTTTGAGCCTTTAGTATTGTAAATGGCATTGGCTATTTTTTTTTGCAGTAGTTACGTTTTGTTTTTATAAAAAGGGACATATAAACCCAATACAAGGTAGGTCACTTGGTTAAGTGGAGCTTCAGGTCTGGACCAGACTGACAGCTGATACGGACTTGCTGTGGCTGTTAGTGTCGGGACTGTGTTGCCCTTGCTGCTCTCTGGGCAACTACATTCCCTGGGGATAAGGCTCCGATCAACTCATTATGAGGGCCTCAGTGAAGTGCACCAAAATGTTGGTTGGCATATCTCAGATTCCACCCAAGATCACTATTAGAAACACTTGTCCGCTCACCTCGCTGGATCCCCCTCAGCATGGCCTGCACTTACACACCACAAAATGATGCACAGACTCAAATGGCCCAAGCACATCCACACCGCATCCATGACCTGTAGTTCAGTCAATGCTGTACATCACACACCGCTGTGGTCCGGTGTTCTCGCTGCCATGTGATGGGGGCTTAGAAGCTGTGCTCAGTCCCTGCACTTTACAGCGCATATGCATTATTGTGCACATGCACTGTGTGGCCAGCTGAAAGGGGCAGCAGTGGTGCTAAAGTGTCACTACTCCTGTATAATTAAATCTTTGACTCAATCCATGTCTCTTGCGCTCTCCTCCGCACTCTACCATTTTCTTACAATGCTTCCACTCTCCAAATTGACTTTTATATGACCATCTGTGACCTTCCTTGGACTCTCCCTCTAGGAATGCCTCTTCTTCCCTTCCACACCACTACTTATCAATATTGCATCCCCTGTGCCTCTCAAACCACTGTCTCCCTCTAATGTCCCATTCATTTCCTTCCATGTTATCAATGTCCAAAACATTACTTTCGTCCCTCTCTGCACGATATATTGAGGGTCTCCTACCCCATCATGTGGAGAAATACAGTGCTCTAATAGCAACATTCCAAAAATGCATAAATATCCAGTCTACTAGAAAACATTATTCCTATGTGTTCAATGTCAGACTGCCCTTGAACTCTCTTCAATTCTGATGAGCATTAACAAGAATGGACCAGGGACAACGTCGGGTGATGGTGGGCCCAGGCGACAGGTACGGGCCAGATTGAGCCGGTTCAAGGCGGCAGCCAACTGTAGGTGTCGTTTTTGAATTTTTACTGGAATCCAGCTGTGCCCTCGATTGGCTGGCTGGGGATGAAGGGGTCGCCTGGGCAGGTAGCATGAGACCACTGTAACACCACTACTGTTATCCAGCTGCTCCTTGCATCTACTGGATACCCTGTACTAAAGGGCTACTGTTCTGCATCACATATATTCAAAGATCATAAAAGAGTTAGATCTTAACTTTGCTTTCTAACTTTTATTTGCAGACCTAACAGCCTTCTCCTCACATCATATTGTACTTTAATTGCATGGATATAGTGCCTACTCAGGGGAGATGATGCAGCGCTTTAAGGTGAGTAGCACACTACTCCAGAACCTAAAGTTAGTGCCTAACAGCCTCACTTTGGGTAACAAGCTACTTGTTATCCTCAGAACGGGTATTAATACATCTAGCTATTGGACACTGAACATCATGAGTCGGGCTCAATCCCTACCAAACATACATGGGGGACTAGTTAGGATACACAATGTGAACTACCTCAGATGCAGAATGTGATGTCACAGGAAGTTTTATTGCAATCCAAACAAAGGTTTTTGTCTTAAGCATTCACTGCTGAGATGGGAGTGTGACTTTGAGTGTTCACATGCTCAGATCCCAGCTGGTGAACTCACAGTTTCCTCATTCCAAGGTCAATGAAATGAGTACAAGATTAGAGTGGATATCTTTTGCATATGAAAATGTTCTGTGTGAAGACCTATGGAAAGCATAATGCAAAGAACACATTTTTATTTTCCTGCGCAATGCAGGTTTTCGCTTGCTGCGACGGTGTAATGTGCTTGTCTATAGCTGCCATTTTTTACACTGGAGTAAAAGCTCAAAGGGGCATCCGTCGATCCCTTAGGGACATCACCTGCATACAGTAATCAAAGGTTAATGGTGGGCGGCTTCCTAAACAAAAAGCTTTATTTTTAATGTGCACCCATCCTGTGCCTTTCCAAAAGATGGCACAAATGCAACATCGGTGGAAGAGTTAACAAACACCCTGTGAAGCGGCCACATTGGAAATATATGATTATGCAGTAGCCAACAATGATGTATCAATCTAAGCGCCACAGAGAGGCAAAAGGGAAGCCACTACTGGGCTCACAACAAGGGGACACTACACTGCCCCATCTCACCCGACCGTAGGCTAGTGGGGGTGATATCCTCTCTCTGGAACGCGTCTACCCCCGATTGTGCCCTGGTTATGGGATTATGTTAGAATGTTCAACCAGCCCTCCATTCTCTTCCTTCACACCGCTGTGCGGGGCAGGTATACCACCGTAGAGTCTGAACCCTACACACAAAATGATGCAAGCCTGCATGTAGCACAGAGGCAATGCACCACAATACAGAGGAACTGCCCAAGGTCACCCAGAGAACAGCAATGGACCAACCTATTCGGTAGTGCCCCACTTGTTCCTGCACCCACCGCACACTCCTGGTTGAAGGCTATTTTCTGTTATTGCCGCATATGACATTTGCGTCTGTAAAGTTTGAGAATACAATAAGAGAAGTACTAACATTTCAGCAAAGGTGGTTGCTCGTAAACTGGCAAACAAATGTGCCCAAAGAGTTAGCGCACTTCTATGAACTGGCCTGTGACTCTCAGAGGCCCCCCGAGTGCCCCCCTCTCCCCTCCAATCTTGCACACTGTGCCAACTATCAAGGCCTTGGGCTCAGCCAGAGCAGGCCTAATGAGCTCGCCGGCAGCGCATTCCTAGCTATGAAAAACTGCACACAAAATCTTCATCTAGAGAAACAAAGAGAAAAGTGAACAAAGGGCCCACCGAGCGGAAGGCAGCGCTTTGTCTGTGCTCACCACTTTTTACGCTTGAATTTATGGTCTTTCGGTTACTCAGAACTCAGGGGGCAACGTCAACAACACTCACTGCCCTGCAGAGCTGCTGTGAGGCAAAAAAGACGTGTATACACAGAACAGGAACAGGTCACGACATTAATGCATACAGAACAAGGGACTACGCGAAAAACAAGGTTTTCAATCCCGGGCGGAAGTCAGGCAGGCCGGGGGCGGGACGTGAAGACACACCGGAAGCCCGGGCGGGCTCCCGTGAGGTGAGAGAGCCTCGCACGCACAGAAGGAAGAGACCGCCGCCGCCTGCAACGAGCCCTCGCCTGAAGACAAGTACCGGTGAGTGGGGGCCTTTACTGAGCTGCGAGGGCGGGGGGCATGTGTGTGTGCGTGGGGCGGCGGGGGGCTTTGTATGTGTGTGAGCCTGCGTGTGTGTATGTGTCTTGGAGTCTGTGTGTATGCGTGCGTGTGTGTATGCGTGTGTGATGACTGCGGGGGGGAGGGAGAGAGTGTGTGCGAGCGAGTGTCTCTGTGTGTGTATGCGCATGCATGCATGTGTGTATGTGTGGGGATGTGCACGGCGCGGGAATTCTTGTTAATGTGGACGGAGCCGACGTGCGCGTGCAAGCAGCTGAATCCAGCCGGGGAGAAGCGCGTGCACCTTCTCGTCCGTCCTTCCCTCCAGACAGGTGACTATACGTCTCCGTCCCTGGAAGGCATCCTTTGGATGCTTATTCCAGGGCGAGACCTAAAAAGCATATTTTTCTATAATGATGCATAGCATTTAAGAAATCGCACAATTGCGATTTCTTAAATGCTAATGCAATTTTAGAAATCGTAAAAAAGATGCGACTTCTAAAATGGCATGATGCATCCCAACAAGCACTTTTGCATTCGCAAACGGCCGATTTTAAGGAATCGCACCGTCTGCGACTGCAAAAATGCTTGATGGCCTTTATGGCCCTGCGTGTGTTTTACTGAAGGGCTTAACCACCATGGCTATCTAAAGACTGGCCACAAGATGGCACTATTGCTCCATAGTAAAGCAAGTGTAATCCTACACTTCCCATCGAACGGGTAGACAGGCATAGCAGCATGGTTACGACATTCCTCATTTACTTTATGCAACTCGGGGCAGATTTACAAGCCCCTTGCGCCAGTTTTGCGTCACTTTTCCCATGTTAAAAGTGACGCAAAAGTGGCGCAAGGGGCTTGTAAATTCGCCCCCTCTTATTCAGGGGAGAATCTTGCTCCCAGAAACTACCTATCCCTGTGGCATCCGTTATTCCTAAGTGCAAGTAAGTTAGCAGCAATGGCCGACTTAAGGGTGAAGGTATGTACCCCAGATCAGCGAGTCACATCTATGTGCATCGACTGTGGTAAGGTATATGTTGTGAATAAACCTCAGAGTATGGCACAAATATTGCTTAGTGTGAGTTTTTGTTGGCAAATGGTCATCATTACCCAAGGATGCATAAGGACCCCTGCTCCTCTCCCCACAAGATCCTTTAAAGTGAAACAAAAATGTCCAGGAACCCCCAAGTGGCATCATCACAGATCCCCGTGAGGCCCCCCTCCCTGACATTCTGGCAAGAAGCCTCCTTGCCTGGTGTGTGGTGGCCCTGGCCTCAGCCATGAACCTCATCAGGCCCCCACAATGCATCTTGTATCCTAAACAACAGCCTGTGAAAAATGTACCAGTTCCAGGAGCCTTTGTTGAACTTCATATAAGGAGGGAAGGTGGACAAAGCACCCAGGGGCAGATTTACAAGCCCCTTGCGCCCCTTTTACGCCGCCGTTGCGTCAATTTTGTGATGCAGCGGCGGCGCAAAAGGTGTTCCATGGTGCGGGGTATTTACAACGTGATGCATCTGTGAGATGCGTCATGTTGTAAAGCCCTGCGCCAGAAGTAGGCGTTCCTGCTCAGGGGGGGGGGGGGCGTTCCTGCGCAGGAACGCCTCCTGAAAGAGGCTGAGTGAAATCTACAAAATTTCACTCAGTCACTTTTGGGCCCATGCTGCCTCAAAACCCTGCGCCTGCTTGAAGCAGGCGTAAGGATTGACGCAGCATTGTGAGAATAGGGTCCCCAGAGCATTGTTGGAGCTGCTTCACGCTTGCGACGCAACACCAGCAATGCGCCACTTTTATGGCACAGATGCGTGATGCATCTGTGCCGTTTTTGCCCCATGGTGTGCCGCATTGTAAATGTGGCGCATCCATGGTGGCGGAGGCATGGCGCACAATAACTGGCACTTCCCTGCTGTTATGCAGGGATGCGCCAGTTATTGTAAATCTGCCCCCCAGAGTCTTCCCTGGTGGGTCAAATGTGACAATCTTGAGAACCTGAGACCAGTGAAGGATCTCTGGAGGGAATCCAGGCATGCTTAAGTGGGCACTGAATCCAAATTCATGGTAATAAGAATCGAAACATAATGTATCTCCGATATTATTTGACACTTTGCAACATATTGGGGGCAGATCTACATCGAAGTGCTGCAGCGCGGCAACGCAAGCCATTTGGCTGCGCCACACTGTGGCACTTCTGAAGCACAGGGATGTGACATATTTACAACACTATGTCGCATCTTTTTGCTTCCCCCTCTGCTGGTGCACAAACTGCTGCCATGCGCTGGTGCAGGCACTCTTCCACCATGGTGCAAGGATGCCTGTGTCGTGGGGATATTGTTTTTGTGCAGGAAGGGGCCCCTTGCTGCACAAAAACAATTGCTATAGGCATTTTCCTCTTTCAATGCGTGCTGTAGAATGCAACACGCATTGAAAGAGGAAAAAAAGAGGATACATGAAAATATTTCTCCTCGTTGCGCCTCGCTACTCCACCCCTGGGGAGGCGTAGCATTGACACGCATTTCCAGATTCATGATTTCTTGTAAATCTGGAAATGTGTCTGGTTCCATGGGTGTTGTGTGGGAACACCCACAGCAACACCCATGGAACACCCTTTCCACGCAAAGTGCTGCATGTAAAGGGGCCATATTTACAAGGAGAGGAAAAGTCACACAGGGTGGCTTTTTCTCTCCTTGTAAATATAGAGAAGTGAAATGCGCCTCCATCACAAAAAGTGATGTACTGGTGGGGCAGGGGGCTTGTAAATATGTCCCGATGTGCCTCTGTCACTGGAAGATAATATAAATTGATTGGCCAAATCGGTTCAACTATGTTCCATGCACAATCCAAAGCATTTTATACTTTCTTTTTGTAATGATTTTTATTAATCAACAATAAAGTATTATCTTCTTCCACTGCCTCACCAGCTGAGAAAAGTAACTAGATGACACTTTCAAAGGCCTGGGTGGCAGCTCCTTGTGAATGAGAAGCGAGGAGAGTAAACTCTGCCCCTGTGGAGAACCCAGGACCTGCAGAACCCTACAGGGAGGTCTAATGAGAAAAGCTGCTTCTATGCCATGGGTCTGGGGATCAGTTAAAAGGCTCCCTTGATCATTCACCATCAGCTCAGCCTCTCTGGGTATCCTTCCATCTGAAGTTCTATCCATGCAAAGTCAACAGTGACAGGCGTAAATGCAACAGTGGCATTGTCTAAAGTGGATTGGCGAGGGAAAAGGGTTAAAGCGACCCACTTGGGCTCCAAACCACCTTCAACAATGAGGGTACCAAATCTTGTAGTCCCATAAGTTGACTGTCATATCCAGTCCTGTACCCCCTCCCCCATTTTTTGGTCTGGCTGCAGGCAATTTTAACCATCTGCCTGTGCTAATTTCAACCCACATACAACTTGCAACATGCATATTGATTTGATTTGATTTATAATTTTATAGAGCGCGCGAATGCCCGTGGGCGTCTTGGCGCTGGGTCAGAATCAGGAGACTCGGGGTCCAACCGGAATAGAACTAGCTGGCAGTAAACAGCCACGTCTTCACTTCCTTCCTAAAAGAAAGCAGAGAAGGACTGTTTTTGATAGAGATTGGGAGAAGGTTCCAGGCCTTTGCTGTTTGCAGTATGAAGCTTCTTCCTCCCCAGCTTGCGAATCTGTGTTTAGGCACCTGAAGTAGTTTCGCTTGCCCAGATCTAAGCCTACTGGTGGGCTGGTAAAGTTGAGAGCCCATTAGCTTGTTTTGAGAGCCCCTTTCAGGCACTGGTTTATAGAGAGTCGGTTGCACTTTAAAACAACCCCTGGCACTTTGTAGATTTTTACATCTTCCCTGTACCAAAACATAGAGGCCTTCATTTAGAGTTTGGTGGGTGCCTGGAGTCCGCCAGAGTGCGGAAGCCATTACCTCTGCCACCCGGGTGGACTACCACCCACCATGTTTAAAGATCTCCGCTAACCCGGTGGCAATGTCTGTGCCTTCAAAGATGCCACCCCACAAACTCACAAGGCAGGTTTTTGCTTTTGCAAAACAAAATGCTAATGACCGCGACACCCTGGTTGTTTTCTCCCGAGGTGTGTGGGTCGTTTATCTTTTATTTTGCTCAGACCAATAGGCTTTCCTTGTCAATCCAGAATAGATAAAAATACAGAAAAAATTACATCAGACCATCTGCTCTAAGTAGGGCACGGTGTGATGTACTTACACCAAACTGCTGCCACTGTAAGGTTTCCACCGGTGGAACAGCCGGCAGCAATATCATGGTCCACATGACTCTACATGGAGCAGACAGACTGACAGCTTGGCGGACGGTGTACTCTATCACATTCTGCAACCCACAATGCCTGCCCATTTCTCAAAATGGTTGTGGTATGGCCTGTTTTCTTCTGGTTGCTGTGAGGTGGGGGTAGTTGTGGCTCTGCACACATTGCATGACATTGCTCGGCATTTGAGAGCTCGCGTAAGTCTTCAATTGTGGTTTTCTGTTTACACCGGACCTGGACAAAGGCACAAGTTCTGGTCGACCACGATGGAGCGCGGGTCAGCTATAGGAACCAAGGGCCCGATTCACAGAACTAACTTAAGACAAAATCCTAAACTTACTACTTATGGTATTCACAGAAGTTAGGATTTTGTCTTAAGACAAACTTAAGACTGACTTAAGACAAAATCCTAACTTAAGTCTGTCTTAAGTCTGTCTTAAGACAAATTTAAGACAAAATCCTAACTTCTGTGAATACCAAAAGTAGTAAGTTTAGTATTTTGTCTTAAGTTAGTTCTGTGAATCGGGCCCCAAGTTAGGCCCGCTGAACAAAGTACCTTAAATTCCGGTTGTGGATGATTTCAAGGTCCTATGTCAAGGATGGGTCATGCATCAGCGGCTACGATGCAACCGTAAAAGCCTCCATGATCCCATTGTAGTCGTATCTCCCTACTATGAGGAGCAGGTTGAAGCATTTGTGGTAGGCTTCATTTTGGTTTGAAGTCCAGTTCTCATGGGGAGCACACCTTCATTTATGTCTCTTGTATAAATGATAATGGTCATAACCGAAAAACAGATACTGCCAGGGCAACATTCAAAGAGGTGCAGGTACCCTGTAAGGAGCCTCTCACATGCCACCTGCCATTTCCTTCCCTCTGCCCTCTCCGCCCTCACTCCTATCACCTCCATTTGTGCCTGTCAGATGCTTGTTTCCAGTCCAGTGAAGACATGGCTTGGCAGTTCGGGCTGGACTGTTCCCATGAGGCACATGGTCAGACTGATTTGCATATAGCCATGTCTGAACTGGGGTGGCAAAGTGAGCTAAAGAATGATGATGGATTAAACCCAGATCAGTTGACTGGGGATGAGTGTCTGAAAAGTTTCAGTGCTCCGTCCATCATCTTGTGTTTGCTTTGTTCGCCCTACGTTGGCAGTGTATGCCCAGACGTGGGTCCCTTGCTCACTTTGCCACTGGATTCAAGCTAG
Organism: Lissotriton helveticus; assembly: GCF_964261635.1. Taxonomy (NCBI): domain Eukaryota; kingdom Metazoa; phylum Chordata; class Amphibia; order Caudata; family Salamandridae; genus Lissotriton; species Lissotriton helveticus. Next base: position 48,904,807 of record NC_136072.1, on the reverse strand, counting down.
CTTGGCTGATGACAGCTGATAGCCAGAAACCGGTCCCAGGATGCTTGTTTCCGGTTCAGGGAAGTCCTGGCATGGCAGTTCGGGCTGGACTGTTCCCACGAGGCACAGGGTCGAGACTGATTTGCATATGGCTGAGTCTGAACTGGGGTGGCAGAGTGGGCTAAAGAACGATGATGGATTCAACCCAGATCTGTGACAGGGGGTGAGTGTCTGAAAAGTTTCAGTGCTCCGTCCATCATCTCCTTGTGTTTACCAGAGCGTGCAAATCCTGAAAGGAAGGGCACACAAAGTGTTGCTTTGTTTGCACCTGTACAGAGGAAGGTATTGCTGTGTTGATTTGCATGACAAGTGGGCCTGCCTGTTTCTGTGCAAGTGGCGCTGTGTCGATTTGCTTAATGTGGGCAGATGTCTATTTGTTATAGTTTCTGAGCAAGTCTTTTTCTTGTGCAATTATGCATAAGCAGAGGTTAGGCTTATTACTGCCTAAGTACTGGCTGTGGTCTGTTCAGTGTTTTTGTTTCTCTGCAAGTACAAGTTAGGGATCTTTGAAGGGACTGGAATTTGAATAGTTTGAGTGCAAGGCCAGTTTGGGCAGATTTTAATCATCTGGTTTTGGAAAAGGATGTCTTTGTTTCTGTGGAAGTGTTGGTTGTCTGTGCTGATACCCTTTTTTTACTATAATATCTGCACTGCTAAACACACTCTGGGTTTATGACTGCATGTAGTTGTTCCTCTGGAGTACAGCTGGGTGTAACTCACGTAATTCGTCAGGTAGCATAGTGACGCAGAATTACCTAAGAATTTTGTCAGTTTACACTGAATTATGTGAAAGGACTAATTCCGTGGTCAGCGCTATATGTTAATGCAAAAACGTCCCCTTGCGTCCAAAATGGAACACGAATAGCAAGCATGAGCTGCCGCTCTTGAGGTAGGATTTTTTCCCCCCAAATTACTCCTATTTGCACAAGTAGAAGTAATTGCATAATTATCAGTAATCCTGCAACAAAGAGTAGTGCAGAATTCGCTACATTACTTTGATTCACTCCGGCGTAATAGAAATTCTGCCCAGGCCTAGTCTGGAGGTACTTAGGGGCAGACTTACAAGCCCCGTGCGCCGCTTTTTACGCCACCATTGCGTCACTTTTGTGATGCAGCGGCGGCGCAAAAGATGCACCATGGTGCGGGGTATTTACAACGTGATGCATCTCCCAGATGCGTCACGTTGTAAAGCACGGCGCCAGAAGAGGCGTACCATCGTAGGAGGAGGCGTACCGGCGCAGGAACGCCTCCCAAAAGTGGCTGAGTGAAATCTACAAGATTTCACTCAGTCACTTTTGGGCCCGTGCTGCGTCAAAACCCAGCACCTGCTTGAAGTAGGCATAAGGATTGACGCAGCATTGTGTACTCCAGCAATGCGCCGCTTTTACGGCACAGATGTGTGACGCATCTGCACTGTTTTTTGCCCCATGCTGCGCCGCATTGTAAATGCGGCGCATCAAGGGTGGCGGAGCCGTGGCGCACAATTACTGGCGCATCCCTGCTAATATGCAGGGATGCGCCAGTAATTGTACATCTGCCCCTCAGTGTCTGTGTTGTTTTGTACTGAATCATCATCTTAGGCACCATTTTACTTTTGTAGTAAACAGCATAGCGCTGAGTATAAATGCATTTTTGAAAACAATCTGCAATAACTAGTTCTCTAACTAAATGCCAGACTTGAACATTTTCCTTACCAAGGGATTTCAGACTATGGACCAAGCTATTAATCATAGATTTCCAGGTGCATACTGACTGCTCGACCTTTATAATCCAGCGCACTGTGGGCAACACATCCGCAGGGGATAGCTAAGTAGAACGGACATCTGCACCGGTATGTGCATTTTTTCGATACATCCACGCTTCCTCTGTAGAAGAAACACGACAACTCCGATCTTTTGTAGGGTCACGTTCACCTGTGTTTCCAGGGTGGGGGTATTCATACACAACATTACGAAGACCCGAAAGGCCCATTTTTTAGGTATACCTAGCAGCTCTCCTTAGTGCCCCTTACAGTGAAACTCCCGTCAGGCGCGCAACTCCCATTGGACTCAAAGGCCTTCAGCACCACCCCCCGCCCACCCCCCCCTGTCGTGTCTGGCAGCCCGGGATGAGACAGCTTCCTGGGCACACACACAGTTGCACCCGAGCACTTCACAGGTCTTTAAAAGACAATTTGCATGTTATTGAGGCCTTACTGTTGTTTTACCCCTTTTAACCCGTTGGCTGCCTCCGCTTTTTTGAGGCAGTGCGGCCGTTTTAAAAAACGGGCGCGGTCGCGTCGGCCATTGGCCGACGGCAGCACCAGCGAGGTAGTGCTGCTGTCGGCCAATGGCCGACGGCAGCAGCCAACGGGTTAAGAGCACCTGCAGCTCCACTTTGCATGTTCCTTAAAGATTCAGCCCCCCCGAAAAAGTTTCTTAGCCCCCCCCCCCCGAAATTTGGCTCTATTTGCGCCTCTGACTCCTGTGTTCCATTACCATTAATTAACGTACACCTTCCACTGAGGGAATACCTGCAAGTTAGCAGATTTTCCCCTATAGGTTTGAATTCCGATCTAAAACTCATCTTTTCGTCGCCATAATGGTTTGTAGAGTATGTTGGAAATGTATCAATTCTCTTCGAATCCTGCAGATGGCGACGTAGCACCAGCAATAATGCAGGTTGCCCTTAACTAAACGTTTCTGCACTGCTGAGTACTGCACAGCCTCAGTAACCCTGAAGGGAGTTGGCGGATGATGTTCTTTCAAATAGGTGACTTCTAAATACACATCGAATTGCAGAAAAGGCAGTGGCGTAGCAAGGGTGCCATGTCCTCCAGGGCAAGACTTGAAGATGGCCCGCTAGCGGCGGAGTAGACAGTGAATACCGCATTAGCTGCCAAGGTTTTAGATTGCCATGTGTGACATTTTCATAATTTCAGGGTAATTATGAGTGACATTTAAAAGACTGTAAGTGACACTTTCTCGGGAGCAAAATCAAGCAATGAAGAGGAGGAAAACATATAAATATCAGAAATTGCACCCATATGAGGAGAGAGGAGTTGGCCTGACAGCTGGGGCTGTCGACCTTGAATCTGGGGAACTGGGTTCGAGTTTTGGCAAGGACGCTCAACATCCTGTGATTCTGGGCAAATCACTTAATCTCCTTGTGCCCGACAAAACAAGCATTGGCATAGCCAATAGGTCTCGCTTTTGGGTCTTTATAAGTGTTTAGTTATGTAGAACAATATCATTACTGCAACAATATTAACTGTTGCATGGCTAAACACTTAGAAGGTCCCAAAGGCGAGACCTATTGGCTATGCGTACTATGCATACACTATGTGTACTCTAATAAAAAGCAATATTAATTTCTATATTTCTAAGTTCAAGTGGTGTCCGCAATCTTCAATTGATAATGAAAAGACAAAGAAAATAGCACCTGCGTCATTCCACTGGCATGCACAAGCATTATAATGCATGTACAAACCAGCCGAGTGACACAACTGGTTGCACCATTGTGCCTTTTTTCCATTTTTTTAACCGCTATTACACAGCATTGTGAAAAATACATTTTGCTTTCCCCCCTGAAGCTGCACATTGTACAATGTTGCAAAAAGCCATTGGCAAAGCCAACAGATCACAGAAGGGAGACCTATTAGCTTTGCCAATGCATGTTTTTGTATTTTTTTTTTATAAATGAAGGCTCAGTAGAAAGGCAGTCAGGCTGTTTTACATCTTATCACGTAAACTAGTAGGTGGTCGGAGGGACGGGACAGGGGTTAATAAGATAAGCTGGGTGACCAGGGGTTGAAACAATTATGGTAGTAGTACAGTAAGAAAGGTCAAGTTGGAAATGAGGACTAAATACAGAGGGTCAGTCAGAGAGGGTGGGTATATGTCAGTGATTATTTGGGGGTGGGCACAAGAAAAAGTGAGTGACCAGTGTGTGTTGTGTTCTAGGTTTTAAAGATTGGCTCACCAACGCAGAAAAATAAAAGTAAATTAGATTTCTAAATACGGCGATGTCTACAAAAGCTCCGATCTACCTCAAGCGGGGGAGCTGCAAAAGCAAGAAGAAAAAGCTGCGGGACATTCTGTCCTCTGACATGATCAGCCCTCCTCTGGGGGCCTTCCGGCACACCATCCATACTGGAAGTGGGGGGAGAGAACGAAATGTTTGGCGACATCTCCTTCCTGCAAGGAAAGTTTCATTTGCTGCCACGGACGCAGGGGAACCGCGGGGCGCATAGAAGCAGTCAGTATGAGGTGCCATTTGAGTTTTCATGGACTGCTACCATAGCTGGTCATGAGCAGCGACTGGTGGAAAACTTGTCCCCTCCCCTAAACAAGGGAGAGTATAAACGGAGTTGTGCGCACGCAGCCGCGAAAGTGATTGCGATTAAGCGCGCAGCGTGCATGTGCGCTTAATGAGCATGAGGAAAGCCATATGGACCTCTGCTCATAAGCGTGCGCCTGCGCATATGCACGCAAGCTACAGGCCGACGGTAGCATTTTTTAAGCGCCCTTACTTAAAGTCTCGCTAGACCAGCGCAAGCGCTGGGTCAGGCGAGACCTAAAAATGAATGTGTCCTCATGTAACGCAACTAAGGGTTCTGTAAAGCGCTCTGATACCCGATAACTTCGGGTCAAGTTCGCACTATATAAAACTCTGTAAAAAAAAAAAATATATATATATATGAGCAACAAGACACTCTAAGACCTTAATTGCTGCAGAGTGCCAGAAATGGAAAGGCGCTAACCTGGTGCAGTTGTAACCTAAAGTGGCATGTGAGGAGCTCCGTGGAACTGACTGGTGATTGCTTGCCTATGGTGCAATTAGAGGAGGACTCCGAACAGCAGAAAGCTGCCATTTAGAGGTGGTAGGTAATGGGACACCCACCAAAAACTGAAGGCTATATAATCTGTCTTCCGCTCAGCAGCACCCAGTCCCACCCCATCTCATTCAGAGGTTGGGTACATCTGTGTGTTCGATGCTGAATCAACAGCAGCTCCACCATCATAGAAGCCTTGCGGGAGGGGTGTGGGACGTCAGCTGCTGCAATTTGGTATGGCATTACGTAAGAAGGCCAACCAAACCTGCTGTGTTTTTTTTCCTGTATTCACGATGCAGAACATGGTGGTGCTGGTCATGGAAAAATGATCAATGGCTGACTTTGGCACTGGGAGCCAGGTTCGAGTGTCGGCGAAGCCGGCTCAACATTCTGTGATTCTGGGCAAATCAGTTAATTTCCACATGCCTGCCAAATAATAAATGCATCCTTGTAATGTAACTGTGGTAAAAGTAAAGCCCTCCAATACCATCGGGCCGCGTTCACGCTATATAAAACACTGCAGAAGAAAGCACGCCCTGGGCGAAAAGCCCCAGTGTGTTTGGAAAACTAGCTGAATAGTGTCAACTAAATTAGGCCCTGCCTGAAACCGCCTTCGCTCTGGGGGTCTCGTGAAAAAGCCAACTGAATCTCCACCGTGACCGCCCCGGCGCAGTAGTTTGGGGAACACTGAAAAAGTCAATTAAAGTACTCACGTCGTTTGATAGATGAAGTCTAAGTTGGGGTTGTATGTCAATACAATGCGGTGTTTACACCGCACTACCATTACAACGCTGGTTTTACAACGCAAGTCGTTACCACGACTTGCGCTGTAGGGTGCTGGACTTAGGAATAGTAAGATTTACTATTCCGACACCAGCCTACGTACAGTAGGGAAGGTGTTGGAATAGTAAATCTACTATTCCTTAGCCTAGAGCGCCCTCCAGCGCAAGTCGTGGTAATGACTTGCGTTGTAAAACCAGCATTGTAATGGTAGTGCGGTGTAAACACTGCGTTGTAATGGATGTTCCCCCTAAGTTGGGCACGTGGCTGCAGGGTCAGGGGTGACAGGTCCTTGACACTCCAGTAGCTTGTCAGCTCGGTAGCTGAAGTCTAAATGAGGCAGTAATTGCTTTATTATTTAGAAATGGTCAAGTCAGCTGCTATAATTTCGGCGAGGGGTAAATTAAAAGCTGAGCTACAGGCACAGCGAAGGCCGGGTTGGTGCCCGGTGCCTGCAGCAGCGTTGCAAATGGCGCCATCATTCAATTTGCAGCAGCACCAGCAAAACGAGCAGCACGGACGCACACGTTCCTCAAAACTCCCACTTCCGGTAGCAGGATGTGACGTTTTTAACAGGGGTGTAACATGATGGGACTTAGGGAGTTTATAAATGAGTCGGGCTGCTTGATTTTGAATGAGTTGGAGGCGCCGAAGATCATAGGCAGGGGCACCAGTGTACAAAATATTGCCATAGTCAAGGCGTGACATGACCATGGCCAGAAGAATAAGTTTAAGAGCAGAGAAAGAAAAGAAACGGGAGATCCTACGTATTGTACGGAGGGTCAAGAAACAGGAAGAGACCACAATGCTAATCTGGGAATGCATTCTAAGATTGCTATTAAGTTTGATCCCTAGTGTTTTAACAGAGGGGGGAGGTGAAGGGGAAGTGCCCAGGGAAGGAGGCCAAAAAAGGGGGGTCCAGGGACTGGAGCTGCCACCTGTTGCAGTTAATCCAGTCCCTGATAAAAATCATAATGGATTAAAAGTTGTGAATGGACGCAGGGGCAAGGGAAAGGTTGAAGATCAGCTGGAGATCATCGGCATAATTAAATACCGTGACCTCCATCTGCTGTAACGCAAAAATAAGAGGGAAAATATAAAGGTTGAATAAGAGGGGGGAGAGAGAAGAACCCTGTGGAACCCCACAGTAAACGTTGCATGGGGACGCGGAGAAGTCAGGCAACTGGACTGCCTGAGTACGATTCCTCAGGAAGGAGAAAAGCCAGGCCAGGGCAGGTCCCCTAATGCCGGCTGCCTCGACACGGCCGAGAAGGATGGAATGGTCAACCGTGTCAAAGGCGGCGGACAAATAGAGGAGAACCAGCGCCTGGGGCAAGTTGACATCCGCCCCCACCTCTGAGCTCGTCCAAAACGGAGAGAACTACAGATTCGGTGGAATGTGAAGGGCGGAAGCCAGCCTTGCGGGGGGCTAAGAAGCAGCTCTCCTCAATAAAGGTGGTGAGGGCTTTGGAGACATGGCATTCTAAGATCTTTCCCAAAAAGGGAAGGAGGGAAATGGGACGATAATTAGAAAGGGAAGTGGGATCAGCGCCAGGTTTCTTCAGAATAGGAATTATTGTAGCTGATTTGTGAAGGTCAGGGACAATACCCTGCATGAGAGAATTATTAAGGAAGGTTAAGGGGGGCAGGGGACAGACAGAAAAGATCTCTCTCAATATGTGTGCCGGACAGATGTCAGAGGGGGATCCTGATTTGACCCTGGCAAGCAGAGTCAGAAAGGTTTCCTTAGAGATCATTTGTAGTAGATCTAGGGAGAGCGGGTTAAGCGGGGGTTGGGGATTTAAGAAGGAAGGGGAAGGCAGTGGAATGTTCGACTTAATGATAGCAATTTTCTCAATAAAGTAGTCATTGAGAGAATCGCAGAGGGATTGGGAAGGGATTGATTTGAGTGTGGCTCTGTCTGAAGAGGCTAGCTCATGAACTATGGAAATAATATCCTTAGGTTTATTTTCGGCGAGGAGGAAAAGTATTCGGATTTAGCATGAAGGATAGCTCTTTTGTATTCGTAGAGGAGAGAGGTGTACTGTAATTTTAGGGCAGGATAATATTCGCGTCTCCAAGCGTGCTCCGCCTGCCGTAATGTGAGTTTTTTTGTGTTTAAGCTCGGTATTAAACCATCTATTTGCATCATGGGCGCGTCTAGTCCTGACGCGTCTAAGAGGGGCCCCTTGATCGCACACTGCAGAGAGCCATTTGTTGATGGTAACTGCTTGGGAGGAGGGGGAAAGTCCTGCAAAATTAGGAAGTGAGGCTGAGAGGGAGGAGCAGAGTGTAGCTGAATCTACATGATTCCATTTGCGTGCCCAGGTATTACTGGGGAGAGGAGGTTTCCTAACTAGACTTTGGTTGAGGGAAAAAGAAACAAAGGAGTGATCAGACCAGGAGCAGGGAGTAACCAAAGGGGGAGAAATAGGAGTATTAATTGACCAGACCTGGTCTAAAATATGGCCATGGACATGAGTAGGAGTGTGAATATGTGAGGAAAAATTTAGATTAAGAGGCAGTTCTGTGAATTTTTTGGACGTAGAGTCCTCAAGAGGGTTGGTAGGCCAGAAATTAAAATCGCCAAGTACCAAGACAGAAGAGTTATTCACTACTAAGGTCGCCAACAGTTGCTGGACTGCAGGGATAAAATGCGACATTTGCTGTGGTGGGCGGTAAATAAGTGCACAGGTGAGAACCTGAAAAGAAACAGATCGGGCAACCAGAAAGTCAAGTCAAGTCAAGTCAAAGATGCTTTATTCGGTATGTAAAAATACAACCATATAGCAACAGACATAGTAAACATCAATAAAAATTACACTATTCTAGAACATGCTTCCACTAAAATGTATTCACAATGTATCAGGATAAAACGCAAAAAACCCTGTACAATTATTTCTGTATGTGATATACAATAGCAGCATTTGTAGAACATAAACGCTATACCATTCTAAGAATGCATAGATTATAATAGCAGCAATTATACGGCCTTCAATTATGTGCAAATATGCTGATAAAGTGCAAAATGTCAGTACCGTATCAATGTATGTGCAAATTAGCCTGATGAAAAGCAAGGTTCAATAGCAACCTTCCTAAAGTGCAATATGCATTTAGCAGCACTTCGTCTAACTATATACAATTAAAATAAAACAAAGTGCAAGTGCTATACCATTCTAACAGTGCATATTTATACAATAGCAGCAATTTATACAGCATTCATGTATGTGCAAATTAGCATGATAAAGTGCAAAGTTTCAACAACATCTTCCCCAAAGTGCACAATACATTTAGCAGCTAAAGAAATTCATACAATAATTGATTTTCTTACGGAGATACATTTTAAAATATAAGTGGCCACATAAAAACATACGTCTGGGGTCTCTAGATTAAACATTAATTGCATCGCTGTTTGTATACCACGCGTATTGTATTTTAAAAAGATGGGTTTCAAATAACATTTTCTAAAAGAGGTATAAAAGTTACAGGATAGCATAAAATGACACGTACTCTGTTTAGATTTACCGTCACAAGGACACAAACAAGTGCCGGGTTTTTTGGCCACAGGAAAAGCCACTAGGTGTTGCACAATTCCTAGGCGGAGACGGGTCAATACAAATCGATGGGAATTAATACTAACTATTGCAAGGTAAGATTGAAAGCCTTCATTGATGTTGTATTGCTGGTAGAAGTTGAAAGTACTTTGTTTTGCATATCTTTCCATTCTAATCCCAGCTGTATATTTAAGAAATGAGACTTTCAACTCCCGCTTCGATAGTGTAGAACCTATTGTTGGGTCTTTAAAAATGTTCAAACCATACAATGTTTTGTACCAGTGCTGTATATGACTCAGCCAAGGGATATTCGATCGATGGTCAAGTTTAATACAGTCGGTTATTACATCCTGCGTAAACTTAGTCTCCTCCTTTGCCCAAATTGAACGCCATAAGGACAGAGGACGGAGAACGATTAAATCATTAACATGGTTCATATCTAGTTCCCTATGTATTAACTCAGTTGAAGCCGTAGCCGGGGCACTGATTAATCGTTTTAAAAACACATTCTCCTTGCCCTGAACCAATTTGGCACTCTGTGCATCATACCCCCAAACCCCGGCCCCATATATGGCTGATGAAATACATCTTGCATTAAATATGGTTAACATTTCGTAGATTCTGCGATCCCCTAATTTGGCTGTAAATCTAAAGATACAGCTTGTGTTCCTGACCATTTTAAAAAGAACACTTTTTTGTTCATTTACCCATCTCCCGTCTCCTAAAAAGGTGATGCCTAAATAACAAAAACTACTAACAGATTCTAATCTCTCCCCTTCTAAAAAAAAGGGCTTGCATTTTCTTGGTCTCTTACCGCACACCATTGTAACCGTCTTCCCTTTATTAATTTTCAATTTCCTACTTTCGATAAATACGTGGAATTGATTAATTAAATGTTGCAGTCCATTATGGGTCCTAGAAAGGAGTACCGCGTCGTCCGCGTATAAGAGGACTGGGATCGGGTTACCATTAATGATGGGTGCATCTGCATTAGTCTGTCTTAAAATTTCATCAACCTGATTTATAAAGAGAGAAAACAGTAGAGGGGCAAGTACGCATCCTTGTCGGATACCTCTCCTAACTTTAAAAAAAGAGGTGCACTCACCATCTGTTCCAAACCTAACTTTACTGGATAAATTACTGTACAGACGGGCAAGCAGATGGATAATTTCAATAGGGGCACCCAATGCCAATAGAGTAGGCCAGAGTAGTGCGTGTTCTACCAGATCGAATGCTGAACTCAAGTCGGCAAAGCACAGGTAGAGATTACCAGCTTTGGCTTTGGTATACTTGCCGACTATGAGTTCCAGGTTCACGCACTGCTCCATTGTACCCATTCCCCTGCGGAACCCATACTGGACTGGGGACAAGATGTTTTTTTCCTCAGCGCAGGCTTCCAGTCTCACTAGTAGGGCTCGACTAAGGATTTTAACTGTCGAGTCCAGAAGTGAGATTGGACGATAATTTCAAGCCTCCGACCTAGATCCTTTTTTATAGAGGGGTACAATGATTGACTGTCCCCATGTCAGTGATAAGCTATCTTCCACCGCAGCATTAAAATAACGTGTTAAAATTGGGGCCCATAGGGTCATTTCGTGTTTGTAGAAATCCATGGGTACCCCATCAGGCCCAGGTGCTTTACCCCCCTTACTGTTTTTTTAATTGCCTCTGTGACTTCATCCAGAGTTAAAAACAGCTGCATTTTCTGCCATTTAAAACATGATACTGTGTCTATATTAAGAGTAGACCCATCTGAATTCAAATCAGAGTTAAAAATCTCCGAAAAATGAGCGATCCATGCAAGGCAGCTAACATGGGAACTGACTTCAGGAGTATTATCATTCTTTAGGAAGGGGCCGTTGATAGTTTCCCAGAAAAGTTTATGATTTTTTGTTACAGCGGCCATGTCAAGTTTATTCCAGGCATCATTTTGCAACTCCTTTTTCCTGGTTGCTAGAGCCAATTTATAATTAGTTCGTACTTCTCTAACTCTTTCTTTGTCTCTTGGTTTATCATCAAGGACTTTTTTTTAGCTTTTTTAGAGTCTGTGCACAATGTTTATCAAACCACACAGTTTTATTTCTTTTAGGCTTACTGTTTCTTATTACCAAGGAATTTTCGACAGTACATGTAATTTTCAAAAAGTTAGAGAGTACGGTGGGCGCTATCACTTTTGATGCTAGGCAGTAATCAACCTCTCTAATACATTTAAAAATTATATCCTTCGTTAATTTATTAGGGTCTATTTTAATCCATTTGATTCTCATGCCATTTGGTCTCACAGCAGTGATCCCTTGGACAGGCCTGCCATGCACAATTGTTTTTGGTCCCCAACCCATTAACTCCACTGAGATGCTATTGTGGTCACTCACAGGCTGCTCTATTACCCAAACATTGGAGTAAACGGAGCCATTAGACACCAAAATATGATCAATATTCGAGTTGGCATCTCTCCCCCTAAATGTCGGGCACTTTTCATTGTTTTTATTCTTTGTGCATTCAAGCAGCTCCAGATTTAATTTGGCTATCAAGTTATTCAGTGCGCTGCCATAATTACTGTGCGGAAAATGATTAACAAAGGCACTGTCACCCCCCCGCATGCTCTTCATGATGTCCACAAATCCCCTTCGGGCGTGACTACAAGCTTGGATGTTAAAATCTCCTGTCCAGAGTATTGCAAAACTATTTTTTGATAGTGCAATTGCCGCTTCAATTGCACACTCGAAATCTGGAACGATCTTATCCCGGTTGGGACCCACAATATTATTATAAAAGTTCACAATAATTAAATCCTGCCATGACTGTGTGTTAGACGCAGGACTGACGCATGCTGACACACTACTGTATGTCCCCCAACATTAAATTCCGTTAATTTTGTGGAAACCAGAGTCAGTAGGCCGCCCTTTGCTCTACCAGCCTTAGATGCTACTGCTGCCACGCTGTAGGAGGTGTAACCTTCAACTTGTATTAGTTCTCTATGCCACGTCTCTTGTAAGCATATTATATCGTAACCACATGTAATAAAATTGTCCCAGAACGGGGTACATAATTTTGCAGCAATTCCCGCTACGTTCCAGGTAGTAATTATAAGGGAGTCAGCATGACTGCCTCCTGTACCCTCAGGGTGGATAGGCAAGGTTGATGTTTCTAGACTTACTGTCGTATTAATCTCATGCCTAACATTAACATTTGTCACAATTACATCATTATCTATGCATGACTCATTGCTAAACAAAATTAGATTTGGCTCAGTTACAGCTTTTACACAGCTTTGGTCCTCCAACTCTTTTTCCATAATTACTGTATCACCCACTGCAGCACTTTCGGGGTGAGGGGCCATAGATGAGACATTCAGTCAGTCATTCTCCTCAAGTGAGTTGAACAACTGGAATCTGTTGGAAGTTGGGACCAGAAAGTTGTCATATATATTAAGCAGTAAAGGAGGAGGAATGGGGGCAGCATTAGGGCGATTGATAAGAGCAGCTCTTGGATGCTGGAAGGTATGTATAGTAATTTGTCTTCCTGGCTGATTCCCATAGAAATAATCAAGTGGGAACAGCGTGGTGTTATATTCGTGATTCGATGGCATGGGTGCATGTAAAATCGAATCTCTCGCCCATTCAGTAGTCCTAAAATTTATAATTATACAGTCCCCATTTATCTCCTTTTTATTTGGTCCCACCCAACCTACCCTCTGTGTAGTTATAATCTCACCAGCCCCTCGTAATGGGAAACCACAGTTTTTCACCAACCAATGCAGGGTTTTATTTTTTAAGGTTTCCTGATTTTCAAATTGGGTGGGTAACAATTTGGGGACATTCGCGAGAATCGCTACATATGGTCTACATTCTGGTGGTAAGTTAATTGTGGCTGGGATGATGTTATTAGTATAGCGCCTTGATACTGGTAAGTTCTTATTGTTATGGGCGAGGTCGCTGATGTTCCTCTGACCCCCAGCAGCTTTCTGCCCATCTATTATATTAGGGGCGGTGGTTGCTGGCCTATGCATTCCACTTACAGATGTTACCGAATTCACCACCGTAGTGGACACACTTGGAATTCGAGTTGCTGTACTTGATGTGTTTTTGCTCAGTCTCCCAGAAAGTACATTAGTTGAGAGGGATCTGGCTTGCGTGCCCAGATGTTCTAGGACATCCAAGTTGGCTATACCTAGTTTTTCTAGGTTCTCTACTTTTTTACTTAAGATTTCTAGAGATTCCATCACTGGTGCAATGTAGGATTTTACCGTTTTGTCCAGATATGCTACAAGTACCTCGACATTAGTTGGAATTAGTATTTCCTTTGAGTGTGTATCCTTTAGGTGTGTACCTCCGCTACACTGGTGTATCTCACCCTCCCTCTCATATGTTACTGGGGTTTGTACTGCTCTCTTCTTTTTCCTTCTATATGTTTTACCCTGCCTATTGATTATCAACCTTTTCCTGCTTTGGGTAGATTTCCTTTTAAGCGGGGCAGAACCACAATCGATTTCACTACTTAACAGACTGATGCCACTAGTTTGTGCAATTGAGATAATGCCATTAGTATCACAACCATCCAGTTCCCCTATATCAATAGGCACATCAATCTGCGTTAGGGGCTGCGGTGTTACACTAGCTGACAGGTCAGGTGTTATTGACAATCTGCTCTCCCTAACGCAGAACACAGTCGGTTCTAAAGGTTGTGGTACGTCAGGATGGATTGGATCATACCTTGGCAAACCTGCAAAAGATTGTAACAAAAGAGAGTCATGTGATATCGTTATTTCATTTGTAACGCTAACATGTGTATTGGTAACTTTTGGCGATTGAGTTATTAAACACATACTAGCTGGTAGAGAGAGTCTCCTTTCATTGTTTTCAATAGCGTTAACAACAACCCCAATTGTTTGTTGCAACATTCTGTCAATTGCAGTTAGGGTAGGTAAAGGAGTTGGCACCAGTGTTTGTTTTCTTGTAGCGGAACGTGTATGCATAGGTGTTTTTTTTACCACCGCTCTACTTTTACTTTTACCCTCCATCAGGACTGTAAAAAGCCGTTAATCTTTATAGTTAAGCTCGGTATGGGATTACCTTAATTGTGCAAGAGATAGCGAAGCCAAGAGCGGTAGCCCGGCCCGGTCTCCTGCGGTCTCTGAGGGCCTCAGAGGGCCCGCCCTTTGCCCGGGCTTAGCCCGGCGCGTCCCGCGCGCGTCCTCGCGGGACGAGGAAGTAGGCGCAGCTTTATGCGCCTCCTGGCGCTGAAAGGTGATGATGGGGGAGGCGACCTTTGCTTGGAGGCTGCTGGGAGCTGTAGTTCTCTGGGTCTCCCGACCGGCGGAGCCAAGCCCGGCCAGTCGGAAGTGCTGGAAGATGACACGCGGCGGAGCAAAGCCCAGCCGCCACACAGCCACGGAAAACAAACAGCACACCACAGCGGGACCTCAGCAGGACAAGAGGTGAGCTCCTAGCGTGATAGCCCTCCCAGAGACTGCCACTCGGTCCTCGGCAGTAGGCGCAGCTTTATGCGCCTCCTGGCGCTGAAAGGTGATGATGGGGGAGGCGACCTTTGCTTGGAGGCTGCTGGGAGCTGTAGTTCTCTGGGTCTCCCGACCGGCGGAGCCAAGCCCGGCCAGTCGGAAGTGCTGGAAGATGACACGCGGCGGAGCAAAGCCCAGCCGCCACACAGCCACGGAAAACAAACAGCACACCACAGCGGGACCTCAGCAGAACAAGAGGTGAGCTCCTAGCGTGATAGCCCTCCCAGAGACTGCCACTCGGTCCTCGGCAGTAGGCGCAGCTTTATGCGCCTCCTGGCGCTGAAAGGTGATGATGGGGGAGGCGACCTTTGCTTGGAGGCTGCTGGGAGCTGTAGTTCTCTGGGTCTCCCGACCGGCGGAGCCAAGCCCGGCCAGTAGGAAGTGCTGGAAGATGACACGCGGCGGAGCAAAGCCCAGCGGCCACACAGCCACGGAAAACAAACAGCACACCACAGCGGGACCTCAGCAGGACAAGAGGTGAGCTCCTAGCGTGATAGCCCTCCTAGAGACTGCCACCAGTCAGAAAGTCAACCGCCATAATGGAGGGAAATGATAACAATTGGAATTGAAGATTGGAACGAACAATCAAGGCTACCCCGCCTCCGACCTTCCCCGCGGGCCGATTGGCGCGCATAGCGTAGTAGGAGGAGGGGAGAGCCGCTAGGACGTTAGGCAGGGAGTCGGGGAAGAAGCAGGTTTCTGTAAGAAACAGAAGGTCTGGTTTATGTGTATCCCGAAAAATAAAAAGTTAAATGTAATGCTTAACTGCAGACCGAGTGTTGAGAAGAAAGGCTGAAATTGCAGGGGCGGGGCAAGGGGGTGAGAGAAGCCCCAAAGAGGTGGTTGGAAGGGGGACCGCTAATGGTTTTTTAGGGGGAAGAGAGGAGATAGGAATAGATTGACATAAGCCAAGTTCGGTAATATGAGCAAGAGAGGAGGCAGTTAGAGGCCAGGAACCTTGACAACAGCAGAGTTGCTCGGAAGAGTATGTTAAAAAACGGGTATAGTGGGGTGCCCCTAGCCCCGGCCGGCCGCGGACGCGCGCAGACGGGCTTGCATTTGGCGAGCCCGCTGCGCGCGTCTGCTTCGCGTGCGCATGGGGCGTCCCTTAAGTAGGTCTCTAGCGCAGCTGAGACACAAGTCAAAACAGATGTGCTTGACAATGCATTTCAGTGTGGTAATGCAGATTAACCGACTGAAGCTCGTTTGTGTAACGCTTGATGTGTGGTACTTGGCAGGACTACCTTAATCAGGGGCTATTGGGCCCCTCAGTCCTCGTAGTCAACGCTCCTGCTGCACCACTGGCAGCTGCACCTCAGAGCAAAGGAGCCTGACTCGCTCCAAGAGGCAAGTGTGTTTAGTAATCTTGCTCCAGTAGAAATGCAGCCAAACTACCTTGGCAAAGCAACTGTAGCATAAATAATACCAGAGACCTCAGCGATCCAACCCCAGCATGAGCAACAGACGCGGATCTCGAGTTCCAACTCCAGGCCTTAAGGAGACCCGCAACCTCAGCGATCTTACTCCAGGCTTAAAGAAGACTCGCAACCTCAGCGATCTTACTCCAGGCTTAAAGAAGACTCGCAACCTCAGCGATCTTACTCGAGTCTTAAAGAAGACACACAGCCTCAGCGACCTTACTCGAGGCCTTAAGGAGAGCCAACTCAAAGCGGCCTCAGACTTCAACAGTCCAACTCTAGCATGAGCGCCACCTGCAGGCCTCGAGATCCATGCCCCATATAAAGGAGACCCGCAACCTCAGTGATCTTACTCCCAGTGGCGGCTGGTGACATTTGAAAATGGTGAGACGCAAAATTATTGCCGTACTGCACTGTGGCGAGCTAGCATAGTGAACGAACCTAAACAACCTACGGGGGCTCAGGGGTTTTCCCCTCGAGAATTTTTTTTTAAAGAGTTGACAAATGGTGCATTTTCAAGCACATTTGAGAAAGCATGAAGGTTAATAAAGCAATTGTGAAAGTGCAATTATTACATTAATAAAAATTAATAAAGCGATGTCATATAACAACATAGGTAGCTATTTAAAACTGCAAAAAAAGGGTCCTACTGTCCCATTCAGAGTACAATAGTGCTGGAGTGCCATATTGCCTCATTCAAAGCACAGCAACGCTTGAGTGTTATACTGTCCCCTTCAACACACTGTAGCACTGGAATGCCCTAGAGTCCCAATCAAAGTCCACTAGCATCAGAGCTCTCAACTGTCCCATTCAAAGCACTTTAGCCATGGAGGGCCCCACTGTCCCACTGAAAGTACAGTTGCACTGATGAGTAGCGCCTTACTTTCTGATTCAAATCAGAGTAGCGCTGGAAAATTCAACTGTTCTACTCAATTCGTTATAGCCCTGGAGTGCCCTTCCACCCTATTCGAAGCACAGTTGCACTGGAGTCGTCTACAGTTCAATTCAATTACAGCAACCCTGGAGTGTCCTACTGCCTCCTTCAAAACGCAGTAGCTCTGGGGTGCCCTACTGTCCCTCCAAAAGTACAACTGCACTGGTGAGAATTGCCCTACTGTCCCATTCAAAGCAAAGTAGCACTGGAGTGCCTACCTGCCCCACTGAAAGTACAAAAGCACTAATGAGAAATGCCCTTCTGTCTCATGCAAAGCTCTGTAGCGCTGGGAAGTCCTTCAGTTCTTTTCAAAGCACAGTAACGCAGGTGTGCACTAATTTCATATTCAAAGCCCACTACCCTGATAAAGGAGCTCAAACCACTACAGTGTGTCTCTGGAGTGCTACGGATAGCTGCATTTTTCTTTCAACCTGTTTACCGCGGAGAACATTCCACCGCGGTGCGGGTGTTCGACGGAGTGGGCGGGCCCGCGTCGGCCAACGGTTGTGCGCAGCACCTAGCAGGTAGTGCTTGTGTCGGCTAACGCGAGCACTGAAGGGGTTAATTTGAATGCCATTACAATAGCAGTGCTACCGATGCCTCTTTTCATTATGATAGGGCCTTCTGTCATTCCATATTGATCCACAATTACAAGGTAGGTGCCCAACAGCACTCGGTGGCAATGAAGATGGCAGCTTTATTGAAAGGAAGAGTTTTCCATATAGCATTGCTGAAAATGTTGCATATCACGGTTCATCTGAATTAACACGTGGTTTGAGGTACGAAAATGAGATGGAGTTAGTTTTACCTAAAAAGTGGGAGCGTAGCAGCAAGATTGTTATCGGTGGCAACGGTGCTGCTGTTAATAGGCCTTCAGGTGACTTTCACTTTTGAGATGAGTACGGGTGGGAAGCTTCCGGAAGTATTGTTTTGTATAGTTTACCCATAGGGCCCGATTCACAGAACTAACTTAAGACAAAATCCTAACCTTACTACTTTTGGTATTCACAGAAGTTAGGATTTTGTCTTAAGTTAGTTCTGTGAATCGGGCCCTATGTGATTACTTTTAGGAGATATTTAAAAGAAGAAATAGTAAATAAAAATAATTTCTCCTCAGGTCACACACAACATTCTAATTTGTTAAAAGTACATTTGTCATCCAGGACGTTGCACCATATACAAGTGGATCTGGAAGGCAGCCTGACTGAGCCGGCCCCCATCCAGTCTAAACTCTATAGCAGATTGCCTCACCCAGACTGAGAAATACACATGGGGACATGTGCGAGCTGGTCATTGACGTGATTGGCGGAGGCAAGCGAGGATCACCTTAAGTTAGCAGCCAAAGCTGAAATTACAAATGACCTCTATGCCCATACCGAAAACAACCCTGCCCTGCTTTCACTGCTACAGTGATAACAACTCCGATACATGGGGGACATATTTCCGAACCAAAAATCAATTCCATTAAAGGAATTTATAGCTCAAACACATTCCCCTACACTGGACATTCTAGGGTATCATATAATCTCATACACGCAATAATGCGATTAATCGCAACATTTCCAGAAGCAAGTCAGACTGTGGTCTGCTATTTTACTTGTTAGAGAAACCAACCCCTAAACCTCTTATAATTCGTATTTATATTATAACTAAAGCTCCCGGTTTCCGTTTTTACAGATAAATACAGACAGAAAACTATGTGTTTTCTGTCTGCATTTATCTTTAAAAGTGGATAAATACAGAAAATTGTGCTTCTTTTAAGTGACTCTCCATGCTTTCTTTCATGAATTATAGGCCAGCAACTGAGCAAATGGACAGCATGGGAAATTGAAAAACAGGATGAAATATCTTTAAATAACGGAATATGTTAACATATACTTATGGTATAGTGCTAATATCTAACAGTGTATGTATTGTGTAATATTTGGCAGCTTACATAGCTAAAACACGACAGACATCAAAGTATGAGTGTGCGTCTGTCAGTTAAATGGATATGGAAATGTAGTTTTACAACTTTATTTATACGCAAACACAAAATAAATATAGATAAGTACAGATAAAATGGCCTAAAAATAAATATGGATAAATCCGGACGGAAATGGCCAAAAAATAAATACTATAAAACCGGGAGCCCTAATTATAACATACTGGCCTGCGCAACTTCAGAACCAGAGGGTTAAGCCTGCATACTGTGGTCCATAGACATAAGTAATGAAAACACTGACAAATAATGATCCTTTTGCTGTGTGCATGCTAAATGACGCATATTGCCAGGGTCTAAATGCCGCGGATGTGCTGCCCCTGGGTCAGATGGATTTCGAGCACCTAGTGTGCTCCTGCCCTGCCCAACAGCTGCAACATCTCGGTCCCAGGTAATTCACACGCTAGAGCTAATGATAGATGCATTAATTCCTATGTCTCCCATGATGGCACTGCTGGGTGTTGCCTTGATACCCCTAAACAATGCAAGAAACTGTTGGCAATGATGACCCTGCTAGGTCGGAGGCGGATGGCCTCGACGTGGAGTGGCAGGGGGGCAACCATATTTAAAAGCTAGCCAAATGACATGATAATGTGCAGCGAACTGGCAGATCTCTATGCCAACACGTTGCCGCCTACTTTTAGGTCGCCGGACTTAAGGGTGGTTAGTTTGGACACGATTGAATAGCGTAACAGCTAGCCTGTTAGGATATTGGGGAACTCTACAATGCACAGACTGCGGGGTGATGGGGATGTTTATTCTACATAATGTGTAATGTGTACACAACAAACTGCAATTCCAGTGTGCTGACACGTGCAGTTATGTAGTTGACCATCTGTCTGTTATGGTTGTAAAAGCGAAAATTCAATATAAAAAATGTAGCATCAATCAGAGTACAGAGGACCAACATTAGACTACTGGGCATGATCAGACTATGGAACAAACAACACAGAGTCATCTGGGATTTAATTGCATATGGACGTAGGTCGGGGCTATAAATGAATTGAAACAAATCATTACTAGTTCCCCTCGCGGACGCTACAAGGCACCCGGAGCTCGAATTCACCTGGAGCAGCCCGAGTTTAAGAAACACTCGCCTTGGCCTACTGCAAATATTGTTTCCGAGTTGGCAATTGCAACCCTCATTTTCTCTCAGGGGTGGTACTCTGACTCTGAGGCAGGTGTAAGATATTGATACATTTGAGTCATAGAAGTGACGGAGTGAAATCTCATAGATTTCACGGCATCACTTCTACGAGGCTTACTTGCATCAGAAAGGCCACCGCGCATACATTATACCTGGTGCAGGTATAATGTGGCGCAGGGGTTTACAAAGTGATGCATCTACCTAGATGCGTCACTTTGTAAATATGACGCAACAAGGCGCATTTTTTACACTGTTGGTGTGCAACAAAAAAGACGGACCAGTGGCGCAAAAGTAACGCACTGGCTCATGAATAAGCCCCTGAGAATGCATCTCACAAAGCATACATGTGCTTCATGGCGCAGGCGGACAAATAGAAATGGAAAGACAACAAAACGTCAAGCTCCAGCAATAGTTAAAAAGAATGAGTGCATGACGGTCCATGTCATGAGGGAGTCAGTGTGAGACATTAGCAACACTCAGAAGGGCTTCTGTAATTTCAACAGGTTAATAGCACCGGCTGTTAAAACTTTGATGAGACGGTGCAGGCCTTCTCAACAGGGCTATGAAGTATTGGCTTTACGACCATCAATTCTCAGGGGGGCTGCTATCCTTTTAACCCTTTCCATGCTCATGCTGCTGTCAGCCATTGGCCGACGGCAGCACTACCTCGCTGGTGCTGCCGTCGGCCAATGGCCGACGCGGCCCCGCCCGTTTTGCGGAAGTGCCGCAGTTCCGCAAAATCGCGGCCGCATGGAAGGTGTTAATGGCATGGTCTCACCGTGGGGTACTACAGCTACCAGTGCTCAACACCTTCATGACCTCTCCCTTGCCTGACTTATCGCTGACAGTCTCCCAGCCTTATTGGCCGATCAGATGGAGTATCGGGCAGAGAATTTCCATTTTCTGGCCAGCTCCATAAAGGGTCATACACATGAAACGTATGTTATGTTATGTTATGTTAATTTTATTTTGTATAGCGCAACGGCTACTCCAATGGAGTGTCCCGGCGCTTTATAGTGGCAGCTCATAAAAAACATAACAGACACAGATATTCAGAAAACAACTGGACAGCACAACTAGAGAGTAAAAAGCCAAGTTTTTAGGCCTCTCCTAAAAGACAACAGATTGGAGGTGCAACGTAAGGTCAATGGCAGAGTGTTCCAGAGCTGGGGCGCCCTCAAACCAAAGGAACGCCCCCCAATCCGGGCCTTCCTAACTTGAGGCACCACAGCAAGAGACAAAGAATTAGAGCGCAATGCTCTGACAGGACGATAAAAAGCAAGCCTACGTTGGAGATATTTAGCTCCAAGACCAAAGAGCGCTTTATGAGCCAGGGTCAGTACCTTGAAAATTATCCGCTTACGGATAGGCAGCCAATGAAGTGACTGTAAGAGACCGGATGCTCTGGCACGCCTATGAAGGCCAAAAATGGCACGCGCCGCGGAATTCTGCACGACCTGTAATCGCTGCAATAAATAATCCGGAAGACCCAAGTAAAGTGCGTTGGCATAGTCCAAGCTGGAGCCAATCAGAGCTTGCACCGTTATCTTCCTATGCTCTTCAGAGAGCAAAGGAAGAAACTTCCGGAGCATCCTAAGGATGCCAAAACATGAGCCCGTGAGGCCGAGAATCTGAGATCTCATAGTCAGATTGTTGTCGATCTTAACTCCCAGGTTTTTGGCCACCTGGGATGCCTAAGCTGGGGGAAACATATCTGTCGGCCACCATGCCTGCCAATCAGGACCCGCGGCACAACCAAAAAACAAAACCTCCGACTTGTCAGAGTTACATTTAAGGCTGTTCCGCTGGATCCAATTGAACACCACCCTGAGACAATCCCGAATGCTCCCTCCATCAAAATTCTCCCCTTTCCTACATGTGAAGAGGAGCTGGGTGTCATCGGCGTAGGAAACGATCTGGGCCCCGTAAGACTCTGCCAGTGCTGCCAAGGGGGTCATAAAGATGTTAAAAAGAGTCGGGCTCAACACAGAACCCTGCGGAACTCCGACTCCCAATGGCGGCATCTCAGCAGAACCCGGGGGGACAAAGACCGTTTGTTGACGGCCAGCTAGAAAAGATGTAAACCAGCTGAACACCGTCCCCCTCAGACCGATGTTATATAGTCTGGCGAGGAGCCCCTCATGGGGGACGGTGTCGAAAGCCGCCGACAGATCAAGCATGATAAGCATGGCTTTGCCTCCAGAATCAAGAACCTCCCTAATAGCCTCAGACACTTCTAACAACGCCGTCTCGGTACTCAAATTGGGCCGGAAGCCAGATTGAGACGGGTGCAGCAAATTATTAGACTCCAAAAAAACGGAGAGCACACTATGGACGTGCTTTTCCGTAATTTTTGCCAACGCTGGAAGCAGCGATATAGGCCTATAATTGGCCGGCGCCTCAGGATCTAACCCCGGCTTTTTGAGAAGGGGGATCACCATAGCCCGCTTCCAAGCCTGCGGGACCATCCCTTCCCTCAAAGAGCGGTTCAGAAGTGGGTTGATCAGTGGGTTAACCACATCGGCCATCCTCGCCAAAAATTTGGCCGGACAAGGGTCTAGCGGTGACCCAGATTTAAGGTTAGCTAAGAGTGCCCATGATGTAGAAAGAGAAATAGGCGGGAAGACTGACAGGACCGAGTCAGGAGTAGGCACAGAATCTAGCCCAGCCCCACAGCTGGGATGAACTTCCACTGACTTCACCAAAAAGGAGTCCTGGATCGATTTGATCTTATTAGTGAAAAACTGAGCAAGATCCCAGGCCCAAGACTCAGAGGAAGAGATTTGAGAGAGATGAGATCTAGGGGTTATGAACTCCCTTACCACAGTAAAGATCTCCTTGCAGGAATTAGAAGCTGCCTCAATCCTCCTTGCAAAGAAGTCCTTTTTCTCGCGAAGGATAGGCTTTAATAACAGTCCTATAGGCAAGTCTGGCCACCGGGTCATACTGGGAGCGCCAAGCTCTCTCAGCCACCTTACACTGGCGGCGGGTGGAAAATAGCGCTTCCGTGAACCACGGAGCAGAGACCCGTTTAAAAGTAGCCTTAGGCGCCCGCACCGGGGCAAGGTCATTCAGCCTATCAGTCAGCCACAACTGCAAGGAGTCCACATCCTGCTCTAAGTCACCTATGAGGGGCCACGGATGCTCAAGAAAAGCCTGAGCTAAGGTCTCAGGAGTCACAAGATGGAGTGCCCTAGAGGCAGACCCCTGTAGTCTGGACGTATGCCAGGAGCAACAGCCGGTACCTCCCAGAATGCCATTTGGTGCCCCCGGCATTGCCCTTGCTCCCCCTGGTGAGGGTCAGTAGGAGGAACAGAAATGTGCCATTTTTATTTTTTTTCTGACGTTTTTACTAACCCTGGGCTTGGTGTAAGCAGCGGGGCTACGTGGAGGTCCACGGAGTTGCAAACAAACTCTGTGGAACTCCGCTCTGCTCCACTACGCACACCCGCCTCTACCCCCCCTATAAACAAGTAATTAAACATGAATTCAAAGTACATTTAAAACCACTTACCAGTACTGCAGCGTCCCTGGGCTGCCCACCTCCTCTTCCGCGCCGTATTCATAATCCTTGACAAAACTGCGCATGCGCTACGGTGGGCTTACCAACTCCGCTCTGCTGCGGAGTTTGCGGAGGTTTGCCTTCTCCGCGTTCTCCGAGGAACGTGGAGAAGGCCAATCTCGCACCTGCCCTCAGCGGTACATAGGAGTTTGCGGGAGGCTAAGGATGGGACCAGAGGTCTACCCTGTGACGTCATGTACATGATGTCACTTCCTCTCTAAATGTATTTTGGTGAATTGCCATCCACGTCCCTACATATAACATTTTAGTGGCACTTCCCAAAATTAAAGTTCTTCTGCAGGCACATGCAAACTTTTTTAGCTGAGTTGGTCGCAATCCTGGTGTGACTTTTTGCTGCATAAAAACACATTACACATCTACGTGACTGTGACCTGCAGGCCCTTCTGATATAGGGGTTGATTGCCATCCCATTCGGAATGGCTCCGAATCGGATTCGGGTTTGCCGAATCCGATTCTGAGCCCTTGTATCCGACCGAATCGAACCCAGTTCCGAACGACCATTTCCGATGCCCGGAAACCTTGTGGGCTGTCCTAATCAGTTCTGAAAGGCATTCGAACAGGTCAAGCCTTTCGGAGCCGATTTGTACAGCTCTATGGACATGGTTTCCGTGCAAGCGATTACGATGACCGATTCAGACAGCCGTTCTGATTCAGTTTCCCCGGAACGAAACGGATGTCGGAATCTGTCTTTGTGGGCCCGTAGCAGGCCCCCTTCACCCCAGGGCCTTCTGAATCAGGCCCGCGGGGGTACCCATGGGTCCCCCTTGCAGACCATGCACTGTGTAGCAGGCACCATGGGGTGCATGCCACAGGGTGCACGATTTTCCCTAGCCACCCCTTTCTTCCGTGGGAGCCTGTATTCTCGTTCGGAACACAGGGTCCCATTAAAGTCAAAGGGTGTCCGACCGATTCGTATCCAATAGCATCAGGATGCATTCAAATCGCTCGGTCAGACGCCCCCCAATCCGAGTCATTCAGAAGCATTCCGGAACCGATTTGGTAGAATGTTTTCTGGGCGAGATTGTTATCGGTCCCATAGTTTTTTTAATGCGACAAGACTAACCCTTCTTATTAGGGTCACTAAACTGTTAATGGGGAAGTAACAAAGTATGGTCGTAATACAATTCCTGGCCAGGCACTTCTTAGCAGGGTTGTTCTACTTTAACCCCTTGCATGCTTGTGACGGAACCATTCCGTCACAAGCCTCGGGTGAGCTGTGCTTGTGACTGAACGGTTCCGTCACGGCCCGCTTTGCGCGCCTGCGCGGCGCGAATTCCGTGCCTGCGCTGAGCGTTCAATTGGGCGGGCGGGGCCATGACGGAACCGTTCCGTCACAAGCACAGCTCACCCGAGGCTCGTGACGGAGCGGTTCCGTCACGAGCACGGGAGCGCCGCGCGGCCGCCCCGCCCCCTTAGCACTGCGGCGGAATAGCCGCTGCAGTGAATGGGTTAAAGGGGATATGCAGGTATGCAGTAAAGGGTGAAGTAACAGCTCTCTGCAGGAGTCCTGCACCGCTTAGAAGCTCCAACAATATGCATTCGAGAAGCGTGCACCTCTGATGACGTCTGCATGAGCTTTGGGACGTATTATGACATCATTCACCGAATGGTCCCTTTACCAGAACTGCGCATGTCTTCTTGGAAGTTCCATAATTCATTTGAAGGGCCAGTGTCGCACTTCTGAGCAGCGCTGCTGTGCCTTTAATGGAACGGTGCCCGTGCTGCTCAGGGGTCTGAGATTCCTTTAAAGGAAAGATATAAACTTATGCAGATTTGTTCCATTGGAGTTAAAATCCTTTCTTGGCCTCACCTTGAAAATTGAAAATCCAACATTCTTGTCCAAAGGGATCTACATTTATTTGATAGATCAAAACAAAGAGATGGAAGTTAAACTCACCAAAGCTGCACGCAGGAGCCCTTGCAGCCTGCGGCGCCTGATCAAGGCTCTGATTTACATTTATATTAAAAATTAGTCACGTGACCCAGGCCCCATCAATAATTTTGTGAATCTGGCGCCTGTGTTTGGCAGCTGGTGCTCATTCATCTGTTTGAGGGGTTTAGGGGAAGCGTGCCGAGCTGCCTGGGAACAGAATCCATGCACCTGATGGCTGGGTCTGTTCTTTGTTCACCAACTTGTGAGCGAGGCCAGACAGGGAAACAACATTAAATGTAAATGTAAATGTAGTGTACTTGTATAGCGCACGAATCGACCCCAGCTGGGGTATCTCAGCGCTTGTACAAATACCGCTGTGGAATCCTTCCTGGCTTTTCCCTGTGAAGTGCCCACTCCTGGACACCCCCAAGGTGAAGCCAGGCATCCTAGCGTTGTGGGGGCTGTTGTGGAGATTAAGCAAGCTATTGCCCAGAGCTGCAGAGTGGGACCCATGATTAGAATAGGCACCGAGGCGAGAATGATCAGGTCCGAGGAAATTGAGCCCAAGACCCGCCGAGGTGGGAATTGAACCCTGGTCCCGGGCTAGACCTCTGCATCAGGGTCTGCCACTCTAACCATTGAGCCACACTTCTCCACCATTAACACAGGCAAACCTCTCCTGCCAACCCCGCCTGGCACCACGTGGGCGGTGGCAAGCAAGCCCAGCTCTCTGTTTCCAGGTTCAGGGGGAAGAGATGTGGCCTAACCACCGGAGCTGCCTACTCTGAAACTTGGGGACCGGAGTCTAATCCCGGCGTCTCTTCAGCATCCTGCGATTCTGGGCAAATCCCGTCATCTCCCCGTGCCTAAAAAAAAATATCCGATCTTGTGTAACATAAGTGGCGCTCATGAAAAGAGCTCCTATGCCTTTTGGAAATTCGCGTTATATAGACCTGCACCAAAAACAAGCCAAAAATTAAAAAAAATCTTCTAAAAAAAAAAAAAGGACACTGGTGATTTTCAAACCAAATTTGAACACAGTGTTCAACAATTCTGGCATCAGATTAACATGCAATTCTTACCTGGCACTAAAGTAATATTGCAATACTCTCTGGTCTTCATGTGCCTATAGGGGCATTATGTGAAAGCTTCAAAAATAGACGCAGAGCGGAAATAGGGTAACAATCGGATACAATGTGTTCCACTGAATAAATGCTGAAACAAAGTTCTATGCTGAGAGGAATCACATCAGGTGCGAATCCTGTGCCAGGGCATTATGCCCATCACCGGTCCCGTGTCCACGAATACGTCTGAGCTGCTGCCAGGGTCGCTTCTCAAGTATTTTGGAGTCATTCTCAACTTCCAAGCCTGATGGGGCGAACAATGATGCTGAAATAGGCCGGGGTGGTGCCTGTGACACTGTGCTGTGGCAAGAGGCGTCTCTGGTTGCCAGGTCTGCCATTC
Organism: Lissotriton helveticus; assembly: GCF_964261635.1. Lineage (NCBI taxonomy): Eukaryota > Metazoa > Chordata > Amphibia > Caudata > Salamandridae > Lissotriton > Lissotriton helveticus. The sequence goes on along the minus strand of NC_136072.1, from coordinate 48,877,703 downwards.
AGGGTGCTAAGTAGGAGTGGGAGGAATTTGTGTACTCGCGCTATGCAAAGCTCTGCAAAATGGTAAAAAATCTCCGCAAGCACGCAGAGTTCCGCGAACATGTAGAATTGCTTGTTCCGCCCGTTTGCAATGCTTTTTTCCTGTTCGCGAACGCTGTTTTTCGTGCTCTTGGGGGAAATATCCTATGAACATGCATTTTGAAAGCGCAAACAAGCAAAAAATTCCACGAGGCCATGGGTCGTGGAATTTTCGGCAATTCCGCGTTCTCCGCGGAACATGAAATTACCCAAATTCAACAAATTTCGTGAGCGGAACGGAATTTACCGCCCAGGCCTAGTGCAATGCTTGGGGATGGTTCCTTTTTATAGAGGCCCTGGTGCCAAACATTACAATTCGGGGTTGAGGGGCCCTAATGCAAATAACGAAAATGGCCCCCTTATAACTTTGTGTGGTAGTAAAAAAAAATATTTATCTATATACAAAAAGTTGGGGTGCAGTGTACTGCGGTGCTTCTGCACCTGCTGCATCATTGGTAGCTTCTCCCTTGAGGTACAACCGCTCTGCCAGAGTCCGCAATGCCCCACTATGAAACTTACTCTCTGCAGTGGGAGTTTTCCACAATTCCTCAGTTTTTAGGACAACATAACTGCCACAGCGGAAACCACATTGTGGGGATGAACAGTCCAAGTGTGTAAAGCTGTTGTATTAAATTTCATCATTAAAGATGAAGAGAAACCCCTGGTTAGCCTCCCTATGAACTGTAGCGCTTCACACAGTCACTGACTGCACCAGCCTGCAAGGGGATGTCTAGGGTGGTCAATGGGACCCCTTCCCCCCCCCACCCCCCCTGTGAGGGCTGCTCTCAGGGGGTGCAATGACAGTGTGCCACCTTTTAAATGGCCCACTGTCAGTGCGCCTTCTGACGGCTACTTTGACTCTGCGCCCCCATCTGTAATATGGCGCGGGCGCAGTCAAAGGTATTCCCTTATTTGCATAGGGCACACCCCTATGCAAATGAGGGAACACCCTCTGTTGATAGCGCTGGTGCTTCAAGTGCACTAGGGCTATCTGTACTATAGAAGGGGTCGCACAAGCGCCTGCGCCCCCTTCTATAATACCAAAGTGCACCAGGTGCGCACAAGGAGGGTGCAAATGCCTGTTGCGCCCCAATCAATCAATCAATCAGGTCATTTATAGAGCGCACTACTCACCCGTAGGGTCTCAAGGCGCTGGGTAGGGGGGGGGGTGCCGTTACTGCCCGAACAGCCAAGTCTTGAGCTGCTTCCTGAAGGAGAGGTGGTCTTGGGTCAGGCGCAGGTCGGTCGGGAGTGAGTTCCAGGTCTTGGCGGCCAGGTAGGAGAAGGACCTTCCTCCTGTTGTCGCTCTTCGGATGCGGGGGACGGCGGCGAGGGCGTGGTTGGTTGATCTGAGGAGGCGCTTGGGAGTGTAGAAGTTGATCCGGTTGTTGAGGTAGCTCGGGCCTTGGTCGTGTAGGGCTTTGTGCGCGTGGGTGAGGAGACGGAAGGTGATTCTCTTGTTGACCGGGAGCCAGTGCAGATCTCTCAGGTGTCCGGAGATGTGGCTGCGTCGGGGGATGTCGAGGATGAGTCTGGCCGAGGCGTTCTGGATCCGCTGGAGTCTCTTCTGGAGCTTGGCGGTGGTTCCGGCGTAGAGGGCGTTGCCGTAGTCCAGTCGGCTGGTGACGAGGGCCTGGGTGACCGTCTGCCGCGTCTCGTGGGGATCCACCGGAAGATCTTACGTAGCATGCGCAGGATGTTGAAGCAAGACGAGTAGACGGCGTTTACTTGTCTGGTCATGGAGAGGGAGGAGTCCAGGATGAAGCCCAGGTTGCGTGCGTGGTCCGTCGGTTTGGGTGCGGTGCCCAGTGCGGGGGGCCACCAGGAGTCGTCCCAGGCGGAGGGCGAGGAGCCCAGGATGAGGACCTCCGTCTTGTCCGAGTTCAGTTTCAGGCGGCTGGTCGTCATCCATTCGGCTACATCTCTCATCCCTTCGTGCAGGTTGGCTCTGGCGGTGGCGGGGTCGTTGGTCAGGGAGAGGATCAGCTGGGTGTCGTCGGCGTAGGAGATTATGTTGAGGTTGTGTTGGCGTGCGATGGCCGCGAGGGGGCTCATGTAGACGTTGAAGAGGGTGGGGCTCAGTGAGGATCCTTGAGGGACGCCGCAGATGACTTTGGTGGCCTCTGATTTGTACGGTGGTAGGCGGACTCTCTGTGTTCTTCCGTCGAGGAAGGAGGTGATCCATTCCAGTGCCTTGTCCTGGATTCCGATGTTGCCGAGGCGCTGTACTAGGGTGCGGTGGCAGACAGTGTCGAAAGCCGCGGAGAGGTCCAGGAGGATGAGGGCCGCTGTTTCTCCGTTGTCCATCAGAGTTCGAAGGTCATCGGTGGCAGCGATGAGGGCGGTCTCGGTGCTGTGGTTCGCTCGGAAGCCCGACTGTGAGGGGTTGAGGGATCCATTCGTCTCGAGGAAGGCGGCCAGCTGTTTGTTGACGGTCTTCTCGATGACTTTGGCCGGGAACGGGAGGAGCGAGATGGGACGGTAGTTCTTGAGGTCGGTGGGGTCTGCTGTGGGTTTCTTGAGAAGAGCGCTGAGTTCGGCGTGCTTCCAGCTCTCAGGGAAGGTGGCGGTGTCGAAGGAGGTGTTGATGATGTCCTGCAGGTGGGGTGCGATGACAGCGTCGGCCTTGTTGAAGACGTGGTGAGGGCAGGGGTCAGTCGGAGATCCGGAATGGATGGAGTTCATAGTGCGGATGGTGTCTTCGGTGCTGATCGGGGTCCAGGTGCGGAGGGTGGTGGTGGGTGGCGTTGTTGCGGTTGTGGCTTGCGTTGGTTGATTGTTGAAGCTGTTGTGTATGTCCGTGATCTTGTTGTGGAAGTAGGACGCGAGGGAGTTGCAGAGGTCTTGCGACGGGGTGATGTCATTGTTTCCGGCGTTGGGGTTGGAGAGCTCTTTCACGATGTTGAAGAGTTCCTTGCAGTTGTGTGCGTTGTTGTCCAGTCGATCCTTGTATGTATTTTTCTTGGTGGCGCGGATCAGTTGGTGGTGTTTCCGGGTGGCGAGCTTGAGGGTGGTCATGTTGTCCGTAGTTGGTTCCCTTCTCCAGACTTTCTCGAGGGCTCGACAGTTCTTCTTGGAGCTCTTGAGTTCGTCGTGAACCATGGTGTTTTTCTGCTGCAGGGTCTGCTGGGTGGGGTTCTCAGAGGGGCGAGTTCGTCCGCGCAGTTGTTGATCCACTTCGTGAGGTTGTCGGTGGCCTGGCTGGGGTTCGCTGAGCTGGCGGGAGGGTGCTGGCTCAGGGAAGCGGTGAGCTGGTCGGCTGTGATCTTGTTCCAGCTTCTTCGGACAACCTGTTGCTGGTGATGGTGGATCGTCGTTCTTCTGAAGGTGAAGTGGACGCAGCTGTGGTCCGTCCAGTGGAGTCCTGTTGCGTGCCCCAAGGGCAACTTTTGTAATACCGTCCCAGGTTGGCCTCCTCATGAGGTAGATTGCTTCCCCTGTATTCATTGTAAGACATAGCAGTGACTAGCAGGTGGCACAGTACAGCGAGCTGGAAAGCCATCATTCATGCTGGCAGAGATTGGGGCGAACAAAGCAAACACATGGAGATAATGGACAGGAGATGATGGACGTAGTGCTGAAACTTTTCACTCACCCCCAGTCACAGATCTGGGTTGAATCCATCATCATTCTTTAGCTCACTCTGCCACCCCAGTTCAGACATAGCTATATGCAAATCAGTATTGGCCCTGTGCCTCATGGGAATAGTCCAGCCCGAACTGCCAAGCTGGGCCTTCGTGGACTGGAAACAAGCATCCTGGGACCGGTTTCGGGGTAACACCCCTCTTCAGCCCGGCTTGCTTGACTCCAGTGGCAAAATGAGCAAGATTGGGGCACACTTGGTGGGGTGGTAGGGGGTGGGAGAAAGTTAGGCCAGGTGTTGTTCCAAGAGAAGAGTTTCGAGGTCTTTTTTGAAGGTGATATGACATGTGGTCAGGCGAAGTCTCAGCAGGAGAGAGTTCCATAATCGTGAGGTGCTTCCGGAGAAGGATCGTCTCATGTATCACTCGTGCTTTAAGGTGTGGGATTGAGTAGAAGGCTAATTGTTGTCTGGTGGGGATGTGGAGGAAAGCTCATGCTGCTTGCTGTATGTAGTAGTAAAGTAACAACATGGGTATTACTCCCTCTAGAACCGTGAAATATCCAATTTAAAGGATGTTATTCTATAAGCTGATGAGAGCCACCGGGTGGCACCCACTCTCACGTAAAATCATTGATCTCTAGATATCTCTACGATTGTACACTCCTAAATTTGTTTCTACTAGGTGGTTCTCAAGCTACCTTCATTATTCCTACATGGAATGTTAGCGTCAGCGATGAAAGTAAATCTATGTTTAAAAGTGAATCAGAGAGCAAGTGACTTTGGTGGCAAGCGTGGGGCCTTTGATCTCTTTGGGGCAGATTTGCAAGCCCCTTGCACCACTTTAGCGTCATTTTTCCCATGTTAAAAATGACGCAAAAGTGGCGCAAGAGGCTTGCAAATAACCCCCTTTATGTGGGAGAATGACCAATTATCTACTAGTGCAGCTGGCAAATGCACCTCAAATCAATGCTGACTTGCACTGCTTCTGGTGCGTGGGAGGGCAAAGGAACGCTGGTGCACCAACCAATCCCTGCAGAGGACACACACCACCCCTCCATCCATTCGCAGAGCCATGGGTGAAGGCGTGGCCTAGCTCAGCCTCCGCTCCAGCATTTGACTTGTCTGACATAGGCCATTTCATCAATCAATCAATTAATCAATCAAGACATTTGTATAGCGCACTACTCACCCGGAGGGTCTCAAGGCGCTTGGGGGGGGGGTGCTGCTACTGCTCGAACAGCCAGGTCTTGAGCCTCTTCCTGAAGGAGAGGTGGTCTTGGGTCAGTCGCAGGTCGGTCGGGAGGGAGTTCCAGGTCTTGGCGGCCAGGTAGGAGAAGGACCTTCCTCCTGTTGTCGTTCTTCGGATGCGGGGGACGGAGGCGAGGGCGTGATTGGCTGATCGGAGATGGCGTTTGGGAGCGTAGAAGTTGATGCGGTTGTTGAGGTAGCTCGGGCCTTGATCGTGTAGGGCTTTGTGTGCGTGGGTGAGGAGACGGAAGGTGATTCTTTTGTTGACGGGGAGCCAATGCAGGTTTCTTAGATGTCCGGAGATGTGGCTGTGTCGTGGGATGTCGAGGATGAGTCTTGCCGAGGTGTTCTGGATCCGCTGGAGTCTTTTCTGTAGCTTGGCGGTGGTTCCGGCGTAGAGGGAGTTGCCGTAGTCCAGTCGGCTGGTGACGAGGGCCTGGGTGACCGTCTTCCGGGTCTCGGTTGGGATCCACCGGAAGATCTTCCGTAGCATGCGCAGGATGTTGAAGCACGACGAGGAGACGGCGTTGACCTGTCTGGTCATGGAGAGGGAGGAGTTCAGGATGAAGCCCAGGTTGCGTGCGTGGTCTGTCGGTTTGGGTGCGGTGCCCAGGGCGGGGGGCCACCAGGAGTCGTCCCAGGCGGAGGGCGAGGAGCCCAGGATGAGGACTTCCGTCTTGTCCGAGTTCAGTTTCAGGCGGCTGGTCGTCATCCACTCGGCTACGTTTTTCATCACTTCGTGAAGGTCGGCTCTGGCGGCGGCGGGGTCGTTGGTCAGGGAGAGGATCAGCTGGGTGTCGTCAGCGTAGGAGATGATGTTGAGGTTGTGTTGGCGTGCGATGGCCGCGAGGGGGCTCATGTAGACGTTGAAGAGGGTGGGGCTCAGCGAGGACCCTTGAGGGACGCCGCAGATGACTTCGGTGGCCTCTGACTTGTACGGTGGTAGACGGACTCTCTGTGTTCTTCCGTCGAGGAAGGAGACAATCCATTCCAGTGCCTTCTCCTGGATTCCGACGTTGCTGAGGCGCTGCACTAGGGTGCGGTGGCAGACAGTGTCGAAAGCCGCGGAGAGTTCTAGGAGGATGAGGGCCGCTGTTTCTCCGTTGTCCATCAGGGCTCGGATGTCATCGGTGGCAGCGATGAGGGCGGTCTCGGTGCTGTGGTTGGCTCGGAAGCCAGACTGTGAGCGGTTGAGGGATCCATTCGTCTCAAGGAAGGCGGCCAGCTGTTTGTTGACGGTCTTCTCGATGACTTTGGCTGGAAACGGGAGGAGCGAGATGGGGCGGTAATTCTTGAGTTCGGTGGGGTCCGCTGTAGGTTTCTTGAGTAGGGCGCTGAGTTCGGCGTGCTTCCAGCTCTCCGGGAAAGTGGCGGTGTCGAAGGAGGTGTTGATGATGTCCCGCAGGTGGGGTGCGATGACAGCGTCGGCCTTGTTGAAGACGTGGTGAGGGCAGGGGTCTGTCGGAGATCCGGAGTGGATGGAGTTCATCGTGCGGATGGTGTCTTCGGTGCTGATCGGGGTCCAGGTTCGGAGGGTGGTGGTGGGGGGCGGTGGTTCGGTCGTGGCGTGCGTCAGTTGGGGACTGAAGCTGTTGTGTATGTCCCTGATCTTGTTGTGGAAGTAGGAGGCGAGGGAGTTGCAGAGGTCTTGCGATGGGGTGATGTCGTTGTTTCCGGCGTTGGGGTTGGAGAGCTCTTTCACGATGTTGAAGAGTTCCTTGTAGTTGTGTGCGTTGTTGTCCAGCCGGTCCTTGAATGCAGTTTTCTTGGTGGCGCGGATCAGTTGGTGGTGCTTCCGGGTGGCAAGCTTGAGGGTGGTCATGTTATCCGGTGTTGGTTCCCTTCTCCAGGCTTTCTCGAGGGCTCGGCAGTTCTTCTTGGAGCTCTTGAGTTCGTCGGTGAACCATGGGGCCTTCTTGCTGCCGGGTCGGCTGGGCGGGGTCCTCAGTGGGGCGAGTTCGTCTGCGCAGTTGCTGATCCACTGCGTGAGGTTGTCGGCGGCCTGGCTGGGGTTCGCTGAGCTGGCGGGAGGGTGCTGGCTCAGGGAAGTGGCGAGCTGGTCGGCTGTGATCTTGTTCCAGCTTCTTCGAGCAACCTGTTGCTGGTGGTGGTGGATCGTCGTTCTTTTGAAGGTGAAGTGGACGCAGCTGTGGTCCGTCCAGTGGAGTCCGGTGGCGTGGCTGAAGGCGATGTCTTTGCTGGATGAGAAGACGGCGTCGAGTGTGTGTCCGGCGAGGTGGGTGGGGGTGGACACCAGCTGCTTGAGACCGAGGTTGGCGAGGTTGTCGAGCAGGGTGGTGGTGTTGCGGTCGTTGTTGTTCTCCAGGTGGAAGTTGATGTCCCCCAGGAGGATGTAGTCAGCGGAGGGGAGGGCATGCGGGCTGATGAAGTCGGCGATGTCCTCGCTGAATTGTGTGCGTGGTCCCGGGGGTCGGTAGATCAGGGTGCCTCTGAGGGTGGTTTTGGGGTCCGTGTGGATCTGGAAGTGCAGGTGTTCGGCGGTTGTCAGGGTGTCGTCGGTGTTGGTCTTGATGCGGATGGTGTCCCTGTAGATGATGGCGATGCCTCCTCCAGTCTGGTTGTCGCGGTCTCTTCGGGTGATCTTGTAGCCTTCTGGGATGGCGATGGCGATGTCGGGCGCCGAGGAGTCGTTCATCCAGGTTTCCGTGAGGAAGGCGATGTCAGGAGCTGTGGTGTCGAGGAGGTTCCAGAGTTCGATGGCGTGTCTGTGGATGGAGCGGGTGTTGAGGAGGATGCACTTCAGGTGGTTGCTGCTGGTGTTCGCCTTGGCGGGTGCAGGTGCGGGGCAGGTCCGGATGCAGGTGAACTTGCAGGCGTGGCAGCTGAAGGGTCCGTGGGTTCGTCTCGGGGTGGCTCGGTAGCATCCCGGGATACTGCCGGTGTTGAGTGCGTTGAGGGCTGCGGCGTCGTACGTCCGGCGGGTAGGCTGGTGTCTGCGGGGCCCAGGGGTCCTGGCACTGGGCGCGGTCCAGGCGCGGACGGGCGCAGACGGGCTTACCTTTGGCGCGCCCGCTGCGCGTGCACGCTGCGCGTTGGCCACTCTGCCATAAGAGGAGAGTGGAGGGGGCGGAGCGAGGGAGGGGCAGCTGGGAGGCGGGAGCGGGGCGGCGAGTGGGAAGACTCCAGGTGGAGGGGGGCGGGGCCGCAGGGGAGCAGCGGCGGGGAGCGGGGAGGTGGCGGGGGTACAGCGGGAAAAAAAACCGGCGGTAAAAACAGCGGGAAAACGGCGGACTGGGCAAGGGACAGGCAGGAAGAAAGAAAGGCTGGGCAAAGCGGGGAAAAGCAGCCCCAGCACAGGGGGGACAGACGATAGTGCAGGGCAGGAACAGAATGGTCACGCAGGCAGCAGGAGCGGCGCTGCGTTCCAGGAGCAGAGACCACGCCTCGTGGTCAGGGGCACAGCTGCGAGCAGCGGCGGGAACGGGCCAGCAAGGGCACACCCACGGGGAGTGTGCGCAGTGCGTGGAGGAGTGACCGGCCCAGAGGCACAGAGGTCATCCACCATAACACCATTCTCTTGGCATGTGGATCATCAGGATTGGATCTTAACATCTTGAAGCAGAGAAAAGGCATATTTGTGCATCAGATTTCAAAAGAAAAACTACTACCCCTGCAAGGGAGGTTGATATTATTTATTTACAAAGTTTTATATAGCGCGAACAAGATCCCAAAGGATATCAGAACGATTATTCATATCCCATTGTGATTTGCCGATTAAACCCTGTTTTCTGAGTGCAGACATGGAACCCTAACACTAATGTTGCCATCTTCTAACTTTTGTTACACATGATCAGATTAACGTTTAGACTAAATCACCGCTAATTCCCTCCACTCCAAAATACCCCACTGGCATTAACTTCAGAAGAATGATTGGTAGGCAGGGCCAGCTTTAGGGTGGTGTGACTGGCGCAGCCGCACCTGGCGCAGAGCTAGGGAGCAAGTGGGACTCTCTGTGTTTAGAAATAGCTTGAGGGTTTAAAAGTACCTGCTGCAGAGTTCCTTGTGTGTCCAGCAGTTTTCATGTAGCAATAGGAATGTCAAGCTAACTCTGGAGGAGAACAGAGTTTTGTCGAGTGTCAGTTTTGACTCATCATAAAGTAGTACAGGGGGTTAATATGCCTGCTGCAAAGAAAGAGTACCATGCAGATCACAGGGCTGTACTTTATGGGGATAGCTCGGTGGGTTACTGCTTTTGTCACAGAGACCCTTTTGCTACTTTCAGTTCATAAGATACAGTACCCATATATAGCACAATGAACTGTGATGTCATCAAAGAGCTGTATGCAGAATGCATGGTGGAGGTTAGAACATTATGTTTTTCATTATCCTAATATTGCTAAAATGGCTGTGTTTGGGCATAAATGCGTTCTTATTAGTAAAGCCAACCCCAACTACGGTGGTACATCTTAAATCCTGAGTTTGTGTTTCTCCAGTCCAAACACTCTTAAAAAATATTGCCTATTTGTATGGATTACATATGATTATAACACCTTGTAATCCTCACTGTATTATATAACATATCCTATAGACTGATTTACACACGTATGATTCATTGGCTCTGTATAATGTGTGTGTGGTGTAAAGTGCTTTGATACCTTACATTGGTGTGAGTAGCGCTATAAAACACATTGGGGCAAATTTATGAAGGCCTTGCGCTGCCGGTGCGTCACTTTTTCCCATGTTAAAAATGACGCACCGGCGGCGCAAGGCCTTCATAAATCTGCCCCATAAAATGCATGTGAGAGAGAGGCTATGGAGAGATAAGGGGCACTGCTGAAGGGTGGTAGTGAGGCAATCCGTGGAGAAGGAGGCCACTGGGAAGGGGCGCCAAAAAAGATTGTCCACCAGGCGCCAGAAGGCCCTGTTGGTAGGAGTTGAAATTACTGTTAGCTCTTGTCTAAACTATGCCAACCTGTGGACAAACAAGAGTACTGCAGACCACCTACAAACTAGGAAACTAGGTAACTGCCCACCAACCCACAGGCATCTAGTAAACTTATTAAACTAAGAAGCCATAACTGGACTGCAGTCACTCTACCACACAACTGGGTACCAGTGCCACTGCTGCTACTCCTTGTTGGGTTATTGTGTGTCCACCCTAAGTGGCAGCACTTAAAAAAAAGAATTAGCTACCCCTATGACCAGACAGTGACACTTCTAAGCATTGGTTGTTGCTGATTATAGTTGTGCCGTACAGGCCATTTTGTCTGCTCTTATGGGGATACTTCATACTGGTCAGTGAGGTAAGCTCTCGACATTGATACCTGCTCTCAAAGCAGATATCAAACCCCGACAAGGTTTACTGAGACATACTTCCTTTCTAAGGGGCACATTAGGATTGCGGTTAATCCGCATCCTCCGGGCCGGCGGAAGCCACCGCCGCCCGGAGGATGCAGATTAACCGCTGCGGACTGAAAAAAGACCCCCCGCCAGATTAGGATGTCTGGGGGATCTTTTTTCCATCCGCCGCTTTTCCGCCACAGTCGACCTCCGTCCGCGGCGGAAAAGCAGTAACATGGCTGCCGGTGTCTATCAGACACCGCCAGCCATATTAGGATGTCAGCGGTGCTATGCCTTTACACTGCAGCATTTCCGCCATGCAAAGGCATACAGACTTTTCTTTGGGGGCCCGTTGCGGGCCCCCAGGGGTGAAGGGGGGGTGGGGGTGCACATGGGGGGTACCTATGGTACCCCCCTGCCTTTGCGTGCATGAAGCGGCAGGCACCACGCGGTGCCTGCAGCTTCGTGCACGCAAAGGAAAACATGTTTTTTTAACATTGCGGCGTGTGCTGCTTCAAGCAGCACCTGCCGCAATGTTAAAAATACAGGATGTGACCGCCAGGGTGCCGGTCACATCCTAATTAGCACGGAGGGATCGCCGCTGCCCCTGCGGATGGTCCCTCCTCCTCTGGGGTGGCGGACGGACGAAGGTCCGTCCGCCATCCTAATGAGCCCCAAAGTCATTACATTTTAAGCAGACATTTGGTCACTTCAAAGAGCAGTAAGAAGTGATGTAGGGAACAGGGAAGTGATGGATGTAACATTTCAAAGGCGGTAATGTTAGATAGAAAGAGAAAGCACTTGAATATTGTAATTGTATTTATATAGTGCTTACTACACCTGACGAGGCGTTGAAGCGCTTTTGGTATATTGGTTTCTTTTTGCGCGTCTAGGTTGTCAGCAGAGCAATTGATAGAGCAGAGAGTTGGCAAGCAAGAGATGGCCAGGAAATGCCTATAAAGTCGTTGATTTATTGGCGCAACACAGTTGCATAATAGAGGGCCAAATAAACGCTTAATTTGCTTGTCCGCTTGTAATTGTTGCCTTGCACTGCTTGGAGTGATTGGCTCGAGTGCTTCGAACGTCCATTTTCTTGCCGTATGCTCCACTGCTGTTGTGATTGATTCTCAGCCGCAGGGATTGTGTTGGGTCTGTGCCCTTTACTCCTGTTTATGATAAATCTGTGCTGAAGGTTGCACGTGGCAGTGATCCCAAACGTTCTCGACAACAGCGCAATAAACTTTTCAGAAGTGCTTTGTAAATTATTTTCCTTTGGCATGGTCCATTCATCCAGTGGATGTCAGCGTTATTATTTACAATACGTTAAGCGAAGACATGTGCGTATTTCAATGTTAACACTGTCTCGAAATAATGGATCAATAATAGGGGTGAGCGGTAGGCGGCAGCGTGCCGGTAAACTCTGCTCCGCCAGTGGTAGGTGGAGGTTTTTTTTGCTGAACTTCGTGCTCCAAGCGGAGCGCAGAGTTGCAAAACCTCAGCAAACTCCGCTGGCAGAGCGGAGTTTGCCACCCACCCTTACTCTCCACTCTATTCTTCACCACTCTACTCTATGCCGGGGCACTCTATCCCCCTCTACTATGCACCACTGCACTCTTTGTTGCTGGACTACTGTACTCTATGCCACTGCACTCTACACCACTCTTCTCTATGCCACTGCACTCTGTGTCACTCTACTCTACACTTCTGCACTCTACCTTGCACCACTCCACTCTACTCCACTTCACTCCACTCCGAAATAATCTACTCTATGCCACTCCACTCGGTGCCACTCTACTAAACTCTGGAATGTATGACGTTACAATGCACACTTTTACAACGCATACCTTTACAACGCATTTTTTACAACGCAACATCCATTACAACGCATTCCATTACAACACATGCCATTTCAATGAAATTTTAAAAACTACATTTACAACGCATTCCATTACAACGCATAATACCGTTCCAACGCATACCATTACAACGCATAACATTACATTGCATGTTTGGTAAGTCTTGGATAGTGTAGGGGTAAAAATTGCTATTCTAACTCCAGGGGGTGCAACAGTAGGGTAAGTGTTGGATAGTGTAGGGGTAAAAATTACTATTCTAACTCCAGGGGGTGCAACAGTAGGGTAAGTGTTGGATAGTGTAGGGGTAAAATTACTATTCTAACTCCAGGGGGTGCAACAGTAGGGTAAGTGTTGGATGGTAATGTTATGCGTTGTAATGGTATGCGTTGTAATGACTGAGTTGTAATGGCATGCGTTGTAGTGGTGTATGTTGTAGTGTCATGTGTTGTAATGGTTGCGTTGTAATTGCATGCCTTGTAATGGATGTTGCGTTGTAAAAGTTGCATTGTAAAGGTTGTTTCCCAAACTCTGTGCCACTCCACTCTAAGACATTGTACTCTATGCCACTGCAAGCTACTCTGTACCACTCTACTCTATGTCACTGCACTCTGTGCCAATGGACTCTACACCACTGAACTCAAAACCAATGCACTCTACACCAATCAACTCTGCACCACTTTACTCTACAACAATCGACTCCACAATACTCCACTCTATGAAGCTCTATTCCATTAAACTCTACTCCACTCTTTGACACTCCAATGTACAATACTCTACTCCACTGCATGCCACTTTACAACACTACTCCACTATATGCTGCTCTATGCAACTCCCTAAATGCCACTCCACACCACTTTACTCCACTCTATTCTATGACACACTTCTCCACTCTATTCCACTCTGACACTCTGTGTCACTCCACTCTACTCTACACCACTGGGCTCTACAACACTCTACTCCACTCTACCCAATTTCACTCTCTTGCATTACTCTTCTCTATGCCATTCTACTCTATGACAATCTACTGCACTCTACATCACTCTTCTTTACAACACTCTACTCCACGCTACGCCATTCTACTCTCTTACACTGCTCTGTGCCCTTCTACTTTGCGACAATCTACTCCGCTATATGGCACTCTTCTTTACAACACACTATCCACTCTACTCAACACCCTCTATGCCACTCCACTCTGCTCTACGCCACTCCACAACACTATCCACTCTACTCCACTCTACGCCACTCAACTCTACTCCACTATACAGCCATTCCACTCTACGACACTGTACTCGCTCCACGACACTCCACAACTCTCTACACCACTCTAGTCTATGCCTCTCCATGACACTTCACTTAACTCTACACCACTCTATGCCACTCTTTGCCACTCCATAACACTCTACTTTACTCCATTTTACAACACTCTACTCTCCTTTATCTCACTAACTTTTAGCCATGCTGAACAGCAGGCACATGGCGTAAAACATATTGGCAAAGCCGATAGCTCTTCCATAGGCGGACCTATTGATTTTGCCAATGCTTGTAAGGACAGTGGACCCCTGGCTACCTACCAGCAGTAGCTGTCACCCTCATATATGAAGACAGCATGGCCTGGCGTAGTCTATTCTTTGAGGCCCTTGGGTTTGACTACAGTGGGGTTCTGGCCTGCTGTCAGTTTCTGGTGCCCTGGGATCTATTGGGAAGGACTCTGGGGTCCTCAGTTTTATTGACTGACGCAAGTTGCTAATATGTCTTTCTAACGAAACTCGAATTGCAGCCTGCAAGGGTCTAGAAGACTCGCTTTTAACAACACTGCAGTTTTGGCCTTCTTCCAAAATCTGGGGCCCTCAGATTAATGTCAGTGGGTTTGAGGGCCACGATATTTATGGCCGATAGGCTGTGGCCTGCACATTGTCTGGGGCCCTCATTTTAATTGGTCCATTTCTTTCCCTCGATGTTTTCCTAAATCCCCATGTTTTCTGTTGCCAAAGGCTTGCGTGTATGCAGGTAGCGGTGCCACGGTACTACACGAGCTCTGAAAAGTTGTTTTTGTGTGTTATGGGCAGTGTTTTAAATGGGCCGGTGCTCGCCGGTACTGAGTACCGGCACTTCCGAATTTTTTTTGCCATCAGTACCGGCACTTCTCTGGAGCCAGGGAGAGTACCGGTACCGTGATCGACAGCACTGCAAGCTCAGGTTAGGCTTCTCTTCCAGCAGGGCAGAGGCCGCTCTGCTTCCAAGGAGCTCGTAATTAACTCGACTGAAGCAGCCTTTTGCAGATTTGCTGGCGAAGATTCCAGCAGCGCCCATTTGAATGGGCCAAAGTGCAGGGTCTCTAGACAGACCCTGCACTGTGAATCAGGTGCGAGCGACCATTCGGGTGAAAGTGCCATCATGACTTTTATCTTATGTAAGCAGTTAATCTGTTTTCTTTTTTTTTTACAGAAACACACTTCTCAGGTGCTTTAATAGGTGCTGCAACTGGTACAGAAGTAATTATGTATGATCAAATGTTGCCCTTAGCCCCACCCCTAGCCCCGCCCACTTGCCACACCTCTATTTTAATGAGTACCTGCACTTATTTTTCCCCATTTAAAGCACTGGTTATGGAATTTGGCTTGCAAAATCAAATATATCAAAGGAAAGCAGTTTTAGCGAAATGGTGCTGGAAACTCAGATCAGCAGAATTAGGATCACTAAATAACCTATGTTGGCTAGAAATCAAAAAACAATATGATCAAAAAGAACCCAATTCTTGGGGTGGCGACTTGCGCACATCCTTAGAAACCCTCAAAATAGAGGAGATCTGGAACAGTCAACTAGAAGAAGCATCCTTTAAAAAGATTTGCAAACTAAATGCAAAAGCTCTATCGCTGATAGAAGACAAAAAGATTCTGGCCAAACGTCGACACGCATGGACTGTATTAAATTTGTATAAACGATTAAAACCGCAACCCTACCTCGTGGCACACTTTCGGCTATCTTTAAAAATGAAATTCATGGCTTTTAGACTGGGCGACCATTATTCCAAAGACTTGATTCCGTCATGGAAAGATACACACCAGGGACCAAGATGTGGACTATGCGGGTACCATACGGAAACATTGTGTCACCTTCTGTGCACGTGCGAGTCAACAAAAGACGAGAGAAGAATTTTGTTGAAACCAGTCCTAAATATGTTTCAGATCCGCACCTGCAGGCAGGCCGTTATCAGCTGGATGGGAGCTGGTTCGAACATTTTAATATGTCGCGGGGTAAAATTTATGAAAATAGTAGAGACTTTGCTTTTAAAAGCTGAAACAACCTAAAAATGGGGTCTGGAAAATAATGTTTTACTTTTAAAGAAACAGAAAATATATTTTAAGAAAATGAATTTTATCTTTTTTCTACTAAATTGAAATTTGCATATGTATACTTTATGGTTGTGATAAACCAAATAAAGTTAATTGTTGACACTGGTTATGGGGAGCAATCCACCTGGCAAAATGCGTATTTGCTTGGAGCACGGCACATCTCTGCACCGTGCCTGCCTACCCCACACGCTGACTCTTGGATACTCTTAACGCCCCCCACGACCCCCCTTTCCGGATTCGATCTCGAGCCCCAGAGATATCTCATTAATATCTCATTTACTTCAACCGCCGCCAGCGGCTTGGCTCCCAGCGCTTCCGAGAGCGCGACGGCTGATTATCTGCTGTCCACGAACCTTTCTCCTGCGCTTAGGTAGCGTTTCATTAACCGTGACAACAAGGCCACCTCCGTGGGTCGGAGAGGGCTGGCGCGCGCTAATGAATTATCGATCCAGAGGCGAGGTGGGGGGAGGGGTGGGATAGGAAGAAAGAGGATGGAGAGGCTCGGGCGCCCCCACTCCTGGGCTAAGGCACAGCACAAGCAACTCCGAGCACGGCCAGACATGCCAGCTTTGGAAGTGGGGACCCATGTTCGAGTCTCGGCGTCCTCTTACTATCCTGTGATTCTAGGCACATCACGTAATCTCCCCGTAACTAACAAAAATGAATGTATCTTTTTGTAACGTAACTGAGGCTCATGTAAAGCGTTTTAATACCTTAAGGTGGAGTTCGCGCTATAAAGTGCAAAAAATCACGGATTCCACATATCCACTCAAGTGCAAGGGGGAGACCGCCCCCTCCATACAGGAACCACCACCTCCAAGTGATGACTCATTTTCCACCCCCCACCCCTGGATGGGTGTTCATACGGTCAATATTTCACCGACATGGACAGGTCTTTACTTAGCAAAAGTTTGTATTTAACTCAATTTTAAAATATAAACTGATCCGTTGGTTTACCGTTGCATTTTCTATTTTGGTTTTCTTGGCCATGCAAGTTAGGTTCTGAGAACCGCTTGGAATGTTTAACTTCCTGGCGCTAGGGGGCGCTCGTGGACAGCCTTAAAGACGCACTTGGCTTTTGGAAAACCTGTCACGGTCCATGAAGTTAAACAAATCTTCTAGCTGGGGGATAATTACCTCTCTGTGGTCCGCTTCCGTGAGCTTGACCTTCCCGTGTTCGCTGACTCCACTGTGATCTCCGACTGTTATCCACCGTGAACTCCTTGTCTTTCTGTATACATCCTGTCTTACCTATACCCTCTCTGAGGGGCGCCTTGAGACCCGCATGGGTGAGTAGTTGCGCTCTATAAGATTTCGGATTGACTCTTGGATGTCGGAGCATTCAAGGAATAAAGACCCTCTTTTACTCCAGTTCAGCATTAAAAGGCAGTCATTGTTGGGGTAGAGTGGGTCACTTGTCCAGTGCTTAATTTGTAAAAAAAAAAAAAAGAAGAAGAGCCGAGGCCCTTGTACGGAGGCCACCGCAGCTTACACCGTCCATTGCCCCTGCCAGCGCTGCCGCAACGCTGCCTACAAGTGTGACAATTCGGACTATTCCAGGGCCACAAAGCTATGAGAGTGGCTTGTGCGGCAGGTATTAATAATTTTTATTGTATATTAAATTAATAAATAGGCGTTATCTACTCGTCTCTGCATTAGACAATAGTGCCACCTTGTGGCAGAATGTCATAAGTGTTGGTGTTGACAATTAAGTACCATCGCCCAGTACCGGAAACCACTGGCTCAAATTAAGCACGGCATATCCCTTTTTAATGTGACCATTTATGCAAGCCTACTTGTGTGCTGTCTGACTATATGTACGCTGTTAACTTTACTTACCTGCCGTGAGGGGAACGGCTGCTTCTTCCTGCCGCTCCATCAGCGCGAGGGCAACGCCGTGAGGGGAACGGCTGGTGCGCCCACGCTGCAACCTTGACTACAGCCACCGGGGGGCCCAGGAACTACACCTCCCAGGTGCCCCAGCGGCGGAATCACGTCCCTGACGCCACCTCTGCGCCCGGAGGCGCCACAAAAGAGAGGAGCGCCGAGCGCTCTGTGGGACGCTGTTAACTTTACTTACCTGCCGTGAGGGGAACGGCTGCTTCTCCCTGTCGCTCCATCAGCGCGAGGGCAACGCCGTGAGGGGAACGGCTGGTGCGCCCACGCTGCAACCTTGACTACAGCCACCGGGGGGCCCAGGAACTACACCTCCCAGGTGCCCCAGCAGGGGAATCACGTCCCTGACGCCACCTCTGCGCCCGGAGGTGCCACAAAAGAGAGAACCGCCTCTCACCCCGCGAGTCGCGTGCGGGAGCGCCCGGGGCTAAGCCCGGGCAAAGGGCGGGCCCTCTGTGGCCCTCAGAGGCCTAAAGAGACTGGACTGGACCAGGGACTCTACACTATTTTAATCGGATCTTCATTGTGCTGCGAGCACGTGAGACTTTATTTCATATATTTCTGATATTTCTTATGAGTGAGTAGTGGTTATTAGTGTGTAAGCTGTGTGCCAATACTGTTTAAAATGTCTAAATCCAAAACGGATAAAGTTGCAGTGGGTTCCGCTTCCTTGGATAACTATCTGGTTAAGAAAGTAAACCAGATAAATAATGAAAGACGTGCCTCTTTAGGGAAGGGCACTGTCATAGTGGACCTACCAGAATTATCTCCCACTAGCATGACCCTAGACGCTGAGACAAACACGAGTGGTGCTACTATAGTAGAAGCACCATTGCCCAATACAGTGAACGTTGAGGTTCACTCAGCTCAACACGCCCTGTTAAGAGAAGACACTGGTGTGCCAAATGAGGCCCACCCTGAAAGTAGGCCGATGAGAACCTGTAGGACAGCCCTCCAAAAGGAGGGGGGAGGCACAATAACACTAAAGCTAAAAAAAAGGATGGCAAGGTACCACATAGCCCTGCCATAACCCCTTTTGTATTTACAGGAAATAATGGCAATGGTTCTAATCTGAACTCTGATCAGTTTGCTTCTCTCATTAGAAATCTAGAAGCGACACTAACAGCGAAGATAGAGGAGCTAATCAAACCATTATCCATTAAGATTGAAACTCTGGTAACGGAAGTGGCGAGGTTGGGTGGTTTGTTATCTACACATCAGATTGCACCAATTAAGGAAGGAAGTTGGGAAAGCTAATGACCAGCTGAATAAGGGGAAGGGGAACACTGTTGCAACTGCTGCCACTGGGACTGAAACATCTAATCCATCGGCTGCCCTTGCGGCAACTGTTCCGCGGACACAACCTAATATAGCCCCTCAAAGTAGTAGAGCCTTTAGACCCCCCAGGCATAATCGGTACCTAAATTTACCACCGGATTGTGCTCCGTTTGTGGCAGTACTGACCAATGTCCCACCTTGTGGTACCCATCCCGCCTCTCCTTATGATGAATCCCACGCCTCATTGAAAAACAAGGTAGTGGCGTGGCTTAACAAAAATGGTGGCTTTCCCACTTCATACTCAGAACAGATAATGGCAGTAAGGAGTGTAAACTGGGTGGGTCCTTCCAAAAAGATAGGCACTGGGGATTGCATAGTTATACATTTTAAACATCCCCAGCATGTGGCAACTGTCCTTTTGAGAGCGTCCTCATTAGTTTATAATGAGAATAGTGTATGCGTGCGCCCCTTGGGATACTTCTACGCACATTTGTGCAAACCCACACCCCAACAAAGTCTAATTAGGCGGGTGTCTGAACCACATACACCACATACACCAGACCAGGACTTGCAATTTATATACAACATCACAAACCCTCGTGGTTTAGGTGGTTTGAACGAAACCTATAATAGGACTAATAGTGCTGGTCGCTATCAATATGGGTCTAACGTTAACACACAAAACAGGTACGAAGTGTTATCCGGTCTTGAACTGTGTGATTGACGGGAGGCACCTGCAGTTCAGGGCACTGTGGCTACAGGTGAACCTATAATCATAGAAAACCCTCAGGTTATAGCGTCTGGATGCCATGTTGTCTCTTGGAACATTGCAGGATTAGCTGCTAAAATGTCTGATGAAAATTGGGTGACCTATATAAAACAATTTATGATCATCTGCCTACAAGAAACATGGGTGGTGGGGTGTGATCTTTTTCTGGAAGGGTACAAGGCCTTCTATGTGCCAGCATTACCATCAACAAGGGGTAGGCCTAAGGGGGGACTTGTAATCTTTGTGTCTATTTTAATATCATGTGAAGTACGAAGAATTCCGGTGTGATGGGTGTAGTTTTATCCGGAGGTAACTGCCGGGTTGGCATGGTGAATTTTTATAATGCTAACCATGATAGTGTAGGCATGAATCAAATTTTCATATTAAATTCTTTCGTTTCTAGTTTTCTGAAAGATCTGGGCCATAACCTCATGATTATGGGGGATTTTAATGTGCACCCTTGTGGAGATCCGCTGAAGAAATGCTTATCAGAATTGTATTGTGAACGCATGGGTGGTCTTCATATGGAACATACCAAGGAGGGGGAATTATGTAATGATTTGTTGAATAATTTTGATCTTTCGCTGGCCATGACACTCAGGGACCCGCTACAATGTTTTGATATCCCCACTTTCAAAGGGCATGGCAAGGGTACCTTTATAGATCACATACTTGTCTCTCTGACGATGCAAACTTTCTTAGATTCATTTCGCATTGTCGCAAGCGAATTTAGTGACCATAATCCTCTAACAATCTGTCTAAAAGGTTCCTGGGTAAAAAAGGGAAATAAGAATAACAGCCTAGGTAGGCTAGGAACAACAGATGGGAGGAGGCGGCTAAAATGGTCAATGGTCTCTGCGGATATTCTCTATAAAAACATTGCTGAAAGGTGTGCGCAGGATATCAAAGACTGTACTATTGAGGGGGATGATCCTAGGCAGGTCCTAGCTGCTTATCAAAACGTATCGGAGAAGGTGTCAGAATTATTATCTGTCCCCAATAAGAACCAGGCGAAAGTAGGCCCGAGGTGGTTTAGCCACGACTGCACTAAAGCTGCACGCAAACTTAGGTTTGCTTTGTCAGCTACCCCGAGGAATCGGGAGGATGTAAAATTGTGCAGAAAGGAATATAAGGTTATCATTGCTTCTCGTAAGGAGTTTTTAAGAAGAGAGGCCTGGGATGAAATACTTGACCCCTCCACCCTGAATTGCAGTACCAAGTTCTGGGCACTGGTCAAAAAACCTTTTCTGGTAGATGATCCAGGTGACGGTCTTGACTGCTGCATATCCAGGGAGGAGTGGGAATGTCATTTCAAAAACCTGTATTATACAGTGGATCCTGCAACCATGGATGCTGCCTCCTCTGGTAGGGGAGGCAATATTAAATTTGATAAAAGTGAGGTTCTGGATGCCATAGAGGGTCTTACAGCAAATAAAGCCCCTGGACCAGACGGAATCCCACCGGACCTCTATAAATCAGATCCAGACTTTTGGGCACCCATTCTGGTAGCTGTATTTAATGCTGCCACCATAGTGGGCTGTCCAACGTCTTGGGGATTGTCAACTATTGTCCCTGTTTTTAAGAAGGGAGATAGGGGAAGTGCTCTCTGCTATCGCCCAATATCACTAATAGATTCTATGGTTAAGATCATGGGGAGAATCTTACTGCAGCGCTTAACAAGTTGGTCCATCGATAACAATATTATGTCAAATTCCCAATACGGCTTCTGTGAAGGCCGTTCTACTATAACACAGTGCCTTAACCTGTCTCTCATTTTGAATAAATATACTGTTGTACAGAAGGGAGCAGTACACCTTGCCTTCATGGATCTGTCATCGGCCTTCGACTGTGTTAACAGGGGAAGGCAGTGGCAGACCATGAAGGAGAAAGGTGTTGACAGGGGGATTGTGGATTTTTTAGTGGATTTGCATAGTGACACCAGTGCCAATGTGAGGTTCTCATCCAATGGGGAAACCACGGGGAACTTTAGTATTAATAAGGGAGTACGTCAGGGCTGTATTTTGGCCCCATTTCTTTTTAATTTTTATATTAATGACTTAGATGCCGTACTTCAGGAGGTAAAATCAGATTGTCCTAGAGTCGGCAGGAGGGGTATTCCTTTGCTTTTATACGCAGATGATGCAGTTTTAATTTCAAGAACAGAAAAGGGTCTCCAGGCACTCCTGAATGCTTTTAATAATTTCATGACGGATAGGGACCTTAAGGTCAATAATTCTAAATCCTATATAATGAATGTTGGCCGTCAATCAAAAAAGAAGTTCATTTTTAAACTAGAAGATGTCCTGATCCCCATCACCCATACATTTTCATATCTCGGTGTTTTATTTGACACAAAGCTCAGCTGGGCCCCACATGTGGCAAGAAAGAAGGGGGAAATGACTAGAGTAAACGCCTCCATTTTTAACTTTGCCACTAATTTGGGGAAGAAGCCAAATGGTGCCATGATGAAACTATACAACGCCAAATCAATAGCTACTGCAGTTTATGGCAGTGAGATATGGGGCCATGCCAGTGGCGATCAGCTACAGATAATTGAAAACAATTTCTTAAAGCGTCTACTTTGTGTCCCAGCTAGTACATCGAATTTAGCGGTACATGAAGAGTTGGGAAGCCAGTATTTATCCGACATCGTGGGATTAAGACCACTGACATGTTGGGTAAAACTATGGTTAAATCATGATATCCCGTTAACCCACCAGATAGTTAATGATCTTGTTTCGCATGATAATGCAATGTGTGTACCCTGGCTCAAATACTTGAAGTCTCAATTTCTGAAGCCTGGACGCTTGAACTTGTTTGAAAACCCGAGTGAGATAGTAAAGGGTGATGTGGCAGCAATTAAGAGGGCTTTTTATATGGATAAAAGGGCCCAAAGAGAAGAAGTTGAGCTCCGGAAACCTAATGTTAGGAAATATGTCATGTTAAGAACGTGTGACACTATGGAACTATACCTAACATGCTCCTTTTCTCCCCATGAAAAAATTCTGCTGACACGGTTCAGGTTTAACATCTTTCATCACCTTTTAATCAGACCAAAGTTGGACATTTTTAAGAAAATTGTAGCTCCCTGTGGCTGCGACGGGAAGTCTCCACAGGATACGCTGCATTTTATATTTTTATGTAGATTTTATGAATACCCCCGTAGACGCTATCTTGTCACCCTTTTAAAGAAATTAAATTTTAATCAAATAAGACCTGCACTCATGTATTTACAGCTTTTGCACAGCGACAGTGTCCTCCAGGTGATACCATTTTTAAAACTAACTGTGAGAATAAGAAAGTGTTTAGATGAGTGACTATGTATCCCTTAAGGTTGATGCACTAATGCACCTTGTTGCACTTTGGTACTGCCTGCACTTTAACTGTGATCTTGATTTTGCCTACTTACTCATTTAAGAAAATTTTATGATCTATGAAATATGTATTATTTGTCTAGATGTAATGGTGATTTTAATTATGAAATGTCTATTGATTTTGTGCTTTTATGGATTGAAATACATCCGAAATAAAGTCATATTGATTGATTGATATATGTGTGTTTTGTGGCACTGCCATTTTAAGGATTTTTGGGACCCCAGGCAAAATGTAGTCTCCCTGGAATAACTTTGAATGTATTTCCCATTTTCAGCTCAAGTAATATTGAATTGTGTGCTAAAGTTTTAAACAGAAAGCCCATGTGTCCTGGAGTCCACCAGCTGACCAGCAAGAGCATATATCTTGATCAGACATTACTAAAGCAATTTCCTTTTGCTGTTGGATATAGATGATTTTTTGGCTGGTAGGGACAACATTTTACAGTGAATTCAGCATCTAATCCGCCTTTTCCTGCCATTCTAAGGAAGACACACTAGGGGTGATCTGGTTCCCACAGATTTTTAGTAAACGTGTGCATAATATCAAAATAAGTCATATGCACACAGACCTTCAAATTGTAGATTTAATTGGTGGATTTTCAAAATCATAAAAAAAATATGCTCCTTGAGAGCTGGTCTTCTCACTGCACCAAAAAATATCAAAGCATTGCTCCAAGGGTTCTCACCGTCCCATGTGATGACAACTGGTTGTTTTCTGCTTAATTCTGTCTCCCTGCCTTGTCCCACCTACCATCTTTATATGTGTACAGTTTTTTGCCGACAGAATGGCCTCTGGCTATCTTGAGTAAGAGCAATGGGAGGGTGCAGAAGACAGCAGGACAGAGTGGGAAAAGAATAGCATTCTGAGGAAGGTGGCGTATAAGGAGAAGGGAAGTAGACAGTGGTGAGGGAGGGAGGGACTTTAGGTAAAAAGAGAAATGCGAACAGGCAGAAAGAAAGCTACAGAAAGAGATAGGTCGAGAAAAAAGAGTTACAGAGAAAGGTAAAGATTAGATAGGAACACAGACAGATAGATAGATAGATAGATAGACAGCTAAACAGATAGATAGATAGATAGACTGCCAAACAGATAGATAGATAGATAGATAGATAGATAGATAGATAGATAGATAGATAGATAGATAGATAGATAGATAGATAGATAGATAGATAGATAGACAGATATAGAGATAGATAGATAGATAGATAGATAGGCTGCCAAACAGATAGATAGATAGATAGATAGATAGATAGATAGACTGCCAAACAGATAGATAGATAGATAGATAGATAGATAGATAGCTATATAGATAGATAGATAGATAGATAGATAGATAGATAGATAGATAGATAGATAGATAGATAGATAGATAGATAGATAGATAGATAGATAGATAGATAGATAGATAGATAGATAGATAGATAGATAGATAGATAGATAGATAGATAGATAGATAGATAGATAGATAGATAGATAGCCAGACAGATAGATAGCCAGACAGACGGACGGACGGACGGACAAATAGATAGATATGGAATTGTAGTGAGTGAGAGTGGTGTGGCAGAGAGAGGCTTAAAGCAGACAGGTAAAAGAGTTAGATAGAGGTACAGAGGTTAGTTGGAGGGGCATACTTTTCAATGGTGCAGCAGGTGCAGTGGCACTGGGTGCCAGGGGCCTGAGGGTCCCACTGACCCCTGATTATTGCTGTATTTCACAGTTTAAACAGTGGCCGCGTGGGGCACTTCCTACCTTGCACTAGGGCACATGACACTCTACCTACAACCCTGCTGAGTTAGTGAAAGAAGCATAGAAAGATGCAAGGAGGAGAGAGTGGTAAAAAAATAAGAGGTAGAGAAAGATAGGTCAGGTACGAAGAGTAATGAAGCAGAAAGCAAGATAGAGAACAGGGGTGAAGGATAGAAAAATAGATGAGATGAAATGGAGCAGAGGTACAGAAAGAGAGCTTAGCTTGATACTGAGGAAGACAGACAGAGAGTGAGGTCGAGAGAGAGTTGAGCAGTAAAGGGGTGAGTTGAAAGAAGGAGATACGAAGAGAGAAAGGAAAGAGAGAAAATAAAGATAGAGGAGTAGACAGAAAGGAGTGAGGTTATGAGAGAGAGGAGGAGGTAGAGGTAAAAAGAAAGGGAGGGGAGGTGGAGTGGGGAGACAGCAAACAAATGGCGAGGTGAACTGAGAGGCCAGAGAGTAAGAGAGAGGGATGAGGGTAGAGAATGATGAGGTAGTAAGAGGGATGTGAGGTAGAGGGAGTAATGAGGTAGATTGAGGTGAGGGAGTGAGTGATGAGATTAGGAGAGGGCGGAGAGAGACGAAGGGAGAGGATAATTTGTGAGAGAAGTGAAGTAGATGGAGGAGAGATACAGAGAAAGTGAAATTGAAACAAGCTGTGAGGTAGAGAGAAAGGCGTGACCTAGAGGGACATCCACCTGAGAGCTGTACAGGTAAGCACAGAGTGTGCTGAAGAGGGAGGTAAGGTGGAGAGAGCTGATAGAAGTGGAAAGAAATTGGTAGATGAAGAGGTAAAGAGACAGGAGTAGGGCAGAAGAGCTGAGATAAAGTGAGGAAAGAGAAACATCACAATGTCATGTAATTGCTTCCTTGAGAGTGTTTTTATTTTGGGGGGGTCGTATATAGCACAAACTAGACCCGAATGTATTAGAGCGCTTTACATGAGCACCAGTTGCATTACAGACGGGCACATTGATTTGTAGGTACTGGAAGATGAAGTAATTTCCCCAGAATCGCAGGATATTGATAACCCTGGTGGGTAACTCCGCTCTGCTAACAGACTTTGCAGAGATTTGCCTACTTCGCGCTCCGTGGTGAACGCAGAGTAGGTAAAAACTCCGCCTCCATGGCGGAGCAGAGTTAACCATTCCCTCCCTTCTCCCAAATGCTTTAAAAAGATATAAAGAAGGCACTTACCTGTGTTTCTGTCACCTCCCAAGCCTGGTCGCTCTCCTTCCTACTCCTCTCGCTTCCTCATCGTTCATTAAAAAAAAAACACTAGGGGGCTTACGCGCCGTCGTGGAATGGCGGACATCCCGTGAGCTCCGGAGAGTTGCGGGCTTCAACGGAGATTTTAGCCTCTGTTTTCTTCCTTCTGGAGCCGGCCTTCAACGTGCTCTGCCAGCGGAATATGGCCCGCTCTGATCATTTCCTGCCACGGAGCATTTGACGCCGATTTTCGGGTGTTTCCAGCGTTGCATCCTAGCTGCTGCATCAGGACGCGGGCGGCCACCATTTTGTGCCGCTGAGCCCGCGTCCCCTCACAAGTCTCCGTAGCACCTCCGGTTGTTCTTCCTGCGACATTACTGCACACCTGCTGCCCAGAATTTACTGCTGTCCATCAAGGTATGGCGTAATTGCTCTGCAGAATGTCCTCCGCATGGATTTATTCCTCTAATGCCTCCATTATTTTGACTTTGTGAGAAAATGGCCGCCATTTTACAATTTTGGCGCGACGATGTATTTTTTCTCATATTTTTCTGGTATCATGCTCTGATGTTTAATTTCTGGCCCATCCTTCAAGTACTATTTGTGAACGCTTTGCTGTTATGCCATTTATTTTTTATTTTTTGGCGCTCTGAAGATCTTTTTACCCTATTTCAGTGTAGAGTCTGAGCGCCCGCCTTACATATACCTTACCTGAGAAGGCTGTGCCTTTTGCTTGTTCCCTGCCTCTGAATTAGTATTTTCAGGCCTAGTTACTCTACATCCTGTTCATTATTTCTGTGACTGGTGATGTTTTGGTATCTCTCTTGAAACCTGTGTTTCTCTTACATCTCTGGTGTGTTCATTTGCTGTACACAATGGCTCATGACGCAGGCAGCTTAGGTCTTCAAACACCGGCACCAAACCGAAACACCTCAAAAATGACCCTCCTTCTCCGATCCACTCCTCCTCGAACCCCGTTTTGGACTCCATCTTGGAGGAGGTACGCGGTCTCCAACCCTTCATGTCTGCCACTAATGAACAGTTCAAACAAATTGAAGAAAGATGGATCGTTATGGAACGCAAGGTTTTGAATCTGGAGCAGCGCATTAGTGATATTCAAGGTATATCTACTAAAATACCTCTTCTGGAAAAGGAAATTCATCAGCTAAAGCTACATACAGAGGATCTTGAATATCGTAATCGTAGAAATAACCTACGTATTTATGGGGTTCCAGAGAATCTTGAGGGGTCCGACATAGTGGCCTTTATTCGTAGATTCCTACATGAACTTTTAGACCTTCAACCTGCCTCTCATGCCCTTAATATCCAGAGGGCTCATCGCCTGGGTCGTCTTACATCCAATCCATCTAAACCTCATGGTATTATTATTCTTTTCCTCGAGTTTACTGAGTTAATGACTGTTCTCAAAGCTGCCAGGCTTAAACGTCGCCTCTTATGGTTGGGCCATAATATCTTTATCTCTCAAGACCTCTCAAATGCAACAAACGTCCGATGTAAGGAATTTTTGAATCTTCGCCCGCAAATGAGGCAACTGAACATTCAATATGGAATCCTTCATCCATGTTTTTGCAAGATTACTCATAATGGCCGTAACCGCTCATTTGAAGATCCTCAGAAGCTCCGCGAATACCTCCAAAGTGTTTCCTCATCTAGCATGGACACTAATAATGGATGACTTTTCCTTTTTCTTTTCCTATTGCCTACTTTTGTTATGTTAATGTAAATGCTCTGGCTTCACCTTGTTTTCTCCCTTTACGTCATTCTGTCCTTGAGGCTTTTCTTTTCTTCTCTTCTTTCTATAGCCCCTTTATGCTCTCCTGCTGCTCCGTGGGGTCTGTACTCCCCTCGGCGTCTCCCCGCTCCCGATGTCTTGATGTTCTTCTTCCTCTCAGATCTGGCTTTCTTGCCTTGATCTGTCTACATTTTTTTTTCTTCATCTCTCTCTTTCCTTTCTTCCTCTGAGTCTGCACTTTCCTGTTCTACAAACTTTTCTCTCCTTCCCTCTCTTGAAGCCTTTTTCGTTCTCTCTTTCAAGTTCACTTTCCTATTCCTCGACTCCTGTTATTTACCTTGTTGTTCTCAGTGCTCATGGGCGCTCTTATTTGTGTTAATGTGCGTTTGTTAGGTATCATATGCATCTGTAATATATTTGTTTATTGTGTCTTTTTTGTAGTTGTTCTCCTGAAGTGTGTTGGCTCCAGGTGTTTTCCCTCCTTCCTCACCTTCCATCGTGTGTAACTTTGTAACGTGGAATGTTCGTGGTCTTGGACACCCCGTCAAGCGTCAAAAGGTATTGTCCCATTTATCCAAGCTGAATTCACAGGTTGTTTTTCTCCGAGAGACCCATTGTTCGGATGTAGAATCTTCTAAGCTCAAAAGGCAATGGGTGGGTCAGGTTGTGTTTTCTCTTGCTGTTAACAAAAAAGGGGGTGTTGCGATTCTGTTTCATAAAGGGTTATCTGTCCAGATTCTATCTTCTCAGTCGGATGTTGAGGGTCGCTGGGGACTGGCTAAGGTTGTGATCCAAAACAAACCAATGGTTTTATTAAATGTGTATGGTCCTGTTCGCCCTGACCCCAAATTTTGGGTTGATGTTAAAATTCTTATTTCCTCCATTGATTGCCCTAATATTGTGATTGCTGGAGATTTTAACCAATGGCTGGACCCCTTTTCCGACAGACTCTCATCAAGCAAATTCCATTCTGATAAAACTCATAAATGTTTCCAATCGGCTATTTCCTCCCGCCCCCTATACGATGTTTGGAAAACCTGCAATCCTGACACCCTGGAATATACTTTCTTTTCGAATGTCCACCATACGCGGTCCAGGATAGAGTATATCTTAGTAAGTAAGTCTCTACTCCCAGCACTCCAGCAGTCCGATATTGGCTCTATTTTTATTTCGGATCACGCCCCAGTGCATGCAACCCTTGACCTTTCCCTTACCTCTTCTAAGTTTAGTCGCTGGAAATTTAACACATTTCTTTTGTCTGATACTGTCTTTGTTAAAGAGGTTAAGAATTTTATGACTGAGTTCTTCACCTTTAATAACCCGGCTGATACATCTATTTCCAATAATTGGGATGTCTTTAAAGCTTCTCTGCGAGCCTTCGTAATTTCCTATGTGTCTAAAAAGAAGAAACTTAACAGAACTAAATATGCAGATCAGCTTAAGAACATTAACCAACTGGAACACTCATATTTCTCTTCTAAAGATGCCGATGCCCTCCATAATCTAATTAAAGCAAAGTCTGAATTGAATAAAATTGCTACGGTTGAAGCCTGTAACACTCTCTTGAAAATTAAATCCAAATTCCATGGGGGTCAGAACAAGGCTGGTAAAATGCTAGCGAACTACCTAAAAATCAAATCTGAACGTAAATCTGTGGGTCCTATCCTGAATGACTCTACAAACAAACTTGTCACATCCGATGAAGACATTGCGGAAGTCTTCCATAACTACTATCGTTCTCTTTATACTGATGACACCCACCCACCACCCAAAATGTATCTTCTTTTTTTGATGATGTCCCCCCCTCCTCCGCCTCTCCCTGATGAATTTGGTCAATTAGAGAAAGATATTTCTACTCAGGAGATCCTTAAGGCTATCAACTCCTTGAAAAAATCAAAGGCTCCTGGTCCCGACGGACTGCCAATTGAGTTTTTCTCTACGTTTCATGACATTTTTGTGCCTCGGCTGCTGCATCTTTTTAATTCTTTCATTGTCGACGCTAAGGCCTCAGGGTCTTTCTTGGATGCCCTCATTGTTATTATTCCCAAACCAGACAAGGATCATTCCCAATGTAAAAATTACCGTCCTATTTCCTTAATCAACTATGATTGTAAAATGTTTGCCAAAATTCTCGCCTCCCGTCTTGATTCAATTATTTCCCTTTTGATCAAAACCGACCAAGTTGGTTTTGTAAAAGGCAGACTTGCCGCTGACAATGCCCGTATGTTTGCCAATGTCATTTCTCATAGTAAACAATTCAAAGCCCCTCTCACAGCCTTGTCCCTGGATGCGGAGAAAGCTTTTGACCGCATTAATTGGCAATTTATGTTCCGTTCCTTGCAATGGTTTGGTCCCACTTTTATTTCCATGGTTAAACCCTTTACTCCGCCCCCGTGTCAGTATTTTTGTCAATAACCAATTTTCTAGATTCTTTCCCTTATCTAGGGGTACGAGACAAGGATGCCCTCTCTCCCCGTTATTGTTTATACTTTGTCTTGAGCCCTTTTTGGAACGCATCCGATCCAAACCCCAAATAAATGGGTTCAAAATCTCCTCCATTGAAACAAAAGTATCTGCATATGCGGATGATATCTTAGTCTATATGGCCAACCCTATTAAGTCACTTCCCCCCTTTTTGAACGAAGTCCTTTTATATTCCTCTGTCTCAGGTTATAAACTTAACTTATCTAAAACAGAAGTCTTACCCGTAAACTCTACCTGTTATCAATACATGTTTGACTCAACTGATTTTGCATGGTGTCCTTCCACAATTAAATATCTTGGAATTTGGTTTTCCTCATCCCTCATTGACACTCTCAAACGTACCTTTGCTTCCCTTACCCAGAAGATTCAATCCCTCCTCCAACTCTGGTCTCCCCAATTCTTATCCTGGTGGGGTAGACTCGATACCATTAAAATGATGATTACGCCACATGTCCTCTACACTGTTTCGATGCTCCCCATGAAAATTCCAAATTCATATTTTACACGTTTAAATTCCATTTGCTCCAAATTTTTGTGGAATAATAGGCACCCCCGCATTGCCTTACAAAAGCTCGTTCGTCCTAAGAATGAAGGTGGGGTTCGTTTCCCTAATTTTAAAACGTACCACTCTGCCTTCCTAATTAAGCAATCCTTTTCCTTAGCATTTGATTTTATTGATGCCCCCTTACCCAAATGGATTGCTTTTGGACGTTCATTGTTAAAGGATTTTTCATTTCAACATACCGTTTTTATGTCTAACTGTTCATTTTTGGCTAAACACCCAGTGTTAAAATATTCACAAACTTTGCTGCATGATGTATTTTCTAAAGATTTATCTCCTCTCCAGTGTGTTTTATCCTCTTGTGTATGGTATAATAAATTCCTCAAGTATAAAGGCAAGTCTTTCTACTACAAGTATTGGAAAGTAAAGGATATTGTATTTGTTCATCAATTTTTTTCCAATACTTCCATTCTCTCTTTTCCTGAATTGCAAAATCTGTACGACTTACCTTCGTCTTGTATCAAGGAATACACAATTATCACTACTGCCTTAACATCTCACTTGTCAACCTTTCCTCCTTCTGCTGACCTACCATCATTTTCCCCTTCCATTCCCCTTTACCCACTGTTCTCCCTTCATCAACCTAAAGCTGCCCTTGTCTATAAAATACTCCTATCAAATGTTGTTGATCGGCCTAAATCAGCTACTGAGATCGCTTTGGAAACTGATTTATCCGTTTCTCTACCTGTTGATGTGTGGGATCGTATTTGGTGTAAATTGTTTAAAGTTTCTGTAGCGGCTCGTATTACTCAATCGCTATTTTTTATTTATCATAGAGCTGTTATCACTCC
The DNA here is from genome assembly GCF_964261635.1 of Lissotriton helveticus. Classification (NCBI taxonomy): domain Eukaryota; kingdom Metazoa; phylum Chordata; class Amphibia; order Caudata; family Salamandridae; genus Lissotriton; species Lissotriton helveticus. The sequence continues at coordinate 48,846,422 of NC_136072.1, read as the reverse complement.
TGTAAGTATTGCTAAATTTTCGCCTTCTTCCACTACTCTCTGTTGGTCGTGTTCCTCTCATACAGGTACGCTCATACATCAACTATATCAGGGGTCTCCAAACAGTAGCTCGGGAGCTACTGGTATCTCACCAGCACCCTCAAAGAAGCTCTCAGAGATGAAGCCAAACCAAGCCAATCTCAGAGATTCTGTGTATATTAAAGAAGGCAGCACTGCTCATTTCACTAACCTTACGAGTTACAGACAGCCAAACCAATGACAGGGCCTGTTGATAACATTCAAACACACACTGTGGTGGCCTATCAATCAATAAATCAGGTATTAATAGAGCGCACTACTCACCTGTGAGGGTCTCAAGGCGCTGGGGGAGTATTTGGGGGGATTTGGGCAGCTCAGGTCATTCGAAAAGCCAGGTCTTGTGGCTCTTCCTGAATGCTTTCAGTGTGGGGCTTCATCTGATGCTGAGGGGGAGTTCGTTCCAGGTCTTGGCCATGATGTAGGAGAAGGGTGTGCCTCCTGTTCTAGTTCTGTGGATACAGGGGATTTCGGCCAAGGCCTGGTTAGCGGAGGGAGGTTTCTTTTGGGGGTGTAGATGGAGATTCTTTCGTTGAGGTATTGGGGTCCAGTATTGTGGAGGGCTTTATAGGTGTGTGTGAGCAGCTTGAAGGTCACTCTTTTTTCGACGGGGAGCCAGGGGAGTGGTCGTATATGGTAGGTAATGTGGTCTTGTCGTGGGATGCTGAGGATGAGTCTGGCTGCGGCGTTCTGGACAGTCTGAAGTTTGTGGAGTAGAGATTTGTTGATTCTGGCATAGAGGGCGTTCCCGTAGTCCAGCCTGCTGGTGATGAGTGCATGGGTGATGGTCTTTCTGGATTCGGGGGGGGTCCATTTGAAGATCTTGCTGAGTATGGGGAGGGTATTGAAGCATGTGGAAGCTGCAGCGTTGCCCTATGAGTCTGCCACATGAACCATCTTTATCCACTTTAGATCTACCTAAGAAGGAGATTGGCCATGTTATCCGCCCTGCTCGATCAGTCGCACTGTGTGTGACATAAAAAGAATAGTAGCAGCAGTAACCAGGGCTGACCCAACAAAGGGTGTGACTGCAAGAACTAGAGTGAAAATGTGTTAGTTGGGAGCATGATCAATCAAAGAGCTGAGGATAAGAGAGTATGCATCCAGGGCAGAGAAAATTAAAAGCATCACATTCATTTTTGTGTTGGTGTGTGACAGTGTCCTTCCCAGATAAACAGTGTTGATTCCTTAAAGCTACTCCTAGCGTCAAGGACTGCCCAATATGTATGCTGGTTTCCATCATAGGAGTATTATCTCTGACGCAATTGTGCCCATTCATGGTATAATTGTGCCATAGCCATAATATTTTCGTCCTTGACTATTTTGGGCATACAAGTCTAGTAATTACATACTTGCTGCCATTACTGACATATTAAGAGCATGACTGGCCTGCTTTTAGCCATTCCTGACAGAGTGAAACACAAGAATTTTGCCTCCACCACCCTCACTTATACCTGGTCTTACTTATACAAGTCAAACGACAATTTCTTTGGTTGACCTGGTATTTTTATTTATACCATTCTTTTATCTTTTTTCGAAAACTTTTTTTTGTTCAATTGTGCAGAAAAATAGAACTACTGTACATACATCTATTTACACTAATATACAATACAATTTACAAACATGAATACACATTTCATATATACACTAAATAAAGGAAATTTACATCATACATCACAGAGAAACCTTTACATAAGACAAAACAATCTAATTCTGTATGTTTTCTTATTTCCAAAAAATGAAAGACAAAGTCAAAAAGCAAGGAGTACAATCATTAAATGAAAGCAATTGCTAGTTTTGCGTTATTGATGACAAAATTTGACTCCTGCACATTCGCCGACGCGTTTCGAATCCAGGAAACCAGTTCCCGGAGTCTCATCTGGGCTTTTTCATTTATCAGCTTTTTAGAAAAAATGGGGGCTTTTTGATGATGCTTTTCTTAATTACACAAGCCGTAATTCATAGAATCAATGGACAATATGAATTCACTCCATGTGAGGGATTGTGCTGTACCCAAATCGTAGTCACCAAATCCAGTTTTAATCACACCACAAAATCTTATAGATTATTATGGGAAGTGGAGGCCGTGTTCATTATTCGACAGTTATGCTGTAACCGGACGTCGCTAAACTGTTTCCAGTGGCGTGTACTTTCTTTTCTAAACCGTCTCGTTGTGTTCAGGATCAAAGGGTCCCTTTCATTCGGATGGCACCCCAGTCTGTCTCTCTATCGGCTAAAGGCCTTTATAAGTAAGGGTGGTGGAGGCAAAATTCTTGTGTTTCACGTTATTATAAGGTCCAACCTACCCCAACCCTCTAATGGGCCTAACTCCTTAGTTTTACAAAATTCCTGACAGAGTGGCAACAGCTTCTCCCATAACAATGGCCATAACTGATATATGTTGGGCATCCAGCTGTGGCACAGTGGTAGCCCTGGTTTAATAGTGGACATTAGTGGTTAACAGAGGCGATCTTAGTGTTTGGTGAGGAAGCATGGCCTATGATTCCAATACCTGGGTATTTGAAGTATAATTTGTCCATGAGAGGCATTTTTACATGGCGGTACTTAATGAAAGCTGATGTTCAGGGACTGTGTATTTTCTAACGATGAAAACTGATTTGATTTTTAAAGGAAAAAATTATGTTTTTTCACAAAAGGTTTTCTTCTGAAAAATTGAGTTTGATTGCTCAAAGTGGAAAGGGATTTTGATAGAAAAGTATGTGTATTTTCAAAAACGAATATGCTAATGATGACAAAATATTCCAATTCTAAAGCACATTTAAAGTTGTTAGCTGAATGATAATTCAATTTCAGTTGGGGAGACTTACTGCTGTCATAATACCCAAGCATGTGGTGATTTGAATTTTACTTGATTACAAGCAGTTATTATTGATAAACGTTTTCCTAGCATTCTGCTGATAACTTCACCTGAAATTTTTGGGTGGTTACTACTGATAATTGTGCTTACGGTGGTCATAGTGTAATGTTAGTACATATCATCAGCATTTGACAGTGATAAAATATGCTAGTAGCTCAGCAGGACTCTCCATGAACAGAATTAGCTCTCACTACAGAAAATTTTGGAGACCCCTGAACTATATGAATGCCATTCTGTTTTATCCTTCTGGAATTCTGTTTGGAATGTTTGCATGCGCATGTTTCATTATTCCGTTCCTTTATCATTCTTAAGTGTATTTTTAGGCTCTGATTCAGAAGATATAGATATTGTTCCTCCTAGTGCAAGATTACTTGATCTTTTCATTGCTATTGCTTTTAAAGTGATCCTCTCCTGTTGGAAGGATAACTCCAAATTATCTGTACTTACATGGTGGAACTTCATTTGTGATGAACACAGGATTGCTATTGCTTCCTCCTCTTCTGTCTCTTTAAAAATTAAATCCGACCTTCTCTGGCTCCCTTTTTCTAATTATCTTTCGTCCACTCCTCCTGACTGATTGCTGGGCCCTTTTATTCTATTGCTTTTACTCCTTCTTTTTCCGATTATGATTTTCTCTCCCTCTTCTTTTTCTTCCTGTACTGTCCTCTCTTCCTTTCCTCCTTCTTGTTCTTTTTCTCTCTTCTCTTTTCCACTCTTTTCTTTTCCCCTCTTCTCCTCATTTCCTGCTGAACCGTTATTTTATAGCCTTTTTTTATACCTCATGTTTTATCTCATTTGGTTCCCATGTACTATTTTATTATCTTGTATTGTGTTTTCTTAAAACAAAATAAAAATTTCTTAAACTGAAAAAAACCCACTACATTGTACGTCTTACGAGTGCGTATGGGCACTACAACGTAGTGTTATTTTTATGACGAAGGATGTCGAGGACGCGAGAGGAGCAGGAAGGAGAGCGGCCAGGCAGGGGAGGCGGCAGAAACACAGGTAAGTGCCTTCTTTATATCTTTTTAAAGCATTTGGGAGAGGGGAGGGAGCGGGAAGGGAGGGAAGCGGAGCTATGCGTATCTCCACCGAGTTTTTTTAAACTCCGTGGAGCTTTGCGTAGAAGTGCTCCGCCAGCTCCGCCAGCTCTGCCAGCTCCGCCCAGGCCTAGATATTGAGCGTCACTGCCCAGACTCGGTTCCCCAGATCTGAGGCCGACTGCGTTAGCCCTAAGCTTGGGGATTTAAGTGGGCTGGGTCGTGCCGGGGCTGAGCACCGGCAGTTCTATAAAGCAGGTGCCAAACCGGGTCTCTATCGGGTTCTCCACTTTTGCCCTCAGTGTGTAAAAATAAATCTTACCTCTGCAGCAGTGTCACCCTTTATTGCTTTTGATGTAACTTCAAAGAGACTCCCTATAGTTCTTTCACAGTCTCATCATTTCAGAACTGAAGCATTTTCAATGTTCAATTCAACGAAGCCATAATTGTTGCTGATTTATCTTACACAAACAACAACCATTGGCAAAGTCAATAGCCCTGGCTTGTTGGAGGTGTATAGTTACTTGTTGCATCAGTATTATACACCTGTATGCAATGACAGAAGCATCAAAATACAAGTCAGGCTGCACACTGTGCTAAGCACAGATTTTTAGCTTGTGTATTTTTAAACCACGCCCTTAATTACACCGGCCACGCCCCATTGAGAAACCGCCTAGTTTTTTCATTCCAATTAAAGGCCTGCCTAAGCTTCAGCAAGCGGGACATGCCCAGCTGCTGAATTACTATAGAATCCGCATGTGTGATCTGCAGCAGTCCGTGCACGGATAGCTTGTGACTCCACTTGCACTGTACAAACCCCAAACCCCTTTCCTTTGTCAGAATTTCTCTGCTGCGCCTCCACTGGGTCTATCCCCCCCTCACTCTCCCCACACGTCCCTGATGGCCACACGTGTGTTTTTCAAATTGCATCAGAGTAGTCCCCCTGGGGCACTGTGCCAGGGTTGAAGTAATGATGTTTTTATGAGCCCCCCTTTACATCTGCCTCACCATCCTATAGCTTTGTAGGCAAAGTAATTGGAAATGTTTACATTAAAATGCACTCTTTCGGCCTATGTTTCTTGTACCTCCTGCTGTGCCTGTGAGGGGCGCCAGCGCACCCCGCCCCACCTGTACAGCCCCTCCCCCTTCACCAGCATTCTACTGCGATGCATTCATCACTGGCTGCTTTACGCTCAGGGACCACTCGCCAGGCAGTGACTTCATTTTACACCCAGTTTGCTTTAACAATCGCTGCAGGAAGCAGCTGACGGCGGCGGAGGGTGGGGGAGGGGGTGTCAGTGTGATTTCTTCTTTTCTTCCCTCCTCAGGGGAGCCTTCCAAAAGGACGGGCGACAAAACACTCATTACTGGAAGCTGAAGAGAGGCCAGACTCAAAGACACCTACTAAGGATGCATTGATTCTCAGCGTTAGGGAAATAAACTGAATGAATGAAGTCTAGGAGGGAATAAAGGAAACTTTTATGAAGAAATACCATTATGAAGAACTTACTGTGAAGAATCCTCAAAAACGTACATTTCAATGAACATTCATTGGACTAGAGCAATGAAACATTTAAAACAAATTCTTTTACGCGGAAAAAGTATTTCAGCCACCCTGATCTGTACTTGCAGAGCCCTAAAACGTATCACCTTGATCCTAAAGTTTAACCCTACACTTGCTTCGAATCTAACCCATGACCAAATCCTAAATATAATTCTCATTTAGGGGCATATTATCAACAACTAGCGATATTTATCGCTAAATGGGCTTAGCGACATTTTTTTTATCGCCGCGCATCGCCGAATTTTATCACAGAGATAACGTGCAAATCAGCAACGTTTATCTCTAAAGCGATAAAATATCCGGCGTTAGCGGCGAAATTCGTGAATATCGCTGGGAATCCAGCGATATTCCGGCATTTACGCCAATAGGTTCTTAACCTGAATATCCAACTTCCATTGGATATACAGGCTAAGAAGTGGTCTGAGCAGGCGTTAGCTTTTGGAGATATTCGCGCATAGCACGAATATTTTCATCGCTACGCCTGCCTTACTAATAGGCGATAGCGATGTTAGCGACTGCTTTCAGTTGCTAACAGGTTGGGTATGCCCACTTTGCTTGTTATTAGCAATAAATATCGCTGACATGCAAAGCGGGCCCCAAACCGCTCGCTATCACCTAAAAGCTGTCGCATCAGTTAGCGACAGCTTGCTAATAGGGCGATGAAATTATCGCCGCTTTGCGGCCGAAAACGGCTGCTAAAGTGGCGATCAATTCCTAGTAAAGTACTTATTAGTAACATCACCATTTTTAACACCTTTGCCCTTTGATTTTTACGTCACAATACTTTTTTACCAATAATATTATTTAATGTTTTTTTTTTCGTTTCCCATGTAATGATTTACTGGTGGGTGGCTGGCAATAACAGGGTATTATTCCTTGGCAAAAATTGCATAATTTATTTTGAGGAGATTACAGAAAAGTTATGCAAAATTTTGTGTGTTAACGATTCAGCATTTTGCAAAACTTTTTCTTTTTTTTTGCACAAAATGTGTCCATTTTGACCTCGAGTAGTTCAAAACTGCATGTGATGTGAACAACGGCTGTCGGTGATTTCTTCGTTTGCATTGCTGCCTTTCTTCTGTGCAGTGGCGTAGCTAGTTGTAGTCCGACTGTGACGGTCTCTGCGTTTGCCGTCCGGCGGGCGCATGTAAGAGTATTGGGGGCTACGGGTTATTCCTGCACCATGCCTCAAGTAAGAGTGGGGGTGCTCGCAATTCCAACGACGGAGGTATGTAAGAGGGGGTAGGCCACTACCCCCAAATCTCCCCATCCTCCTAGGGGGTCGCATAATGGGATTTATATTTCTGCAGATGGAATATTCATCACCGTTGTGACGGAGTAACCTGTCCGCCGAGATCTAAATCAGTGCCCTAGTCTTGGGCATATCGCATAACATGCATATCTTTTGAGAATGAAAATTATTAAATTAAGCAAGATTATAGCGGCATCATCAAAATTTCACCCAGGCCTGGGTACTTTTTCATTGAGAGGTTACAAGTGGAATCAAATAAAAACATGGTGAAACTTTTTATGATGTCACTTGGATCCCAAATTGGGGAAAGCCATGTTATTGACAGCTACCAATATACAATTTTATGTTGTGTGAGGCTTACCTAAATCCTCTATCCCTGCTTGTTTGAGTGGTGAGATGTGCCAGGGTGCCATGGGCTTGCATAACCTGCCCTCAACTCACTCATGTCCCCCACTAATGGTCCATTAAAAATTATATGAATCTAGGGCCTTATTACGAATGCAGCGCATTTTACTGGTCAGCGTTGGGCGCCCCTTTCAAAAGGTGCATCCTGCGCTAACCAGAAAAATGTGCTGCATTATAGTGAATGCGCCGCCCTCAGGGCAGTGCGTTCATGTGAAAAACTGGAGCAACTGCTCTGAAGCTGCTCCGTGTTTTCACAAGGTGGGCGGAATTTGCGTTATCGTGTCACGCAAATCTCTGTGAAACGGTAAAAAATCTCTGCGAACACGCAGAAATACCGCGAGCACGCGGAATTTCTCGTTCGCGATGCTTTTTTACCGTTCTCAATCGCTGTTTGCATGCTCGGGGTGAAATATCACGCGAACGCGCATTTGAGAACGCGAACAAGCAAAAAATTTTGCGAAGTCGCGGAACGCAGAATTTTGGGCGATTTCGCCTTCTCCGCGGAACGCGAAATTACCCAAATTCCTCAAATTCTGCGAGCGGAACGGAATTTACCGCCCAGGCCTACGAATGCAGGCGGTAACCCACCTGCACTTTGAAGTTGGATTAGAGATCCCCTTACAAGCAGTTGAAGTGCTCAACTTTGGTCCCTTACTGGACAGAAATCTAAGCCCAACTATAAGAAGCCACGGGATGGGTGATCCCTAGGGAGGTCCGTACTGTCACTGTTGGGATTACTCCCTACTCGTAAGCGCAAAAGCCTGTGTAGGAAATTCGTGATATTGGGGTTATTACTGTTATAAAACATGTGTGTTGCCACCATCACTCACACACCATACCAGTACTCTACCCTTTTGTACCCCGAGTGCACAAATGACCTGCTGGCCGCCGTTTCTATTGCCCTCCCTTGTCCCTTCCCAATATTGAAAAACATGTCAGGCTTCCTGTTACCCCCCCCCCCCACAGCATCATCAGCCACTTAACCCTCCCAATATTATGAAAATCAATAACTTGGCTCCTGCAACCATCCTCCACCACCCATTGCACCTATTGAGTGACAGACAGCTAGTGCTACGCGGCACTAGAGAGTCGCTGTGGGCGTGGCCTGAATCCTCTGTCGGCCATGGGTCTGCACTGATCTGCAATTAACAGTGGAGATGGTGATTGGCCTGTACCTGCCTCACACGCTTCTGCATAGAGCTCACGGATGAGGGAGGGATGGTGGACCATCAGACATCATTCCACCGCATCCCGCTCATCTTTGAGGACCAGAGGGAGGTGGTAGATCACCGCCTGCCACAGCACCAGCTATAAAATGCGTAGTGCTCTAATGTCAGAGTAGTAAACGACTGAGTTATGAAACCCAAGAGCATGATAATGGCTGGAAGCCATACTCAGCAATAACATTCATTATAACTACTTTTCTCCGTAGTAGTTTCTTTATAATGATGTTTCTTCCTAAGTTTATTCTTTGTGGCCTAGGGCCCATTGTTGCCGTACGGCTCAAGATGCAGCCGGTGTGCTGCATTTAATTTTTTGGGTCCAGATTTACTAAGATTTTGTTGCTCTATTGTTTCACTTTTGTGGAGCGGCCCCAATGCAAAATCAATTTTGGCATTTACTAAGCCACCCAAAGTCAATTTGCGTGGCTTTGTGTGGTTTAGTAAATCCAAAGTAATACAACGCAGCGCGTTGTGCGGTGCGTAACTTTCTGGTGGGTAGGCATTATATGGGTATACAACCTTTACAACGCAACTTTTACCACGCAGTGCCTTTACAACGCAACTTTTACAACGCAAACCATTACAACGCATTGCGCTGGGGGCGCTCTAGGATAGGGAATATGTTTAATGTACTATCCAACACCTTCCCTACTATCCACGGGGACTGGAGTTGGAATAGTAAATTAAACAATTCACTATCCAGCTCCTAAAAGCACTATGCGTTGTAATGGTATGCGTTGTAAAAACCGCGTTGTAAAAGCATGCTATGTAAAAGCATGCGTTGTAATGTCATACATCCCATTATATGAGTAGAGCATATGCATTCCTATGCATTGACCGAATATTTTGATGCAAACCCAAATTTACAAAGACAAAATTTTAAACCTGGGTTCAGTCCAAGGTAGTTTACCTACCGACAGAGGCATAAGAAGGAGACATATCTTCTTTTATTCTTGTTATTTCCTCTTCTCCAGCACACATAGAAAGAGGAATATGCCTCTAAGGACTGTTTCCTGCACAAAAACGATTCGGCCCGTAAAGCAAGCACACCGACACCATGGCGTACGGGTGAATGTGTTAGTGCCGGGAAGGCACAAGTGCACAAGCGCACAGAGGGAGCTGAACATCGCCATATCTCGGTAAATATGGTGCAGTTCAGCTCTCTCCCATCCCTGCAAGCAACACAGGAACTTGCCTTGCTGTGCTGCGTTGTGTGAACCATTTTTGAATAGGCCCGTCAACATTTGACTATTTGCATTTAAACCTTATTCCCATGTTGATGGCCTTTTTTCACCAGAGTGGATCTGCCTGCACAAACTGAGCCACTTTGGGAAAAAAAATTATACAGTGATGTAGTAGGTCCAGTGATTAATTTGAGCCGGTGGTGTCCGGTGCTTGGCACCAGCACTTAATTGTTGGCACTGGGCATAGTGACAGTACACCACATGGTGGCACTGTGTTTTTAATTTTTACATTTATTTTATTTATTTTAATTTCTTCTATAGCGCTGGAATCAATCCCGTAAGGGTATCTCCGCGCTGAGCCAGCTATAGAATTTTCAGTCAGTGCGTCTGGGGAATTAGGTGGACAGGAATGCTTCTTGATAAAGAAGGGTTTTTAATGTTTTCCTAAAAGGTAGGTAGTTAGTGGTGGATCTAACATCAGGGGGCAATTTGTTCCATAAGGCAGGTCCAACCGAGGAGAAGGCACGGTCTCCTTGTCTGGATTTCTTTGTGACCGGAGGTTTTAAAAGGGCTTGGTTGCTTGAACGAAGGGACCTGCTGGGCTGGTATAGCACCAGGGATTGAGACAGGTATTTAGGGCCTACACCATAGATACATCTATGGACCGTGCAGCAGATCTTAAAATCGATACGCTGTCGGATAGGGAGCCAATGAAGTTCCCTCAGCAAGGGTTTAGAGGGGGTCCTAGCTGGTGCGCCCATGACCAGTCTTGCTGCCGTGTTCTGGACCACCTGCAAGCGACCTACTGCATCAGCATTCGCTAGTGTCAGCAGGCCGTTGCAGTAGTCCAGACGGCTGGTCACTAGTGCCTGCACAAGTGTCTTTCTGTAGGTGGCAGGGAGATACGGAAAGACGCGTCTAAGTAGGCCAATAGTGTAGAAGCACAATCCTGCAATGTAATTGGTGTGCTCCTTCAGGGTTAGCTTTTGGTCCAACTTCACCCCTAGATTTTTTACATGATCTTTCGATGTAGGTGCAGGGCCAAGATCAATTGGCCACCAATCGGGGGACCAGAGGATACTTGCTTTACCAAAGAGCATGACCTCGGTTTTTATGACATTGCATTGGAGGCAATTCGTCGCCATCCAACGTGACACCGCCCTCATACCCTCGGCAAAGTTCTCCTTGACTTTAGAGTCAAGGGAATTAAAAGGGTAGAGGAGCTGGGTGTCGTCAGCGTAGGAAATCGGTGTGAACCCATACTTCCGCACAATCTCAGCAAGGGGGGCCACATATACATTGAACAATGTAGGGCTAAGACATGAGCCCTGTGGCACCCCCTTCGTGAGCCCCCTAGAGGTGGAACGGAAGGGGCCCAGGCTGACAGATTGTGATCTCCCGGAAAGGAAACTCTCCAACCATGATAGTGCTGAGCCTCCGATTCCTACTCCTTGCAGACGGCTGAGAAGGATGTTATGAGCCACAGTATCGAAAGCTGCAGACAGGTCCAGCAGCACTAGAATCATGGAGCCACCTCTATCCTGTGACATTTTGATCTGATCCGTCACAGAAAGAAGGGCTGATTCAGTGCTGTGGTTGGGCCTGAACCCAGATTGTGATTGGTCCAGGCCCTACACAACAACAACCATGTTTATTAAGTCAATATACATTGGAAAAAAAATACCAGCCTCTAATGGCATTATTATAGCTTTGTGTTGCCTGAAATAGCCTGACATGTTACATTTGTAGAAATCGATGGTTGGGTGCTGTGTTAGCACTGTTATGGGCAGCACTAGCAGGGGCAATGGGTGGTGCAGGATGCAGTGACCTTCCAAGAAGGGCCCTGGTACTTAATGTTTCACAAATTAAGCACTGAGTAGGTCCCCCTTGAACACCTGAAAAGGTGCAGGAAGGAATGCACGCAAATAGTGTAACCACCGCCATTTGCTCTGGGTATCATATCATTGAGCGCCAGGACACTCCAAGGAGTCGCAGCGTGCTATATAAGTGCCCTTTCATTCAATAATTGAGTCCAATCCATTTTTTTTTTGCCCGCTATGCCAAGGTTGATCGAACACTGCATAGGTCTGGTAACCAGTAACCGATTTTTAATGTTTTCAACATGTATATGTAGTTTATACCTGGAATACATTTGAAATGATTACATTCACATATTACATCTGGAAGGACAAAAGCAAAAACTTGGAACACAAGTGTGTTAGGGAGACCTGTGTAAGTGCCATGCGTACTGTTGGCACATGACAGTATGTTTTGACTTCCATTCACAGGCAAATGTACAGTACGGTCTACACTATTTGCAGGTTAATTTAAAGGAAAGGGGTTTAAATGCATCAGCAACCATAACAAACCATACACGAGCATACATTAAGTCTTGTATAGCTCCTGCATTATGAATTGGACCCAGAGCCTTCATGGATATAGCTCTTACGCCATCGAAGCATTGCTATTGTCAGTGCAGTGGGTGCAGTGTCTCCGTGGCACAGAGGCTTAAGTGCAGGGAGAAACAGCCATTACATCGCATGTGTTACAACGCATGCAATTACAATACGCAGTCGTTACAACAACCGCGTTGTTACATTGCAGTACATTACAACGCAAGTCGTTACATCGACTTGCTGTAGGGAAGTCTTAACAGTATTATAGGCCCCCAGGCAAAGCAGTGCACGGGGCCCGCGTACACAACCACTCGCAGGAATAAAAATGTTTAAATGGAAATTAGTGTTAAATTCAGGTCTGCATGGGCCCCTATGCATTAAGACGACACTGCTTAAGTCGTCCAGTGTTACCCAATTATGACTGCATTTTACTACTGAATTAGGGGTAGGGGGCCGTTGGGCTGACTTGCGTAAGTGCGCAGGGCATCCGGGCTAGCCCACTGCCGGACAAAGGGTCATAAATGCTTGTGCCGTTGATGTCAGAGGAAGGCCTGCTTCAATTTGTGTAAATACTCCTGAAAAAGCAACACGTCGGTAACCACTGACAACAGTAGCGCTGTAATTGGCGCTGCGTCAAACGGCGAGCGAACATTCCCTATTTTGCCAAATAGCGATTGATGGGGCTAATGGTTGCCATGGGTTACTGTGTTAGTCCATTTGTGGCAGAACCTCGAAAAAATTATCCTAAGAATAGCCTTGAGTTTGGGGTGTAGGGAAATGTTGGCCGTCTTGGTTCAAAGGTCGGCTTCGCGCGACGCCTTCTCTGAGGCTCACAATCAACAAGAGCATTTAGTAATCGATGTATTAATTGTGCTGTAAGGCACTGGATTGTCGCATAGGAGCTTCGCAGCGCTTGGCGGTTAGGAGCCTGAGACCTCTCCAAAGGCCTTCAGTCTCGCGAGCTGCAGACGTAGCGCTTCGACTATTCAGATGACGTTGGGCACCGGCAAGACCCGGCCCACTTAAAGCTCGGTTGGTTCCTCAGTTGAGGGGTCAAGGTGCACTTGACTTGAGCTGAAGGGCCTAGAACCCTGCTTCTTATGGTTGAATCTTATCTGAGAGATTACTCCAGCGTCCCCACACTTTAGATTGCAGTGGGCGTTTATTAATAGTTAATTATCATATTCTGACGTGTTTTTTGGGCCTGTGCCCTCTGATGACATGCTGACTATTTTAAATTGCATTCTCAAGGTCACCACATAGCCAGTGCGGCTCCTTGAATGCCATGGTGATATGATCAAACCTCTTTGTGACCTTTGACCTTTTAAGATAGCACTCGTCCATCACTCGCTCTCCCTCACTGACCTGCTGAGTTAGACATCTCCCAATACTAAAACGTCACAGGTGCACCAAAAATGCTGTCAATGTTTTAGAAATACCTCAAAATACAACCCCTTTGTGTCTGAGGCTTTCAGGTCTATGAGCTTCAGTGTTTGGTGGGATGCCCGCACTTTAATCACGGCTGCCCTACTTTATCAAATTCTGTGATCCTCTGTAAGTCACTTTAGCTCCCTGTATTTTTTCACCTTTATGTATTTAAAATAAAATATTCTATGAGGCAGAATAAACTAGGGGCTGGCGTAACTGGTGTAATTCTCTCCAGCGTAATTGCTGCACAATTAGTCATAATTATGCGTATTTACTTGAGAAGCGTAATCCAGATTTACTCAAGCTGGCGTAATCATGTAATTTGGCATCACAAGAGTAATTCGTAATTACTGTAATTACGTTGATTACTCTGGCATAATTAACATTTCATCCAGGCCTAGTATATATTCCTGACTTAAATGGTATAACACATGCGGTGATTACATTTAGAATAACAGGTTTCATTCAATTCTTGTTGGTTGTTGCACTGAAGAAAGCTCATCCTTAGAGGCTTAAAACATAGGGGCATATTAGCAAGCGGCAGCAATAATTATCGCTGCCGCTGCTACCGTGAGGAAATTTATCGCCCGCGATAGCTGTAATCTCCATGTTAGTGTTGTATTAAGAACGCTTAACACCATGGAGGTAAAAATCCCAGCAATAGCGGAGATTATCGCCGTTTTCGATGGAATATCGCTGGTCTTCCAGCGATATTCCATTGAAAATGGCGATAACCTTGCTGATAGGGCAGGGCAATCTTAGCCATGTAATTCACCTCCTATTGGATTACCTGGCTAAATCAGGTCACAAGCAGGAGTTAGGAAAGCAGTGTTAACTGTGGTTAGCGCTACTTTTCCCAACACTCTGCTTGTGAGCGTGCAGCTTGATAATAGGAGAAATGTCGCTTAGCGACATTTCGCCTATTATTTTGCCCTGAAACGCCCACTTTGCATCTCATTAGAGATGCAGAGCAGGGCGTTGTCGAAAAGGGTGCAAAATTAGCAAAACACGCAATAGCGTGTCTTTGCTGATAAGGCGATGAAATTATCGCCGCTTTTCAGCCGAAAACGGCCGCAAAAGCGACGATAATTTCATATCGCCCGCCTTGCTAATATGCCCCATAGAACTCTGCAGGGAGGTGGGAAGGCAGGGCTTTGATTAGGCCATTCTGTGACAAGCCTACATTCTCTTTTGAAAAAAAAAGATTTTTTTTTAGACATGTATGACTCCTGCGGAAGCACAGTCGTCCTGCAGAAGCATCAAGGAACCACACAGGGGTCATGCAGGCTCCTGCAGGGATTGCGACTAACCAATTTGTTTCTCTATGTTGTGCCCAGGGACAGGGCTGGACTGGCCGTAGCGGGCACCGGGCATTTCCCCGGTGGGCCGCCAGGTTTGGGAGCCGGTTTTGAGCTCCTGGGGGCCGATTTTGTTACAGTGCCGTTTTTGCACCATAGCTGCAATATAAGCCGCTGTAACGAAACCGTCCGAAACCGGCCGTGGCAAACGGCTCGACCGCACCCCCAACCCCCTGCAGGGGGGGGGGCGGCCGAGCCCTTTGCCAGAGCCAGTTTTGGTTCCCAGTCCAGCCCTGCCCAGGGAGGGTCCTTTTTGGATTTCACCCGCAAGGGCCAAGGAGTCAGGGTTTCCCTATCCCGCCTCCTTATATCCTATTTCATTTTATTTTTCTGGACTGTAATGATGGTCGCAACATTTTTCTATATGTTGTGTACCAGTCACATTGTCAGTACTACTGGTGTATCGTCTGACCAACCAATCAGAATGCTTTTCTTGCTGTTTTTTTACTCAAGGAACATCGCTACATCTTTACCCAGAAAGCGTGCTTTTTGTGAATTGGTGTCAATCTGTTCAGCCATTTTTGGGAAATTAAGATAAAAAAAATAGTGCTATTCAGTGTTGAGTGATTCCCATGGGACTGCAAGGTTAAAATATAACAATTGATTGGCTACCATCAATATGAACAGAGATGTTAGGCACCATTTTGGGATTCGGGGCCAACACATAGGGTGCGGGGAGTATGCTAGGTATACCTGGAACCTTGTGCCCTGTGAGGGAGCTGAAGAGGGACCCCACGGAACAAAACATAAAAAATAAATCCACATGTCATGAGTCCACCGGTACTCCCACAGGACCTAGAGTGGCCCCTTGTATTCCCGCGGGAGTACTGCAGGATTTACCAAAAAAAATAGGGTTTGCACACTTTTTTCTTTAAATTACCCGCTTGGCCAGGGACCAATGCTCAGCTCTTCTTTGTATTAATTTATTGAATTTTTTAAAATATTCGGGGAGTGTGGGTCTTGATTGTGGTCGTTTCCCAGAGCCAACATTCAGCCCCAGGGACCATATCTCCCGGGGCCCACCCCATCACATGTCCCAGAGGTCCACTCTACCATAGAGTCTCCCACTGCCAGGTGTGTTGTAACCCACCCCGGAGGGGCCAGTCGAAAGCCTTGCCAGCTTTTCTCGTGGGCAGGGGTATTCACCATGGCTCCCACCATGGGTAGGAGCAAGAAACCCAAGCTGCTCCCTCCAGGCTGGAGAACAAAAGATCAACGGCCAGTTGTCACCAGTTCCCACATGGAACAAAACGACAGGTGCTGCATTGGGGAGCAGGTGCGGCTGTGGGGTGCTTCGGGCTCTCAAAGGACGTCCCACTTTGTGCTTACCTTAGGTGAGACCCGGACACACAAAAAAAGGGGGAAAAATATGTGGCACAAAACCTCATACACAAAGAACAGTAGGCTTTTCTCGTTGTTCAAAGATTCATAAATCCCAGCCCAGGAGTGACTCATTATGCCCTGTGTGGTCAATATGGGCATATTTATGGGTCTCTATGGTGCTCCAAGAAGAGGCCGGGGCACCACCAACATATTCTAAAGCAGTTGTGGGGGGCTACAGTTAGTGTAGCAGTCACCTCAGAAGTATCTTTAAAAAGTCACCCTATGCTCCCAAGGGCCTTGCTGACATGACCCCAGGAGAGGGTTATGTTGTTGTTCAGCACTTTCATAGCTGGAACTTTTTCTCTTGGCCTCTGGAGTGTGAATGGTCCTAAGGCTGCATAATTAGAGGAAAAACTAATCCTTGTGGTTGCTTCAATATCAAATGCTTTATTTGAAATATTTGATCACCAATGATTATTAGAGGGCATGGCAGTGTTTATATTAATAATGAATTCATTTAAACATGATGTTTCTTCTTCTGTCTTGTAAGGTTCATACGGGGAACCAGATTTCAGAGCAAGAGAGATTCACTGCCTGCTGTCAAACATCATCCCTGGTTGCTGCCACTCAGCAGTGAAGCATCACTTTGTGTGCAGTCCTCTAACATAAACACCTATGAGGTGCCTTTCTGAGTGTAAAGGGTTCCCTTCCAAGAAAGACAGATGGGGCCTCATTTATGAGGCTGTGCGTCACTTTTACGCCGCCGGTGCGTCACTTTTTGTGACGCACCAGTGGCGTAAAAAATGCGTCTTGTTGCGCCATATTTACAAAGTGACGCATTTAGGTAGATGCGTCATTTTGTAAACCCCTGCGCCACATTATACCTGCGCCAGGTATAATGTATGCAAGGGGGGCGTATTGACGCAAGGAAGGGTTGTAGAAGTGACGCAGTGAAATCTATGAGATTTCACTGCGTCACTTTTAGGACGCCGTTGCGTCAAAATCTTGCGCCTGCCTCACAGTAGGCGTAAGACTGACGCAAGCCCTTTCACATGGGCGCATTGCTGGAGTTGCGTCACTTTTGTGACACACTCCAGCAATGCATCACTTTTGCGCTTACAGATACGTCAGAAATACTGACGTATCTGTAACTCCTTGCGACATGATGCGTCATACATTAAATATGACGCATCTGGAATGTCGCAAGGAGTGCGCACTGAGAAGTGATGCATCGCTGCTTTCACGCAGCGATGCGTCATTTCTCATAAATGAGGCCCAGGGTGTTTAGCAAGTGTTTGCCCTGCGAATCCGCAAGTTCTTTCCATAGCTACACCATCCTGCAACATCTTTGTTTTTGTTCCTGATGTTTGAAGCCAGGGCAGAGCAATTACTGATGGGACATTCGTGCTTGACTGCATCTTCACATCAGCCAGGGAGGCCACAATGAGCCCTGAGAAATGGCAGTAGTTAACGCTTGCATGGGGAGACCTCCTGCACTGTTGTGGGACACGACCTGCATGCACATGGCTCAAGGGGTGAGTCTTCATAGACAGGGGCAGCCCGTGCAGGTAAGATCGGTGGTGCGGGGGGAGGGGCGGAGAGGAGACTCCATAGATGATGAGGGAAAATTAAAGAAATAAATAATTTTCCCTATTCGTCATCTGTCGAGCCTCCCCGTCCCCCCCGCTGACTTACCTGCACGGGCCGCTCCTGTTCATAGATGAGAGGTTAAAACAAGATTTAAAAGCAGCTGTCAGTAGTGCAACTATCCATCGACCAGGGGGGCCTTGCTCTACCTCATTTAAAAACGTATTATGAGGCTGCCTTTTTAGATATAGTAGCGGGATTGATGGGATCCAAATGTATTCGAGATAGCTTCTTCTTTGATAAAATGCTACAAGAAATTGGTTCTCAAACTCAAGTGTTTTTAAAAACCTCCAAACTCCCCAAAAAACCCAGATACAAGACCTTAAGGGAATATTATTTTAGACTTCAGTCCTTCATTAAAAAGACTGGCTCCTCAGGCGTACAATATCTGAGTTTGAGGGGGTGTACCAGCCTAGGCCTCCAATTAAAGACAAGCCATTTAACAAACTGGGAAAATTGTGAGCTACGGGAGCAAAGACATTTTGTTATTCAAAATAGGGTGGTTGCTTGGCAAGAGGTGATGACAAGGGCTAATAACCCTAGGAGACCCATCTTTTTTGAATATCTGCAAGTTGTTCACTTAAAAAAAAATATTAATGGCCTTTTTGAGCCTCCAAATGAATTGGTGGTAGCCCTTTATGGGGCCAAAATTAATGGCATAGGGAATTGGTACAGGTTGCTACACCGCCAGGGACAAACTTCATTGATAGAAAGCCATCTGGGTAAAATAGGCCATGAGATACAATGCGCTTTTTCATGTAAGGATAGGGAGACCCTATGACACCTAGGAAGCAAATCCCTGCACGAGGCCAATTTCAAAAGGATGGCATTTCTATCACGCTGGCTCGCTTATTTGACTCCGGAGGCCCTGAGGAAAAGATATCCGGAGGTTGAAAACAAGTGTTTCAGAT
Organism: Lissotriton helveticus; assembly: GCF_964261635.1. Lineage (NCBI taxonomy): Eukaryota > Metazoa > Chordata > Amphibia > Caudata > Salamandridae > Lissotriton > Lissotriton helveticus. Next base: position 48,827,738 of record NC_136072.1, on the reverse strand, counting down.
GCCAAGCCAATGGTCAGGGTGGGTGGTACCATATTTTTTTTACCTGTCCACGGTTAGAGCCCTTTTGGGAGGCAATTTTTGCGGATATAGAGCTGGCAATCGGGAAGAGAATCCAGCCTGAGGCTGAGCTGGCCCTATTCGGCATATGCAAAGATAGAATGATGTTAAATAAGGCTGAGGAAATGTTTGTATTCATCTCTTGTACTGTAGCCCGCGCCTTAATCCTTCAGAACTGGAAATCCAGTGAGGTTCCCTCCCAATTGAAGTGGCTCAATAGAATGAAAAGGACTCGTAATTTGGAAAAGGCATGTGCAAGTCGGGTGGCAGCCATTCGGAGATTCGAAAAAAATTGGAAGTATTTTGGAGACCTAGAAGAGTTAAAGGGGGGGGGGGGGGTGAATAATACTTGATATTGATATTGATACTGATGTTGAAATTGTAGCAGTTATTGCGATTAAGAGCACTAGCACTTTTTCCTTGATGGTTGCACTTTAGAAGCATTAGCACTTTTTGTGGTTATTGCACTTTGTAATATTTGCACTTTTTTGCTGCTGCACTTTATCGCAAGTTTTTGCACATTGTCTCTTTTTAAACTATTGATGATGATATTGGCTGCTATAGTTTTATCTTTTTAATCTTGTCATAGCAGGAAGAAGCTATTTAATGTTTTTAAAAGGTTTCAATAATTGTGTCTTTGATTTTGATCGCGAAATGTATATCATGTACCTAATGCTCTGCTCAATAAAAAACATTTAAAAAAAAAGATTTAAAAGCAAGCCATCTCTATTTATGGATTGAGAAGCATCTATCACCAGATAGCATCAGGTGTTGTGAATAAGCCCTGGTGAAATTTCTTTTTCTTCGGTGTAAACTAGTGGAATTTCTGGCATTTCATATGTGATTGTTATGTGAAATGCCCAAGATGATGCCATATTATGTGATTGCATCACATTGTGTGAACAAAATTGTGTTTGGGTAAAAATCCAATCAAACAAGCACAGGAACAATCGACAGACCAAATGCGAGCACCTATTTGTGAAGCGCCTGATTTTCTGCTATTTTGTTTAGGAGAAATACGTCAGGAGCCACAACTAAGTTTTGGGAAATTGTTTTACATTTTACATAGTTAACCCAAAGAAAATTATGCAGGTTTCACTTGGGCTTCGTTTTGAGTTTGGTGACCCTGGTATGCAAAAACTTCATGTCTGACCGTTCTGGAATGTTCTGTGAATATTGGGATTAGATCTTAGAACAGTTGAGCTGCAGTGGCCTTCCTTCTGTCCTCCTTCTGTCCTCCCAAATGAATATGTGTGAAGTCCTTGGGTAAACATCATTGTTTTCATCAGATCAATTCCAATCAATCAATCAATCAATCATTCAATCAAGATACTTGTAAAGCGCACTACTTACCCGTGAGGGTCTCAAGGCGCTGAAGGGGGGGTGCTGCTACTGCTCGAAGAGCAAGGTCTTGAGAGTCTTCTGAAGGCGAGTAGGTCTTGGGTCTGCCGTTTGTGGGTAGGGAGGGTGTTCCAGGTCTTCGCAGTGAGGAAGGAGAAGGATCTGCCACCATAGGTAGTTCGTTGGATGCGGGGGACGGTGGCGAGGGCGAGGCTGGCGGAGCGGAGCTGGCGGGTGGGGGTGTAGAAGCCAGTCTGCTGTTCAAGTAGGCTGGTCCGGTGTTGTGAAGTGCTTTGTGTGCGTGGATGAGGAGCTTCAAGGTGATCCTCTTGTCAACGGCGAGTCAGTGCAGGTTTCTTAGGTGGGGGGTGATGTGGCTGCGACGAGGGATGTTGAGGATCAGGCGGGCGGAGGCGTTTTGGATGCGTTGCAATTGTTGTAGGTGTTTGGTCGGGATTCCTGCGTAGAATGCGTTGCCGTAGTCCAGCCTGCTGCTGACGAGGGCTTGGGTCACCATTCTTCTGGTTTCGGTCGGGATCCACTTGTAGATCCTGCGGAGCATGCAGAGGGTGTTGTATTAAGAGGATGAGACGTCGTTGACCTGTTTTGACATGGAGAGGGAGGAGTCGAGGATGAATCCTAGGTTGCGTGCGTGGTCCGTGGGTGTCGGTGCTGTTCCCAGTGTGGTCGGCCACCAGGAGTTGTCCCAGGCAGAGGAGGTGGGGCAGAGGATGTGGACCTCCGTCTTGTCTGAGTTCAGTTTCAGACGGCTGCTCCTCATCCACTCGGCGACAGCCTTCGTTCCCTCATGGAGGTTGGTTTTGGCGGTGTGTGGGTCCTTGGTGAGGGAGAGGATGAGCTGGGTGTCGTCGACGTAGGAGATGATGTTCAGGTCGTGTTGGCGGGCCACTTGTGCGAGGGGGGCCATGCCTCACAATGCCTCACCAAAGCGCAGCCCTGCCTTACAATCATGCTAGAGAGAGGATGGCGATTCTGGAGACAGGATGGCATATGAGTGTCATATGCCAGGGGCTCGGGTTCATTCATTGAAAGAACCTTGTTAGGTTGAGCCTAGCAGCGCGCATGCGTTGCTCTGTGAGGCATGGTGTATTCAGTACATGAGCTTCAAGCCTGCCCATCGCTTGTCATTGGTTGTTCCAGGTGCCTTTCTAAATTCCTTACCTTTGTAAAGAATTGTCCCTCCTTGTGGTCGGTTGTTCACTCCTATACCGACTGGCCCTGTTACAGGGCTCATTTCGCTTCTGTCCATTTCAGTTCATTTTGTGCACTATTGTTTCCGATTGCCTACCTTGTGTTCTGGAAATGTTGCAAACACGAGCAGCTGACCAGTGTTACTGCTTTCCCCTCCCACCCACCATTTCTCCATGTGCTCTCCCCTTCACACCTTAGCTTTCACATATGATCTACAGAGTCTGAGTCACTGAAGATCGAGTTGAGTAGTCACGAAGTTGAAATGTTAGAAATTTGACTTCACTCGCTCGTTCCCTTTCACCCCATCTTTTGTTTTTAGCTTTAATTATGTTTCACTCACTCAGAGCTCCGTTGCTCTGTTGCTCCGTTGCTCCGTTGCTGTAAACAGGGCTGCAAATCTTGTTCTTCATCTAGTCACACATGTGACAGCTGTGTCTCTATTTGGAGTGGTAATTCCCATTTCTTATCCTCCAAGCAGTGCTGCAGCTGTCTCTCTTTTCCCAGTGGTAATTTCTCATTCTTAGTTCTCTAGCCAGTGCTGCTAGCTGCTTCTCTGGTCCCAGTGGTAATTCCTCATTCATAGTTCTCTAGCCAGTGCTGCTAGCTGCTTCTCTGGTACCAGTGGTATTACCTCATTCTTAGTCCTCTAGAGAGGGCTGCCGGTGATTCTCTGGTCTCAGTGGTAATTCCTCATTCTCAGTCCTCTAGCCAGTGCTGCTAGCTTCTTCTCTCGTCCCAGTGTTAATTCCTCAATCTTAGTCCTATACACAGTGCGGCTAGATGCTTCTTTGGTCCCGCCGGTACTGCCTCATTCTAAGTCCTCTACACAGTGCTGCAGCTGCTTATCTGGTCTCATTGGTAATTCCTCATGTTAAGTCCTCTAGACAGTGCTGCTTGCTGCTTCTCTGGTCCCATTGGTAATTTCTCATTCTAAGTCCTCTATGCAGTGCTGCAGCTGCTTCTTTGGTCCTGTCAGTAATTCCTCCATTCTAAGCCCTCTAGACAGTGCTGCAGCTGTGTCTCTGATCCAAATGGTAGTTCCCCATTCTTAATCCTCTAGGCAGTGCTGCAGCTGTGCCTCTGTTCCCAGTGGTAATTCCTCATTCTTAGTCCTCTTGCCAAAGCTGGTAGCTGCTTCTATGGTCCCAGTGGTAATTCCTCATTCTTACTCCTCTAGAGACTGCTGCAGCTGCTTCTCTAGTCTAGTCTAGTCTCTACCCAGTGGTAATTAACGCCACTCGCCAAGATCATCAGATCCCATGGACTCAAACAATATCCTACGCAGATGACACTCGACTCTTCCTCTCAGTCTTCGATGATCCGACCACCACCAAAGCCAACTTCCACAAATGCATGACAGATGTTGCCACCTGGATGAGGAACAATTGCCTGAAGGTGGGCACAGACAAAACGAAATACTGATCTTTGGCAATAACAACAACAACCCTTGGTGCAACGCATGGTGGCCCTCAGACCTGGGTCCTGACCAAGCCGGAAACTTCAGAACCATCATAGATAACAAGTCCACCATGAAATCACAGATCAATGCCATTCCCTCCGCCAGCTTCCTCACCCTGCGCATACTAAGAAAGATCTTCAAGTGGCTACCACTACACACCAGACGCACATTGACACAGGCCGTCATCACCAGCAGACTGGACTATGCCAACACCCTCTATGTGGGAATCACTGCACACCTCCTCCACAAACTTTAAACCATACAGAACATGACAACAAGACTCAAACTCAACCTCCCACAATGAACCCGCATCACCTCCACCTTAAACAACTCCACTGGCTCCCAGTACAGAAGAGATGGCAATTCAAGATGCTGGCCCACGCACACAAGGCCTTGCACAACCAAGGTTCCTCCTACATCAACCTCCACCTGAACTTCCATCAGCCATCAAGAAATCTACATTCCACCTCTCTGGCACTTGTCTACACACCTCACATCTGCTGAGGACACGTTGGGGCCGATTCACAGAACTAACTTAAGACAAAATCCTAAACTTACTACTTTTGGTATTCACAGAAGTTAGGATTTTGTCTTAAGTTTGTCTTAAGAAAAACTTAAGACAGACTTAAAACAAACTTAAGACAAAATCCTAACTTAAGTCTGTCTTAAGTCTGTCTTAAGTTTGTCTTAAGACAAACTTAAGACAAAATCCTAACTTCTGTGAATACAAAAAGTAGTAAGTTTAGGATTTTGTCTTAAATTAGTTCTGTGAATCGGACCCTACTTCTCTTACATCACAACAAAGACCTGGATCAGCCTCCCCAAGCAGCTCCGCACCATCTCCTCGCTCCCCGACTTCCGAAGAGCACTCAAGACCTGGCGGCTCGAATGACCCACTGAGACCTTTAAGCGCCTGAATACCCTAACGGATTATTAGCAGCACTATATAAATCAAGTTTGATTGACAAAGGAGAATATATATATTAAAGCAAAACATTTGATATCAGTTCTGAATTTGGAGCTGGAAGCAAACGGAAGTGCCGTCGACGAGAGAGAGCGAAAGCTCTTTGAAGTGCTCATTGAATATCAGATATAGGCCCAGAGGCACATAGCATCATGTGATCCCTTTCAATAGCAATTAAGACCTAGAAAGATGCTTCAGCGGATACCAAATGCAAGCCCTGATTAATGTCAAAGCACAGCTCTCTAAGATGATGCCTATTAAATGCCTCAACAGTCTTTTCAAATCAATTAAGAAATGATGAGGCTATTTAAAAGAATTTCCATCCACCATTTCCACGCATAATATGAGGCAATAAGCAAAGCAGTACCACTTTATTTTAATCATTATAAAAGATGAATGAAAAAAATTGAAGAATGAATACATTTTACTTATTTTTGTAGGAAGACCAGTGGTAAGGCGTAGGAGCATCGCCCCACAGCTGAAGAGGAAAAATAAAATGATAGTAACTTAACTTTATAATCATTTTATTGTTCCTATTGCAGTCAGTGGTGGAGAGGGTCTCGCCAGAACAGAGGGAGGAGTAGTTTACCCTCCCTAAGTGCTCCTGACAGTTTGACCGGCCCTCTTGGGCAGGCCAAACAGTCATGCACACTTTGCGTGTTCCCCAACAGGCTGCATTACACAGCTTGGTGAGGAACACGCACAGGCTCTCTGTTCCTGTCTGAGCACCAAACAATGTCGTTCAGATTAATCACTAAGCTGGGCGGCGTACTCCGCTCCACCAATGGAGTTTGCAGAGCTTTACCAAGTACGCGCTCTTCTGGGAATGCGAAGAGGGGGCAAAACTCTGACTTTGTGGCGGAGCGGAGTATGTGCACCACTGTGCCTGAAAAAAAGGGTTAAAAAAACACCTACCTTCTCTCTCGTGTCTGTGGGCCGCCCTCCTCCTCGCTGCGGTGTCTCCTCGTTGCTGCCGTTCTCTTTTTCATTGCCCAACTTGCAACCACCACGTTTTACGTCTTGCGTGAACTGCGCATATCTTACATCTAAGACGTGCAGAAAATTGTGTGAAAAGACCGACATTTAAGCTGACAGCATGATTCAATAAATGAGAAAGGTATATCTTGGGACGAATAGGTTACTTTATCCCTGATTAGGATGCCCAACTAGACCCCGCTATGAATGAAAGTAAACTTAGGGTGCATCCTATGTACAGGTCAGTTCGGTGGAAAAACAGTTTACCTCAGGGGTTCCGCAGGGATCCTGCCTGAGTCCAACGCTTTTTAATGTATATATAGCCCCCCTGATTGCACTGATATCATCCTTCAAGATTAACACCATTTCCTATGCGGATGATGCGCAGCTCATCCTGGTGCTGGATGATGATACAACAGAGGCCGAAGAAAATCTAAAAAGCTGCCTCACAGCCATCTTTGAATGGATGAGAAATAACCATCTGAAATGTAATTCAGGGAAGACCGAAATCCTACCTCTTGGCAAAGACAATACCTTCAGCCCTAAGCAATGGTGGCCGAAAGAGGCCACTGTTCCTCCAAACACTATCAATGAAGTTAGAAATCTAGGGATAAAGTTTGATGCCAATCTATCTTTTAAAAAACAGGCCATGGCCGTTGCGGGGACCTGTTTCAGCATCATAAAAGGCTTGAGAATTTTTTTCGATCTACTACCACTCTCAGCCCGAAAAATGGTGGCGGTGGCACTATAACATCCAGGCTGGACTATTGTAATAGTTTATATGCAGGAACCAATAAAGTGGTGGTGCACAAACTACAGATGGTCCAGCATGCCAGATTGGTGCTGAGATGGCGTAGGAGAACTTCAGCCACAGCGGCGATGAACGCCCTCCACTGGCTACTGATCCACAAGAGAGTACTGTTCAAAGTCCTACTGATCACATTTAGGGCCTATTACACACGAGGGCCCAAATATCTTCGGAGGATGTTTGAACGATACCTACCCTCACGTAATCTGAGATCCTCAAACGTCAACTTGTTGACCATCCCTATCTTCAGATTGAAAACCAGGGGAGGTAAGGCCCTGGCTGTTGTGGGTTCAAAGGCTTGGAACCAACTGCCTCCGCCCCTTCGCCTAATCACCTCAGAATTGGTGTTTAGGAATTCACTAAAAGCTTGTATTTTTAGTCTACCAGACACACTGTGTAAAAGGCTAATATGAGCTGACCGGTACCCCTAGTGGAGCAGTTGATCCAGTGCATATCCGGCTGTCTCTGAGCGCCAAGATACTCCTTGGAGTCAGGGCCGGACTGGGAACTGAAAGCAGCCCTAGCAAATTTTGCCAGACCAGCCCCCGTCCGGCATGTAGCGAGCGAGTGCAGCGAGCGAGCCCCACTAGGGGGTTTTGGTAAGGTTCTCCCGCCCAAAAAATTTTGAAAAGCGACAGACCAAAATGGTGAATTTTACATCACATTTTTCATTACATATTCAATTGTATCAACTTTCAAAGCACAGTAAATAGTAGATTATGACCTAAAAGACACTGTGGAATCATGCAATTTTGCGCATTAATTATGGATTTGCTGCATTTCACAAATGACCCATCAAGTGCAGATTTTAACAACAACAATAAAATTAAGTTCCCACGGTACTAAAGTTACTAAAAATGTGGAAACGCATTGCAGCACAGTGGAGGGTCCTTCCTAAAGTTTGACTGACCCCCTTTATGTTCCTTATTTCTGTATTTGCAGTATTAAACTGGTAATGATGAGGTACAACATTTGAACAAAAATGTTTACATGTGTTAAAAAGCAAAATGAATAAGCTTATGCTGAAACAACATGTGGAGCATTATTTGCTTTTTGCTGCTACATAATTTAGTCAACCTACTGCATACGTTGGTCCTCCCCTACGTATAATTTCATTGGCCCTGGCGATAATATAACAGTTTTAGAGATTGGGTACAAGTAAGGGGACACCACGAGTTCCAGTTTCTTATAAAAAGAATGACATTTCCAACTCAAGCTGAGGGGGGCAATGTCCGCTCTCTAAAATCAGTGAGGGGACTCACTCTCTCCACACAGGTCCTCTCCGCACTTGTACTTTGATTCAGGCAATGCCAGCATGTAAGTCAACGAAGACTAACTAAGTGTTCCATGATTCCAAGATTTGTAAACTTAATAACAGCGAACGGGGTAAAAGCAATAACTGCAACTGAAAACAATAAGAAAGAGAAAAATGTGATAGGAAGCACTATATAAAACAAGCATTGGCATAGCCTTTGTGACCTTATAAGTGTTTATCCATGCAACAGTTAATGTTGTTCCACAAAGGACATTGTGCTGCATAAATATATACTTATAAGGTCCCAAAAGAGAGACATATTGGCTTTGCCAATGCTTGTTGTTAAGTTATATTTTAGGGGAAGTGAGGGGGTTGGATGGGCTGCTCTCTGGCGCCCACATTAGCCAAATACAGGAAACGTCAACCAGACGCAAAACCAGCCATGTCCCTACCTCTTGTTGTCAACAAGCCATAAAGCTACGCCGCCTCCCTGTTTGTGTGTGTGTTTACGCGTGCCAGGGAGAGTGTTGTTTGACACATGGCTGCCTAGTGCCAACTTGCTAGCCAAGCGAAACTGATTGGGGCCATTTCTATTTCCTCACAGCAAAAGAGCAGGCCCTAGCAAAAGGCAGCGCCATCTCCCCGCACTGAACACACAAGTGAGCATTTTAACAACGCAAACTCCTTTCTTGGAAAGGAGCTTCCTTGTGAAATAAATTCGGACTGAAATCCGGACAATTAAAAAAATATATAGGTCACGACACGAACTGAGCCAGTCAACTTGTCTGCTTAAAATATATTTTTCAGCACAAGCCCCAAGTTGGGGGCTTGTGCTGAAAAATATATTTTAGGCAGACTTGCTGACCCCAACCTTCGCCCCAGTTACTTACAACAGCATCACACTAACAACCTCACCCCTGGTTTATGAACACCGAAGTGTGGTCTATCACTACTGATAAAATGTGCACATTGCACTCTTGTATAACTCCACTGTTAATTTATCATTTGCACATTTTTATTTGGTGATATAACTGAGGGGTTTCCCTATTTTCAATTACAAGGTTGTCGCTAATGGGTGATTGTGAAGGCTGTTATGCAGAAAGAATGGTTTATGCCTACAAATGTCTTGTGATTGCTCCTTTACAGCCTGGCAAAAGCTCTGTGATAAATGCCAGCGTGAAACACGTGTTGCCTGCAGTTTTCCTCTAAGGATGAGTTGCAAAATCAATTTTGTCAATACTTCAATTACCAACTTTTTAGGCAGTACTGAGTGGAGGGCTACAAGTCTTCATACCTAAAATGTCACACATTCTGGGTTGGAGAGGCAACGATCAAAGACATCACATGAGGTGCTCGAGCACCAAGCACATCGATTTTAGGATTTCAGTGAACAGTCAGCTTAAACTTAAAAATATACATTCACATACAATGCACGTATAGATGCATGGATGGTTGGATGGGCAAATAGATAGATGGATTGGGGTGTGGCGGGATACACAATAGGCGCAGAGAAGTTGGCTTAATTTTTAGACCCCCTGTAGAGGAAGTAGTATTTTAGGTAGATAAAGGAATGGTGTGTCTAGTCCCACTGTCTATTCCACATCTTGAAAAAATAGCTTCTATTGAGTGCTAAAAGACATAGCACAGCACACACAGCTTAGCAAGCATACCTTGATAAATGGGCACACAGGCATTTGTGCATGCAGATCAGCAAACAGACAGAACCTGTGCACACACCTGCAGACAAAGACGTACTTTGTTACTGACAGAAAAACACACATACAGAGACACATTGCAACATACAATGTGCATCTAATCACAAACACAATATTAAAGCATACATGGATTGACAGTTGAACAAACGGAGAGGGGGTTGATGATAATAAAACATCTACAGGTACCTTATGCACACATGCAGATGAACATGCCTAGAGATACCTCTGCACACAGACCAACAAACACAGTCAGACAGGCACCTGGACACACAAGCATACATGTACATACGTATACCAGTAAAAAAGACCAAACAACAGAAAAGTACCTATGTGCAGAGGCAATCATACAGGAGCTCAACCACACACAAAAGCCAACAGATAATCAATAAGACCTCCATTCATGACGTATGGGTACTTATTCCCACAAACAGTACATGTGCCTACACGCATAATCAGACACACATCATGCACCCATGCACGGAGGCCAAGCCAACAAGTGTAGAGGAATTTTTGTACACATGCTAACAGGCATAAATGTACCTATGCGCACAGAGAGAACGACAGGGCTTTAAGTGGGCCGGGTCTCACCGGGCCTGAGCACCAGCAGTTCTTTTTAAGGGGGCCTCGAAACGGGTCTCTATCGGGCTCTTTTTTGTGCCCTGGCACAGGAGGACGCTTACTTCTCACTAGTGGAGAAGTTAAGGCATTAAGGCATGCCAGGTGAGCGTTGTAGGGCAAGGGAAATCCTTTAGAGAGTAATTTTCTCTCTGGATTTCCCCTCTTTTAGAAACTCGATACAGCAACATTGTCATGGTGTCACCATTTACGTTGAAGTTTTTCCAATATTATATACAAGTCACAGTTGCTGCTTATTTATCTTATGCAACTAACTACCACTGACAAAGCCAATAGTCCTGACTTGTAGATATGATGTTACTTGTTCTATCATATATAAGGATGCAATGACAGATACAGCAAAATACAAGTCGGGCAGCACACTATGCTAAGCACAGACTTTTTCACTTATGTGTTTTTAAGACACACCCATATTTACATTGACTATGCCCCTTTGAGAGACCCCCCCCCCAGGTTTCTCATCCCACTTAAAGCCCTGGAGAACGAAATATAGTGGCAACACAATATCCTTAGATAGGACACACAAAGGTACACTTTCGCTCACATAAAGCACTAATAAATGCCCACATACAGGCACCCATGGATAGTGTGATGGAACACAAAGAGTGATACCACGGATGGAAACATGAATGGACAGCTCAATGGATGTATGCAACATTGGTGCATGGCTGATGGAAAATGGAATTCAAGGTGGAGAAAAGAGTGGATTTTCAACACCCATTCACTCTTTGTATAGTCACTGGTGACCGTACTTCTACAGGGAAATTGAATGCTTCGGTCTCTGTGCCGTTCCATGGCTCAATCACCCTGGAATTATCACCTGTATGCAACAAACATCGCCGTGCCCATTCGATCCCTGGTGTAAGAGTGTTCAAGTAGCACTGCTATTCAGTGTCTGTATCTCTTTAATAGTAACCCACAGGGATTCCAGATCACTCCATGATGTACCCAGAGAGGATTCACCAGTGTGTGTCTCGGCTCGGGGAGTCAGTGCTAGCCAGGCCCGCAGGCACCACGGCCAGCCGCCCGAGCCGAGACCAGGAGCAACCAGGCCTGAACAACTAAACTCAACTACTCAAGTCAGGCAGGCCGCAGGCAGCCACCACCACCTCGCTCCAGCAGCCGGCTCGGCCTCCGCCGAGTCGTGACTCGTCTGCCTGGCCCCTGCTCACAGTCACGAACAGGCTCAGCCGGCCTGGCTGCCCAGCTCACAATAAATATACACCCAGGCGTGAGTGTGTTGCACCTGGCCTGCGTAGAACCTGGCGGGGATTACACAAAATGGTATAGGCCAAGCCCCCCCCCCCCCCATAAAGTGCACAGTGCTAAGCTACAACGAACTCAAAAAACGAGGTAAGCATATGACCTTTCTCTCTGGAGATAACATTTTAAAGTGCATAACATCTAACTAGTCAGCGTTCATGTTAAAAATCTTGTGGGCGCCCATGTCTTAATTTCATACAAGGCAAGGTGCCTGTTCTCAAGAATGTTAAAGCGCAGAGTGCTAAGTTGATTATTAACATATTGGGTTGGTGTAATTATTAGTTTGTTAATTCAGACAGCCCAGAAATCTTAAGGCGGCAATAGATATTAAAGTACACCGTGCTTGACCGGGAAATGAGTTTGTAAATGGCATGTGAACAGCTTTCTCTCCTATTTATCTGTTGAATGTCACACACAGGGCTGTAAATAAGCTTGAAAGGGGGGGTACTAAACGTGATAGTTGTACCCAAGGTGTTAAAGTGCACAGTGCTCAATTGGTAAGATGGCAAGATGCCTGAAAAAGGGATCGTATAGTTAGTCTAAAGCCGTGGCAGGAGGGGGGGGGGGGGGCTATACCTCTTGTTTAATCCCGTCCCAGAATCTTGCAATTGGCCAAAATGCAAACGACTGGACGCCGGAGTCCGGAAACGGACAGGCAGGGCCGGGTGGCAGTCGTCAGCAGGCCAGGCAGTGAGACTGGGACAGGCAGGCAGCAGGGGATAGAAAAAATTCAATAATGTGTTGCCTGAGGGGGCTAGAAATAATTAAATTAAGGGGGGCCTCTCTCACCAGGTGTAGTCATCGCAGTCTCTGCTCTGGCGTACTTCTGAAATTCTCCTCGACCTGGCCTCAGTCACCGGTCACGGCACGGGCACTTTTTATTGCGCATGATCAACCCCCAGCTGCCTAAAGAGACCGCGCAGACGCAGTGTCAGAGACATCTGCGCGCCTGGCGCGACCCACCCACCCTAATAAATGGTGCACAGTGCACACATGCCATTATTTTTGCAGATTGCATAGAGAATCCATTCCAGACTCAGAGAGATTTATCGAGTTGTGCTTTTTTCCCCTGTACACAGAGCAAGGAGAGATGCATGCAGAGAGTGAGTGTCAGAGTGTGTACTCGTGAACTTACTGCTCGGATCTTTTTTCTGACAAACGGCGCCGGACCCAAAATCGGATCCAGAAACAAAACCGGCCCCCTGCCAAAAAAACCGGCCCCCACCCCATCCAGCCTACCGGGGGTTTGCCCGGTGCCCGGCATTGCCAGTCCGGGCCTGCTTGGAGTGGTAGCTGCGCTATATAAAAATAAACTTACATTACATATGCTGGACCAATAAACAACCCTACAGCGCCCCCTACGGTCTTGAGACACCACACCCACCAGGGAAAAACACGGGGTAGGGAGAAGAGTCAAAGAGGGTCAGAATGAAGTGCTTTCCACAAGCTCCAAGAGCCAGACGGGAAATCGGCCCGTTTGCGACCTCAAAATAGGTCTGGCCCATGTACAAACCCTATTCTGCAAATCGGTAACCTATTTCCGACACGCAAAATAGGGATTGCAACTCGCTATTAGGAAGGGGCGTGCCAAGGGCGTCCCTTCCTCATAGCGAGTCCCAATGGTATGTATCATTGTTTTGCAACCGCAATTGTGGTAGCAAAACACTTGCAGTTTACCACCTATTTCAAGTAGGTTGAAAGACACTCGCAAACGGGAAAGGGTCCCCTTTGTGACTGGCATTCAAAATATTTTTTTAAGAGCAGGCAGAGGTCCCACGGACCACTGCCTGCTCTTAAAAAATGAAACTGAAACGATTAATTTTTCTTTTTTAACCATCCCTTCCCACTCCCTCCCCCCCGTTTCCCCCTTCCTCCCCCCGTTTCCCCTCCCTCTCCTTTTTGCCTTTCTTATTCCTACTTTTATTATTCTTCTTTCTTCTTTTTTGTTTTCTTCTCTTCTTCCTCTTTTTCTCTTTCTTCCGCATTGCTCTTTCTCTTTTTTATTACTTTCTTTTTTTCCTTAATCAATTCTTATCAAAGTGCTACATCTGATTTTTTTTTTTATGGTTCCTTGGATATTGTTTCTCTTTTGTAACACACTTATGAAATTATTCATTGGAACTGTACATGACATAGTTACATCCATGTTCTTGCATTTCTTTTTTAGTCACTGTATCACTTTTTTTTATTGTATTTAACTATTTATATGCCTTTTTGGAAACTAATAAAATATTGAACAAAAAATATATACTTTTTAAAATTCATCCCATTTTCATTTACTTTAAAGGGACTGTATTAAAAAAAATAAAAAACAGCTTTATTTTAAAAGCAGTCACAGACGTGGTGGTCTCCTGACCACAGCAGGCCACCATCCCTGGGAGTGGTAGCCATTGCTAATGGGGCCGCAAATTGCACCTGCCTCATGAATATTAATGAGGCAGGCAATTTGCGACCTCATCAGGAATCTCAAATAGTGTCTGAGACACTGTTGTACATTCCTATTTGCGATTCGCAAAAAGACGCATTTTGAGACTCGCAAATTGGTAGGGTCGTACATCTGGCCCCAAGAGCGTTGCTTCCCATAGCCAGGCATAATTGCGGATTTTAACTCGATATTTTAGCAAATTAATTATATTTAAAATACCCGACACATTTAATGATAGGTGCAGAACAATATGAAAAACGGAAACTCTGTAAACTGAAGAACATTAAGACACAATGCTCTTTTGATTTAATCTCTGCTCTAATGTTGACCTGCTTGCTATATTTAAATTCACTTTGCTATCTTAGAACGCTGCAGGGAATCAGTAAAATAATTAAAATGCTCCTTTTCCTTCAATGTTCGAAATTGTGCTCTTGAGTTTATCTGATGGCTGATATATTAACCTTTTGTGAAAATAATTGGATTTAGGCATTTGATTATAAAATGTTAATGCAATTATTAGGGTTTTTCAAATGCTTCTAAATAGGGTCACCCCTAGGAGGAAATGACCATATATATTTAATGTACGGCTTTAATTTATCTCTAAAACCTCATGGAGTAAATGTTCATAGCAATTTTATAAACTATAGTGCAAGACCAAAGAGCGCGGATCCAATCGAGAAATGTGAACAATGTCACCGCCTGACCGCAGGCACGAGGAAGAGTGAGGTCAAGGGTCGTGGGTGGAAGCGAAGCTCTTAGAAAGAATTAAAATCTCCCCAAAAGATTATATCTGCATTTTCTAGAGTTTGGTAGCAATCCAAACTCCTCTTCTTCTGTGGAAGAAGATGGCCACAGTCGTAATGAATATATGACATTACAACGCAAACAATTACAGCACATGCTTTTACAATGCAGTTTTTACATCGCAACGACCATTACATTGCATGATTTTACAACGCATGCCATTATAATGCACATTTTAAAATTCCATTACAACGAGTACAATTACAACGCATAATACTTTTAGGGCAACAGTAGGGTAAGTGTTGGATAGTGTAGGGGTAAAAATCACGATTCCCACTCCAGAGAGTGCAACAGTAGGGTAAGTGTTGGATAGTGTAGGGGTAAACATTACTATTCCCACTCCAGTGAGTGCAACAGTAGGGAAAGTGTTGGATAGCGTGGGGGTAAAAATCACGATTCCCACTCCAGAGAGTGCAACAGTAGGGAAAGCGTTGGATAGTGTAGGGGTAAACATTACTATTCCCATGTACCCCAAAAGCCATATCCACTTTAAAAGTAAAATAAATCTCCATTACTTATCTTATAATGCATTGTAATGGCATGCGTTGCAATGGTATGTGTTGTAATGGCATGCGTTGTTGTAGTGACATGCGTTGTAATGGCATGCGTTGCAATGGCATGCGATGTAAAGGCAGTTGCGTTGTAACAGTTGCGTTGTAAAGGTAGTGCATTCTAATGACGACGTTGTAATGGATGTTTCCCGTCCTAATGCCAGGAGGCTGGTTTAACATTTCAGTTATGAAGTAGTGTGGCTCACTGGTTAGAGGCGGCAGACCCGAGAGCAGAGGACGGCCCGGGACGGCCCGGGACCAGGGTTCGATTCCCGGCGCGGCAGGTTTCTGGACCAGGGTCAGCGGACTCGATAATTCTCTCGCCTCGGTGCCCACTCTGATCAGCGATCACACTCGGCAACTCTGGGCATTAGCTTTCCTCATCTTCACTAACGGCCCCACCAGACCGCCGGGGATGCCTGGTCTCACCCTGGAGATACCCATTAAGGGACCATCTCTCAGGGAAGCCAGGAAGGGTTTCGCAGACGTCGAAGCGCCTTGGGACCCTACGGGTAAGTAGTGCGCTATATAAATGCCTATACATTTACATTTACATTTACATTTACATTTCACAAGAGGTGTTCTCTGAGGTGGCTTGTAAGTGTCTGAGAGATAAACTTTAGAAGAAGTGTCCTCAAAGGTGTTTTTTCCATGTCTGACTTTTTTTTGTTCCCATGAATGATATCAGAAGTAGTTTCCTCCTGCGTTGTTTTTTAATATCTAAGGGCCAAATGTATCAAAGGGTTTTACCTATTCTGTGTCTATTGGAAAATGTGTTCATACGTACGGCCCTAAGTGAGTTACTTCAAAGATTTGTCCTATGTGGTGAGTTTCCAACACTGAGGAAGATCTCGTAGGTGATGTTCTCTGAAATGGTTTCAGTATGGGAGTGAGAAACCTCAGAAGAGGTGTACTATGAGGTGGGTTTTGAGTTTCTGAGTAAGTGACATCAGATGGGTTGTCCTTGATGTGGGCTTTCCAGTGCTTAATTTGTGCCAGGACCCAAGGCACTTCATAGGAGTTTGCTCCGGCTGGCCCCACCAAGAGCGCTGCCACTGCTGCTGAATGCCAGTACTAACATAATATATGTGCTGGATTTACACGTTGAGGAACGATCCGTTCATGATGAGGATGCTTCCGCTCGAGTAGAAAATCTACTCGAGTGGCAGAAAGAAGCAGAGCCCTCCAGTACGGACAAACTCTGGTGCTAAAAATCAGCGCAAATTGCGCAACCCAATGCATTCTACCACTTGTGGAACTCTGCGTAGCGCGGCAGGGTTTTTTGGTCACATCTCAGAGTTACTCCGCAAACTACGCCCAGGTCTAGTCTTAGTCAGAGTCATCACCAGGAAATGTCCTCTCAGGAGACGGCCCCATTATCCGAGGGAGAGATTCAGAAGTGGGGTCCTTTCAAGTTGTTCTACAGCAGGGGTCTCCAAACCGGTCCTGGAGGGCCGGATCCATGCCAGATTTTTTGGATATCCCCATTGAGATACATGTAGTTATTTTAAAAATCTGGCATGTATCCGGCCCTCCAGGACCGGTTTGGAGCCCCCTGTTCTACAGTGTCTGTGTGACTGAGTCTAAAGGTGGTGTTCTCTGGGGTGGGTTTTCTGTGACATCATGACAGTGTCCACAAGAGGGGTTATCCAAGGTGGCTTTTCAGGGTCTGATGGAAAAGAGAGTAATCGGGCATGGCGGTGGAGACCTACCGACTGGAGCTGGAGGGGTGACACGAGGATAGAGCTTGGTGAATCTCCAAAGCCCGGCAGCTACTGGAGGAACCTCACGGGGCCAAAATAAGGGGTTGATAAGAAACCTGGAGCACTTGAGTGAAGACCATCTTGTATTTGAGGATGCAGTCCCCAAAGTCCCTAGAGTGCGAATACCTTAGTCAAGGTATCCCTGGATTTAATTGAATATTTACTCACTGGATTGGTTGCCACAATGTAAAAACAGTGAGTACCACCGACATCTGCCCTCTCATCTAAAGTTGCCTGTGCCCCCTTCCCTCCTGACTCCATGCCTTCCATCTCCCCTTCATGGGCAAAACATTATTTTCTTTGATCTTTCACCTTCTGCCCTGCTTTAGTTGCCCCCACATCATTTCTATTTTCTTCCTCCCTCCTCTTTTGCCTAACCTGTGCCTATTTAGGTTTATGATCCTATATCTGATGCTCAGAGTTCCACTGACATGAGTGATTTATGCATCTTGTTTATTTGTGGGGGAGCAAGCTAGGATGTGGCATGGGATACACTTACCATTACGCGCTGGTTCCATAGGATGCACCACAATGAGACTCCTGAATGCGCATGTTTTCTGGAGCAGAAGAGGATGGAAGGGTGTCCATGGTGTGGGAGCTTTTTGGAAAGAAGCCTCAGGTCTCAGAAGAACGCGTTTCATGAAACACAGAAGTAAGGGCAAGAAGGGCTAAATGTCCCATGGCCCTATAGGGCAAGATGAGGAAGACCACACTTAATGCATATGGTAGAAAATCTAGCAGTGGATGGAATTTGCATAGTTGCGTCACGCAAAGCTCTGCGAAATGGTAAAAAATGTCCGCAAGCACGCAGAGTTCCGTGAACACATGGAATTGCTTGTTCCACCAGTTAGCAATGCTTTTTTCCTGTTCGCGGGGCGAAATACCTTGGAAACACGCATTTTGAAAGCGCAACAAGCAAATAATTCTGCGAAACCGTGGATCGCGGAATTTTTGGCAATTCCCCGTTCTCCGCGGAACGCGATATTACCCAAATTCCGCAAATTCCGCGAGCGGAATGGATTTACCGCCCAGGCCTAATAAAATCCTTATGATCTACAGTATCCTTGTTAGGTAATCATGATACACAGTTTCTGCAGCCAGGACTCTTGTTGGAATCCCTGACATCAGCTCTTTTGTGAATTTGAGAAAAAAAATCCCAGATCCTGGGAATTATCTCAAAAGCATAATGAAGTGTAATTTTCTTTTCACAATGAGTCAGACATTAGGATAAAAAAAACTAAAGCACTTGTTTGACATTTCCTAATATTGAAGGTAATTCTTTTTAACAAACGATCTCTTATCACCCGCGTGTGAGTCACCGTTACTATATCTGCCTTCAGCGCAGAAGAAAGCGAATTTTAATTAATAATAGGCAGTAGAATTGCAGAGCTTATTAGCAGATATATCACACGCAATATCAGAAGTAGACTCCAAACAATGTATTATATTTATGTCAAAGATTAGTTTTTTAATTTTAAGATGACAAGGCTCCTGCAGTCCTGATGAAGGGCCTGATTATGAGTTTGGCGGTCTTGGAGCGGGCCGCCACGCCAGCCCCCCCTGTCCAAGACTGCCAAACCCGCAGTCAGTCCACCCGCCGGATTACGAGTTGCAGTCCCGATGGGCGGTCCTACGTTGGTGGTCCCACGGCCGTGCCTTTCTAAGGCTCATAGGAGAGCCTTAGAAAGTCACTGCCCTAGGAGCCACGCAGCCTGTTTCTGCATGGACAGAAATGCACAATGTTGTGCATTTCTGTCCGTGCAGGAACGGGGGTGCAAAAATACCGGACTCCTGTCCACAGAGGCAACAGGGGGCCTTGTAGGTCCCCCCTTAGTTTCCTCACTGAGATAGATCTGGGCATTTTGTATAAGATTGTCAGAGTAAATCTAAGGTTTCGAGGATTAAACTGTAGCAAATTCACAGTTTGGAAAGGTCTAGTTGTAGGAACCCGGATTTATTAAAAATGAAGAGAACTGCCTTGTCGAATGAAGACCTAAAGTCAATTCCAAATTAAATGATGAAGGAAGTCTTCAGTTGCTCATACAATAATTCCAATGAGAATGACATTGCTTAATGGATAGGAAAAGATTGTCTCAGGATTTGCAGATTCAGGTGCCTCAAGACATTAAATTAGCTCAATCCTTATATTTATTGATGATTAAGAAAACTATTTCTCTAGAAGAGTTCAAGGCAGGTGATGGTTCAATGTTTGTCTTCAAGGCCTGTCCATTTTCATAGACATGATTCCTCTGTATCATTTTGTGTGACCATGAAAGATTTGTTTTAGTTTGATTGATATGCCTAAATGTATAGTGACCTTGGGTATGCCATGATTGACTTTGCGCTATTCTTATACTGATTGGTCAGCTAGCCTACCATTGAATTTTGATTTGTGAGTCAATCGTTGTTTATCAAATAAAAAACCCACCTTAAGGGCCTCAATTATGAGGCCCTTATGCCACCATTGCGTCCCTTTTGTGCCGCTGCAACGGCGTAAAAAAAGCGCCACACTGTGCCACATTTACAAAGTGATGCATCTAGGCAGATGTTAAACTTTGTTAACCCCTGCGCCACATTATACATGCTACAGGTATAATGTAAGATCAGTGGGTGTTTCGTAGGGTTGGGCGTAGTTTGCGAATTAGCGCTTCGCGAAGCTACACAAAGTGCATTTCGCACTACGCGAGCTACGCATAGCACTACGCGAACTGCGTAGTATCCTGTTCGTGCTGTGCAAGATGCCATTTTCAATGATTGCACAGTGCGGACAAGCATCTGGCACTGTGCAATCATTGAAAACGGCATGTTGCACAGTGCGAGCTGTAGTTTTCTGCCGCTCAAGGAGATTTTTCCTCGTGAGGCAGCTTTCTTAATGCGGACAGGTAGTTTCTCATCGCGAGCGAGGAAAAAGTCTTGCCAGGATGTCATTTTGCTTGCTCGCGGTCGCCAACTTGACGTTGAGGACCGTGAGCAAGCAAAAAATGACCGCTACGCGCTTTCGCACTGTGCTACGTGCAGTTCGCGTAGTGCGAAGTTGCGCAAACTTCGTAACTACGCGAGCGTAGTGCTTTGCCCAGGCCTAGTGTTTCGTCGCAGGAAAGTCACGTAGAAGTGATGCAGTGAAATCTATGAGATTTCACTGCGCCACTTCTAGGGCGTCACGACGTCAAATCCATATACCTGCTTGAAGCATTCATAAGGAGTGACGCAGGGCTTTTCCATGGTGCTTGCCCCAAGTGAAAAGACACAGTGCAGGAGTTGCGTCTGTTTACAGACACACCTCATCAATGTGCCAATTTTGCGTTGACAGATACTTCAGGAACACTGACGTATGTGGAAATCCTTCCGACATGAAGCGCCATACAGTAAATACAGCGCATACATGGTGTTGCAGCGATGTCGCACTGTAAAGTATCGCAACGCTGTTTTCCCACAGCAATGCAACACTTTTCATAAATGAGGTCTGTAGTCTCCCCTCTAATGCAATAGTAGGCTTTGTAATGTTTCATTAATTAAACTGTTTAACCTTCTCACCTGACTGCTTTTAACCCCTTGCCTGCGGGGCTAATTCTCCCGCTGTGCTTGGGGGCGGGGGGGCGCGCACAGTGCCCCGGTGCTCATGACGAGCTGAGCTCGCCATGAGCCAAGGTGGCCGCGTGCTCATGACGTGCTGAGCTCGTCACGGCCACACCCGTTTTTGTAGACCGTTCAGCACAGTGGGGGAATTAGCCCCGCGTGCAAGCGCTGTGGCCGTTATGAAGAGCTCAGCACACGGCCACCGTGGCTCATGATGAGCTGAGCTCGTCATGAGCATGGGAGGCGTTAAAGTGCTTGATAAAAAGAAATCAAGGATACTACCTCCACAAAATGACTATGATTGGGAGAGAGGTTTGGAACCCTGATCAGCAATATTCTGTAATTGATTGTACGCACTTACAGATCCTGAGACAGGACATCTTAAGCGGTATAAAGAGGGAAATAAATATACGTAATTGGAATACCAGACTATCACAGCGCCCAGCTTTTTTACCCCCACTTTTGGGAGGTGAGCTAGCTATTTCAGGGTAATCAAAAAATGAAAATATACCTGTTATCTTTCATATTTCACATTTTTGATGAGATCAAGTAAGTGCAAATATTTTTACTAAACTGGATCTCATTTTGTCGTTGAAGTTGATGAGTGGAAAATGCATTCTACAATAAGTTTTGTTTATTTAATAACTTTCAAACTCTGTATAGTGTACGTTGGTGGCATTTTGATTTACTCTGATTTGCTCTTATTCTGCACATTTTGAAATACTCTGTTTGTTTGGAGACACATGTACTACATGTTAAAGCAGTTATGAGAATGTTCAGAGAGCCTCACCTTTTTGCTAAAGTGGGTGTGTTTTTCATTCTACTTATGCAGATTTTTGTTGGGCCCGATTCACAGAACTAACTTACGACAAAATCCTAAACTTACTACTTTTGGTATTCACAGAAGTTAGGATTTTGTCTTAAGTTTGTCTTAAGACAAACTTAAGACAGACATAAGACAGACTTGAGTTAAGATTTTGTCTTAAACCTGTCTTAAGTCTGTCTTAAGACAAACTTAAGACAGACTTAAGACAGACTTAAGTTAAGATTTTGTCTTAAGCCTGTCTTAAGTCTGTCTTAAGACAAACTTAAGACAAAATCCTAACTTCTGTGAATACCAAAAGTAGTAAGTTTAGGATTTTGTCTTAAGTTAGTTCTGTGAATCGGGCCAGTTGTATTTAATCTTTGCACAGGACTTTCAAATAAATAAAAACATTATACGTTATACTTGGATGAACAACTCCTACACCTTTAAAGTATGCACAACGTTTCCTCAACTTCATTATTATTTATAAAATGCTTATTGGTCACTTTTCTGACATTCTTCATAAAGGAGTTAGTTTTCTATGACCTAAAGAAGCAGATCGTACTATTGTTTTTCGAAGAATTTACTGTCTAGTGCTCCTGTTCTGCAGCATCCTGATAGGGATCTCTTATTTTTTTGTAAAAGTAGATGCATCATACCATTTGGGGGGGGAGGCGAAATCCCAGGGAACTCCTGCCACTGGACAGAAGCATGTCAGTGCTCCCTATTTCTAGAAATGTTTCCCAGCAAAATGAAATTATACAATCATAGACAAATAACTATTAGCAATAAAGAGACTTTTGGAGGAGTGGAGACCGGAGAGTTGATTCAAACATACAATAGAGTTTCGTAATACAAAGCTTTATTTCGATATAAGAATATCTTAAAAAGCACAACACAGTTAAAATACAGTACATTTTTTGTAAGAACCAATCATAAATAGTTAAAAAACAGGAATAAAAAATACATTAAACCATTTGACAGCTTTGATTGTGATTTAAAATGACAACAGCCTTGTAACATTTTTTATCTTAACTCTTTAAGTCTAATCACCCATGCCCAGCTAAGAAATTTGGCTACCCCACAAACCAGTGTAGTGCTAGGATCTGACTGAAGGATTCATAGGGCAAAGACATGGCTCCTAGTCTCGAGCTGCCGACAGACAGGTTTTAGCCATTTTGATCTTGGTTTATTCTAGGCACTACACACAAAAAAAGGTGCGGAATGGTTTCTAGTGCATCATTACAAGACGGGCAGATGGCAGATGTTTGATTGGGAGGTTTCCACTTGGAAGTACGTTCCCGTACCGGTAAAGTTCCAAACTGAATATATAAAGCCCTGTCTTTGGGTTTTCTAATGAAATCCATATAAGGTTCAAAGGATTGTACTGACTTGTGGAGACGAAACTCGTCTGTGAGTCTACCCAAGTTAGCAGCTCTAGATTCTTGGGCATTGACCCACGACCAATAGGCTCGCTTTACCTCCAGTTTAGAAACCGATGCACCGGTCTCCCACGCAACATTAAAACTAATAGCCATTAGCAACTTCTTTACCTTTGTTAGCCAGACAATTTTATGCGACCCCTGCATATTCATAACTTCCCTAAGGCCGTCTGCGTAGCTAGCTAACTCGGGTGTACGCCACAGGCGAGCCCAATAGAGAAGCGGTCGCAAGATGATAAGATCTTTAATGGATCTGCGACCGAGGTCAAATTGAAGGGGTTTGTTCGGGGTGCCCCTGGGTAAGGACAGAAGCTCCCTAAAGAACTTTCATTTCGGCCATGACAAGGGAGTCAACATTATTGAAACCCCAGAGCTCCACTCCATAGAGTGCACTATTTATAGCTTTTGCGGAATATATCTCCAGTGCAGGGGCTATGGGTCTGGATAAAGAGGCTCTGTGCTGCCTACCAATAACACCCACGACACGTTTGTGGTTTAGGGCCATTTTCTCAATATGTGGATTCCAAATTAGTTGGTCCGATATCCTAATCCCTAGATAGTCAAACGTTTTGACGCGCTCTAGTGGCTCCTCATTAAGTATGAGCGTACAATTGGCTTTCCTACTGGGGTTAAAATAGAGGAGCTTGGTTTTCGAGGTATTAATGACCAAGCCCCTAGAATTGCAAAAAACACAGAACGGATCCAAAAGCTTTTGAAGCCCCATGGGCGTTTTAGAGACCAGTAACGTGTCGTCCGCAAAAAGCAGGGCAGGGACTTTAACACCGGCCAGACTAGGGGCATCAGCATCGATGTTCGATAGAAAAGAAAAAACCCCGTTTACAAATAGAGAGAAAAGGATTGGCGCCAGGACGCATCCTTGACGGATGCCTCTGTTTACCGGGATTTTGGCAGTTTTCTGCTCCTGCGTACCCCACCGGATGCATGCATACGTTCCGTCGTGCATGCGGGCCAGCAAGTTCAAAATGGGCAAGGGGAACCCCATCTCCTGCAGAACCGCCCACAGACCCTCTCGGGGAACCAGGTCGAAGGCAGTTTTCAGGTCAATAAAGGCCAGGTACAAACCACCCTTGCCAATGGATACTGTCTTCCAGTGGAGTAGCATCAGCCTAAATGCTTGGTCAACAGTGCTTGTACATGACCTAAAGCCTGCCTGGAATTGGGAGATGATGTTATTCTCCTCCGCCCAGGAGAGGATCCTTTCCAAAAGGACCCTGCCAACTACCTTCTGTCCAGCATCAATGAGGCTGATTGGTCGATAGTTGGCAGGGTCACCCCTTTGTCCCTTCTTGTAAATTGGAATCACCTCTGCCCCCTTCCATGAACTCGGAACTGGGGACCCATGGAGAATGGCATTAATCAAAAGTGAAAAAAACTTGGCCCACTGCTTGGTACTAGCACGAAACAAATCGCCAGGGATGCCATCCTGGCCTGGTGCCTTCCCTTGTACAATTTTGTTAATGGCTAACTCAACCTCTCTTTGCCCTATGGGATCAATGGGGGTCGCAGTGGCAGTCAGGGGAGGAGTGCAATATGCAGACGGCTCACTGATATCTGGAGCCCCTGACCCTTCATAGAGCCTCCTAAAGTGGTCAAACCATTCCCCATCAGTAATATGATTGGGTATTGGTTCAGTGCCACCACCATTTGCTCTTCTTACTAAAGCCCAGAACTGCTGGCCATTTTTGGACTGGCTAGCCAGCTTCAGCTCCTCCCAGTGCGAGTCATCCCAGGACCTCTTTGCCACCAATAATGCTCGCCTATACTCAGCTCGTGCTAAGCGGACCTCGGCTGTATTTCTGGTCTGGATGGCACATATCAGTTTAGATTTAGCCCCCCTACAATCTTGGTTATACCACTTGGCTGTAGGTTTCCTGTTCTTAGGTTGGGTTGGCCCACGAGAATCAAGGAAGAGAGCGGCCATCCTGTCAATTGTCTCCGCATAAATCACATCAGACTGGGCAGAGCCTAAATCATTAGTGCAGATTGCAGAGAGCTTCTCCGTCTGTGCTCTTATAATCTCCCCCAGAGCGCTATTCTTTTGTTCATTGATGACAACATTTTTCCATTTGATGAATCTTCTGCAGTTAGAAGGTACGATTTCTCTGGTCACCAGCCTCGATCTATTACTGGAGAAAGGCTTCCCCTCGCTTATGAGGTTCCGTAGACTAAGGGATAGGGGATTATGGTCACTATGGATAGGTGGGGTGACGATCATGTCACTCACATGTCTCCACAGTCTCCTCTCCACCAAAATGTAGTCTATTCTGCTGGGGCAAGTGATCGTATTATAGGTACAGGCACCCGCAAAATCTGATGGCGTGCGCCCGTTCACAGCTACCAGGGCATGCTCCATTACCAAGGCATTCATTTGGATGACGACGGGTGTCCATTTTTTAATTGGCACAGTCGTCAATTGCGGAATTCCCCACCTGGCGTCCTCATCTGAGAAGCCTTCAGCACTATCCACCGCCAGTGGTTCAAAAGTGCAATTAAAATTGCCCGCAATTATGGGCAGAGAATCTGGAGGGCAAGTGAGGAGTGAATCAGCAAGCAAGGAGATGGTCGGGGATTTGGCCCCCCTTGCAGACCTCTAGCATAAATGTTATAGAGCTCCAGAGTCACTGTGGCCTGGGGAACCCGGATCGTTAGCCTCATCATGTCTGATGACATACAATGATGGTGGGTAATTTTGCAGTTTAGTGAAATTTTGACCCAAATTAACAGACCGCCAGACGGGCGACCCCATCCAGAGGAAATGGCTGGGACATAGAAGGAGGAATAACCAGACTTGTACAGTGGCTCAAGGCACCAGGTTTCTTAGAAAATGCACAGGTCATATTTTTCAATTAAATTATTCCAGTCGGGAAGCATGATTTTTTTGCCCAGACCCGCTATATTCCATGAAACAATATTCAGGAAACCGTTTTGGCTGTCATTGTGTAAAAAAGCAGAGTCTTTGACACTACTGTCGGTCAAAAACGAATAACAGGGTTTTTCAGGTAGTATAGGCTTCATATGTTCAGTTTTTCCATCTCCTATCAGGGCAGAGTGGTCCTCAGCGGTCATCAAGCACATGGAATGATTTAAGCCCGGGGCGTTAGAATTATTATCCCCGTATAATGAGGAAGGCAAAGTTAAAGGTGAACTGTCACAGTATTCTGGAGACCTGGGTCAGCATCTATCAATAGTGTCAGATACAACCGATGGGGCAGGGGCAGGGGAAGCCTGAGAGGCCTCCACGTCTATCGGGAGTCAGTCAATGGCATCCAATTCACTATACCGGTTGTAGCAGGGGATGAAGGGTGGAATAAGCTGAGGACCTAACCATTCTGCACTGCGCTGGTTGCCACCTTGATTGATCCTCCCACCTCTTCGTTGTATTAGATTCCAGCCATCATCCCCCCCCCCCCCCCCCCTCCCCGGCTATAGAGGTTCAAGTCCCTGTGCACCTCGCGCCTCCTCCCTCCCCTAGCGTGGCTGAAATCCCTGGTCCAACTCCATCCATTGTCTGGTTGCTCCACAGGCGTATAAAAATAAGATAGGGGTCTAGCCACAACTGTAGTTTTGTTATTTCTGGAGACCCTCGAGCAGATATGCTCCACCGTTCGGGGGTCTTCAAAAGTTATAACTACACAATCCCCCTGTGATCTTTTTCTATTGTATCCCACCCAAGGGACTCTCTCAACCATTAGGATGTTACTGGATATGTTTGGTGGTAGGGGTTGGTTGTTGTTTAACCAGTGGGATACCTTATTTTTGAGTGCCCAAAAGGGTTCTGTGGTTGGGGGAACCAATTCCGGGACCCCAGTCAAGACGACCACATAGGGACAGGCATCTGGCGGAAGGTTGATATTTCGACGCTTCCGGGTCTTTTCTTGTTGGGCTATATATGGGTTTGGGGCGGGAGTATTGAGACCAACTGATTTTTTATTGGTGGGTTTGTTTGGTACACGGGGTTTAGCACATACATTCTTGCCTTCTGAGTTAGGGGGGTGGTTCAGTAGGGGGGTCTTAGGTGTTGTATTATTTACCACTGTTGGACATTTACTCGATGACTTGAGTATGCTAACTGGTACAGTTACATGATTTGCTTTTTTAACGTGATTAATACTCTGGGATCTAATATCCTTATGCAAATCATGAAGGTGTTTTTCTATACTATGAAGCCTTATTTCTAGGGGAGTGAGTAGAGTTTTAATATGTTTCATCAAGGTTCATACTAATGGATCTTCCCTTTGTTCTTTTGCTCCTGTACTATCAGCTGTACTATCGACTGAGATGCTGTCAGCAAAGATGTCAGCTAAGGTATTATCTACAATTCTCAAGGGTAATGATAGAGTTTGAGATCTGACCTCTTCAATCCCAGTCTTTTGCCCATTAGATTCCCTCATCACCGCTGTGCTACCCTTGTCACTGATGCACCCTGCCTTGGCTAGATTAGCTGTCCTAGCTCCAGAGATGTTATTCTTAGTGCGCTTACGTTTGGGAATTGCACCCTCCCGTCTCCCCCTCGTATGGTTATTACTGTACTCAGCTTGGGTATCAACTAGTGTGACTACCGGAATAATTTCCGAAGGGTCCGAAGCCTGGGGATCAAGGGAGGACAGGTCATGAAGAGCTGGTACAGCACTAGGGGTATTATGGACTTCAACATGAATCTGTAAAGGATTAGATATTGTTTTGGAGTTATCAGGGGTGCGAGCAGAGGCAATATGACCCAAGGATGACCTTTTAGCTAATGCGAGGTCTTGAGAGACCCTTCTTTCCATCAGTACAATTCCCTGGCCAATTAATGAATTAGTACGTATAATAAAATCATCCAGTGTGCCCGTCAACTTTAAACCACCCGCCGCAGCCTTGCTTCTAGTTTCACGAGTAGACATTTCTCTTTAGTAAAAATGAAAAACTAAGCAACAGGTGCAACAAACAAAGTCCCCGAGCTGGTTTCACTATGGAATGGCGGCTGGTCAATAGTGAGGGTCCCGAAAAAGAATTACAGACGAATCAATAGAAGCAAAGATATGCTTACAGTTCTGGTGACCGAAGTAGGGGAAGAGATCAGGGTCCCTGGCCCAGTCCAGTCTCATCAGGCCTCTGAGGGCCTAAGAGGGCCCGCCCTTTGCCCGGGCTTAGCCCGGCGTCCCGCGCGAGGGAGTGCCGGTAATTTATGCGCCTCTGGCGCGCTGGTGAGCGTCAGTGATTGGGACTGCCCCGCAAGGACTCCTGGGGCGTGTAGTCCACCCGCTCAGTGGTCGCTTGTAGATGGGATGAGCGGCGGCGGGGGGGGACGGTATGTCGGCAAACGAGCTTGTCCCGGGTCAGCAGCAGCAGCAAGGTGGTCCCGAAGCAAGGTCAAGGTGGCAGGGTTAGTTTTGCGGCATCTCCCGCTCCACTCCGGGAGCGCCGGTAATTTATGCGCCTCTGGCGCGCTGGTGAGCGTCAGTGATTGGGACTGCCCCGCAAGGACTCCTGGGGCATGTAGTCCCCCCGCTCAGCGGCCGCTTGTAGATGGGATGAGCGGCGGCGGGGGGACCGTGTGTCGGCAAACGAGCGGGTCCCGGGTCAGCAGCAGCAGCAAGGTGGTCCCAAAGCAAGGTCAAGGTGGCAGGGTTAGTTTTGCGGCGTCTCCCGCTCCACTCCGGGAGTTCCGGTAATTTATGCGCCTCTGGCGCGCTGGTGAGCGTCAGTGATTGGGACTGCCCCGCAAGGACTCCTGGGGAGTGTATTCCCCCCGCTCAGCGGCCGCTTGTAGATGGGATGAGCGGCGGCGGGGGGGACCGTGTGTCGGCAAACGAGCGTGTCCCGGGTCAGCAGCAGCAGCAAGGGGGTCCCGAAGCAAGGTCAAGGTGGCAGGGTTAGTTTTGCGGTGTCTCCCCAATAGAGTTTCACGCAGGCCACAGAAATGTTCAATTCTTAAAGACACGCAGAGTGTTAATTCATAGAACATGTAGATAAACATTGTTCTCTTCTGATTATGATTTTGTGAAGAATTAATATCTTGATCCAAAGAATGGGACACAAAAGCTACCTGAAATTGAAATACAAGAATTATTAGAACATTGGAATATTGGATGCTCTATTGAAGACAATGTAGTGCTTCCGGCTTCTAATGGCCGGTAGAAGCCCGGAGCATCAACATTCCAATGTTTGTTCATTGCTGTTGCTGTGAACAAAGGCCTCACAGAGCCCATGGAGAATTCAACCCCCTCGTCTCCGTGAGGCTGTTATTTTATTTTTTAGAGCATTCTGGCCTCTAGTGGTGGAATGTTCTAATAGAATTAGAGCCCTCCGTAGCTGGGCTATTACGGCATTGAAGACCCACTCTCTTGTTTATGCTGGAGCGGGCCTTTAACTCCTTTGCTGCTTCGAACGTTCCGTGCCAGTGCGGAACGTTCGAAGAAACGGTCGAGGCTGAGACGGCCAACGGTCGTTCGCAGCACCAGCCAGGTAGTGCTCCCGTCGGCCAACGGAACGGGTTAATGGCCAGTATAGCCCGCTTTGGTGGGCTATAAGGCAATAGTAGACCTCCAGTTGTGATGCCACATAAGAAGCACAAGTAGCCCTTTAAACATGTACCAGGCCTGCCACTGCAGAGCCTGTGTGTGCACTTTAACCTACGATTTCGATCTGGCATTTGAGCAAAGTTTTATGCAAAGATCATTTTAGATCATTGAAATGATTGGGTGGTAGAAAAAGTCTTAGTGTGCATTGAGCAGAGCAGCTTCATCGAGGGCCAGTCGACAATCTGTTATTGTTTTGTTTTACGGACACTGACTCGTAAGTCAACTGAACAAGTGCGTAATCTTTACTGCTGTTGCATTGGCTTTCAGGCAGCATTCAATATGGTCGACAGAGAAATGCTATAGCTGAAACTGAAAGGCGTGGATACTGCTTCACCCCTTCTCTCAATTCTTAAAGCAATCTACTCTCAGCCTTGAAAGTTAAAATTCGAAGGACTGCTGTAAGAAATGTTCTAAGACAGGGCAAAGTTTTTTCTCCAACTCTGTTTTCACTTTATTTAGCTGACTTACCCGAGACACACTTTAACAGGTAATTTTGATCTTCCCAATGGAGGATGGAGAGCATATTCCATGTACACTATACGCGGATGATTTAGTGGTCATGGATTGCACTTCTATAGGTTTATCAGAGCCAAGTATAATCCGTTTAAGATTACGGTTTGAAAAATGTTCTTACAATCAATTTACATAACAAACAAATCTGAGTTTTTGGTAAGAAATCCAAGGGCTTGATTTACAAAAGTAAACTGAGACGAAAGTCGAACTTTACGACTTTCGGTATTCACAAAGGCCATTTACGAGCATTAACGTTAGACTTTTGTCTCAGTCAAAATTAAGTTTAGGTCTTCAGTTTAGCTGAGACCATTACTGAGACAAAAGTACAACTTTATTACTCCTAAAGGCCCTTTGTGAATACCAAAAGTCGTAAAGTTAGACTTTCTTCTCCGTTTCCCTATGTGAATCAGGCCCAATGTCTTTTGCTTGGGTTCTTATTTATTTATTTAATGACATTTATAAAGCGCATACAATTACCCGTGGGCGTCTCGGCGCTAAATTGTAATAATGTCTCTCCCTGAGCAGATGAGGAAGTAAACCCAGAAGCTAAATTTACTGATTAAATAACCATGTTTTCAGTTTTTTCCTAAACTGAAGGAGTGAGGGGCTTGTTTTTATATGATGTGGCAGAGTGTTCCAAATTTTAGGGGCCGCAACTAGAAAGCGGCGGTCCCCCCAAGTAACTGTTCTGCTGCGTTGGACCACCAGTTGGTTAAGTGAAGTGGATCGGAGTGTTCTGACTGGATTATAGGGAATTAGTTGTTCTTTAAGGAAACGCGGTCCTTGATCCTGCAGTATTTTATAGACTGTGCACAATGATTTGAACTTGATCCTATTTTGGATGGTTAGCCAGTGATAGCTTTTCAGGGTATCCGAAATAGGTGCAAATTTAGTTTTTTTTGACAGCATACGTGCAGCCGCATTCTGAACGGTCTGTAGTTTTTTGGTCACTCTGTTTTGTGCATTAAGAAAGAGACCATTACAGTAGTCTAATGATGTCAGGACCAGGGAGGTGACTAACGTCTTTGCGGCAGTGTCTGGTAGATAAGGTATAATTTTCCTTATCATTCTGAGCTTGAAATGAGCGTTAGCTGCCACCTTATTTGCGTGAGCCATAAAATTAAGCTGGTCATCAAAAAAGGTTACTCCTAAGTTTCTAACCTTAGCGGTGGGGGAGGGAGGGGTACCTAAAACCGATGGCCACCAGGCTACAGACCAGGCTGGAGAAAGGGTGCCAAAGATCACCACCTCCGTTTTATCGGAGTTGAGCTTCAGGCAATTTCTTGCCATCCACTCATCGATAGCGATCATCCCATTTTGGAACCGGACTGCCACCTCCTGCCCGTCTCCCTTTATGGCCAGCACCAATTAAGTGTCTTGGCAAGAAAAAGCTGCTAGAAGTAGAAACTATAAATATTTGGGGCTACTGTTTCATATACCCCTGAGGTGGTCTTTCCACCTCAAGGAAATAGCTATGAAGGCACAGGTATATAGAGGTGGCCCGAGGAAATTCAGCAGAGATTATGGCGGTCTTTCACCAGACCCTACAACAGTAGCTTTAACGAGTAAATTCCCCTCTCAGGTCCTGTACCAGGCAGAACTCTTAAGCGTGTATCCCTGTGTTTCCTGGAATGCCTTGGAGACTAGTTCATAGAAATTTACAATAAGATGAATACGAGAATCACCAAATAGTGATAGAGTTTATACATCCTTCTAAGTTTATCAACATTAGAGCTGAAAAGGAATTGCACTTTCTTGTGAATTTCAGAGCGATAAAAATGACCTACAATGTAAACAGTCAATTTCTTTACTCTTATCCTCTTTGGGCTTTGCTACAATGTTGCCGTAAATCTCCCTACCAAATTACTGTATATGTGCTGAAGTTTGTTAATTTAGGATAGGAATGAATCCTCTATTCTCACTTCCTTCAGCTACTTTTTAAATTAAATCAAGCTGGGGGAGGCAGAAATGCTGGTGTGGTGTTGTTTAAAATTAAAATACATTGGCATTCATATTATATTAGACTGTTACATCTTCTGAGCAACTCACTTAAAAGAATTAAGGGTCTCATTACGATGTCGGGCAGAAGGCCATCCGACAGCGTGCCAGTGGATTTCCGCTCCACATCTGAGGCATCGGTCCGACTGCTGTATTATGATATCGGCGGTCCGACCGATGCCTGCGGGGGGAAGCCATTCCACCTCTGACAGGCTCAAGGAGCCTGTCAGGGTGGAGGGCAGATCGTAATCCCCAAAATGGAGGCAGTGCCTGCTCAGGCACCGCCATGGGGATTATGATGCACGTTTCCGACAGCCTTTCTATGGCGGTCTGACCGGACTGTGGGGCCCCTAGCAAGGCCCACTTCCCTGGCAGTCTTTGCTATGAGGTCTGGAGGGCACTTGTGGTGCCCCCCAAACATCCATGCATTGTGTGGCAGGCACCGCATGATGTCTGCCACAAGGTGCATGGATGTTTTAAAAGTGTATATTTCCTATTGCGGCTTGTACTGTAGTCCGCAGCACAAGCCGCATTTGGAAAGAAACACTCTCTGACCGCCGTGAAGGCGTTTGCATCCTGATTTAGGAAGCGGGAGCACCGACTCCTTGTTGGGCGGTCCCATTTTTGACACAATGCCGTTGGGATGCTCATTCGACCAGCATCTTAATAGGGCCCTAAGTGGTCAATTAAACCTGTGGTTTAGATAGCATTTGCAACACTTCCTGCCTTTTGGGGTCTTCAATTCTAATTTCTCTGGTTTTTGCTCATGCATTTTCCATCAGCTTGTGACTTAAGGTGATTTAATCTTGCAAAATACTGCAGAAGCTGTGATAACAGGAGCAAAGCCAGAACAACAAATATTATCTCGTTATTGGTTATTACTTACCACTGATGCCATGGCCAGGTAAAAAAAAAACTAGTATTGTTATTTTCACCAGGGTCTATTTACATCTGTTGTTATCTCATGGTTCTAAATGACCCATGACACCACCAACATGTGTGATCTCTGACCTGCACCCATCTCCTGTTTAAATCCTACAGGCATTGAATCCATGGTCCTGACTCAAGATACACCCAAGCCTCTGTTGGCCTCTCTTAGCTGCAGATTCAACTATTCATCTTGAGATGAAATGACAAATTGTGCATTAATGTTTTTTTCTTGTCACTTACCTTTCTGTTCTTTCAAAAAAATATCTTCCTGCAAACAATTTGCGATGCATGAAATTTCCATTTTTACCCGCCGTAAAGACCAGGCAGCGCATGAAAGTGACGGATCAGGGTGATGAACTAGGATGAAAATGGGAACTGAAGACGAACAATGAATTCATTATTATGTTATTGTTTCGACATACGCTTCTACGTCTACTGTAATAAAATATGAAAATTTGGTTGTATCCATTTTTAGCAGTATGAGCAAGGCCACAAGCAATATATTGCGACAGGCGGAGATAAACAAATTGAATAATCAAATTGATAAAGGAACCTAGACCGTCTTGTCTAACACCCTCCTTCAAGGAAGCATGAGGCGACAAAGAACCACTGGTTGGATTTCAGGTTTAAGTTGAAGATTCAGGATTGAACTGAAAAGGTAATGAAAAAGGTCTGAGGGGATGCACATTTCTGGTAGCTGTCCTGCTGATAGAATGAAATGCTAATTCCTTCTCCGCGCAACCACCTCTGTCAGATCACGGCATGCCACCACCACACCAGATACAGTCCACTCCAGCCATCTTGATCTCAGTGATCACCCAACCATCTCACATCACCAAAATACACTTCTGGACTCTGGACTACTTGTGATCCAAGTGTCACGCGAGGATAGCTTCAAGAAACCTGCAGTGCTCATGTGCAATACTAACATCAAGTGACATTACTGCAACATTAAAACTGGCTTTTAAATCCGTATAACTTTGTTGAAAAGTTGCTAATATGCGTGGTAGATAGTAACAGGCTCAAAAATTGTCAGTTGTGAACCGTGCATAACAAAAAAGCATTCCCATAAAGAATTCCATGAATTTAATATATCTTTAGTAATGCTTTCTCCAGAAACATAGGAGATTTTTAGCTAACATTTATGAGCAAAGGTATTGCACGTTTTAAAAAGTCAGTCTCTGTGTGCATTTTTTATTTGTAGCAGGATGTTGGCACTCCCACTATATACTACTGAAAAAAGTAAGAAGTAGATTTACTTAACCTTCATTGGCCAACTTTAAATTAAGTTTAAATGCATCGCCATTCTTGCTTGCCTGACCTCAAAATGGCGCTCAAAATAAAGCCTGGGTGATTGCTACCTTTCCAACCATAGGAGATTGTGCTCTGCTTCTTGCCGAGAAGTTTCACCTTGCCTCATTCCACCAGTAGACTTATAGGACGTGCTGACCCAATCACATGACAGGAGTCACATGTGATTACCCTCTGTTTAGTCAGAATCCCAGCGAGACCTCTGAGGAGTACCGGAAAAAGTGTCAAAGCAGATAATGGTGATTTCCTGAGACACAATCTTTCTTCAACTCCAGTCGAACTTTGGAATGATGAGGCCTATGGCCCCAGCTATTCGCCTGCCTTCATCACTATAATTTCCTTCGAGCCATGATCATAAGCAATGTCTTCACATATGTGCACTCGTCAAACACAAATGTATGCATCCCACAATGAAAGTGCTAAAAACTAAAAGCTAAACAGACCTGCAAGCTAGCTGAAGGGCTCTTTCACAAATGTCTTCTCCACTCTGCCACCTGTGGTGAATCTGCTTGCTTACATTAGTCTGACACTTATTTAATTCACTTGGAATATGTTCCATGACAATAGTCTCTCTCTACATATTCTGCTTCCTCTCTCCTCTAATGTCAAACAAATGCTTCCCATTGTGTCTCCCAAACCGATTACACACAACCCACATAGACCCAAACATAAACACACCTGCAAACATTTACAGTCTAACATTACACATGTGGCAACTCACAAAACTCACCCTAAAATCCTCCACTTAGCACTCTTACCAATTCTCATCAATGCTTATTCAGTAGAAAAAAACCCAACCAACACTGTTGACTTCCTTACCTTTCATGACCCAGACATCCTCTTGATCAGAGGGACCTAGACCACCCCACTTCTTCCCCTATATTTGACAAAATCATCCAGATGGATGGAAAATTAGTTACCAGACACACCCATAACATCTGGGAAAGGTTTTGCGATCAGACAAAAAGTTTCTCTAACAGCTACCGTGCTCCCTTCTCTACATTCTTGATGGAGCGCGATGGTGCTCTTTCATTTGTAGGGGTGCATTATAATCACGAGTAGTTTGCACCTACATTTATTCTTTTGTCGTGTTAACATTTGGTTAGCAGAACGTACTTGGTAATAACAATTTGAAAGATAAATGTTAGAATTATTGTGTGCCATGTAAAGAAATAAATCTGGCAGTTGTGTTTTGAATAATGTAACTGTTAGCTTCATTGTAATTGATTAACGAAGTTCCTCATGTATAATATAACTTACAGATTTAAACGTGCACCATATTAAAGTTGCACATGGATGTGGTTGAGATTTATTACATAGAATATTATGGGATGCTCATAATGATTTGTGCATTATTGTGTTTGTGTAGCATGATAGTATGGAAATGCATATGTAAAATATTCTCTCATGTGTGATTCGTAGGCCCTGCGTGCCTTATCCTTATCTCCCTAGATGCGTCATGTTGTAAATAGGCGGTACAAAAGGTGGTGGTAATGGACGGAGCATCTGAACCAATCAAACACTCACACCCAGTCAAAAGATCTGGGTTTAATCCATCACCGTTCTTTAGCCCACTCTGCCACCCCATTTCATACATGGCTATATGCAAATCAGTCTGACCCTGTGCCTCATGGGAACAGTCCAGCCCGAACTGCCAAGCCATGCCTTCCCTGGACCAGAAACAAGCTTCCGAGGACCGGTTTCTG
The DNA here is from genome assembly GCF_964261635.1 of Lissotriton helveticus. NCBI lineage: Eukaryota > Metazoa > Chordata > Amphibia > Caudata > Salamandridae > Lissotriton > Lissotriton helveticus. The sequence continues at coordinate 48,791,645 of NC_136072.1, read as the reverse complement.
GCATTACAGGATGTTACGTTGTAAATAGGCTGCATTGTTTGCGCCCCCGTTGCGAAAAATAGGTGAAGTAACGACAGCACAAGGAGGTGCAAGGCACTTGTAAATCTGCCCGTGAGTGTTTTATCAAGCAATTAAAGATCCTGAAAATGTCCAGAGCTAAGGAAGGGCGGTCAGCTCTGAAACTTGTTTGCTTGGTTATAGAATGCACATCCTGTCTGCTAAGTCAGAGCAGTATACCCATACCGCTGCAGGAGCTGAGAAGAATAGAAAAGTGTTCTTTAGAGATGTCAATCACAGAACAAATCTTCAGCTTCCATCCTCCCCTCCTCATTTAGTTGAGAAGTCAACCAAAAAACCCAGTTTCTCCCTCAATAAAATCAGCACTGCAGCAAAGAGAACTACCCAACAATCAGGGACCACTTAGTTCTGCCCTCTGCCCCCTCCATTAAATATTCCCTCCTTTTTCTTCAACAATGACAATTGCACCTTCTCCATCATCAAGTCCCTACTCTCCGCAGCTCTCCTTTCCCTACCTAAACATCAACACCTCCGTCTGAAGAAGGATCTTCTCATTCACCTTGGAAACTCTCCAGTCCTCCCCTTGCTAACTAAACTTTACCTGGAGTCCATTACCCACCTAGACTTCCTTGTCAAGATCCTCCATACAGCCTTAACTCATCTGCTTCAAAGCCAAATTGATTGTTGCAACCTGCTGAAAAATGCCAGTGAAGTTTCAGCCCATTATGGGGCATCAAAACTATCTCATGGTCTGACTCCAAATATTGGTGGCCTTTGAATTGCATGTCATCCATCCTAAGGTTCAGTTCACGCCACCCTGATCTAGCATGGTCGCATTGGACCCTGTCTTCTGTATCATTGCACACACACATTGCTAATTATTCAATTGGAAATTGCAAATCTCCCACCACTTCCTCTAGAAAACATTTAAACACCCTTAGAATTAACCGTGGGGGTAGTTCGCGCAGTAGCGCTACACAAATTGCACTTTGCACTACTCGAGATATGCGTAGCACTACGCGAACTGCATAATGCGCTGTTCGTGATGATTGCACAGTGGTGGATGCTTGTCCTCAATCATTGAAAACGGCATCTTGCACAGTGCGAGCTGTCATTTTCTACTGCTAGATTTTTACTCGAGTAGCAGCTTTCTCAACGCGGAATGGTAGTTTCTCACCACGAGCGGTCACGATCATACGCGACCACTCGCAATGAGAAACCTGACCTCCCCGCGTTGAGAATCTCACCAGGAGGTTTGTTTTCCATGCTCGCGATCGCCAACTTGATGTTGCTGATAACGAACGAGGAAAATGTCTTGCCGGGATGTCATCTTGCTCGCTCGCGGTCGCCAACTTGACGTTGAGGACCGCGAGCGAGCAAAAAATGGCAACTATGCTACGCTACGTGTTTTTGCACTGTGCTACGTGCAATTTGCGTAGCGGGAAGTAGCACAAACTACGCGAGCGTGGTGTAGTTTTCCGCCCAGGGTTACTTAGAATTCAATCTGTAGGAAAGCTTTTTGACATCTGCGTAGACAGACAATCTATGGCAAATGTTGATGATGGGTAACTACCTCTTGAAGGTTCTTTCTCACCTGATTCTTTACACCACTAAGTCCTCGATAGCAGAAGTTAGGATTTTGTCTTAAAACAGACTTAAGACAGGATTTTGTCTTAAGTCTGTCTTAAGTCTGTTTTAAGACAGACTTAAGACAAAATCCTAACTTCTGTGAATACCAAAAGTAGTAAGTTTAGGAGTTTGTCTTAAGTTAGTTCTGTGAATCGGGCCCATTGATTTAAAAATGTCAGAGCTCATTAATATGCCCCATTGTCTTTTACCTGGGTGTGAATCCCTTTCGGCCCTTTTAAGGGGATGGTAGCTCGATTCGGGGGTACCCGGTATGGCAGAGCACATTATGCTGTTTTCATGCAGCATAATGTGCTGAAACAAGGAGACCTGAATGACAAGGAAAGCCATTATCAGGGTCTGTCACTTTTAATGCGAGCAGTAGGCAGACAACGTCCGACCTCTTGTAAGTCAGCATCTGTATGCAGCAGTCAAATGCGTCGCCTAAGTATTTCTTAAATGTCCCATTTCGATATTCTGGGACTCAGGGTGATGAATGAATCGTTCTTTTCGGAGAGGAGGACAGCAGGCATCTTCTGGCCGTACGTGGACCGCCAGACTCATAATAATGCCCTAAGTGTTTCTTAAATGTCCTATTGCAGTATTCCGGGACTCAGGGCGATGAATGAATTGTTCTTTTTGGAGAGGAGGACAGCAGGCATCTTCTGGCGGTACCTGGACCGCCAGACTCATAATAATGCCCTAAGTGTTTCTTAAAAGTCGCATTGCAGTATTCCGGGATCTAGGGCGATGAATGAATCGTTCTTTTCGGAGAGGAGGACAGCAGGCATCTTCTGGCAGTACGTGGACCGCCAGACTCATAATGATGCCCTAAGTGTTTCTTAAAAGTCCCTTTGCAGTATTCCGGGACCCAGGGCGATGAATGAATCGTTCTTTTCGAAGAGGAGGACAGCAGGCATCTTCTGGCGGTACGTGGACCACCAGACTCATAATAACGCCCTAAGTGTTTCTTAAATGTCCCATTGCAGTATTCTGGGACTCAGGGCGATGAATGAATCGTTCTTTTTGGAGAGGAGGACAGCAGGCATCTTCTGGCGGTACGTGGACTGCCAGACTCATAATAATGCCCTAAGTGTTTCTTAAAAGTCCCATTGCAGTATTCCAGGATCTAGGGCGATGAATGAATCGCTCTTTTCGGAGAGGAGGACAGCAGGCATCTTCTGGCGGTACGTGGACCGCCAGACTCATAATAATGACCTAAGTGTTTCCTAAATGTCCCATTGCAGTATTCTGGGACTCAGGGCGATGAATGAATGATTCTTAGCAGGAGCAGGACAGCAGGCATCTTCAGCCAATGGGCCTATGCGACTTACATTATACATTCCTGTGAGAAACAAGAGTCCAAGGCTCGCTGGAGGGTGGAGGGGAGTGGCCTGGAGGTGGGAGGCCTCTCACCCTAGCACGTGACTAAGACATTGTCACGCTTGCTTTTTCAGCTGCAGGGTGCATGCTTTGGGTGCACGTATCGTGCACTTAACACATGCACTACTGCTTTTATGTGAAAATCTCCACCCCAAACAGTAATGGTGGTGAGAAAATTAGCAAGAAAGCCACAACCACGAAATAGGGAGAGGGGAAGGGTTACTAAGAAGTGATCTGCACAGGTGCGTGAGGGGTGGGGTGGCTGGTGTTATCCCCCAAATTAAAGAAGCAAAGGTGAAAAACATTATAAAAAATGGCGTGATAATGGTTTTGTGGAAATGTTGTAATGAAAAAGATGTCAAGGTAACGAGTTTCTTTATCTTCACATAGCTTCTCGCCACTTGCTGCAGCTGCAATGAGGCTCAGCGAGTTATCTGCCTGCTTCGTGAATAGGTGTTTGGCATGCAGGTAATATGTCTTAATCCTGGCAGGGCACACACAGCCTTTTATCCTTCTGATGTTGATAAATGGAATACCGTGCAATTTCGCACCAGTAAGACATTTTGGGTCAGATTTTCAAAGAAGTCACACAACGCAGCGCAGCAGCCAAAAATGCCCCTATGCGTTGTGCGACGGGGAGGGAGCAGGAGATTTCCATATCTCTTCCAAGCACCGGCACTCGTTTCAGCTGCTGGGCGCCAGGTGCACACCTTAGCGCCATAATGCCAGGTGTAGCGGAAGTGACATCGCATTACCCCTTTTGACCCAATGAAAACATAGGAAGTGGCATCATATGTGACCTTTGACATTGAATCCACTCAGGAAGTGATGTCACATGATGTTAATCCTGATGGCACCACAGTAACCAACATGGCTGAAGTTATGCACAAGTATATAACAACACAGCAGTTACTAGCAAAGATAAATGTTAATTGTATATACTACCTGCATTTCAAATAGGGTGCTTACATGATAGGAACATTACACTTTTTTTGTGTGCAAAATTAAGTTGAAAGAGCAGAATACGGTACCACAAAAAACACAAAATAACACAGAGAAGCCAAATTATTTATAAAACTGTCGTGATTATATTTGCCTTTTCTTGCAGCATAATTTAGTCATCCCTGCCGCAGAAATTGGTGCTCTCTTACCACATAATTCCAGTGGCCCTGAGTAATGTTAAAAAAAGTAATGATATGCTTAGCCTGGATTTTTTCTCCCTATATAATATTTTAGCCACAATATTTTGACCATGATATTGTAGTCAAACAATACTTTGGAGTCGATATTCAGACCCCATACGGCTAAGGGATGATATTAGAGTGAATAAAACGTTGACTCGGATCATTACTCACCACCCATCTTTAGCCACTTCGGCGCTCATGACAAGCTCAGCTCGTCATGAGTTACGCCGCTCTCTCGCTGATGACGAGCTGAACTCGTCATGTAACGCGGCTTTTTAAAAAACGCAGCACGCAGCGGGAAAACCGCTAGCGCGCATACGGTTAATCAGTTAGGGCCTGATTTACATCTGGGCGGATGGGTTACTCTATCACAACGGTGACGGATATCCCTTCTGTTGAACTATAAATCACATAGGTTATAATGGGATTTGTATTTCGGATGGTATATCAGTCACCATTGTGATGGAGTAACCCGTCCGCCAAGATCTGAATCATGCCCTCAGTCTAAAACTTTCTGCTTGCCTTGTGGTATAATATTATCATTCAGTTTGTTGCCAAGACATGTACTGCCCCTGCATACCTGTACACAGAATGGTTTTAAGTTTAATGTCCTGGCTGGTAGACTGTCCTTCAGTGACACTTCTCTTTCTCATCCTCCCTTACTGAGAATGGTTTATGTATACATTTTCCTCTGTAGTATTTCAATGGGGCTGATGTTGATTTACTTACTCTGAACATCAACCTGAAAACTATAAAGTATAAAAGTATTGGTTTAAAAAAAAAAAATTGCAGTCTGTTAGCAGGGAAACTGACACTTTCAACAATGTCTTCCTGCAGAGAAAGCTTCACCTGTTAGTCACAGCCACAGCTAACGTCCTGCAAGAGAATGTAAAACTACCATTTATCTGAATACAACATAGAACATGCAATCTGGCAGTTTTACCAACTCCATCAGCTTGCATAAAATAGACCAATAAAAACTACATTTATTTCAAGGCCTTTTATTCAAGCCTAGTGGACCTACGCTAATGCAAAATTTACACAAATGGGCTATTTTAAAATTCACAAAGTTTACTTATAGGGGTACTTATATTGTCAAACACATATAGGAGAGTGCAGCACAGCAGATGTTGATTGCCATTATAAAACCCAGCATAATGTTGTCATATAATCCAGGTCCATAAGTCACAACACACACTACTGTTGCAGTACAAACAAATGAGAATTCAGCACCCCAATATTAGCAACAAAACTTCGTCTTACTATCCCCTTCTCTCTTTCCATTCCCCCGCCCCTGCCTGTAGCATCTCTATGGTGATACATTTTTCGAGCGCTGTTTCCCAGACCAAATAAATTCATTGAAAGGCACCTGGGTCCTCATTTATGAGGCCATGCGTCAGTTTTGCGCTTCCGATGCGTCACTTTTTGTGACGCATCGGCGGCGTAAAACATGCCTCCTGTTGCGCACTATTTACAAAGTAACGCATCTAAGCAGATGCGTCACTTTGTAAACCCCTGCGCTACATTATACCTGCGTCAGGTATAATGTATGCAGGGGGGGCGTTCCCATGCAAAAAGCCTCGTAATAGTGACGCAGTGAAATCTACGAGATTTCACTGCGTCACTTTTAGGACGCTGTTGCGTCAAAATCTTGCGCCTGCCTCACAACAGGCGTAAGACTGACGCAAGCCCTTTCACATGGGGCTTTCCCCATGTGAAAGGACGCATTGCTGGAGTTGCGTCACTTTTGTGACACACCCCAGCAATGCGTGACTTTTGCGCTTACAGATACGTCAGAAAAACTGACGTATCTGTAACTCCTTGCGACATGATGCGTCATACTGTAAATATGACGCACCATTGGTGTCGCAAGGAGGACGCAGTCAAAAGTGACGCATCGCTGCTTTCACGCAGCGTTGCGTCAGTTTTCATAAATGAGGCCCCTGAAATTGTGTAGCGAGCACCAGGGGCCATATTACAAAGAGGGACCCGGTGGCGCAACGGGCATGTGCACCGGCTTTGTGCGCCCCCCGGGGCACTTTGGTATTACAGAAAAGGCCACAGATGCTTGTGCAGCCTCCTCCGTAGAACGGATAGCGCTGGTGAACATGTAGCCCCAGCGATCTCTCAGCAGGGTGTTCCCACATTTGCATAGGGGTGTGGCCCCATGCAAATATGCGGATCTCTTTTCCTCGGCGCCTGTGCCGTTTTGTGTACACTGACATAAAGGCAAATAAGCTATCAGGAAGTGCACTGAAAGTGCGCCACAAAAAAGGTAGTACACTTTGAGTGCGCCCCTGAGTGCGCCCCCTGATGTCAGCCCTCTGGAGGGGGACGGACGGGTTCCTACGGACCCGCAGACATCCCTTTGAGTGACCGACTGCACCCCCTTTAACAAGATCTCTAATCCCTCTCAGGGCGATGAATGAATCGTTCTTTTCGGAGAGGAGGACAGCAGGCATCTTCTGATAGTACGTGGACCGCCAGGCTCATAATAATGCCCTAAGTGTTTCTTAAATGTCCCATTGCAGTATTCCGGGACCCAAGGCGATGAATGAATCGTTCTTTACGGAGAGGAGGACAGCAGGCATAAAAAAGGTGGTACACTTTGAGTGCACCCCCTGAAGGCAGCCCTCTGGGGGGGGGGTCCTACGGACCCCGCAGACATCCCTTTGAGTGAGCGACTGCACCCCCTTTAACAAGATCTCTAATCCCTCTTTAAAGTGCAGGCGGGTTGCGCCTGCATAGAGAAACACAGAGCAGCTTTGAACCAGCCACTCCTTATTACTTGAAAGCGCTGCCCCCAGGGCAGCACGAGTTCACTGTAATAGGGCGCACTTTCCCTGTTTGCTCAGCCGCACCTATTTTTTGTGTTGCTTTTGCGAAACACAAACATTGCCCTCTATGTGTAATAGGGCCCCAGGCGTGGTAACATCCATGGTCCACCTGAATGGGTAGCAAATTTTCAGCATCTCCAACTGATTTTTTGTGGTATCTCCCACCACCGCGCCTCCACCCCCTACATTTGTCTAACTTAACCTTGAACCCGGAGACCTCTCCAAATCATCTCTCTCCCTCCAGAAGTGATGGAAGAGATGGTCCAAGCTCAGTCATCCTGAGAAGGACGTGATCCACATATATATTCACTTCAAGAGAGCTCTCACTTACATGACCTTTTTTAATGTCGTTCCTGCAGAATTGCACCATAAAAGGCTCCCTCACCTGGGTGAACAAAAGTTGGGAGGCAGGCCTGTCCGATTCACTTTCCGACTCAGCAGGCAGGTGACAGACCTATGGTTATCGCAACCTGTACTGAAGGGATTCAATATTTTACTATAACCCGCCTCATGTACCTGGGACCAGACCAAATGCCGTCAGTCTGGCGCGTATAATATCCCAGGTGACCCAGTCAAATCAATTTTTTGCATTTAACAATAACGCGATAGCCTTTTTGTGCATTTTATGTATATAGACAAGCACCTGTAAGCTCTTCTTTGGGGTATCCTCACAATAACTCCCATGGATGAATCTGCACTAGTCTGGGTCAACTATTCCATGAGGGTTGAACCCAGCCCAGCTGTTAAAACGTTGCAGAGTAGAATTTCTTTTTCCATCGTGGGCATAGCTATGACTATTGCCTCTGACATAAAGATTGAGATGGACTTGAAGGTATACTGCACATACTAGTTCTATGCAAAACCGAGGGTCACTTTTACTTGCTGCCATTAGGCCAGTGGCACTTCTGCCAAGGATGTGCAATTAGCCGGATAAAGAATTAGGGTCTTAATACAAGTACGGCGGACCTTAGGACTGCTGTACTCGCAGTGGTGGTCTGACCACTGCCAAACTGAGGGCCCGCCCGCAGTATCATGAGTGTGGTGGTCAGACAGCCACAGGACTGCTGCATCTGCTGGGTATCCAGGACCCTGCAGCACACACAGTGGTAAAGAGCAACAACATGCTACCGGTGCCGCTGCAGCACAGCTGAGCAATTATGAGTTGGCTTTCCATCGCCCCTTCCATGGCGGTGAGCCTGTCATGAAAAGTGTGGCAGAGAGGCTGATAGGTTTCATTTTCCGATGCCCCGCCTACTTGCACTTAGGCTTATGAGTTAGCATAATGTGTCTAACTAATGATATATTCATTTATGCATTTACGTTTATATTCTCCACTTCGTTATTCATTTATGTGTGTGATATTATTCAGTACCCTTAGCTTAGCTTGTGTGCCACCATTTTGGAGTGCTTCTCTCTGCGTGCGAGTCGCACTTCCTCACCCCTCCCGTAGGAATAGGAAAAACCCTGAATGCAGCAGTTTTCGTTTCTTGGCTAACTGTGATCGAATCTAGTAGCAAAGCTTCTTATCTGTACTGTTCTCATGCTCTGGAGATGCTGAGGCCTGGCTCCGCGGCCTTGGCCACAGATAACAAAATGTTGCTATTGCAGGTGCAGATGCCTCTTGTGTGAGGCCATTGTTCACCCTCTCCGAGGTCCAGTATTTTTCCAGTATGGGCTTGTTTAATCTGCTGTACCATGTTATAATGTATTGCTGTGATGATATGAGTCAGTCCTCTCGGCGCACTCTTAGGGGTGAGGTCTGACAGGGCCCTCTCATATGGGAGTTTGTGGCCTAATAAAAATTGCCTTGCTTATTCTTCTCCACTGTCCGGCTGACTTATTACTTGGTAATTATAGGTGAGTGTGGTAAGTCACTCGGGTGGATTTGAGCCACGCTTATCAGATGGCGCCCGAACAGGGACTCCGCGATAAGGATCTTTCTCACCCATAAGTGGGTAGCAGAAGGCCGGGGACCCTCTGGTCGGCACGGTGGGTCTGGGTACCCACTTTGATGCCGAGCTTGGTTCTCGCAGTGCTGCCCCACCCTGCTGATCGGGAGAGGTCCCGGTTCATGATCCTGCGCCGGGGTCCGGAAGGCGGAACTTTGGAGCTGACCGCGTTGGTCCCGGCAGCCGGCGGTGGAGAACACTAGAGGTCTGTACCGTGTATAGAAGGTGAGTGGTCCGACTGTTGATTGAGGGAGCTGGGATGCTCCAAGAGACCGGTGTGTCTCCGAGACCGGTGTGTCTCTAGTGATTGGAGGAGCCGGTGTGCTCCTGGGGCTAGTGTGCTCCGGGGAACTCGGAGTGCGAGTGGTGCTCTGACAGACTTGGTGGAGATTGGGTGGGCGTTTGTTTATGGTCATCCGACCAGGTGGTACTGCGGTCGAGGCGTGGCTCACTGCGGGCGGATTCTGGGACTTACCCGAACCCCTAGTGTGTGTGGTTCGCTGGGAACGGGTCCCCGGTCTCACGTGGTATAGTGCGCAGCGGTCTGTAGTGCCGCCCGGGAGGCGGATGTGTTTCCCCAATCTCGGAACGGTAAGTGTACTGTTCGGTCTGCCGTAGGTAACACGTGTTTGGCAGGGATTTGACGGATGTATATATGTGTGTGTGTGTTTAGTAGTGATTGTGCGGTCTGTGAGTCGGTGAGAGGGTGTGTAAAAATGTTTGTGTTGGTGTGTGGTTGAGTGAGAGGCGATGCCGTGTTTCAGTAAGCTACGGTGCCTCGGGTGCTGCTGCGGCGCCCCGGACACTAGATTGGCCGAGAGCCAACCCGCCCCAGTGGAGGGCTCACCTAATTTCGAGATGTATGTTAAACATGGATTGACTCCGATTTTGTTTACTACTTTGTGGCATAGATATACAAAGGGAAATGTGGATTTGCAGTGGCCTTTGACTGGTTCTTTCGATGGGGCAAAAATAGACTATTTACAAGACAGATTGTTTGCTAGGCGCAGTCGTCAGAGTATGTTCGATTCCCTGAGGATGTGGCAAAAGGAAGTAAGGGAACGACAGCTAAGAGAGGAGAAGGTGGCTCAGAAGAGAGCGGCACAGACAATGGCGCAGAAGGCGAGAGAACATACTAAGAAAGAGAATGAGAAGCAGATTGAACGCGCAGACAGACTTTATAGGTTACAGGATAGTAAAAGCTATGTAGCAAGAGAGGAAGAGCAGGATGAGATGGAGGACATTTTGAATGCTTGGCCCCCTCCCCCGTATGCCCCGCAATCATCATACCCCGTGTTGACAGGTTCTGCTCCCCCTGTGGTGGTTACAGTTCCACAAGCGGTTGCTCTCCCTTTGTCCGGCACACCCGCTTCCTCTGTTTCGGCCCCTACTTTGTTGAGAAATGCTGAACAAGCTTTGTCTTCTGTCACCTCTTCCCTGTCTATGCCTTTGGTTTCCCTCGTTGCGGCAAGCTCACCTGCCCCCTCTGTGATCTCTCCTGCACTTCCCACTGTCTCTGCTAGCATTACCCCCCAGGGTGGGTTGTCGACCCCAACTCGAGGGGCGGGAGGTGGTCTACTTACCCAGGTACGCAAATTGCTTACGTGTTCTACTGTTGGGTTCGATGAAAAAACAATAGTGGCTAATCAGGCTTGTCAGTGGGCTAGGAATAATATTTACGCACTGGAAGATATCTGGTCTACGATGAAGGATTATGAGCCCCTAATGCAGCAACATGCTTTATGGGATATGTCGACGACATTAATAGCGTTGTGGGAGCAGGGCTATGGTGGTACGGCACCCCAGATCCTTTATGACATTAAGGACAGAGCCTATAGGGCTAACACTGGGATAAGGGATGTGTTACAGAGTTTGCGGGCTATTTTGGAATATAGAGACAACAAGAGAGATGACTGGGCTGTTCCTAGGGGGAGAAAGAAAGAAGGAGAAGGTCACTAAGGTATAAGGGCTAGTGCTCAATGGAGGACCACCCCTGGGTATCCAATTTGTTGGATATAATGGCCTCACACACCCTTGCGAGTGTCATGCTTCATCATAGGCAATGCTCCTCGTCGGGCAGGCGGTGCAATGCCCAACGGGCTCACCTCAAAGAGGGGCTCTTTATCGGAGATCTTTTATCCAACTGCCTATGGGTGAAGTGGGGGTGAGGGGCCAGGACAGAGTAGATAGTGCGGGTGAGGATAAAATGTGATACAAGGTACCGGAAAACAATATTATTCTGGTGGTCCTCTACCACAATTAAAATCAAGGGCAGCCGGTGTTCATGGGAACTTTAGTTTCCCAGATGGACCGGGGCTAAAGTGCAAGTGGTGTGGTCCACTTGCATTTCTCTTGTCGTCTTGATATCTGGGGCTACGACTGCGGACGGACCTTCGATTCTCTTTTCTCTGAATGGTAATCAAAGCCCTACTGGATCAGAGTTGATCCTTGTCCTTCCCTACCCTTTGTTTCATATGTTGGAATATAGAAATGAACTGCCGTCAGCAGGGGGACCTCATTTTCCTGGAGTGTATCCAATGCGTGAGGTCCACCCTATTTTCCATCCTGAAGTGCCCGAAGTGGTAGACCAAGTAACTCATGATGTGACTAGAGCTCGTGTAGCGGCTCACTTCCAGGAGCAGTGGGTATACACGCCTTGGAAGAGGAGTGAGGTGCTGGCGCTGAAAGCGCAGTTGCCCGACCCTAGAAAGAACCCGACTGCCTATTACAAAGAACTGACGGAAGCAGCTTCCTCGACAGTCATGACCTTAGCTGACATAGAGTTGTTTTTTGGATTGTTGGTTACGGTGGATGTATGGAGACAGGTTAAGGGTACAGATCATGCGGAGGAATTAGGTGGTACTCAGGAGGAAATTAAGGATTGGGACAAGGATTGGGACAAGGACCGGAAGCCAGGGGAGAAACCGAAAGCCGAGATTTTGGCATTACCGGGGCGGATAATAAAATATATGCACTCTCTGGGACTGGGATAAGCTGACTGCATGTAGGCAGAAAAAGGATGAAGCAGTTTCCAATTTCTTCACTCGTTTCGAGGAAGCCTTTATGGATTTCAATGGTCAGGATCTCTCTCAGGATGGGGGTTTACGACTGTTTGTTAACAGATTTGTGACTAATTTGTTATCAGAAATTTCAGCTAGATTACAGGCATCGGAGAGTACGTGGACGACGTCCACCCCCTCTGGTATTTTGAGTATGGCTCAGTACTATGAACACAGAGAGAACGAGAATAAGGAAAGGCAGGAAAAGAAAGCTAAAGATTTGAAGACGAGGGTGCTGTTGCAGCAGGTGTCAAAGGGTCTGGGACGTGGAGCCCCGCCTATGATAGCGGGTCGGGGTGGAAGTAGTTACGGAAGGGGAGAGAAGAGGGAGCGTCTGGGGCCGAATCAGTGTGCGAACTGCAAAAAGGAGGGCCACTGGTGGAAGGATTGCCCGGAGCTTCGGTCCAATGCTGGACCAGGCAGAGGTAGAGGTCGTGGTGAGTTTCGTAGGGATGACAGACAGTTTGATGAAGGCAAGCGACCGGGAAGAAATTATTTTGACGGAGAGAAGGACAGACAACATTATGAAAGTGAGGGTGACCATGGTAGAGACAGACAGTACTAAAACGATGCATACACTCTGGATGACTTGACTGGCTTCTCCCATAACTAGGACAGCGTAGGACAGAGCATGGGACCAGTTTCTGTGGACGTTGATCAACGAGGACCCTATGTGACTGCGGATTTATTGGGGTCTCCTCAGAAATTTTTGGTGGACACAGGCGCTATGAAAAGTTCTGTAGCACGTTCTCAGGTCCCAGGGGCGACTCTGTCTGGCAAGAATGATGTTTCCGTTGGGTTCTCAGGTACTCCAGTAATTAGCCCCATTTCTAAGCCTCTTGCTCTTACGATTGGTCCTTTCACTGTTGATTCTCCTTTTCTTTTGACGTTGAACTGTGGCGAATATTTGCTGGCTTTGGATTTGTTGAAGAGATTAAATGCTACCATTTACTGTTCCCCGGATGGTGTGTACCTCACTTTGGGTCCTACTGTTGCGCATGCGCAACAGTGTTTCTCGAAAGACAAGTCTCTTCCAGCTGAGTTTGTGGGGATCCCAGAGACTTTGTGGGCTAGTAGCGATACGGATGTAGGAAAGATGGATATTGCCCCCGTGTCCATCAAGGTTAAGGAGGGAGCACGATTACCACGAATACCCCAGTACAAGATATCTAGAGATGGTGAGAAGGCTTTGCTACAAATAATACAGGATTTGATACGGTCAGGTGTAGTCGAAGAGCCAGACTCTAATATTTGTAACAGTCCTATTCTCCCGATCCTAAAAAGAACCTCTGCTGATGCTAGTGATGGTGCACCGGATGTCTATAGATTTGTGATTGATTTACATCACATTAATAAGGTGGTTGAGCCCCAATATCCGGTGGTCTCTGACATCACCACGATTTTGACGATGATCCCTCCCACAGCCAAATATTTTTCTGTCCTAGATTTAAAGAACGCATTCTTTAGTATCCCTGTGCACCCTGATAGCAGTTATCTTTTCGGATTCTCATTGGCTGGACGAAGCTTCAGATTTTGTAGAATTCCCCAAGGTTATACAGGGAGCCCCAGCATTTATAGTCAGGCTTTGAAGGCACAATTGGATGATTTGGAACTCCCAAAGGGCAATGTTTTATTGCAATATGTAGATGATATTCTCATAGCATCAGACACTGAGGAGGGGCAGTCGGGAGGCCACAGTTAAATTGTTGCACCATTTGGCTCACAAGGGACACAAGGTGTCCCTTCCTAAATTCCAATACTGTCGACAGGAGGTTACCTACTTAGGTCATCTCCTATCGAAGGAGGGGAGGAGGTTGACACCGGAGCGCATCAAGCGATAACTAACATGGCTGTACCTAACACGCAGCGAGAGGTGCGCGCGTTCTTGGGCATAACATCGTATTGTCCCCAGTGGATACCTAATTACGCCTTACTAACAAAACCCCTTCTGTATCTGACTACCAAAGAGGTGCGCGAACCCCTACCTTGGACTCCAGCATGTCAAGAAGCGTTTGAGTTACTAAAACTGTTTTATGCTCTGCACCTGTTTTGAGAACTCATGATTACCAGAAGCCCTTTGTTCTTTATGTACACGAGGCGGAAGGTTGCGCGCTGTCTGTCCTAACTCAATGTTTTGGAGGGAAACAGAGACCTTGCGCTTATTTTTCTGCTATGCTTGACAATGTGGCGAGAGCGTTGCCGAGCTGTCTAAGGGCTACAGCGGCTGCTGCAGTCTCAATTAGACAATCGGCAGGGCTCGTGCTGGGTTCAGATCTCACAGTAATGGTACCAAATGCTGTGGACATTTTATTGAACAGGACGCAGACGCAGCATTTAACTAGTGCTCGTCTTACCGGTTATGAGATGACATTATTTGCACCCCATGTTATGATCAAAAGATGCGCCACTTTGAACCTGGCTACGTTACTACCCATCCCTTCAGATGAAAAGGACGATGAAGTCCATGATTGTTTGTTTCGGACAGAGGAGGAGACGAAGGGAAGGATAGATTTAACGGACACCCCCCTTGATGATCCCGACGGGGAGCTGTATGTTGATGGTTCCTGTTTTAAACTTGCGGATGGTACCTCAACTGCAGCATATGCAGTCACAAAATTGAACACAGTGGTGGAGACTTCTAGAGTCCCGTACCACTCAGCCCAAGCTGCAGAAATAATAGCATTGATGCGAGCGTGTGAACTGAGTGAAGGATTGGATGTGAATATCTACACTGACAGCCAATACGCCTTCAGCGTGGCTCATAGCTACGGGCGACTGTGGGCAGAAAGAGGGTTTTTGACATCACACGGACAAAGGATTCAGAATGGCCCATTGATATTACGACTATTGACAGCATTGACACTTCCTAAACGACTGGCTGTGATCAAGTGTAGTGCACACAAAGCGGTGGTGGATGATGTAGGACGGGGAAATGCATTTGCAGATCAAACAGCTAAGGAAACGGCTAGGACAAAACTCCCACGAATGTTTGTGGCAGGGCCAGCTAGGTGGGTACCGGATGTTAATATGTTCGCGAATACTGTACAAAGTGTGCGGAACATAAAAGAACAAGCATTAGAAATGCAATCGGGCTCGGATTTATTTCAGTTTGAGCTAATGGCATTGTAAATGCCAATGTCTTTTTGCCATGTGTTATGGAGTGTGTGCATGTGGTGTGTAGTGGAAGTATCTTGGTTGAATTGTAATTTTACCAATGGTGGCATGCTGTGCTTTATATGAATATGTTTAAAAGTAAAGTGTACCATACTGCGATTGCTTGGTGGAAAAGTGCCCTGCCGGCTGGAGGTGTGTGTGCCTGGTGGAAGGGTGCACTGACGGCTGGTGGGTGTGTGCTTGGTAAAAGCGTGCACAGATGGATGATGGTTGTTGGTGTTTGTGCATGGTGAAAGCATTCATTGACGGCTGGGGGTGTGTTGTTGTGTGTGTTGTTTTCTGTGTGCTGGTGAGTGTGTGGTGGTGAGTCTGTGGGGGTGAGCCTGGGGAGTGAGTGTGGTGGTGAGTGTGTTGTGTTGAGTGGTGACAAGTGTGTGGTGTTGAGAGACTGAGGTGTGTGGTTTGTGTGTGCGTTATGTGTGTGTGGTGTATGTGTGTGTGGTGTTTTCTGCACACTCACACACTGCCCCTACACATTCACACACTGCTCACCCGCACACTCCCAATGTCACCCTGCATAGTCACACACTGTTTACCCTGCACACTCATTCTGCACACTCACACAATGTGCACCCTGACACACTGTCTCTGCAGTCACTCTGCACTCACTGTCACTCTGCACTCACTGTCACTCTGCACTCACTGTCACTCTGCACTCACTGTCACTCATTGTCACTCTGCACTCACTGTCACTCTGCACTCACTGTCACTCTGCACTCACTGTCACTCTGCTGTCACTCTGCAATCACTGTCACTCTGCACTCATTGTCACTCTGCACTCACTGTCACTCTGCACTCACTGTCACTCTGCACTCACTGTCACTCTGCACTCACTGTCACTCTGCACTCTACAGTCACTCTGCACTCACTGTCACTCTGCACTCACTGTCACTCTGCACTCACTGTCACTCTGCACTCACTGTCACTCTGCACTCACTGTCACTCTGCACTCACTGTCACTCTGCACTCACTCTGCACTCACTGTCACTCTGCACTCACTCTGCACTCACTCTACAGTCACTCTGCCCTCACTGTCACTCTGCACTCACTGTCACTCTGCTGTCACTCTGCAATCACTGTCACTCTGCACTCATTGTCACACTGCACTCACTGTCACTCTGCACTCACTGTCACTCTGCACTCACTGTCACTCTGCACTCACTCTGCACTCACTCTACAGTCACTCTGCACTCACTGTCACTCTGCACTCACTGTCACTCTGCACTCACTGTCACTCTGCACTCACTGTCACTCTGCACTCTACAGTCACTCTGCACTCTACAGTCACTCTGCACTCACTGTCACTATGCACTCACTGTCACTATGCACTCACTGTCACTCTGCACTCACTGTAACTCTGCACTCACTGTCACTCTGCACTCACTGTCACTCTGCACTCACTCTGCACTCACAGTCACTCTGCCCTCACTGTCACTCTGCCCTCACTGTCACTCTGCACTCACTGTCACTCTGCACTCACTGTCACTCTGCACTCACTGTCACTCTGCTGTCACTCTGCACTCACTGTCACTCTGCTGTCACTCTGCACTCACTGTCACTCTGCACTCACTGTCACTCTGCTGTCACTCTGCACTCACTGTCACTCTGCTGTCACTCTGCACTCACTGTCACTCTGCACTCACTGTCACTCTGCACTCACTGTCACTCTGCACTCACTGTCACTCTGCTGTCACTCTGCACTCACTGTCACTCTGCTGTCACTCTGCACTCAATGTCACTCTGCACTCACTGTCACTCTGCACTCACTGTCACTCTGCTGTCACTCTGCACTCACTGTCACTCTGCACTCACTGTCCCTCTGCTGTCACTCTGCACTCACTGTCACTCTGCACTCACTGTCACTCTGCACTCACTGTCACTCTGCACTCACTCTGCACTCACTCTACAGTCACTCTGCCCTCACTGTCACTCTGCCCCCACTGTCACTCTGCACTCACTGTCACTCTGCACTCACTGTCACTCTGCACTCACTGTCACTCTGCACTCACTGTCACTCTGCTGTCACTCTGCACTCACTGTCACTCTGCACTCACTGTCACTCTGCTGTCACTCTGCACTCACTGTCACTCTGCACTCACTGTCACTCTGCTGTCACTCTGCACTCACTGTCACTCACTGTCACTCTGCACTCACTCTGCACTCACTGTCACTCTGCACTCACTGTCACTCTGCACTCACTCTGCACTCACTCTACAGTCACTCTGCCCTCACTGTCACTCTGCCCCCACTGTCACTCTGCACTCACTGTCACTCTGCACTCACTGTCACTCTGCACTCACTGTCACTCTGCACTCACTGTCACTCTGCTGTCACTCTGCACTCACTGTCACTCTGCACTCACTGTCACTCTGCTGTCACTCTGCACTCACTGTCACTCTGCACTCACTGTCACTCTGCTGTCACTCTGCACTCACTGTCACTCTGCACTCACTGTCACTCTGCACTCACTCTGCACTCACTCTGCACTCACTGTCACTCTGCACTCACTGTCACTCTGCACTCACTGTCACTCTGCACTCACTGTCACTCTGCACTCACTCTGCACTCACTGTCACTCTGCACTCACTGTCACTCTGCACTCACTGTCACTCTGCACTCGCTGTCACTCTGCACTCGCTGTCACTCTGCACTCGCTGTCACTCTGCACTCACTGTCACTCTGCACTCACTGTCACTCTGCACTCACTCTGCACTCACTCTGCACTCACTGTCACTCTGCACTCACTGTCACTCTGCACTCACTGTCACTCTGCACTCAGTCTGCACTCACTGTCACTCTGCACTCAGTCTGCACTCACTGTCACTCTGCACTCAGTCTGCACTCACTGCCACTCTGCACTCTCAATCTGCACTCTCAAACTGCACTCTCAATCTGCACTCTCAAACTGCACTCTCCACTCTCAATCTGCACTCTGCACTCTCAAACTGCACTCTCAAACTGCAATCTGCACTCTGCACTCTGATTCTGCACTCTCAATCTGCACTATCAATCTGCACTCTCAATCTGCACTCTCAAGTCTCATACTGCACTCTCAAACTGCACTCTCAAACTGCACTCTCAAACTGCACTCTCAACTCTCATACTGCACTCTCAAACTACACTCTCAAACTGCACTCTCAAACTGCACTCTCAATCTGCACTCTCAATCTGCACTCTCAAACTGCACTCTCAAACTGCACTCTCCACTCTCAATCTGCACTCTGCACTCTCAAACTGCACTCTCAAACTGCACTCTCAAACTGCAATCTGCACTCTGCACTCTGATTCTGCACTCTCAATCTGCACTATCAATCTGCACTCTCAATCTGCACTCTCAAGTCTCATACTGCACTCTCAAACTGCACTCTCAAACTGCACTCTCAAACTGCACTCTCAATCTGCACTCTCCACTCTCAAACTGCACCCTGCACTCTCAATCTGCACTCTCAAACTGCACTCTCAAACTGCACTCTCAATCTGCACTCTCAATCTGCACTCTCAATCTGCACTCTCAATCTGCACTCTCAACTCTCATACTGCACTCTCAAACTACACTCTCAAACTGCACTCTCAAACTGCACTCTCAATCTGCACTCTCAATCTGCACTCTCAAACTGCACTCTCCACTCTCAATCTGCACTCTGCACTCTCAAACTGCACTCTGATTCTGCACTCTGATTCTGCACTCTGATTCTGCACTCTGCACTGCCCGTAGTCCCATCACACGCAGGCGGCTATGGAAGCCCGAAAACAAATGGAAGCGCACTAGCTGGTAAAACAGTCCTGAGGGTTAATGCTCCTGCTGCTGAGGTATGGGTGTAGCCTGCAGGTCTCAGGGAAGAATCCAATGGACAAACCTAGGTGAGCGACTGTACATTCTCTAAGCTCCGTGTTTAATTTGCAGATCACACCCTCGTATCCGGATAAGATAGCTCAGTTGGTTAATGTTGCTGCAATCTTTGTATATTCACGAGGCAACAGGGTTGAACGCTGGTCGAGTACATCAGTGAGTTAATGGTTCTTCAGCCAGTGTCTCCTTCTGCCCATGGTTACGAGGAGCCAAAGCAGGGGCCAGGCCCACCCAAATGTGAACTTTGGCCCACCCAATCACGGCAGAAGAGGCCACGGAGAAGGCACCTGTTAAGTGCTCCATCAATCTCAACGTCAGCATGTCGAAATGTTGTTTTCACCGTCTTTAAAATTGAAAATGGGTTTTGGGGTTAGAGGTGAGAGAGGAAACAAGTTAACAGGGAGAGCCAAGCTCAGGCTCTGGCTTGGCTCTTAGAGCCATGCACAATCCGAGCCCTGAAAATGTTTGCTATGTAAAACATATAACAAACATCATGTAAAATATGATACACTTTTTAAAATATTGATGAGACTGTATTTCTTTAACACAAGGAAGCTTTGACATAAATATGTGACAATACAGTGCTGCACTAACACACTTGTTATAAGTGATAATTTTTAAACATGAGCTTACAGTCATGCCTGCCACTGGCCTCACACTAGTGGCAGTGCTATTAGTGAATCAACAGGCAAAACAGTTGTCACGTGGGCCCTGATAATTAAAGAGCAACATTAGTCTATCGAATGAAGCGCAATAGGTTTTGTATAGTTGGTTTTCTAATTCATGTATCTGAATGTGAAAATATGAAGAACATCGAGTTTTGGTGAAATGAAATATTTGCCCAAGCTCACACAATTTCAGTGGAAATACCCGTGGCCCATCCACATCAACACTCCTGGAGCCGGTCCTGAGCCGAAGGCTGGCAGGTCCCCTGGGTCTGGCAACCAGGCCTTTCCCTGCAAAGGCTGCAGACACCGTTTATGCGACGGCCGGACTTCATTGTGCAAACCACTTTTGTATAAGAACTACAGGGAGCCCCCAGAATCCTCTGGTCAGACCACAAACCCCAAACACATTTTATTGAGTCCAGCAGAAAACACCGCCACTCTGCAAGCTCTGGGCAGAAGGAGGGACGAAACCAACGCATTCATTCCATTTGTATTTTCATGTTAAGGTCCGAGCAAGTGGCTCAGGGGGAGGAAGGGCGTCAGGCTGGCTGCTCAGGGCACTAGGCCTTGCTCCTTGGTGGGCAATCATCTGTGAAACTCGGAGGCCTCTGCCATCACTTTGCGCTACACCACTGCCATGAAGCCTGCCGTGCAGGGCTGAGGTGGTGTGAATAACGCGGGATGTGCCTGAGTGCAGAAGGGTTGTAGATGTCAGCTTTCACAGCTTCGGCAGAGACTTCCTCTGGCTGAATGATTCAGCAGACAAGTAGCACTCTTTACTCACTGCCCTCTTCGAAGCGCTCGCTATTTCACCCAGAATGACTCGAAGCACCCCGTAAAGTACACACACGCCCGCTTGTAAGTATGTTAAGTTGCATGTGGCTGCTTTGAAACGGGCATCTTTTACCCAATTCGAAGCGCTCCATGGCGCATCTAGCCAGCTCCTAGGCACTCTTTATTGCATCTGTCCTGTTTCGCCGATACAGATAAGGGAGGGGGCCTGTCTCAGCGCCGGATGAGTGAGGCTAATGAAGCCCTTTCCCGGCCTGGCATGCAGCAGCTGCGCGCTGAGCGCTGCTGAATGGTGAACGCGCCCGGCCATCTGGATTCACTTACGGAGGCACCCTGACAGCTCCTAATTATAATTAATGTACTTCTTTGCGCGCACACGAACGAAAAATGCCCAACATGGCCGACTAAAATGACATTTACCCTATCACTTCAAGGCTATTAAAAAGACACCACAGCGAAGACGACTCACTGGCCAGATGACATAACACACTAAGGAATGTGTGGAATGTGTCTCGCCAAAGCCCTAGGAGATACTTTTTTTTTTTCTTTAACATTAGGAGCTCGAAACTCCTCCCACTTTCGTGGGCGGAGGCCGAGCCCTAAAAAGCGACTGACGATGAGTTGAGGACATGGAAGGATGGTGGGGGGCAGTTAGACTTGGATGAGTGCTGGACGGATGTGACAGACAAAAGACGATGGTTACTCCCGGATGCATATGTCCTCCCAGTGGTGACAATGGCTCATGGGCCAGCTCACATTAGTGCTAAAGGGATATGTAAATTACTAGACCCAGTGTGGAGCAATAGGAACATTTCCAAGGTGGCAACTCATTTAGTGCAGCAATGCATGGTTTGTTTAAGGCATAATCCTTGAAAGGGAACACCTGTCCCAGTTGGCAATTTTGCTCCTCCATCCTTCCCTTTTGAAGTGATACAGATGGATTATATTGAGATGGAAAGGGTCAACAACCTCAAATATGTCCTGGTGGTGGTATGCTCATTTAGTAGGTGGGTGGAGGCTTTCCCAACTAAGGATTGTACAGCTATCTCAACAGCTACGATGTTGATTAAAGAGTATTTTTCCCGCTATGGCTTGCCCCGAGTGATCTGGAGCAATAACGGCACGTTTTTTAATGCTGAATTAATGAAACAGATATGTAAGGGATTGCAGATTTCTCAAAAGTTCCACGCAGCACAACACTCCCAGGCTGCAGGTCTGGTTGAAAGATTCAATGGCACCCTAAAACTCAAAATGGCCAAGATACAAGAGAGTACAGGATTACGCTGGCCAGATGCACTCACCCTGGCTTTGCTTTCCACTAGAGTGACAGTCAATTCCAAGACAGGTGTTTCCCCCCAAGAGGTTATATTTGGCCGTCCGGCCAACGTGTGGGGTGTTCCTAGACCTAAATGTTTTTCAGAAATAGAATATCCTTTGTTGATAGATTACCTGTATGCTTTGACTAAAGATCTCTGTTCTGTTCATCAGCAGGTAGCAGACATCCTGAAGCCGCTGCCGGAGGGGCCAGGCCACACCATACAACCCGGGGACTGGGTCGTCGTGAAGAAGTATCAACGGAAGTCCTGCTTGGAACCCAGGTGGTCGGAGCCGAGGCAAGTGCTCCTGACCACCGGAACCGCACTACGGATCTAGGGCCGCAAAGCATGGACGCATGCATCTCATGTCAAGCGCGTCCCCCTACCGCTGCCGTATCATGAATGGGTGAGAGAAGGTGTTGCTGACGAAGAATGCGAAGAGGTTCCTCGGTATATACCCTTCTCGGATGCTTTGTTGAGGGGTGAGGAGCCAGATCAAAGAGCACGGAGGCCAACTCTGATTCCAAGTGGTGAGGCCTCTCCTGATCATAGTGAGCAAACATCAGCACATACGCCCCCTGCCATTGAGCCCCCCATTTTAATCACAGATCCAGAGTTGCAAGGGAGCACTCGATATAATCTGCGGCCCAGAAAAAAGAAGAAGGAGAACTGAGCACTGGAAGAAGGGCTGCGTTAGGGACTTAGAAGAGAACTGTGCTGAAGAATTGTTAAGTGGTAGGGATGGACTGCTGGTAAGAGCCCTGGTGCACTGTCGGGACATTGTCAAATGGGACACTAGGATTGCGCCTGGGCCCGGATTAAGTACTCCTGAGTTGCAAAGGCTGTGCGACTCCGTCGTGGGATTAGGGAACGAACAATAGAAGCCTGCCTGTGAGGCTTTAACGGACACAGGGAGAAGATCCCTTTTGAGGGTGAAGAACCCCTCTGGCTGGCTTCGCAGTGCCTGTGACTGTGATTTTTAATACATTTTTAGTTTAGTTTTGGACTTTTAGTTAGGGAACATGTACCCTTTTGGCCGTCCCATTCCTGAGGAGGAGCAGCCTTTTGCAGCTCCTCGTAGACCAGACCCCGATTCCCCATGGCTCGCCCTGTCACGGAAAAGCAAAATTGTGGTCATTGTGATATTCATCATTGTATTTCTAATAATTCTTGGAATACTGTTCTTTCTAGATGAAGCTTATCCTATTCATAAGTTTATTCCTACCCCTTCTGCCCTCCCTGAGCATAATATGGTTACTGTTGATTATGACGAACAATGTCCCTGAAAGGGCTATCGCGATAATGTTTTTATCAAGACACTACATCATGCCCATGCCGTGTATAATGTGACAGATTGTTGGGTCTGTGGGTTGCTCCTTTCTGCCGCATATAAAAAGGACAGATTGCTGGCACTTCCTTTAACACCTGTGAATAGTTGTGTGGGTTGGTACACCTTAATTGGTATGGTGAAATTCTTTCAACAGCCTAATTTTCTAGACCCTCGATTGCCTAGCACAGGATCGACTTTGACGATGCGAGTACGCCCTATGCCCACCTCTTCTCTTGGACGGTTGTTTACTGACGGACGTTTCGATCAGACATTTCTGGAAACGTGCTTGAGGAAAGTAGGACGATTTGTGACCCCTAATGA
The DNA here is from genome assembly GCF_964261635.1 of Lissotriton helveticus. Classification (NCBI taxonomy): domain Eukaryota; kingdom Metazoa; phylum Chordata; class Amphibia; order Caudata; family Salamandridae; genus Lissotriton; species Lissotriton helveticus. Next base: position 48,768,138 of record NC_136072.1, on the reverse strand, counting down.
CACTGACAAAGTGAGGGAGAGTTTTCTGCAGTTGAACTCCTCTCTAGCTTACAGACACCCTCCTTCGACAAATAGTAGTGACCATTCTTTGGTACCCCTGGCAGTTGTTGGGCCCTCACCATTTTTCTGTATCCTAGGGAGGGGTCCTATTAAGGTTGGGAACAGCTTCTGCAATGTGACTGCTTCGATTAGTTTACCCCTTAGCCCTTCTTTAGTAACTCCCCCGAATATTTACTTTGTTTGCGGAGACAATGGCTATTTGTGGTTGCCTGAGGGTTGGGATAGAGTCTGTTATCTGGCCTATTTACTTCCTCCAGTCTATGTAGCACCCTCAGACTATCATAAGACTCATCGTCGGTTTGCTATAATGCCTGCACAGCGTGAATGGAGGGCACTCCAAGTTGAGGATGTAGATCAGACTGATACTTCTTTGCAGCAATGGACGGATTTTTCTAAGGGTTTATTGCCGTTCTGGGGTCCCATATTTAATAGTAGGGCTATTAGGAGACTGTCAAGGGTGATGGAGAAAGTGGTGAATACAGAGGCAGACATTGCAGCTAATATGTCTGTTGAGATGCAGGCTATGAGATTATTTACGATCCAGAATAGGATGGTGCTTGACGTCATCCTTGCTGATAGGGGTGGAGCTTGTCGCGTCATCGGGACGTCTTGTTGCGTGTATATTCCTGACTCAGCTCCGTCTGTTAACTTAGCTGTCCAGAAACTCCATAGATTGGCGACAGAACTCCATCAGGACACTGGTACTTGGTTACCACGGACATGGTTGTGGGGTGTTTTCTCTTCTTGGGGCTGGAAAATTTTGAAGGGTGTTGTCGGAGTTGTGGGTATCCTGCTCACCTGTTGCCTATGTGTTTATTGCCTTCCACCTTGTTGCTCCATGTGTGCCAGCAATTTGCGAGCTCCTAAAAGACCAACACGCCAGTACCCTGTTTCTAATACCGTGGAACTCCATGATATTCACTGGTTAATGCTCATTGATGATGATATTTTTGAGTGATGTGTTGCCCCGTCCCTAGTCTATTTTGTAAAGACCCTACCTTTTGGCTAATAAAGGCTGCACCCATGTTAGCCACATGATGCTAAAAGGAGGGCTGATACGTTTCATTTTCCGATGCCCCGCCTACTTGCACTTACGCTTATGAGTTAGCATAATGTGTCTAACTAATAATATATTCATTTATGCATTTACGTTTATATTCGCCACTTCGTTATTCATTTATGTGTGTGATATTATTCAGTTCCCTTAGCTTATCTTGTGTGCCACCATTTTGGAGTGCTTCTCTCTGCGTGCGAGTCGCACTTGCTCACCCCTCCCGTAGGAATAGGAAAAACCCTGAATGCAGCAGTTTTCGTTTCTTGGCTAACTGTGATCGAAAGTAGTAGCAAAGCTTCTTAGCTGTACTGTTCTCATGCTCTGGAGATGCTGAGGCCTGGCTCCGCGGCCTTGGACACAGATAACAAAATGTTGCTATTGCAGGTGCAGTTGCCTCTTGTGTGAGGCCATTGTTCACCCTCTCCGGGGTCCAGTATTTTTCCAGTATGGGCGTGTTTTACTCTGCTGTACCATGTTATAATGTATTGCTGTGACGAGATGAGTCAGTCCTCTCGGCGCACTCTTAGGGGTGAGGTCGGACAGGGCCCTCTCATATGGGAGTTTGTGGCCTAATAAAATTGCCTTGCTTATTCTTCTCCACTGTCCGGCTGACTTATTACTTGGTAATTATAGGTGAGTGTGGTAAGTCACTCGGGTGGATTTGAGCCACGCTTATCAAGGCAACTGAACACTGCTGCTCCTAGGCCTGGGGTGCATGCAGGGGTGCACAAGTTGTGGCCCCCTGGATTTGCACCCCCAGTTCCTCATGGTGTAGCGTGCATGCCACACCATGCAGAAACAAGCAGCTGGCAGTCTCACAGCGGCGGTCTGCATGTTTAGCTCTCCCATGAGCCTTACAGGCCATCGCCGTCAGACTACTGCTGCAACGCCCGGCCGCCATGGTTTTCAGTTGTAATCCAGCAGGTGGCTGCACCATGACCATATTTCAGCTGATGACGCAGTGTCAGAGCCCCTGGAGGACCGCCAAATTCGTAACAAGGCTGTTAGGCACAATTGAACATTGGAATGTTGGAAGCTCCAACGAAAACAATGGAGTGCTCCTGGCTTCTAATGGCTGGTAGAAGCCCTGAGCCCCAACATTCCAATGATGTCACTTACAGCTGTTGCTGTGAACAAAGGCCTCATAGTGCCCAGGGGATTTCTACCCCCTCGGGCTGTGTGACGCCTTTGTTTTATTTGTTAGAACATTCTGCCCTTTAGTGGCCGAATCATCAAATAGCCTTATAGCCTTTCGTCCTGGGCTATACTGGCATTAAAGTCCTGCTCCCTTTGGCTCGGGCCTTTAACAGTGGAGGGGGCCTTTAATAGTCGGTGTAGCCAGAGATGGCGTGTATAATGCTATATTATACTTTGGTAGGCAGGGCAGAAAAGCAACGGGACAAGCGCACCTTACGTTTTCAGTCTATGGAGCCAGGGTTGCTTTTCTGTCAATTCAAAACATCCTCTGACGGAGTACAGGCTGGTGGAGGAAAGACATTACACTGCTCGCCCTATTTAGGGTTGACAGTGCAATGTAATTTTTACTGTCTGTCATTACCATAAAAAAAACTTACAAAAAGAAACAAAACAAAAAAACGACTGACCCCCAACTCCCTAGCAGAAAGCTCCCGCTTTGGGCGTTTGTTTCAGAAAAACAAAAAACTTTTGAAAATTTGGTGAACAGCATTCAAAACCACCTGCAGCCAACCACCAAACGTTTTGTACATTGAAAGAAACTGCCATGATGGTGGTACAGAGATGACCGCTGGACCACTGTCCATCTCTAAATTTGGCAGAGATAAGTCCCTTCCCACCCAGACGGAGGTCACAACTAAATCAGTCCCTCTAGTTGGCATCAGCATTCTTCTACCACTGACTTCGATTTGAAAATAACTAATATGTTCCCTTTCCCGGCTACCATTACTCAAGGGTAACTTCACATTAAGCTGGTGATTTGTCAGTGTGCACACAAAGTACAGGCTGCCAAGGCAACTGCCCAGACAGAATGTTCATGCTTTGCCTCTGGAAATAAATGCACCTCTTAATGTGATTTTCATGCAGATGTGTCTCTCTCTTCTGGACGCCCTTGTAGAACAAGGGCCTTTATTTCATACTGTGAACAGGCCCCCCCTTAACAATTATTAACCACAGATCATATAGGTGCAGGACAATTTTAGAACTATTGGAAGAGTCAATCATATGTAAGGGAAGGGCTATGTTACTCCATAGACCTTCACTCCAATTTTCACATATTTATTAATTTGCAGTTTTACATAAAGTAAACAAGATGACCAGGGAAGTAGATTATATTTCATAGGACAACCAGCACAACATCAGTACTTTAGAAGATGGCACATAGTGACACACATAAGGTAAAAACAATAGTAAATACCATCTCCACATACATCTATCTTGTAGATAGAGCAGTCAAGTTAGATAGACTAGACCATCAGCTAAGACTTCATAATTGTTGTCAATGTGTCCCACTTGTGAGATCTTTCTTGATCCCAATCAAAGATGGAGGCTGTGGAGTGGTAGTGGTGAACAGTGAGGAAATGCTATAAGAATGACAGAGAAAGAGGAGGTGTAGAGCAGGTTTGATACCAGGATTAGTTTGGGAAAGAAACAGGGTCTGGAAGTTACGATGGAATTGGGCAAGGGATATCACTGTACGCCTCAATCACGACTTTGTCGTTCTTAAAAATTTAAATTGCCGTTCTTAAAAATTGAAATAGCCATTCTTAAAAATTGAAATTGCCATTCTTAAAAATTGAAATTGCCATTCTTAAAAATTGAAATTGACACCTTCAATCAAAATACCAAAAAGCGGACATACATAGTGGCTCATTTGCAAGCCCCTTACGCTGCCGGTGCATCACTTTTTCCCATATAAAAAGCTTATAAATAATCCCCAGAGTTTCTTGCTGTGTGGGATGCTTCTCACATTTGAGACTTACAGGTCTTTAGGGGGGACACCTTCCCATCAGAGAGAGGTTATGCTAGAAAAAGAGAATGTCCACTTTTAGGCATCCTTTTCTTCCACAGTGACATTGGTGTGCTAAAATAGTTTCTGGAACACTCATCCCTCTGAGTTTAAATTTTTTGAAGCTTTTTTGGAAATTCAGGAGGATTAATAATTGAATGTAAGTCGGTCCAGGCCCGGTCAGTTCTTGTATAGGAGGAAGATCACAGCGTAGCCCACCTTACAAGATGTGGCTCTGTGAGCCTGGAAAAAATCGAACCTAATAAGAACGGAAGGTATTATGGGTAGAACCCAATATGGGTTGAGAATGTTAGCGTATAGCAGAGGTCTTCAAAGGTTTTTGCTCTGAGCCCCCAAACCCAAAATGTTTTGAAGGGGGGCTCCCCTCCAAATCTTTATGGAAAGACTTGGAGGAGTCGAAGGGGAAGGGTTGAGCCAAGGGGATGGGGCTTATGAGATAATTTCTGGGGTACTTTTTCAGTAGCTCCTAATCATAAATGTGAGACTTTTAAAAGAGGAAACACATTAAAATCTGAAGCAGACAAAAAACACACACTACAACCATTAATTTGAGCCACTCACACTCCTGGGCCCCAATGCAACTGCACCTTCTGCACTATTCAAAGCTGTGACAATGGATAGCAGGCTGTCACCTCTGCCTCTTTCACCCTGCCCCATCAAACCTGGCCTTAACTCCATTCTTGAAACAGACTCTGTGTCCCTTTCAGAATAAGTAAGGTCCCACGCATTGCACTCCTTTGTGTAGCAAGGGTACCCTCTTCCCTAATGCTCTCCCCCTACCTCGTTTGTAAAATAAGACAGTCATAATTATGATGTAGTGGGACCCTCACACTCCTTGGTCCCAATGCCACGGCACCCACCTTACTAATGACAGATACCGCCTTGCAAAGCAGGCAGTCTCCTCTGCCCCTTGTGAACCCCCTACATTTCAGCCAACTCTCTGAGGCCAAAGCTAAGGTGTCACCTCTGTTTCAATGTTCCCCTCTCTTGGGCTGTTTGTCTGGCGCCCAAAGCAACATAGGCACATGGAGGTATGCAAACAGCAGTGTGGGCAGTAGGGGCGGCACCAGTATATTTAGTATTCATATATATATATATATATATATATATATATATATATTACCTACTGGCGGTCGCCAGTAGGTATATATAGTTAGGATTTTTTCTCTATGGGTTTTTTGAAAATTCTATGTCTAATAACTTTGGCGTTTGTGGACGGAATCGGCAGAAATTTTCAGGAAAATGGCACATTTTGTTTCTGAGCAGCCCTTGAAAATTTGGGGGGGGTTCGTCCAGTGGGGGCCGAGAAAAAAGGGGGGTCCCAAAACGTGTTTTTAACATTGAGTTTTCCATAGGGCGGTTGGCCTCACTTTTAGCCCGAACGGCTGAATGGATTTGCACGAAACTTGGCAAAATTGTAGGGACTGGTAGCCCGATGTGCCTTTTGTAGGTCTCAATATATGTGCTCCAGTGGATTTTGAGAAATTAACGTTTAAAAAAAGATATATATCTGTAACAGCGGACCGGTTAGCGCTCTGGTTCGCGGACTTTTCGCGCAACGGAGCTTTGTGAAGCGAAGCTGATTGGTTCTCCGGCGTCTGTCAACATTCCAAACAGTCCGTAGCGGCCGCCATCTTGTCTCTCGGTAGGATCGAGAGACAAGAGGAGGTCAAAACAAAGGGGGAAATAACTATAAGGGGGCATAGTAGATCCTCGCTGACCCCCTAGGTTTGATGTGGAGGTTTTAAAAGGGCCCCGCGGGGCAAAAAAAAACCAAAATAATAATAATCGAACGGCTGAATGGATTTGCACGAAACTTGGCAAAATATTAGGGACTGGTAGCCCGATGTGCCTTTGCTAGGTCTCAATATATGTGCTCCAGTGGATTTTGAGAAATTAACGTTGAAAAAAAGATATATATCTGTAACAGCGCTCCGCTTCGCGTACTTTTCGCGTTACGGAGCTTTGCGAAGCTGATTGGTTCTCCGGCGTCTGTCAACATTCCAAACAGTCCGTAGCGGCCGCCATCTTGTCCCTCGGTAGGATTGAGAGACAAGAGGAGGCCAAAGCGAAGGGGGAAATGACCATAAGGGGGCATAGTAGATCCTTCCTGACCTCTTAGGTTTGATGTACCATTTTGCCAAGTTTGGTGTAATTCCGTTCAGCCATTCAGGCTGTAGACGTATGTAAATGTCCTATGGAAAATTGCATGGGGAAAACACATTTGAAAGTGTTGAAATTTAGAACCAATTAAAATGTTACTTTGGTTTTGTATTTGTGTGTGATGAAAGTTAATTGGTTATGTATATATGTCAAATGAGAGGAAACCACAGCCATTTTGTGATACTACTGTCTGAGGTACATTTGTGAGGAATTTTTGGTGGTGAATTTCTGGTGTTTGATTTACACAGTACTAACACTTCTGCTACTTTTAAAAAGGTGAGTTGTTAATTTGTAAGGGGAACTATGTTGTACACTTGAAGATAATTTGAAAAATGTTTTCTGTTATTTATTTGCTGTCCTTCTGTTATACTAAATACTTGATGAAGTTAGTTTTATATTATGTATTACTAAAAACGATAAATGAAAGTGATTATTTTTTTCTGCAATTTACAGCAAGCAATTTCAAAATAAAATGGCTCACAATGAAGAGACCGTGGCAATTTCTTTTGAATTGTCCACTACATTGATTGAAATTGAGAGCACCAATAATGAAATATTGTCACAAGGAGGACATGACTTGTATGATTCCATTAGATTGATTGAAATGGACAGCACCAAGAATGAAATATTGTCACAAGGAGATGACTTGAATGATTCCACTACATTGATTGAAATTGAGAGCACCAATAATGAAATATTGTCACAAGGAGGAGATGGCTTGTATGATTCCATTAGATTGATTGAAATGGACAGCACCAATAATGAAATATTGTCACAAGGAGGAGATGACTTGAATGATTCCACTACATTGATTGAAATTGAGAGCACCAATAATGAAATATTGTCACGAGGAGATGACTTGAATGATTCCACTACATTGATTGAAATTGACAGCACCAATAATGAAATATTGTCAGAAGGAGGAGATGACTTGAATGATTTTTTTGATCAATCTCTTGATGGCGAATTTATCGAGTGTTTGGAGACCATAGAGTTACAAGAATCATCATTGCAGACTTTTAATGAGGAGATTCCAGATGAGATGATTGAAGAGGAAATTACTGATGAGGACATGTTAGTAGTTGTTTCAAATTTAGAAAATTCTGAAGAATAAATTTATATTTAGAAATCAAAAATTGTTTGAGACATTATTTATTTTTATTTTTAATTTATGAGGTTGTAGCGAAGTGATTGTAGTATAAAATGAGACTTATAGTATAGAGTGCAACATTTTTATGTTACATGGTAAGTTTACTCATATTTACTTCCCTTCTGCCACTATATTATCTCCAATGTGTATTTGACATGTCTTCTTCATCTCCGGCCTCCTTTCTCTCACTGTGTGTCTCCGATGCATCTTATCGCTGGTATTTTGTGTAATTACAGAAGAGAGTAAAATAAAATAGTTCGGAACGTGAAAAGGGGGCAAAGTAGAGTACTCCTCACCCCCTAGGCCTTTTTAGGCGGTCCCAAAAGGATCAGTTTCTGCTTTCCTGAGAGATTATGGTATGAGTTCCATATACCACAATAACTTGCATTACAACATGCAAGATATCTATCTCCTATTACCAACTTTTGGAGATATTCGCGCTAAGCGCGAATATCTCCAAAAAATAACACCTGCCCTGAGCAGTTCTTAGCCATGTTATCCAATGGGAGGTGGATAACATGGCTAAGAGTATTAGCTCGGTAATGCATGAATATCGCTGAGTTTTTAGCGATATTCATGCATTGCGGCCGTTTATTATCGCATTTGCGATAAACCTTGATAATAGTAAGGTTTATCTTCGATAATTTCTGACGATGCTTAGTGGTAAAAAATTGGTTGGTAAGCATCGTTAGCGATAAATATCGCTTAACTTTGGTAATATGCCCCAACGTCTGTTAACGTTCGATTCGAAGGAAATGAGGAAGTGTTGAAAAACATTGTCTGCGCCATCTTGCCTTTTTTGAAATGCCACACTTTTGTCGTGCACGGCAGCCATTTTAGATGTCTTGACCAGACCCACTCTCTGCACGCTGTCGATTCGTAGCATGGCTCCTCACCCTCGTAAGCATCTCCCCCAGGCACTGGTCACCACCGCTCTCTGTCTTATGCATGGGCAATAAACCTTCCCCCATCTGCGCTGCTCTTCCCTGAGAATCACACTCTGTGCCCGCCCGACACCTCCCTTTCGCCCTATTCACTACCGCACCCTCTGACACTCCTCTTCCTCTGTGTCCGAATGTCCAGGCCGGTCCTAGGCTATCAGCTAGCCCTGCAGATGTAGTTTATGGCCCCAGCTGTAAAGAATCACCCCTCTTCAAAGGAGTTATAGTAGATCAAGGCCCACACCCGATGTGATCCGTCACAGCACACGCGTTCCTACTATCTGAAAACCATCCTGTATTGTGATTGGGGAGAGGACCGAGCCTGAAGCGGAAGATTCCAGGAATGACTCTTTGTACATCAAAGTTTTTACAATTATGTGTCACATTAAAAATATATAGCACTCCAACAAAGTAGTAGGAATATAAAACTTTAATAACATATAAATATATACAACAAAACAAAAACAGTAAAAACATTTAAACAACGAAGAGACCGTGGCAATTTCTTTTTAATTATCCAATAGATTTATTGAAATTGACAGCACCAATAATGAAATATTCTTGTCAGTAGCGGTCTGTTGTGCGAATAGTTCCAAGGCAGCAGAACGCGCTGAAATCTAGATGGCACGAAAGTGATGTCTAGCAAGTTGCCGCCCAGCAAATAACGGCGTGGGGCGCCGCGGGGGTGAGTGAGTCCAGTAGGCACCACAGCTATTCTTACCGGCATTGCAGAATTACTGCTGGGGACAATGCCTGTGCTGTAGCAGGGTCACAGCAGAAACAAAAAGGATTCTGTTGAAGATGTTGTTGGTTTTCAATTTGAAAACAGTTCTGGTGTCAACTGCTATGCTAATGTAGTGGTTAATGTTTTGTTTTCTCTAGAAAATGTAAAAGAGGGGGAGGCAGTCCAAAGTTCCGTTAAAAGGGCAAAGGAAAGGATCGGTGGTTTGAACTATCAGTCAAAAAGGGGAGGGGGTGCAATAATTTTTCCTACCGGGTCACACTGTGCTTTCACCGGAAGTGAGGTCTGCAGGATTGTAGTAATTCAAAGTGAGGCTGGCGCCAGCATGGGAGCGCCGACGTCCCGCGGATACAGTTTCGTCACTCCACGGGCGATCATGGCAGTCATTCCCCATCGGGGGTCGGAGACTCCCGCGGCTCCTCTAGAATCTTCAAGGTCGTGGAGGACTACGGTGGTGGAGTCAACCAGTGACCGGGCCATTTCTTTATGTTGGGCCCGCTCTTGCCAGGTCGACCGCCATTTTGAGAGTTCGGCAGCTACCGGCGATCGCGGGGTCACATGAGCGGACGGGCTCCACCCTGCCGGGCGAGACGTTGCAGCATGGCCACAGTGGAAGAACCGTTATCTAGGTCGTTCCGAAACTGTGCAGCACTGGAGTTGTTAGGATGCCACCGCCTGGAGCGCTGAGGGTGCAGCTGGGAAGCCTCCACCTGGGGAGGCGGGAGAGGCCTGTTCGCACCGTCTCTCCCTCCCAGTGCACCCCACGGCGTCTCGCTTGAGATTTGTTATGGCCGGACCAGGCGATGAGGACGAGGGGGGGTCGGAGGCATGTGCAAGACATCCCCCTCCAGTGTTGTCGCAGCCATTATAAAAGAAAGAAGTGTCCCGTCCGTCTTCGGGCCGGGCTTCCGGTGGATGTCGGCCGGACGCCCCTGGCTCTGGCCCCATGAACGGGTTTCTTGGTTTATCGGCTGCAGCCGGATCCCGTCGGCCTCGGCCCCCTGACCGTTGGTGGCCGGACCGGAAGAGCATGTGGCGGGACTACCTGAAACTCTCAAGGGCCACCGCGGCCGGACTGGGAGAGAGAGGGGAGGGTCGAGGAGACATTCCCCCCCCCTGCAACTGTTCAGCGTTGTAAAGGCAATCCCCTGGCCGGGTCCCGCTGGTCTCGGCCTCTCCTCCGGCTACACCCTACGTTAGGATCTCCTGGCCGAGGCGTGGCAGCAGAACCTGCCTTATATGGGCTGCTCCCGGCTGGGCGTAGCCGGAACCCTGCCCCACCTTGGAAGTTTCCAGAGTGGGGGTGGATGTTCTACTGACTTGCATTTTCCCTAGTCTATCGATTTTTTTGGCGTGGCAGGCGGTGGGACAGCGAGGGGTGATTTGGTTTCTCTTACTGTTTTTCTGGTCTCTCACCACTGGCATATTTTAACGTTTTCTTGTTTCTAGGACATTAATAGGTTTTATCATTACGTTATGTTATCGTTTCTTTGTTCGTTGTTTAATAAAAGTTCATGTTCATCAGTGGCCTACTGATTTTCGTTTTCCTATTTTTTTCTTTCCAGGTTGTTTCATGGTAAAGTTTCTGTTAACAGGATACAGTGATCACTTCGTTATTATTGCATATGTCCTTTTCACTAGGGGTGCTCTCTGGTCGGGCCAGATGACGTATCTCTAGTAAATGGTCCGGGTGAAAAAGGTGCATCAATCAGTGGGGAGTAGATAGGCATGACAGATTACAACGGGGGAGAACGGTCCGCATTACGTACCCTTTCACTACTTGCAAAGATTTTCCTACGTTTATTTGCAAACAGGGAATACCTCCAAAAAGAACTAATTCCCAAACAGTCAATGTTCGGACAATCAATCAATCAATGAGGAATGAAATAGGTACGACGTGTTAAAGGCTTGCGTTACCTACCCTTCACTATCTGCAAAGGGAGATAGAATATTCCTATTCTTCCTCGTTTGCAGGTAGAGAAGATCGTTAAGAGAATTAACTTCGAACAATTCAATGCTCGATTGAAACAATCAACAAGGGGTACTGTGAACACAAATGAACGCCGCTTATATACATACGCATTGCTATTTTCAACAGGTTGTTCCTAATGTTTCTATTTTAGCGAGGTCAAAAGAGATCCCATTAGTGGCCTACTGATTTTGCTCGATTCCTTTTGTTTTTTTACACGATTTTTCGCTATCTGCAAAGACTAAACAGAGTATTGCGACTCTGTGCTTGTTTGTAAATAGAGAATGAACCAAAGAGAACAATCAATCAAATGGAGAGAGAAGCAGGCACGACGGATTACAAAGGGGGAAAGGGCTGCATTAACTACCCTTCACTATCTGCAAAGAGAGAGTACTCCTAATAGAAATGAGGGGTGGGGGGCAGCAATCAAAGCAGATCAGTGTGCATAAACACGAAAAAAAAAATTCTTACCACGTACTTGACATTCGACAGCTTATGATATTTGCTATTAAAAAACCATTGAAATTCACTGAAAAAACCATAGGTTATAGACCATATATAGTTAGGAATTAGCATTTACAAAACCTTGAAAATTCACTGAAAAAACCATAGGTTATAGACCATATATAGTTAGGAATTAGCATTTAAAAAACCTTATTTTACTCACACAAAACCATTGAAATTCCATATATAGTTAGTTGCACTAACTATATATTGCGCACCCGCAATCCACTGCTGATGATGTCACATATTACATCATTCATGACATGGTCAGTGACATCACTGATGACATCACTGATGACATCTCAAATGACATCACTGATGACATCACTGATGACATCTCATTTGACATCAATGACCACATCACTGATGATATCATTCATGTGACAATACAATGCATCTCCTCACATTTTAATATAACCTCTGTTTCACCCAGTGTTAAAAACAGAGTATAATTTTTGAAACCATTGACACACCAATACTAGTTACTACATACGTACTCACTGATTCCTACGTCTACACACACATTCACTCATTCACCCATACAATCATTCATACATACAATCACTCATGTTTACAACACAATCATATGCACTCATACACCTATACAGACACTCACACTCTGCCACTCATCCATGGAGTTACTCACACACCTAGTCAGTCCTGTAAAGAATCAATCACACTTCCATTTTCTACTCTATACAGTTAAACATAGAGCACCTTACGTTTTCAACCATATACTAACACATACTTACTCTCTTATACAATCATTGATACAAGTACACATTGATCTGTACAGAGTCACACACCTCCCATCCAGCCACACACACACTCAGTCTCCCATGCAAATACTTGGGCAATCAATCAATAACCCATATAGTTACTCATATAGCTACTGATCAACACATGCAGCAGTTTACAGAACAACAGACATAATGATGCACAAATTAAGACAGTTTAGTCACTAACCCATGCACTCAGTGAGACACATTTAATCACTCACTCATACATTCAGTCATGCACCTACTAAATCCTTCGTCCAGACACTTATACATCCACTCATTCTTCAATATGTAAGACATATTTTAACTTTACAGAAACATAGTCACTGGATGTTGTCATCAGTGATGTCATCAGTGATGTCATTTGAGATGTCATCAGTGATGTCATCAGTGATGTCACTGACCATGTCATGAATGATGTAATATGTGACATCATCAGCAGTGGATTGCGGGTGCGCAATATATAGTTAGTGCAACTAACTATATATGGAATTTCAATGGTTTTGTGTGAGTAAAATAAGGTTTTTTAAATGCTAATTCCTAACTATATATGGTCTATAACCTATGGTTTTTTCAGTGAATTTTCAAGGTTTTGTAAATGCTAATTCCTAACTATATATGGTCTATAACCTATGGTTTTTTCAGTGAATATATATATATATATATATATATATATATATATATATATATATATATATATATATAATATGTTTAGTGAGGATGCTCAAGTTCCCGTGACCCCACCGCTAAGACGTCACAAATATAAGAGAAAAGACTTTCTCTCAAGGTAATCAGATTCTGAACAGGAGCCTACAATTGAACGTAATTCCTTCATTAATTATGCACGATTAAAGAAGGAATTACGTTCAATTGTATGCTCCTTTTCCGAATCTGGCAACACTGGCACAGCAAGGGTGCACTGAGCCCTAATACAAGCAAAGAATGATAGTACCGCATCCAGAATAGGACCGTAGGGCCTGATTACGGTCTTGGCGGATGGGATTCTCCATCACAAACATGACGGATACGCCATCCGCAGTATTACAAGTTCCATAGGATATAATGCATTTGTCATTTGGCGGACGGGCTATCCGTCCCATTTGTGACAGAGTAGTCCTGTCCACCAAGATCAGTCCCCTAGTTGTGCCCTCGCAGCCCTGGTGCCACTGCACCTCCGGCCTTATGTACATAAGAGACTGGTTTGCGCTTTGTGCCAAAAAAAAGGGAAAATACACACATCTCGTCCCCTTGTTGCTTGGGCCCCCTACCATTTTTCCACTGTCAATGCACTAGTCGCAGTAATGGCCCTTTAAAAACAAATATGAAGCCGCATTTCTCAACCCCTTCTTCAGGGCACCTCTCTGAGGAGGTGGAGATGCTGTCTCTTTCCATTTTAAATGAAAACATTAGACTCCATAAAGCACCCTCTTCTCCGGGCCATCTCTTTGAGGCTATCCATGATTTTGCTCCTTTCCTCTGTCTCCTGGGCCATTATTCTGAGGCCCCAGTGGTCGGGACTATCAGGGCTCTGAATATGACTCCTTTTGGTCTCCTCCCTCCCTCCTGCTCAACTCACCTGAAAGTCACCTGCGTGTAAACAGAGGTCGAAGTTGGCTGGGTATATGTGGGCCTAAATGTCCATATGTGTTTTTTAAACATTTTATAACAAAAGTTCTCATGATTTTTGCTAAAATCAAACAACTACCATTGAATTGTTAATTGGGATCTGGAGGTACCTCTGTGTGAGAGTGATGGGGGTGGGTCTAAAGCACTTTAATTGATGGAGTCACTTGAAGCATCATGATGACAAAGATTTATTATTTTTTTGAGATAATGTAAGGATGCTATGATTTGGAAAGCGTCCTTTTTATGGACTTATAAATATGTCTGCACTGGGAACAGTTTATTTACCTTTAACTATTATGTATTCTTTGAAAGTACTTGTTTTATCATATCCACTAAATCACTGTGTGGCGGCCTATCGTATACTGTGTGTAATACAATTCTTAAAAAATGACTAACATAATAAAAGTTCTCCGCGTTACATGCTGGGAACTTAAAGCACTATTAATATATGTCAGTATTCTGCATTACGCCAGCCAGAATTCAATTCTGTGACTCTCTGGTCTTACAAAGCGAGATCTGCAGTGTTCACATTTAACCTACTGATGTTTAATAATGTAAGAGAGTGCATTTTCATGTAATTAGTTTAATTTGCATTTATTTTTCATTTAAAGGATATGCATTATTTTATATGCTGTTGCTATGAAGGTGAAAACCAACAAAAAACTTATAGAATATTAAGTTTCTTTTAGCAATGTCTTTGTCGCCACCACCACAGAGCATAGGATCATAGTTGCCAAACTTCTGTTGTGCATTCCAACGGAATGTATGACGTTACAACGCAAACATTTACAACGCATGGCTTTATAACACAGTTTTTACATCGCAACATCGATTACAACGCATGATCTTACATCGCATACCATCACAACGCATTTTTGGAAACTACATTTACAATTCCATTACATCGCATTATACCATTACAACGCATTCCATTACATTGCATTCAAGGTAAGTGTTTGATAGTGTAGGGGTAAAAAATGACTATTCCCACTCCAGTGAGTGCAAAAGTAGGGAAAGCGCTGGATAATGTAGGGGTAAAAATTACTATTCCCACTCCAGAAAGTGCAACAGTAGGGTGAGTGTTGGATAGTGTAAGGGTAAAAACTATGCGTTGTAATGGTGTGCGTTGTAATGGTATGCGTTGTAGTGACATGCTTTGTAATGAAAAGCGTTACAGTGACAAGCGATGTAATGGCTGCATTGTAATGACATGTGATGTAAAGGATGCTGCGTTGTAATGACTGCATTGTAAAGGTAGTGTGATGTAATGACTACGTTGTAAAGGTTGTTTCCCATTTCAATGGCTTCATGTAAATGAAGACAGCCTGAAAATACGAAAAATAAATAAAGTTGCAATTCCAGGTAAAATTCATTTACAATTATTTACTCAGGCATTTGAGCTCCCCTGGGAAGGCCATCACAGACCCCAGGGGGGCATGCCCCCCCAGTTTGAAGACCCCTGGGATATGGGCTAATCCACTCCTATTGTCCCCTTCAGCAAACAGGCGCAGCAAGTATTTCACTTTTGCGTACGACTGTAGCAAAATATGCAAATTAATGATTACTGAGTCCGAGTTGGTTTCAACTAGGCCTTGGCGAAATTTAAATGATGCTGCACAATTTCATGTATTTTGCATTATGCTTCTTATGTGAAATTTCCCAAATTATGACATTAAACCACAAAATTACGCACCTTTCATGACAACATTTTACCGTGTGCTTGTCCATTACGCTAAAGGCCAAAATACGAGTGTCTGTTGCTCTTGTCACTTGTGTTTATCACTCTATTTGTTTTTACAGTGAATAGCATCCTTGAATTAAAAATTTAAACAAGGGTGTATTTTGCCCTAAAATGTAGTGCTAAATAATGCATTTGAGTTTCACATAATTTCACATAATTTTACTAAAATGTTGCATAATTACACAAATGCAAATTGTGCTAATTTTGCACACCTCTAGTCTCAACTGCTCTGCAGTTCTATAAACACCAGTGTTCCACTGAAACCTGGGTCTCTGTAATGTCTCTATTGAATCACCCTTTTTGTCCTCTACACTGGTTACTACAAAGCTTGGAACCCGAATCACAAAGGGGCCGATTCACAGAAATAATCTGAGACAAAACCCTAAACTTACTTTTGGAAATTCACAGAATGTATTTAGTAGTAGTGAAGTTAGGACTCCTAACTTTAATACTACTAAATACCTTTTGTGAATACCGAAAGTCGTAAAGTTAGGATTTTGTCTCAGTTTAGTAGTAGTAAAGTTAGGACTCCTAACTTTACTACTACTTAGGCCCCAAGGTTATTTGTGCATGATTTATTTCCAGTTTTTAGAATTGAATGTTGTTCTTTGTGAAGTCCAGTAAAATGGATTTTAAGACAGAACTTTTCTTAAATGCAGGCACACTTGTTAGCTAGACATCCTAGGGAGAGGATGTAGCCTCAGGGATAGGGCGGTCGACGTCGAAGCTGGGGAACCAGGTTCAAATCTTGGCAATGACACTCATCATCCTGTGATTCTGGGCAAATCACTTAATCTCCCTATGCCTAACAAAAAATTTATGTGTCCTCATGTAACGAAACTGGTGCTCAGGTAAAGCGCTCTGATACCCTATATCTTTGGGTCTACTTCGCGCTATATAAAACGTAAAAAATAAATAACATTTAAAAACAAATGCATAATAAATTAATGTTAAGTGAGGGTTCACATAGACAAGATGTTTTGTAAAGAATATATGAAAATTTGAAAGAGTCAATTTTTTTTAGATACATTTTGTAATCTGTTTCATTGTCAACTAGAAAAAATAGTTTCATATGATCCCCCCTAAAAACACTTTATTGGCATTTTCACTGAGTAAGCCTTGGCTGCTCGACTTTGCTGCTCCTGAAGAATTCTGCCCCAGATTTAATAACCTTTAGCATCGGAGGTGTGTGGCATTTTTGAGCCAGTTCTGATGTTAACTCTATTTCAGTTTTTACTAAGTTTTTTAAAACGTGATTTGCGTGGTTTCGCCTGGTGTAATGCAGCAGCTATCACTGTCTTGCATTACCGTGCATCAGGTGGGCGTTACAATTGTGGCGCAACGGTGTCACCATGTATCCTCCTAATTATTCCAACGCAAACAAATATTCACTAAAGGCTTGAACACACAGGTTTGCTCTACATTGGTGTGCCGACTCAAGACTGGCATAATTACGAGAAATATCCCTCGTTGCATTCTGCAGCACACATACAAATAGGAATAAGCCTCAATGGATAATACCCCTTCCTCCACAAAAATGATATCCTGACCTTAATGGTGGCACCGTTGCTATATGAGGCAGGGGTACCCGTGTTATAGCTAAGTGGCCACAAGTGCGCCATCCTTACTGAGCGCAGAACAGCGCCATATCTTGGGAAATATGGCACAGTTCTGCTCTCTCCCATTCATGCAACGCAGCGCAGACCCCTGACTTGCTCTGGGTTGTGTGAACCTTTAGTAAATCTGAGCCCAATGCCTTGTCATTGGAACACACCTGGCATTGACAACCATTCATGTGCAAGTCAGCCTGGAAAGTCAGGGATGCTTTGAAACTTCATGTGGCATGCAAATTCACGCTGCCTCGCTATAGGCCAATGAAATTATCAACACAAAGTAAAGGTAACACACAAAGGGCCTGATTCACAGAACTAACTCAAGACAAAATCCTAAACTTACTACTTTTGGTATTCACAGAAGTTAGGATTTTGTCTTAAGTTTGTCTTAAGACAAACTTAAGACAAAATCCTAACTTAAGTCTGTCTTAAGTCTGTCTTAAGTCTGTCTTAAGACAAACTTAAGACAAACTCCTAACTTCTGTGAATACCAAAAGTAGTAAGTTTAGGATTTTGTCTTAGGTTAGTTCTGTGAATAGGGCCCAAAGTAATCATTGCGCAGAGTGGTGACAGCAACAACCATTGCATGTATGCAACAGACTTGCTAATTCACAGACACTGTGGTGCAAACAAGTGTAAACACCATCATACTTGCAATCAATAGTAACACCATGGCACTGTATCAACCTCAGGTTGCAAATGGGAGTGGCACATAGATTACACACAGGGAACAATATGTATTCCTGTTTGACCAGGCTAAAGGTACCAATTATCTCTTTCAAACAGCTATCAAGTCAGCCAATCCCTGGCCTCTTGGCACTCAGGACCCGCTGAGTCACGTTGCCCAAGAGTGTGTAATCCTTTCTCGCCATGTTTTTTATCTATGTGTCTCTTTCTCCCTCTAAATGTCTTCCTTTCCCACTGTGAAAAATCATAGTTATTCAAAGAAATGACGTTGAACCTCTGTCCATCTTGGTACAATGCTTCGTCATCGGGTTCCCTCCTCACCTTGGCCAACAATGGGGTCACCGAGAGCTCCTGCATTTATTTTATGTTCCAAATAGAAAGGTCTAAAACACAGAGCAAAAGGGAAGGGCAAGGGCGGATGATTTACCAGAGGGTCATTAATTGACCAAATCTTCTCTGGGAGGGAAACCAGGCTGGCTCTTTAACTGCTTCGGTGCTCATGATGGCTCCCGGGCATCATGAGTCACGGTAGGCGTGTGCTCATGACGGCCGGGAGCCGTCCGAACGTTGCCGCTCCTCCCACGCGGTGTTAAGTCCCCGCCTGTGAGGGAGAATTAATCAGTGGGCAGAGTTCGGATGGCTACCGGCCGTCATGAGCACACGCCCACCGTGATTTATGATGGCCGGGAGCCGTCATGAGCACCGCAGCCCCACACCCTCCCCCTAGTCCCCCCGCACCACAACAGAATTCGCGCTGTGACAAAGGGGCTTATGGGAGTATCCGATCCATATGAGTTTGGCTGCATGCTTTTCAGGAGGAAGCCACTTGAAAAGAATAAGGGCCACACAGGCAACATTGTGGAAGGGGTGGCTCCACCCTGTCCTTGAACACATGCATCCTAACAGAGGGCACCATCCTTTCCCCCCCCAAAGAACCGGAAGTCTGTAGACGTGATTCACAAAGGGCATCTGCACTTGTGGCAGTGGTCCCGCAGTCATGGAGGACTCTCCATACTCATGGCAGACACCCAACAGTCATACAGGAGTCTACGCACTGGGGCGGAATCTCCGCAAATAGAATTCTCATTGTGGAGATTCTGCCACGAGTGTGGAGACTTCCACGCGACTTTGCGGCCTCCACAACCCTCCCCCCCACAGCTGCGGGGCCTCATCTACCACCCCCCAATGACTGCGGGGCCTCCGTCATGAGTGCAGAGATGCTTTGTGAATCAGGACCAGTGCGTACAAGCATACTACAAAGACACCACATGTTACACAACTCTACCCGATTATCTTCGAACTGCTATAAAAATTTCTGCAGATGTAAAACCTCATAGCAGAGACCTCCTGAGACTTGACTCTAAAGATCTGAAAACCAAGTTAACCGATTCTCAGTCCTTCGCTTCCTGCTGAAATGCACCCCAAAAAGATCTGCTTATAATCTGTAAGCATCTTAAACTTTCATCTTCAACTATGCCTAGGGCCCAGTACTTCACACATGTTGCATTGCAATCACCATAACCCGTTGAACATCTGTCCTGCAAATAACTCCTCAAGCATTCTATAATGTAAAGCTCAGGTGCAGTGCCAGTGGACACATAAGGCACACATATGACATTTTTCCTCTTGGTGCAACTCATGACAGTTACATCTGGCATCAGCAGTTGTTGCACATTTTCATGCATGAGATAAAGGAAAGAAAGTTGATGCACTCTATCAACATCTGCGCCATCCTATTATTTCTCGCTTTTTAATTTCCCTCATCGCTGCGATCAATGAGGGATCGCTGCGGTCAACGAGGGAACTATGGGCCATATTATCAAGAAAGGGCGAAACATTATTGCCACTTTTATCGGCAGGAAACTACCGCTAAAGCGGTGATAATGGGCTTGATAATATGCCCTTGTGAATTCCCATAGAAGCCCAGGTGAACACCAGAACCTGAGCTTCTATGGGAATTCTCAAGGGCATATTATCAAGCCCATTATCGCCGCTTTAGCGGCAGTTTCCTGCCGATAAAAGCGGCGATAATGTATCGCCCTTTCTTGTTAATATGGCCCTATATATTTTGTTGCTCCAGATGTTCCGTGAGATCTGTAATCCCGGTGTTCTTGTGATGAATATGGAGTGCAGGGTCACATAATTCATTTTAGGAATTCCTGGGAGACAGGCTGCCATGTCTCCATTTTGTATCTGTTGAGGTCTATATAAATGTGCTCCTTCTCTTGGGTTGGCTTTCTGTCCCTGAAACCAACAACATTGCTATTCTCAAATTAAATAAGAAATCCACATCATACTCTGGCAACCCCTGAATCTCAGATAATCTTTTTCAGGAAAGAAAAAACATTGAAAGTGAGTTCAGAATGGGCAACACACCTCATTCCTGCTGCACTTACTTTAAATGCCACTGGATTCAGGCTAGCCTGGCTGATGAGGGGTTATACCCCGAAACCGGTCCTAGGATGCTTGTTTCCGATCCAGGGAGGACCTTGCTTGGCAGGCAGGACTGTTCCCATGAGGCACAGGGTCAAGACTGATTTGCATATGGCTGGGTCTAACCTGGGTTGACATGGGGAGCAAAAAATGATGGATTTAACCCAGATCTCTTGACTGGGATGAATGTTTGATTTGTTCTGCATTCTCTCCATCATTTGTGTATCGTTTGCACTTTAAAAGCAGCCAGGAAAAAGAGAAAACCAACATCATCACTGAAAACAGTCTTTTTACAAGAGAAAATACACAACTCGCTAAAAAGAGCTAAAGAGCTTTTCACCTTATCAAACTGAACCTGAAACCTCAGTCCAATTCTTACCTTAAACATACATTCAAGAATTCTTCCTCAAGCAAACCAACTCCTTAAGATCATCTACACCCTCCCATCTAGTACATCAAGTTCTTAATCATTATTTCTTTAAATAACTCCACATTCTCTGCTGAATTCAACTCCATCTCTGAAGACATCCTACTCAAAATCACCCCAAAAAAACCCCAAAAACGACCTTCTACCATGATGACATCATCCAAGTGAAGATCATTAAAAAGGACTTCCAATTCTTCACTGAGACTTTGTGCCATCTAATCAATACATCCTTGTAGGAAGGCATCTTCCCCGATTGTCGGAAAATGGGTCAAATTAAACCCTCTTAAAGAAACCAGATACAGATCCTGACAACCTATATAACTACACTCCTACCCCCAACCAGTTGCGTAACACAGGCCCCTGCAAACACCGCGGTGGGCTCCCAAGCTCCAGGAGGCCCCCTCAGCACAGTACTCTGGCCGGAGAGCCCCGGATTAAGTCCGGATGGGGCCCCTCCACGTACCTTGCAGGGGGTCTCCTCAAGTTTTGTTACACCAGTCCCACCAACCTCCCACGACTAGGCAAAGCCATCAAGAAATGTGTTACAACAAAATAATCTTCACAAATCACCAACAACGAGCTCCTTGAACTCTAGCAATCTAGATTCTGTGAAAGGTTCTAGCATAGGCACTGCCACCCTAAAAATACTTGATGAAATCCACTGCACAATGGGCTGAGGAAACGCATGTCTACAGCTTTTGATGCTATTGATCGCCTATGGCTCATCATGATCTTCAAGATCATTAAGGGCCTGATCCTGATGCGGTTAGGAAAGCATTCCCACCTAGGGCCTGACTCTGATGCGGTTAGGAAGGCCTCCTAATGGAATATGCTCCTTCCAAATCGGACCGGGAACGTGTCTTCCCGACCCAGGGTCCATTTATAATGCGGTTATGAACATATGCTCCCATTGTAGTCAATGGGAGTACAACCATATTGGATCGGGAAGCATCCAGTTGCATCGTACTCTGTCTGTCGGACTCTCCCGATCCGAGTGGGTTGGAAACCATTTCGAAACCGATTCGGTCGAGAAGCTTTCCAACCCGCATCAGAATTGGGCCCTAAGTGTTTCTACAGAAAAGTTCTCAACTGGTTTGCTGCCTCCTCAATGATCAAAAACAGATTGTGAAATTCAGTGCCATTCATTCAACTGGTTTTGTCCCCAGGGTTCCATCCTCTCCCCCATAATATTTAATGTGTACATGGAGCAGCTGAAAAACCTAGCGAAGGACACAGCAGTCAAGATCCTCCCTTAACTACATCCATAGGCAACTGACCCCGTGTTTGGAAAAAATTGGAACCTGGATGGCGGATTGCAGTCTTAATCTGAATAGCTGAATGGGGACAAAACCGAGCTTATGATCGTGGCCAGCAATTTTAACCCTCACTTAGAGATCCCCTGGCCAGCAAACTGGGGCGCACCCCGTAATGCTCCATAAAAAACCTGGGGAGGTGGCTCGATCAGAACTTAACTATGGAGACACAAGCCAAAGAACTGGTGGGTACATCCTTGGTATCCTCCGGATGCTCAGGAAAATTCTTGGCCTCTCCCAGAGAACTCAAGAAGGACAGTGGTACAAACCCTGGTGGTCTCCAGACTTGAATTTGAAAACTCGCTATACATGGCTCACCTAAATACGTCACCGATAGGTTACAGGTTGGACAGAATGCGGCAGCTAGACTACTTCCTAATATACCTAGGAATCAGTCAGCTAGAGCGGCATTGAAAGAGTTACACTGGTTACCAGTCCAGACCAGGATTAAGTTTAAATCTTTCTGTCCTTACCTGTTGTAGCGCCGGGATGCCCGCGGGTAGCCATGTGCTTTATAATTCCCTAAACTCTATAAATCCCTAAACTAAATATGTGAAAAACACCCAGATTTTTATTAATATTAACTTAATTCATGACATCACGCTGAAAGACTGCTAAGAAAAGCTGCAAGAACGAACAGCCACCTACATCCTCAGACGTCAACCACAGGAACTGGAATTTACCCTCTTACACAAACAAAGTAACTGAAAATCAAAACAAAATGGCTCAAAAAGCTTCAATCCTCCGGCTACAACCCACATCTCGCAACAGAAGTAAAACTGGTAAGTATTTGGATTGACCACTCCCTTCCCATGACATTCCCTGTTACCCACATTGCCAAACCAGCTAGACTATCTATGCTCTCCCTAAAACTCCAACCTTTTCTCCTACCTATTGACTTCTGCCTGTTGTCCTATCCATGGGTAACTCCTGTATCAACTGTGAAAACACAACTTTCATTGGAGTTCATAATTACTCTCTCCCACCTCTTAAAGCTGTCCTATTCTCTGTTGCCCACTTAATCTCTGGCACCAGCAAATTCAATCAAATCACTCCAATACTAAAAGTCCTAAATTGACTCCAAATTGAGGCTTGCATAATGTTGAAATTATCCTTCATAACTTTTCCAAGCTACCTGTAACAGTGATCCTAAATTCTTAAAGTTTTTGTGATTGATAGAGTAGGAATTAAGCTACATGTACTTCATAGACTGGAACCAATCAGAATAAATAATTACAGGTACAACAGAATTGTTTTCAAAAGCACTTTTAGGCACACAGCTCTTTTGGTTTATGTCAAAGATAGATTCTTATATTACAGGTTATTGAAGGGGAGACTTCCATCGCACACTTGGGATAGATGCTAAACTGCAGAGACTTGATTGTGTTCAATGTGCAACAGTGACCAAACTGAGACTATGTTGTTGTATACACTTCAAAGAAGTTTTTGGATAAATATAACTCCACTGTCTAGGCAATCCAGTGTAAAGTGCTTATGTTCAACAGAAGTAGACACTCATAAGGTTTAACAATCCTACAGAGGCTATACAGCAAATGCTAATTAAGTTTGGATTTCTGTAGATAAATGTATGAAATTCTTAAGAAAAGGTTAAGATGAATTACAAATGTATTGGCCTTTGTTGTACAAATGGTGTAGAGACATAATATCGAGTTTTTTTATTACGACTACATAAACATCGAGTTTTGAATATCGTAGGGACAGAATATCGACATCAAGAATATCGGTGACCAGACTATCGATCTGAAGGTAAGAAATATTGTTTTTGTTAATATCGATGCTAGTAATATCGATAGCAAAAATATTGATGTTACTAATATCGATGTGTATGTTAGTATTATTTTATATGTATGTGTTTCACATGTTTTGTTATGTTGTGTATGTTTTTTAAATGTTTAGAAGTTAGTAATGTTTCTTAAAGTACATTTTGTGTTTTAGTACCATAGCGGGTTGTGGGTTTATGGGGAATCGGGTGGGAAGTAATTTAATTATAGTAAATTAAACCATAACTTTTAGAAATTATTAATTATTTTCAATAAAATGTTGCTTTTTAGTTCTGTAGCGGGTTGTGGGTTTATAGGGAAATAGTGTGGGGAGTAATTTATTTGTAATGATTCATTTTTATTTATTGTGATTGATTATTAATTTATTGTTAATTATTATAAATTGGTAATTAATTTTTATTATTTGCTTAATTGATCAATATATTAATTGTGTTAATCTTTTTGCAACAGGTTGTGGGTTTATAGGGGAAAAGGGTGGGTAGTAAGTTAATTATAATATTGGTATTTATTATTAATGTATTGTTTATTAATTGTTAATTGATGAATTGATAAATATATTAATTGTGTTAATTTAGTTTAGGAGTGGATTGTGTTTTTATAGGGGAATAGGGTGGGTATTTTATTATAAATAAGTATTTAATAATTAATATTTAGTGGTATTGGAAATTAATTTTTATTAATGTATTAATTGATAATTATATTATTTGTGTTAATATTTATGAGGAGTGGGTTGGGGGTTGGAGGTTTATTGGGAATAGGGTGGGAGGTCATTTAATGTTATTAAAGTAATTATTAATTTAATTTGATTGGTATTTATAAATAATGTATTGATAATGTATTATGATTTCATTATTTAATTAAAAAAATTTAATTAATTGATATGTATGTTATTTTTAACCTCTACGCTATCCAACACTTTCCCTACTGTTGCACTCTCTGGAGTTGGAATAGCAATTATAACCCCTACGCTATCCAACACTTTCCCTACTGTTGCACACTGTGCAGTGGGAATAATAATTTAAACCCCTACGCTATCGAACACTTTCCCGAGTGTTGCAATAATTGGAGTGGGAATAGTAACTTTAACCTCTTCGCTATCCAACACTTTCCCTACTGTTGCACTCACTGGAGTGGGAATAGTAATTTAAAACCCCTACGCTGTCCAACACTTTCCCTACTGTGTCACTCTCTGGAGTGAGAATAGTAAATGTTACCCCTACGCTATCCATCACTTTCCATACGGTTGCACTCACTGGAGTGGGAATACTATTTTTAACCCTTTCGCTATCCAACACCTTCCCTACTGTTGCACTCTCTGGAGTGGGAGTAATAATTTTTTACCCTACGCTTTCCAACACTTTTCCCTACTGTTGCACTCTCTGGAGCTGGAATAGTAATTTTCACCCCTACACTATCCAACACTTTCCCTACTGTTGCACTCACTGGAGTGGGAATAGTCATTTTTACCCCTACGCTATCCAACACTTTCCCTACTATTGCACTTACTGCAGTGGGAATAGTAATTTTTACTCCTACGCTATCCAACACTTTCCCTACTGTTGCACTCACTGGAGTGGGAACAGTAAATTTTGTCCCTACGCTATCCAACACTTTCCCTACTGTTGCACTTACTGGAGTGGAAATAGTCATTTTAACCCTTTCACTGTCCAACACTTTCCCTACTGTTGCACTCTCTGGAGTTGGAATAGTTATTTTTACCACTACGCTGGCCAACACTTTCACTACTGTTGCACTCACTGGAGTGGGAACAGTAAATTTTGTCCCTACGCTATCCAACACTTTCTCTACTGGTGCACTCACTAGAGTGGGAATAATAATGTTTACCCCTACGCTATCCAACACTTTTCCTACTGTTTCACTCTGTGGAGTTGGAATAGTAATTTTTAACCCAACGCTCTCCAACACTTTCCCTATTGTTGCACTCTCTGGAGAGGGAATAGTAATTTTTACCTCTACGCTATCAAACACTTTCCCTACTGTTGCACTCACTGGAGTGGGAATAGTAATTTTTACCCCTCCGCTATCCAACACTTTCCCTACTGTTGCACTCTCTGGAGTTGGTATAGTAATTTTTACCCCTATGCTATCCAACATTTTCCCTACTGTTGCATTCTCTGGAGTTGGAAGAGTAATTTTATTCCCTCCACTATCCAGTATTTTTCTGCATTATTTTAGTTAATGTTGTGAATAATGTATTTAAAAAATATAAAAAATATTGTAGTTTTTTTATTTGTTATATATATTTTTGATATTTTTATTTATATTATTTTTGTTTGTTTATATATGTATTTGTTAGAAATATGGATCTCTAGTTGGCAGCGGCTGGCACCGAGGTCCAAATAGGGATCCTTCTTCCAAAGTCAGAGTAAGGGGGCCACACCCTTTGATAACCCATGCTGAACCCTGTGGTAACCAAGCACGAGCAGACGGGCCTATCTCAGAGGCAGTGTGTGAAGCATTTATGACCATACACAATAACGCAAGGGAGATGCTACAAATGGACACCACAAGCAGCTATAGAAAAAATAGTTATCTTTATTTAGACTGAACATGAGACTTAAAAGCGCTCAAGGAGCCACAATGCACATAATTACAGATTCACTTCAAAAACAATAGAGGCACTCAAAAGCGTGTTGAACAAACTTATTGCGAGGCCGGCGTCTACGCAACCCGGTGATGCACAATGTACCTGAGGTTTAAAGGGGCACAGCACGCAGCCTCACAAGTAAGCCGCGGTGATGACAGGCAGACTTGCAGCGGCCACAGTCCCCAGCTGTAGCGGTCCGCGGTGTGCACTCATGATAATCCTGAGACGGGGCTTAAAGGTGGGCACCTAGCGGCACACGCAGGTGATAACAAGATCCTCGAAGTGGTGACTAGTGCGGGCACTCAGCGGCACAGCTCCTCAGCTGCAGCGGCCCACAATAGCGATTGCGATGATTCTCGTAACACAGGAAAATGCCGGCTCTCAGCGGCAACAGCTCCTCAGCTGCAGCGGCCCACAATAGCGATAACAATGACTTTGGTAACACAGGCAAATGCGGGCTCTCAGCGGCAACAGCTCCTCAGCTGTGGCGGCCCACAATGGTGATAATGATGACTTTGGTAACACAGGCAAATGTGGGCTCTCAGTGGCAACAGCTCCTCAGCTGCGGCGGCCCACAATGGCGATAACGATGACTTTGGTAACACAGGCAAATGCGGGCTCTCAGCGGCAACAGCTCCTCAGCTGCGGCGGCCCACAATAGCGATAACGATGACTTTCAGCCCGCGTTCCCCGCAGTAGAACCAGAGGCTTTGGAATTCTCAACAGAGGGCTCACCTGCGAGTAGAATCCCCCTCAAATAGGAATTCAGAAGGCTGATGGGTGAAGCCTAATGTCCCTGAGACTTCAGCAGGAGGCAAGCTCAAATCAGGCCCTTGTTAGTTGCTTCAGCAAGATGGATGAAAGTTTCAAAGTCTTTTCCCTCTGGTTACACGGACCGGGGTTCATCTTGACATCAAGAAGTAACACACCGTGTAGGGGTTTTATCACAGATATGTATACCCCAAAAGTCTTTGTTCTCAAAAGTCACAAGTCAATGAACCCAGCCAGAACCAGTTTGGTGTGGTCCTGGAGTACTTTGTTTACAAGGCTGCATCCTGCCTTTCAGGGAGAGGCGGTCTGCCATCAGACGCACAGTGGGAGGTGGAGCCATCCATCATTCACCTTGCCAGGCACAGCCCTGCTCAGATCAAAGGGTCACCCCTCCCCATACTTCATCTCCAGATATCTCTATTCAATCCAGGTCGGGCTCATCCTACCTTGTCCCTCCAAAACCAGACAGCCAATACACATAACAGCAGAGCACACTGGAAGGCTTAGGCAAGAAAATACCTACTTTCTAAACGTGGTATTTTCAAACAAAGAATATAAAAATAATCTTCACTAAAAGATGCACTTTAATATTCTGAGCTCAGGCATACTAAATTCGACTTTCCTATCATGTTCCTTGGGTCAATTAGGATTATAATCAAAACTGCTCATCCTGGCCCAAGGGAACAGATAGCCTTGCAATAGTGAAAAACGAATTGGAGTGTAACTCACTATTAGGACATGCTACATAGACCAAGGCATGTCCTACCTTTCACATACAATGCACCCTACCATAGTGGGGACTTACATGATGCCAAGGGAAGGTGTAGGGACTGAGAAGTGGGTTCACTTCACAGTCAGCATGGCAATACTGGACTGCACACAGACTCTGCAATGGCAGGTCTGGGACACAAGCTGCTTCTGTGGGTGGCACAATCAGCGCTGCAGGCCCACCAGCAGTATTTGGTCAACCAGCCCAGGGCACACACGGTGTACTATACTAGGTACTTACAGGTAAACCAATGAGCCAATTATGGAAATACCAATTCATACAGTCAATTCCACAATATGGAGCATTTGTGCTGTGGCACTGAATGGTAGTTGCACAGTGCCCAGAGCATCTAACAACAGCAGAAACAGAGGAGACAGAAGCGAACAAATGGAAGGGAGACCCACAACAAAGGTGCCAGGTCTAACAGTATTTGTAATTTGTAAAATGTTTTAACAATTTATGAGTTATTAAAATAATTACTTACAAATATTATTAAGTATATATATATATTATATTTTATATGTTTAATTTATTTTAACATTATAGGACCGATTCCGATTCGGTAAAATGCCCTCCGAATAGCCGTACGGAGCTTTTTTCCCGTACGAATTGTATGCAGAAGCGTACCCATACGTACTATGTAGTATGATGTGTACCCAAAGCAGTTCTCCGTACGAATCATACCGAAGACCGTACAACTCACTAATCCATACCAATAGCATTCGGAACAAGCAGTACGTGATGTCCGTACGGATCGAAGCTGCATTTTCCGACCCAGCAAGTACGACAACACTCCGTACGACTCTTTTTCTACTGGTGCTTAAAACGTCCGTAAAAGCAGATTTCGCATCAAAATGCGTACGAAACGGACCCCCCCAGGTATGGTGCATACAACCCATGATTGCAGGGGTATGGTGCATTGGGGTACGGTGCGTACACCCCTGGATTTCAGGGCTACGGTGCCTATGTCCCCGTGCGTACACCCCATGATCGTAGGTGTATGGACCATAGGGGTACGGTTCATACACCCCAAGGTCGTAGGTGTACGGTGCCTATACACCCCGTGCGTACACCCCTTGATTTTAGGGGTAGGTGCATATGTGATACTGTTGCCCTTCATGCGAATTGCTCATACGCGACGTTTACCGTACGCATTGCGTACTCATTCCTTGTCCGGATCGTACTTGGCGGGTCGTGCGGCATTTTTACGAATCGTTTGGTTCACTTTGCGGGTCGATGCCGTACGGATTTACCCTTCATTTTCGTACGGTTCGCAATGATTCGGACGTATTTTCTCGCAACGGATCGTACTACGTGATTCGTACGGATTTGTACGATTTGTACGGAAACGGCTACTAATACGAATCGTCGTACGGATTTGTTTCCCGATTCGGAATCGACCCCTATATGTATTACTTATTATTTTTAAATATTTTAAAATATTTGTAACTATGTTTCTTTTAAATATATGTATTATTTACTTTATTTTACATTATTTTTTTAACATTTAAATAAACAATATTTTTAACAAATGTTATTTTAGACATCGATATTTTTTTCTCGATATTTTTGTACTTACCATGATGTAGATAGGATGTCGATATTCTTCACTTCGATATTTTTGTCACAATATTTTTATACATTGATATTGTGGTACACGATATTTTGTCAGTGAATCAGTAGAAATATTTAAAGTGAAGGACACTTGTAAATGCATTTAATGCAAACATTAATAGATGGAGTCCACAGTACCCATAGATAATACCGGTTTGTGTGATTTCTATGCAAAAGTCATCGTGTTTGTTTAAAAAAACATGACACCGTGTAATTGTACCAAATATAGTGAACAAAGCATAAGGGTGCTAAAACCTGTGGATGCTGGCTGCAATGAAGGTTCTTTAAATAAACCCGCACTGGAGCAAGTAGGCAAATACGCCAGTGAGAGCCTGCCTCACTTTTCCTAAACTGGAATAACAAAGGATTTCACCTGTCCTCGAAGACGCACCTACTTCCAGCCGGCTCTCTTGAGGAAACTGTCTAGGCCCAAATGAAGGCAGTGCAAGGTGTGGGGTTGGCTGTAGTGTCTGACCTGTGGCTAGGCGCTGCACCCAACCCCCCAAGAGCAGCCAAGCCCCCTCCACATATGACCTTTGGCCTTGCGTGGCATGTAGCCAGGGCCTGTGCCCAACATCCAATCGGAGGCCACTCCCGCTGCAATTGGCCTTTGGCTGTGCATGGCACGCGTTAGCCACAGGGATGGCCATTGCATGTGGCCAACACACCATATACACTGATGCACCCGTTTTATCAAATTGGTGTTCTGATCCTGCCGGACTCTTGCAGAAGCCAGCCTGGCCCCTGTGTTTCTGTGGACTCACAGGAGCACTGGGGTCCTGTTGGCTCCCACAGTAACTCCCCAATTTATTTAATTTATTTTGGCCCCAGGGAGTTTCCTCCTGACCAGGGCATTAAGGTACCCCAACCCTGCCCAGTTATACCTTATTTTTGTCATGAAATGTCGGTCACAATATTTCTCCTCATGTTGCGGCCCGCCAATCAGAGAGTGATCTCTCTCCTGCAAAATTTGCTGGAGCTTCTCGCTACCGCAGAATGAGACGGTCGATAGGAAAAGAGGCCGTCTCAGCAAGTCAGATTGCTCTATTACTTAAAGCTACATGCTCAACCTTCATTTCTCAAAAACTAACAATAGATTCACTTAAAGCACACTTTCTGAGTAAAGATTTAGCTTTCTGGCAAATTTGGTGCAATTCCGTTCAGCATTTAGGCTTTTCAAACATCTCTATGGAAACTGCATGAGGAAAGTGCATTTTGGAACCCCTTTTTCTCTGTCCCTGCCTGATGGATCACTTTGAAACTTTCAAAGAAGGAGCCGAGGTGGATAAACCTTTTTTTTGGAAAGTTTTGTGAAGATTCATCAAACGGTGCAAAAGTCATTAGCAAACCAAAAAACACTCTTCCTATATTACCTTGCTATTAACTATAACTACAAAGTGGCAAAATATTGTGTAACATGTTGTCCACACCTCAAGGAAATTCTAAAGAATGTCTGTAAAATCATCTGATGTATCAAAATGAGAGAAAAAAACATGTAGACAGTAGCCAAGAAATAAATAAGTAAAAGACAGAAATGAAGACTTTTTATTTGCCATTGATTTGTTTTCAAAAATCTTTCAATAACTGGATTTAGCATTAGTAATATTATTAAACCAGGGCAGAAAGTACTAAGGGACTCAAAACTACACATTTCTGGAAATTGCAGGGATACATGTATGACCCACACAGGCCTCTCATGGTTCTATGACTTTACAACGTATTCTGTTGCAACGCATACCTTTACCACGCATGCGTTACAATGCGAATGCCATCACTACGCATATCCTTTACCACGAACATTCCTTTGACACGCATACTTTTCCAATGATTTTCGTTGTTAAACTATGCATGTTCATGGCATGTTCATGTTAAAGGATGTCTTTCCGTTTCCTCTAACGACGCTGATTACCTCCACATCCTTTTTCTTCTTCAACTGAAAACATCGGAAACAGGTGCGTTTTTGGGGGGAGACCCCCCCAAGCCCATTATTTTAAACCCACTTTTTTTGGGGGGGGCAGGAGACCCCCCCAAAACCCCCACTTTTTTTTTTTTTTTACCTTTAACACACATGCCTTTGCTACGTATCTCATAGTAAAGGTATTCGTGGTAAAGGTTATTCGTGGTAATCATGAATGCATTATAATGCATGCGTGGTTATGGTTATGCGTGGAAAAGGCTGCATTGTAGTGGCCGTTTCCCGTCTCTCATTCCAGACCTTTTATGCTCACATTAGAGAGCCGGTAATGCTTGGCCTAGTTAGTATGGTAATACAATATTACTGTGAGTTAAAAAAAAGTCAAGTCTCTGGCTCAGCATGCAGCATCCAGGCAAGCAAAAGATGCAGACACTGGCTGCAGATGACTGCGTGTTCTTTTGGCTTTTTTTCCAGCCTCCTCATCCTCAGCCAGCCCTTATAGCTCTGTCTCAGCTTACTTCTAATAGCAAGAGATTGTATATTAGTCTGGACCACTCCTCTTAATTAGTGATGGACACTCCCAGGCCTCTTATTGGTACAGATTCAATTACAATGGCCTTAGCTTCAGATCTGAACAAATCAGAAATGTCATGAAGTCTTATGAAACTATGATGAATTACTTTTGTTTTCATGGTGGATGAGAGATAGTGTGGAAGTAAACTGTTCCATCGTTTGAGGGGTGTCTTGAAAGTTGAATGATAGAGTTGTGAGAGTTTTTGTATAGAGGCACCATTTCCTACACCTGAGTCTTGGTCCAGAGTGAGTGATAGAATATCTGGCA
Organism: Lissotriton helveticus; assembly: GCF_964261635.1. Lineage (NCBI taxonomy): Eukaryota > Metazoa > Chordata > Amphibia > Caudata > Salamandridae > Lissotriton > Lissotriton helveticus. Next base: position 48,735,612 of record NC_136072.1, on the reverse strand, counting down.
GGGCTACTAAACCAAGGATGGACCGGAAGTAACCTTTGACCTAGGTTTCCAACCGGAATGGCAACCCAAGCTTCAGCTCAGGGATTTTAATGGCAATGAAAATATTTTGGACATTAGCTAATTTGCAGTTATATAAAGTACCTCTGATTATGCAGCTAGAATCTTACAGGAAGGGATTGTAGTGTGTACACTTTATGAGGTGTAGAAGTAAAGTAGGACATAGCTGTTGGATCATGGCAGGAATCACATTGAGTGGTGTTAGGGGAAGAAGGACAAAGTTCACAAGTAGGAGGGAAAGGGAATAGACTCAGAAGATTTAACTAGAAACTGCCTAGAGGAAAAGAGGACAGAGTCAAAACTGTAGTTGGGAATAGAGGAAGGCGAACGGTGCAGGAGCGGCCACGACTCGCCCATGGTGGTGACTCCAGTGGATCATGATGTCCCGGTCTTTCTCAACAATAGTAATACATAGTAAATTACTTCCTGCACATCTGCATTTATGGTTTATGCCATGGCTTTAAGTGGGACAGGTCTCTTTAGGTCTCAGATCTGGTAGTAATTAAAAATGAACATTGAAACAGGTCCAATCGGATGTATGTCAGTACAACAAGATCTTTTAGATCGCGGTACATGACAACGCTGCCATTACAACGCAAGTCGTTACAACGACTTGCGTTGTAGGGCGTGGATTGTGGAATATTATCATTTTATATTTCAACACCAGTCCACGTAACAGTAGGGAAGGTGTTGGAATATAAAATTACAATATTCCTTATACAACAGCGCCATCCTGCGCCATCCAGCGCAAGTCGTAGTAACGACTTGCGTTGTAATGGCATCATTGTAAAGGCCAACGCTGTGTTTTCACCGCGTTGTAAACGATGTTCCCCGGTCCAATCCTATCAGGCCCTATATTCATGTCCTTAACTTTGTAGGTAATAACATTGAAGGATTTCTGAAAATTGAATGTAAAAAAGTTAAGGTAATCCATGTCAATGATTTAATTCCTTTTTGTATGTCACTGGTTTAAATTAATCTTGCATTGCCTAAGACCTGGCTTTTGATTAGTCCCCCACGAGGCTAGTCTCACACCTGCGCAGTGCCAGGATACCCTCAGGGTTGACAGCGAAACCAAAAAATATGCTTAACATAACATAAATAGTACATTACACCCTGCACATTGGCACTTCAGCCTATACATTATATTTCTATCCATTGTGAAGAAAGGTGCCTGATCTTAGGAAAGTAACCCTGGAGACTTAAATCCTGAGATTGGACTGTAGTCCCGAGCTTCCTAGGCCACCTCTTAGTGTCCCCAGGTAGGACCAGCTCTTAGCCATCAGCGGAAGCTCCGGTCCACCACCAGCCTCTTTGTGCACGCGGCAGCAGTAGCTAACGTTCCAATCAATAGCATCCTTAGAAGATATTGATTCCCTCTACATGAAGGCCTCCATTGATCTTTCACTGGCCCTAGTGCCCTGGCAACCACACGGCCCACAGGTTCCAGTGTCAATGATCCACTGTGGGGGCAAAGATGTTATGGGTCTCGCGAGTGATGACGCACAGTGTGCGTAAGGTGCTAAAACACCGCATCAGGAGGTGGGAAGAGAGGTCTTATGGCAATAATCGATGAATGAATGAGAAAAGCTCCTGCAGTTCCCAATGCTGCAATAGAGCAAGCAAAGACATTTCTGATGTACCTGCAAGACACAGAGGGGTTTTTGGGGTGCTCTGGACTCCAGATTGTAGGCTTTGGCAGCTGTCATCTCTGACAATCCTCTCCTCCTCCCTGTATCCACCATCATTTCTCTTCCTCTGGTCTCTTCAGCCATCTCCTTGCTTATTCCCTCAAGCAACATAGAGCTTAGGGGAGATGTATATGTGTGACCCATACGTTTTCATAAAAAAAAAAAACTAGAACTGAGAGAGTACAGAGGATAATAAAAATGCCAAGTAACAAGATCTTTTTTAGTGGAGGTATGGATTCGAACAAAGAAATATGTACATAAAAATGAAACACAAAAATATATATAAATAAATAAAAGTTACATATGTTAAAATCGTGGCAAACGGATCATTCACTTTTATGAAATATATATATATATATATACATGATGAAGTGGATTCAGAGCAGGGTAAGGGTTTATCAGGCATACATTTAAAGGAAACCTTAGTGAGGGGTAAAATGTGCACCCCGAGTTCAGAAAGGAGACCTGAGGACAGTTGAAGTGACTGGGAAAAACTGCAAATGTTAAGCTAGGATTTATCCTAATTTACACTTAGTGGGTAGGAAGCTAGGCCACCAGCTTCCTTGGCCAGCGTACAACGGAAAATGTGATAGGTAAGTATGGGCGGAGAATTCGTTCCACTCGCGGAATTTACAGATTTTTAACAATTTCGCGATCCGCTTCTTTTCTTGCCACTCGAGTAGAATTTCTATCCGCGCCATGAGATTTCTCAACGCGGGCAGTCAAATTGATCAAAGTGGGCGGTTGCTGATGGTCGCGACCTCTCCCATTGAGAAACCTTCTGTTCGTTTTGAGAAAGCTGGCGCGCAGGTAGAAAATCTACTTGAGTGGCAAGAAAAAAAGCAGCGCCCTCTTGCACTGCACATGGTGCAGTTCGCACTGATTTTGCAGCACGGCACAAACACCCAACTCTGAAAATCAATGTGAACGGCATGACTGAACGAACTCCGCATAGCGCAGAAGAGTTTTTTGGTCACTTCGCAGAGTTCTGCATAGCGGATCTCTGTGAACTCCACCCAGGCCTAGTAATTTCTAACGTGTCAACCGACCGCCCTCAAGACCATGATTGCGGCATTTAAGTACTGCACTGATATTATTGACATGAAGCCTTTGGGCAGACTGGATTAAAACTTGCAAGAGGGTGACAAATCTATCAATATGGCTGCAAAACTGATCACATCATGCCGCATAAGTGCTATTTTCTTGCTGCCCAATACCAGTGGCACTGCCCGTATCATACTACTGCTTCACTCTTTTTACTCTCTGTGTAGGGGTGGTCCTGATGCATGCAATTAGAATCTACTCCATTCAAAAGTCACCATATATGAAACTCATGGCCTCTGGTGTGGGTGTTTTTTGTGCTCCAAAGCAAATATACAAAACTCCCCATCCTTTGGGTGGACACTCCGCCTTACAGTCCTGGGTTGACACTCCGCTTTACAGTCCTGGGTTGACACTCTGCCTTACAGTCCTGGGTGGAGACTCTGCCTTACGGTCCTGGGTGGACACTCCGCCTTACAGTCCTGGGTGGAGACTCCGCCTTACAGTCCTGGGTGGACACTCCGCCTTACAGTCCTGGGTGGAGACAACGCCTTACAGTCCTGGGTGGACACTCCGCCTTACAGTCCTGGGTGGAGACTCCGCCTTACAGTCCTGGGTTGACACTCCGCTTTACAGTCCTGGGTTGACACTCCGCCTTACAGTCCTGGGTGGAGACTCCGCCTTACAGTCCTGGGTGGACACTCCGCCTTACAGTCCTGGGTGGAGACTCCGCCTTACAGTCCTGGGTTGACACTCCGCCTTACAGTCCTGGGTGGAGACTCCGCCTTACAGTCCTGGGTTGACACTCCGCCTTACAGTCCTGGGTGGAGACTCCGCCTTACAGTCCTGGGTGGACACTCCGCTTTACAGTCCTGGGTTGACACTCCGCCTTACAGTCCTGGGTGGAGACTCCACCTTACAGTCCTGGGTGGACACTCCGCCTTACAGTCCTGGGTGGAGACTCCGCCTTACAGTCCTGGGTTGACACTCCGCCTTACAGTCCTGGGTGGAGACTCCGCCTTACAGTCCTGGGTTGACACTCCGCCTTACAGTCCTGGGTGGAGACTCCGCCTTACAGTCCTGGGTGGAGACTCCGCCTTACAGTCCTGGGTTGACACTCCGCCTTACAGTCCTGGGTGGAGACTCCGCCTTACAGTCCTGGGTTGACACTCCGCCTTACAGTCCTGGGTGGAGACTCCGCCTTACAGTCCTGGGTGGAGACTCCGCCTTAATCAATCAATCAATCAGGAGTTTGTTAAAGCGCGACTACTCACCCGTAAGGGTCTCAAGGCGCTAGGGGTGGGGGGGGGTTGGGGGGGTGCAGGTTCCATTCCATCAAGGAGGGGGTCTGTCGAAGAGCCAGGTTTTGAGGTTTCTTGCGAAGATGGGGAGCGATGTTGTCTGTCTGAGGTGGAGCGGAAGGGCGTTCCATGCTTTGGCCGCGAGGAAGGAGAAGGAGCGGCCTCCCGATCTGGTCTTTCTGGTGCGGGGGACCACAGCGTAGGAAAGCTGGGCTGATCGTAGGGTCCTTTGGGGTGCGTGGAATTTGAGTCGGCTGTTCAGGTATGCTGGTCCGGTGCCGTGGAGGGCCTTGTGTGCGTGGGTGAGCATCTTAAAGGTGATTCTCGCCTCGACAGGGAGCCAGTGGAGTGTGCGCAGGTGCTGGGAGATGTGGCAGTGTTTTGGCAGGTTGAGGACCAGTCTTGCGGCGGCGTTCTGGATGTTCTGTAGCTTGCGGATGAGGTTTTTGTTTATTCCGGCGTAGAGTGCGTTGCCGTAGTCGAGTCTGCTGGTGACCAGGGCGTGAGTGACTGTCTTTCGGTGTTCGAGGGGGATCCATTTGAAGGTCTTACGAAGGAGGCGGAGGGTGTGGAAGCAGGAAGATGAGACAGAGTTGATCTGGCGGTCCATTTTGAGCTCGGAGTCCAGGATGATTCCCAGGTTGCGTGCGTGGTCTGTGGGGGTTGGCGGGTTTCCGAGGGCGGTGGGCCACCAGGTGTCACTCCAGGCGTCGGGGTTTGGGCCCATGATGAGTACTTCTGTTTTGTTGGTGTTTAGTTGTAGGCAGCTGTTTTTCATCCATTTGGCGACGGCTTCCATGCCTTCTCGAAAGTTGCGTCTGGCGGTGTTGGGCTCGTTGGATAGGGAGAGGATGAGCTGGGTGTCGTCTGCATATGACACGATGTTGAGTCCGTAGGTTCTGACGATGGGGGCAAGTGGAGCCATGTAGACGTTGAAGAGCGTCGGGCTGAGGGAGGAGCCCTGGGGGACTCCGCAGGTGATAGGTGTGGGGTCCGAGAGGAAAGGGGGGAGTCTGACCCGCTGCGTCCTGCTGGAGAGGAAGGAGCAGATCCAGTCGAGGGCCTTGTCCTGGATTCCTGCATCGTAGAGTCTGCGTATTAGGGTGCGGTGGGAGACTGTGTCGAACGCCGCTGATAGGTCGAGGAGGATGAGGGCTACTGTTTCTCCTTTGTCCAGTAAGGTGCGGATGTCGTCTGTTGCGGCGAGGAGGGCGGTTTCCGTACTGTGGTTTTTTCTGAAGCCGGATTGGGAGGAGTCGAGGATGTTGTGTTCTTCAATGAATATGGCGAGTTGGCTGTTGATGGCTTTCTCGATGACTTTCGCTGGGAACGGGAGCAGGGAGATGGGTCTGTGGTTTTTGAGGTCGGTGGGGTCCGCTGAGGGTTTCTTTAGGAGGGGGTTGACCTCGGCGTGTTTCCAGTCGTCGGGGAATGAGGCGGTCGCCAGGGAGCGGTTGATGGTTTGGCGGAGCATGGGTGCGATGGTGTTGGCGGCTCTGTTAAAGATGTGGTGGGGGCAGGGGTCCGTGGGGGCCCCTGAGTGGATTGACTTCATTGTCTTCAGTATGTCTTCGGTGGTGAGGGCTGTCCAGTCATCAATCGCTGGTTTCCGGGTGTCGGGGGTGGTTGGTGAGGGTTCAGTGTGTTGGTTGTCTTCGTCGAAGTTGTCGTAGATGCTCTTGATTTTGTGGTGGAAAAAGATGCTGAGTTTGTCGCAGAGGTCTTGTGAGGGAGGGATGTCGGTAGACTCGCTGGTGGGTTGGGCGAACTCCTTGATGATGCTGAAGAGTTCCTTGCTGTTGTGTGCGTGGGTGGAGATTCTGTCTTCAATCGCTTTTTTCCTCGTTTCTCTGATGAGTTGATGGTGGGCGTTGGTGGCGGCTCTGAAGTTGTTGTGGGCTTCTGTGGATTTGGTGTTTCTCCAGGCCTTTTCGAGGCGGCGGCATGTGCGCCTGGACTCTCGAAGTTCGGTGGTAAACCATCTGGCTTTCTTGGCACGGGTATTGTTGTTTTTCTTGAGGGGGGCTATGGTGTTGGTGCTGTCCGAGATCCATCTATGCAGGGTTCGGGCTGCGGTGTTGGGGTCGTCGTTTTCCGCGATGGTTGGGGTGGAGTTGTTGAGTGAGGAGGTGAGCTGGTCATCGGTGATTTTGGTCCAGTTTCTTTGTGGAAGCAGGTGCTGGTGTCTGTGGATGGTGGGTGTTCTGAAGGTGAAGTGGACGCAACGATGGTCGGTCCATGGGAGTTCGGTGGTGTGGCTGAAGGTGATGGAGTTTCCTGTAGTGAAGAGGGGGTCGAGGGTGTGTCCTGCTGAGTGCGTGGGCTCGGTCACGATCTGGCGGAGTCCAATGTTGTGGAGGTTGTCCAGGAGGGATGTGGTGTTGGGGTCCAGTTGATTGTCGAGGTGGAAGTTGAGGTCTCCCAGCAGGGTGTAGTTGGTGGATGCGATGGCCTGCGGGGAGATAATGTCCGTGATGGAGTTGGCGAAGGGTCCGCGGGGTCCAGGGGGTCGGTAGATGAGGGTTCCTCGAAGGGCGGCGGTGGGGCTGGCCAGTATCTTGAAGTGAAGGTGTTCCATCAGTTCTGTGGACTCGTCAGGGAGTGTGCTCAGGCGGAGGCTGGATTTGTGGACGATGGCGATTCCTCCTCCTGGGTGGATGGGGCGGTCCTTCCTGGAGATCTTGTATCCTTGGGGGATGGCGATGGCGATGTCCGGTCCCGAGGTGGTGTTGGTCCAGGTTTCGGTGAAGAATGCTACGTCTGGGGTTGTGCTGTCGAGGAGGTCCCAGATTTCTGTGGCGTGTTTGTGGAGGGATCGGACGTTGAGGAGGATGCATTGCAGGGTCTTCAGTTCGGTTGTGTTCTTGTGGGCGGGTTGTGCTGGATCCGTGTTCTTGGCGGTGCTGCAGGTGTGCCGGCAGCGGTGACAGCTGAAGGGTCCATGGGTGTCGGCTGGTGATGCTAGCTTGCAGTTGTTGTTGCAGCCTGGGTTGAGTGCGTGGAGTGCTGCTGGGTCGTAGCGTTGGCGGGGCGGAGGTCCAGGGTTCCTGGTGCTGGTCGCGGACGGGTCGCAGACGGGCGCAGACGTGCTTGCCTTTGATGCGCCTTCGGTGCACCAGCGGCGCGCCCGCAGCCTGCGGCCCCGCAGCGGCCGCGTAGTGGCCGCCATTAAGTAGGGGTCGGGGAGGGCTGGACAGCTGGGAGGCGGGAGCGGGGAGGGGAGCTGGATTGGGCCGGTCGTGCTGGGGGGGGAGGGGCCGCGGGGGCAGCAGCGGCGGGGAAAGGTAAAGGGAGGAAAGAAGGGATAAAGAAAAAAGGGAAAATAGGCAGAAATAAGGCACAAAAGAGCAGAGATGCAGAAAAGAGCAGAAAGGTGAAAGATAGAAAGTGTAAAAAAACGAGTGAAAACGAGAGAAGGAGCAGAGGGAGAGAAAGGGAAAATGGGCAAGAATAAGGCACAAAAGAGCAGAGGTGCAGAAAGGTGAAAGATAGAAAGGGGAAAAAACGAGTGAAAACGAGTGAAGGAGCAGAGGGAGAGAAAGGGAAATGGGCAGAAATAAGGCGCAAAAGAACAGAGGTGCAGAAAGGTGAAAGATAGAAAGGGGAGAAAAAACGAGTGAAGGAGCAGAAAGAAAAAAAGGAGACAGAGGTCCACTGGACCACCAGGGATGAGGCGCAGGGAAACCTGCGGGTGGAGGAGGGCCTCGATCACCAACACTCAAGAGTGCAGGGGCAGGGGCACCTCACTTAATGGTGGAGCTGCGAGGGTGGGAGAGCAATTTCACTGACAATGAGTCAGTGGTCTTGCTCGCCTGTCCCCGCAGTGGCCGCCATTAAGTAGGGGTCGGGGAGGGCTGGACAGCTGGGAGGCGGGAGCGGGGAGGGGAGCTGGATTGGGCCGGTCGTGCTGGGGGGGGAGGGGCCGCGGGGGCAGCAGCGGCGGGGAAAGGTAAAGGGAGGAAAGAAGGGATAAAGAAAAAAGGGAAAATAGGCAGAAATAAGGCACAAAAGAGCAGAGATGCAGAAAAGAGCAGAAAGGTGAAAGATAGAAAGTGTAAAAAAAACCAGTGAAAACGAGAGAAGGAGCAGAGGGAGAGAAAGGGAAAATGGGCAAGAATAAGGCACAAAAGAGCAGAGGTGCAGAAAGGTGAAAGATAGAAAGGGGAAAAAACGAGTGAAAACGAGTGAAGGAGCAGAGGGAGAGAAAGGGAAATGGGCAGAAATAAGGCGCAAAAGAACAGAGGTGCAGAAAGGTGAAAGATAGAAAGGGGAGAAAAAACGAGTGAAGGAGCAGGAAGAAAGAAAGGAGACAGAGGTCCACTGGACCACCAGGGATGAGGCGCAGGGAAACCTGCGGGTGGAGGAGGGCCTCGATCACCAACACTCAAGAGTGCAGGGGCAGGGGCACCTCACTTAATGACGGAGCTGCGAGGGTGGGAGAGCAATTTCACTGACAATGAGTCAGTGGTCTTGCTACAGTCCTGGGTGGACACTCCGCCTTACAGTCCTGGGTGGATAGTCCGCCTTACAGTCCTGGGTGGAGACTCCGCCTTACACGTATTAGGGACTTATAAGTAAGTCAGTCTCTGCTGAGCAGGGATAGCTAATTCAACATATACTTTGAAACGGGTTGGAACATGGGTGCTGAGGTCTAGTTAGCAGGCTTCAGTGCACTCCCAAAGTTAATAAACCATCAGCGTTGGTTCAAATTGTGGGGGTGAACATGCAAAAGGAGCATTTCCTGAAATGACCCCCCCCCCCCTTTCAGGAGGCAGCAGCATTAAGCGACTTGAAAGACCACCATATAGTTAGGTCAGTTCATAATCTTTATTTCGATCGCACAGATCATAAAAACTTTCACAATATTACATAAAAAGTAAAGTCGTTTTGTTAAAAGTAAGACATCCATTTTGACCTCAGCACTTGCCAATATATAAATAACATAAAAAGAGATATCAATGCAAGATCATAAAAAATTATAAAATTGTTAATAAAACGGAACCCATAAAACCATTATATACTTTGTCTTCACTTGTTTCTAAAAATTTACAGATATCTGAGTTTTGTAAAAAGTGTCGTAATGATAAGAAGAAGTAGTGCTCAAGCCAGTCGGATGAGGGGAAGGGTACATATATGGATCTATGTGAACATACTATCAAAGACATATATTCCTATACAGGACTAGGTCGCTATTCATAATTTCAACTGGGCAATCATCCAACTTTAGCCAGTTGGTGTCTGAGGCCTATCAGAACAGTACCAACTTCTCTTCGGTGGGCTACTAGTTTGACTTACCACCAACATCTTTAGTATTTTGTGGCGGATTCGCCACGTCCAACTTATAAATTTGGCGATGGATATCACACATAGCTCATTAGTATTGGACTTCAATATTCTTAGCTCTATGGAGCTAGACCTTATGCCCAGATTATTGCATAAATGTTAAAAGCCATTTATCTCGAGGGGCCTTGTACGCAGGACAAGCGAAAAGGATGGGTGGGACTGTCTCCTCCTGCTCTATGCAAAGATGGCATCTGCTGTCTTTGGTATTGTGCCATTTATAAGTAAAAGATTTAACAGGGAGCATGGCGACCCGGAATTGTAAGATTAGTCTCCTATCTCTAGGCTTAGTTATGACATCCCAGTAAGGTTCGTACATGGGACTGGGATTGAACTCTATGAAGATGCCAGACAATGTAGTGTTCTCGATGGTACGTGTACTATTTGTGGTGACCATGGACCAATAAAGATACTTTATTTATCTTTTTGAAGGGAACTGATGGCCTGCTGGATCTTCCGATAAGTGGCTCAAGCCCATATTGGCCAATGTGCTCTTCACCTTTTGTAGCCACATCACATAATGAATATGAGTAAACGAACAATTATATGGCTGGAAGACCTGTAGACCTAAGGAATAATAAGGTTGCCAAACTGGTGAGCCTTGGGATGCCTGGCAGCAGGGACTCCGTGATGGGGCAACAGAGAAAGCAAAGGGGTAGTTGCTGACTTACAGCCACTCTCAAACTGGTGGGATGCCCAGGAGCAAAATAAAGGCCTAGCGATAAAAGGGGGGAGCTACCATTGGTCGTGAAACCACTAGCAGCATGGCAGAGACAGCACAGTTAAACTGCGTCAATAACACATAAGGACAGCCAGGAGGCCGGTGGAAAGGAAAGAGTTGCCATAACGGTGGGCCTTGGGAGCCCTGACGGCTGGGACACTGGGGGGGCAACAGAGTGAGCCAGAGGGGACAGTCACAAAAGCAGACACAGCACTGGCAGCCCAGGCACGGCTGGAAATGGCCTCGGATGTGATTTCGCAAAATGTATTCCTTGCCTTCTCTACTAAATTCAGCACTGATGGTCGTTTATTTTCCTGCTGAAAGTGGTTGAGGGGAGTAAACAATTCAAAATTGTGCTTACAATTGTTAAAGGACCACAGACTCTGAATTCCAGTTCATGGATTTATTATAATGCCAAAAATAATTGAATATAAAGACTCGTTAAAATCAGAGAATATAGGTACATGAAAATCAATACAGAGCCGAACCTATGAATATAAATAATTCCGCATAAAAGGCATAATGTGATGAACTCCAAAATCGAAATGCAGCACAGAATTGAAGCTGAGTCCAAATCCTTTTTCATGAGGAATGAAAACAAAGGTTATCTTTCCCTACACTGCTCCCTCTGAGGGTCCTGCCTAGTTTCCTTATATCATACCCCAAAGGTGTCAGCATGTTTTGACGTCCTAAGAAGTACTCACGTCAAATGGTTCAGATAGCTTAAGGCTATGGAGCTCGTTCTAAGAGGCTCCATCTCCTCCGAAAAATGCAGAAGTCTCTTTTTCTGTCCCTGCACATCATACAAAAAGACAAAGTTCAGCCCCCTCAAATGTATCACGGGATGAACTGTTTACTTGTAATACTCTCGAGTAGATTTCCATGGACGCTATAATTAATTTCTTCTTGTATTCTAGTGGCCTTGAGGTCCAGATAGGCCAGGCACGGAAGGCATCCTCCCTTCTCGCCTTTCAGACTCTTCAAAGACATTCCGGTTATCTCCTTAATCTAAGAATAACAAGGTTGAATTACTGCACCTGCAGAAGGATGAGAACATACTGTCCTGGCACAAAAATAGTTCATTTAATTATTTCTTGAGCAACTAAGGATTCTAACCCGACAACAACCCGTAGTTCTGGGCCTACACTGCAGGCAACTTAAATGACACACAGTTATATTATAAGGTTATAATGTCATCCTGCACATTATGCATACAGGGGTTATAATGGTCTCTAATACATGTGCAATCCTACTTAAATGTGTACACTACATTTCAATACTTATATACCGTGAATAAATGCATCTTAATAAGTATAAAACACTGCAACAATAAAAATATATGAGTGTGTCTAAACCTTGAGTATAATGCACCTCTACAATTTAGAGTGCAGTAAGCGCTCTATCGGATGTCAGACATCGGTAGCAAGGGAAGCGTAGAAGCCGCTGCATGCAACCCGAGGGGCTTCACACCTAGTGCTTGGGGGCTCGGACAGGAACCTGTGTTGGATGGTGCTGTTAGAGTTGATTCACGGTGGTGCCAAAGTGGCTAAAGGCTGGCAATCAATTATTTAGGACTATTGACTGATGTATGATGTTTTTGAAGGATTTACTGTGTATGTCAATGATGGATTACTCTCATGATAATTCATGACCTTCTCATGATTTATGAATTAATGTTAATAAATTGCGACCTTTACCTCCACCCAGGGTCTCGAACTGTTATTGAATGGAGGGCGGGTGTAGGGGGTTTAGATCAAAGGCGCGCTAGAACCAAGTAGCCTGTCTGGGACGGGTTAGACAGACAGATAGAGGTAACAAGCGACAGAGAAGCCAAAAAGAGAATGAGCAGGAACCCAGCTAAAAAGTGTGATCGCTTGGAAGAGGCAGCGAGAGCAATGAAGCCAAATTGACTCCCAAAGTCTCAGATGTAATCTAGAAATGTTGCAGGCTTGGTGATTATGATTCTGCATAGAGTCTGCTGCTTGCAGGAGCAAATACCAGGCGTGGCAAGGAAGGCGAATGTCATCTTTCAGACATTAGTGCATGAATGTGTGCACTTATTGGGGTGCATACATTTGCATTGCACAAGATCATTACATTTACAATATTTGCAATTGTTTTGCATGCATATGAACAATTTTAGTCAGACGGGACAAAGCAATGCCGCCACGGAAAGGCATGCGGAGACTCCCTGCGGGTGCCCGTTGCGGACCCCCAGGGACTCCGGGGGGAGGGGTGGGGGTGCACATGGGGGTATTTATGGTACCACCCCGCTTTTCAAAAAATGCAACATGGGAGGCACCGCGCGGTGCCTGTCATGTTGTGCTTTGAAACGCACAACATGCATTTTTAGCATTGCGGCGGGCGGTGCTTTTAGCACCGCCCGCCGCAATGTTAAAAATGCGGGATGCCCCCGCCACTGTGGCAGGTGCATCCTAAATCAAAGGACGGGACCCCCGCCCTTATGGCGGACGGTCCCTTCCTATGATAGGATGGTGGGTGGACAAAATCCGCCCGTCATGCTAATAGGCCCCCAAATTCCAAAACCAGAAATACATCTTCCTCCAGACTTCACCTGTTTCTCATCTTTCCAATGTCTGGAATTAAACCAATGAACAGGCACGTGGAGAAGACAGGGCTGATGTACATGACGCCACTACAGACCCTGTTTTGTGGAGTTTAAAACGTCATTGAAAATCAAGTACTAGGCATTATACAAATGCAATCAAAACCGGATACCTAATCAATTATGCAGTAAAATACCACTGACTAAAAAGCACAACATAAAAATAATGAGGCAAAATACAATAAAATTCAACATCATGGTTGGAACAAGTATGATGTGCCAGACATCAAAGGCAGTTCATACAAGCAATACTTGACTGTATGGCCCTCTTAAAGGAAATCCAGTCCACATTGACGCAGACTGGACTTCATTGACTATTGTCTGACAAATCTGGTACCAGTATTGAAACCGATTTGCAAAAGTCATTAATAGGTATAGTGACTAGGCCTGGGTGGTAAATTCTGTTCCGCTCACGGAATTTGGGTAATTTTGCGTTCCGCAGAGAACACGGAGGTGCCAATAATTCCGCAATCCGCTGCTTTGCGGAATTTGTTGCCTGTTCGCGCTTTCAAAACGCGTGTTCGCGAGATATTTCCCCCCGAGCACGCAAACAGCGTTCGCAAACAGGAAAAAAGCACCGCGAACGGGCGGAACAAGCAATTCCACGTGTTTGCGGAACTCTGCGCACTTGCGGAGATTTTCTACCATTTCGCGGAGTTTTGCATAATGCGACTACGCAAATTCCGCCCACCCCTATTATTGACTGGAAGCAAATAGGATTTAGGCCAGGGTGTGGTTTTAATTGTTAGATGACTACACTTTGGAATTCAAGAGTCACCCAGAGCCCAATATACAATGATTCTTATAAAATATTTGTGGAATTCTAAAAATCCAAAAGTGCGTCAAAATCAGAAGCCGCTCCCACAGAGAAAAGATCATGCTTTATGTACACTGACAGTAGCACGTGCATTTGGTTATCAAAGCTCAATGTGTATGTATTGGGTATTGTCATCCAGAAAACCACAAGGAACTACACTTCCCCACATGTTCACTCTATGGAGTGCTTCCCCATGCAGCCGCTTACAAAATGGCACCCCTCTTCTGCCTTATCACACCCTTGTGGTACTCTACATACAACGTCTAGCAACAAGGCACTGCTCTTTTCCACATCTGCAACACTTGGACGTGGACAATCAGCACATATATACACAGTGTGTTACACAGATGAGTATTACACCCTCTTCCCCCCACAATGTGGCCCATACTCCACCCTACTAAAACATACGGAGTTGATTGTACATGCTCACACTGCCCTTCACCCACAACCTACAGGAGGAAACAATAAACTTCCTAACCTGTCTTACAGTACTAAGCATCCACCACCTTACAACCAGTAACATAAAATGCAGATCCCAAGCCGCCAAGGTCAACTTACATGAAAACTTACTAACCCGACACATGCATTACCAATAAGATGTATATGGCACACATCAATACGCAAGCATCACCAATCAAACTGTTCTCCCACAAAATAAACCTCACTGTTAGTGGTAAACAAGGCACATTTCTTCATAAAAGCTCACATATTAATACAAACTTAATGAATAACCCCGCTAATTAATTGACTGAATATCAGGTTTTTTTTTCAGGTTTTAATGTCTTTATTTCGATTGATAAAATCATAAAAGACAGTTTTGACAAAACATTTAAAAACAGTTGCAAAATCTCCACATTTTGCAAAATCTTATAAAAAGTAGTTATGTCTAAATGTTCACAACAAATATACAGTTGATCTAAAATCCACAGTTAAAAAGTTATTAAACCATTGTTGAGGAGAACCAAGACATTAAATATGACAAATCTTAAAAAGATTAAGAATATCATATTTTAACTTCATCATTGAACAAATGCCAGGCAGGTGATATTGTGACATCAGCACACATTATATACTCGAACAATAGCTACTTAATTGAAGCACACACCATTCAAATCAATTACAGTTTGTTAAAGAAGAAACAGTCAGAATTAGCGATGAGAAGAAAGCATTCGGAGTCGCGTACTCGCAGCTTCAGGGATTACCTCGCTATTCGAGCCCTGACCTTTGTGGCAGTTTATACTCCTGCCAACACATGTATTCAATACGAGGAGACTTTACTAGCCGCACCATTGAGGGAATAATGTCCCTTGACCATAAACCACTTGAATCTGTGTCTGTTCCATAAATTGGATTTAGACGTATCAAGGAGAACGGATTTACTGACCTCCCATGCTGATTATTCTAGACAGGAGGTCTGACTGATGAACCCTTTTCAACAGACCAGCCGTGACGAAGTCATAGGGATATCTCCTATTAAACGACAAAACACGAGTTGGCTAAAGGAAGGACATCCAGCGCCGAATTGGTAACGTGGGCACTCGGGCAAAGGCCGAGCGGCCGTTATCCGAGTTCCAGCTGTGGGCTGCTTTTTTGAGCAGTCTGGGGTGGCTGATTTGGGCGGTTTCTGCGTAATTCGATGCCACCAGCGCCCCAGTGGATGCCTGAGTGGCCTTTCTGGAGGCGGATGGGCGTCCATTACCTCACTTTTAACGGGCAAAGGTGTCACTCCCTTTCTCTCGCTGGGCTGGCCGATTAGTGTATGCATATTGAGCGGGGGCAGGGGGCCAGAGCAGAAGTGGCCTCACAAGTTTTCAGGTGTGTTTCACCAGTGTAAACTAATCTGTGCATTTTTTCAAACCCCCCTCCCCTCTAGTCCTAATATCTCCCCTCTGGCCGTACCAGGCATGGTTCCCCACAACTCTAGAGCTAACATAGGATCATCCCTTTCTGATACCTTCTCTAGAGAATCTCCTTACAGACGTAAACGGAGAATCTTACCTCCTGACCCAGTCAGGGAGTTTGAACCTTCTTGCTTGGATAGTGTCAGGAGATCCAACAAAATCTCAGGACTTTCGACATCAGCTGCTACTCTCCTCAGCGAGTCATGGGTGCCAGGAACTCACTACAGATACAATAACATCTGGAAATCATGGTTTCGTTGGTGCCTGGAAAGGAATTTGGATCCCATGCAGGCAGCTATCGTTGATGTGGTGAACTTTCTGGCTTAACTTTTTGACAAAGGTTTAAGTTATAGATCTATTAATTGCTATAGATCTGCTATCTCCGAAGGTCGTGTTCTTGTCAATGGTAAAACAGTCGGTAAAACATCATTGTTTGTAGAGTTATGAAGAGCATTCATCTGAAGAAACCCCCTAAACCAAAATAGGATATCCTCTGGGATGTTAACTTGATTCTAGATCTTTTCATCTCATGGCTCGACAATTCTCTTTTGAATAGAAAACTTTTTTCCATTAAACTCGCTACTCTTCTTTGTCTTATCTCTTGTCAAAGAGTTTCTGATGTTAAAGCTCTAGAGATTTCTAACAGATCTTATAATTTATTCGGAGTGAAATTTGAGGTTTACAGAAGAACCAAAACCATGTCTGACTCAATCTTTTATCCTCGTTTCGACCCTTGCCCGAAACTTTGTGTAGTTGAATGTATGAAGATGTATGATTAAAAAATGTCTAACCTTCATCCTATTATTGAGAAACAACTCCTCATTTCCTTTATTAAACCTCATAAAGCCATATCCTCTACTTCCATTGCTCGATGGGTTAAGTCCGCTATGAACTTAGCAGGTATTAATGTTGCACCTCCACGCCACAAGACGAAGAAATGACCTCTAGAAAATTAAGGCAACAACACCGACAAACTACCTCCTGAATAAACAGGCCTCCACCACCAGCTTTGATCATGTGTTCGGTATGAGGTGGATACAGCATTGCTCGGCTTCCTGTAATAATGGAAGACTACCATTCAGTGCGCTGGGTGTATTGTAATCTCTTTCTGGCCAAACCACAGGAGCAAGAGAAAATCACAATGGAGGGGAGCCAGACAACTGAAGATTAAAGGAAAGAGAGGGTCTCTGATCTACAACAGACTGAAGAATAATCTTTACCCGGAAACATGCAAAACCACCTAAAATAAGCTTTACTTGCCACAATTATAATAAATGTACTTGGTGAGTTTTGTATTTCATTGTGAAATCTCAAATCAAGCATCCAAAATACCATACACATGCAGGGAATGTGAGAATAACACAAGGGCTTTATCAACCATGTTAGCTCCTCAGGACACACAGTCATGGGATGCAGACAATTATAAACCCGACCCAGAGACACTAACCAAGAAAGAAGAATCATACATATGCAGCAAGAGCTTTAGTTTGTCATCGCTACTAAAGAGCCATCAGCAAACACACGCAGGAGAAGGAATGTGCAATTGCAATGAATGTGTGTAGAACTTTAGTCAGTTAGCACTCCTAAAAGATCATCAGCGAACACACATGGCGGAAAAACCATACCATTGCATTGAATGTGTGAAGAGCTTCAGTCGGTTATCACAACTCCAAAGACATCAGCGAACACACACAGGGGAAAAACCATACCATTGCATTGAATGTGTGAAGAGCTTCAGTCGGTTATCACAACTCCAAAGACATCAGCAAACACACACTAGGGAAAAAGCCATTCCAGTGCAGTGAATGTGTGAAGAGCTTCAGCCGGTTATCACATCTTCAATCACATCAGCGAACACATACTGGGGAAAAACCATACCATTGCAGTGAATGTGGAAGTAGTTTTAGTTGTTCCTCAACTCTCAGGATTCATCAGCGAACACACACTGGGGTGACCGTCTGGATTCCCTCCATTACGGTCGCTCCCCCAGCCCCCTGCTCGCACAACGGAAGCTTTCTCCTCGCTGCTTGCCTTGCCTGCCCTGATACCTGCTGCCTGCCGCCCCGTTACAGCGCACTGCTCAGATCTCAGCGCTTGGTATAGTTTTAGCTCGCATTACTTTATTCTAATTTGTATACAGCCACGAACTGCATAGCGGCTGATGTAATTACTTGTGAAGCGTTTTTTGTGTACTTTTGTGACAACATTGCATTGAGTCGAGCTCCGGCTGTGCCCCAGTTTCGATTTATCACCGGGCGGCCATTTCAGTTTGTATTTACTTTTACCCGTGTCTCCTCCCAGACCCCGCCTCCCAGCTGACCCTCCCACGCTCCGCCCCCTCACAACTTCATTTATGCCTAATGTCCCAACGCGCAGCGTCCACGCGCTACGGCCACGCCGAAGGTGCGCCAAAGGTAAGCCCGTCTACGCCCGTCGGCGCCAAGCTTGCGCCCAGCACCAGACCCCCTGGCCCCCGTACCACCCACCCCACCCGCATTTCTTATGACGCCTCCACCCTCCTAGCCCAAAACCCCGGCCGACTCCCCAACTGCGCCCAAGCCACTCCTGGACACACCCATGGACCCTTCTCTTGCAACTACTGTAAGTACGACGGCACCAAGACCAACTCCTCATCCACGTACAACGAACTGAGCTCCGACACTAACCACCTTAAATGCATCCTGCTCAACACCCGCTCGGTCCACAGACACGCCATCGACCTTTGGAATCTACTACACACTATCTCTCCGGACGTCGCCTTCCTAACAGAAACATGGATGAACGCCTCATCAGCCCCAGACATCACCATTGCCATCCCGGACGGCTACAAGATCATCCGTAAGGACCGCACCAAACAAACAGGAGGAGGCATCGCTATCGTCCATAAGAATTCCATCCGCATCTCAACCAGCTCAGACGTCAACCTCGCGAACGCCGAACACCTACACTTCCAGATCCACACC
Organism: Lissotriton helveticus; assembly: GCF_964261635.1. Classification (NCBI taxonomy): domain Eukaryota; kingdom Metazoa; phylum Chordata; class Amphibia; order Caudata; family Salamandridae; genus Lissotriton; species Lissotriton helveticus. Next base: position 48,717,154 of record NC_136072.1, on the reverse strand, counting down.
GACCCCAAGACCACACTCAGAGGCACCCTCCTCTACAGGCCTCCAGGACCCCGTGCACAATTCAGTGAAGACATCACTGACTTCCTCACCCCACACGCCCTCCCCTCCGAGGATTACATTCTATTGGGAGACCTCAATTTTCACCTGGAAAAGAGCAACGACAGCAACGCCACCACCCTTCTGGACAATCTCGCCAACCTCGGACTCAAACAACTTGTTAATACCCCCACTCACTACGCAGGTCACACACTCGACCCCATCTTCACCTCCAGCAAACATATCTCCTTCAGTCACACCACAATTCTCCATTGGACGGACCACAGCTGCGTTCACTTTTCCTACAAAAAGACCACAACCATCCTCAACCTACTCTGCGAAGAAACTGGAACAAAATCACCACCGACCAGATCTCCTCATCGCTTCTTCAAAACCCCCCTGCCCACTCTTTGAACCCCAACCAAGCAGCCATTAACCTCACTCAATGGCTAACCAACAGCGCCGACAACCTAGCACCTTTGAAAAAACGTCAAATCAAACTAGGCAGCAAAAACGCTCCCTGGTTCAACGATGATCTTAAGAAATCCAAGAAACTCTGTCGCTCCCTTGAGAAGGCCTGGAAAAAAGACCCAAACACCAGCACCAGGGACACCTTCAAAAACGCCACCCGCATACACCACCAACTGATCCGAAATGCCAAGAAAGCCGCATTCAAAGACCGACTAGACAACAACGCCCACAACAGCAAGGAACTATTCAACATCGTCAAAGAATTTACCAACCCCTCAGCCAACTCCAACGACATCACTCCCTCTCAAACCCTTTGCGACTCCCTAGCTTCGTTCTTCCACAACAAAATCGCAGACATCCACAACAGCTTCAACAACCAACCCGGAGACCAACCCACCCAACCTTCTGCCGTACCTTCACCCCCCCTTGAACATCCTTTATGACTGGAACACAATCTCCACTGAGGACACCATCCGCCTGATGAACTCCGTCCACTCAGGATCCCCCACAGACCCATGCCCTCACCACATCTTCAACAAAGCAGACTCCATCATTGCACCACACCTCCGAGACGTCATCAACTGCTCCCTCAACTCCGCCACCTTCCCGGAAATCTGGAAACACGCCGAACTTAGCGCCCTTCTGAAAAAACCCACAGCTGACCCCACCGAACTCAAAAACTACCGCCCCATCTCGCTCCTTCCTTTCCCGGCCAAAGTCATCGAGAAAGCTGTCAACAATCAGCTCGCCGCCTTCCTTGAAACCAACAAATCCCTCGACTCCTCACAGTCCGGATTCCGAGCAAAACACAGCACTGAGACCGCACTCATCGCAGCTACAGACGACATTCGTACTCTACTGGACAATGGAGACACAGTCGCCCTCATCCTCCTTGACCTCTCTGCAGCCTTCGACACAGTCTGTCATAGCACCCTGCTACAACGCCTCAGAAACATCGGAATCCAAGGAAAAGCACTGGAATGGATCACCGCGTTCCTTACCGGAAGAACTCAGAGAGTCCGCCTTCCACCATTCAATTCAGAGGCCACTGAAGTCTTTTGCGGCGTGCCACAAGGATCTTCACTCAGCCCCACCCTCTTCAACGTATACATGAGCCCCCTCGCGACCATCGCACGCCAACACAACCTCAACATCATCTCCTACGCTGATGACACTCAACTGATCCTCTCACTCACCAAAGACCCGAACACCGCCAAAACCAACTTACATGAAGGAATGAAAGAAGTAGCCGAGTGGATGAAGAACAGCCGTTTGAAATTGAACTCAGACAAAACAGAAGTCCTTCTCTTAGGTACCTCCCCCTCCGCTTGGGATGACTCTTGGTGGCCAGAGGCCCTTGGACAAGCACCCATCCCGACGGACCACGCACGGAACTTGGGCATCATCCTTGACTCCTCACTCTCGATGAACAGACAAGTCAACGCCATTTCATCATCTTGCTTCAACATTCTTCGCATGCTCAAAAAAACATTTCGCTGGATTCCCACCGAAACTAGAAAAACGGTCACCCACGCACTGGTCACGAGCCGCCTGGATTACGGAAACACCCTTTACGCCGGTACCACCGCAAACATTCAGAAAAAACTCCAACGCATCCAGAACGCATCAGCCAGACTCATACTAGACATCCAGCGTAAAGACCACATTTCTAGTCACCTGAAAAACCTCCACTGGCTCCCCGTTAATGAGAGGATAACATTCCGCCTCCTAACCCACGCTCACAAAGCACTTTACGAACTTGGACCCGAATGCCTCAACACACGACTTTCCTTCTACACCCCCTCCCGCCAGCTACGTTCCTCCAACCAAGCCCTTGCTGTTGTACCTCGCATTAACAAAACCACCATGGGGGGCAGATCCTTCTCCTACCTGGCAGCTAAAACCTGGAACTCACTCCCCACTCACCTTCGCCTCACTCAAAACCACCCAGCATTCAGAAAGCAACTTAAAACTTGGATTTTCGACCAATAATTCCCCACCCTTCTTCAAGCGCCTTGAGACCCTCTGGGTATGTAGCGCGCTATATAAATTTTCTGACTTGACTTGCCAAATTTCAAGCTCATTCAGTTAGAGGTGCTATGGCGAGTAAATCACTATGGTCTGGAGGTAAGTTGGATGATATTCTTAAAGCTGCAGACTGGTCTAACGCTAGTACCTTTGCTAGACACTATTGTAAACCAATTGAACACATGTCTAATGTCGTTTTACAAGGCTACCAACATGCATAATGTAGCGTCCATTCTTGTAATGAAATTGCGATTCTCCTTTACCATGCCTAGAGAATCTGGATTTCATTAAAGACACGGAGGCTGACATTATCCCACCCATCCCATTCCCCTATTTGGTGATTGGTGATTCCTTGTTTATTCACACTTATAGTTTGTTTTTTTCATCTGTTTCTCATTGACATGACCCTCCAAAGGCTTGGACCAGCCTGTGCCACAGTTACCTTAATTGGGAAGTCATACTCTGCACTCGCCAATGCTTCTTCATATGTCACCGTCACCAGTGAATGTATTGCTTCCTGAAGCTCTGTGGGTAATTTCAGAGTTATGTGTTCTGCAAAGGAGATTTCCTGCCTCATTCCACTGTCTCCACAGTACTTTCTGCACACCACTGTCTCAACAACACTATCTGAACAGTGCTGTCCTTGTAACACTTTCTTCTTAGTGTTGTCCATACACTTAAGACTACGCACTGGGACAATTCGCCATAATAACTCCTATCAGCAGGCGCCTTGGCCATTCCAGACCTTGCCTACCATCCCCACTGGGATCCTCCTGCTCAGCGGCTTGGGCTGACACCTCTTTACTGGGGATTTTAGGGCAGGCAGCCCTAAATGAATTCACCATGGTCACAGGCCCATCTTCCTTCTAACAACTTGAAATGCCGCCAAGTTCACATCAAAGTCTTGCTGGATTTTTAAGCAGGTCTTTAACAAGTTTTCGTCGAAATGTTGAAGTAAGAGAGAAGGTCTTCATACTAGGGTCTGGAGCCATTCAAGAAGGAGGTACGTTCCTTATTTCACGTTGGATCCAAATGCTCCAGCAAGAGTAGGTAGGTCCTGTTGGGGTTCCAGCCTCCATCCAACTCCCTCCATCTCCTAGCGCACCCTCCACACCCCCTGCCAACATCCTATTACGTCATTCCCTCTTTGCATTCCAGACACCAGCTCAGACATATAGGGAATGGGGACGCAAAAGATACTACACCAAGGTTACTGAGCTACCCTTCGGAGTTACATCTTTGACAGAAGTGTTGTAGCTTACATACATGATCCAGCCTTCCGCCTTACATACCAATGCTATCACTCAGATCACACACACCTTTCTAATGAGTGCTTTCAATAGCAGAACTGCAGCAAACAACACGGTGATGGAACAAATGCATGAGGCAGTCTCAGTCACTCTGGGCCACATTTCAGACCATCGTTTTTCAACAACTTTGCTATTCTAGACAGAGGCCTGCCATATGCAAATGAGTCTTGATTCTGCTCTATTTGGAGAAGTCCACCCCGAACTGCCAGGGCAGGTCCCCTCTAGTTGAGAGAACTAGAAACCCTGGTTTGCTTCTGTTGACTGGTTTTGACTTACTGAGGTGTCCTCCCTGAGGAATAGATTAACTCCTGTGTCACAGTGAGCGCTGGACCTATGACTAGGATCGGATTAGGACTTCAGCCTGAAATGTCCCTAGTGGAGTAGAAACAAGGCTAATTTACACTCGATTGGTTCCTTTCTGAGGTGGCATGGTGGGCAAAAAAAAGATGGCCTGGAATGTGTGCCTAGTAATTACCTCTTGCTGAGTTTAATTCAAGAATTCCTTCATCATTTTTTTTAATTTTCTTCAGGGTGACAACCTAAGTGAAAGGTGCATGGCCAGGCATGGGTCTCATGCTCACTGTGCCACTGGAATCAATCTGCCCCCTACTGACGAGGCTCCAATAGGCCAAAGCCCGTCTGCTATTGCTTGCGTTTCAGTTCAGAGAGGATAATGGCTGGCAGTTTGGTCTGGCCTGGGCCTATTGGAGAAGGACCATTTGTACATGACATGGTGGGTAAAAAAACGATGGACTGGAATATGTCCTACAGTAAGTGGCTGAGATTAATTCATCACAACACAAGGAGGGAGGTACCCTTAGGACCGTTTACGGGACCGGGTAAAGAGTATAAAGAAAACAAGCAAAAGTCCCTACTTGGTGGGGATATACCCTAGGGCGTAGAATAACCTGGCCAGAAGGCTTAGGAGGTTATCTATGCTCACACAACTAGAAATATATCAACATTCCATCATTTTATCATACTAATGGCGGCTAATAGTCAGTGTATGGACCCTATCTATATGTGCACACAACAATTAAAATTAAAAAGGCTATAATCATTACCAGTAGAAAATCAGCAATTTATTAAAAAGTCATACATAAACATTTGTATCACAAAAACATTACACAATAAAATACACAATTACAAAAAACCAAAGGTCGACGCGGCGTTTCGGTGTCTTTAGTTGATGGTGACACCTTCTTCAGGACAGGGTTTTTTTTGTTAAAAATATCTCTACATATAAGGGAGATATGAGACATATGATCTCTCCTAGAGGTGCAGAATTTTTTCTATCTTTAGTCTGCCATCTGGAAACTTTTCCTCATTGGCGGAGTTATGTCAAATATTTTAATCCACCTGAATTTAAATTTTCAATTATATGGTCTTTGCTGTATCTGGGGCGACCACCGTCTATCTTTTAGGCTTTAACCACACGTAACTTTTGTGGTGGCATCTATGCAGCACTCCAATTTTACATGTGTGGGTAGGGTGTACGTTTTTTACTTTCCGTTTTCCTCTACCCGCTTGCTTTATCCTTCATTTGGAGGCGTCTTTAAGTTGCACTTTATTTTTTCTCCACCTATTTGGTGAGTGTCGGCCTCCCCGTCGCCTCGTTCCGGATACAGCTTCCTCGTGGATGAAGGATAAAGCAAGCGGGTAGAGGAAAACGGAAAGTAAAAAACGTACACCCTACCCACACATGTAAAATTGGAGTGCTGCATAGATGCCACCACAAAAGTTACGTGTGGTTAAAGCCTAAAAGATAGACGGTGGTCGCCCCAGATACAGCAAAGACCATATAATTGAAATTTTAAATTCAGGTGGATTAAAATATTTGACATAACTCCGCCAATGAGGAAAAGTTTCCAGATGGCAGACTAAAGATAGAAAAAATTCTGCACCTCTAGGAGAGATCATATGTCTCATATCTCCCTTATATGTAGAGATATTTTTAACAAAAAAAACCCTGTCCTGAAGAAGGTGTCACCATCAACTAAAGACACCGAAACGCCGCGTCGACCTTTGGTTTTTTGTAATTGTGTATTTTATTGTGTAATGTTTTTGTGATACAAATGTTTATGTATGACTTTTTAATAAATTGCTGATTTTCTACTGGTAATGATTATAGCCTTTTTAATTTTAATTGTTGTGTGCACATATAGATAGGGTCCATACACTGACTATTAGCCGCCATTAGTATGATAAAATGATGGAATGTTGATATATTTCTAGTTGTGTGAGCATAGATAACCTCCTAAGCCTTCTGGCCAGGTTATTCTACGCCCTAGGGTATATCCCCACCAAGTAGGGACTTTTGCTTGTTTTCTTTATGAGATTAATTCAACCATTCCACTGCTTCTTGTTTGTTTTCCTCAAATTGTCAGCAGAACTGTCGCTCAGGTCAGACATACTTTCAGACTTCTACCGTAGAAACTGAAGTCCTCTCTCAGTTTCCACATACCATGCAGGTTTTATATTGTTTATTATCTATATAACAGAGCTATCTTTCAGATTAAACATGACTTTCAAACTTCCGCCTTGCATAGCTACGGTACTCCTCACATTCCACAACCTTGTCGAGCTTCAGCCAGCCGGAGAAGCACCCTGGGCTTTATTTATAAAAAGTGACGCATCGCTGCATGAAAACAGCAATGCGTCACTTTTCATTGCACCCGCTTTGCGACATTCTAGAATTGTCATATTTACAGTATGACGCATCATGTCGCAAGGAGTTACAGGTATGTCAGTTTTTTGCCGTATCTGTTGGCGCAAAAATTACGCATTGCTGGAGTGTGTCACAAAAGTGAAGCAAGTCCAGCAATGGGTCATTTCAGATGGGCAAGTCCCATTTCAAATGTGTCTGCGTCAGTCTTACGCCTGCTGTGAGGCAGGCATAAGATACTGACACATTTGCGTCCTAGAAGTGGCGCAGTGAAATCTCATAGATTTCACTGCGTCACTTCTACGACCCTTTCTTGCGTCAATACGTCCCCCCTTGCATACATTATACCTGACGCAGGTATAATGTGGCGCAGGGGTTTACAAAGTGATGCATCTACCTAGATGCGTCACTTTGTAAATATGACGCAACAAGGCGCATTTTTATACCGCTGGTGCGTCACAAAAACTGTGTCTCATAAATAAGCCCCCTTGTACCTTAGACAGCAGAGCTGTCCCTCGGTTGCAGAGATCCTTAAATAATCAGCTTTGCACAGAAGGCCTGCTTCTCTGGCTCCGCGAATCTCCCCTCCTCTCCAAGAATCCCCCCCCCTCTCCTGAAGCCTCGTCTGTGGGGCTGAGTGCACCCAGGGAGGCAGCATGCTAATTGAGCAGGCCTGTGATATTAAAGACGAGAATGCCTCTAAATTGAGCACAGGTGCACTCTACCACTCGCCACCCCTGGACTGACATTTAGAAATCACTTACACAAATCCATCAAGATGACAGCGAGGTTCTCCGGAGGCCCCTCGACAAATGTGGAATTAACAAGTGTGTTCCTCGAGCACGAGATCTGCTCGCATCCTTCATTAAAGGAAAAATATACACAAAAAATATGTTATTTTCGTAGGTTCTGTTCAGGACGTGTGTGTTTTAGTTTGGTTTCCTTTCCTGTCCATTCCTTATATTATTTTGCATTCCCTCGATTTTTCATTTTTTCTGCAGAAACATTTGTGTTATCTGTCCACTTTTACAACCTCTAAATAGCTGCTTTTGGCCAAGGATCTCTTCAATTTTTCATCCAAATTCTTTAACAGACTCACATGTCCACCGCTCAAATTAATTTCATATTTCCTTATACTAAATCACCACTAATCCTCTTTAGGGTCCGGAGTAGCATGCTATTTGTTGAAAAGTACTTTGATGCCTCATCAGGGGTACCAAGCGCTTTATAAATGCAAACCCCTCCCTCTTCTATTCATCCACTATCGTTTTCAACCCAAATAACAGATCACATGTCTGCCGCTCAAATTAATTTCATATTTCACTAAACTAATTCACCACTAATCCTTTTGGGTTCTGGAGTAGCGTGCTACTCGCTGAAAATCACTACAAAGCCTCGTCCGGGGTTGTAAGTGTTACATAAATGCAATTTACAATTACATTTGCTCCCATTTCTCTCTAAGATGCTTGAATGCATCATCTGCACCCAATTTTTCTTCTTTCTTCACTGTAATGAATGAAGATCAAGGTGTAGTAATTAAAGTAGTCTTTATTGGACAACAAGCAGGTACATCTTCTCCATGTCAGCCTCTCCCTTCAACTAACTTGCAACCACCCATTCTAGAATCTAGCAGCAATGCATCATCCCGTTACCATGGAACATGGCTCTTCTGATCCCATCCTCCTCACCAAAATGTAATGAATGAAGATCAAGGTGTAGTAATTAAAGTAGTCTTTATTGGACAACAAGCAGGTACATCTTCTCCATGTCAGCCTCTCCCTTCAACTAACTTGCAACCACCCATTCTAGAATCTAGCAGCAATGCATCATCCCGTTACCATGGAACATGGCTCTTCTGATCCCATCCTCCTCACCAAAATGTAATGAATGAAGATCAAGGTGTAGTAATTAAAGTAGTCTTTATTGGACAACAAGCAGGTACATCTTCTCCATGTCAGCCTCTCCCTTCAACTAACTTGCAACCACCCATTCTAGAATCTAACAGCAATGCATCATCCCGTTACCATGGAACCTGGCAACTAGAAAGATGCATACGCAAGACACCACATTCACACAAATGATCTTCTTTCCCCAGTTCAGTCAGGATGTCGCCCTGGTCATTCTTCGGAGACCTCTTCTTTCGGACACTAACACTCAGCTTTATGCTCGGCATAACAAGCACTCTTCCATTCCCATCCTTCACTACCGCTCTGCTGCTTCTGACATACAGTTTTTAACAGCCGCGGCCCATGCAACTAAGAGTGGTGCGGCTGTGGAGCCATGTGGGGGGTATTTCGACGGTCTATGATGAGGCAAAATGAAATGTTTTTTAATTTTCCCTCGTCATCATCCGTCAAAATACCCCCCACCGCCCCACTGCTCTTACCTGGACGGGCCGCAGCTGGTTTTTAAGGCTAAACATGAAAAACAGAATTGTTTCTGATTGCAGCAAAGCAGTGCTTAATTTCAGCCGGTGGATTCTGGTGCTTGGCACCAGCACCTAATTGTCAACACTGGCACTTGTGAGAGTCTGCTACAAGTTGTCACTGTCTGGCTAATTTAGAGATGTTCACAAACCTAGCGTGTCCAGGGGTCTAAAAAGAAGTTCCTAACACTCTGGGGCCCATTATGATGTCGGGCGGTTTGCCCCCGCTAGGCTGGCGGTAGCCACCGCCAGCCTGGCGGGGGCAATCCACCCGACATCCACACTCGTCTCCCACCCCGCCATATTAGTATGGCGGGGGGACCTCGTCGAACGGAAAGACCATCCGCCACTTTTCTGCCCCGGTCGCCGTGCGGCCGGGGCAGAAAAGGAATAATATGGTGGCGGTGTCTATCAAACACCGCCAGCCATATTATGATGGGCATTTTTCAATGCCTTTCGGTGGCGGCAATGCCGCCATGTAAAGGCATGCGGTCTTCACTTTGGGGGCCCCCTGCGGGCCCCCAAAGTGAAGGAGGGGTGGGGGTGCACAGGGGGGTACCTGTGGTACCCTCCTGCATTTGCATATACAATGCGGTAGGCACCGCGCGGTGCCTGCCGCATTGTGCATGCAAATGCATACATGCATTTATGGCATTGTGGCGGGCGGTGCAGAGAGCACCGCCCGCCACAATGTTATAAATGCAGGATGCGGCCGCCACTGTGGCGGCCGCATCCTAATACCACCCACGGGACCCCCGCCCTCATGGCGGGCAGTCCCTAGTCCCGATAGGATGGCGGGCGGACTAAGTCCGCCCGTCATCCTAATGACCCCCTAAGTGCAGTGCATAAGTGACACGTTAGATTAAAATTCAACTGCGACAGACCCTGTCTTTATTGTCATCTCCCGTAGTCCAAACTAAAAACAGTGCAAAGACAGTTTCACCAAATAACCGTCTAATGTTATACAGTGGTCAACATGTTTCGGCACACCCGGACAGCTATTTGTCCCGTGCCTTCGTCAGGACCCACCAAAAAGTATTTTTGCTACTGAAACATGTGAAACAAATTAATTAAATATAATGAATAAAACTGGTATTAGTACACTTGATATAGTTGGAAACGATACAACCAAATCACCTGTTCTGTAGGGTCTACGAACCTTCCTCTGCAAAACTCATACCTTGAGGTATCTGTAAAACAGCAAAGGAAAAAATGTGCCACATTTGTGTCCATAACCACAACAAAAAGAGTGAAGGAGAACTGTAACAACAGTGACAATGTGATTACCATCTATCGTACTCCAAAGTCGAGTATAAGGCTTTCTTTCTTACCTAGAATTTTGGAGGAAACGTCCTCACCTCACCTGGCAACTGCTCAGGAAAAAGGAGGCACCGCTCAAAAAAGGAAATAAGTATAACGAACCATCAATTTTAGGATGCTATACCTATCCTCACATCCTATTAAATGTCATTGTGCAGCAGTCACTATGCAGCAAACTATATATGTACAAGCAGGGTAAACACATTGGTCATACGTCTTATGTGCCACTATCCTTGACTATTGATAGTGATGCCAATATTTTAGAGATGACCACAACAACAAGTAAATATTCATTCAATTTACATTAGAAATGACTATTACCTTCTGTTAAAGCCATTCTTATAGATTTGTAGGCTTGAAATTGTCTGAATTGTCACACTTATAGGAGTGTAACGGTTAGTAGCTGGATTGTTACTATCATTAGTAGCGCTTGTAGGGCAATATGTGGTGCAAGCTGCAGTGGCTTCCTGAGGAGAGCCTAGGCCCTTATTTGTTTACAAATTAAGCACTGCCGTAAAGATGCACATTAGGAAAGGTGTGCAAATGCCTCTAGGGGACATTGATGCACACAGTACAGTGCAGGACAAATGGGCACTCGTTGAGCTTTGTGGATGACTGAATGTGCTGGAAGTCCTATCAGTGTCTCAGGGATGGGATATCAGTGCCTGCACCTTTTTCTAAAATATATGAATGCATTAAAAATGGATACATACCTTGAAGACAAGAAGCCGCAGACTACACAGGACTTTGGGTTTTCAATTCCCTAAAGTTGCATTTAGAGGTTCCTACTTCCCTGTTTAGATCACCCAGGATAAATTAGGGAATAGCCCTAGTGGTCCTGCATCTCTTCATGGTCATACTCCACTCTACCATGAATGCCAGTCATTAACTGTCATTAACAGACTGTTTTTGTCTACGTGATGCTTGCAGGTAGAACCTAGCACTGTACATTAAGGTGAGGTCACCATAAAAATTGTGACTGGTTAATGTGCCTGCTGCAGAGCCATTCATGTAACATGAAGTTACATGTGTGTGTTCTAATAAAACATTGCAGTATACCCATAATATTATTCAGTGACCATTCTGCAGCCTGCTGCCCGCAGCTTCCTAAACTGCTGTTAACATATTAATGCCACAACAATTAGTTTATTGGGTGATTCAACTGCCCTAAACACCTGTGTGGAACAGGCAGGACATACATTTAAATCCTCTCTGGATGGCTGAGCCCTTTTTTGATTTTTCAAAAATATTTGTACTTTGCCTATGCTTGCTTTATCTGCATGTGCTATTGCCAGGGACACTGAAATTATGTGCATGTGCGGACGTGGCGATTTATGCATAATTTGAGATTTACCCAATTTGCCACATAATCGATCATCTGCAACATTATCTGCAGATTTTAACAAAAAAAACCATTTGTTTCTAGCTCAATTGGTTCAAAAGTTACTAAAAATGCAGCGACTCATGTTGTAGTGCAGTGGAAGGCCCTTTGCAAAGCTGGACTGGTCGCCTTTCTGTTGCTTATTGCTATATTTGAGCATTAAACTGGTACAGATGAGGTGCAACACATGCCCAGTCAGTATTACCAAGATAAAAAATGATGAAATAATGAAGTAATACTATTACAAAATGTGCCACATTATTCCGAATTATTTGGCTTTTCTTGCCGCATAATTTACTCATCTCTGCCGCATAATTTGACCCTCTCCTGCATAATTCCAGTGGTCCAGTCTATTACCGATTTATGTAAATCCTTATGTAATGTTTTTGTCTATATAACCTAAAAAAACATAGGGGCCGATTAGCATGGTGGACGGACTTTGCCCGTCCGCCATCCCTGTGGAAAACGGAACCGTCCCGCCATGCCAATTATGATGCGCCCGCCACACTGGCGGGTGCATCATGCATTTTTAACATTGCGGTGGACGGTGCTGAAAGCACCGCCCCCCGCAATGTCAAAAATGCAGGCATGCATTTGGATACACAAAGCGGCAGGCACCGCGCGGTGCCTGCCGCTTTGTGTATGCAAATGCAGGGGGGTACCACAGGTACCCCCCATGTCCACCCCCCTCTCGCCTTCACCATGGGGGCCAGCAGGGGGCCCCCAAAGTAAAGACCGCATGCCTTTCCGTGGCGGGAAAGGCATCTGCATGAGGCCATCCTAATATGGCTGGCGATGTCTGGAAGACACCGCCAGCCATATGAACCCTTTTCCGCCCCGGCCGCAAGGCAACCAGGGTGGAAAAGTGGCGGACAGTGTTTCCGTCCGCCGCGGTCCACCCCGCCATTGTAATATGGCGGGGGGGAAATAGGTGGCAGATGGGCACGGATAGCGAACGGATCGCCACCGCCGTCCGCCATCCTAATCGGCCCCATATTTCGAATTAACTGAATCCTTGCATGGCTAAATCAAAAAAAATTCTTTGAGGGTGATAAAATTAGGACACTTGAGTATAGTTGAAAATTCTTTCATTACATACCGGGGATAATTTTGTATACATTGTGTACAGCTCAAAGGGCCAATATTAATATAATCCTAAGCAAAAATCATGCAGTGCTTAATTTGTGAAAACGATAAATGTCAGGGCACTCGTCAGGAGACTACTGCAGCTTGCATCACACATTACTCCTGCCAGTGCTGCCAGTGACAGCACCAACACAAGTACTAACCATCACACTCCTACAAGTGTGACAATTCAGACTATTCCAGGCTCCCAAGGCTACAAGAATGGCTTGGGTGGCAGGTACTAATCATTTTCTATCTATATTCAATTTATAAACAACTGTTTTTGTGCTCCTCTCTAAATTAGTCAGACAGCACCACCTTGTGGCAGGCTGTCAAATGTACTGGTGTGGACACGTGCCAGTGCCCAGCCCTGGAAACCACTGGCTCAAATTAAGCCCTGCCAACATGTGAGTACATGCAATATTTTAGCCGTAAACATATGTCTATGTGTGAAAAAATGGATGCATTTACGCCTGCAAGGCATTCATACAATGATTCCTAGCAGGTATAAATGTTTTTACTACTACTTGTATGCCATGTCTATCTATAACTATGCAGTAGCAACTGCCATGCCAAAGAGGTCACGTGACAGGTCAAGTAGTGGACTCATTTAAATTTAAGAACATTCTCAAACTCTTCAGCAACTCTCTCCCACCCTGGAAAGAGTCAGAAATGTGTTCCATTAATGGATTGGATTAAATCCTCTTCCAAGAGGAATGTAACACCCTCAAACCTGATGAGGGTGCAAGGGAGGGGGTTTCTGAACGGGGTAAACATTCTTAGTAGTAGTTCTGTTAGGCCAGATTTACTAATGTTTTATGGCCATATCACATCATTTTCTTTATCCAACAAGAAAGGGTTAGGAGGATTCAAGACAGTCAATGCATGCTCCTCCTTTTAACTACATCTGACTACAAAATAACTAACTGTCGCTGTGTAGGGAAAGGCACAAGAAGAAGAGGGTACCCAAATTGAGAGACCCTTCCCTGTTGAAGGATGAAAGCGCTCACCCACCCAGTGGGTGTTCTGCTTCATCATTGGGCCCCTCCTTGCACCTATACAATGGAGTAAGGTGCAAGCAACTACCCATGTACCAGGAAACTTTAGAGGGAATTAGTGAAAAATAGCAGTGGCGGTTGGTGACCCAAAAAAATGGGGAGTCGACATAAATATAATTCAAAAACATACAAAAATTAATTAAACATTTAAATATGGAAAAAACAAGTTTCTCTTACCTGAGTTTGCAGCACGTCCTCGGTGTTCTCCAGTCACCGGCGCTAGACTCCTCCTAGCACGAGGTCCCACAGCTCCCACAAATCCTTGTCCAATCCAGACACTGCTTTCATGCTGCATGATAGAAGTATCTGGATTGGCTGGAGTTGGCTGCCTCAGTGCTCCGAAGAGCACTGTAGTCTTGTGCCTGCTCTCCAACCCAGCCGTCTAAGACAGCTGGGTTGGAGAGCTTGAATTGCGCATGTCGGTTCAGCCGTACCAAGGTATCCGGCCAAACCGACATGCGCAATTCGCGCTGAAAGGGCCACTCGTCATTGCTGCCAATCAACAGCAAAGATGCACCAGCCCTGCCCTGCCTTCTCCATTCAGCAGAAAGCTGATAAATAAAATTATTTTATTACCATTTTATTTTTCCAGCTTTCTGTGCAGCAGTGAGGGCAGGCGACGCTCCTCTGCTACCATGGAGGGACCGCCGTTGATAGATAGTTTACTATGCCACTGGTCTGGCATGTCAAGGTCTGTGCAGAAGGGGGGTAAAAGTATACAGGTCAGAAACATGATGCATTACAGATGTTTGCTGACACAGCTGCCAGATTGATTTACTTGACATGCAGAAGTAGTGGTAAACTTTTACATTCTCTGTGGACTTCCAAGACAACTTGACCCTCCCCCAGGATGGCTCTGGCTGCAGAGTTGATGTTATAAAAATCTATGCCTAGTGGAGAAATGCTTTAAATTAATACATACTTTTCTGACTGGAAACGTACTTTGTTGTTAGTATTTACTGTGCCATTTGTATGTGTGGAGTTTGTTACCTATACCACCTCCTATAGTGAGCACTGACCACTCTTCTGTACAACCCCTGTACAGTGGCAGCTCCTCCGTTAGGGCGCAGGAGCATCTCCCCACTGCCCTCTGAGCAGTGCAAAAAGGAAAAATAAAATGACAATATCACAATGTTATTATCACTTTATTTTTCAGTGCTGAGCCAGAGCGGGGCGGGGCTGTGCTATCCTGATGGACAGCAGCAGCTAGCAGGGAGGAGGAGTGGTGGGCACCATAAGTGCGCATGATGGTTTGGCCAGCCAATCCCAGCGTTGCTCTCATTGCATTAAAGCAGCATCTGGATTGGTTGGGGACTCCGTCCCAGAGACTGTCGGGAGAAGCAAGCGAGAAGGAGCACCGAAACACGAGGCAGGCGCCGTATCAGGTAAGATTTTATTTTTTATTCAACCTTCCCTCCCCCCACTGCCGCTGCTCCCCTGCCCATCACCCCCAAACTTGGATATTGGCAGCAACCGCGACTGCTATGGAACCTTACCTCACGTTCTCACTCTCCCAAGCACAAAGATTTTGCTTTATTAGATTTTGTTTTGGCACTGCTCACTATTTGGTTTCCTACCCCAGTTCTGCTTACCAAGACTCCCTCCTAGAGCCCTAACCTTGTAACAAAAAAAGATTAAGTCCCTCCTACATTTCATCTTTTTTCAAAAGCTGTATATTAATCATGTTATTGAATAATCTGAATATTAAAAAATGTAGACCAACCTTATTTTACTTGCAGCTCCTCCAAACAGAACACATCTGCTTGATGGTTCATAAGTATATATCCACAGCTGTTGGACTCAGAAAATGAATGGGGAATTAAACCTCCCCCCGCTAACCTGTGGCACCAAGCAGGATTAATAGACGTGCAATTTTTCACATTTCCTCCTGTGTTTACAATGGTACAAAACAGTTTGGAGTCTATTACGATCTCGGTTGGTAAGCCACTGACCTGAGTTTGGAGGCTTTCCGACCTAGATGGTCGGTTTCAATTACGACCGCCTAATTACAATCTAAGCAGTCTGAAATGAAACCTGCCTCCCTGTTCATACCTGCACCGTGTGGCAGGCACCCTGAGGTGCGGGGATGAACACAACCTAAGGGATACTGTAGGTCTGTAATAGGCTCAATATTGTATGCCAATTCTAAAATAAAGCATGCATGAACAAGTGTCTGATCAGTGAAGAAGGAATAAAGTATGAGAACAAGACAAAAATACTCCCATCAGCCCACCGCTTGGCGGAAAATCGTCATCTGGGATTTTTTGTAAATAGACTGGTATCCGTTAGGTCTCTCACCTGATGATATTGTGAGATGACCTACAAACAGATCCTCCAGTGACAAAGAAAATGTATGGATAACATGGCTAGATGGGAGAGGTTGCACTGAAACAAACAGTGAAAGAGAGAGTGGGATAAAATTACCTAGTGTGATGCCAAGGCGAAGTACTTTATTAGAGGGATCATCACAGAGGTAATATTAAAAGCAACAGTATGTGGATAGTATTTAAACAAATATCACTATCAATCAGATGGAGCTGGTCGACATGTTTCAGCCTATAAAGGCTTTCTTCAGGACCTATGATATGGGATACTACTGCAACAAACACTATACAAGTTAATAATCACTTGATAGAAAAACCACAAATTTTGTGGATGCCTACCGTGTACCATCTAGTAGGTCAGTAGATTCTCACCTGTATTAAAATATAAGAAGAACAGACACAGGACATGCATGCAAAGGTTATAAAGAAACAGCATTGTATACATTGTACAACACATATATACTGTTGCTTTTAATATTACCTCCGATAAAGGCGGAGCAGTAGTCATTTTAGATACCTCTGTGTATCGTGCAGAATGCTTTAGACAGCTTGGCGATACCAACTCCTATAGACTGCTTACGACTGACCCTACCTCAAGACTTACAGTTGAGATAAAAAGTCTAGTGGAGGAGGCTACTGCAGAGGGCTGGATAACTGGACATGAGGCCCAGTATTTGGTTACCTCATGTCCTGTTACGCCGTACTTTTATATCTTGCCCAAGATCCACAAAGCCACTAGACCACCCCCAGGACGACCCATGATCTCCGGGATTGGGTCCCTGTTAGAACCTCTGTCATCATTTGTTGATGTCTTCCTAAGACCTTTGGTTCTAAAGATGTCAACGTATCTTCAAGATACAAAAGATGTACTCCGGTTACTCACAGATACAACCTTTGACACTGAGACTGACATATTAGTCAGCTTTGATGTAGAGTCTCTCTACACCTGTATCCCTCAGGAAGAAACATTAGAAACAGTGCGAAGTTTGTTGGAAGCTGAAAATCATGAGAGCATTACACCTATCAGCTTCATCATGGAGTTGGCGCGTGTGGCGATGACTGAAAACTTTTTTCAGTTTGAGGATTCGCTGTACCTCCAAATATCTGGTACGTCCATGGGCAGTATTTTTGCCCCGAGTTTAGCCAACCTCTATGTCTATTCTTTTGAAACACGTCATGTACTCGACCACAACAACCCCTTTCTTCACCAACTGTTGTTGTGGAAGAGATACATTGACGATGTTCTAGTAATGTGGAGGGGGGATCACATCTCTCTTTTAGCCTTTCAGACCTGGCTCAACACACAGAACCGTTTCCTCAGATTCACTGTGGAATCAAGCAAAGTGGAGCTCCCCTTCCTTGACTTACTCATCATTCCTCTTGACGGACATTTGGCTAGCAAATTATACCGCAAGCCTATGTCGAGGAATTCGCTACTCCGTTTTGACAGCCACTACCCTCGATCATTAAGAGAAAATTTGACCTTTGGACAATTTCTGAGGGTTCGGAGGAATTGCTCTGAGCGTGCAGATTTTGAGGCACAGTCACGAGAATTGGCGGATAAATTGAAGCAAAGACGATACCCATCTGCCCTCATCAAAAAAGCACGTAAGAGGGCGTCTAACAACCCTCGAGAGACTTTATTGGCTCCACCTTTTGAGAAACCACCCATGGAGAAACTGACTTTTGTGACCACCTTTAACACAGCCTCGACACAGGTGCAAAAAATAGTGCACAAGAAGTGGCGCATCTTGAACACCGCAGGCACCAGGATTCCACCTCCACTCTTCGCTTTTAAGCGGAGTCAAAACTTACGTGATGAACTAGTCCACACAAGACCCCGGGGCATGATCTCCAACCCTGTCACTACACTATGGAATCTTCCATCAGTGCAGGGGCACTATCCGTGTGGTACTTGTTCTGTGTGCCCACAGACTGAGAAAACCATGACAATTGACATATGCACCCAACGCCCTTGGGTACTCAAGCGTCACACAAATTGCAATAGCGAAAAATTTATATATTTGATCACCTGTCCCTGTTTCCTCCGCTATGTAGGGATGACATCCAGAAAAGTAAAACTCAGAATACAAGAACACATGAGGACCATTAGACGCAATAGACAAGCTACACGTCTCACTAATCATTTCCTCACAAAAAACACAGTGCTGAAGAAATGAAGTGGGTAGTTCTGGAACAGCCATTCATCCCCCAACATGTGAAAGACATCTCCCGATACCTCTTCATCAGGGAACAGAACTGGATTTTCAAGCTTCACTGTGACACCAACGGGCTAAACGATGAAATCCCATGGATACAGATTTAGACCCTTACATTATCAGTAAGATCACTGTCTAACTACATTGAGTTAGGGCTATGACCCTCTACACCCACACCCTTTGAATTATTGACATTCGGGAGCGCCTTGCCATCTATATGGTGCTGCGATTGTATTGAACATTCTTTCCAGTCTGCCACCTTTCGTCACTTTTGTGTATTCCATCAAATCTTTGTTATATAGCTATCATGGGGTCGGTATCCAGTGGATAACGTCTGTGGTTTTTCACAGATAGTAATCCCCAAGTAGGGGCGACAGGTAGACCCCTCTTTTCCAACAGATGCTTTGAAGTGTGTGAAGATGCCATTTTCTTTTCAGAGCACTGTGTTATATTATACAGTATACCCTTGGGTTAATATACCTCAAGGGCGTTTCAACACTTCTTAAAATAGGATTTGTGAAAACTATCGCTGTGTGTCCTTGCCTATAGGGACTGTTCCTCATCTTTCTTTGGGATACATATATGTGTTTTAGAGATATATATTTGTATGCTTGGGTATACATAGCCTTATAAGCAGGTCTTTCTGGTTTTCCTGGGACCCCAAGTGGAGCTGGCCACGGACATCAACAGGCCGTATTTCAAGCACTGTGATTGGTCTTTCACGGACCTATTGTAATTGCTGAAATGACCCGTTTTCCAATGGGCTTTCTTCATTGTTGTTGTTATGCGACTATGCCGGTGTGTATGCTGAGAACAGCGCACTGTAGGTTGAGCCGCTTTACGGTCCTCTAGCGCTTCTCTTCCCCTTTCTGGTTTTTCGAATATCAATCTGGTTCAGCAATGTAGGTTGGGGATCGATATGATCATGAATGTGCCCTTTCTACCATTCCATTGAGTGAGGTCTGGGTAGTGGCTGCTAAAGAATACTGGGACCAATCAGCTACTCGTTTATAGCCGCTCAACCAATCGGTGGCTTCTTTTCACAGTCAGTTTTAGTTCCTGCTTGTGACAGTACCAGTCTTTCTGCTTTTTTCGAATTAATGGTCTACCAATCTCAGGCGGTGAGTCTGGTTGTTTTAATTTTTTATTTTGGACGAGACACGGAAGGGACGCCAATAATGACGGCGTTTCCCTGCCGGTATAGGCAGTACAGGACTGGTCCTAGCGTGGGCCAATCACATCGCTTGCACAGCCATATGAACCAATAGGCCCTATGGACATGACACGCGAACATGATGATTTAATCCGGCTATTGTTTGCACATTTGAGCCGTGAATTTCAATAATTTCCAGCGTGTCTCTATACTGTGCAGATCGAACCAATTATAAACAACATAGAATAAACAATGGCCACTGTTTGACGCAGACCATACTATTAAAACAAACTTGGTTGGATTATCACTTTCTGACCAATCACAAGCCGTGACCAGCGGTTTCCACTGTGGTCAGCCGATGGGCTTTATAAACACAGTCTCCCCTGACCTCGGTACCTCCCCTCGGCTCAGTTAAAGCCCGAGGTACCGACGGACAGGTAGGTTTGGACATTTTCTGTCTCTAGAAAGCCTTTGACCCCGCTGCAGTGATTCCATTTTGAATGCTGGCGTTGTTTTCTGTGGAGCACCTTGCGAACCTATTTTCCTGGGCTGTTTTTTTTGTCTCAGGTAGATAGCGGTCCATTATCTTGCTCCACTAACATACATTTTAGTGCTCCTACTCTAGTCAAGTGTCATCGGTCAGTCTGACTGACCTGTGGACCACATCCTTTGTCCACTGCTTTTTGTTTATAAATAGGTAGTTTGAGGAAGTCTCATAACAAACTTGGATTAATTAATCATTGATTTGTTATTTTCAAAAGAATCATTTGAAAAATGGGTATGTTGTTACCTTTTTCTATTTCCTCAGAGCGGGGCCTCTTTTAGACCTGAGCGAGTGCCAGGCGAGGTGAGGCCTTTCCCCAAAAATTTTTGGGGTGAGTTCCTTTTTACTATATTTGTTCTACACAAGATTTAAGGCCAATATATGTGTTGTACAATGTATACAATGCTGTTTCTTTATAACCTTTGCATGCATGTCCTGTGTCTGTTCTTCTTATATTTTAATACAGGTGAGAATCTACTGACCTACTAGATGGTACACGGTAGGCATCCACAAAATTTGTGGTTTTTCTATCAAGTGATTATTAACTTGTATAGTGTTTGTTGCAGTAGTATCCCATATCATAGGTCCTGAAGAAAGCCTTTATAGGCTGAAACATGTCGACCAGCTCCATCTGATTGATAGTGATATTTGTTTAAATACTATCCACATACTGTTGCTTTTAATATTACCTCTGTGATGATCCCTCTAATAAAGTACTTCGCCTTGGCATCACACTAGGTAATTTTATCCCACTCTCTCTTTCACTGTTTGTTTCAGTGCAACCTCTCCCATCTAGCCATGTTATCCATACATTTTCTTTGTCACTGGAGGATCTGTTTGTAGGTCATCTCACAATATCATCAGGTGAGAGACCTAACGGATACCAGTCTATTTACAAAAAATCCCAGATGACGATTTTCCGCCAAGCGGTGGGCTGATGGGAGTATTTTTGTCTTGTTCTCATACTTTATTCCTTCTTCACTGATCAGACACTTGTTCATGCATGCTTTATTTTAGAATTGGCATACAATATTGAGCCTATTACAGACCCACAGTATCCCTTGTGTTTTTGTTACAGTTGGATTGGGGGATAGGATACTTAGCAGGTCTTTAAATTTGTTTCCCCTATAGACCCTCCTACACAGTTGTTTTTTGTTTGATGAACACAATCTCCCATTTTCTTATTGGAGCTTGTGCTACTGCCAGTTTACAAATGTAGCACAAGCTTCCATAGGAAAAAGTGAGTGTGCGACCGCACCATGTGCGGTCGGTCACATCGTAATTAGGCGATCGGGACTGCTGACTGGAGTTCAGTCGGTCCAGATTCCACAATGTTTTTGGTCGGAGGCAAGTCTGACCGACATCCTATTCGGCCCCTTTATTGAGAGAGGTAGACTCTTGTATATTATTCTAACCAAGCTCTATAATTATACAATATACAGACCCTATCACACCCTGAAACCAAGTTAAGCTATCCTTGAATGAAGCCTTTTAGTTTCAGGTGCTTTTTTTTTAACTTATTGGTGTAATGTATTTATCTATTATTTTAAATAGCATTTATATGTCTGGTGGATTTTTTACACTAGGGCTTTGTGGGTATTTGCCAACAGTAAAATCCCTGAATTGTGATGTGTTTGTTTAGATCACATGATTATACTTAATAGAACTGCTTGATTTTATATGAATTTTTATTTGATGTTATTTTTATTGATATTGTTTTTTTATCTGATGTTATATTTGCTGTATCTTTCACGGTTATACTTCTTGTAAACCAAACACAGATTTTTCAAAATCAAAGTCAAAGTATTTATTTTAAATGGTAATTTATAAACATTATGCTTATTTTAACCAAAAAAAAAGAATATGTATTTTTTTGTGATTGCCAGTCATACGTTATTTTTCAAGATCCTTAAGACCAGAGAGGTTGGCCGCAGTGTAGTTTACACATCAGCCTTTTCTCAAACACCGTTTGTTTACTCATGGCATTCAGGTTTGATCATTATATTTTACCATGTTATCTACTTCAATCCCTTTTCTATGTTGGTAAATTAATCAGAAATCCTGTTTGTTCTCCTGTATTGGTGTGTGTGCACAAGATAGTGATTGCACAAGCTCTGAGTTTCCAATTGAGGGCATTTGTAAAAAAAAATAAGTGCCAGGGATCTCGTCAGGAGGCAGCTTACACAAGTCCATTTCTCCTGTTAGCGCCGCCTAAAACGGAACCAACTACTAACCATGGAAGTGGGGAGAGGATATGGTGTAATGTATGTCAAGAGTTGTCAGACATACACAATGTTTGTTAAAATACCCCTCACACACCAAAAGGTCCCTTGGAGTCATGCTTCATCATCGGGGTCTTCCCGCCCCGGCAACTGGCGACTACGCTGGAGCACTGGTTAATTGAAAGGGCCCTTTTGGTGTGTGTGAGGGGTATTTTAACAAACATTGTGTATGTCTGACAACTCTTGACATACAATAAATCCTCTCCAAGGTGGTTCCTTTTGTTTCACTAAACTTTATTTGGAGGATGTATCCACCATAGTTCTCTCAGGAGCACTACCTCTTCACTCCCTTACTCTGATTTTTGATGTGGTGTAATGGCCAGTGCTGCTGACTACGGATCTAGGGAATCAGGTTTGCATCTTGGCGTCGGTTCATCATCCTGTGATTCTGGGCAAATCCCATAATTCCCTGTAAAATAATGTATCCTTAACTTGTGCTCATGAAAAGTGACAGCGTTGGTGATTAAAGTGCTGGTGTTGAGTACCGGAAACCACTGGCTCAAATTAAGCACTGCATGGAAGGGGTGTGTGGAATTGTTTCCTCAGACGAGTCATCCGTTGCCAAGATAGGTGTTCTTGAAATAATGAGAAGGTGGCCAGTGTACAGGGCCGGTGGGAAGGTGTATAGGGCTGGGCGGCGCTCTGTATTTTGAAACTACCTTTTCAGTGTGCTGAGCACACAGATGCACTACAGGCATGCCCGCTACCATTCTTGCGTTTTAACTCTTTTTCTCCCACAACAACCCCCTTCCCGTCGCGGCATATTGAGACCACGGCTATGACATTTGAAAGTATATTTTCCTTAAATATTCAAATATTGGATTTAGAATAGTGAATACCACACCCTTGAATGTGCAGGTGGTTTTCTGAGCCCCCTCTCCTTTTTTGATGGGCAGGGTAGACATATGGTACTTCCGGGAGGATTGGAAAATGTTGTTACATCATTGGTTAGAACATCAGCTCAAGTGGGTTTGTAAACCAGTGACCTCTGTATCCTATAAAATAGGGGGCCAGGTGGCCAATGGTTACTGCCAACAGATGGACAAAACCAAGAGTTGGCAGCTAGCCGTAAAGGCCGCCACCGATCCCATGATCCAAGCACAGTCGATGCCAGAGGCACGCGGCGTGCAGGCCGAGCCTGGCCTGTGGATGTGTAGGGCAGGTCCTTAGAGAAGACTGCACAGGACCTTAAACCAGAGTCAGACCTCACAGATTTTTTTTTTTTTACAGAGTTTTATATAGCGCAAACTTGACCCAAATCAGGTATCAGAGCGCTTTACATAGCACCAGTTGCATTACATGAGGACACATTCCATTTTTTTTGGTAGGCACGGGGAGATTAAGTGATTTGCCCAGAATCACAGGATGTTCAGCGTCATTGCCAAGACTCGAACCCAGTTCCCCAGATTCGAGGTCAACAGCCCTAGCCGTTAGGCCAACTCCTCTCCCCACTGGGGTCACCATGTAACTCCACCTTTCCACCAGACAAGTGTAAAAGGATACTTTTTATTGGAAAGGGTGGGTGTGGTGCACATCCTGAACAATTTGGGGCTGTCCCATTATTCCTTTGCACTGTTATGTGTGGGGGTTGAAGTCTAATAAATGGCTGTGGATACCCTTGGTACGCTGCATTCATAGTTACTACCCAACACTTGGCTACACATAGCCGAGGGGCTCTATGTCATGGCTGGCACTTCAAACTGTTTTGGGCTTTTAGCCAACAGCACCTTGCATGTTATTCTTAGAGCGGGGGTACGGCCCGGGGGCCGCATGCGTCCCTCCCGACCTTTAATTGCGGCCCCTGGTCAACAGCAGGGCTGCTGTTAACTTGACACAGCAGAAACATTCAGAAAGCTGTGAAACAAACACACATTACCTGAAGCAACAGTAAAGAAGAAAAGATGGTGTCCTAGACATACTTATCTTTAGGAACACTTTTATTTTTAAAGATATCTTGCACTAAACATATAAAAACTTCATAAACTCTCTGCAAACTTCAAAAAAGTATATTTTATTAACATGCATGAGCGTTTTACCTTAGTAGATCAGATTATATCACTGCATTGCAAGGCTTTTATTACCAGTGATAGTTTTCAAACATGATCTTGGAAACAGCCATGCCGCCCCCAATCTGAAAACAATATCATTGGTGAACCAAGAGGCAAGTCATTTGTCAGGTGCACCTTGTGTGTAGTCTTGGTTGTGTTATAATTGGAACATTATAGTTTATTAAGACAAGGTTTTCTACAGCATACATCGTGAACTCCTATATTTTAAGTGGCTCTCATATGTCGTAATGAAGAAATAGGAGGTAAAGTGAAATTAGCCAACTGCCTAGGATCACACAGTTTCATCAAGTGGGTAAGCCAGGACTGATACCAGGTTTTCTGGTTTCACACTTTGCAATTCAGCCACCAGATGAGTGTCTCTTTCCCTCTATTCCTATTAGAAGTTAATGCATTGACTTTAATTCTTGGTGCATGAGAATACAGCGTTGGAGGCAGACAGAAGTCATGTGAAGGCTCGGTTTCTTGTCCACTCCGTGCATCTGTTTCACATCGCCCTATGCCCACCATTCATTCCACCGACTTTCCCATTGCTGGCATCGGTGCGACCCTCAGGCATGTAACAGACAGTTCTTTGCGGCACTCGGGCAAATTCTGGCGAATACCCATGACTTAGAGCATACATATTGACCTTGCCTGGTAGGTCGCTCCCCCCCCACTGCAGCTCCGCCTGTACCCCCGCTGACGACTACTGCCGCTGCCGAAGTCGAGGCCTTCCTTAACCCGCAGGCTTCCACCTGCGCCTCATCCCTGGTGGCCAGTGGTGGCCTTAGGTTCGCATCCGCTCTGTTGTGCCATAACTCTGTCTGACCGCTCCTCTTCTGTGCCCCCCTGGCCCCCACTCGCCATTTTGCTTCTGTGCCCCCTCTCGATTCTGTGCCCCATTTGCTGACTACAATGCCCCCTCTTGATTCTTTGCCCCGTTTTCTGACTGCTGTGCCCCCTCTTGATTCTGTGCCCCTAAAGCTGACTTCTGTGCCCTCTTGATCCTTGCCCCTTGCTTGTCTCCTTCCCGCAGATGCTCCGCTCCGCTTCCCAGCCCCCGGCCCCACCGCTGCTTTCCATGTGGCCCCGCCCCCTCCGCGCCCATTCGCTGCCCCTGACACACACCTCCCGCCTCCCAGCTGCTCCTCCCTCCCCACCTCCCCATATATGGAAGGCTCGCCTAAGGCAAGCCCGTCTGCGCCCGTCCTCGCCTGGATCGCGCCCAGCACCAGAACCCCTGCCTCACCGCACCAGCCATGAAGACCGCCTCCGCTACGACGCCAACACCCTCGTCTCTCTCTAGAAGGACCCACACCTGCTGTAAGGCCGCCGGAAGCGCACCCATGGTCCCTTCACCTGCCGGAACTGCAAATTCTCCTGCCTTGAAGGCGCTGAGACACCCGCCATGATGGAACCCAAGCAGCTCAGATGCATCCTGATCAACACCCGCTCCACACGAAAACACGCCGTCGAGCTCTGGGACCTACTCGACACCGCATCTCCGGACGGCGCCTTCCTGACCGAGACCTGGATGAACGAAGCCTCCTCGCCAGACCTTGCCATAGCCATCCCCGACGGGTACAAGATCACCTGCAGAGACCGCACTAACGGAGGAGAAATCGCCATAGTCCACAAAAACACCATCAGCGTCTCAACAAACACCAACGACACCCTCAGCACCGCCAAACACATGCACTTCCAGATCCACATGGACCCCAAGACCACCCTAAGAGGCACCCTCGTCTACAGACCGCCAGGACCCTGGCCTCAATTCTGCGACTCGATCTCCGACCTCATCAGCGCTGACCTCCACTGACTACATCCTGACTACATCCTCCTCGGAGACCTGAACTATCTGGAGAACAACAACGACAACAACTCCTCCAACCTGATCGCCAACTCGCCAACTTCGGACTAAAACAGATCGTCAAGACGCCGACCCACATCGCCTGTCACACACTTGATGCCATCTTCTCCTCAAGCCCCCACGTCACCTTCAGCCACACCTCCGAACTCACCTGGACAGACCACCACTGCATCCACTTCTCCTTCCGAAAACACCTCACACACCACTGCACTCTACAGATCCCCCACCGCTGCTGGGGCAAAGTCACTGAAGAACAACTACAGACAAGCCTTGCACTGAACCCTCCGACCAACCCCACTAACCCTGACGATGGTGCACTCACCCTTGGACGCTGGATGATGACTGCGCCAATACCGTAGACCTGCTGAAAAAGCCCACCAACAGAGACACCAGCAAAAGAGCCAGCTGGTTCACCCAGGAACTCCTCACTTCAAAGCGCACCTGCCGGAAATTGGAGAACATATGGCACAGAGACAAGACGCCGGACAGCCGCGCTGCCCACAAAGACGCCATCCGCAACCACCACCACCTCATCAGGACTGCCAAAAGGACCTCCTTCACAGACCGCCTTGACAACAACACACACAACAGCAAGGAGCTCTTCAACATCGTGAAGGAACTCTCCAACCCCAGATCCAGCATCATCGACATCCAGCCATCGAAAGCCCTGTGCGACTCCCTCTCTACCTTCTTTCACCGAAAAATCACCGACATCCATGACAGTTTCAAACCCCGGACAACCCCTGTGGGCCTCGACGCGCCGGACCCACCGCACCCCACCGACCACGACTCAATAACAACCTGGGACAACGTGAGCACGAGGACACAATCAAGACCATGGGGACAAACCACTCCGGTTCCCGGTCCGACCCTCTTCCACACCACATCTTCAACAAAGTCGGCAACTCCATTGCACCCCCCTGCGCAACATCATCAACCTCTCCTTCGAGACCGCTACCTTCCCTGAGAACTGGAAACACACAGAGATCAATGCCCTACTGACGAAACCCAAGGCGGAGCCAAGCGACCTCAAGAACTTCCGGCCCATCTCTCTGCTCCCATTCCCGGCAAAGGTCATCGAGAAGATAGTTAACATCCAGCTCACCCATCACCTCGAAGACAACAACATCCTGGACCCCTCCCAATTAGGATTCTGCAGCAACCACAGCACCGAGACCGCCCTCATCGCCGCCACTGACGACATCAGGATCCTTCTAGACAGCGGCGAGACGGCAGCCCTCATCCTCCTGGATCTCTCTGCCACCTTGGACCCTGTCTGCCACCGCACACTGCGCACGCGCCTCACGAAGCAGGGATCCGAGAGAAGGCCTTGGACTGGACCACCTCCTTCCTCACCAGCAGAACTCAGAGAGTCCGCCTCCCCCCGTTCCGTTCCGAAGCCTCCAAATCATCTGCGACGTCCCACAGGGATCCGCCCGACGCTGTTTAACGTCTACATGACACCACTAGCACGAATTGCCCGACAGCACGATATCAACATAATCTCCTACGCCGACGACACACAGCTGATCCTCTCCCTCACAAAGGACCCTCTCACCGCCAAATCCAACCTCCACCAGGGAATGAAGGCCGTTGCCGACTGGATGAAGGAAAGCCGACTTAAGCTGAACTCAGACAAGACGGAGATCCTCATCCTCGGGCCCAACCCCTCAGCATGGGACGACTCCTGGTGGCCAGCATCACTGGGGACCCCCCCGGCCCCTACCGACCACGCACACAACCTGGGAGTCATCCTCGACTCAAAACTCACCATGACCAAACAAGTCAACGCAGTCTCCTCCACCTTCTTCAACACCCTCCGCATGCTCCGCAAGATCTAGAGATGGATCACGACAAACACGAGGAAAACAGGATGATGAATCCCAAATGCAAAAATTGCGCTCGCAAAGGGCCAGATTCTAAGAATCTGGCCCTTTGCGAGCCGATTTCACTCTGATGAATCTAGCTGTATGTTTCTAAATTAACGTCTTACACTGAAAAGCTGCTTTACATTTCTTTCGCTGGATCAACCTTTGTTTAGAACACCACCAGAGAAGGGTGGTAAACTATGGTCCACAAAGAGCAACTCAAAGTTTTCTTGTTCTTTATCAGAAACATCTGCCTGTCAATGCTTATCGATACAGAAAAGGGGGTGGTGATGAACAGAGTGTCTGAATTAAGCAGACCACTCTTACCCAGTCCAAAGATCAGGGCTTGATCCATCACCGTTATTTATCTCACTGCCCCATCCCAGCTCAGAACCTGGCTATATGCAAATTAGTCTGTCCCTGGCCCAGTGCATCATGGGAACAGGGCAGACCAAACTACCAAGCCAATTCTTCACCAGAAAGGAGACAAGCTACCGGGGACCGGTTTCTGGCATTTCAGCCTCTTCGGCCCGGCTTGCTTGAATCCTGATGGAGCAGTGAGAAAGGGACTCATGTCTGAGTATAACCTGCCACACCTATAGTGGCCAAAAACGATACAGAAAAGGGGGTGGTGATGAACAGAGTGTCTGAATTAAGCAGACCACTCTTACCCAGTCCAAAGATCAGGGCTTGATCCATCACCGTTATTTATCTCACTGCCCCATCCCAGCTCAGAACCTGGCTATATGCAAATTAGTCTGTCCCTGGCCCAGTGCATCATGGGAACAGGGCAGACCAAACTACCAAGCCAATTCTTCACCAGAAAGGAGACAAGCTACCGGGGACCGGTTTCTGGCATTTCAGCCTCTTCGGCCCGGCTTGCTTGAATCCTGATGGAGCAGTGAGAAAGGGACTCATGTCTGAGTATACCCTGCCACACCTATAGTGGCCAAAAACGATACAGAAAAGGGGGTGGTGATGAACAGAGTGTCTGAATTAAGCAGACCACTCTTACCCAGTCCAAAGATCAGGGCTTGATCCATCACCGTTATTTATCTCACTGCCCCATCCCAGCTCAGAACCTGGCTATATGCAAATTAGTCTGTCCCTGGCCCAGTGCATCATGGGAACAGGGCAGACCAAACTACCAAGCCAATTCTTCACCAGAAAGGAGACAAGCTACCGGGGACTGGTTTCTGGCATTTCAGCCTCTTCGGCCCGGCTTGCTTGAATCCTGATGGAGCAGTGAGAAAGGGACTCATGTCTGAGTATACCCTGCCACACCTATAGTGGCCAAAAACGATACAGAAAAGGGGGTGGTGATGAACAGAGTGTCTGAATTAAGCAGACCACTCTTACCCAGTCCAAAGATCAGGGCTTGATCCATCACGTTATTTATCTCACTGCCCCATCCCAGCTCAGAACCTGGCTATATGCAAATTAGTCTGTCCCTGGCCCAGTGCATCATGGGAACAGGGCAGACCAAACTACCAAGCCAATTCTTCACCAGAAAGGAGACAAGCTACCGGGGACCGGTTTCTGGCATTTCAGCCTCTTCGGCCCGGCTTGCTTGAATCCTGATGGAGCAGTGAGAAAGGGACTCATGTCTGAGTATACCCTGCCACACCTATAGTGGCCAAAAACGATACAGAAAAGGGGGTGGTGATGAACAGAGTGTCTGAATTAAGCAGACCACTCTTACCCAGTCCAAAGATCAGGGCTTGATCCATCACCGTTATTTATCTCACTGCCCCATCCCAGCTCAGAACCTGGCTGGCCCTGTTCCCATGATGCACTGGGCCAGGGACAGACTAATTTGCATACAGCCAGGTTCTGAAACTGGGATGGTGCAATGAGCTAAAAAACGGTGTTGGATCTAGCCCTGATCTCTTGACTGGGTGAGAGTACTCTGCTTAATTCAGAGACTCTGTCCATCACCACCCCTTCTTGTAAATAATTTTGTCCACCCTAAGCGTGGAAGGGTATACTCAGATGTGAGTCCCTTGCTCATTGCACCATCAGGATTCAAGCAAGCCGGGCCGAAGACGGCTGAAATGCCAGAAACCAGTCCCCGGAAGCTTGTTTCCTTCCCAGTGTAAGAATTGGCTTTTGTAGTCTGGTCTGCCCTGTTCCCATGATGCACTGGGCCAGGGACAGACTAATTTGCATACAGCCAGGTTCTGAAACTGGGATGGTGCAATGAGCTAAAAAACGGTGTTGGATCTAGCCCTGATCTCTTGACTGGGTGAGAGTACTCTGCTTAATTCAGAGACTCTGTCCATCACCACCCCTTGTTGTAAATAATTTTGTCCACCCTAAGCGTGGAAGGGTATACTCAGATGTGAGTCCCTTGCTCATTGCACCATCAGGATTCAAGCAAGCCGGGCCGAAGACGGCTGAAATGCCAGAAACCGGTCCCCGGAAGCTTGTTTCCTTCCCAGTGTAAGAATTGGCTTTTGTAGTCTGGTCTGCCCTGTTCCCATGATGCACTGGGCCAGGGACAGACTAATTTGCATACAGCCAGGTTCTGAAACTGGGATGGTGCAATGAGCTAAAAAACGGTGTTGGATCTAGCCCTGATCTCTTGACTGGGTGACGTGAGAGTACTCTGCTTAATTCAGAGACTCTGTCCATCACCACCCCTTGTTGTCAATGCTTATCGCCAGCCTTTTCGGCCCCTTAAGAGGCTGGGTGGATGAGTATAATACGCAGTATTTAGGATCGGAGCGGAGGGTGCACGGAAATACGGACGGATAGTTGAATAAAGGGCGAGTGGATGGATGGCCAGATGGATGAATGGATAGCTAGCTGGATGGATGGATGGATGGATGGAAGGATGAATGGATGCATGGACCAGTACTCCGGATAGACGGGTGGGCTGATAGTTGCTTAGGATTGGTTCTGGGACAGATGTATGTATGGATTTATAGCTGGATGGATGTCACAGTGCTTACCATAGGCGAGTGGGCTGATAGATGCTTAGTTTAAGTGCAGGGACAGATGTATGTAGGTAGGAACGTATGGATGAATTGAAAGATGGTTGGATGGCGCAGTGCTTAGGATGGATGGATGCAGGGCTTTAAGTGGCCGGGTCTGAGCACCGGCAGTTATTTTCAGGGGGCCTCGAAATGGGTCTCTATCGGGCTCTATTTTCGGCCTTCACAAAGGTAGTCAGTTTTCTTTTTTTTTTTATTGGGCTGCAGTGAGAGAATGCACATTTTGCTCACTACTGAGAAGTGGAGACATCATGCTAGGTGAGCCACATTGTAGGAGGAAGGGAAATCCTTTAAAGAGAGTGTTTTCCAGAGGTAGGATAATTGGAGGGGATTTTCTTAAGCACACAATGCTAGTTATCTTGATTTAGACCACGCCCCTACTTGGATAGCACACACTCCTTTAAGAGGTATGCCCCGCCCCTTTTAGAGCACCCCCAGTTTTTTTCCCACTTAAAGCCCTGGGACCAGCTATAAGTCTGACAGCAATGCAGGGTAAAGCGGAGCCGCACAAATGGTTAGTTTCTGTTTGACTCTGGCGGACTACTTTCAAACAGCTCTGTTTATTCATAAGAGGTATTATCAGGCGCTTTAAAGCCTCGGCGCAGCGACTTTGAAATGTAAATAGCACCACAGTTTCCCCTCGCTCCCTCTACACACAGTGTTTTTTCACACAAAACAACAGCAAGATGATTTGTTGACAATCTTTTCTCTACGCACCGCAGCATCCCAGCCCATTTCTGGGCCCAGGCACTAGGAGCCCCGGGGCTACCTGCGACAGAACAAAGACACTTCCGGTCTCGGCTGTCACGTGAGACCTGACAGGACAAAATGATCAAGGCCGGCACGTGGCGTGTGATCTCTGGTGTCAGGATGTGAGGCAGGGCCTCGTGCGGGGAGAGTGGGACTGCGACAGAAAAATAGTGCTGAGTATACATAAGACCATGAAAGTAAAACAGTGCTTAATTTGTAAAAGAAAATAAGTCCCAGGGCTCTCGGCAGAAGGCCACTGCAGCTTGTGCAACTCATTGACCCTGCCAGTGCAGCCAATGATAGTAACAACACAACTACTAAGCATCACAGTTACAAGTGTGACATTTTAGACAATTCCAGGCCTCCAAAGCTATAATAATGGCTTGGGTGGGAGATATTAGTATTTTTTAAAGTATATTGAATTAATAAACAACTGTTGTTGGGCAGATCTCTAAATTAGACAAAAGATGCCACCATGTGGCAGACTGTCATAAGTGCTGGTACTGACAATTAAGTGCCTGTGCTGAGCACCTGAAACCACCGGCTCAAATTAAGCACTGAGGTGAAGTGATGGGGGCAGGGTCCAAGAGCAGGGAGAGCAGAGAGAAATCCTTCCTGTTTACAGGTCCTTGAATTAATTACTTTGAGGGGGAAGTGTTGGCAGGCGAAGCCCCCACCCGCCTTCCCCAAACACCCTGGAATACATTTTTGAGATGGATCGGGCCAGGACAGGGCATGGGTCAGGAAGGGGCTGAAGGTAGGGAAAGTACATAAGGGTCAGGAAGGGCAAAGAACAGTGGCGGCTGGTTACATTTGAAAGTGGTGTTCCTGGTGGCGTGCAAGCTCAGCCATCATAAGGGAGGTTCGGAAAGATATCTGGCCTTTCATTGAGCCTATGACTTAAGAGGCCTTTTTTTTTGCCTCATAGGCACGGGTTAGACGGGACATCGTGGCAACTTGTCACCGGCGGGCTCCCAGCGTTGTGACCTCATCTATCCTGCCCATAAGGCAGTATTAAAGTCTTCTCAAGTCATAGCTCAATGAAAGCCCAGATATCTTTCCGATAGCGTGTATTGGTATAAAGACACATGAGTAATAGACTTATGAGTCTACAGAAAACTAAGAGTAAGGGACCCATGGAATTTAGAAATAAGTCCTGATGAAAGCCCAGACCCTGACGGTCATTAAAGGCTGAAACATGTTGACCGCTCACTTGTGAGGTTTAAGACAATTTACACTTTTTAATCTTACCGCTGTATACTTCATCCCTATTAAAGTAATTGTTTTGAAATAGAGGAGGTAACTTTATACATCACTAGACAGATCTCATCAGTACTTTCCCTTGGAAGGAGGTGGTACTCATCTAGTGAAGCGAGTAGCTAGGTGCGAAGCCCAATAATGACGCCGCCCAACCATAATAGTGTGACCTTACGCCACCACTAGTTAAGATTGGTTGAGGGTTTCGGGTCACCAATGGAGAAATCCAGACCCCGCAATCTCACAGGTCTCACTCTCCTTTGATTATGAATAAGATGAATGAGTAACAATATATTTTTTGTAAATAATACTGAAAATGTGTTTCAATTCTGAAATTGTGAGACTGTGAATGAAACATTACTGAGGCCTGTGGAAGGGGTAGTGGTCTTCAAAGTGTCTCAATCACTCCTGTGATACTCATCCCACGTTTGACACGTGCACCCTTTTCTCTCCATATCTCGTCCATATGTATATCTTATCTTCAGCAGCCTCTTTTCACTGACGCCCGAATGCACTTCCTCACTAATTCAGTTCGATGAAGTGTGCGAGCCAAAATATGTGGGAGTGGAAAGAACTGCGCCTGAGTGATTAGTGGGTGAGGGCCCAATTCACAGAACTTGCTTAAGACAAATTCCTAAACTTACTACCATTTACTCATTTTGGTATTCACAGAAGGCACTTACTCATCAATGAGTAAGTGCCTTCTGTGAATACCAAAATGAGAAGACTAAAAACTGATAGTCTTCGTAAAGCTCATTTTCAATTTGTAATGATCATCCTCGTAGCGCACTGAAGCCGTTCACTTCTAAATCATTTGAAGGACCACCCTCGCCTTTCACTTTCTACCAGTCTCCTTCCCATAAACCTTCCTCGGAGGGGTCTGAAAACAGATGGAGCGTTAACCGTGCAATAGCAGGGAAAGCTCAACCGCTCTCTACGGAGCCGTTGAAAGAGCACTCCTGCGCGTACTGGGTTTGTTTCAGCTCGAGCCAGTGGCGTAGCAAGGTCAGGTGGTAC
Organism: Lissotriton helveticus; assembly: GCF_964261635.1. Taxonomy (NCBI): domain Eukaryota; kingdom Metazoa; phylum Chordata; class Amphibia; order Caudata; family Salamandridae; genus Lissotriton; species Lissotriton helveticus. The sequence continues at coordinate 48,683,007 of NC_136072.1, read as the reverse complement.
CCGGTGCGGAAACTTTCTTGTCACCCACGGCTTGACAAAATGGCAAGCACCCACCTTGTAACGGGACCTTCTCTCCACTCTGCGTTTGTTTCTCTTGGACCGCTAATATCGCATTCGAGCTGACGACTGACTTGGGATGCGTTGATTAATATAAACTACACTGCCTAGATGTCGAAAAAGAAGCCTTTCTTGTTGTCTGCTTGTTCTCGAGAAGAATGCATGGTGATGGTGGTTTCCTCAAGATGGCGTACGGTGGCGCGTTCTCCTAAAAAAATGTTTGTTTTTTTTTATCCTCATTTGCCTTACCCTCCATTCAGAATCGCCGACCACCTTGCGTGTCCCATGCCAGAAGACTTCAGATTTTTGCCTTCCCCTGTATCAAGACACGATTATTGTTACTGGCGGAAGGAGAGTTCAGAAAGAAATGAGGGGAGGAGGATAGAGTGCAAGCACACCATAACTCCATCTCCATCTCAGTGTTTTACGACCTGCCGGACCGACGGTGTTTCGCCCTTGTACTTGGTCCATGGAGTATTCTAGGCATAATCATTGGACCGGGGAAAAAAAAAAAAAACACTGAACCAAAAAGTCCCAAAAGGTCCGATTTCTTTTGTTACCAGATCTAGCAAGATCCACTTTAGATGTTTCGTATAACGATGTTAGCCAACCCGAGTGTGACGGGGCTGTATTCTCCACCCAAACTTTGCAGATTTGCCTCCTAGCCAGGAGAATCGCATAAAATAAGAAGGACCTTGCCTGGCCAGTTATGCCTGCCTCGAGTCCAAAAATGATTAATGATAGAGTAAGTGACAGCGAGGTGTTTAGGATAGAGTCTAAGGACCTTTTTACTTCCTCCCAAAAGCTGGCAATGTGGGGACAGTCCCTGAACATATGCACGTCAGATGCTTCACTGTAGTTACATTTATTACATTTCTTTCCTGGGAGGAATTTAGACAGTCTCAGGGGCGTGAGGTAAGCCCGATGTACCGTGAACAGATGATTACGCCTGAGCCAGGCTGGTTTCACAATTTTATATAAGAGGGTAAAAGATTTTATCCATGTCGCCTCACCTGGGAACCCTAACTCTTCCCCCCACAATTCATCTGGGAGAACCAGGTCCCCATCCACCTCCTCCAACAGGCTCCAATACCATAGGGCTACCTCCTTGCCTCCCCCTGGGCGCTCTACCAGCTGCTGTTCCAAGCTACAGTTCTTTCCCAATGGGGCCCCATTCCTAATCAAAACCTTGGCCCAGCTTTCTAGCTGTAGATATTTAAATCTGGAGAAGCCCGTGCCCACCAACTCCCGTGATTCCTCCCAGGCCCTCAACCTCCCTTCAGCCACAAGCTCCCCCCATCTTACCACCCCAGCATCCCTTACTGGAGTGGACAATCTATCTTGCAAGCATAATGGTAACCCAGGGGAGTCATATATCGGTGCATAGTTGGAATAATAAGCCAGCCCTATTCTCTTCCTGATCTGAGACCATGCTATCCCCAAGGACGCTAGAATTTTTTATTTGACCTTTTTAAAAAATTTCTGGTCCCCGAATTTGAATAAGAACCCGTCGATTGACAGGTCCGATCCATTCAGCATGGCTTTATACATCGTCCCGGATGATGTACCCACTGGCGTTTTTGGAAGCATTCTTGTATGGGACAGCTGAAGAGCCCATGCATAGTACTGCAGGTCCGGCAGAGCAAGCCCACCCTTCTCCCTCCTCCTCCTCAACTTTTTCCATGCTAATCGAGTGGACTTGTAGTTCCATACAAAGGAGTTGATTTCTTGCTGACTTTTATCCAGCAATTTAGCATCGAAGGCCAGAGGGATGGTGTTAAAGATGAAGGTAAATTTAGGGAGGATAGACATCTTGATTAGATTAACCCTGCCCAGGATAGTCAAGGGAAGGTGAGTCCATGATTTCATTAGCTTTTTGCACTCCTTATGCGTACGCTCCAGATTGATTTGATCAATGTCCCCTATTTCTTGCACCACCCTAATGCCGAGGTACCTCATGGAGGTTGTCACCCCAAGATGTAAATTGGGGATGTTCCACGCCATGATCTCCGTTTTTCTGGCGTTGATTTCATACCCCGATATACCCCCAAACTCTTCCGCCCTCTTAATTACTGTGGGAAATGCTTTGTCTGGGTCTGACGTAAAGATTAAAATGTCATCCGCATATAGTGCGACCCTCCTCTCCCACTCTCCGAATTTAAATGGTGGGATATTTTCATCACCCCGCAGGGTCTGGGCAAACGGCTCGATGTATAGATCGAAGAGGAGGGGAGAAAGCGGGCATCCCTGCCGCGTTCCCCTCGTGATTTTAAAAGGTTTTACGTCAGGAGTGTGAATTTTGTTGCCACCTGCTTCACTGCCGGAAACTTTATTTGTGTCTGGTAAACCGCGTCAGAATTTCACTAGTGAAAAGTTATGGCAGCCCATTGGAAATGTTCTCCATCGTGCATTTCCCTGTGAGTTCTGTGGCTTTTAAAAAGCACCTGAATACGCTTCTAAGCGCGTCCAAAGTTACACATGTGCCTTGTTTGATGAGCACGGTCCAACTGGAGCTTCAAATTTGGAGAGGATGTGGCCTAACGGCTAGGGATGTTGACCTCGGATTTTTGGAAACAAGTTTGAGTCTCGGCAATGACGCTTAACATCCTGTGATTCTGGGCAAATCGCTTAAACTCCCCAAGCCTAACAATTTTTTTTATTTTTTTTTAAATTGAATGCATGGTTGTGGAATGCAACTGGTGCTCATGCAAAGCGCTCTGATACCAGATACCTTCGGGTCATGTTTGCGCTATATAAAACTCTGGAGAAAAAATACAAAATTGAGGCGCAGCAGAGCTAATGTGGTAGCGTATGTTTTTTTCATTCAAAGAAACTGCAAATACATAACAAAAAATTAATGTGCACAAGTTACAAATATGTATACACAATTCAATTTTGCTAATTAGCTTTGGAGAGTTTTTTTTTGGGGGGGGGGGGGCAGTTTTATATAGCGCAAACTAGACCCAAAGGTATCAGAGCGCTTTACGTGAGCACCAGTTGTGCTACAAGCAGACAATTCATTCTGTTAGGCACCGGGAGATTGAGGGGCATATAATCAAGAGGGGGCGATAATTATCGCTAAGCGCACTTAGCACTAGAATAATTATCGCCACCCAACTCTGAATTTTATCGCGGAGATAGCGTGCTATCAACAACGCTTATCTCCACAGTGATAAAATTCAGAGGCAAGCTGCCTAACTGTGTGATTATCGCTGGAAATCCAGTGATAATCGCACAACTTTAGGAGATAGCTTGCTGATAGGGCAATACATACTTAGCCATGATATCCACCTTCCAAAGGATATCATGGCTAAGTCAGTTTCAAAGCAGGCGTAAGGAAAGTTGCGATAACAAAGGTTATCGCTACTTCTCCTGTCGCTATGCTGCTTTCCGTGATGCTTGATAATAGGAGAAATGTTGCTTAGCGACATTTCTCCCGTTATCCTGGGGAGGAACGCCCACTTTGCATCTCAAAGCTGGGCGTTGAGGGAAAGTGTGAAGAAGCATGGATTCACGTGTTAGCGTGTCTTTGCTAATGGATGTATGTCAGTACAACGCGATCTTTTAGATCGTGGTACTTGACATCGCAGATTTTACAACGCAAGTCGTTACAAAGACTTGCGTTGGAGGGCGCGGATTTAGGAATTTTATAATTTTATATTCCAACACCAGTCCCCGTAACAGTAGGGAAGGTGTTGCAATATAAAATTACAACATTCCTTATCCCACAGCGCCATCCAGCGCAAGTCGTAGTAACGACTTGCGTTGTAATAGCTGTGTGGAAAAGGTCGTGCGGTGTAAACAACGCGTTGTAAACGACGTTTCCCTTTGCTAATATGGCGTTAAAATTATCACCGCTTTTCGGCCGAAAATGGCTGCAAAAGTAACGATAATTGTTTAACGCCCCCTTGTTGATATGCCCCTTAGTGATTTGCCCAGAATCACAGGACGTTGAGCGTCCCTGACGAGACTCAACCTGGTTCTCCAGCTCTGAGATTGACCACATTCTCTAAACCGGAAGAATATTTGTTTTCAGACTTAGTACAAGTAGACGTGGTTTACGCTTGGTGTGTGAGATGTTTATTGAGCTGTAAGTAGGTTTTCTTTACCACGTCTTACTTACACTACCACAGGCTCATACGACCTACATCCGCAGCACCATCGCTACGCTAGGATAAAATGAAAATCCTTCGATTATACGTTTCTGGCTTCAGCTCAATGAGGGCACAGGTCCTAAAAAAAGAAGTGGGGGTCCTAACCTAATTAATCAGTATGCAAGTGGCATCATGGCCTTTGACATCACGGCGTGTGACATCACAGGAAGTGGCATCACAAGAAGTGACATCAGATCTTAAGCCCTCACATATATGTTTAGCAGGTTTATCATGAGGACATTTGAGCACATTTCGAGTATACTTGCAAACCCTCCTGATTTAGGCAGAAGATTCACACTTTTGTGAGCTTCTCATAAACCAATATTGCCTTTTGTCAGCGTAAAGCTTCCTCTACCCATAGTGCTTTAAAAAAAAAAAAAAGAACAAATAGTGATATTTAAATTCTTAGAACGCCTCCTCAGGGGTAGTAAGCTCTATATAAATGAAATTTATTTTGTGCAAATACTGGGATAGACCAACACATCTGACGTTCTTACGGTGCATGCATATCTCCTAAAAAGAGCCTGAACAAAGTGAAAAGCTGCCTCTATGAAGTATGGGTGAAGTGCTAACAAGGTGTGAGCCTTTGTTTCCCTTCTGCTGCATTTGCTTCTTGGTGTGAGGCTTCTGGCTGCTGCCAGCCAAGAGACTCGACCAAAAGGAGGCCTAATGGCCCCTCAGATACGGCCTTTGTTATGGCCCCGTAGGAGTCTTAAATAAGAGAGGCCCGTCCCGTCCGCGGCTGCACGTTGTTGCGACAGAAAGCTGATAACAACATGCAGGCGCTGCTAAAACCAAAGTTTTTGGAAATTACACCAGGACGAATTTAGCATCTTTTTCAGTGGGGCCCGACTTCTTGGCAGGATGGACGGCGTCCCCACTATGAAAAAGTGGGTGGACGCCGTCCATCCGCGTGTACCCCCGACTCGTGCCCTGAGCTCAATCAGAATCATGATACATTTCTGCTGCAACGAGAAGTCCGCAACGCAGAGTAGAGTACATACGACCAAATGTGAAAATGAAATAAATAATAAAGACCAACAGTGCACAGGCCATGATATAAATACATATATTTAGCTTTGCATTTTTCTATTGTATATCATTTCAAGCTCAATAAATGTTTTTTAAATTAAAAAAAATACATGCATATATTTAATACGGCCCCTCTCTTACCTCCAGTACATCTGGCAGTACCTGGGTCATCAAAGTGTTCAAAAGCGCCACCACCTCCAAACGCGCGAATGGCAAAACCTAGCGCATTGCTAGGGGCACCCCTCAGACTTCTCTCCGCAGTCTTGGCAACTGGCATAAGCACACAAACACTTGCGTCACAGTGAGGGGGTGGTACTCACAATGCCACAGCCTCAAAGACTTCAAAGATGTTCCACAACAACATTATAATTCTGTCCGGTCCGGTACATTCGGTCTCTAGAGGCAGATTTCCAAGTAATCTTTTCTTTCTTTTTTAGCAGGGACATTAGCTATCCGATTTTTTTTTTTTTTGTAAGACTGGATGATGAAACCAAGGCCTTGAGACTGCAAGTCCTCTTTTGATATTTATTGCCCGAGAACAAGATGGTGCGTAGCGTTATTGACCCGCTTAGCGTAGGAAAACAAAGGGCCTTATTTTCAAGCTCCTTGCCACCCGTACGTCACTTTTCCCATGTTAAAAATTACGCAATAGTGGCACAAGGGGCTTGTATATAAGCCACAAAATATTTACCCACTGGGGGCTCCCATTGCGTGCATGTCATTTGCGCACATGGCAGAGGAAGACGACACCGAGATATGCAGGAAAATGTGCCCGGATTGCCCGAGCACAGCTACAGCTCTCACTTTATTGAGATCCCGGATTACATGGATAGGTGTCATGCATGTGCCCTCCCGCTTACTACATGTGCGTCACCTGAGACTTCATTCCTCCCAAACTTTTCCTTTGTTTACAAAGAGTAACTCTCAACTTGTGCCTGTAAAACTATGGGCACCGGTTTTCCTTGCACGACAAACTGAATTTGACATACTCTTTAGTCTTTGTGGTTGGCTAGCCTGTTGTCGCAAACGATAGAGACCTCAAAGAGATAGAAGGTCCACGGTGGGGTTGGTGTCTCCACTGTTCTGAGTTGACCCTGGCCTTTCAGCCTGATTTGGTCCATGCACTCTCTCTTTCCCTTCATCACCCGCTCTACTAGGTCAGGCCTGCATGGCAACACACACGACACAAGAGTGACTGACTCTGACCCCCAGACCGTACGTCCATCACCGAAGAGGAACACTCAGAACTTTGCGTCCAACAGGCGAGGCATTCATGGAAGTTGTAACCAGCTCTGCCAAACCTACAGTCCCACCCAGCAACTTCTGAGCCAATGTAGACACTACTCCCTTGCTGTTAAACCCCTCATTCATTACACAGGTAGGTGAGGATTTAAGTGTGCATGTCTAGCTGGGCAGAGCAAGGCACCCTTCCAACCTGACATGCGCACTTCATCCCAAGCAGTTTGGCAGCTGAACCTGTCACAAGCTCATCCCCCTCCCCATCCACATCCGCCCGTCAGGCTGTAATGTAAACAAACTTTGCTGTGCCGCGTGTACAGTGGCTAATCAATTGTGCTGATAGTAAACATTTATTATTGGGCTGCTGCCCGGGGGCAACAAAATAAACAGGGGGGCAAATCCCCCACCCCCTAATAAAGGAACTGCCACTGGCAAAGCCAAACTCTACCTGACTGCTTGCACAACCCGGTGGATAGGGAAATCTTTTAGGAACTGCCCTCCCACCCTGCAAATTCTGGTGAACTGTTGTTTTTTTTTTGTCCACGGCAAATGCCATAATAGAACAGGCTTGTAGGGGAAGTCAGGGGTAGTTCGGGGATGGGGAGTTAGATGCCGGTGGTGTCCACCTCTTGGTGGGAGGGTGAGGGGGACACAAGGGAAGGAAGATGGTGTGTGGACTGGTGGAACAGGACAAGGTTGGCTTCATTGAAGGATGCTTGGTAGGGTAAGTGAGAGAGAGACGGGGGAATTGAAGGAGGTCAGTGAGTGAAAAGGGAAAGAATGGGGCCAAAGCATGGGGGTGTTTGGTGAAAGCTTGGTGTGAGGTGAGAATTGTTAGGAGAAAAAGGGGATGTTGTATTAAGAGGTTTGACGTTATGTTTTTGTTGTATTGAAGTTAATAACCAGTTTGCAATCCTGTCCTAATAAATGGCCTTTTATGCTTCATGGCGGTTCGGTGTGTGATTATTTCATGAACTCATAATCTTCATTTCTGAGTACAAGTCTTTCTGCAACACTCCTGCAGTCTTTCCCTTCTGCATCCTCTACTGCCCTAATGAGGGTGCCTGGCTTTGGCATCAGGAAGAGGGAGGGGCTTGTGCCTTTACCTCATACATTAATCAACCCCTTCGCCGCAGGGCTAATTTCCCTGCGGTGTGGGGGCAGGGGGGCCGCGCACGGAGCCGCGGTGCCTGTGACGAGCTTGGCTCGTCACGCAGCACGGTGGCGCTGTGCTCATGACGAGGCCCGTTTGTATGGATGTATGACGGTACAACGCGTACCGTCACAACGCGTGCTGTTACAACGCGTCCCTTACAATGCAAGTCGTTACCACGACTTGCGTTGGGGGCGCGGATGTCGAATAGTATAATTTACTATTCTAACACCAGTCCCCGTGGACACTAGGGAAGGTGTTGAAATAGTAAATTTACTATTTTTAATCTTCTAGCGCCCTCCAGCGCAAGTCGTGGTAACGACTTGCGTTGTTACGGACGCGTCGTAACAGCACCGCGGGGAAACATCCGCGTTGTAACGGATGTTTCCTGTTTGTATAGAACGCTCAGCACAGCAGGGGAATTATCCCTGCGTGGGAGCGCAGCGGCGGTCATGACGAGCTCAGCGCCACTGTGCCTCATGACGAGCTGAGCTCGTCATGAGCACATAAGGAGTTAAGTTGTAGTTCGTGAATATGTAGCAAATCCAGCGAATCCAACATTTTGTGGAACACACCGCGGTTGCCAATTGCACAATTCTTATTGAACCCCCCCAAGCTATAATCCCTGGTTTATTTAACAAAAAGGAAGGGCTATTCTCCATTAAATGCTCTCTGTGTTGAACATAAAAGTTAAAATTTAAAATGTGTATTCTTGCTTCCGAAGTAGCAGATACAGGCTGTATGTGACAAGCGAGACCTGTCAATGGGGTCTTATGAGCCCAACAAGAGTTCCCATGGGGACGGGGATGTAATCACAACTGGAAAGGAACACCGTGGCTCACTCAAGCCTGGCAGGATGATGGCTGCCCAGGCACACCTTGGCTCATACACCGGCATCATCTGTTCAGTGAAAGGAAATAGATGCTAATTTTCACCTTGTATGGATGCTGACAGGTGGTCCATAGAGCCCGGATTTCTTCGGAAGTCTGCACTAATGTGATTTGACACCACAGAGATGGGATGTCTACTTGGCCATGATCAGACTTATTATTTGGGCGCATGTGTTGACTGCCTGCACTGATTTTTTATTGTATTACAATACATGGTATTCTGTAATCTCTATATAATCGTCAACTTGTAATGCACCAAGTAGCCAATTATACAGAAAAGACATCAAAACTCAACTCATATACGTTATTACAGTCGAGCTCTGATGTCACAATGCCTGAAGTGAGAAGCCGAGGTGAAAGGCAAGCCAGATCACGGAGCATAATTGAAGCAGCTGTTTAAAGCAACAAAGAGAACACAGGGCCGATTCACAGAACTAATCTGAGATAAAATCCTAAACTTACTACTTTTGGTTTTGACAGAAGGTATTTAGTAGTAGTAAAGTTAAGACTCCTAACTTTACTACTACTAAACTGAGATAAAATACTAAACTTGCTACTTTTGGTATTCATAGAAGGCATGTAGTAGTAGCAAAGTTAGGACTCCTAACTTTACTACTACTAAATGCCTTGTGTAAATACCGCAAGTCATAAAGTTAGGATTTTGTCTCAGTTTAGTAGTAGTAAAGTTAGGAGTCCTAAATTTACTACTACTAGATGCCTTCTATGAATACCAAAAGTAGTAAGTTTAGGATTTTATCTCAGATTAGTTATGTGAATCGTCCCCAACGTTTTTCTTTCTACTGCTCTTTTTGTTAGCTTTCAATGACAAGCAGAGAGAACATGTTTATTTTTTGCACTCGTTAGATAGTTAGAGAAAAGCTAGAGTCTTTCTGTATGTTTCTACACATTTCCAGATATTGCAGCTTTTATTTATTTAAACTGAGTTGCATTTAACTGTTTTTAATATCTGTTTACAACAACTATCTAATAGGTTTTTGATGTATTTAATTTTGCACTAGAGCTTTTATTTTTATTCTTCATGTTTTCAAACATGCTAGCTCTTTTATATGAAAGAGCTACACATTAAGGTTTGAAGTGGTTTGTGGGAAAGGTGATAGTGTGACCATGTGGTGTATGAGATAAAGTACCCCCTGACATACATGATAGGATATTGCAAGTTAGCTTGGAATTCCATAACCTTCTAAAGCAGAGGTCTTCAACCTGTGGGGCGCGGCCCCCAGGGGGGCTGTGGAGTCCTGGGGAGGGGGCCGCGCATTACCCATCATCACTTGTCCCTGCAATCCAAAACATTTGCTTTCTTTTTGGAAATAGACGGACGTCTAATTCAGATCGTTGTCAGGTACTTGCCCGAATGAAATGCTAATGTGCCTTATCAGTTGATCTGCAAGTGTAAAGGATGCTTGGGAGTGGTTCTAGCTTTAATTGATTACATCACTCCAAGATTTGTGATGAGCAAGATTTGTTTTTTGAGTGGAAGTGCAAAGAGTTAACAACTAGGCTGTGAAGTGCTTGCTTTTAATTTGAACTGCATATACAAAGCCCTTAGTACACCTAAAGAGGTGTTGAAGGGACAGTTATGTAAAAATAAATTTGCATTACATGCGCTCCGGTATTACTACAATCTACAATTGTAGATTGTACATTTTATAATAAAACTATTTGCACATTTTGCAGAATTCCATCTTACACTGTATGTAATGCAAGTATGAAATAATGACATATATTCACAGTGCTTTCTGTCACATGCTGTGACCTCGTAGCACTAAAAATACACATCACAATTCTCCACTGCACAAATCAAGATTTAATGCTGTGGCTCTCGGGTTACACACAGACCTCTGCAGTGCATTAACTAATAGAGGTTTCATATAGTACTACAGTGCATTTCCCACTAAATAACATCTTTTTAAATGTATTTTTAATTTATGCTGCCCATTATTTTATGTAGATACCTGAAGGCGAAAGACCTAAAAAATGTACAGAATATTTTGGGGCTTATTTATGAGAGTCTTGCATCACCAGAATATTACTTTTTTGATACTCCGGTGGCGCAAGCATCACAACCATACCTGTGAGGCAGTGAAAAGTCAGTCTGCATGTCTTTGCATGGCCTAATACATATGTGAGTAAGACATAGCTGCGCAAGGCACTACGTTGCCTTACTCTGCGTCAAGAGGTGTTCCATGGCGTTTGCGTAGGGTTCCCACGCAACACCCATGGATGTTGATGCTGTCCCCTATTTACAAAATCACATAAACATGCGGCAGCTCCAAAAACAGGCACCTCCCCAATGGAGGCGTAACGAGGAGAAATGTTTTCATTTCTCCTCATTTATTCCTCTTTCCATATGTGCTGCATTCTCTAGTTTTTGTGAAGGATGGTGCCCCTTCCTAGTCACTCACTTTGGGTGGTTCCTTGGTGGCCCACCACTTCTACGTCCTCTATACATTGTCTTGACACAAGTCGTGATTCTTATATATGGTTTGGTCCCCCCCTGGGGTTAACTGTGTATTCTGTGCTATTTACGTGATTTCTATGCAAAGTATTGCGTGCATTGTTCATATCTCCGGGTAGCAGATATCTAAACATGTTAGAAAGTATTATATAATAAATACATATTTTTATAAATACCTTGTGTAGTTCTTTTTCCTTTAATCTATACTATAAGATTGCATTCTGGTAAAACAAGCTGCTTTACACTCCTTCTGGACTAAGCCAGAATGCTGCTCTCCACAGCTACCACTTAGAGAGCTTTCTATAGTTGTCTGAGACCTTCTAAATCACCATAAGGGTTGTCTGGACTGGTGCCGGGTGTCCACTTACATAAGTGTACATCATATACCAGGCCAGCTTCTTACAGACCTCCACAGCCCTTGCAGAGCATATGGGTTTGTAGACCTTATGGAAGATTCAACATGGGACCATGAATCTGCAAAGATTCATAAACCCATACTGAGGTTTACAAACCGAAAAAAAGAAGAAAAGTGAAAAGGAAGCCAGCCATCACTTGATTACTCAAAGATAATTTGCAGCAGGGATTAATTGCCCATGGCTGGTTAAGCTCAGGGCCTGGCCAAATGCTAGCTCCTGGTGGCAACCACCGCTGAGCATGATGACGCTAGTCCAGGCCCTGAAGCCAATCCCAGCTGGGTATGACCATAGGCAGGGTACCGTGTTGGCTGGCAGCCCAGTGTTGGTGCAGTGCCTGGCTGTTGGCCAGGCCCTGAGGTTGGCAGCAACTGTACACTGCCAAAGGCCACATGCTGAAGACTACTGCATACCTACATATAAGTCGGCTGCAGTGTATGATAAAATAAAGCAGAAATTCATCAATGAAACCAAGGCTAAAGTGAAGTTATTCTTAGCTTTATTTATAATTCCTTTACATATGTTAAAGAAAACTTCAGGAATTTACTTAGCAACCGCAGTTACTGTCCAGTTAGGCTTCTGAATTAACACTGAAAAAGAACTGACATTTGTAAATTCTGCACGGCAAAACTCACACAACAGCCATGCATACCAAAACCTGAACACCAAATGCAATGCTTAAGACATCATTTTACCTAATAGCAATAAGTAACAACACCTAAACATACAACATAATTAAATAACTTCATTTATAGAGTTCAATATTTGCTATTACATTATAGTTGTCCCTTTCATAGTGTTACGGGTAAAGTGATATTTCATTTCATCTGTAAGCTTACTTGTCTATGTTTATGGGATTTGTAAAGCGCATGGCTGCCCAGGGGCCTCCCAGCGCTGCCAAGAGGAAGCAGAGTGTGGAGAGGAAGATTTAAGGGAACAGTCACAGCTTCAGTTTTTCCTGAAACTAATTTCCTCTCTGGTCAGTCTCAGTTCCTTGGTCACTGAGTTCCAGAGCTGAGCTACATAAGGCAGTCACAAGAGGACCTGAGAGATCTATTGGGGACGTAAGGGGTGACCATGGTTTTTAACAGGGCTGGACCTCTATTGTACATGTCTCTATGAGCTAGAGAAAGCGCTTTGAACCTAACCCTGGATTGGATGGGTGGCCCGTGCAGCTTTTTAGCGAGGATCTAACTGATTCCTGTCTAGGGACTTTTAGGAACATCCTGGCCGTGGCGTTCTGACCAACTTGTAGCCTATCGACCACGTATGTAGGGGAGCCCAAAATACAAGGAGTTTCCATAGTCTAATCTTGGGATCACTAGGGCCTGGACCACCGTTCTACGCGCCTGTTCAGGGATGATGTCTGTGATCTTATGGATCATGAGCAATATGCCGAAACTGACTGCTGAAAGTTTTATAGCTTGAGTTTCCATGGAAACTTTGTCGGCTAACCATAATCCCAGGATTTTTTTGGATGGCTTTGGAGCAAGAGGGGCACCCCAGTCCACTGGCCAGCTGATCCTAGCTAGGGGCCCTGGGCAGTTGGCCAGGAACATCAGGTCTGTTTTGTCGCCATTCAGTTTAAGATTGGAGTTGGTCATCCATTTGGCTATCTTTTCCAAGCATGGTACCAGCTGAAGATGATTAGAGTTAATTTCTTCCAACACTGAGACAACCAATTGGGTATCATCAGCCTAGGACACAATGATTATTCCGAACTCCTGTACAATTTGTGCTAGAGGAGTCAGGTAAACGATGAACAAGGTCAGACTGAGCACCGAACCCTGAGAAACTCCGTGGGGGTTGGAAATAAATCAGAAAGATTGGCCGATTCCATGCATTGGAACAATCAATCACTTAGGAAAGAGGTAAGACATTTTTTGGCTTTGTCGGGTATCCCAATGTCGCTTATGTATGAGGATATTATGATCCACGGTATCAAAAGCCGCACTTAGATCTAAAAGAAGAATGGCGGCAAATCCTCCTCGATCCAGTATCATTTTTAGTTTATCGGTTATTGTTAGGAGGCCGACTCTGTGCTATGTCCTGGGTAGAACCCCATTTGTGTCTGTTGCAAGATGTTGTTTTCTTCCAGGAACTGTGAGATGATACAGTTGACATGTTTTTCCACTACTTTACCCAAAATGGTTTGCAGTGAAATGGGGCGGAAATTCCCCAAAACTGAGGGATCAAGGTGCGGTTTTTGAGCAAAGGCTTCACTATGGCGTGTTTCCACATCTTAGGGACTATCCCAGTACCCAATGATAGTGAGAAGAAGTCGGCCATCGTTGAGTGAATGTAATCACCGCATTGAAGTAGGATGTCAGTGGGGGCGGGATCAAGTGGTGAGCCAGACTTAATTTTGCTTACGATTAGTCTCATCTGTTCTTTGCTCAATATCTGGAAGGTACCCAGTACTGGAGGATGAAGCGGGCTGTGTTGGTCTAGACTGGATAATTAGTTTTTCGTATTCAAGGTTGCTTGCCTTTCTTTGGAGCTATCCACAGGGATTAAATGTAGCGATTTGTTTATATTTTCAACTTTGTTATTGAAGAAAGTGGCTAGCTCAAAACATCTCTCCTTGGAGTATTGAAGCGAGTGAGCATCTTGTTCGATCGTAGTGAGTGACTTCACCATTTTAAAAAGGTCTTTGGGGGAGTTGGAGCCATATTTATCCTCTGGTCGTAAGATTTAGCCTGTGCTGGTTTGATGTCATCATGGTATTTTCTGATGGCTCTTTTGTATACCAGCTTGAGGTCTGGGGAAAACATTTTCCTCCAGTTCCTTTTGAGTTTCTAACAATTATTTTTTTGAGTTGCTAGCTGGCTATTGAACCAAGCTCCTCTTTTCGTGTGGCATTGTGTTGTCTTTCTAGGTCTCTGAAAACGTTTGTCTACCGTATTGTTGATCCAGTCCACCCATTGTTTGTGTGCCTTATTAGGATTTTTTGTTAAAGAGGGGTTAGTGGACTCAAGCCATTTGATCCAGTTTACTGGGGCAGCCCAGGGCCAATTCCTGCCTGGGTTCAGAGTATCCGCCGACGGCTTTTATGTGACCAGAATCGCAAACAGAAGAGGGATGTAAAAAATGGTCAGACCATGGAACTTGAACTGGAGTGAGGACCTGTAGTCTGGGGTCATTAGAAAAAATGGGGTTGAGGATATGCCCTTTTTTACGTGTGGCTGTGCCCACCAGCTGGGAAAGTTGCAGGGCCTCCAGATCTGATAAAAGCCTGTTTGCTGAAGAATTGTTGGTATAGTCAAAAAGAAGATTAAGGCCACCAAGCGCTGTAATCGCATCCTTTCACACTATAAGGCTGGCCAGGAGGTTGGGAAAGACCCTGGGGGCCTGTAGACAAGAATTCCAGAGAAGGATTAAGTGGGGACAAGAGATATTCTAAATAGCATGGCATCACAGTTAACTAGTCTCAATGAGGTGGTGGAACAGCTAAACTGTAATTTGTAAATAATAGCTGCCCCTCCTCCTAACTTTTCCACCCGGTCCTGTCTGCTGACGCCATATCCCAGGGGGAGGGTCAAAGTGATATGTGGCACCAAACACTCTTTGAACCAGGTTTCTGTAATGGGGTCTGTGGGGATTTGGGCAGGGTTACTGGCCCCGTTTGGGCACGGATGGGCGCAGACAGGCTTGCCTTTGAAGGCGCTCCAGCGATGCATCCACGCTGCTGCCGCCATTAATGGGCGAGCCCGAGCAACTGGAGCGCTAACCTGAGCGTTCCTCTCTATGGTCACGCGCAGTACCTCACTCCTTTCTATGATAGAGTGAGCAACCCCACGAGTTCAGCCAATGCAAGAGCTGTACTTTGAACTACAAAAGAACTTTTTCAAAAAGAAAACAGCAATTTTAAAACAGGTAAGGCAATCAGATTCAATAGAGTATAAGTGCAATATTGGCTCTGTTTAGGGGTAGAGTGAGAATACCTTCCAGGAGAGTGCTGACACCCAAAGTGCCCCCTCCGCTCTCAGCTGCGCGTCCATGCTGCTGCCGCCATCAATAGACAAGCCCGAGCAACTGGAGCGCTAACGTGAGCGTTCCACTCTATGGTCACTTAGTTCATTTGTAATTACATTCTTCACATCACCAGGGTGTCATGAGCATTACAATTGGTGTTGTTCCCTTTCTTTACTTTTTTTACTTGACATACTCTTTTTTATCCTTTGCTATACTGTGCTGCCCCATCCTTCTTTTTTTTGTTTGATGAGCTTCCACTGCAACTTCTTCCTCTTCTATTTCATTCTGTAGACATTGTTTTGCTCCAACTTCTTCTTGCTCTAACTATTAGATTTCAGAGAAATTCCTTAGCAATTTTAGTGTAAGTCCTACAGAGTTGATTATATATGTAGGGTTCTATTCACAAACTGCATTCTCTAGTAAAAAACTAGTACTACAGTACCTCTACTCCTGTACTACAAAATGCTATTCACTAACCTACGGGCAGAGACCGCCAAACTTTTCTATTTGGATATCTCAACCACGGTGACCAAGATCTCCCTTGATATAAGCCTATGCTTTACCAGTAGGGCAAGGTGGGGAAGAAGAGCCTTTGCTGTGGCTGCATCTAAACTCTGGAACACCCTCCCTACACACACCTTCTCTTCCGTAAATCTTTAAAGAGCCAGGGGCCATATTATCAAGAAAGGGCGATACATTATCGTCGCTTTTATCGGCAGGAAACTGCCGCTAAAGCGGCGATAATGGGATTGATAATATGCCCTTGTGAATTCCCATAGCAGCCCAGGTTCTGGTGTTAACCTGGGCTTCTATGGGAATTCACAAGGGCATATTATCAAGCCCATTATCGAGTTTCCTGCCGATAAACGCGGCGATAATGTATCGCCCTTCCTTGATAACATGGCCCCTGGCTCTTTCCCTCTAATCTTCTTTAGAGGGTTGACACTTCCATCCCTCTGAGCGAGGTTCTGTTTTTCAGCAAGTTGACGCCCTTGGGCATTTGTTCGCGCTTTACAAGTTGATCATTCAAGTTGATCATTCATTCATTCACTAGTAAATGTGGGAGCGACAAGAGCAAGAGAATGGAAAATGGAGAGCACTTACTACAAAATAGGACGGGTTTAATGAAAAGTAAGGCTGTGTTAATAGAGAGACAGGTCACTACTGACACCCACCTAACAAAGTAAGGCAATTGCAGTTTACAAACTACACTTCTAAATAAGACACAGCCCTGAAAGGGGAGAAAATGTGATAAATGAACAGCTTTCCAAACTTGGAGGAAGTCGAGCACACGTGGCCACTGACACCTACTGTAAAATATGCCGATAAACAGAAAGAGATTTAAATATAACACTCCATAGAAAATAGTATTACAAAAATATTTTTACTTTTAAATTAAATATATAAATTTATTCTTAGGGTTAAAAATGTTAAAATAAATTAAAAACGAAATATTTATACTTTTAAAAAAGAATAATTAATTAAAAAAAACATAATTAAGATACACTTTTATTAAAAAGGTAAAATGATTAATACAACACAATGTAACGTTTAATTAAGTTCATTTATATTAATGGTAGTGTGTATTTTTTTAGTTTCAATATAAAATAATATTTATAAAGTAAAATAATCTATATTGTTTGTTTAATAAACGTTTAGTTTGATGCCATTTTACTTTATTAGTTCTAGGTGAATCATAATTATTTTAAATTGATGCACATTTTTATTTTATATTAAAATGTTTTCATATTTTTTTAAGTATCAATACATATATATATATATATTTCCCTATACATTACTGGAGTGGGATCTCCATTTACGTGGGATAAGCTACTAGTATCTTTGTAGTCATAAATTCTCCCCACCTTAATTTATTTCCCAAGGTGAAATCTCAGCTTCCCTCAGGATAAAGCATCAAAGAGGATTGAACTACTCGTGATTGATGATGGAGAGGGTAGAGGAGAGGCAATTCTACTACCTTGAAGCTAACAAGACTTAAAAACAAGCATTAGAAATGCAATCGGGCTCGGATTTATTTCAGTTTGAGCTAATGGCATTGTAAATGCCAATGTATTGTTGCTATGTGTTATGGAGTGTGTTCATGTGGTGTGTACTGCCAGTGATCTCCTTGTGAGTGTGAGAATATTGCACCGTTACTGCCTGTGTTGTCCTTTTTGTGAGTGTGAGAAGCTTGCACCTCTGCTGCCTGTGGTCTCCTTGTGAGTGTAAGCTTGCACCTCTGCTGCCTGTGGTCTCCTTGTGAGTGTAAGAAGCTTGCACCTCTGCTGCCTGTGATGTCCTTCTTGTGAGTGTAAGAAGCTTGCACTGCTGCTGCCTGTGATGTCGTTCTTGTGAGTGTGAGAAGCTTGCACAGCTGCTGCCTGTGAGTATGAGAAGATTGCATTGTGCATCTCTGTGCTGTGCCTGTTCTTTATAAGGGACTCTTGCTCTGTTGCTGCTGCTGCCTTGGCACAGTACCTGCTGTGAGTGTGTGAGGGAAGCTTGCACCGCTGCTGCTTGTGATGTCCTTCTTGTGAGTGGGAGAAGCTTGCACCTCAGCTGCCTGTGGTCTCCTTGTGAGTGTAAGAAGCTTGCACTGCTGCTGCCTGTGATGTCGTTCTTGTGAGTGTGAGAAGCTTGCACCGCTGCTGCTTGTGATGTCCTTCTTGTGAGTGGGAGAAGCTTGCACCTCAGCTGCCTGTGGTCTCCTTGTGAGTGTGAGAAGCTTGCACAGCTGCTGCCTGTGATGTCCTTCGTGTGAGTGTGAGAAGCTTGCACCGCTGCTGCCTGTGAGTATGAGAAGATTGCATTGTGCATCTCTGTGCTGTGCCTGTTCTTTGTAAGGGACTCTTGCTCTGCTGCTGCCTTGGCACAGTACCTGCTGCGAGTGTGTAAGGGAAGCTTGCACCACTGCTGCTTGTGATGTCGTTCTTGCGAGTGTGAGAGGCTTGCACCTCTGCTGCCTGTCGTCTCCTTGTGAGTGTAAGTAGCTTGCACTGCTGCTGCCTGTGATGTCGTTCTTGTGAGTGTGAGAAGCTTGCACCGCTGCTGCTTGTGATGTCCTTCTTGTGAGTGGGAGAAGCTTGCACCTCAGCTGCCTGTGGTCTCCTTGTGAGTGTGAGAAGCTGCACTCACTACTCACTACTCTACACACTACTCTACTCACTACTCTACTCACTACTCTACTCACTACTCTGCACTCACTACTCAGTACTCTGCACTCACTACTCACTACTCTACTCACTACTCTACTCACTACTCTACTCACTACTCACTACTCTGCACTCACTACTCTACTCACTACTCTACTCACTACTCTACTCACTACTCTACTCACTACTCTACTCACTACTCTGCACTCACTACTCTGCACTCACTACTCACTACTCTGCACTCACTACTCACTACTCTACTCACTACTCTACTCACTACTCTACTCACTACTCTGCACTCACTACTCACTACTCTACTCACTACTCTACTCACTACTCTGCACTCACTACTCACTACTCTACTCACTACTCTACTCACTACTCTGCACTCACTACTCACTACTCTACTCACTACTCTACTCACTACTCACTACTCTGCACTCACTACTCACTACTCTACTCACTACTCACTACTCACTACTCTGCACTCACTACTCTACTCACTACCCTACTCACTACTCTACTCTCTACTCTGCACTCACTACTCACTACTCTACTCACTACTCTACTCACTACTCACTACTCTACTCACTACTCTGCACTAACTACTCACTACTCTACTCACTACTCTGCACTCACTACTCACTACTCTACTCACTACTCACTACTCACTACTCTACTCACTACTCTACTCACTACTCTACTCACTACTCAACTCACTACTCACTACTCTACTCACTACTCTGCACTAACTACTCACTACTCTACTCACTACTCTACTCACTACTCTACTCACTACTCTACTCACTATTCTACTCACTACTCTACTCACTACTCTGCACTCACTACTCACTACTCTACTCACTACTCACTACTCTGCACTCACTACTCACTACTCTACTCACTACTCTGCACTCACTACTCACTACTCTACTCACTACTCTACTCACTACTCTACTCACTACTCACTACTCTACTCACTACTCTGCACTAACTACTCACTACTCTACTCACTACTCTGCACTCACTACTCACTACTCTACTCACTATTCTGCACTCACTACTCACTACTCTGCACTCACTACTCTACTCACTACTCACTACTCTACTCACTACTCTGCACTCACTACTCACTACTCTACTCACTACTCTGCACTAACTACTCACTACTCTACTCACTACTCTGCACTCACTACTCACTACTCTACTCACTACTCACTACTCTACTCACTACTCTACTCACTACTCTACTCACTACTCTACTCACTACTCACTACTCTACTCACTACTCTGCACTAACTACTCACTACTCTACTCACTACTCTACTCACTACTCTACTCACTACTCTACTCACTATTCTACTCACTACTCTACTCACTACTCTGCACTCACTACTCACTACTCTGCACTCACTACTCTGCACTCACTACTCACTACTCATTACTCACTACTCACTACTCACTACTCACTACTCACTACTCTACTCACTACTCTGCACTCACTACTCTGCACTCACTACTCTGCACTCACTACTCACTACTCTACTCACTACTCTACTCACTACTCTACTCACTACTCTACTCACTACTCTACTCACTACTCTACTCACTACTCACTACTCTGCACTCACTACTCACTACTCTACTCACTACTCTACTCACTACTCTACTCACTACTCAACTCACTACTCAACTCACTACTCTACTCTCTACTCTACTCACTACTCTGCACTCACTACTCACTACTCTACTCACTACTCACTACTCTACTCACTACTCTACTCACTACTCACTACTCTGCACTCACTACTCACTACTCTACTCACTACTCACTACTCTGTACTCACTACTCTACTCACTACTCTGCACTCACTACTCTACTCACTACTCTACTCACTACTCACTACTCTGCACTCACTACTCACTACTCTACTCACTACTCTGCACTCACTACTCACTACTCACTACTCTACTCACTACTCTGTACTCACTACTCTACTCACTACTCTGCACTCACTACTCTACTCACTACTCACTACTCTACTCACTACTCTACTCACTACTCACTACTCTGCACTCACTACTCACTACTCTACTCACTACTCACTACTCTGCACTCACTACTCACTACTCTACTCACTACTCTGCACTCACTACTCACTACTCTACTCACTACTCTACTCACTACTCTACTCACTACTCACTACTCTACTCACTACTCTGCACTAACTACTCACTACTCTACTCACTACTCTGCACTCACTACTCACTACTCTACTCACTACTCTGCACTCACTACTCACTACTCTGCACTCACTACTCTACTCACTACTCACTACTCTACTCAATACTCTGCACTCACTACTCACTACTCTACTCACTACTCTGCACTAACTACTCACTACTCTACTCACTACTCTGCACTCACTACTCACTACTCTGCACTCACTACTCACTACTCTACTCACTACTCACTACTCACTACTCTGCACTCACTACTCACTACTCTACTCACTACTCTACTCACTACTCACTACTCTACTCACTACTCTACTCACTACTCTGCACTAACTACTCACTACTCTACTCACCACTCACTACTCACTACTCTGCACTCACTACTCTACTCACTACTCACTACTCTACTCACTACACTACTCACTACTCTACTCACTACTCTACTCACTACTCACTACTCTACTCACTACTCACTACTCTACTCACTACTCTGCACTCACTACTCACTACTCTACTCACTACTCACTACTCACTACTCTACTCACTACTCTACTCACTACTCTACTCACTACTCTGCACTCACTACTCACTACTCTGCACTCACTACTCACTACTCTGCACTCACTACTCACTACTCACTACTCTGCACTCACTACTCTACTCACTACTCTGCACTCACTACTCACTACTCTACTCACTACTCTACTCACTACTCTACTCACTACTCACTACTCTACTCACTACTCACTACTCTACTCACTACTCTGCACTCACTACTCACTACTCTACTCACTGCTCTACTCACTACTCACTGCTCTACTCACTACTCACTACTCTACTCACTACTCTGCACTCACTACTCTACTCACTACTCACTGCTCTACTCACTACTCATTGCTCTACTCACTACTCACTACTCTGCACTCACTACTCTGCACTCACTACTCACTACTCTGCACTCTACTCACTACTCTACTCACTACTCACTACTCTACTCACTACTCACTACTCTGCACTCACTACTCACTACTCTACTCTACTCACTACTCTACTACTCTACTCACTACTCTACTCACTACTCTACTCACTACTCTACTCACTACTCTACTCACTACTCACTACTCTACTCACTACTCTACTCACTACTCACTACTCTACTCACTACTCACTACTCTACTCACTACTCTGCACTCACTACTCACTACTCTACTCACTGCTCTACTCACTACTCACTGCTCTACTCACTACTCACTACTCTACTCACTACTCTGCACTCACTACTCTACTCACTACTCACTGCTCTACTCACTACTCACTACTCTGCACTCACTACTCTGCACTCACTACTCACTACTCTGCACTCTACTCACTACTCTACTCACTACTCACTACTCTACTCACTACTCACTACTCTGCACTCACTACTCACTACTCTACTCACTACTCTACTCACTACTCTACTACTCTACTCACTACTCTACTCACTACTCTACTCACTACTCTACTCACTACTCACTACTCTACTCACTACTCAACTCACTACTCACTACTCTACTCACTACTCTACTCACTACTCTACTCACTACTCTACTCACTACTCTACTCACTACTCACTTCTCCTCTCCCTACTCTGCCCTCCCTACTCTGCCCTCCCTACTCTGCCCTCCCTACTCTGCCCTCCCTACTCGGCCCTCCCTACTCGGCCCTCCCTACTCGGCCCTCCCTACTCGGCCCTCACTACTCGGCCCTCACTACTCTGCCCTCACTACTCTGCCCTCACTACTCTGCCCTCACTACTCTGCCCTCACTACTCTGCCCTCTGCCCTCTGCCCTCACTACTCTGCCCTCTGCCCCCACTACTCTGCCCTCCCTACTCTGCCCTCCCTACTCTGCACTCCCTACTCTGCCCTCACTACTCTGCCCTCACTACTCTGCCCTCTGCCCTCCCTACTCTGCACTCTGCCCTCACTACTCTGCCCTCCCTACTCTGCCCTCCCTACTCTGCCCTCACTACTCTGCCCTCACTACTCTGCCCTCCCTACTCTGCCCTCCCTACTCTGCCCTCCCTACTCTGCCCTCCCTACTTTGCCCTCACTACTCTGCCCTCACTACTCTGCCCTCCCTACTCTGCCCTCCCTACTCTGCCCTCACTACTCTGCACTCACTACTCTGCACTCACTACTCTGCCATCACTACTCTGCACTCTGCACTCCCTACTCTGCCCTCCCTACTCTGCCCTCCCTACTCTGCCTGAAGCAAGTCTCTAATGATAGGATACTGAATGATAGTACAATGAGTGATCTGGTACAACGGCAGTAGGAATCTGGTAACCGGACTGTGAGAGTAAATGTGAGGCTCCCAGTGAGAGGAAAGCGAGGTGGAGTGTTTTTTTTATGAAAGGGTGGAGAGAGTGAGTCATGGTGACGAGACAGGGAGCGAGTGAGGAATCTGGCAATAGCTGGGAAGATGCAAGGGATCTGGTAAGAGGACAACGAGAGCTACTGCAAGGGGTCTGTTATGAGGGCAGTAAATTAAAGTGATCTTCTATTTTGACATTAAAAGTTTGAGTTCGGGTGAGTGGGCACGAGTGCTTATCAAAGCACTTTGTTTGTTTTTTTACTTTCAGCTGTGCTGCATAGCAGCCAGGCTGCTGTACAACATGGCTAAACATATCCCTGACAAAACCAACAGATTTTCTATAGGAGAGTCCTATTTGCTTTGCCAATGCTTGTTTAGCCTACCTCAGTCAAAGAGCAGGCGCGGGTTTGCCGGCGCGCACACAGAGCTCAAGGGAAAAAAAACACAGCAGTGCACACGCTCCCAGCACCATCTGCCTTCAATTACCGGCACCTCGGACAGCTGGTAATTGAGGATTTATGTATTCTTCTGCGCGTGTCCGAACACTTTATGCAGGAAGTGGACATTGCAAAAATTCCAAAGCCCTATGGCGTGCTGCCTTACTTAAACACAGCCTTGCCTGGACCAATTACCATTCACATGGTGTTGCAGGGTTTCTGTACTCACACAGAACTGTGCACAGAGGAGTGGAACCTCGGCAAATTAGGGTGTCCCAAAACTTACCTTAGCAACCAACTCACCCCTTACCGAGCTAGCTACAGTGTCTCATTGGACATATCAAACACCCAATGTTTAGACAAACCAGAACATGAACTTACAGTACCTCAGGGTACGTGGGACTCATGAACACTCTTTCGTTATATTATCATTACAAACCAGAACATGGAGTAAAGAAGACACATGTGCATTTGAAATGTTTATTTACTAATGCCGTCTTCTCAGGCGCAGTATCTTAGATAATACAAGTACACTTATTATCAGTAGCAAAATTATCAGCATAGTTACTAAGACATAAAAAGCGAATGGTGACAGCATGTTAACATGCTGTAATGAATAAGAGTTAACAACACTTATATCTCACCCTCCCTAACACATATATTATATTATTATCTAAGAAGGTCTCTTTGGGTTGTTTTAGGGCGGGCCCATACCTTAGTGTCCTAGCATGAAGGAATCACATCAGCATACACCAGCTCTCTCTGCATGTGCACCGCATCAAGTGTGTTAACAATTCTCGTGCAAAGCAATATCAATCCCGCCTCAAGCCCAAGTTGGCAAAGGCTGCACTTGTGTTATGACTATGAAGGCGTGGAGATCAGACCTCATAACAATTCCATATCGTGTTGCTCCTGAAACTTCAGCACTCTCCGTGCAGACATGGTTTATTAAACAAAACTGATATCAGAGCAATAACATATTATTCTCACATACACCACGGCAAACCACTAGGTTGAAAGCTAAGTCAACAAATAAGGGTCGTGTGCAGAAGTTGCAAGAAAGGAAAAATGGCGTTTAAATCCGAAATGTACCTATGCTAACTTAACACGATATAAGGATATATAGAAGCTATACAACACCCCCCCATGATCCGAGAACGGACTAAATAAGGTAACAGAAGTGCCATCACATGAGAGCAGAATCCATGTATAAACGAGCATGAATAAAAATTCAATTATAAAAATTAATGCCAAAAAATAGCCCACAAATATAATGTGGCTCAAGCCAATAGGCAAGCAAAAAATAAAATGTCTTGACCAAAAGTCAATAAAATCAAGGAAATGCTATCAATCAGCATGTCAATTTGAGGCAGTGTCTATGATAAGACTGTATATGAAAAGTAAGCTGCAACAGCCTCCAGGAGGAAGTCATTGTCCTCATCCGAAAACAGTTCAGCCATCCAATTTAAAAGATGAAAGGAACATACGTGATCTTCCAGCACCGCATCCTCTATAACCATCAGAGGACAGCTCGGTGGGTTGTCAAGAAAACTCCGTTCCAAGAAATTTTGCGCTGCCGACAACACATCCCAGGGACCCATTAGTCCATGTGCCACCGCCAAGGCCATAATCCTTTCGTCAGAACAAACCAACTCGTGAGCAATGATAGGACTCATCAGTTGATCAAAATCGACGTCAGAAGATATTGGTCCGCAGAGACACAAATCAATGGCCCAAAGGAAATCACAGGTCAGGCAGTGAAATACAGGCTGGACACAGGTGAAATAGGAGAACCGAAAAGATAATCCAAACGCCGTGCTTAGAGTCGCCAACGGCAGTGTGCCATAATAATCAAGCATGCGGTTGCGAAACCGCGTCAGTAGTAACTGTGCGTGGTCTTGCACAGGAAGGGCATCCATATTTAAAAAGGCAGAAAACCACCAATGCGCCAGCCGCTAATGCAAGCAAAAACGGGAACCCTCCAAACAAGGATGAAAAAATAGAATGGAAGAAAGCAGGGATGACTCCAAAAATCTTCTCAAAGGAAGTCACGAGACCACCGCTAACAACTTTAAAAAAATGTGCTAGGCCCGTTGTGGAGGATGCGTTAAAGATAGAACGGACCATGGCTCCGAAATGCAAGGGCAAATCAGTGTTTAAAAGAGCCTGAACCTCCGTGCGGGTGTTAGCAATGTGAAGCACGAAAGTTTCACGGGCCGAGCTCAAGGCCACCTCTTTCTGGGACAATAGAGCTCTTATTCTAGCCATGCCGCTGAATTCTGCTCCCAAGGTCGGTATCTGTGGCCAAATGGAAGACTCCCTATGTTCACGTGTGGGAGGATAAAGAACATTTCTGCAGCAAATAACTCGCTCACTAACCGTTACTATGAAAGCTATACCTTTAATTAAACCACAACAGTTTTCATTATTGAGCATTAAATAACTACCATTCTCTAACAATTTAAACGTGGGGATGATAGCAGGAACTGGCGTGCCCTGTAAAACGCAAGCCATATTCGGTCGGTCCTTGTTACATGAACCGTGTAACTGTATGTGTCTGCACATTAAAGAATGATCTGGCGTCTCAGTACACTCATCCCCTGTTAGATAAACCTCTTGTTCATCCTTGAAACATCTGTATGTGTATGGGAGTGACCAGACCTCATGAAGAAAACCGCTACCTAAGGGTTCAAAACGACCTATTGGCACATATTTCATACAATTTGAAAACTTATATAAAGCAAAAGGCAGCGTTATTAAACCGTGGATAAGCCACGTAGCAGCAGTGGTCTCTGCCACAGAAAAAGGTAAAGATTCCAATCTTTCAATATGGAGCATAGAAAAGGAAGCATCACGCATTGAAAGCAAGCGTTGTTTGTCTGTCAAATTAAATGGTGCAAATAAAGAGGAAACGTTCATGTATCCCCAGGGAACTTTACCCATTTTTAGAGTCTGTAGTGTCCATGCAAACTGCATGATTGAACGTAATTGATTTTGACCATGGTATAATACAGACACTTCATCATGCACAATATCAACAACAGACGACACAATATTATCTAATGTGTAAATTCTAGAGGAAAGCACGTTAATGCTATTGTCAACCACTGCAAGCACTTTCTCAAGATTTGCCTGATCAATAGCCCTAAGGCGTGAAGCAGCCTCAATCTGTGAGAGTTTCCAAATTTCATTGTAAACACCATATAACCACCTTTTCGACCTGCCACTAGCTGGGCCCTTAATGAAATCATTCAAATCCACGTCTGCATTCAGTTTGGAAAGGTGATACTTAACCGCAGGTAAAGTTGAATGTTTCAGCCAAGCTTGACACAACTTGCCAACAGAGTAAGAGGTGACAGTATGACTCAAATCAAAACGGGGATCAGATCTAACAGTCTTAAACCCGTCAGTTATATTTAAAAATCTTTTTTGACAAGAATCAGCACTACGGTGCCAAAGCAGCCAACCCTTGGGAGTCATACTGGAAATGTTAAAGGAGGAATTCAGAAGCAGAGCCTGTATATCTCTAATGGACAATTTAGTAAAATTACTCCAATTCTCATATTCCTCCAACTCCGGGAAAGACGGGGTGTTTAACCTTTTAGATGTAGCCAATCCAAAGCACGTGGTCTGGGAAATGGTTTCATTTAAAAACCACATATGATTTGGGATGAGACATGCACGGTGCAAAGCCTCAGTGCCTTGTACCTGCCAGGCCCTTGAGCCCCAAACTGATTTAAGGTCTATGGTATCCTTCCATAACTCATACCCTCCAGTAACTAATTGATCCAGGAAGGCCTTTGAATATAACAATTTTGTATTTGTAAGTCGAACCTTGGACAGTGGCTGTTTGTGAAATTTAAAATAAAAGGACCCCGGATTGGACTGATTAAAGTCAGTGAAATAAGTATACTTTTTAAGAAACGTTTCTGAACTCCCTTGTGTTGGTGCTGGGCAATGTTCCCACTGAGTAAAATTAACCGCATCCCTTCGGGAAGATGTCTTGTGTAAGAAGTGATTGCCATAATGTTGGTAACAGAACAATTCACCATAATTAGCAGATTCTAAATATAAATCCTCAGCATCAAAAGCAGCATAATATTTCAAATCAGAAAACAAACTTTCCACAGCATTAACATCCCAATCATCAGAACGAATGTTTTGTTTCACCACATCCCCCATATTAACTCTTAGTACATTAGGGACATTAACGACTTCCGTTGGACCATGAATCTGAAAACGAACTGCATCCCACGCGATTCCATCCAGAACAGGCCACGCTGTGATGTTAACCAAAGTCAAGTCTCTTTTTAATCTGTGTGTAGAATGTGAAGAGGAAAGTGGGGCCAAAGTTCCATTCAAATGAGTAATGCAAGTTCTCTCCTCGACATAGTGTCCATTCATAATCCGAAAAAAATAAAACACAAAACCAATTGACATAAAAAGGTAAACTGAAAAAAGGACCAGCCAAATGTATATCCAAGGAGGTATCAAAAAATGTTTTTTAAACAGGCTAGCATATAATGCAATTTTAGAGGGTTTTTTCGAGGCAAGGGAAGCAGAGTCAAATGAAAACCTGGATTCCGTGGCTAAACGAGCTTGCAGGTCAGGCATGGATAAATCAGTGGGGTATGTATAGTCTGTCTCATCAAGGTTAGTTCCTGGTAAAGTATTCAATAATGGAGTGGAAACAGCAGGTAATTCGATGGCCACCTCAGGTTCATTATTAGAAGCAGTGGGCATAATTGAATTTCTCACAATGGAAGGACAGGAAACAGCCGGTGTCATGCTAAGAAGAATCGGCCACTCTGTGTATCTTGACATTGTCAATAGAAATAAACCTGTTTTCCTTACGACCTGGAAGTGGTGGTAAAATGACTGTTCTTGTGCCCTTCACTCCAAGCACTGGGACCGGAGCGCGATAGGAGGGACCAAACTCTTTCTTGTTGTCGATCTTCTCTCGAACCAGTTCTCCAACTTGGGGTAGCCAGCCAACTACCGGGATCTGCAACGCATCATCCGATGTGGAGGGCAAATGTTCCTTTGCAAGAGTGTCTCTCGTCTTTTGTAGATTCTGTAAAACATTGCAATGTTCATCTGCGTCAAAGGAAGTGGCGCGAACCACCGAGTCTAGACCGTCAAGGTCAGGGACGAACATCTTGATGCCAAAGAGCATTTCGTATGGGGTCCGCCCACCCAGAGACCTTCTAGGGAGATTATTAAGAGCACGCTGCACGCCATAGAGGTGAGCCAGCCAATTTCTGCCAGTGCCTATAACTCGGGCTGTCAAAGATTGCTTTAAATCACGGTTCATTCGTTCAACTACACTATTACCCTCGGGTCTGTAGGGTGACGAAAACTTGACTTGGACCCCCATCGAAGTCATGGCATCCTTATACGCCTTAGAGGCGAAAGCCGGACCCTGATCCGAATGGAAGGTACCACAGGCAAAAATCCCTATAAAGATACGCAAATCTCTGATGACAGTCCGGGAATCAGCGCTGCGATGTGGCCATAACCACACAAAGCGTGTGCATGAGTCAACTGCTACTAAGATGTATTTATACGCAGTATCAGATGAAAATGGACCGCAGTGATCTAAATAAACACAGCCTAGTGGTTTATTAGAAATGTACAACTGAGTCTGAGGCGGACGCGTAGCAGTCGAAGGTTTAATCTGCTGGCATATGTCACAAAGAAGGACATAATCACGCGTCTGTTTGTACAGTCCCCGCCACCAGAAACGTTGTTGTAGTTGCGTTACAGTGGCTGAGACGCCCGCATGCGCAGACGCCACACCTTCATGAGCCGCTGTAATCAAGTCTGTTCTGCGATCAGAGTTGGGAATCAGCCGTTCCCCAACATCAGGTATTGTCACAAAAGGAACCTTTTCGGGACTTAAGTGGTATTTATACTTCGAAGGGAATCCCGAAGGATGTTTACTTCCCTTCTCAGAGGCAGCAATCGCTGCCAAGATGTCGCTATCAATCTTGGTTTTCGACCTAGTAACTGCTGCAACTAAGTATGTAGATACTGCTGATTTCGCTGCTTCATCAGCAAGCGAGTTGCCAACAGCGTGAACTCCCACGCGCTGATGACCGAGAGTATGAATCACATAAACGAGTGGCAACACAGCCTTAAGCTCTGCCACTCGAACCCAGATATTTTTATGTTTTATTGTGCTACCCTTGGAATCATGAAAATCATTTTGAATCCAAAAGAACAAGTTTTCATTGTAAGACTGGACACAGTAGTAAGAATCACTTACAATTAGAGTAGTAACACTTGGATCTGCGTACTCCAAAGCTAGTAAGAGAGCACGAAGCTCTGCTAATTGTGCGGTGCAATCGCCCAGGGGCAACGTGTGTACCTCCCTGGAAATGAACTCATCATTCAACATAGCACCGACCACAATGGCGCAAGCGGAAACGTAGGCATGTTTAGAGCCATGCGCAACCTGCGCCGACCCATCAGTGTAAATGATGCAATGGAAGTCCTCCAAAGGTCGCATCGCCAGAGGAGCAGGGTGAACGAATTCATACTGCAAGAACTCCTGCGACCGTAAGGAAGCGTCAAAAATAAACATGACATCCGAGGATGACAATGACGCAGCCCACTGAATCCACCGAGGGTGCAAAGCTTTTGAATTTGGTACACTCGCTTTCGTGACTGCCTCCAAATGAGGACAGGGTGTTACCACTAGCATGCGTTTCCCCTGTGACAGAGCACGTTCCTTTAGAATAGCCATCTGTACAGCAGTTAAAACCTTTTCTATGGTGGGAAACCGCATCTCAGCCGAGGTGTACAAGTGTGACTTGTAAGCAATAGGCACTGTGTCACCTTCATTAAAAGTGAGGTAAGTGAAACCCACCGTCCCAGGAATTATTCTTATGACCAGGTTGGTGTGGTTATCACGAGTCAGTAAATATTTAGAAGCGAGCAGATCAGCCTGCAAGGATTGCAAAATGGCTGAATGCTCAGGCAGCCAGCAAGATTTTGAGAAAGTTGGTTGTATCAAAGCATACAAAGGCTTGATACGCTGGGCATATTCCGGAATGTAAGTTCTGCCGAAATTCAAAAAGCCCAGTAAGGATTGTAATTTTTTCAGAGTTGTTGGTGCGCGCAAATGTGCGCACTTCTCCAAGAAGTGAGGAGCCAAACCTCTACCTTCATTGTTGAGCTCATAGCCCAAAAACAACACTGTGTGTTCAGCAATGTGCGATTTTGCAAAGTTGAATTTGTAACCCATGTCTGCGAAGTTGCAAACAAGAGAATTTACTCGACACAGATGCTCCCAAATATCGTCGTCTGTGAGATATATGTCATCCACATACGAAAAAGCATCAGGGTCGAGTGCCTCCAGAATAGAGACAATTCGAGCGGTAAATACACCAGGACTATTCTTGTAGCCCATTGGAAGACGCCGGAATTGCTTTTGGACTCCAGCGCTTGTAAAACTGGTCCATTGGGAGCTAAAGCTGTCCAATCTGTGGGCATAAAAACCATTGGATATGTCAAGCGTTGTCTTGAAACGCTTACGCACGAGACTATCCACTAGGGCAGAGCCGTGGGTATTCTGTACTGCACAGTTACGGCAATGCGAGTTTAAATGCCGGTAATCCAAAACCAAACGATATGATCCGTCAGGTTTATTCACAGTAAAAAGGGGATTATTCATCGGTGACACACACGTTTCAATAACTCCCTGATATTCCAATTGTTCAAGGATTTCCGCGACGGAAGATTTTGCTTCACGCCGAATGGGATATTGAGGTTGAGGCTGCGGCTGAGACCGCAACGGAATTTCGTGGCAAGGCGACAATTTATCCCAACCACATTGGTTACGGTACAGAGCCGGCGCGAGAGCCCGAGCCCACTCCTCTGCAAAATGCTGCGCATGCTCTTTCGAGACAGTGTTCGCGAAACTGGGTAGGATTACCTCCTCCCCTCGCGGCGCCGCGAGCACAAAAGGTGGGGGCCAGTCAGCCTCCGAAAGTAAAATATCATATGTAGAAGACAGATTCTCCCAAAATACACCTCTAACGGTACGCTGTATGTCACCTTCAATTAACAGGACAATTTCATATAGTCTTTCAGGGGGAGCAAGTCTCGTATCCGCTGTTTCTATCACAACGTAGACATCAGTCGCTGTCACCCTCAGTAGTGGACGCAGCGCCTCTCTGACTATGGTTATCTCCGCCGCGCTGTCCAGCAAGGTCAGAGCCCACGTCAGATTCCGAAGCCGCGTTCTCACTATCTGTGGCATATCGATGCGCTGTTAAGGCTGCGACTTTCTTTTTCGCAAACTGCGGACGCCTAGGCGTAGAATCCTCCTGCTTCACCGCGCCGTCCGTCTGGCGGGACTGGCCACGTCCTTGTTGGCCACCACGTCCACGTCCACCCCCTCCTCCTCCACCGGTCTTCGGGGCCGATGTGTCCTGAAAGGAACGAGGAGAGCGTTGATCAGAACCCTGAAAACGATCAGGCGATTTAATCATCGCGCGGTCGCGCAAATCATAAACTTTTTCGGGTGGCGCAGGAGCTTGTATTGCAGGAAAAGTACCCTGAGTCTGCGTTGTCTGCTTCCCCTGTGTCTGTTTTTTAGGCCAATTTTGTTTCTTGGACTTGGGCTGGGCATCTGTCACTGCAGATTGTCCCTGTGGTTGTTTTTTCTCCTTCACTGGAAAATATTTCAGACCCCTACTTGTGCGGCCAATCGTTTTATAAGCGGCCACCACAATTTTTGCTAACTGGCGGGGTTTATCGGCATCGGGCAGAGCAGCCAAAGCATTCGACACCTGAAAGTTAACTGCATCTCCTTTAACATTGGAGAGAATGAGATCACTTACAATCTCAAAAGAACCACACAGGCGCATACCCAATTCAACCGCTGCCTCTGGACCGTGATCATTCTGAACACGTCTAACGATTTCAGGCAGGGCAGTCATAGACGGGGTGCCGAAACACCTTGTATAAACTGCCGCAAATGTTTTTCCCCAGCTGTCACAGTCAGCAAGTTCAGGAGTAATATCCTTCGGTAGAGTAATCGTTAACATTCTATGTTTATCAGCAGGAGTAGAATTCGGAAAAACCGCCTCCAGTTGATCAAACTTCTCTGCTAGCCAGAATGGGAAGTCATCGTTGTCAACAGGACGCGCACCAAAAACCGAATTTACCATCACTGGATTGAGACGCATACCGCCTCGTTCCATGGGAGCGGCCGCACCCCCCTGGGGACCACCAGGAAGATGTCGACCGATGTATTGCACTAAAGCACGAATCACGGAAATGGAAACTACATGCAGCCTGCGAATTTCAGCCAGGGTGCAAGCCCCGTGATTCGGGTGCGGGGTAAAGCCACCCAACGCAGGCCAATTAGTACCTGGAATTGAGAGTGGACCTAACCTCGCAGGGGACATAGAGTGGGGGAGGGCGCCATCAAACCAAACTCGATGCTGCCAATGACCAATAGGTATTTCCAATGCCCTGTACGGCGTATATTCAGCTGGGACATCTGAGGCGGTGTAGGAGTGGAACAAACCAGAATTAGCGTCCACAGCCGGAAACGTAACCCAAGAGTAAAACAACTCGTAAGGAAACGCCGGATCTGCACATACCACGAAAATCACAGCCATCCCATCTACTGGGACCTGGTACGTCTGAAGATGGTTGCGTACCGCTACGCGACTATGCTGCGCAATAGCCACCGCTGCCGCCATTACAGAACTGGAAACAAGAAAAAACAAAGAATACTTTGTAGCACAACTGGGTAGTAATCCAAAGAAACCGTTTAGGTAAGAATCAAGCTTGAATAAAGACCTATTCCAAGAAATAGGTAGGTTTCACCAACACCCCGTTTTCCGGAAACGGAAGTGAAGGGGTTAAGGCATGAACGATAAACTACTCGAGTGTCATGATATAAGACCACCGAAACCGTTGGGCGCCATGTTGCAGGGTTTCTGTACTCACACAGAACTGTGCACAGAGGAGTGGAACCTCGGCAAATTAGGGTGTCCCAAAACTTACCTTAGCAACCAACTCACCCCTTACCGAGCTAGCTACAGTGTCTCATTGGACATATCAAACACCCAATGTTTAGACAAACCAGAACATGAACTTACAGTACCTCAGGGTACGTGGGACTCATGAACACTCTTTCGTTATATTATCATTACAAACCAGAACATGGAGTAAAGAAGACACATGTGCATTTGAAATGTTTATTTACTAATGCCGTCTTCTCAGGCGCAGTATCTTAGATAATACAAGTACACTTATTATCAGTAGCAAAATTATCAGCATAGTTACTAAGACATAAAAAGCGAATGGTGACAGCATGTTAACATGCTGTAATGAATAAGAGTTAACAACACTTATATCTCACCCTCCCTAACACATATATTATATTATTATCTAAGAAGGTCTCTTTGGGTTGTTTTAGGGCGGGCCCATACCTTAGTGTCCTAGCATGAAGGAATCACATCAGCATACACCAGCTCTCTCTGCATGTGCACCGCATC
Source organism: Lissotriton helveticus (assembly GCF_964261635.1). Lineage (NCBI taxonomy): Eukaryota > Metazoa > Chordata > Amphibia > Caudata > Salamandridae > Lissotriton > Lissotriton helveticus. The sequence goes on along the minus strand of NC_136072.1, from coordinate 48,648,913 downwards.
AAGTGTGTTAACAATTCTCGTGCAAAGCAATATCAATCCCGCCTCAAGCCCAAGTTGGCAAAGGCTGCACTTGTGTTATGACTATGAAGGCGTGGAGATCAGACCTCATAACAATTCCATATCGTGTTGCTCCTGAAACTTCAGCACTCTCCGTGCAGACATGGTTTATTAAACAAAACTGATATCAGAGCAATAACATATTATTCTCACATACACCACGGCAAACCACTAGGTTGAAAGCTAAGTCAACAAATAAGGGTCGTGTGCAGAAGTTGCAAGAAAGGAAAAATGGCGTTTAAATCCGAAATGTACCTATGCTAACTTAACACGATATAAGGATATATAGAAGCTATACAACAATGGCAGAATACCACACGCAAAAACCGCGCGCTTTCTGGAATGCGGCAGCCCACAGCCCTTTCTGAACTTTTTTTTTTATAACATTAGAGCTCAGAAGCCCCGCCCCACTTCGTGTGACGTAGGCCCGAGCCCTAAAAACCCAGAAGATACCAATAAATTAACGGCCTCAAATAACTTTTTCCAGCAACACCACCAGGACATAGAATGGCTCGAATGGCCTTTGAATCAACCAGGATTAATGAATCGTTCAGCTTGGGTGGTTGCCATGGACACCTGACAAGAAATGAAAGGGAGCAAAAAACTTCAGAAAAAGACTCACTCCACGATTCTCTGTGAATCGAGAATAGTAAATACTGGTCGCAAATAGGGACCAGAATTTATGCGACCAGTGTGGTATTTTGCGAAGCGACCTATGCACTAATAGGTTGGTTTGCAACATACTGAATCGTAGGGGGTCGCAATTCAACTGATAATGTAAATATTAGTGAGGTACGTTAAAAATTGCGAACAACTATGACTTGTACCCGTAAAAGGGAAAGTGACCTGCTGGGGTCAGCAGACCACCGTGTCTGTGATTGGTTTTAAATAATCCATATATATTTTTTAAACTGCAGAGCTATTCCTTGAAGGAAAACAGGATGCATAAAAAAAAGAAAAATGTAAGAAACATTTTTTAAAACTAGACCGTGGTCCATAGCATCACTCCCTACCCTTCGAAAATGTTTTGACAACATCCACAAAGGAGAGGGGGTGTCTTGTGGATTGGTTACCACCACCTTTGTGTAGGCGGTAATATGTAAATTTTTTGCGACTGGACAAAACATTAAGGGCCAGATTCACAAATGTAATTTAAGACAATATCCTAACTTTGCGACTTTCGGTATTCACAAAAGGCATTTAGTAGTAGTGAAATCAGGATTCCTAACGTTACTACTACTAAACTGAGAAAAACCCTAACTTTAAGACTTTCGGTATTCACAAAAGGCATTTAGTAGTAGTGAAATCAGGATTCCTAACGTTACTACTACTAAACTGAGAAAAACCCTAACTTTAAGACTTTTGGTATTCACAAAAGGCATTTAGTAGTAGTAAAGTTAGAATTCCTAACTTTACTACTAGTAACGGAGAAAAATCCTAACTTTATGACTTTCGATATTCACAAAAGGCCTTTTGTGAATACCGAAAGTTGTAAAGTTAGGATTTTGTCTCAGATTACATTTGTGAATCGGGCCCTAATACGGCCATTCTAAATTGTTATTTAAATGGGATGCCCTGAGCACGCCCCTTTCAAATACTGATTCGAAATATACTGGCAAAAACAAATTGGGCAAATTGCATTTGTTACATACCAAAAGGCCTTTTCATGTTCTCAAAAGGCCTGATTTGATATTCCAACCTTTTGCGAACCCAAAATGCCTTTGAACATAAGGCCCCAGCCCACTTCCTTCTAGTGGCCCTGGTTAAGGTATGCATAGATGAGGATGCAGAGTGGGTCATTACAGTGCTTCATTTGTAAAAAAAACATATATGCCTGGGCTCTCTTCAGCATGTCACTGCAGCGTGCACCAGACACTGCCCTTGCACTACTATAAATTATAATAATAACACAGCTACTAACCATCACACTCCTACAAGTGTGACAATTCGGAGTACTATAGGCCCTCAAAGCTATAAGAATGGCTGGAAAGGCAGGTAATAGTCATTTTTAATATATATTGCATTCATAATTAACTGCTGTTGTGCTGATTTGTAGATTAGCCAGACAGCGCTACCTTGTGGCAGACTGTCACAAACTCCGGTGTTGAAAACTACATGCTGATGCTGAACAACGGAAACCACCTGCTCAAATTAAGCACTGGACTCTTCACCAGAAGAAGGACAATATCTGATACAAGACAATCAAAAGGATGCTTGTCCAGTCAAGATGAACTAAAGGAGGCTGTCTGGTAGTTTTCTTTATGCTTTAGTAAGCACCAAAAAGATGTTGAGTCCTGAAGAAGACCGCTTTTGTTCCTATTGCTTTCATATTTACCCAGACACTGTGGCTGCAGATTTTGGGTGTGGCTGCGTGGTCTAGATATCCGGATTGGCTGGGAGAGGAACATGAAGCCTCAGGACTGAAAGCTCAACGCGGACAGGTAAGAGGGGCTGCGGCGGTGGCTGGGTTTTCTAGTTTTATGGGTGGGGTAGATTTTAGGGCTGGGGGGGTTGTTTATATGGCAGGGAGCCGGGTTTTAGGGCTCAGGGCAGGGGGGGTCGGGGAAGTTTTAGGATTTAACGGTGGGGATAATTTTTAGGGTTTAGGGCGAAGAGCTGGGTGTGATCTTTACCACACCTCCCATTACCAGTCATGCCTTTACTAAAGGCATGCGTTGTTCAGACGCATTCGTTGTTAGGGCTGCGTTGTAGAGCCACGCATCGTTTAGCCATGCATGCCTCTGTCATACAACCTAGACGAATTCTTTGCAGTAAAGCTCAAGGTTAAAGGCCCGAAAACGGGGAACAGAGTTTACAACGCAACTTTTACCACGCACTACCTTTACCACGCAACTTTTACAACGACTTGCGATGGGGGCGCTGTAGGATAGGGAATAGTTTAATTTACTATCAAAAACCTTCCCTACTATCCACGGGGACTGGAGTTGGAATAGTAAATTAAACTATTCACTATCCAGCGCCCCCCAACGTAAGTCGTTGTAACGACTTGCGTTGTAAAAGTTGCGTGGTAAAGGCATGCGTTGTAAAACCATGCGTAGTAATGACACGCATCCCCCGAAAACATCAAACTCTCTATTATTACAAGTACAAAGAGGTCACACTCCTTTCTAATTGTACTGATTGTCTATGAATATTACCTGAATAATCCTATTTTATTCACATTTTAAATATTTAGGGCTAATTCACAAAGGCACATAAGAGTACATAGAAAGGTACTAAAGGAGGCTTACCTAATGCACAAAAAAATGGGTCAATATTGGATACAATAGGTCATCTGGCCAGCAGACAGTTTTATCGGTGTTAGTGCTCAAAATATGCTGATGCTGCAAATACAGAATCTTTCTTAACATAGCAACAAATACAACAAGAACTAACACTCCTATGCTGTTTAGCACTGAAAATAAAATGAACAGTGCCCTGCAAACATTGCAAGTTGTCTGGGAGGCTCAAAACCGAGCACAACAGCCCCACGGGCTACCACAGGCCAGGACTTCATTAGCATCAAGCACTGCACAGGAAATGCTAAAGTTAGTACATGGCTCACATAAGCCATCTAGGGCCATATGTATCAAGATACCCATTTGCGACAAAGGACAAAGGACACCCTGTTGCACCCCTGAAATATGCATGGGTGCACATGTGGCGCACATACATGCCCTAAGGGCATGTATGTGCGTCACATGGCACTTTGAAAAATGAATTCGCAACTTACCACCAACTAGAAGTTGGTGGTAATTAGCGATTCCTTAAGGGCATTTTGCTAATTGTTTTTTGCTACATACATTGCATTTAATTTGCGATTCCTTAAATGCAATTGCAAAATAAGGAATCGCAAATTTTGCGTCTCCTTATTTTGCACCAGTTTTTCTTCATACATTCCATTTAGCAAATTCGCATTCGCAAAGGCCGAAATTCGCGATTGCGAATTTGCATGATACATATGCCCCCTAATGATTAATTAACACAGAGTTGTTTTCAAGATGCACTGGGTGGGGGTTTCTAATTTGGATGCTAACACATATGTTTCGGTTCTCTGATGTTTCTAGAAACCCGCAAGCATAGTGACATTTTTTTCCCTTACATTGTCCTGGAATTCTGAAATCATGGGAAAATGTGTCTGCTGGAAGTTGAAAGCATGGCTTTTGTTGACCCGTGACCCAGTAATACAAAGGAATGCTTTTCTCATGACCCTCCCACAAGTGCACATGCAAATAAATATATTTTGCCTGGTATTTCTCACACCAGTTGTTTTTCAGTTTTTTGTGTGTTATTCACTCCTGTATTCTGGACTATTAAGTTGCATTTGCTAAGGGGATGGGGCAGGGTTATGTACAGTAGGAGGAGAATGGTGAAGACAAAAATCCATAGAGATGGGTGAGAGGCAACCAGTTCTCACCCCTGTTCTTTACACCTTTAGGGCCTTATTACGACTACCCGCCATATTACGACTATGGCGGTCGGACCACCACTGGTCCATGGCTACCACCGGGAATCATCGATTCCTCGGCCGTGGTGCATTGGTCTGAGGCCATAATTTGCTGGCGGTGCCGCTGCGCCACCGCCAAGCATATTAGGAGTTTCCTCGCTGCCACAGATTTCATGATGGTGAGCCTGCCATGAAAAGTGCTAGGGATGCATGCAGGGGGGGGGCACGTGGTGAGCCCCCTGTATGCTGGCATCCCCAGTTGCTGCATGGCATTCACTTCACAGTCCATGCCGTGCGTGAACGTGCACTGGCGTTCCCATTGCAGTGCCTTGCTCACATATGATCCTTAGCCGGGCACCATCGTGGGCCAGCTGCCACAGGACCGACCGATCCGGATTCCATTCGGAATCTGGCGGGCGGTCTCAGTACAGGTTTGGTGTTGTGGCAGCAGGTGCTAGCGTGGCGGCCCGCTGCCACACCGCCAAACTCATAATAAGGCCCATAGTATAAAGGTTAATATCAGAGCTCTGATAATGTAATGTAAGGTGGATTTGTAGAGCGCTGATTGTCACCCGTGCGGGTATCCAGGCGCCGGTAAGCCAGTGTCCAGCTGTCCACCTGCATGGACCTGCCCCGTGGCATGAACTACAGTCTACGAGCAGCCATATTGCAAGATCATGTCAACCTTGGAGAAAGAAGCTGAGGCAGCATACCCCAAGCCATGTCAGTGCCACCGGCCAGCAGGGGCATCTGGCTGTCCACACGTGCAAGGTAAGAGGCCATTCGAGTTATAAGAAGCCGGCCCTCACATGTGGTCTCACGACATTGCACAGTTTTACTGTGCAATTCAACCCACCACATTTGTGGGGTATGTAATGGCCCACAATGCAAGTGCAGCAGCAAGGATCAGCAAGATGGCTCCTGCCTAGGGTGGCCTATCAGCTGGCAAAGCTGTGAAAAAGTCACAGAAGTCATGTTGTAAAAATAACTGGATTTTGGACAGTGGATCTAGCCTCCTCTTCTTGTCTTAGCATTCTGTGGAATGTTGAGACCGGCTCAGTAAATCAGGAAGTCCAGGACGCTACATACCACTACTGTTTTATACCTTTACCTGCATTTTACTTTCAGTGTAAAAATACATAATACTTAGGGGTCGATTATGATGGCGGTGAATCCTCATCCTCTGGGCCGGTGGAAGCCACCGCCAGCCTGCAGGATGTTGATTCACCGCCGCGGTCACAGAAAACACCCACCGCCAGATTATGATGGCGGTGGGAACAGCGGCAGACGGCAGATCCGTCCGCTGCTGATCCGCGGGGTGTTGAGCGCTATTTGGTGGCGGTGTCTGCAAGACACCGTCAGCCAAATTAGGATGTGTGTTTACACATGCTTTTCCGCGGCAGCTTTTCAGCCGTGGAAAAGCATGTGGAACTTTGCTTCTGGGGCCCCTTGCGGGCCCCCAGGGTGAAGGGGGGTGGGGGTGTACATGGGTGGTACCTATGGTACCCCCCTGCATTTACATGCACAAAGCGGCAGGCACCGCACGGTGCCTGACGCTTTGTGCATGTAAATGCAAAGCATGCATTTTTAACCTTGCGGCGGGTGCTGCTTCAAGCAGCACCCGCCGCAAGGTTAAAGATACGGGATGTGACCACCAGGGTGGCGGTCACATCCTAATTGCAACGGAGGGTCCGCCGCTGCCCCTGCGGACAGTCCCTCCACCTCGGGGGTGGCGGACGGACGCAGGCCTCCTAATTTGGAAAATAATGAGTGTCAGTGCCCAAAGAGATGCCCAGAAGCCCACTCCCAGCACTATTAAATGATAACACAGTGAACTCCAAGTCTGCATACCCGGAAAACCATCTCAGTCCTCAATAATCAAGTACCAGAAACTCTCATCCCTTTATCTCACTTTTGTAAATTCCTACTTTCTATTTTTGTGAAAGTTTTTCGTCTTTTTCTTTCTCCTTCTCTCCTGTTTCTGCCTGATTCCCTCTCTTGCACTCAAGAAATGTATGATGAGGAAAAATAGGTTCCGGCCCCCATAAATGAGAGCCAGTGGCCCCCACTGGCACCCACCGGCTCAAATTAAGCACAAGTGGCATGTTTTGTTTGGTGTGAAGACTGGGCGAGGGAGAAGTGTGCTGATAGCCTAACTTCTCGCATGACAGCAGTTCTTAACAATCTTAATCTGCCATTTACTAGGCTTGGGAGAAGTTTTAATTATGCCAGAGTAATTGGAGTGATTTCCATAATTACACATTACCCTTCTGATGCAAAATTACGGAAATTATGTGATTACACCAGTTTGACTAATTAAGAATAAATTGAGGCAAAATTCCTACCGCAGGAGCACAGCAACAACAAACTAAGAGAAAGCAAGTGACTGCCGGCTACTGCTGTTCATGTCCAGTAGCATTTAGTGCTACTTTCTTAGTGCAAAATGCATCTTGTTGTCCTTTTTTGGGTGCAAGGATGCATTTTCTACTAAGAAAATAACGCTAAATGCTGGATTACACTTCTGACACAATTACGCATAATTATGAGTAATTTTGCTGTACTTACAAGTAAGTACGTTAAAGAGGATTATACCAGTTAAATCCCCCCCTACCATTCACCGCATTCATTTTCACTTTCAATTCTGGCCCAGTCCTTAATTTGAGCCAGTGGTTGCTGGTGGGGGCCACCAGCACTCATTTTTGTGGACCGCCACTTATTTTTCCTGCGCCAGATATTAACTGAGTGCAAAAACAGAAAGACGCGCAGGGTAGATCCACAAAGGGCCTCCACACTCGTGGCGGAGACCGATTCTCATTGGAGATTGCGCCCTGAGTGCGGAGACTCCCCCACGACTGCGGGACCTCCGCCATGAGCGTTGAAGTCCTTTGTGAATCAGGCCCACAGATCGGAAAGATGGAGGGAAAAAAAGATGCCGAAACCATCACAAAGGGAGAAGGCAGCCACACGCAAGAAAAGGAAAAAAAAGCAAGGAGTTTCTGGTTCTGGGTTAATGACTATTAGCCTTGTATATTCAGTGCACTAACATTTAACTGCACCGGCCTCCGACTTCTGAGCAGAAATTAGGACACCGGCACTCTTTCTTTCACCAATTAAGCAATATTCGGACCTATAATTGCGGGATGGACAATTATCCAAAATTAACCACCTCAGTAATTGGTTTTACGTCAGCAGCGAGCAATTTACTGAAGTATATTCTGGACCAAATTTATGAAGGACTTGGATTGCTCTTGAGGCACACTAGGCAATGCAATCCTTAAACCAGATTTACTATGCCACGCAGAGCCACCTTAACCCCTTCGGTGCTGATGGCGGCTCCCGGTCGTCATCAGTTACGGTGGGCGTGTGCTGATGACGGCCGGGAGCCGTCATGACCGCGCCCTCCATCGGAATGTGCCGCACAGGTGCAGAATTCCGGCCGCAGCCAGGGGGTTAAGTGGCTCTGCGCGGTATAGTATATCTGGAATAGCGCAAGGCAGAGCAAGTCACTGCCTTGCTTTGCTCTGCGCTGGAAAGGCGTTCGATGGGTGGAGCATGGGTGTTTCGACACATCCACCAATAGTTTTTGGTGCATTCCCACATTTAACACTGGTAATCCTGGGAATACATCAACACACTATGCCTTCCCAGGTGAGGCATAACGAGGAGAAATAGCTTTTTTTCTCCTCATTATTTGCTCTTTCCTTGAGTGCTACATTCTGCCGCAGACTTAGAAAGAGGAAAATGCCTCAGAATTGTTTTTCTGCAGGAAGGTCTCTTCCTGCACAAGAACAATCCTGGCTGTAACGCAGGCCCCCTTGCACCATGGCGCAAGGGTGCCTGCGTTGGTCTAGGTTACACACAGTGCCCCAGCGCATAGGGACAACAGAGATGCATCATTCCTTTTGTAGATAGGGCGCATTTCTGCCCTCTTCATTTACAGCGCAGGGCATTAGGGGCCAGATGTAGGTCGGCAATTACCGGTCGGTAGCGGCCGATTTCGGCCGTTACTGACCGGTATTTGCAAATGGAGATGTAGGGGCCTTCAAATGTACTGATTCGGTAAAATACGGAATCTGTAAATTTACCGAATCGGTAAAGCCAGATGTAGGTGGCACTTCAAACAGTGCCACAGGCCATTACCGATTCGTTATTTACCATGTAATACAATTGCATGGTAAATAGCGAATTCCTGTGTACATGCACATCTGTGCATGTACACCTGTGCCATGTGGCACACATACATGCCCTAAGGGCATGTATGTTTGCCACATGGCAAGGGCATGTCTGTGTGCCACATGGCACACAAGCCAGAATCAGGGGTGCAACAGGGTGTCAAAGTGACACCCTGTTCCCCTTGCAAAATCGCAAATTTTACCGAATCGGTATTTACCGATTCGGTAATTGGCATTGATTCCTATGGGCCTCCAGGCCCATAGGAATCAATGGCAATTACAGAATCGGTAAATACCGATTCGGTAATTACCGAATCATACAGATTCAGTAAAAATTACCGAATTTTTACTTACATCTGATTTACCGAATCTAGAATACCGAATCGGTAAAATTCGGTATTCTAGAGTCGGTAAATCAGATTTACCTACATCCGGGCCTAAGTTGTCTTGCTGTGTTGCGTTGTGTCAAATCTTTGTAAATCTGTCCCTCTGTTTCAGATGATTAAAATAATAGTATGCTGCATCTAAAAAACTTTTAAAATGACACTATATAATGTCATATCAAAAACATCGAGCCGTCCTATAAATTCACATCTCTGAGTCAAGGGCCCCTCTTCCCTCTTAGAGCTTTGGTCACCTGGACCACTTCCAGTACCTATTCAGCTGTGATTGTACTATTATGTTGGGTTCATATACATCCTTATAGTTTGCATTGCCATCAGTATGGCATCTCATAGCTTGGGACATGTGTATCTTCTGTTATATTGTCCTTTTATTTCATGCCACTGTGGTTCCAGGTTGAATGAGTGTGTGACAGTATCTAGGCCATACAGAGCCTTATGTTTGTGGTTTGTTTTCTGGACCTAGGGAAGAGATATGGCTTAGCTGTTGATTTTGGAACTGGGGAACCAGTTTTGAATCCCACCTCTGCTTAAATCCTGTGATTCTGGGCAAATCCCTTAATCTCCCTTTGAATAAAAATAAAAAAATAAAAAAGTTTACTGTAATCCAGTGTTCATATAAATCGCTCTAATGCAGTTCGGCCACGATCGCACTATATAAAACCAAAAAAACAACCCATCACATTTGAAGAAAAAAAAAGTAGAAAGTGCATCTCTGTCTGAACACTTTAAGTATTTGGCACTTCCCATTAACAGGAGAAGAGCTGCATTTGGGATTATTATTTTTTTACTATTTTTTTGTATGAAAAACGTTGTTAGTGGATAGAGTTTTAATAAAAACTTAAATAACCTTGATAAGAATAGATGAAAATGATTTTGCCCTATTTCTGCTACTTTTGTACTTAAAAAACAGAACTAACTGCTTTCCTTAACTCTTAGGTTAGCAAAACATTGTTTTGTCTATCTAAAATTGGTTAACAGTTAATAAAAACTCAGCAATGCTTGTTGCAGTGCAGTGGAAAGCCATTCTCAGAGGATGAGTGGTCACCGGTCTGTTTCCTATTTTTCTGTACTGTATTTGTCTGGTAAACTGATATTGATGAGATGAAACCTTTTAGATACTCTTAATGTGTAAATCATGGCAAAATCATGAATTAATACTATCACAAAGTGTGCCACAGTGTGCCACAAAACTTGCCTTTTCTTGCCACATAATTTAGTCAACCATAATTTGGTCCTCCACTGCCACATAATTTCAGTGGCCCTGATTATCGGTACCGCTCTGCAGGGCCACTTTGAAAAGAAGACAGTCCACCTGCCAGATGATTACTGTTGTTTTGAGACATGACTATTTAAGCCCCTGTTTTAATGTACCTATATATAAATGAGAAATTTGTTTTCTATGTTTCTGAGATAGGAAAACAGCAAAGTAGAGACAGTAAAACCTGAGGAGAGGTAATGGAGAGAGAGGGGAGAATTTGGGCGTAGAGTATCCTGCAAAAAACCTGGAATGTTGACCCTACCTTCTCTTACCTGTCTCAAGACATCTAGAATGGGAATAACATGGAAACTTTCATGAAATAGTCATATACATTTAGTACATATACAAAGCACTGTGCCGTCTTTGTCACAAAGGCCTGTAAGAGTACTCCCGTGGTACCACCGCTCGTACTCATAAATGCTTCTGTTAGGACCACCATTGGATCCATACATATCAACTGTGGATGAACTGAAACTCTTTTGTGGATCTGGACCTACGTTGGACACCCCTGTCTAACACAGACGTCTTCATTAGTTATACCCCATTATTTTTGAAGGTATAACATTTCCTGCTCCTCGTTCAAGACCTTGGGGTGGGCTCCCCATCACTTGAGTTAGCGTTGCAGGGGCCTCAAGCCATTTCCTGCTACAGGAGAGCATCCCTGGGGACGTGTTACAGCAGGTGCACTGCGCCCACAGGGCTGAAAAGGCTTTAGCCACCCTAATGGGTGTCTCAGCCCGGGCTGCTGCAGCTCGAGCTGTTGTGGGCTCAGCTGGGCAGTGTCTGGAGTCTTATCTCCAACATGCCCGAGTTTTTCTCAGGTATTTAGCCGCTTAACCGCAACGCGAATTCCGCCGCGGTGCAGTAGTTTGAGCGAGTGGGCGGGGCTGCATCAGCCAATGGACATGCGCAGCACTACCGAGGTACTGCTCGCGACAGCTGTTGGCCGGCGTGCGCAGTGAAGGGGTTAAAGACCATTTGCATATTTACATACCTTTGTTAACTGGTTACCGAGGTTTAGTTTTTTTCCTGGTTCCAGGACCCCCTGGGCCCCCACTCTTCCTATTTCTTACATTTGGATTTCACTTTCACTGCCGTAGTCTGAGACTGCATTTCATGAAAAGAAATATAAAGTAGGGTTGCCAAAAGAAAAATACCAGACATTTGTTGTTGATACTAAATAGGGTTATAAGTAAAATCAAATGTATTCATTTGTAATGTGACTTTTCTGTCTTTGTTCCCTTTAAATATTAATCATGGATCATTCAGGCAGTCCTAGAACACTATTAAAAATGCTTTCTATTTATATTTGCGGTTACAAGTATGCACAGATAAGTGCTGAAAATAGGCTTTAGGTGACTGCTTATTTTTTGTAATGTCTGTGACATCAATATAATGAGCTGGAAACCCTAATCAAAAGACTGGAAGTTTGTTGCAGGAGCAGCACAATATTTATTTCCTCCACCCTCAATCCCTGAACAGGGCCGGCCTGGGAACGCAAACCGGCCTTGGCAATTGAGTCGGACTGGGTGGAGGGGTGGAGGGTGTGGGCATGGGGTGCGCTTGGAAAACACTTCAGCTGCTTTAGGTACAGGGGGCCGATTTTGCACCACTACTGCAAAACCAGCCCCTGTACCAAAAACAGCCCCCACTGGTCCAAAACTGGCCACCACTCTTCTGGCTCGCACCCACCCTTTGGCCCTCCGAGAAAACGTCTGGTGCCCGTTATGGCCAGTCCGGCCCTGTGTCTGAATAATTACATAATAGCAATAGTTTAACTTACATCTGAAACCCTATTCCAGCCCTCCATAACACGCTGAGCTGCTTCAAGTCTCTGTGAATGCACCCTGCATTCAGACAACTCACTCCTTTTTCTCGCCCTTCACTTTCACACTCACCCTGCACTCACAGCGATCACAATGCGCTCAAACTGATCACCATGAACTCTCACCATTCACCCTGCACTCACAATGACCACACAGCACTTACGCCACTCGCCATGAACTCACACCGTTCTCCCTCCACTTACCCTGTGGTCACATGAGCACAACGCTCACCCTGCACTCACAGTGAACACTCTGTACTCACAATGCACCTGCGCTGTTCACCCTGTACCTCACCCTGCAGTCACACAGGCACACTACTCACCCTGCACTCATGGTACACTTCACTCACTTGTCTCCCTCACTGCTCACTCTGTAATCTCACTCAAACAAGCCCATCACTAACCATACATTCATTGTCCCACTCTGCACTTACATCCGCACCCAAATTCATATGGTCACCTCCTCACCCTGCAGTCACTCCTCTTACCCTACTCTCACACTGTTGCATCGCTCACATGAGCACTCCTGTCACCCACACAGTGCAAAGGGTTATTGTGCCTGCTACAAAGACCGTGCACAATGCAGATCACAGAACTGTATGTGTTACAGTTCTGGTGTGAACCTGGGCTTCTATGGGAATTCACAAGATCATTATCAAGCCCCTTATCGCCGCTTCAGCAACAGTTTCCTGCCACTAAAGCAGAGATAATGTTATTGCCGTTCTTGATAATATGGACCTGAGTGTGAGTAAACTATGAGAAGCCCTATAAAAAATGAAACCTTTAGCTGAAAAGGGCTATGGTGGTGAGATGAGGTGCATTGTTGGCGAGTGGTAGTGAGGGAATTGATGGTGAAGGAGGAAATGGGGGAGGGGGCGCCAAAAAAAAGACTGTTGCACCGTGTGCGACCAGTGCTAGGGCCAGCCCTAGCTGGGAGTCTCGAGCGGTGTCTGGCTCTCGAGAGTTCGTTTCTGCAGAGACGAGTCTGCCCTTTCCGCCGTATCTTAGGCGTGACCAGCGGCGGCCCTACTCTCTGCGCTGCAGACGTACAAAATATAGAAAACATTCATCTAAATGCAAATCTGAGACACAATCAGCGTAACACGCTCCGACTGTCACAACGCTACGCTTCCTCCCGTCTCTCTCGCGACGTCCCCCGCTTTGGTTGTAGATGAGCCCTGTAAGTGTGCGACCGCCTGGTAATTAATGAGTTTAGTATCAACAATGGCGGCATTTCTACATGGCTCCCAGACACTCAGAAGAACTATTCATTTCATTTTCAATCTATACATTATTTTTTTAATGTGGTACTCCTTTTATCATGGTAATGCACGGCTGGAATATACATTCTTAAGATCACCTGCCCGCCCTCGACAGCTCTTCTTCAGTCTGAATACCTGCATTAGCGGCATGCACAGTTTCACAAAAAATTGTCAATTTTTAAGCTCAAGGATTCGAAGCAAGTTATCTGAAAATAAATTGTAGGTCTAAAGGAAATGTCAATTTGAAAACCATTGTATTGGCCAAACACATACATTTCTAAAAAATGGTAAACGGAGGCAGAGAATGTTTGCCTCTTTTGAGGTGCATCTGTGAAAAGTAGTTGACATGTTTCGACATCAAGGACATTTAGTGGTTGGTGGCGACTGGATCATTTAAATGTCTATCTGTCTGTCTGTCCATCCATGGCTCTAATTATGAAGTGGTCAGAGTTGGAGGTGGTAAATACCATCAGCTGGGGCTTGGGGACAGTAACTTTCGCCTATGCTGAGTTCTGACCCTGGGTATGAGGCCTAACATGCAAGTTCTGTAAATTATTCAAACAAAGTCTGCACCTTTTAAATACACCCACATCCCCTGACACATTTGCCAGATTTTAGCTGTCTTAATCTCCAAGGAAAAAAACAGAAGGGTTTGATAATTACATCACGACTTGGAATTATGATACCTGAGCAAACTTCTGCTTGCCTAAGGATCATGGTTTCCCCCAAATGATTAACATGTCTAACTTTTACCCTCAAGCATCAAAGGTCGTGGATTTCCAAAGGCCTAGGATTTGAAGTTGGCACACTTTTAGTTAAGATGATGACCTTGAAATTTGTAGACCTGAATTTAAGTTAAAAGTTCTTAACTTGCCCAATAAATCAGTGAATTACTCTGTGAATGACCCAGTGTTAGGGCAAATAGTGTAGCCAGGGTGGCAAAGGCCCTAATGCAAGCCAGGGAAATGTGTTCATTTGGTAACCATTCGGGGCTTATGACGAGCTCAGCTCGTCATGAGGCACAATGGGGCTGTGCTCATGATGAGCTCAGCCCATCATAACTGCCGCCGAACGCCCACGCAGGGCAAATACCCCTCCTGCGCGGGCGTTCCATGGTAGTGGGCGGAGTCGTGACGTGCTTAGCTCGTCATGAGGCACAGTGGAGGTGTGCTCATGACGAGCTCGGCTCGTCATAACTGCCGCGGAACGGCCACGCAGGGCGAATTCTCCTCCTGCGCGGGCGTTCCATGGTAGTGGGCGGAGTCGTGACGTGCTTAGCTCGTCATGAGGCACAGTGGAGGTGTGCTCATGACGAGCTCGGCTCGTCATAACTGCCGCGGAACGCCCACGCAGGGCAAATTCCCCTCCTGCGCGGGCGTTCCATGGTAGTGGGCGGAGTCGTGACGTGCTTAGCTCGTCATGAGGCACAGTGGAGGTGTGCTCATGACGAGCTCGGCTCGTCATAACTGCCGCGGAACGGCCACGCAGGGCGAATTCCCCTCCTGCGCGGGTGTTCCATGGGAGTGGGCTGAGTTGTGACGAGCTCAGCTCGTCATGAGCACAGCTCAACTGTGCAGCATGACAAGCTGGGCTCGTCACGAGCACCGCGGCGCCGCGCGCTGCTGCCCTCCCTCCCGCACCGCGGGGGAATGAGCCCCGTGTGGAAGGGGTTAACAAAAACAACTATAGTTAGGTGTAGTGTGCCCCTCACACCCCGGAGCCCTGGTGCCACTGCACCTGCTGCACTTTAATAGCTATGCCACTAAACAGGACTCAGGATAAGGGCTGTTTAAAAGGGCTATTTATAGAAGAGGGAACACAAAATATTCTTTATACATGGTCCCTCGGCACTAACAAGCACAGGCAATGAGCATTGCAGAATATTCCTTTGGGATAATGTCTGTTTGGCTTTTGAGACATGCTGTGACGTCGTCCAACAGATGGCACATTTAAGAGAGATGGCAACATCTGGCGTTTAAATCTGATGGAGTAATAGAAACTAAAAACAACAATGCATCAGTTTTAGTAATGAGATATAAGTAACTATTTATTTCTACATACATTGGGGCAAAAGCAGTGGCGGCTCCTCCGCTAAGGCGGATGAGCTTCGCCCCACTGCTCAAAAGGAAAAATAAAATGATAATTAAAAAAATGATAATAACATATTGTAATTATCATTTTACTTTTCCTATTGAAGTCAGTGGCTCTAGGGGCGGGGCTGGCCAGAGCAGGGAGAGGGGTGATTTGCCCTCCTTAAGTGCGCATGACTGCTTTGCTGGCCCTGTCGGGTCGGCCAAACAGCTCTGCGCACTTTGCATCTTCCTCATCGGGCTTACTTTACACAACCTGGTGAGGAAAATGCAAAGCATCCCAGTCCCCGTCTAAGCACTGAACCATGGCTCTCAGACCAATCACAACGCTGCATTGCACGTTGTGATTAGCTATTGGAAGTCTGGGTGCTTCGTGCTGCTTCATGTTGCTGGCGGAGACAGAAATGAGAGGACGGAGGCGAGGCGGTGGCGGCCGGCTGGCCCAGGTTAATGGGTTTTTTCTTCATTTTCTGCCCTCCTCCAGCCGCCCTCACTGCCACTCCATCACTCCCGTCCCGTAGCAGGCGGTATTGAGCGAAAAGCTAGGTCAGACAAAAATAATACTTCGTATAAATGTTCCTATGTGATAGTGAAAACGAACATAGTGCACCCCTCAAACTAACTTTCTTAATTCCTAAGTCCTTCCCATGAATTGCTTTCTAGGAAGGGGTCAATGTTAAGGCCTGGTGGTGCCCGCACTACTTGTTATCAGCATTGAAAGGACAAGGGTCAAATGATGGAGAATAACGATTCTCCAATTATTATGCAGAGAGAATCTGGATTTCATTAAAGACAAACGTAGGCTAACATTATGCAAATACTTTTATTTGCTGCCCAACATGCAGCCCTTTAAAGAATGTTAACCTATTCAATGGGTCAGACGGCCCCCGGCGTGGTATATTGAGTCCCAAACCTAAGTTTATCACTGCTAGTTACTTCCTTCTTGGTCTTGGGTTTGTCCCTGAGTGTATCATCCCTTTCTATTCGATGTATTCTGGATTCAGCTTTTTCTAGGGTCTTACAATCATATCCTTTTCTTAGAAATCTTTTCTTTGACTCAAGGATATTTGCCTGAAAGGCACCATCCACACTGCAGTTTCTCCTGGTGCGTGTCATTTCTCCAAAATGGAAGTTAACCCTTCCCGCACAATGCCCCTAACCCATTCCTTAGCTCCAGGCCCCCTTCTGGGAGATCAGACAGGTGGAAAAGGCAGCATTAACTCAAGGAACCAATTAGAGTCAAGCACCTAGTCCTATTTCCCTTTCCATGCAAAATTTCTGTTTCCAAATTACACCTACTCCTTCTCAAGCTAGCATTAATGTGAGCGCATAGAGATTTGCGGCAGTCCACCAAGGCAGGCTGCACAAACTTACCTACAGGGGGAACTGCTTCTCCATTGATGCTAGCGGAGGGGGGCTAGAAATGCCTTAAGGGCATATTAGCAAGGGCCATATTGCCGCTTTAGCGGCACTTTTTGCCGCTAAAGCGGCCATATTTTTATCGCCCTATCAGCAAGCTGTTGCTAACAGCAGTTAGGGACAGCTTTCAGGCGATAGCGACCGGTTTGGGGCCCGCTTTGCATGTCAACGATATTTATCGCTAATGACATGCAAAGTGGACGTACCCAAACTGTTAGAGACTGAAAGCAGTCACTAACACGGCTTTCGCCTATTAGCAAGGCAGGCAAAGCGATAAAAAAATAGCTTAATCTAACGCCTGCTAAAAACATGACTTACCTGTTTATCCAATGGGAGGTGGATTGTCAGGTTAAGTCCCCATCGGCGTGAATATCGCTGGATTTCCAGCGATATTAACGCATTTTGCAGCTATCGTTGAAACTACTGTATTGCTCTCACTATATAGGTACTGTGTATAAAAAGTCTTTTCTAATAAAATCTTTTGAAATAAAAAAAAATAAATGTGCTAAGGGCATTTTGCGATAAATATCGCTGTTCCTTGCTAATATGCCCCTAAATTCCTGTAGGATAACCCCAAAGAGCCTCACTGGCCCACCCGGGTCTGAGCAGAAGCAAAGGCCTGCACCTTCCAGGATCGCTTATCAAGGAAGCTGATACATGATACATGATGTGTCCTGTTAATCACATGCCCTCAGTGTCAGCCTTCTATGGCCAGATTGTCACATAAAATCTGCCTTGGTATTTTCCTGAATTGATGTCCCAGACATGCCCTGATTGCCGAATTCATGCTCTGGTTGGCAGGAAGATGAAGGGAGTGTGAGATGGTGCTAGGATACACAATGAGAGATGGACACTAGCCACCTCAACCCTCTGAGCTGGACATCAGATGATACAACCCCCAGCAAAGGTGAGTGTGGGTTTGTCTGACATGATCCACCCTCACCTCACCATAGGGAATTCCGACACTAGGGAAAAGGCAGACCAGACACTCAACCAGTTTCCCACTCCAACAGAGATGCTTGAATCAAGAATCTGCAATCAGTTTGTTATAATGATTTTGTCATGTGCCCATTTAAGGCCTGGTAGGAAATAGTGTCATTTTACATGTACACGGTTCTTTCCTTAAGTTGCCTTCCCTTTTGTTATATCGACTTTCGACACACGTTTGCATTCATGTCACCAGGGATAGTTCTGAGAATCACCGACCTTGCAGATACAGAGAATTTCACACAAACACTATCATACTGCCTTGGCGCTACGTGCAAGGTCTTCACGTGCGTCATACAAATGTGTTATTATTCCATCTACATGGCGACATAGCTATCTGTGGAATACAAACAATCATGGCCCAAGGCAAGGAAGCCGTTTCTTATATTTGTAACCTTTTGTTTCCATAAACAATCAGAGGAGAGACCCTATGGCTGACTTCGAGGGGTCCCTGCATGCTAAAGTTTTGCCTAGCAACTGCCCGACATCTCCACGAGAGGTGTCCAGTTTGTGACCAAGGCAGGGTCCTACACTCTTACCCATCAGGTAAAGGGGTTAAATCATCCAGAGGGGGAGAACACACATTTGCACCCTAGACACATAGGGCCTCGTTAGTATGGCGCGCGGACTTATGTCCGACCCCCATCCAATCGTAAACAGGAACACCTGACTACAAGTTGGCGGTCACACCAGCTGAATTAGGATGCGACCGCCACCATGGCAGTTGCAATGTCTATATTTTGCATTGCGGCGGGTGCTGTGGGCTGCAGCACACGCCGCAGTAAAAAAAATATACATTACACGTATCCCTGCACCACGTGGCAGGCACAATGCGGTGCCTGCCACATGGTGCAGGGATATGTAGGGGACACCATTGGTGCCCCCCAAAACCAAAACTAAGGGCCAGGTAGAAAGGGGGTCCGCTACAGGCCCGAAATGTCCCTTTTTGCCAACCTTTTCATGGCCTGTAAACCACCATGAAACGGCTGGCGGGGAGGAACATCATAATGCCTATGGCGGTGCCTTGCAGGCACCGCCACCATTGTAGGGATTCAAGTTCCCTCCTATGGTCTGACGGGCTCCTTGAGCTTGTTGGATCAGTGGCAGTTGGTATCTCCGACCGCCACGTTTCGGCCCGCCAGCCTAATGTGGTGGATGGAAATCTTCATTGCAATGGCAGTGGGACTGCCACTAACAAGCTGTTGGTGGCGTTCCCACCATCATCGTAATCAGGCCCTTAGTTAGGATCTGCACCGTAGGAGTACTCAAGATTGTTATAAGTATTGTTAATGTATGGGGGAGTACGGGGAGGGGGGTGAGATGAGGGTTGAAGTATGATTGTGGTTTTGCCGCTGTAGTTACAGTTTCCCTTATTGTTGTTTCATAAATAGTTCACCTGTTTGTCTGTGCAAACTGGGGGGGCCTACCCAGAATTTTGCTAATGGGAAAGAACCTAATGCATGGACCTTCACGGACAGTCCCGGAATCTTTAACCAGTTAGGAACCCCACGATCTAGCCAACTTTGGGGCGACTACCCCATGTTATAGCGGTTGCACAACCTAAATACTGTGAATAGAACATGTAAAGTTATTATGTATGTGAATATCTGATTGCCGTGCCCAAGAAGTTGTGCTTATGTGGATGATGTTCCTATTGTATTGTGAAAGTCTGAAAAATGCCAATAAAACAGATTTGACAAAAAAATGAAGTATGTTCATGTATCCTTACATAATTTGTCTCAACAAAATGTTGGAACTTGTTTTTCTCTTCACTGTTGTGACACTTCTCATAACTTTCTTCTGCTTCTGTTTATTAATCATCGCAGCCCATATGTTCTGTATAAGAATCACTTCAGTACAATAAATATTGAAAACATCCCTCTGTGTATTCTTTGTATATTTCTCTAAGTAAAAGAGAGCATGAGTGACTGAGCGAAAAGTTCTAGATCTGTCTCCAAGGTTTCCTGAGGGAACAGAGTTGTCATGTTCAGTTGTTTTTACAACTGTTCGCTCCCTCCTTAGTTGTAGGGGGCTAACGGTGGCACTGTGAGATAGCTGGTCCAAAGGACAACATATTCCGTGGGGTGCACGGAATCATTCTGGTGCCATCCTAAGTTTATGTTGTCCACAAACGCAAAAATTTGATTTACTGGCTTTTGGCTAGTTTTGCACTATAGCAATACCATATATATATATATATATATATATATATATATATATATATATATATATATATATATATATATATATATATATATATATATATATATATATATATATATATATATATCACAGAAATACTGCTTGCGTGATCCTCAGCCAAACAGCGCTGATGCCGTCGATGGTAGCATTCACCATACTTTACGTTTTCCACTCTTCCCGTTCACCTCCGTGAATCGGCTCCCAGAAAAAGACGGCACACCAGGTAGGTCCAGCACAAAAGGTTTATTGTGCACTAAACAACACAAAGACGACGCGTTTCCGTGTTATGCCTTTCTCAAGTATATATATTCCAGCTCCTCAATACTCCCGAATCTATAGGAAGTAATACAGCACTCTCGAGGTGATTCAGAATGGCATTTAATCAGCAAAAAAAAAGGCGTTTATTAGAAAAACTCCTTCGTCACTGACGAAGGAGTTTTTCTCCGAAATGCATTTGCTTTTGCTGATTAAATGCCATTCTGAATCACCCCGAGAGTGCTGTATTATTTCCTATAGATTGAGGGGTATTGAGGAGCTGGAATATTAGCGCGGGGCACCTACGCGCTACAGCACCCACCTAACGAGTGACTCGTGGTTTGGTGCAAACGGAGCGACAATATATATATATATATATATATATATATATATATATATATATATATATATTCTTGTAGCCATGTGTTGGGATGCAAAAATATGAAACCTCTAACTTCTGAAGTTCTGAGTGGAGAGCTTGAGATTGTCCGTTGCTCTCTACACTAAGATGTCCAGTTTTTGATGATGTCTTGTGCACACTTGCAATCTAGTACAGTGCTGTTGAAAAGAAAACAGGGTATCATTGTTTTAATGTTGGCCTGGAAGACTGCCTAGCTGTACCGAAGGAAGCCAGCACCATAACCCATGTGGCCTTACTCCAAACAATGAATTTGTACTTGTCTATGTCTTTAGCTGGCTCTCCTTGGGCGTCAAGATTGTTGACAGTGCTGTAGTAAGTAGCCAATTGGGCAGTGGTGTAACTGGGGGGAGGGGGTTGGGCGGTCCGCCCCTGGTGGCACTATTTTGGGGACGCCAGCCTCTGTAGTTTATTTGGGGACCGGGACACTCACTGACACTACTGTCAGTCAGTCTAGCTATGCATCTGATTCCCTTTCTTTCTGTCTTGCTCCTCAGTTACTGAAAACCGTGACTTGAAGAAACGGTTCACAACCTCTCTTTCCTTCTTTCATTTAGTTGCTTCCCTGTGAAATGGATCCAAAAAAGCAATACACTCTTGCGGGAAATGCCCTTTTTCTGACATTTTTCTATTCCAAAGTGCAGCCTCGAGATGGAGAGAAATAAAAGGTTTTAAATATGACAAATAAATACATAACTAAATAAAGCAAGACGGAGTGGTTGCAAAGTGGCCAGATTGGTTTTATTCACATCCAAACACATCAGCCTCACTTTACAGACTTTGCAGTGAAGCGCTACTTTTGTTTTCTTGTCTTTCTTTGAACAACATTGTTGTCCCCAGGTGGGGAAGTGCACCATTCCTGAATGTATTGCAATACCTGGTTGATGGGTGGATTGGAAAACAAAATGTGAACCATGGCTCTGTGTTTATGGATGTGGCCTTTTTAAACCATACTGCTTATGTTTTGTAAGGTTATAAGCAATGGACATTGAAACGGTTCCCTTCAGGGCCCTGCAGTCATTTCCTTAACTTTTCAGGTAAAATCACTCACTGATTTCTGAATAGTGAGTGAGAGATCGTTAAGGTAACCATGTTGTTTCTGCTTACATTTCACATGCTTTACTTAACCCCTTCGACG
Organism: Lissotriton helveticus; assembly: GCF_964261635.1. Lineage (NCBI taxonomy): Eukaryota > Metazoa > Chordata > Amphibia > Caudata > Salamandridae > Lissotriton > Lissotriton helveticus. The sequence goes on along the minus strand of NC_136072.1, from coordinate 48,626,979 downwards.
CTGATGACGAGCTGGGCTCGTCATCAGGTAGCCTCCTCGCACGCTGATGACGAGCCCAGCTCGTCACGTAATATGCGCTTTTCAAAATCTCAGCGTACGAGCGGAATTCCGCCCGCACGCATGCGGTTAATCTTGCATTCCCAATGAGTGTTTGCTTTGACTTTTCACCCCAATCCATACTGAATTCATCTCCAGTCTTGCGGGCAGGCCTACGATGCAGCACACCCTAGAGCAACAGTGATCCCGTCACTGTGACTCTGTTACTGAGGTCACATGAACCCGGAGCAGGTTAGGGCGGTGCGAACGGTGTGACTGAACTGGGTACCTATTTCGGGTGGATGCGTAGTGTTTGCAAGTACATTATGGTTTAAAACAAACTTGCTGCCTCCTTTCTGGCCTCCAGCAATTTTCAGCAACAATAAAAATGTCACGATAACTTTGGTGGTAAATGTTCTTCCTGGAGAGAGATGGAGTTTTGTCTAGTGGAAGGGTTGACTCCTGGAAAAGTAGCACAGAGGGTTAATGTGCCTGCTGCAAAGAACGGGTACCATGCAGATCACAAAGTGCACATAATGTTAACTAGGTTAGTACGTTTCTGCTTTTGTCAGAGAGATCCTTTTGTTACTTGCAGTTTG